>NC_090300.1:143432500-144632500 GCF_039906515.1 Pseudorca crassidens
GGCTGGTATGTGAAAAAGGACACAGAAGCCAACTTGAAGTTTTCACTGATCAAATCTAGGACAATTTGAGCATCAAAATAAATAAGGATGAAATAAGATGACAACCTATTAAATAAGATAGGAACCCATGAGTCCATACTAATACAAATGAATAAATAAACAGAGAAAGGAAGAGAAAGCTCTTCCTTATGGTAGAATGACAGCTAATAAATGTACAAGGAATGGCTGAAAGGGTCAATGACTGTTTGATGGCATCAGAGAGGTAGTTGAAACAGGCAGGACTTGTCAGTGGATGCTAAAGGCCAGTGAACAGAAGTCCGATAAAGAACGGGATCTGGGATAACACTAATCAAATACAAAAGGAAAGAGGGTGGCTTTGTGGAGAAACCTGGCAGACACCTTGACCATCACCAGGTCAGCAAGGCCCGCACCACCAGTGGGACAGGGGGACCTCATGTGCCTCCCGGAAACTGAGAAGAGCACAGGGTCATCCCTGTGGTCTCCCTGCCAGGATCAGGCCCGAGTCAGGTCGGGGGAGACACCGACCAGACCCAGGTTGAGGGTCTTCCTACAGAACAAAAGGCCTGAACTCTTTGACTTAAAGTTCAGCAGAATGTTAAATGACCAGAAAAGCTCTTCCCTTAGCTTATTAAAATAGTTATAAAAACAGGCAAGATGATCACATACCTCAAGGCTTTCAAGAACACGATTTCTAACACTGTGTCCACTTTTAAGATGATGTGTCCCAATTTTTGGCTTCAGAAATGTGGTTGCTCTAATATTGAAGAAAGGAAGTTTAAGAATGAACACTGGGGGACTTCCCTGGTGGCGCAGTGGTTAAGAATCTGCCTGTCAATGCAGGGAACATGGGTTCGATCCCTGGTCTGGGAAGATCCCACATGCCATGGAGCAGCTAAGCCCGTGCACCATAACTACTGAGCCTGTGCTCTAGAGCCTGCGAGCCACAAGTACTGAAGCCCATGAGCCACAAGTACTGAAGCCCGCGTGCCTAAAGCACGTGCTCTGCAACGAGAGAAGCCACCGCAATGAGAAGCCCGTGCACCGCAACGAAGAGTAGCCCCTGCTCTCCACAACTAGAGAAAGCTCACGCGCAGCAACGAAGACCCAACGCAGCCGAAAAAAGAAAGGAATGAACACTGGAATTAAGAAGAGAGGAAGTATGCTACAGAAGGAAAAAGGCTTGTGTGGCGAGATGTCTGAGTTCTAGTTCCAGCTCTGCCACTACTAGCTAGCTGCCTGGCCTCAATGGTTTAATGTACGAAATTTGCTGTTTTCAATGACGTTTAAGGTTTAGTCCGGCATGAAAGTCCATCAATTAAATATACCTATATACATCAGAAATCTCAGGCTTTATTGGATAACATGGAATTGTGCCATTCAAGCTTTGGATGGTTATAGACAAGTTATGTAGGTTTTGGTTATTTAACAATTTTATATATTTAATTGATTTTTGACAAAGAGCTCAAATTCATCCCCAGACTCAGCTTCCCAAGGCAGCGCCTTCAGGGTTAGAAGCTGTGCCTCTCTGCTCCCACCAGGTGGCGGCAAATGCAGCTCCTGCATGGGCTACAGGAAGAGCCCACACTCTAGGGCTACATGCACAGACGCGTGAACTTTTAGCGCCCCCTCCCGGCCACTGCCACATTTCTTTTTAATTTACAGTGTTGACCTGATTCCTTTTTACTAGAATTTTCACTCTGTCTATTTTAATAAAATTCTACGAAAATATCCCACATTTGATGTTACACATTCGAATGTCCGTTTCATTCATTCTTTCAACACACATTTGAGTGTGTACCATGTGCCAGGAGCTGTGTGAGGTGTGGAGGGTATAATGAACACAGAAACATGTCTGTTTTCGTGGAGCTAACACGTCGGTAATAAAATAATCACAACAGTGACTGTTCTAAGTGTTTTAAAGGAAAGAGCTACAACTCTGTGAGGATATATGGCAAAGAAGCCTGATCTAGACAGTGACCTGGGAGTTTCCCTAGAGCGGTGCATTCTAAGTTGAGATATGCAGGGTCAGTGGGAATTGACTGGGCAAAGAGGAACGGAGGGTGGGAAGGAAGAACAGCACAGAGAAGGCAGTGCCAGGGCTGGCGCGTAGAGGAGGCCCCTGTGGCTGGGCCCCGTGACAAGGGCCAGCGGTTCCAGATGGGGCTCCAGAGGTCAGGGGGGTGAACAGCTGCAGGGTCACTGGAAGGCATGTTTATGGTCTGGATCTTTCATCCAAGAGGAACAGCCAGCTAGCAGTAAGCAAAAGAGAGAGAGGCTGGGGAAGGGATGATGTGCGCTGCCTCCCGAAGAGGTGACTCTGGCTGCAGCGGGGGAGAACAGAAGAGGGAAGAGTCAGAGAGCAGCGGATGCAGGAGGCGGGACGAAGGAAGGCAGGAGCTTGGACCAAGGCGCCCGTGATGATGTGAAAGATGCACAGGGGACAATGTCACCAGGGCTTGGTGACCCACTGGATGCTGGGGTGAGGGAAAAGGTCAAGGGGTCCCAGTGGGTGGGGTGGTGGGAGACTGCCAGGTCTTGCGCGTGTTGAGTTGCAGGGGTCTGAGAGGTATGAAGAGGCACTGCTGCCCAGCAGCTGGACCTATGGGAGCCGGAGGATCAGAAGGCTGGGCGTGGCTGAGGGTGCAGAAGCCCAGGGAAGACAGTGCTTCGCGAGTGGGAGGGGAGCAGCAGTGTCAAACTTACGTGCTGCTGAGAGACTGAACAAGACGTGGCCGGGAACGTCTGATGAGCGGTGTTAGTGCAGGGCAGACTGGAGTGGGTCGAGGAATGAGAGGCAGGGAATGCACACACTGAATATGGCAATTCTTTACCAAAGTTTGCCTGTCAAGGGGGATGAGAAATTGAGCAATAACTGGAAAATGAAAGAGAACTGAGGTCAAGGGAGTTTGTTTCTGTTTCTTTTGTGATGGGAGGTCTTGAGCATGTTTTTTTTTGCGGTACGCGGGCCTCTCACTGTTGTGGCCTCTCCCGTTGCGGGGCACAGGCTCCGGACGCGCAGGCTCAGCGGCCACGGCTCACGGGCCCAGCCGCTCCGCGGCATGTGGGATCCTCCTGGACTGAGGCACGAACCTGCGTCCCCTGCATCGGCAGGCGGACTCCCAACCACTGCGCCACCAGGGAAGCCCTTGAGCATGTTTAAAAGCCGAGGGAAAGCGCCAGTCAAGATGGAAGAGGTGATGACACAGGTGAGAGAATGGACAGCCGAGAGTGACAGCAAGTGGGAGTGGGTGAGATCCAAACCACAGGGGGGTTGCAGTTGTGTCAGCTGAAGATGGAGGAGATTCCCCTCAGGTGGCTTTAAGAGCCTCTATGAAGTGACAGGACAAGGGGAGGCTGGAAGGCGGAACATCCTATAGACCCTCTGCAAGTTGCAGCTGCCCTACCATTATACTTTGGTCCGTCAGGGTTTCACTAGATGGAAAAAGAGACAACGGAGGCTGGGGGTTTGCAACTGGCAAGGGGACAGGTGTCTGGGGCCATTAGCTCCCTGAGGGCAGGGACCTGTCATATCAATCACTGCCTCACTCTGTGCCTGACTGGAGTATCAGCGCCCAGGTACTTACTATCAAAGTGATCAGCGTAGGAATGCTCACTTGTCTTCATTTCAATTTGCCTCTTTTGGTGCTTCTCTAAAAAACCAAAAAAGAAAGAATACAGAACAGACAGAGCATAAATTCCTACATGACTTTTTTTCTCACTTGGAAGAATTCTTTCATTCTTCCGTAAAGTCAGTTTTAAAGTTCTTGCCATAGATCTATCCAGAGACACTGTCATATATCTCAGAAAGCTAAAGGGCATCTTTCAATTTTTAGCTTAATCGTAAGGTGCTTACGTAGCTTCGTCTACTTTGTTTAAAAGTCGCAAAAATGCATACTAAAAATGTTGTATTTTTATCTATGGAAACTATAAAATTCATATACTTCAAAAAAAACCGTACATGAAATAACACAGAAAAAGAAAACAGCATAAGGCTGTCTATACTCAAAGCAGGGAGACCAATTAGGAGGCTACTGAAATAATCCAGGCCTGGACCAGGGTGCTGACAGTGGGCGTTGGATACGTTCTGAAGGATGTGTTGACAGACTGAATGTGGGGAGGGAGAGAAACAGGAGTCAAGGAGGACACTAATGCCCAGACAACTTGGGAGAATGGCTTCCAGTAACTGGGGTGGGTAAAAGCAAGGGAGGAGCAGGTTTGCGGGAATGTTCTCGACTTGCTGTGCTGGAGATGCCTTAGACATCTAAGCAGAGATATGGGCAGGCAGACATGCGTCTGAAGTTCAGAGGAGGGTCAGGACTGCAGATACACATGTGGGGTTCACTCGCATTTAGATGGGTTTTGAGCCTATGAGACTGGATGAATTCACCTAGGAAGTGAGGGTAGATTAAAAAAAAAAAAAGTTCGAGGTCATGGGTGGCAGTGAAAAACTGGCCTGAAAACTTAACCGCTGGCACACGTGTGGCAAGGAAATGTTAACGCACCACCGGGAAATTGTGGACAGAGGGCTCCAAGGCTGAGTTGAGCGGGTGAGGGACAAAAACACAGAAGACACTGCAAAGGATTCAGATTTTCCAGGGATGGGGATTAGGGAAATGTCAGCGCTAAGGTTAGAAGGAAAAAACAAAGCAAAAGCAAGCAGGCAGATGCAAAATTTAAGGTAACAGATTCAGATATAAAAGAAAAATGTCGGCGAAAGCCTGCAAGTTGGTGAAGGGGTGAAATCGGCCCCAGCGTGGCGGGGCAGGAAGAAGGCGTGGCTGGAAGGCGGGGTAAGGTGACTGGCCGGGCCCCTCCCCCGGGCCATACCCGGGCCAGCTCGGCACCGCCCCCTGCCCGAAAGCCTCCAGCGGCCAGTCCGCGTGCGGGCGGGTCCGCCGGTCCGCGGGTCCCCGGGCCAGCGTGGGCTTGTGAGTGTGTTGCGTGGGCGCAGTCACAGTGTCTGAACTGGGAAGAAGGACGCCGAGGGCCGCTCTTCACCAGGCTGCGCTTTGCAGGAGGAAGCGGCCTCACGGCCTGCCTACGTTACCAACTGCAGAGCCAAGCAGCGAGGCCCGAGCTGGGCAGGGGCCAGGACTGAGGAACCGGGCGACACCGGAAGACTCGGAAAGTTTAGCAGCAGGCTCGGCTGGGGCAGGGCGGAGACTTTCGGCTGTGGGGCGCGGCGGCAGCGGGTCTGTTACCTGCTCCGCGCGGCTGCCGCTGCAGCGCCAACCTCGCGGCCTCCTGGCTCTGACGCGTCGCCCTGGAAACCGGCGCGCGGGGCTTTCTGGGACTGGCCGGGCAGGAGGGGAGGAACGAGAGGCGGGGCCGCGAGGCCTGCGCGCACGCGCACCCGGGTCCGCGCCTCTGTCCTGGGCCAGGTGTCCAGGGTCGGGTTGTGAGGCCTGCCTCACCTGACTCTTCCGTGAGGGTGAACTTAGCTGGCTGCATAGACTTTCGTAAACAAGCCTCCAGCCACCCCTCCTCGGCGCCCAGGATCCCGCCTACGCCCTGGCCGCGCTCGGGCCGAGCGAGCTGACCCCGCGGTTCCTTCCCGCGCCCGGTAGCTCTCGCCCGCGCACCGGGTGTTTTGAATCTGAGTCCGATGCACATGTCCGGTTCCCAGCCTGGGAGGGCCGTGGACTAAGCGCAGAGCGCTTCTGTTAACCTTTATAAAGATGGATTTCTTGGTGGAAGAAAATCTGATCACAAAGCAATGCATGTTTGGTGTAGAGAAGTTACCATGTACAGGAAAGTACCAAGAAAAAGTAAAAATCACCTATAAAAATTATAGGTGATTTTGTAAAAAAAAAAAATATTTTTGGCCGTGTTGCGTCTTCGTTTCTGTGCGAGGGCTTTCTCTAGTTGCGGCGAGCGGGGGCCACCCTTCATCGCGGTGCGCGGGCCTCTGAATACCGCGGCCTCTCGTTGCGGAGCACAGGCTCCGGACGCGCCATGGCTCACGGGCCCAGTTGCTCCGCGGCACGTGGGATCTTCCCAGATCAGGGCTTGAACCCGTGTCCCCTGCATCGGCAGTCAGACTCCCAACCACTGCGCCACCAGGGAAGCCCTATAGGTTATTCTTAGTGATTGCATAGGAGTTTTCAGTGATGCGTAGGCATAATTAACGAACAATAACATTATTTCTTTTTTTCCTCTTCCCTCCTCCTCACCCTCCCATTGTATCAATGCCCTGTTGAATGTCCTTGTAGATGAATCCTAGGGGTCACCCGACTGTTTTTTTAGGATAAATTCCTACATGTGAAGTTGAAGGATCAAAGGATAGACCCACTTTGAGGCTTTCTGAAGGTATACGAAAGTTTGCCTTCCAGGCAAATGTCTCCAATCCTTAATCCACATTTGCGGATAATCTTATTTCTTTTAAAAATGGATGTCCATGTAGGGGCTTCCCTGGTGGCGCAGTGGTTGAGAGTCCGCCTGCCGATGCAGGGGACACGGGTTTAAGCCCTGGTCCGGGATGATCCCACATGCCACGTAGCACCTAAGCCCGTGTGCCACAACTACTGAGCCCATGTGCCACAGCTACACACACCTAGAGCCCATGCTCCACAACAAGAGAAGCCACCACAATGAGAAACCCACGCGGTGCAACAGAGTAGCCCCCGCTCGCCACAACTAGAGAAAGCCTGTGTGCAGCAATGAAGACCCAATGCAGCCAAAAATAAATAAATAAAATTTAAAAATTAAAAAAAAGTATGCCCATGTTATTGTCAAAAAGTGACACCTTACTTTGAGTTTTTCACAACTTCGATTACTAGGAAGGATAGGCATTTTTGTTGTACTTTCAGTGACCATTTGTACTTATTTTGTGATTTGCCTTTTGCCCACTTTTTCAGTTGGCGTTCATCTTTGTAAAAATTGATTTGTTAGAACTTTTGACATTCTGTAAAACTCGGACTATGGTATATGCTGCAGATATTTCCTTCAGTTTGTCAATTACCTTTGAATTTTGTTTATACTGTATCTTGTATTTGTGTAGCTCAAATTTATCACATTTCCCTTTATGGTTTTTTCATTTTGTTTTTATGTAATAGGGGGCAGTGGGCATCTCCAAGCAGACCCTGTTTTTTCTTTTTTTTTTTTTAATTTTATTGAAGTATAGTTGATTTACAATGTTGTGTTAATTTCTTCTGTACAGCAAAATGACTCAGTTATATATATACACACACACACACACACACACACACACACACACACATATATATATATTCCTCTTCATATTCTTTTCCATTATGGCTTATCAAAGTATATTGAACATAGTTCCCTGTGCTATACAGTAAGACCTTGTTGTTTTTCCATTCTGTATATAATAGTTTGCATCTGCTAATCCCAAACTCCCATTCCTTCCTTCCCCTACACCCCTCCCACTTGGCAACCACAAGTCTGTTCTCTATATCTGTGAGTCTGTTTTTGTTTCCTAGGTATGTTGATTTGTATCTTATTTTAGATTCCACATATAAGTGATAGCATATGGTATTGGTCTCCTCTGTCTGACTTACTTCACTTAGTATGGTAATCTCTAGGTCCATCCATGTTGCTGCAAATGACATTATTTCATTCTTTTTCATGGCTGAGTAATATTCCATTGTGTATATGTACCGCATCTTCTTTATTCATTCATCTGTCGATAGACATTTAGGTTGCTTCCATGTCTTGTAAACAGTGCTGCTATGAACGTAGGGGTGTGTGTATCTTTTCCAATTATAGTTTTGTCTGGGCATATGCCCAGAAGTGGGATTCAAGCCAACCCCATTTAATTCTGGCTTTTTAGGGGTTGGTGCCAGACAAGGCTTCCCTGTCCCATCACCACCTGCTCCTCCCTATCCTGTTAGAGTGCCCACTCTTTTTTTTTTTTTTTTTTTTTTTTGCAGTACGCAGGCCTCTCACTGTTGTGGCCTCTCTGTTGCAGAGCACAGGCTCTGGACGCGCAGGCTTAGCGGCCATGGCTCACGGGCCCAGCCGCTCCACGGCATGTGGGATCCTCCTTGACCGGGGCACAAACCCGTGTCCCCTGCATCGGCAGGTGGACTCGCAACCACTGCGCCACCAGGGAAGCCCTAGAGTGCCCACTCTTAATTTTGCTGCGTTATGTGTTTCTACAACCTTGGGTGGTGAGTTATTCATATAAGCTGGGTAGTGGTTTTTGTTGTGGGTGAGCTGGGCACCATCTCCAAGTAGACATACATTAGACAAGTGTTGCCCTAGACTTGTCATTCATGGAAGGATGGCTGGTTCATTGCTGCTGGTGCTCCCAAGACAGTAACAAAAGTGGCTGTTTAGTAGTATGATTATTTTTAACAAATTTATTATTTATTTTTGGCTGCGTTGGGTCTTCGTTGCATGCAGTCTTTCTCTAGTTGCAGCAAGCAGGGGCTACTCTTCGTTGCAGTGTGCGGGCTTCTCATAGCGGTGGCTTCTCCTGTTGCGGAGCACAGGCTCTAGGCGCGCGTGCTTCAGTAGTTGTAGCGTGAGGGCTCAGTAGTTGTGGCACATGGGCTTAGTTGCTCCACGGCATGTGGGATCTTCCCGGACCAGGGCTCGAACCTGTGTCCCCTGCATTGGCAGGCGGATTCTTAACCACTGCGCCACCAGGGAAGTCCAAAAGTGGCTGTTTATTATTAAGAGAACATCCCAACCCTGGTTCTCAGGACTGGAGGAACCTGAAAGATGGAGGCTCCTCAGAACGTCCTTTCCCATCTGAATGGTCTCTCCCTCTCTTTTTTTCTAGCTCTTTCCAGTCTATCACCTTTGTTTCTGCCTTGGAAAGAAGTACTTCTTTCCTGTCTGTGTGTTATGAAAGGGGGAGAGGCCCTTACTGTACGAAGCTGAAGAACTGCCTTTTAGTAATTATGGTGGTCACCTCCATCATGCTACATATTAACATAGGCCTTTATAGCTCTGTATGAGTTTCCTAAGGCTGCTGTAACAAATAACCACAGAACTGATGGCTTAAGACAGCAGAAATTTATTCTTTCATGGGTCTGGAGACCGAAGTCCAAAATCAAGGTGT
This sequence comes from Pseudorca crassidens, assembly GCF_039906515.1. NCBI lineage: Eukaryota > Metazoa > Chordata > Mammalia > Artiodactyla > Delphinidae > Pseudorca > Pseudorca crassidens. The sequence continues at coordinate 143,441,553 of NC_090300.1, forward strand.
CAGCATGGCTGTGTTCCCTCTGAAGTCTCCTGGGGAGGATCCTTCCTGCCTCTTCCATCTCCTGGTGGCTCCTGGTGTTCCTTGGCTTGTGGCCACATCACTCCAATCTCTGCCTCTGTCTTCACATAGTGTTTTTCTCTGTGTCTCTCTGTGTGTTTTCTCCCCTTCTTATGAGGATATCAGTTATTGGATTTAGGGCCCACCTGAAATCCAGGATGATTTCATTTCAAGATCCTTAATCGATTTCATCTGCAAAGACCCTGTTTCCAAATAAGATCACATTCTGAGGTTTGGGGGGAACATGAATTTTGGCGGGACAATATTCTACCCACTACTGCTACTATGGTGGTCACCACTGTTATAATAATAAAAATATAAATAAATAATATAAATAAGGAAAATAAAAAATATAAATAAATAATAAAAATTTAAAAAAAATCAGCCTTTATTTCTCATTTTATTTTACCTGTAAAATTATATAAATAAACCAAACATAGCATCTGGTATCATTTATTATAAGATCCCTCGAGGATCTCTGTGAAGTTTGGAGCCAGTACCTCATACTTTTATCACTAAAATTATGTCAAATCGTCCTTTCACAATGTATACACATATCAAATCATCACAATGTACACTTTAAATATCTTACAATTTATTTGTGAACTGTACCTCAATAAAGTTTAAAAAAAAAGTAAATTCTGTTAAAAATTAGGTCAGATCTAAAAGTACTGTTATTTGACTTTAACATCAAGGATTAGAGATCTGAAATAATTAGCCTCTTGCATCTTCATTCGATTAGACAACTTATTTCTTTTTCTTTTTTTTTTTTTTTTGCGGTACACGGGCCTCTCACTGTTGTGGCCTCTCCTGTTGCAGAGCACAGGCTCCGCACGTGCAGGCTTAGCGGCCATGGCTCACGGGCCCAGCCGCTCCGCGGCATGTGGGATCTTCCCGGACCGAGACACGAACCCGTGTCCTCTGCATTGGCAGGCGGACTCTCAACCACTGCACCACCATGGAAGCCGTAGACAACTTATTTCTGAATTGAATTTTCAAAGTCGGAGATTCATTGAGCTTTCTTTTAAGACTCATTTGGAATGTTTTGTATTCCTTTTAATTATCTTGAAGCTCACTGATGTCGCTGTAACAAAAGATGTGTCAGCTGGAGTTTTCAAATTTCTGATTTGTACATTTTCATGGTCATTATTAAAAGGATAAGCTTCTAAAAGTAATTCATAGTGAAATAAAGGAGCACTGGGAATTTGAGGGTAGGAAATCAGGAGTTTTTCTTGTGTGGTGTGGACATAAATGGGGTTGGGTTCAAATCCTGGATACACCGTTACCTTTCCTATCATCTCCCATTCTTCTTTTTTTTTTTTTGCCATACCTCGAGGCTTGTGGGATCTTAGTTCCCTGACCAGGGATCGAACCCGGGCCCTCGGCAGTGAAAGTGCCGAACCTTAACCACTGGACTGCCAGGGAATTCCCTCAGCTCCCATTCTAAGTCCTCACCGGTGAGGATGGATAGTAATAGGACCCGGTTTTAGGGCTGTTGTGTGGTTTAAGGGAGTGGTTTATGCAAAGCCCTTAGAGCAGGTCTGGCTTGGCAAACACCTCAAAATTGTTAGCTATTAGTTCAAGTAGGAAATTTGTTTCTCCCTAGGGCAGGCAGCTGGAGGGGGTGTCAAGATTGAGGTAGGTTTTGCCCTGTTGTTACCAATATTGGGTCCTCTGGCCTTGTGTGCGGTAAAGCCAATCTACTGACAATCTACTGGGTTGTGGTATGCAGGTGTGAAGGAATGTGCAGGACTTACTGTAGGCACCAAACAAGGAGTGTGGGCAACTGATGGTCAAAACCCCAGAACTTCCTGATGGGTTTCAGGAAAGTGTTTTCAAGGGTAAAGTGAGGGAGGGGGGTGCTGTAGGGTGGGTGGTCAGCTTGTGCACAAGTATCTGATTGGTTGATGGTGAGGGAACCAGTCATCAGGATGGTGTCATAGGAGTTAACATCATCAATCCTCAGGCTCCAGTTGCTCTGGGGGCTACGTGCTCACCATCATCATGCAGTTAGCTTCTTCCATTTGGGGGAGGCTTTAGTATCTGTAAAACAGCTCAGGAATGTGCATCAAATACTTTTATCTATGTCCTTCAGGGAGGAACTAAAGGTTCTGTGACTGCCACATGGCTGATTTACTGTTTAAATTGTTACCAGTTCTCCTGGCCCACTGATACTTTTGTCACTACATGTTCACATCCTTTCAATCATTAATTCTTGAGCCAGGCTTTTGTGACTCAGGGGAGGCCTGAGATAACTATAGGTTTTCTACAGACAAGAGGCAGGCAGAGGATATGGGGGGAGGGGTCTGTCCAGGGAGGCCCCATAGGGTCTTCCTCAGTTATACTATATGATCAGCAGATGTATATTCTCTAGGGCACATGAGCCACAGTTTATGTCACTAACTTACAAAGGCATTAAGAAATACACAGAGCTTATTACTTTCTTAAATAACATTTGCAGCAAAATAGTATGCTCATGTGGTGGATTTAAGACTAAGGTGTTTGAAAAAATATTTCGTGTGACAAAAATAGTATATACTCACTGTAGAAATTTTGGAAAATACAGCAAAGAAGAAAAGCAAAAATGATGGTGGGCTTTAACATAAAATTTTGGTGGGCTTTCAAATAAAATTTACTGGGACGAAGTGAGAGAGTGGCATGGACATATATACACTACCAAATGTAAAATAGATAGCTAGTGGGAAGCAGCTGCATGGCATGGGGAGATCAGCTCCGTGCTTTGTGACCACTCAGAGGGGTTGGATAGGGAGGGTGGGAGGGAGAGGCAAGAGGGAGGGGATAGGGGGATATATGTATATATATAGCTGATTCACTTTGTTATAAAGCAGAAATTAACACACCATTGCAAAGCAATTATACTCCAATAAAGATGTTAAAAAATAAATACAATTTATAATGCTTGTTACTTAAATTTGGGGAACCATGAGTCATCTTCACCTAATTTGGGGAGTAAACTTTGCATGCCCTAAGTTAAATTGTTGCGGGGTCATCTCAACCATTCATCCTGATCTAAATGAAGCTGAGCTATATTCTAGGGTCAGGGTGACCTTTCGTGGAGGGCACCTACCTGAGGGGAAGGGGAGCAGGCCTCCAGACCTTCTGGGCTCTGGTGAGGGGGCTGGAGGTCAAAACCCAAAAGATCCCTCCCCGGTCCCAGGATCTTACAGACACGACCTTCATGAGCAGTCAGGGACTTAAACTAAGAGAGAGACTCAGCCATGTTAAGAAGACTAAATATACCCTCCTGCCTTTGCCCCTAAAGACCTTGATCTTGACTTTGAAACCCACCAGGAGAGTGGGGTGGCTACCATTTGGGCTTCTTAGTAGATTTTTAATGTCTCTAACGTTTAACACAATTCAAATTATCTATACAAATAAGACACAGAGAGAGAGCCTGTTACAAACAGATCATTCATTTCTTCCCCCCAAAGTCTCTAAAACAGTGGAAGCAATTTGCTTGAAAGCCAGCCCTCCCTGCTGGGTTGGGGATGTCAGCGAAACCTGACACGGTCCTCAGCTTGTCAGCCTCTGTTCTTCAGGAGAAACAGGTGGTAAAGGGGGAAAACTGGGAACAGGCCACTCCTAAAGGAATCTACTGTATGACAGTTCATTGAATTTTTTTTTTTCAATGCAAAACGATGATTATTTTTACTTTTTAATTCTATCCATAGGAATTGTGTTTGAAGGTTTCACTAAGTTTCCAGGTATTCCTCAGAGTAGACTTGAATGTGGTAGACTTGAATGTCACTATTCATAAATGATAGTGACAATTATTAAGTATTGTTTAATTAGCATGCCGCCTTCTCTGATTAAAATACACACTTTGTACATTAGGTGCCATTGCCGAGCGGTGTAAGAATAAAAATCATGCACCCTTTAAAAACACTCTTTAGTAACAGACCCTTATTGCTGATCCAGATGGCCTATCATTTGTATTAATGACAAACTTAATTTCTTGAGTAAATTTTCACCCACTGTGCTCCCTTGATTTTTCTTGCTCAGTGAAATTCATCTGAAGCAAAATATAATAAAGCATGACATATGCATCACAGAATTAAAGTGGAGATTAATTAAAGCTGACTCCAGTTGACGGGCACTGAGTTTTTTTGAATCTGCCAGAAAATTTTAAAGTAAGGAAGCCGCTCTTTATTTAGGTAAAGACTTCTGTGGCTGTTCTGACCCGTGCTATGTGCCTGCCAAAAACCCTGTAAACAAGTCCCCCTCCGGCACCGAGCTGGTGGTGTTCGGGCTTTTCCAGCTCCTGGGAGCGCCTCCCTCCTCTTCTCTCCTCCTCCGCTACCCGGGGCTCCACCTCCCGCTGCCCGAGGCATCTCCCCGCAGGTCTCTGATTGGTGCGGAGCGCAGCCTTGCCTTTTAGGGACTGTTGTCGGGCTTTCAAGGGGATTAGGGAAAGGGTCCAGCGGCTGCTTATATCAACCAATCAACTGTTTTCCTGACAGATCCCCAAATATTCCCTGGCCAATGGCGGGGAGAGCCCGAGGTGCCTGGGCCGCTCGTGGGAGAGGCAGGGCTTCAGTGGAGCTGAGAGGCGTGAGCTCGGACAGCCTTGGGCCCCTCGCCAGTCCCCACCTGGCACTTGTTTGTGTCACTGTCAGGATTTGTCTGACTCCGCGTTCCCTCGCAGGGGTGTGTTGGGGGGAGTCCTCTTTGCAACCCTCAAAATGGTTATCAAAGTGTTTGTTGCCACATCATCTGGGTCCATAGCGGTAGGTGTCTGATGGAATTTGGGGGCTTTCTTCCTGTCCTATTTTCTGAATAACTCAGACTTGGAAGTAGAAGGAGGGGGTATGGCCCAGTGCTGGCTTTACATGTCTTTTTGGGGCGTGTGTAAGTAAGCCTGTGAGCCCTTTGCTTTCTGCCTTGGTTTGAATGGTGTTGAAGAAGTGTGTGTGATCTGGGACAGCTGTGTGTGGAAGGGGATTCAAGGAAGGGGGTGTGTTTGATACTAGAACTTTTTTTTTTTTTTTTTTATGGCCACATTGGGTCTTCGTTTCTGCACGTGGGTCTAGTTGCGGCGAGCGGGGGCTACTCTTCGTTGCGGTGCGTGGACTTCTCGTTGCGGTGGCTTCTCTTGTTGAGGAGCACGGGCTCTAGGTGCGCGGGCTTCAGTAGTTGCAGCACATGGGCTCAGTAGTTGTGGCACACAGGCTCCAGAGCGCGGGCTCAGTAGTTGTGGCGCACGGGCTTAGCTGCTCCACGGCATGTGGGATCTTCCCGGACCAGGGCTCGAACCCGTGTCCCCTGCACCGGCAGGCAGACTTCTAACCACTGCGCCACCAGAGAAGTTCCCGATACTAGAACTTTTAACATGTGATTTGTGTCATGTTGTGTCTCATATATGATAGAATGGGAGGCTTTTTTTTTTGGTGGAATGTTTCTGCCATTCTTTCTGCAAGACAGACTAATTTAAAATTGCAAATAAATGACACTTTGTGTAACAATAATTGGTATGTATTGTATGTATGTATGTATCATCTGGCGTATGATGGGCCAGATTACTAAAATGACTCCTGGGTGTAATAACTTGTGTATGTAATGTAATCCTAATGAAAGTGTCAAGTTAGCATGTGTAATGCTATTATTTGAGGATAATAATGTCACAGTGACAAGAACAAACATCTCTAAGGCTAAAGGTTTAAATTCTCTAGGAATCCAGACAGACCAAAAACAGGTACTAAAAGCCGACCTCCAAAGCATTGCTTTGTCTGATTTCCTTGGGACCAGGCTGGGAACCACACGTCCATCTCTCTAAGTCCAGCTTTCATTCTGTGCCTTAAGAAATAGGAGTAAGGGAGGGACTCGTTTATCCTTGGAAATGATTCAGGCTTTGATTTTAGGCTTGAACCTGCAGTGTCTATCTGGGACCGACATTTCGACCAGCATTTTATCATCTAGGAGGCTGTGGAGAGAAACAGAGTTTTATTAATCCTGAGAGTTGAAGACCAGCAAAGGGGCTGTTTCCTTTTATATCTGATTCCTGGAACTTCTCGGGTTGCAGCTTGGGTTTCAGTGGTCCCTCAGCCAGGGATGATACCCTAGACAAATGGTTGGCCCAGGGAACTGTCCTAATGGCAGCTCCTGAATGCCACCCGCGTTGCCCCCACCTCGCCCCCTCCAGCCCTGAAAGTTCACGCGGTTTCCAGAGAGGACGAGAGGAAAACACGAGAAAAGAGCCTGGTCACTCCTTCTGAGCACAACTGGTGGGCACCTGTTTAGTGAGCTCTCGAACATCTTTTAACAGAAAACGATGAGGAACAATTCCAAATGCAAAACTGCAAAATCTTTTGTGGCTGTTGATGACCTCAGAAACTTTTAGTTGATCTACAAAAAGCACATTTTTGGATTGTTTAGATTAAAAAAAATTTTTTTTTGTAGAAAATGGCTTTTGTGGGCTTCAAATACGCTGTTGACACACTCATTGCTGAAAAATTTTTCCACTAACCTGCCAATCTTCTACATGTTCCATAGATCAGGTCTGAGTGGCCCCATGCATCCTTCCGGAGACAGTGAACAAACTGATGGATTTCTTAGGATTATCTGATGTCCTACATTCTTGAAGTTTGGGAACATGATTTAGTTAGCCTGGGGGGATCTGGAGGGGTACTGTTTTTTCCAGGATCTTAGAAAATCCAAGTTCATTCTGCTGCCGGAAGCAAATGTTTTGGTGCCACTTGGGACTATGTGACCTTGGGAAAGTTATTGCCCCTTGCTGAGCCTCAATTTCCTTATCTGTAAAATGAGGGTAAGAATAGTACTCATCTCATAGTGTTGTCATGAGGACTTAGGAAATAAGCAAAGGGTGCCCAGCAGGGTGTCAAGTGCTTAATAAATATTATCATTATTAGTTTTTTAAAATTTATTTATGGCTGCGTTGGGTCTTCGTTGCTGCGCACGGGCTTTTCTCTAGTTGTGGCGAGTGGGGGTGTCTCTTCGCTGCGGTGCACGGGCTTCTCATTGCGGTGGCTTCTCTTTTTGCAGGGCACCGGCTCTAGGTGCACGGGCTTCAGTAGTTGTGGCCCACGGGCTCTAGAGCACAGGCTCAGTAGTTGTGGTGCATGGGCCTAGTTGCTCCGCCGCATGTGGGATCTTCCTGGACCAGGGCTCGAACCTGTGTCCCCTGCATTGAGAGGCAGACTCTTAACCACTGCGCCACCAGGGAAGTCCTATTATTATTAGTTAATGTTATAGTTATCAGCTATGGTTAGTTAGTATTATAATTATTATAACTATTGGTTATTAGTTAATGTTAGTTAATATTAATCAATATTTTTGTAGTTATATTTATTAGTTAATATTAGAAGATCTGCATCTGTGACGATGTTTCAGAACTGTCTCAAGCCACATAAATGGAAGAATTTCTGTCTTATCCTAAAGAATGAGAACTGATTTTTCCCACGGTGTCAGTGCTAATGATTTTTCCCGGCTGGGGAATCTCACCCAGAAGCTTCTTTGCAGGACGACCCCAGAGCAGCTGCCAGTACTTACGCTGTGTGGCAGTTGGTCTTTGCTACTTACTTCTTCAGTCTGTATACTTTAAAAACAGGTTCTTGCCTGTGACCTCATCAAAGAGGGCATTATGACTTCTGTTGGATGAATGAAATAAATGAAAAAGGAAAAAGCCAATTGTAATCTCTTGATGAGGTTTAGGCATGCAGCTGTGTATCACATCTCTATTTTAACAGCTGATGTCAAAGCGTGGTTCCACTTTACACACAGATTTGGGTGAAGAGACCCTGGGAGTAGGGGAGAAAGTTGTTGTATCTTCGTGGATGACCCTCCTCTCCTCCTGAAGGCCATCGCCACAGGGGTTGGGGGACAAAGGGAGAGAGGACGGTCCTCCCTGTTTTCAAGATGCACAGCCCCTGGACCACCATCTTTAAGGACAGACCCTCATGGTGGCCCCCGGATTTTGCAATCCTTTTTCCAGTCTTGATTGAGTGTAAATATAGAGGGAAAAACATGGTTTTTGAATTAGATGGATCTGGATGTGAACCTTGGAAAATTCTTTAATTCACTGGCACCTCAGCTTTGTTATCTTAAAATGGTGATCAGGGGCTTCCCTGGCGGCGCAGTGGTTGGGGGTCCGCCTGCCGAAGCAGGGGATGCGGGTTCGTGCCCCGGTCCGGGAGGATCCCACGTGCCGCGGAGCGGCTGGGCCCGTGAGCCGTGGCCGCTGAGCCTGCGCGTCCGGAGCCTGTGCTCCACAACGGGAGAGGCCACAACAGTGAGAGGCCCGCGTACCGAAAAAAAAAAAAAAAAAAAAAAAAAAAACAATAAACGGAACATGCCAAGCGAGAGACCCAAAGATCACTCTGATGCAGCACAGTCACCAAGAGTGGCTGGTGACTTCAGGACAGAGAAGGATTTTTTTTTTTTTTATTGTTTTATTGATTTTTTTGATTTACAGTGTTGTGTTAATTTCTGCTGTACAGCAAAGTGATTCAGTTTTCAGATTCTTTTCCATGATGGTTTATCACAGAATACTGAATATAGTTCCCCGTGCTCTACAGGAGGACTTTGTTGTTGATCCATTCTCTATGTAACAGTTTGCGTCTGCTAATCCCAAACTCCCAGTCCGCCCCTCCCCCACCCCCTCCCCCTGGGCCACCACAGGTCTGTTCTCTAGGAGAACGGCACATTCTTGTGAGTCCACGTAACAGGATAGGAAGTGAAAGCACGGGGTCCTAAGCACTGGTTCGCCAGGGAATTCCCAATGTAACAGGATAAGAAAGCAGAACTCTCTCAGCCTCCACTGAGGTCCCAAAGCCTCCAAGTGACACACACCCCAAGGACCCTGGATCCTCCAGAGGGGCTGCCCAGAAGGACGGTACAGCCTGTGGGACCAGCAATGGCCATGGCGCCCTGGAGAGGGGAGAGGGGGTGAGAGGTGCAGGGGGGAGTGTATCTGCGGTGAGGGCTACTGGGGTGCTGTGCACACCCCTACCCTTGAAACCACAAAGGGGGGGTGGCCTTTGGGGACCGATGCTGTGTCCCTAGGGTCAGCTCAGGAGGCCACACGGAGAAAGGCTGTACTTTGTGGTGGGAGCGGCATCTAGTAGGGACCCTTGAACAAGGACCACCGGGGGGGGGGTCCGGGGGGTGCGCCCTGCTCACGTGGGCATCAGAGTGCTGCAAAGGCCACGTGCCAGCCAGGTGAGCTCGTGCACTCCCTGCTCCCCCTCTCCCTCCTCTGGGTTCATCCTAAGACACTTCTCCAGACCCAGGCAGAAGCCAAGAGCTCCAAACAGCCAGGAGAGCCATGCTCTTGACTGAGTTTAAGTTGCTGGTGTTTGGAGAGTCCGGAGGGGCAGATTTAGTTTTCTTTTCTTTATTTGGGGGCAGTGCTGAGAAATAAAATGTAGCACAATACCATGCAGCCAACACTCAGTCAATTTCCTGTAGACGTAATTGCTTTTCTTGAGAGAAATCATCATAAACAGATTCTTTTTTTTTTTACATCTTTATTGGAGTATAATTGCTCTACAATGTTGTGTTAGTTTCTGCTGTATAATAAAGTGAATCAGCTATACGTATACATATGTCCCCATATCTCTTCCCTCTGGCGTCTCCCTCCCACCCTCCCTATCCCACCCCTCTGGGTAGTCACAAAGCACCGAGCTGATCTCCCTGTGCTATGAGGCTGCTTCCCACTAGCTATCTATCTTACGTTTGGTAAGCAAACATAATAATGAGAGGAGGAATAATTTCACAAATCCCAATCTTATAAGGCAAAATGTATGGAATAAAAGTGTCTGGAGTCCTGAAATTTAAGAATACTTATTCACTGTAACTGTTACTTTCAATGAAATGGTCAAAGAGTGGAAAACTTCTTTTGTAGAGACTGGTAGCATAGAAATTCTGGAATATATTCTGTTTATCAAAGCATCCCAGTTAGCTCTGAGCTGCCCCATTTTTATATTTCTAATTCTAAAAAGATATTATAGGGAAACATTTAGCAATTGAATTAACTGATGCATATAAATTAAACATTTGTTGGACCGCAAACTTTGGTAGTGTATATATGTCCCTGCCACTCTCTCACTTCGTCCCAGCTTACCCTTCCCCCTCCCCGTGTCCTCAAGTCCATTCTCTAGTAGGTCTGCGTCTTTATTCCCGTCTTGCCCCTAGGTTCTTCATGACCATTTTCTTTTTTTTTTTTTAGATTCCCTATATATGTCTTAGCATCTGGTATTTGTTTTTCTCTTTCTGACTTACTTTACTCTGTGTGACAGACTCTAGGTCCATCCACCTCACTACAAATAACTCAACTTCGTTTCTTTTTATGGCTGAGTAGTATTCCATTGTATATATGTGCCACATCTTCTTTATCCATTCATCTGTCGATGGGCACTTAGGTTGCTTCCATGTCCTGCCTATTGTAAATAGAGCTGCAATGAACATTGTGGTATATGACTCTTTTTGAAGAGTTTATGGTTTTCTCAGGGTATATGCCCAGTAGTGGGATTGCTGGGTCATATGGTAGTTCTATTTTTACATAATAAACAAATCTTCCTCTCCTGTTTTCTCCATCTTTCTTTGACTTTCCAGAAGAAGAAACGTAAGTCAAGACTTCGGGAAATGTTCATCTGTGTAGAAACTGTGCAACGAAATGAAATCCTTTTCCAACCCACCTCGGGTCCTGAGGCATGATTTTCTTTTAAAATTCTTTTTTTAAATTGAAGTATAGTTAATTTACAATGTTGTGTTAGTTTCAAGTGTACAGCACAGTGATTCAGTTAAGTCCTGAGGCATGATTAATAGAGATGGAAATAACGCTGGTGAGGGAGTGGACCTCAGCCAGGCTGAGGCTCCCGGGAGGGTATTTGAGGGGGAAGGAAGACAGGGGTTTGGACAGAATAAAGGATATTGCCTTTTGAATATTTAATTAAAAGTAAATCTGCCTGAGTGATTAAGAATCCGCCTGCCAATGCAGGGGACACGGGTTTGAGCCCTGGTCCGGGAAGATCTCACATGCTGTGGAGCAACTAAGCCCGTGTGCCACAACTACTGAGCCTACCCTCAAAAGCCCGCAAGCCACAACTACTGAGCCCACGTGCCACAACTACTGAGCCCATGTGCCTAGAGCCCGTGCTCTGCAACAAGAGAAGCCACTGCAATGAGAAGCCCGTGCACTGCAATGAAGAGTAGCCCCCTTCACTGCAACTAGAGAAAGCCTGTGCACAGCAATGAAGACCCAACACAGCCAAAAATAAATAAATAAAAAGATAAATTTATAAAAAAAATAAAAGAGGGCATCATTCATTCTGGGAGTGAATTCTTTGAAGCGAGAAAACTGTAATTGTTTCTGGGGAAGGAGTTCTAAGCCTTCAAGATGGCCACATTCACAAAGAAATGGCATTTGGTAGATACAGTCCTTGTACGTGAACCAAGGGTAGAGAAAAGGGCCCTAGGATGTTCTCTCTTAGGTGTGGCTGGCACTATGATCTCAGGTGAAGAGCTGGGTGTGAGTGCGAAAGGAGAACAGGGTTATTTTACTGCATTTCTCTTCAATATTCTGGGAGAAATATCCACCAGCTTTTCTAGCTTTTTTTCTCTCTTTCTCTTCTAATAATCTCCATGTGGGCTTTTCAGTTTCCTGTATTATTTCTAAAACTGCTTTTGTTCAATGTGACTTGTTCCTATTTTCATAACTGTGAGTAAAGTGCCGTTTAACGTGGGTATACTTGGTATTTGAGTTTCATAGTAAATTGTCTTTTTTTCCTTCTCTCTATCATCTTTTTCTTTGTAAACGATTCTTACTTATTTTTTGGCATTAAAGCTTAGCAGAGAATTAAAAGTATTTTGAAGGCTTCAAATAAAAGCTATGATGAGAGCATTGCCATTTTTATTACGTCAATTATACATCAATGATTTAAACATTGATGAGATTAAGATTTCAGAATTTAAATGATGACCCTGTTGATCCTATGGAATGAAGAGCTATGATTTTATGGATTTCCTTGTTTAAATATTTAGCGATATTATTTGTGTTGTATGGTACAGTTGAAGGAAGGGCTTAAGTTATGTAAATATAAATAAAATGGTTTTTTACAAACTGTCTAATAGTAATCTCTCTACTCTTGACCAGATTAGGAAGAAACAGCAAGAAGTAGTGGGCTTTTTGGAAGCTAATAAAATCGATTTTAAGGAGTTCGATATTGCTGGAGATGAAGACAATCGGAGGTGGATGAGAGAGAACGTTCCTGGAGAGAAGAAACCTCAAAATGGGATTCCTCTGCCCCCACAGATATTCAACGAAGAGCAGTACTGTGGGGTGAGGTTTGGTTTTTTGGAAAAGTCTTCTGCATGTGTGTTTATCAGAAGTCATTTAAAGCAGATCGATTTCAAGGCAGCATTTGAATTTTTTGACATTTTTCAGGTCATGATCTATTTCTACCATTCAGTACCTGGATGGTAGATCCATGGTGAAGGATCAATAATAGTTAAGACTTACAAAATGATGGAAACAATAAAATAATGATTCAGAAGTTCTTGGGTTTCTTTTAGCTTCCATATTTTGTTTTGAAGAATTGAGGTCACTTGTTTAAGCAAAATACACATTTAGTTGGAAAGAAATTCTGGTCAACCTTGCAGGGTACACATACATGCTCCCACAGGGACACTGGGTATGTTTTCAATTTTGTAAAGAATAATTTGCAAAAGTAGAGTTTGGTGTAAGTGTATCTAAACAGTTTAAAAACTGGTCTGGACACCCTTCCTCCTTGTGAGGACACAGCAAGAAGATGGCCATTTATCAACCAAGAAGGGGGCTCACCAGACACTGAATCTGCTGCTGCCTTGATCTTGGACTTCCAGAACTCTGAGAAATAAATAGCTGTTGTTCATAAACCACCCAAACACAAAAAACAAAATCTGTTCTGGACATTTCATCATAATAACAATTTTATTTTATACATTTAGTAGTCCATTTTACCATAAAATCACTTTTTCCTCAGAGTTTATAGATTCTGCTTAGTAAATCAAATTGTTGAAAGGAAACATTTAAAAACTCAAAGGGCTTTGGAGCATGAAACTGGAGTTATCTTAGGGGTCCTCTAAATCTTCTAGGCCGTTTTTCAGACGCAGCAATCAGGGTTCTGGAAGGCAGAGGGAATCAATGGCCCAGAGCGGACGACTTCTTTTTTTTCTAATTAATTAATTAATTTTTGGCTGTATTGGGTCTTCATTGCTGCGCGTGGGCTTTCTCTAGTTGTGGTGAGCGGGGGCTACTCTTAGTTGCTGTGCATGGGCTTCTCATTGCGGTGGCTTCTCTTGTTGCAGAGCACGGGCTCTAGGTACGCAGGCTTCAGTAGTTGTGGCTCGCGGGCTCTGGAGGGCAGGCTCAGTAGTTGTGGTGCATGGGCTTAGTTGTTCCGTGGCATGTGGGATCTTCCTGGACCAGGGCTCAAACACATGTCCCCTGCATTGGCAGGTGGATTCTTAACCACTGTGCCATCAGGGAAGTCCCAGAGCTGACTACTTCTGAAGGCTAGAGCCTGGTGTAGGAATCTTCACTCACCTCTTCTCTTCTTGCTGCACAAAACTGTTGGTCCTTTAGCTTAGCTTCTCTTTACTGTTATGTTTCTCACCTAAAGCAGGTGTCATCAAACGATAGCCAGAGGGCCAAGGCCTGCAGCTGCCTGTTTTGGTAAAATTTTATTGGACACATCTGCACTAATTCACTTACCTAGTGCCTATAGCTAATTTTGCATGATGGCAGAGTTGAGCAGTTGCAACAGAGACCATATGACCCACAAAGCCAGAAATATTTATGATCTGCCCATTTACAGAAAAGCTTTCGGGCCTTTTATTTGAATCATGAATTGTTTCGTTGTTGGGGGTTTGCATTAGTTTCCTAGGGCTGATGTAACAAAACACCACAAACCTGGTGGTTCTTATGGACTGTGTGTTTGTGTCCCCCCCAAATTCATATGTTGAAGTCCTAATGCCCAATGTGATGGTGTTTGGAGATGGGGCCTTTGGGAGGTGATTAGGGTTAGATGAGGTGCTGAGGGTGGGGTCCCCATGATGGGATTAGTGCCCTTACAGGAAGAGGAAGAGAGAGAGAGAACGGTTTCTCTTCACCATGTGAACAAACAGCCAGAGGCAACTCTCTGTAAGCCAGGAAGAGAGCAGAACCCAACTATGCTGCACCCAGGATGCATTTCTGATATTTAAGCCACCCAGTCTATGGTATTTTGTTATGGCAGCCCGAGATATTACAGTGTCTTAAAATAACAAAAATTTATTCTCTCACAGTTCTGGAGGCCAAAGTTTGAAATCAAGGTGTCAATAGTGTTGGTTTCTTCTGTAGGCTCTGAGGGAAAATCTGTTCCCTGCCTTTCTCCTGGCTTCTGGTGGCTGACAACAATCTCTGGCATCCTTTGACTTGTTGACATATTATGCCCATCTCTGCCTCTATCTTTACATGGTCTTCTTGCAGGTCTCTTTGTGTCTTCACATGGCCTTCTTTTTTTAAAATAAATAAATAAATAAATAATTTATTTTTGGCTGTGTTGGGTCTTCATTGCTGTGCATGGGCTTTCTCAAGTTGCAGCGAGTGGGGGCTATTCTTTGTGGCAGGGCTTCTCATTGTGGTGGCTTCTCTTCTTGCAGAGCACAGGCTCTAGGTGTGTGGGTTTCAGTAGTTGTGGCACTTGGGTTCAGTAGTTGTGGCTCACAGGTTCTAGAGTGCAGGCTCAGTAGTTGTGGCGCAGGGGCTTAGTTGCTCTGCAGCATGTGAGATCTTCCCAGACCAGGGCTCAAACCCATGTCCCCTGCACTGGCAGGTGGATTCTTAACCGCTGCGCCATCAGGGAAGTCCCCACATGGCCTTCTTATAAGGACAAAAATTCATTGGAATAGGGTCCATCCTAGTACAACACGGCCTCATCATAACTAACTACCTCTGTAAATACCTTTATCTCCAAATGAGGTCACTTTCTGAGGTCCTGGGTGGACATGGCTTTATAGGGGACAGTACAGGCTGTGTGAATTTACATGGCTGTGTTAGGATTCCTCAGAGGCTTAGCTCAAAGTCCTGTGAATGTGGGAGTGTCTTCAAACAGTCTTAATGTGGCAAGCAGTTATTTAGTGGAACATATGGTCCAGTCCAGCTCTCCTGGGATTGAAGTTGGAGCTTCCCAGAGTGTAGAGAGCACTTGCTCTGTGAGGAAAAGTCCCTCCCCTGCACCCCCCACTTCTCTCCCCACCCAGTCCAGACCTCCTGGCCTCCAGACATCCCTCAACCCTGAGCTGAATTTTTTTTTTTTTTGCGGTACACGGGCCTCTCACTGCTGTGGCCTCTCCCGTTGCAAAGCACAGGCTCCGGACGCGCAGGCTCAGTGGCCATGGCTCACGGGCCTAGCTGCTCCGCGGCATGTGGGATCTTCCCGGACCGGGGCATGATCCTGTGTCCACTGCATCGGCAGGCGGACTCTCAACCACTGTGCCACCAGGGAAGCCCTGAATTTTTTTTTTTGAATTTGACCTTATGTTTGTTTGTTTATTTATTTATTTATTTATATTTTTGGCTGCATTGGGTCCCTGTTGCTGCACGTGGGCTTTCTCTAGTTGTGGTGAGCCAGGGCTACTCTTGGTTGTGGTGGGCGGGCTTCTCATTGCGGTAGCTTCTCTTGTGGTGGAGCGCGGGTTCTAGGCGCAGGGGCTTCAGTAGTTGTGGCATGCAGGGTTCAGTAGTTGTGGCTCATGGGCTCTAGAGCGCAGGCTCGGTAGTTGTGGTGCACGGGCTTAGTTGCTCTGTGGCATGTGGGATCTTCCCGGACCAGGGCTCTAACCTGTGTCCCCTGCATTGGCAGGCAGATTCTTAACCAGTGCACCACCAGGGAAATCCCTGAGCTGAATTTTTAAGAACTGCAACTCTTCTTGGATAAAGAAAGGGAGAATAAGTTTTTTCGGGGGAGGTAGTGGTGATGAGCAATTTTTATTTTTCATAAAATTTTTTAACAATTGAAAAATTGATAGATGTGCACACGGAAAAATTAAAATGCTTCCAAAGTTGCCTGCAGTGAAGATTCTTCTCCCTCCCATTTCATCCCCCTCTAGTTCCTTCCTCTCAGGTGGGCCAGCTTCATGGATCTGCCATCTGGGAAGTCACACCAGACCCCGCTCAAGAGAGCTCTCAGCTTGGTTTCACGCTCTACTGGTGCTGTCTTGAAATTCACAATGATTTTTGAACAAGGGAAGCATTGTTGTTATTTTGCACCGGGGCCTGCAAATTATGTAGCCAGTCCTGCTCTGGACCAACCAATGCTGGCAATTTCTTGTTTGGCCTTCCAGGAATTTTCTATGTGCATTAACAATTGCATATCACTTAAAAGAGGGGGTGTACTCTATACACTTTGTTCTTTTCACTTAATAACCACATCTCAGAGATCATTGCATAGCTGCACATACTCTTTTTTTAAAAACAGTTTCATTTTATATTGGAGTATAGTTGATTAACAATGTTGTGTTAGTTTCAGGTGTACAGCAAAGTGATTCAGTTATACATATACATGTATCTATTCTTTTTCAAATTCTTTTCCCGTTTAGGTTACTGCAGAATATTGAGCAGAGTTCCCTGTGCTATACAGTAGGTCCCTGTTGGTTATCCGTTGTTGTTTTTCTTAAATTAATTAATTTTTTGGCTGCGTTGGGTCTTCATTGCTGCAGGCTTTCTCTAGTTGTGGCGAGCGGGGGCTACTCTTGGTTGCGGTGTGTGGGCTTCTCATTGCGATGGCTTCTCTTGTTGTGGAGCGCGGGCTCTAGGCGTGTGGGCTTCAGTAGTTGTGGCACACGGGCTTCAGTAGTTGTGGCTCGTGGGCTCTAGAGCGCAGGCTCAGTAGTTGTGGCGCACGGGCTTAGTTGCTCCGCAGCATGTGGGATCTTCCCGGACCAGGGCTCGAACCGTTGTCCCCTGCATTGGCAGGTGGATTCTTAACCACTGAGCCACCAGGGAAGTCCCTGGTTATCCGTTTTAAATATAGCAGCGTGTACATGTCACCCCCAAACTCCCAATCTATCCCTCTCCCCTATCCTTCCCACCTGGTAACCATAAGTTCATTCTCTAGGGCTGTGAATTTGTTTCTATTTTGTCAATAAGTTCATTTGTATCAGTTTTTAAGATTCCAAATATAAGTGATAGCATATGATATTTGTCTTTCTCTGTCTGACTTACTTCACTTAGTATGATAATCTCCAGGTCTATCCATGTTGCTGCAAATGGCACTATTTCTTTTTTTTTTTAATCCCTTCCTCCCTGTCCCCTTTGGTAACCATAAGTTTGTTTTTTATGTCTTTGCTCTATTTCTGTTTATAAATAAGTTCATTTATATCATTTTAAATTTTTAAATTTTATTATTTATTGATTGATCGATTCAGTATTTGTCATTTTTCAAATGGCATTATTTCATTCTTTTTAATGGCTGAGTAATATTCCATTGTATATGTGTACCACATCTTCTTTATCTATTCATCTGTCAGTGGACATTTAGGTTGCTTCCATGTCTTGGCTACTGTAAGCTGTGCTGCAATGAACATTGGGGTGCATGTATCTTTTCAAGCCATGTGTTTCTCCAGATATATGCCCAGGAATGGGATTGCTGGATCATATACTGTTTATTTTAATGGCTGCACAACATTCCATTGGATGTGACATAATTTATTGGCACAGTCCTCTAGTGGGGAACATTCAGGTTGTTTCCAGTCTTTCTCAGCTACGAACGATGCTGCAGGAAACCTCTTTATGGGTACAGTGCTTTGTATTCAGTCTGAGTATATGTATAGGATAAATTCCTAGAAGGTGTGCTGACTTACAGCATATACGCTTCTCACCCTTCAATAGATATTAAACCTGGACTATAGTTGCACCAATTTACATTTTCAAATGTAATTTGAGTGTGACTGTTTCCCTGTGACTTTGACAACACTCTATATGCACACTTTTGGATCTTTGCCAATCTAAGTGAAAAATGTGTTCTCATTGCTTTGACTTGGATTTCTGTCTTAATGGGTGAGACTGAACATCTTTTTCTCTGTTTATAAGCTCTCTGTGTTTTTTTCTATGACTTACTATTTTTCTATTTGGTTCCAGGTAACGTTTACTGGTTTGTAATAGTCTTTACTTTTGAAGGAAAGTAGCCCTGTCACTACCATGTTGCAAATATTTTCCCATGTTTCTTATTTGTCTCTTGACTTTTTAAAGTGACTTTTTTGGAATGCAGGACTTAAATTTTTTTTGTGCAGACAGATCTATTAACCTTTTTTAAAAAAATGGTTCCTGTCTTGTTTAGAAAATTGTTCTGCACTCTAAAATCATCAAAGGAATCATCTCATGTTTTCTTCTAGTACTTTTCCAGTGAAAGTAGGATTTAAAACCTCTTACTTTTGCTTATTTTAGCTGTCCTTTTCAATCAAGGCAAGTTACGGTAGAAACAATATTGAAGCATTTTCTTTCAATCTATGTTAACTTCCAGGGTAAAAGTTCTGCAGTTATTTTCTGCTATAAAAATAAAACCTCAAAGGCATTTTTTATTCTGTTTTGCTGTGATCTAGCAATGCTTTTCATTTTAATTGTGGAAGAAGAAGAAAAGAGTTCCCAAGTAAGAAAAAAGGCTTCTATTTTTAAGATGTATTTTCCTATTACAAGTATGGCTCTAATGAGTAAGCATACAAATTATTTTATGTTTAACTGTTTTTAATTCTTTTCAGTTCTGCCTTCAGAGAGGTATTAGACGTTTTTCTTACTAGCAACTTTGCTAAATTTGCTTTTCTGCAGTCTGTGGATATTCTTAACAAAAATTCATTAATGAGGCAAAGGACTTTGTTTTCAGAAAGTAGGTAAAAATGACTATTTGTATTGTAGGTTCTGATTTTGAAAGGAGACTCAAAAGTTATGAAGGATATGTCAGGTTTAAAATGGCATAAATCTACTCAATATTCTGTAATAACCTATATGGGAAAAGAATCTGAAAAAGAATGGATAGATGTGTATGTATAACTGAATCACTTTACTGCACACCTGAAACTAACACAACATTGTAAATCAACTATATTCCAATATAAAATAAAAATTAAATAAAAAAAGAAAGTGATAAGCCTGCTTTAAAAAAATAAAATGGCATAAATCTGGATGGTCGATGTGTCTTTCCACACGATTGAAATGTGGACGGTCAGAATAATGCTACCATTTAAGTTGAATCACTGGACTCTGGATTCTTGAATGGTCACCTATATGCTGTACCTGATGACGGCAGCAGGGAGAGGGGACCTCAAGGGCAAGCAGTGGCTTTCTCTGCACCAGGGCAGTGAGAGGGCTGGATGTCACAGGTAGTTCTGAGTACCATCGTGTCCCTGCCAGCCTGAACCCCTGTTGCTCTGGGCAGAATAGATGAAGATGTTATCGTGAGGGCGTGGCAGACAACTGTTGCCTACAGAAAGGGCACACCACCGAGAAGCAGCACAGTGGAGGCCGGGTCACCCGCCTGGCAGAAGAACACTAACAGGAAGTAG
Source organism: Pseudorca crassidens (assembly GCF_039906515.1). Classification (NCBI taxonomy): domain Eukaryota; kingdom Metazoa; phylum Chordata; class Mammalia; order Artiodactyla; family Delphinidae; genus Pseudorca; species Pseudorca crassidens. Next base: position 143,461,164 of record NC_090300.1, read on the forward strand.
CCAACTTGTCTGTTGATGCCAAGTCGGAGTCTGTGCATTTTTGCCTAGGTGAGGGCTGGGGTGCCTGCCTGGGCCTGGACGCAGCAGCCAAAGGGGACCTTGACCATTCAGCTGAGAGGCAAGTATCTGTGGGGACACAGGACTGCAAGGGAGGACAGGATGCCCGTCCAATTAGGGCAGGGGGAGGGCGTTCTCAACACACTGATGTTACTGAACAGGGTATTTTATTTTATTTTTTAATTAAAATTTCTTTTTCAGTATGATCACAATTTTATTATATCTTTTTTTTTTTTTTTTTTTTTTGCGGTACGCGGGCCTCTCACTGTTGTGGCCTCTCCCATTGCGGAGCACAGGCTCCGGACGCGCAGGCTCAGTGGCCATGGCTCATGGGCCCAGCCGCTCCGCGGCATGTGGGATCTTCCCGGACCGGGGCACGAACCCGTGTCCCCTGCATCGGCAGGCGGACTCTCAACCACTGCACCACCAGGGAAGTCCATATATATATATGTATCTATCTATCTATCTATCTATCTACCTATCTATCTATCTATATAAAATTATATCTATCTTATATATAACTTTGACAGTACATATACCAACACGTTAATAAAAGTAACTTTTTGTTTTGCCATTATGGGCAATTTTTCCTTGCCTTTTTTTTTTTTTTGCGGTACGCGGGCCTCCCACTGTTGTAGCCTTTCCCGTTGGGGAGCACAGGCTCCGGACGCTCAGGCTCAGCGGCCATGGCTCACGGGCCCAGCCGCTCTGCGGCATGTGGGATCTTCCCAGACAGGGCATGAACCCGTGTCCCCTGCATCGGCAGGCGGACTCTCAACCACTGCACCACCAGGGAAGCCCTCCTTGCCTTTAAAAAAGAAAATTTATTGAAGTATAACTTATTTACAATGTTGTGTTAATTTCTGCTATACAGCAAAGTGACTCAGTTATACATATATATCCTTTTCATATTCTTTTCCATTATAGTTTATCACAGGATATTGAATCTAGTTCCCTGTGCTCTACAGTAGGCCCTTGTCGTTTATCCATCCTCTGTATAATCGTTTGCATCTGCTAATCCCAACCTCCCAGTCCTTCCCTCCCCCACCCGCTCCTCCTTGGCAACCACAAGTCTTGAACAAGCTATTTTATGTTATTAAAATTTTATTATGAAATGTGCCATAGATGATAAAAAATACGTAGTTTCAAGAGGGATAATAAAAATGAACAACCATGTGCACACCATCGGTTTGAGTAGCGTGATATCTCCAGAAATTTAAAAGCACACTGCGTGCTTCTCCCTGATCGTGTGCAGCTCCTTTTGCACAAGAGGGAGCCAGGGTAGTGAATTTTGTGTTTACCGTTCCTTTCCTTTTCTCCCATCTCCCATGTATACACATCCAAGGAATACATTGTTTTGTTTTGCCTATTTTTGAGCTTTATATAAATGGACTCATACTACCTGTATTTTTTTTTGTTTTTGTGGTACGCGGGCCTCTCACTATTGTGGCCTCTCCCATTGCGGACACAGACTCCGGACGCGCAGGCTCAGCGGCCATGGCTCACGGGCCCAGCCGCTCCGCGGCATGTGGGATCTTCCCGGACCAGGGCACGAACCCGTGTCCCCTGCATCGGCAGGCGGACTCTCAACCACTGTGCCACCAGGGAAGCCCCTATCTGTATTTTTTGAGTTGCTTCTTTCACCAACGTATTTCAAAGATACAACCATGTTGATTGTTGTTGTTCCTAGTTTATTCATTTTCATTGCTTCAGAGTAGACACTGGTGTGTGTCTTTGTCTGTCTGAGCTGCTATAACAAAATGTCACAGACTTAGTGGCTTATGAACAAGAGAAATTTATTTCTCATTGTTCTGGAGGCTGGGGAATCCAAGATCAAGGTGTCAGCGTGGTTGAGTTCTGATAAGGGCCACCTGTTTCACAGCTGGTGCCTTCTTGCTTTGTCCTCATGTGATGGAAGGGGTGAGGGAGCTCTGGGGGATCTCCTCATAAAGGGCACTAATTCCATTCACGAGGGCTCCACCTTCATGACCTAGGTCATCACTCTCAGTATGTTTAGCTCTAACAGACAATACAAAGAGTTTTTTAAAGCTGAGCTGAGGGATGGTCACACTTTGAAACTAATGATGGCAGTGATTCCAGGAGAGGGAAGACAGATTTGTGGATGTTTGAAGCACTGGTGAGATCGCCCCCACATTTCCAGTCACTCTGAGAAGGTTTTTGTTGTTGTTTTGATCTGACCTTCCCTCTAGGTCCTGGGAGTCAGGACTGGGGTCAAGTGGAGTAGAACCTTTGCGAGTTGCACATTTTTACCACTTTTTTTTTGGTAAAATATATTTTTCAATTTTATGAAAAAAGATGGTGACAGTGGCTGACAATTTAAAAATATTTTCCTCCTTAACAAAATAATCCATCAACTCTATTTCAACCCCTCTCCCATTTAAAAAATGTTCTAAACCATCTGCTCTGGCTTCCTGTGGCAGCTCAGGGTAGGCCCCACAGGAGGCATCCTTTAACTGTGGCTGTTAGTAAAGAGATTGCGTAGCTCTTCATGTTTGTGTGTCCTCTTCTGTATATATTTAGAACATTTTTCTATTGAGTTTTTGCCTTTTCCTTATGATGGAAAAAGGACAAGCATTTTATATATATATACACACACACATAATTAAGAAGAACATAAAAAATGTGAAGTCCCTCCAAAAGAATCTAACAAGAGATGTCTGGAGAAAATTTAAATTTTACTGAAGACTTAAATAAATGATGCTAGAGAATATATCCTTGGGTTGACCATCTCTATAAAAAGGTAGTATCTTAAAGATCCTAATTCTTCCCAAATTGATCTATAGATCCAATGCTTTTTCAATCAAAATCCCAGAAAGAATTTTTGTAGAACCAAGCAAGATAATTTACCTAAAATGAACAAGGCAGGGTCTAAGAATAGCAAGAAGAAGCAGAAAATAAGCAAGTCTCATTATAAAGCTCTGATCATGAAGACAGTGTGATATTGAAGGATAAATAGACAGGTAGACCTAATGTCCGGAAATAGAGTCCCACACAATACACAACTGGTTAAGACAGTGCTGGCATGGTAGATAGATGGGGAAAGAATGGACTTTTTAATAAATGTGGATGAAACAATTAGATGAAATAACTGGTGATTTAAAAAAATTATTAAAAAATTTACCCTTATTTCTTTTTTAAAAATGGAGATGTAATTGGCATATAACATTATATTAGTTTTAGGTGTGCAACACAATGATTTGATATATGTATATACTGCAAAATGATTACCACAATAAATTTCATTAACATCTATCACTTCATATAGTTACCATTTTTTCCTTGTGATGAGAACTTATATGATCTAGTCTCTTAGCAACTTTCAATTTTTTTTTCAATTTTTTTTTGTCTTATTGATTCTTACTGATCTCTATCTATATACATCTCTATCTATATATAATTTTTTTCCTATTTGCTAAATCTCTGCTCATCTTTATTTTTTCCTTCCATACTCTTTGGATTCTTTTTTCCCCCAACTTTAATGCTTGACTCACTACTTTTAAAGCTTTTTTCTTTTCTAATGTAGGTATTTAAGGCTATAAATTGCCCTCTGTGTACTTCTTTAGCTCATTCCATGTATTTTGATATGCAGTATTTTCATTGTTGTTTCTAAAACAATTGTAGTCCATAATATGATTTCTTTTTTGACCCATGCATTGAGATTTGGATATATTTGGAGTAACTTCTATTATTTTGTTATGTACTTTTTATTTTTCCAACTTTTGCAGTTTCTTTCTTTTTTTATCTTTTCTTGACTTTATTTTGACTAAAGTCTTTTTTCCTAATTATATTTCTCCGTTTACTTAATATAAGCTATCTGTTCTCTTAGTGGTTACTTTAGTTATTTTAACAACCATACTTAATTTAAATTAGGTAAGATTGTATCTTTACTTTAACCCTAATCACCCTTTCCCTATTTACATGTGTTTGGTTATTTTAGTATTTTAATTTGTTGGCCATTATACCACCTCACAACATTTCTACTTGTTGTTTTTATAGTCAAGGTTTGTTTAGATTTAGATTTGCTCACATATTTATTAATATCTTTGCTCATTATTTCTTCTTGCATCTTAGATAATCCACCTGGAATCATTTTCCTTCTGCCTAAATGCGTCCTATAAGAGTTTCTTTAAGTGAGGGTCTGTTGGTGGTAAATCCTCTAAATTTTTTTTGTTTAAAAAAGACATTTTTCCAGACAAGTGTCTTTATTTCACTCATGTATGAAAAATAGTTTCACTAAGTCTAGAATTCTGAGTCGAGGGTTATTTTTTTTGTAAGCATGTTGAAATTATTTTACTTTCTTCTGACTTCTGCATTGCTATTGAGAAGCCAGTTGTCAATCTAATGCCATACTTTGCAGGGGAAACGTTTTCCTTTTCCCCTCCCTTCTACCCCTCCCTCCATGGGCTGCATTATAATCTTTCTCTAGGATGTGTCTAGATTTAGAGGTTTTTTTTTTTTTTTTTTTTTGCCACATGGCAGTGAAAGCGCCAAGTCCTAACCACTGGACCAGCAGGGAATTCCCTAGAATTCTTCTTATTTATCCAGTTTAGGATTATTTTTGGGCTTCCTGAGTCTAAGGATTGGTATCTTCAGCAAGTCTAGAAGATTATTAGCCATATATGTTTGAGTATGGCTTTCCCCCATTGTCTCTGTTAGCTTCTCCTATAAGATGTGTGTTAGACCTTCTCATTCTGTCTTCCTATAATAATATTTCTTCCATATTTTTCATCCTTTTTCCCCCCTCTCCAGATAATGTCTTTGGTTGAATCTCCCAGTTAGCTAAATTGTTTTCTTCTGATGTGGTCTAATTAGCTATTTAATCCACATTTTCATTGTTAGGAGGACTTTCTGGTTCTTTCCAAATTTGCTTAATTGTTCTTTCTAGTTTATTTCTTGTGTTTTCAAGCTTTTCTTTCATTTCTTTATGTATATTAAATATAGATATTTGATATTTTCTGCCTGATAATTCCAGTGTCTGATTCTGCTTTCCATTATTTCTGCTGGCTTTCACATATGGTATATTTTTATTTCCTTATTTATTTTGTGATTTTTGACTCTGAATTGCTCATTAAAAAAATGCTATTTTCAGATACTCTTTGAGGCTGGAATTTGTTTCTGCTAGTTTCCTGGGAGATCCATAAAAGTTAGAACCCTTTTAACTTGATTTCCTTCGAAGATTTTCTGGACAACACATGTCGTGGGAATTTGGATCAAAAACTCTCATGAATTTTGGCTTGTAGATATAAATTCTCAGAGAATGTTTTCTCTTTCACTGAGCACCAAAGTTGAATCAGGGAAGTTTTCTTCCATTCTATTTTTCATGGCAAAGTTTTTTCTCATTTATATTTACATTGAGGGTAGAGCCCTCAGTGGGGTTCTGGTGTGTGTGTCTGTGTATATATGTGCATGTATGTGTGTATCTATGTATATGTGTGTATGCATGTGCATATGTATGTGTATATATATGTGTCTGTATGTGTATCTATACATCTATGTATATACGTGTATGTATGTGTTTATATGTGCACATGTATATGTATGTGTCTATACGTGCAAATGTATATCTCTGTGTGTGTATGTATGTGTGTGTATCTTTATGTGTGTGTGTTTTATAGAACTCCCCACCTTAAGGAGGCCCGGGCTTTATCCACTTGCCTCTTTTCTCTCTGTGGCATCAGAGTGGAAGATAAAGATTTCCTGGTTTTGTAAGAAACTCTCAACGTGGATGGTGGCCTTGTTGTGTGCTTATTCTTAGGATTCTTGATCTCACTTGGCTATACTTTTTTTTTTTTTTTCCGGTACCAGCTTAGCAATGAATTTATACTTTTTTTCTTAATCTGGCTTAAAAATTTCTTTTTCGAGATGGTGTTTTAGGGCATCTAATCTGCCACACTAACGTAACTGGAAGTTGAAAAACCATTTCATACTCATTATTTTCTATATCTATTTGTTAACATCAAGTAAAAAATATGAACAAACTGTTCTTCAGTCCTCTGAAATTCTGAAGAAGCTATATGGACTTAAGTTGAAGCAAAACACAATCTGTTCAATTATAAGAAAACTTATCTTGACTTGAAAGCTTCTAGAGTTGACAACTAGCGATCGTCAGATATTTATCTATGGAATTTTAAGAAACTGGCATAAATTTACTTTATTACCTTTTACCTACTTACTAGTGCTATACTACTAATGAATTCTATCATGTAATCTTTAACAACCACCTAGTAAGTATGTGCTCTGGGAATTAGTGAGAATTTCTGATACCAAAGAATCACTTACCATGCTATATTTCCCTCAGCTAAGATTTGAGGCAGTTTACAAAAACACCTTCAGTACGACAGAAGAAAATTAATCACTGAGAGAATCAGGGCTACAGGTAGGAAAATAAATCTTAGGCTAAGATAAACACATGAGAAGTACATAACATTTTCTTCCCAATATAGGGTGGCCTGTCTTTGGTTTTATGCTCTTAACACATGTAAGAGGAGGGTAGGCAATAAGATGACGACGTTGGTTTGAGTGTCCTGTTCAGTTCAGGCCAGACTAACCCTGTACCTTCTGAGCCTTTTGGCAACACTGTTGAAATTACATCACAGCCCCAATGACAAAGATTGGCAGTAAGAAAGTGGCCAGGGAGTATCTTTTATGTTTAATGATAAAAAGTGAAACTCTTCCGAGTTATTGACAACTACACTACTGGAGAGTTGGTTTAGGGCTGGACCCACCTGGTGAAGCACTGGCCTGGATGTGGTCTGGCATAGGGGTGGAGTTTCACTGAGCTTCCGGTTTCTGTCAGCTACCAGGTTTCAGATCGCTGTGCAGTTTTTCCCATTTTGGCAAAACAAGCGCCTTTCTAAACCCTCAGTAATCTTGTGGCTCCTGATATCAGAAGGGCCTGAGACAGGTCTGGGCCCTTAGAAGCTACTATAATAACAGCAGAGAAATCCTGTGTTGGTTTAATTGTTTTAGTCTTGTGTTGTTTGGACCCTGATTAGGGTCCAAATCCATAGGGTCAAATTATAAGGAAACAGCTAAAGATGTGAAACTTTTAGAGAAGCCTTCCACTATGTATGTTTCTTTTTCACATCTTTATTGGAGTATAATTGCTTTACAATGGTGTGTTAATTTCTGCTTTATAACAAAGTGAATCAGCTATACATATACATATATCCCCATATCTCCTCCTTGTTGCGTCTCCCTCTCACCTTCCCTATCCCACCCCTCTAGGTGGTCACAAAGCACCGAGCTGATCTCCCTGTGCTATGCGGCTGTTTCCCACTAGCTATCTATTTTACATTTGGTAGTGTATATATGTCCATGCCACTCTCTCACTTCGTCCCAGCTTACCCTTCCCTGTCCCCGTGTCCTCAAGTCCATTCTCAACGTCTGCTTTATTCCTGTCCTGCCCCTAGGTTCTTCCTCAGTATGTATGTTTGCGTGTTGTCAGCAATTCCTGAGCAGGAACAATTTGTGTGTGTGTGTGTGTGTGTGTGTGTGTGTGTGTGTGTGTGTTCTCACTGTACTGTAATAGGCACAATGAAGGTGTGTAAAAACAAGTGTAAACTTCATGCTTCAATTTCCTAAATTTGGGCTTGATCATTTTGGTAAAGCAAATGGGGATAACATTTTGTGTTAGCTCCTCACTTAATGACTAATAAATAAAAAATATTAACTTAGGTCAATATACTGGCTCACAAGTGTGCACTGGGTTTAATCATTCTTTTTCTTTGCTTCAAGGATTTTGACTCTTTCTTCTCTGCAAAAGAAGAGAATATTATTTATTCCTTCCTTGGCTTGGCTCCCCCTCCAGGCTCAAAGGTAAGCTTGAACACCCCCTTGGGGTCCAATATAGGTCATAAGAAGTGAGGATAAAATCAGCACCAACACTGTTTAATAAGTGATGATCTTTAAATTAACATGATTTTAATACACTTCTTATTCTGATGAAGTCTTATGCATAGAGATAATGCATGGTTTCTACTAAAGCATGTTTCAAAACTATGCTTTTATTATTTTTGCTCTGTTTACACCTTGTTATAGTAAGCTTTACAATACCTAAGAAATATCATTGCATTCAATAATCTTAAGTGTGTTAATTAAATATGTAAAAGTATAAATTCTCAGGTGGTGTCTATGAAATTATTTTGTTATGAATTTCTCATGACAGCTTATGTTAGTTAATTTTATAATGATATGTACTCCTATATTAATTATTTCTATTGAAAATGAATTGAATTTTCCTTTTTTTTTCTGATGAGGAGGGAAAAAGTAAGATCTAGACTCAAGAACAAGATAAATTTCATCAGGTTTCTTTTCCCCTCTGGTGTTGTTTCATCTTTGATTATGTATAATTATATCAATTAAATAAAGAATTATGCTAATAAAGCAAATACCATGAATTTGAATGTCTGGTGGAGATCACCTGTTTTTTTTCTGTTTTTTTTTTTGCGGTACGCGGGCCTCTCACTGTTGTGGCCTCTCCCGTTGTGGAGCACAGGCTCTGGATGCGCAGGCCCAGCGGCCATGGCTCACGGGCCCAGCCGCTCCGCAGCATGTGGGATCTTCCCGGACTGGGGCACGAACCCGTGTCCCCTGCATCAGCAGGCGGACTCTCTACCACTGCGCCACCAGGGAAGCCCCAGAGATCACCTGGTTTTATTCCTTACCTTCACTGCATTCCTCACCTCTACCAAGCATCTCATACATGACTCTCCATAGATACAAGACAAGCACACATTTGTCTAATTCATTTATTTCTTAACTAATCTGTTTATGCCCAGCTTCATTTCAAAAGAGATTTGTGATGACTGAGTCCCAATTAATTCTCACCATAGGAGACACAACTAAAAATCCTACCTTATAGAGATGGGTGTGTCTCAGAGGCATGTGGATGTGCTGTCTTCCATGTGTCCACATTCTTCAGGTAATGACACCTGAGGTCTCTTAGTGCTTAGGTTAACACATGCAGGTGTAACACGAATTCCTTCTCCAAATGGTAACATGTAGATTTTACAGTTGGTTAATGTTCTATAAGGGGATAATGGTTCTATACAGAGAAATAAAGATATTTCCCTTTTAATGAAATACCTTTCTGGCTTTGGTCAACTTAAATGCAACATATCTCATACACGTTATTAACCATTTAAAAAAGTGCTAAAAGCTGTTATATGCAATTTGATATTTTTTATTTGGTATAGGAGTTTGTTAACTGGGTCACGTTAGTTTAGCTATTATGTTTAAGAGATGGTACCTTACTGTTAAGGTATATTTCTTGGTGGGGACACTCAGGTCACTTGGGTCTTGAAGAAGGACAGGAAGGGTGGAGGGAAGAGTGTTCCAGGCAAAGGTAAGAGCAAATGCAAAGGCCCTGAGGCAGGAAAGGGCTTGGAGACTCCTAAGACCTGCCATGACTGCGCTGAGTCCTGAGTTGCCGAAGTGAAGAGGGAAGGGGCACCATGGGAGGTGGGAGCAGCAGGTGGGCAGCCCATGGGCCACAGCAGTGCTCTGGAGTCTATCTTAGGGGCCGTTAAGACATTGTAAGGGTTTTAAGCAGAGGAGTAATTTTATTTCCTTGTCTAGAACTCTTTTTGGCTACAATGGGATGAATGGATTGAAGTGGTACAAATTACTGTAGTAAAACGGATGAGATGTCATGGTGGCGTGGACTAGGGTGGTGGGGATAGAACAGTACAGAAGTGGATGATTTTAGTATCTGTTTTGGAGGAAGAATTGGTAAGAATTGCTGATGGATTGAATCAGCAATGAGAGGGTTTAACCTCCTTGATTTTAGGACCATCAGATTCTATTTTACAATTTGGTTTCTGGTTCTATTGTGCTCTGAAGAGGGACTGTACCGTGAGGAGTTTTTATCTTAAGTGCATCTTTGTACCCCAATGCGTATCTTCATTTCTCTTGAAAAGACTGTTCTTTGAATATTAAAATTTAATTTTTATCCAATTAATATGTGTATAATTTTGAAAAGGTCAAGGGTTATTACAAGGGTTATTACAGAAAATGGTAGGTCCTGCCTTCACCCCTCATGGATGACTTTTCTGTGTGCTAAGGTGCAGAGCTCCAGGCCAGACATCACTTCTGCTCAGGACTGGAAAGCTGCGGGTCCATATTCTTAGTAGTTTCCAGGGCTGTTGTTGAGAAACTTGGTGCCAGTCTGCCTACTGACCCTGTATTTGTGTCTGTTTTTGTTTTTCTCATTCCTGGGAGAATTTAGGTTCCTCTCTTTTGCTTTGAAGGTGTATGATGAGCTGCTTGGAATGGTCTTTTCTTCCTTGTTTGTGCTGGGCACTTGCTGGGCCTTTTTTCAATCTGGAAAGTCATGTCCTTCAGTTCTGGAAGATGTTGGAGGTACTCTTTCTGTGGTCATTCTTTTCCCATTAGTTTCCATTTTCTTTTCTTTGCTCTTTTTGAAATTCCTCTTATTTGACTGCTGGGCCTCCTGGACTAATCATACAATATTTTGTTCTTTGCTTCTGGTTCTTTCACTTAGCATAATGCTGTCAAGGTTCATCTATGTAGTAGTATGCATCAGTACTTATTTTCTTTTTATGGCAGAATGATATTCCATTGTATGAATAGACCATATTTTATTTATTGATTCATCAGTTGACGGACATTTGGGTTGTTTCCACTTTGGGACTATTATGAATAATGCTGTTATGACCATTTGTATCTTTTGTTTAATTTTATCTTAAATATTAGTATTGTATTATAGGCTGCTCTGCAGAAGAATCACTTGGACAGTTTTTAAAAAATTAAGATGCTTGAGTTCTGCTTCAGACCTACTGACCCTGAATTATAAGGGGAGAGGGTCAGGGACCTTCTTTTTTTTTTTTTTTGCGGTACACGGGCCTCTCACTGTTGTGGGCTCTCCCGTTGTGGAGCACAGGCTCCAGACGCGCAGGCTCAGCATCCATGGCTCACGGGCCCAGCCGCTCTGTGGCATGTGGGATCTTCCCGGACCGGGGCACGAACCCGCGTCCCCTGAATCGGCAGGCGGACTCTCAACCACTGCGCCACCAGGGAAGCCCGACCTTCACTTTTAAAAAGCTCTTTGGTTGATTCTGATGCACACTCCTGTTTAACAACCACTAAGTTAAGGACTCATTTAGCAAATATTCATAGATATGCCTCGCCAAAGTGAAGGTGATATCATATTTGCTTTAGTTAAAGAACTCACACATTACAGAGAAACAATGAGCTCACTTTGTTTCTCTCCCCATCCTTGTTTCCCTCGCTCCTTAGGGGCCACTAACATCATGGGTATTTTAAGACTATATATAAAACTATGTATTCATCTCCACAAGCAGTACATGTGTTGTTTTGTATTTTTAATGCTTAATTGGTATCATATTTTTTTTGGAATTTTCTGCAAATTGCTTTTTTCATTACGTTTTAGACACAGCCACCCTAATATATGTAATTCTATCTCACACTCTGCTCTGCGTCATCTTGTCCCATTAAAAATATTACCTAATCTCAGATTTTAGATCTCACCCTGGTTTGTGTTTAGGTTTTGTCCTATTGCATGAAATTCTTTTTGGCTAAGTAGAAGAAAGGGTGGCCATGGAATTATAGAGCTCAGCCTAGAGGGACTTAACATCCAGTTCAGAGCCTTCTCTTCACAAAGGAGGAACTCGAAGCCCGAGAAGTTTAGGTGATTTGCACAAAGATACTCCACTAATTAGCAGCACAGTCCATGCTAGAACCTGTGGTGCTGTCAGCATTGCTCGGGTTTATAGGTGTTGGTGTGTACTTGGGGCAAAGTCCTTCAAGTATCCTTTGGGAAGACAGACACTTGATGATTTATGGAAGCGATATTATTTGTCAAGTATCGTTTTGTAGCAAACAATATGGTGGAGAAGTGTCAGCAAGGAAATCAATCTTGTTCAAGCTAAAAATAGGTACTCTTGACTATTATGGAGAAAATGTATGCTTATAAAATGATATTAAGCATTACAAGCAGCATTATTGCTTGTAGAACAGTTTTCTTATGCAGGCTGTACCAGGCCAAGTACCAGGTCAGTTCTCCCAAGAGAGCTTTGTAAGTAAGCATTGCCTCCATAAAATCAACCTCAGTTCTTCACAGGCATCTGGTCATATCTGCTTCAATGAGCATCATTATTTTATTTTTCTTATTGAAGTATAGCTGATTTACAGTGTGGTGGCAGTCTCTGCTGTACAGCAAAGTGACTCAGTTATACACATATAGACATTCTTTTTTTATATTCTTTTCCATTACGGTTTATCCCCAGATATTGGATATAGTTCCCTGTGCTATCCATTCTAAATGTAATAGTTTGCATCTGCTAATCCGAAACTCTCAGGGAAAGAAAAGACAAAAGAGCAAAGAACGTAAAATTGTGAAAGGATAGACTCTTTGTTAAATGTTATTGGGACAATTGGACAGTAAGATGTAAAAAAATTGAAATCAGACAACCATCTCACACCATACACCAAAGTTAACTTAAAATGGATTAGAGACTTGAATGTAAGACCTGAAACCGTGAAACTTCTGGAAGAAAACGTAGGTAGTACACTGTTTGACATTGGTCTAGCAGTATTTTTTTGGATCTTTCTCCTCAGGCAAGGGAAACAAAAGCAAAAATAAACAAACTGAATGACATCAAACTAAAAAGCTTTTGCACAGCAAAGGAAGAGATCAACAAAACAAAAAGTCTACTTCTTCTCCCACCTACTGAATGGGAGAAGATATTTGCAAACAATGTATCTGACAAGGGATTAATATCCAAAATATACAAAGAACGCATATAATTTGACATCAGAAAACCAATAAACCCAATTAAAAGTGGGCAGAGAACCTGAATAGACATTTTTCCAAAGAAGACATACAGATGGCCAACAGTTGCGTGAAAAGATGCTCAGCATCACTAATCATCAGGGAAATGGGAACCAAAACCACAAAGAGATATCACTTCACACCTGTCAGTAGGGCTGTCAACAAAAAGACAACAAGTAAAAAGTGTGGAGGAGGATTTGGAGAAAAGGGAACCCTTATACACTGTTGGTGAGAATGTAAGTTGGTGAAGCCACTATGGAAGACAGTATGGCGATTCCTCAAAAAGGAATTCAAATTCTAAAAGATATATGCACCTTGATGTTTATTGTGGCATTATTTACAATAGCTGAGATATGGAAGCAACCTAGGTGCCCATCAATAGATGAATGGATAAAGAAGATGTGATACACACACACACACACACACATGCACTCACTGGAATACTATTCAGCCATAAAAAGACGAAATCTTGCCATTTGTGACAACGTGGATGGACCTTGAAGGTATTATGAGAAGTGAAATAAATTAGATGGAAAAAGACAAATACTGTATGATTTCACTCAATATGTGCAACATAAAAATCTAATGAACAAACAAACAAACAAACAAAATAAATGAACAAACAGAACGAAACACATAGATACAGAGAACAGAGTAGTGGTCACCAGAGGGGATGGGTGAGGGAGAGGACGATATGGGTAAAGGTGATCAACTGTATAGTGATGGATGGAAACTAAATTTTTGGTGGTGAGCACGTTGTAGGATATACAGAAGTAGAAATGTAATGTATACACGAAACTTATACAATGTTATAAATCAATGTTACCTCAAAAAGTACTTAGTGATAGGTTAAAAAATTATAGGTTGTGGGCTTCCCTGGTGGCGCAGTGGTTGAGAGTCCGCCTGCCGATGCAGGGGACACGGGTTCGTGCCCCGGTCCCAGAAGATCCCACATGCTGCGGAGCGGCTGGGCCCATGAGCCATGGCCGCTGAGCCTGAGCTCCGCAACGGGAAAGGCCACAACAGTGAGAGGCCCGCTTACCGCAAAAAAAAAAAAAAAATTATAGGCTGTTTCTGTGGCATGCAAAATGAAGTAATAGTCACTCCAAAAAAGTTTTAGGCAAAATATAAATGTAATCACTAAGTCTATTTTCAAAGACAACAGCAATCATTCTATCTTATTTATAAAAATGAATGAATAGAGGAAAAATCTTGATACAACAAAATTATCCAGAGAACTATACTGTGAATATACCAAGCATATGTACCATGCAATATGCTATGAATGACAAGCATATTCTTACCATATATGGTAGGAATATATCAAGAATATCAAGTAATGAGATTCAGTCGGTCTGGAGTAGATCCTGAACAACTATATATTAGTAAAACTACATGAGTATATTGTTGTAGTTTATCTTATGACAGGGCCGAAAGTAAGCTCATCACACGAGATGAATTGTGCCGAAGCACAGCAGTAGAGGGCTGCCGCTCGCTCAGGCAAAACAGCGCCGTCTGTCCTGCTGTGGTAGCTTTTATTAAAGCATTATCTAGGTTTACATTTTAAGAGTTGTTTTCTTAACATTTCAGAAGTGCCAAAGCAGCGACCTATGTTTTTATTAATTATACAAGCAATAATTGGCTTTCGTGAGCACCTGCCGTGCTTCGTCCTTGAGCGCAAAAGCAGCACAAAGTTCCCACCATTATTCTGATTATACTGAAGTAGCCCAAGGACACTTCCTTGCGTTCCCACCACTCTGATTATACTGAGGACATCTCACGGATCAGTGCCCAAAGCACTCAAGGCTTCTTCGCAGGCCCCCGGTTTGCCGGGGGGTGGGGGCGCTCAAAGCAATCAGGACTGTTTGCAGTTCTGGCTTATTCGCCAGCCTCCAGTTTGTTGGGGCGGGGGGGCTCATGGGTCACGTCTCCTTTCCACGTCCTCAGTTATTCCACTACAGTATATGATGGGAATCTCTAATTGAAAATTACTACCCTGGATCATGCTAGATTGAAATTAAAGAAGTAAAAGATAATCGAGTTAACATTTAAAGCAAATAACTAAAGTTAGGATTGATAACCTATACCATCATTGTCACATATCATGCAAGGAACCACTAGGACCAACGTCTTCTATATGTTATTTTAGTCAGGGGAGTATTATTAAGACACCAATGGAAAATATCCAGTTATATATATGTATATATGTAAATAGATTTTCCCGTAACTGGTAGAGGTACGTACAGTCATCACAATGACAAAGCATCACGTTTACAGAATGCTGTCAGGGTGTGACTATTCAGTATCAGAATCTGAACATCCCAGTGGGGACCGTCGTCACAGCAGCCACCCCAGGATGTTCTGACATTTCCCACAGTGACACTGACATTGCTCAAGAGGGTTCCAATCGTCTGATGGGGTCATGGTCGCATCCTCTAGCAGAAGATGGATTCTCTCTTAGGATGCATCCAAGTCTGGTGAAGAAGGTGCAGATACTATGTCTGGATAATGTAGTTTGGGGCCCCAAATGACGTGTGATTAAAAGTTTTGATCCTTATTTTCTGGTGTGACTAGTGAGCTTCCGTTGAAAGCAATTTTGAGTCACGGCAAAAATATTTCAATAAGTGCAGGGTTTCCCAGTAACCTGAAGGAGGAAGACCAGACTGAACAGAGGATCCTGTTGCCTTCAAAGGAAGGAGCGTGAAAGGAAGAAGGAGAGGGAGACAGAAACATTTGATGAGGACTGTACAAGACATGAATTTGGAGCAGAAACAGACATTCTGAAATTTCCTAATTTAAAACTGCAAGATGAGCGGTGGAGTGGATGCCGTTGAGATCCACGTGTGGTTCAAGATCAACAGGAGGAAATACCTCCAACACAAAATAAAATGCAAAGAAATAGAAATCATTTGGGAAAGCCAGAGCCTGGAAGTCAGCCACAGGAGACCTAGGACATGAACAAGAGTAGTTCCATAAAGAGCGAAGATTATCATACTAGGTGAAGTTAAGTAAGACAGAGAAAGACAAATGTCGTATGCTATTGCTTATATGTGGAATCTAAAAAAAATGATACAATTGAACTTATTTACAAAATAGAAAGAAACTCACAGACTTAGAGAATGAACTTATGGTTACTGGGGAGAATTGTCGGGGGGAGGGATAGATTGGGAGTTTGGGATTGACATGTACACACTACTGTATTTAAAATGGATAACCGTCCATCAACAGAGGAATGGAATGGATAAAGAAGATGTGGTACATATATACAATGGAATATTACTCAGCCATAAAAAGGAATGAAATTGTGCCATTTGCAGAGACGTGGATGGACTTAGAGACTGTCATACAGAGCGAAGTAAGTCAGGAAGAGAAAAACAAATATTGTGTATTAACACATATATGTGGAATTTAGAAAAATGGTACAGATGAACCTATTTGCAAAGCAGAAATAGAGACACAGATGTAGAGAACTAACGTATGGATACCAAGTTGGGGAGGTGGGATGGATTTGGAGATTGGGATTGACGTATGTACACTCCTATGTATGAAGTCGATGGCTGGTGAGGGCCTACTGAATAGCACAGGGGCAAAAAAGGAAGGTACAATCTGTTTGCCAGAAATATATTAAAATGTAATATATGTGTTCAAATGCGTTCCAGTATACATTAGGTGCAGACAAATACTGTTTGATTCCACTTATACGAGGTACCTAGAATAGTCAAATTCATAGTCAGAAAGTACATCGGTAGATGCCAGGGGCCAGGGGGTGGGGAGGGTGGGGAGAGGGAATGGGAATTAGTGTTTAATGGGGACAGAGCTTCAGTTTAGGAAGGTGAAACATTTGGGAGATGGTTGATGGTGAGAGTTGCACAACAATGTGAATGTACTTAGTGCCACTGAAATGTACAGTTAAATATGGTTAAAATAGTATGTTTTAGATTATGTGAGTTTTAGCACAGTAAAAAAAAAATTAAAAAAAAATAAAATGGATAACCAACAAGGACCTACTGCAAAAATAAATAAATAAAAAGAGTGAGGAGAAAAAAAAAGCGTGAAGAGCAGGAGAAGAGAACTCATGACTAAGAGAGAGCAGAGGGCTCTCCACTTGAAGGTGATGCTGCAGCCTCCCCTCCAGCCCCTCGTCTCCTGACTGGGCAGGAAAACCAGAGGGTGCTGTCTGAGGACCAGAAACTAGGCAAGAGTCCTTGCAAGATGGAAAGCAGAAAGGGCTGCTTTGAAGGAGGAACCGAGCCCTGGTGTTGGCCAAGGTGGGCTCAGCTCTCAGGGCCCTGCAGGCCCAGATGGGGCATTCGCACTGCAGGAGGGGCCCTGGGCAGTGATTTGGAGCAGCCTGGCAGCTGAACCCCTCTCACCCCACCTCCATCCTGCCCTTAGTCCCGGCGGTGGCCCACAGAGGGGTCTTCCCTGGGAGAAGTGGTGAGTGTGAGCTGGGTTGGGGGCGGGGCAGGCCCCCGAGAAACCTGGAGCAGGCAGACCCTGGCAGTCGGCCTCAGCCCTAGATGCACAGCAGAAGCACCAGGGGAGCTGTTAGTACCAGGAGATGCCAGGGCCGTAGCCAAGATGGGCTGAATGGAAATCTCTGGGCGGGGAGGCCCCAGAGGACTTTAATGTGCTCCTAAAGCTGAGAACCACTTCTGTAAAGGAAAACCTTGTCAAAATAGTGATGTCAGGAATTTTAAACAACCTCAGAAATAGCCAGGAGTTGTGGAAGGCCATATGGGAACAATGACATATGTGAGAATATCCATTCTGGTTTGGGGATATGGAGAAAAGCAGGGAAATACCAATGTTCTGAAGGTCTGGGCTCAGTGGGGGGCAGGGGAGGTAAATCATTTTGTTGGGGATCGTTCATATTATGTAACTGTGATTTATTAAGAGAGAACTGTGAGTTTTATGAACAGAAAGGTAAGCAATAGTGAAAGAGAAAAGCATTTCAGAACATCTAGATTAGCAGAACGGGGGCAGAGCTGAGGAAAACAGAATGGAGACAAACTTAAGTCAGCAAAATGAAGGGAAGGAAAAACATGAGAGAAGACAGACGAGCTCTAATGAATTAATGTGGTAGAAAGAATCAAACCAACTCTATCAGTTGTTCTAAAAAATTTGGAGAGGCTGAAACTTCCTAGCCTGGATTCTTGAATAGTTGCTGTACAGTTGGATCTCCAGTTATGTGAATTGTCTGTTCTTCCCTTTAATCTGGCTAATTTATGCTTCATACGTTTTAAAAGCACAATCATATTTATGATTATGACTTTCTAATGAATTGACCCTTTTATTATTATCAAATATCTTTTTAAAATCCCTGGTAATACTCTTTGTCTTTTTATCTGTATATAATGATTAAAAAAAAAGCTGTTTTAAAAAGATGTTCCAGACTTCTTATGCTTACTGTCTGCATGGTATATCTTTTTCCATCCATTTACTTTCAGCTTACCCATGTAGACAACATAGAATTGGATCCTGTGCATTTTTTATTCATTCTGACAATCTCTGTTGTCAACTGGACCATTTAGTTTGTTAATATTTAAGTAATCGTTGAATTGTGTTTAGATTTATCATTTATTACTTGTTTTTTATTTGTCCCCTCTCCTTTTATTCCTCTATTCTATGTGCTCTTGCTTTGTTTTGGGTTATTTGGATGTACTTTAGAATTCCCTTTTAATTTATTTTTTGGCTTTTTAGCGATACTTCTTCCATTTTTTTTTGTAATGCAAAACTATTTTTGGTTGCTCTAGTGATTGTAGTGTACATTCTTACTATTTCATGGTCTATAGTTAATCTTATAACACTTTATAATATGAACAAACATTGCAATCATATATATCCATTTACCATCCCCCATCCTTTGTGCTGTATGTATCATGTATATTACATTTTTGTATATCATCACCTCAACTATACAGTATTATAATTTTTGCATTGAACAATCCTATGTATTTTTTTTTAAAAAGAGTAAATCTAACCTTTTACATTTACTTAGACAATTTTTTGACACTTTAAATATGTTGTTTCTTTCTGTCTTCTGGTCTTCATTGTTTCTAATGAGACATGAAGATTACTTGAATCTTTGTTCCCTGTATGTAATAAGTCATTTTTCTGTAGTAGCTTTCAAGATTTTCTCTTCATCTTTGGTTTTCAGCTATTTGATTATGGTGTACCTGGGCATAGTTTTCTTTCTGTTTATCCTTATTGGGATTTGCTGAGATTCTGGAATCTGTAAATATATATGTCTTTTACCACATTTAGGAAGTTTTCAGCCATTATATTTTCAGATATTATTTCTGCCCCATTTTTTTTCATCTCCCCTTCTGACACTCTAATTACATATGATAAGTCTTTTGTCATTATCCCATATTTCCCTGAAGCTTTTTTTATTTTTTAAAAATCTTCTTTCTCTCTGGTCTTCAAATTGGATAATTTCTGTTGACCTGCCTTTAAGTTCACTTATTTTTTCTTCTGTCATCTTCATTCTGCATCCAGTCTAGTGAGTTTTAAATTTCAGATATTGTATTTTTTCTGTTATAGAATGTCCCACTTGTTTGATTTTTATAGTTTTTATTTCTCTGCTGAGATTTCTAATTGTTTCAGCATCGTATGCATATTTTCCTTTACATCTTTGAGCACAGTTATAATAGCTGCTTTAAAGTTTTGTCTGCTAATTCCAACATCTGGGTTCTTTCTGGATTGGTCTCTATTTATTGTTTTTTCTTTTGAGGATGGGTCACATTTTCCTGTTCTTTATACTTCAAGTGTTTTGGATACTTGGAGATAGTGAAGGTTGTGTTGTGCAGACTGTATTTTGTTACATTCCTCTGAAAAATGTTGATTTTTTGTTTGTTTGTTTCAGTAGGCATTTACTTTGTCGTACTCAAACTGCAAACTCTATGTTTCTAGTAGCAGCTTAAATCTGAGTTGAGCTCTTTTTTCTTTAGCTGAAACCAGTCCCATACACACATTGTTCTGGGCTCAGCTGGAGATTTTGACAGAGTTTATAAACAGAATTTGGGGCTCCCTCCATCTGCCTCTCACCTGTCCAGGATTCTGTCCTCATTTTCTAGGGGCTGTGGGTGCCCTGAATTCTGTTTTTTTGGATTTTTCAGGCAAAAAACCTGTGGGTTTACTGTTGTGGTTTTATGTCTCTCACAAGATTTGCTTTTTCTCAGGCTTAAGCCCTGAGAACAGCAACTCACCCAGTGCCATTCTCACTTTTTTTTTTAACCATTTTTCAAAAACCTTACTGTTCAGTAGTGTTAAGTATATTTACATTGTTGTGCAAAAGATCTCCAGAACTTTTTCATTTTGTAAAACTGAAACTCCATACTCGTACAACTCCTCATTTCTCCCTATCCCAGTCCCTGGTAACCACTATTTTACTTTCTGTTTCTATGAATTTTTCGATTTTCGATTCCTCATATAAGTGAAATCAAACAGTATTGTATTTTTGTGACTGGCTTCTTTCACTTAGCATAATGTACTCAGGGTTCATCTATGTTGTAGCATGTGTCAGGATTTCCTTTCCTTCTTTTTTAAGGCTGAATAGTATTCCATTGTATGTATGCTCATCCATTCATCCACTGATGATATTTGAATTGTTTCTACCTCTTGGCTGTTGTGAATAATGCAGCTGTGAACCTGAGTGTGCAAATCATTCTCATCTTTTAAGTCAACTTCCTCTTGAATCTTCTTACTTTGGTTCATTTTCCTCTTGTTTTTCCTTTACGTCTGTTTTAAAGAAAATTTATTTAAAAAAATTCACCCAGAGTTTATAGTCATTATTTGTTAGACAGTTTATAGGATATTACTTGCCTACACTGGAATTGGAGTTGTCAGTGGTATTAGATTTTAACATAGATTGAGACATATGTTATTTATAACAATAAAACAATAATTCAAAGAAAACTGGAAATGAAGGGCATAAACAAACAAAAAGAAAGCTGGAGTGACATTAATAATATTAGATATAGAGGAATTCAAGACCAAAAGCATTAACTAGGTAAAAGAGGTATTATGAGAAATTGTAAAAATCTATAAAGAAAATCTAGTAGTCATGGATCTTTATGGATCATACTACATGGCAGTCAAATTCATAAATCAGAAACTCCTAGACATACAATGAAAACTTGTTAAAAACATACCTTTCAATAAATATATTGTACTTATTACATATCAGGCACAATTTACAGCAAAAAAAACAAATGTAATCAGCCAACTTAATTTTTAAAAGTTTAAAAATTAAAAATTTTTCTTCTAGCTTTATTGAGATATAACTGCAGCACTGTATATATACAGCACTGCAGTTTAAGGTATACAGCATAATGATTTGACTTACATATATCATGAAATGAAGTTTAGTGACCATCCATCATCCTGTACAGACACAAAATGAAAGAATTAGAAAAAAAAATTTTTTCCTTGTGTGAGAACTCTTAGGATTTGCTCTCTTGACAGCTTTTGTATATAACACAGAGTAGTGGTAATTATATTTATCATGTTGTACAGTACATCCCTGGTACTCATTTATCTTGTAACTGGAAATTTGTACCTTTTGTCTACCTCATCCAATTCCCCTCTCCCCACACGCTGCCTCTGGTAACCACAGACTTTTTTCTATGAGTTTGTTTGTTTTTGAAGTATAACTGACCAACAACACTATGTTAGTTCCCAGTATACAACATAATGATTTAATATTTCTGTACATTTCAAAATGGCCACCATAAGTCTAGTTACCATCTGTCACCATACAAAGATATTACAGAATTATTGACTGTATTCCCCATACTGTACATTTCATAACAGTGACATTTATTTTGTAACTGAAAGTTTGTATCTCTTAATCTCCCTCACCTATTTCTTTCCTCCCTCCATCTCCTTCCACTCTGGCAACCACTCTGTATTTATGACTCTGTTTCTGTTTGGTTATGTTTGTTCATTTGCTTTGTTTAGATTCCACATTTAAGCGAAATCATACAGTATTTGTCTTTCTCTTTCTGACTTATTTCACTTAGCATAATACCCTCTAGGTCCATCCATGTTGTTGCAAATTCCATTCTTTTATAAGGTTGTGTAATATTCCATATATATATATGCCACATCTTCTTTATCCACTCGTCTATTGATGGGCACTGAGGTGACTACCATACCTTGGCTATTGTAAATAATGTTGCGATGAACATTGGGGCATATATTTTTTCAGATTAGTGTTTTCATTTTCTTCAGATAAATACCCAGGAGTGCAGTAGATGGATTGTGTGGCAGTTCTACCTTTAATTTTTTGAGGAATCTCCATAATGTCTCCTTTAGTAGTTGCACCAATCTACATTTTTATCAACAGTGCATGAGGATTCTCTTTTCTCCATATCCTCACCAGTGCTTGTTATTTGTTGTCTTTTTGATAATAGCCATTCTGACACGTAAGAGGTGATATCTCATTGTGGTTTTGATTTTCATTTCCATGACGATTAGTGATGTTGAACATCTTTTTATGTGCCTGTTGCCCATCTGTATGTCTTCTTTGGAAAAATGTCTATTCAGGTCCTCTGCCCATTTAACATTTTTTTATGTTGAGTTATATGAGTTTTATTTTTTTTTTAACTTTTTAAAGAAATAAATTTATTTTATTTAATATATTTTATTTTTGGCTGTGTTGGGTCTTCGTTGCTGCATGTGAGCTTTTCCCTGGTTGTGTCAAGCGGGGGCTACTCTTCATTGTGGTGTGTGGGCTTCTCATTGTGGTGTTCTCTTGTTGTGGAGCACAGGCTCTAGGTGTGTGGGCTTCAGTAGTTGTGGCATATGGGCTCAGTAGTTGTGACACACAGGCTTCATTGCTCTGCGGAATGTGGGATCTTCCCAGACCAGGGCTCGAACCCATGTCCCCTGCATTGGCAGGCAGATTCTTAACCACTGAGCCACCAGGGAAGCCCATGGGTTTTTTTAATTTTTATTTTTTGGCCATGCCATGTGGGTTGTGGGATCTTATCAATAGTTCCCTGACGAGGGATCGAACCCATGCCCCCTGCAGTGGAAGAGTGGAGTCCTAACCATTGAATTCCCTATATGAGTTCTTTGTATATTTGGATATTAATCCCTTATCAGATGTAGTATTTGCAATATCTTCTTTAATTCGGTAGGCAGCCTTTTTGTTTCGTTGATAGTTTCCTTTGCTGTGCAAAAGTCTTTTAGTTTGATGTAGTTCAGTTTATTTATTTTACTTTTGTTTCCCTTGTCTGAGGAGACAGATCCAAAAAAATATTGCTAAGACTGATGTCAAAGAGCATACTGCTTATGTTTTCTTCTAGAAGTTTTATGGTTTCAGGTCTTACATTTAAGTCTTTAATCTATTTTGAGTTTATTTATTTATTTATTTATTTTTTGCGGTACGCTGGCGTCTCACTGTTGTGGCCTCTCCTGTTGTGGAGCACAGGCTCCGGATGCACAGGCTCAGCAGCCGTGGCTCACGGGCCTAGCTGCTCCGCGGCATGTGGGATCTTCCTGGACCGGGGCACAAACCTGTGTCCCCTGCATCGGCAGGCGGACTCTCAACCACTGTGCCACCAGGGAAGCCCTGAGTTAATTTTTGTATATGGTATGAGAAAGTAGTCCAGTTTGATTCTTTTCCGTGTAGCTTTCCAGTTTTCCCAAAACCACTCACTGAAGACACTTTTTTTCCTTATTGTGTATTCTTGCCTCCTTTGTCATAGGTTAAGTGACCCTAAATGTGTGGGTTTATTTTCAGTGTCCCTATTCTGTTCTATCAATCTGTATGTCTGTTTTTGTGCCAGTACCATACAGTTTTGATTTTGTAGCTTTGTAGTATAGTTTGAAACTAGGGAGCATAATACTTCCAGTTTTGTCTTTCCTTCTTAAGGTTATTTTGGTTACTTGGGATCTTCTGTGACAGCAAACAATTTAATAGAATATATTAGATAGATATTAATAGAATGTATTCTTCTCTTACACTTATTAAACAATTTCCAAATCTATTACGTTCTTGGTCACAAAGGAAACTTTCATAAATTTCAAAAAGGGATGATTTTACAGGATACATTTTTATCCCAAGTATAGAATTACAATCTGGAAGAGAAATACCATAAAAACTTAAGAAATAAATATATGCCATTTCAAATAACTCCATATCCAAGGGAAAACAAAACTGATATTACAAGTCATCAAATAATAAGCAAAAGATATTATTTCGTACACAAACCCCAATATACAGCCAAATCTCTATACAGAGGAAAATTGTTAACTTTAAATATTCTTATAATTAAAGGAGAAAGGTAAAAACTTAGTAAAATAAATATTCAACTTATAAAATTAGGAAAATAGAAAAAAAGAGTAGGCAGTGAATCAATAAAAAGAAAAAACAAGATTAATTTAATACAAAAGAGAAAGTGTGTGTCTGTGTGCCTCTGTGTGTGCATATATGAATACAATTTATATATAATTTGAATATATACAACTTGAATACATTTATATGTAATTTGACTATATATAACTTGAACAGACATATGAAATAGACGAAATCCCTGACCAGTTGATATATTACTTAGAAAACTTTCAGTTATACCTAGATCAATTTCTGTTACGAATTCAGATGGGAAGTCTAAATAATATATTAGCAAACTGTATCCAGCAATGAATTAAAGGTAATACACCAAATTGGAGCAGAATTTTTTCTATCAAAGTAGTTCATTACATGAACTTATTGATGGAGAAAAACTGTAAGATTGTGTCCATAAATACCAAGAAGATATTTGATATAATTCATCAGACACTCCTAGTTAAAATAAACATGGATTAAAATATAAGTAGAAGGAAACTGAGTAAATATTATAAAAACCAATTATCAAAAGAAAACTGTATCCTAATGAACCATGAAATACTGAAGCATTAAAATCAGAAGAAAGATAGGCATGCCTGTCATCACCATATTATTAAACATTGTTTTAGAAGCTGTAGTTATTACAAAAAAGTAAGAAAATGAAATATCTTATATATATTTAGCATATATGAAATATAAAAATTATCTTTATTTGTGTATGATGTAATTGTATGCCTAGAAATCTCAACAAACTCCAATAAAGTCCATTAGAATTATTATTATAGTTTATTAAGTTTCTGGATTAAAAAAATGCAAAAATTAGTAGCTTTTATTTATATCAACTATAATGGATAGGAAGTTAAAATGTAAAAAACATATCTCACTCACAATGGTGATAAAAATCTCTAAAATGTTTAGGAATAGATTTATCTGAAAGACACCAACAAATATTAAAGCAATGGAGAGACCTATGATGCCCTGAGTAGGATGACCTAACAATAAGAAGTGATAATTCCTAAACTAATAAATACATTTAGTGCTATTTCAATGAAAAGCCTATTTAATATTTTTGACACTAGGAAAAATGATCTTAAAATGAATTGGAATAATACATGTCTGAGAAGAGCCAAGAAAATCTTGAAAAAGGAGATTTTGTGTAGCAAAGTCTTGCCTTTCTGAATATTGAAATTTATGTTAAAAACTACAGTGATAAAAGCTGTATATCGGCATGGGAACTGATAAATACATCCATGGATATGTTTATATATTTATATATAGACTAGTGTGTTAACAGATCCAAATGCATACATAGAACTTTATAAACGACAAAAATAACATCTCAATTCAAGGGAAAAATAATGGTACGGGCATAATTTGTCATCTATCTGAAAGAAAACAGAGCCCTACTTTATAGCATATACAAAATTAGATTCCAGGTGGATTAAGTCTCTAGATGTTAATAATTAATACAAAATAATAGAAATACATTTCAGAGAATAAAACTTAGATAAATTTGTGTATATAAAGGGCGACAAAACAAAACAAAAAAACCCAACAAAATTTGTAAAAAGTTATAGACTGGAGAAAAAACCTTGTAACCTGACAAAGGGCTAATATTTCTATTGTATAAAGAACCTATAAAAATTGATAATAAAACACAAACAACTCGTAAAAATGGGCAAAACATATGAAGGCATTTATCTGAATAGCAAATATAAGTGGCTAAAACTCATGAAAAATATGCCTTTCCTTTCCAGTAATGAGGAAAATGTAAATTAAAACAAAAATGAGGGCTTCCCTGGTGGCGCAGTGGTTGAGAGTCCACCTGCCGATGCAGGGGACATGGGTTCGTGCCCTGGTCCGGGAAGATCCCACATGCCGCGGAGCGGCTGGGCCTGTGAGCCATGGCCGCTGAGCCTGCGCGTCAGGAGCCTGTGCTCTGCAACGGGAGAGGCCACAACAGTGAGAGGCCCGTGTACCGCAAACAAAACAAAACAAACAAACAAAAATGAAATTCCATTTTCTCCCAACAGGTTGGCAAAGATTAAAAAGTGCAATCATCTTCATTGCTCATGGAGATAAAGGGAAAGGGGCCAGGCACATATTACGATGGGAATGTAAATTGCTACAATTCCTTTTTTTAGAAAGAAATTAATCCTCCCCACCATTTTATTCATTTTAATATAGCATTGTTTGTACAGGCACAAACGTGTGAACTTTCTGAAAAACCATAAACTGGGAAATATTTGAATAAGTTGTTATATATTTAATATTAAGCAGATGTTAATAACAGTGAGTTACAACCATATGAATTAATCTGGACAAATGTACATGATGTACTAAGCTAAAAAATCAAATTGTGCATAGTATGTTCCCATATCTGTTTAAAAAAACCACAAAAATGAAACAAAAATAGCCTCTATGTATGTATTAAGGTAGAGTTAGGTACATATAAAATTTTTAATATTGAGTATCATAGAAGCTTGGAACTGGAAATTGTGTATATGGCTTAATTTTTTCCCGTGAGCTTGAAGTGCCTTTGTAATAAAAATCACCGAATCCTACTCCCACTCCATTTTTACTGATATAATTGAAATATAACATTGTATGAGTTTAAGGGGTACAACATAATGATTTAATATGTGTAGGTGGTGTGAAATGATCTCCACAATAAGTTAACATCCATCACCTCACATAGTTACAATTTTTTTCCTTCTGGTGAGAAAAATAACCTAATATTTTAAGAGACTGGGAACCACTGGTTAAGTCAAGAGAACATAAAGTAGAAGGTATATTCTAGCCCTGCCCCTAACTTGCAATGTAACATATTTTGCCTTTATTTTCTTGCCTCTAAGGTGTGAGTGGTGGTGACTGGCCTATGGAATTAGGTTACAGTGTCGTAGTGAAGATAAAATGAAGGATGAAGACAAACATAATTTGGATAGTTAAATGGTATTGAAATGCAAGCTATTTATCCTCAAGAAAATTCTCAGACGTTCTCAATTTCTATGATGCAGGTGACAAAATCGCCCAAGGAAGCATCTTCCCTTCCCAATGGTGATGTGGCAGGAGAAGCACAGAGCAACACAGAGGTAAGAGCTGGTATCTTGAACCATCTCCTGGAGACCCGTTTACTCAGAATGTCTACTAGGTTCTAATCTTTTCATATCTGTTTGTCTATCTGTCTACCTCATCTATCTATCTTTCTTTTTTAATCTCTAAAATTATAAAGCTTCTTTCCACAAAAGCAATAGAAAATAAATATTCCCTAAATATGGAATCCTTTGGAGTTCTCTTCACAAGACTTAAATGGGTGAATTAACTCCTATTAGGGTCTTTATTACTCTACCATGCACATGAGTCGGTTCTATGGACTTACACCGACAGATCCAATGAACAATGTCGAGGGTTGGTGATCCCATACTCTAGGGGTTCAGTGACTAATACACAGACGTCCACGTTTGCTTTGTTTATGTATTGTGTATCTAAATAAGGAAACCACAGCACGTGTGGTCTGGTGTCGCCTTAGAAGCTTATCCAAGGTTAGTGATACCATGGGTTTCCTTTATGACCAGGGAACAGAGAAGGCTGAAGAAAGTGGACAACACGAGGCACAAAAAGAAGGCAGTGAAGATGCGGGCGACCTCACCGGATCCCCAGAAAAGAATGTGAGTGTTTGCTGTTTTCACTGTAGTTTCACTGGATTCAGTTCTGTTCAACAAGCATTTATTTAGCTCTGCCAGGTGCCAGGAATCTTTCTGGGCACACGAGAGTGGGCGTGAAAGTAAGGAACTGAGGGTTTAGCCAGGAGGCAGCAGGTAATTTTCACTTAATGTGTTAACTGCTGTGCTCAAGGTGAGTAGAGGGCTGAAAGGAAGCCAGAGGAAGGACCCTGAACCCAGGCCTGGAGTGACAGGCTACGCAAGGCTTTAATGATTTGTCCTTGTGTGTTACGGTTAGGTTGGGTTCATGTTCTTTCTAAAGCAAGGGACCTTATGCCTTGGTCATGCGTAGTGATGGACTCTTATCACACTTGTCGACTTAAAAAAAATGTACAACGTGAACGTTGTGAGTTAAGTTTTGTTTGGGGCAGAATGAGGACTATAGCCCGGGAGATAGCACCTCAGAGAGCTCTGAGAAACTGCTCCTAAGAGGTAGCTGGAAACGTCAGTACATATGTGATTTTGATAAAGGGAGTCCATGCCATCAAGAGCATATTTTTTGCAGAAGGTTCTGCTCGTCTCGTGAAGGTTACTGCGTGTCACGAGGAGCAGACGTCACCATGAAGGATTTTAGTGCTTTTCTAGATACAAGGAGATGCAAGAATTGGGCTCATAAAATCTTCTCCTGGAAGCATCTAACTATCTGAAGACCTGTTCTGCGAGTTTTTCCCAGAGCACAGAGTGCCTCGTTCCTGATCTCTACCCTGAACTCCTTTCAAGGGGTGTTGAAGGTCAGCAACTGCAACAGCTCATGATTTAATCCTTGTAGAGGCAGATGGCAAGTGCCCGTTTGTAGTTGGCAATTCCACCAAGAAGATTTGTGGGAAGCCAATGGGAGCTGAGGATAATAGGGTCCCTGGGGGAGGGAAACTGACACCAATTCAAAGCCAATCAGGGGACTCTCAGGGCCCCACTGATGCAAGGCCTGTGAGCTAATTCTAATGCGTTCCAATGCAGGGGCCGCAGGGTAAAGGGCCGAGGGGAGACTGTGGTTCTGGAAGCACCAAGCTAAGATAATGGTGGATCAGATGGGCTACTTATTCAAGGAATTCTGAAAATGTGGTTGGGAAGCCAGGCAAAGGGGAAACCCTGGAGCCACCGAGGGAGCCTGAATGGGCTGAGCCTCCTCTTGGGAGAATTTCAGTGGGCTTCTGCCTTGGGCCAATTGTAGGGAAGACTATTTACCAAACCCCGATGGTTTGCGTTTGTACCTATTTATTGATTCCAGGAGAGATGTGGACAGCTTTTAAGATCACTGGATTCTTGTTCCCAGCAGATGGAATGTGACTAGGAAAGGGGCCAAGACTGACAACCATGTTGTGGAAAATGGGGGTGGCATCAGCTTGTCTTTATCATAAGGAATTTAAATTTGGGAGGAACTGAGGCAGTAAATTCCCTTGTGTTTGAATACTGCTATTTCAAAATGTTGATGATTTAAGACCCTTTGACGTTTCTGTTTTGAAGAAAGATGAAATCGTCTGTCTTGATCTAGAAGTTAGGTGGGCTTTCATGGCAGCCTGTATAATTCAGAAACAATCAATTTAAGGTGAAATAGAGTGACAATTTAATTATCCTGTAATTTATAAACATCTTTAAAAACATTTTATAATTTGAACTTGTCATGGATTGCCTAATGCACTGGTACAGCATTATTGATTTGCATGTTGAAATTCAGTTTGCTCCTTTTAAGACAGAGAGACAAAGGTAAAAACATTACACCCCAATCCCTTTCTCCCACGAGACCAAGAGGAAGACAGCATTTTTAAAATCAGACCCTGACTTCTACAGCAGGGGCAGGGTTGGCTTCAGTGTCTCAGCCTCTGGGCTGGTTAGTTCAGTGAAGTGATGAGCCATCCAGCTTGGGGATTCTCTTTGCTAATATTTTTAAAAATTGTGAGCCCTTTACAAAGTAAATTATAGTCTTGTGAATCCTAACAGGAATTAAAAACATCGCTGTGTTATGTTTGCTTGGGCTGCGATGAAGAAATGACTACATAGAAGACATTTTTATTTTAGATGAATATAGTATTAACATTAATGATCAACTCTTTAATAATATTTATTCTACATAAAGAGAGATTTTGACTTTTTTCCGTTTGACAAGTGGTACGTGCTCTTTGACTTGCTGTAATTCAGTTAAGTAAGGAAAAAACTATGATTGGTCAGTGAACATTAAAAATGACATAACGTGATTAGCTTTGGGACTGAATATAGAGGAAACTCGATTGACATTTAAGAAAGAGACAAAAACTATCTGATATTTGGGATGCTTGGATTTTGTGCTTCAAGAACCTTCTGTCTTTTTCTGGTTTTGGGGTTGTTTTTCAAGGTTAAGATGGGAAGGCCGTCTTGGCTATTTGACATCACATCTTTCCCGGCTGTGCACCCAGGCTTACATGGGCTTATTTGTGATGATCAGAAAGGCCAATTAGATCATGTGTTTTACCTCTTTAACATGATTTTTTATTTTATTTTATTTTTAAAATTTTATTGAAGTATAGTTGATTCACAATGTTGTATTTAATTTCTGCCGTATAGCACAGTGATTCAGTTATACATATTATATATATATCCTTTTTCATATTCTTTTCCATTATGGTTTATCACAGGATATTGGACATAGTTTCCTATGCTGTATAGTAGGACCTTCTTGTTCATCCATTCTCTATATAATAGCTGGCATGTGCTAACCCCACATTCCCAATCCTTCCCTCCTCCACCACCCCTTCCCTTTGGCAACCACAAGTCTGTTCTCTATACTTGTGAGTCTGTTTTTGATTGTAGATAAGTTCGTTTGTGTTGTATTTTAAATTCCACATATAAGTGATATCATATGGTATTGGTCTTTCTCGTTCTGACTTACTTCACTTAGTAGGATTATCCCTAGGTCCATCCATGTTGCTGCAAATGGCATTATTTCATTCTTCTTTATGGCCGAGTAGTATTCCATTGTATGTATGTACCACATCGTCTTTATCCATTCATCTGTCGATGGACATTTAGGTTGTTTCCATGTGTTGGCTATTGTACTAGGTTGGCCAAAAGGTTCCTTTGGGTTTTTCCCTAAGATGTTATGGGAAAAAGCCGGACGAACTTTCTGGCCAACCCAATAAATTGTTAAAGTGAATTTTTAAAGTACCAGTCACATCCAGTAGATTCTTCTCAGATAAATCCAAGGCTTTTAGATAAAATCTCTGGCTCTGTTGAAACCATCTTGGGGAAATCTCATGGAATTGTACCTTTTGCTCCTCCAGCCCATTGTATCTAAACAGCAGCTCCCTGTGCTTCCTTCTCTAATCAACATTCCGTGAGGGATATAAATAACATAATCTTTGCGGGTTCAGATCTGGTTCATAACACTTCTGGCCGTGGACCGTCAGCGTCACTAATTTCTCTAGACACCATAATATCTGCTTTATGCCCCCACCTCCTGGCTGGCAGGAGATTCAATCTGGGTGAAGCGTTTGGAGACTCACTCCTTCTTGGGGACTTAGAGTCATCATGGGGTCTTCAGTGGTGACTGGAGGGGAGAGGGCCCTGGTTCTTTGTGGTGGTGGCTTTCTGACATGGGTTTCCTGCTGCCTATTGGCAGCTGTTGACGCTGGTCCCTCAGCTTGGTTCAGGTCCTCTGCCCTGGCTGGAAGTGGCCATGCCTCTCACAGTGACCAGTTGTATGCCTCCTCGTACATCGTGCCCAGGTGCTTCCCAGATGCCTCAGTGGTCCCTGGTTCAGCGTCTACATTAAGCAGGGCCTGGGTAGCACCTCCTGGAACACCCACCTCCTTCTGCCCCCTTCTGTCTTCAATCTGCTTCATCTCCTCAGCTCCAAGCCCTAAGCTCCAAGCTCGTTTTTCCAGGGATTATCTAGCTTCCTCACCTCTTTCAGCCCAGGATTTTGATAAGCAAGGCTTATAACTTCTTCCCTAGAGGCGGAGAACCAGAACAAGTATGTGGCTGTCTTCTTGGAGTGTGGGGAATGACAGTAACTCTATTCCCTCCCTCTAATTTTGGGTAGTAGGGAGAACAAAATGAGAATTCTTATTCTGGTATATACAGCCATACTATTCATGACAAGGAACACAAATGTATTTTAACCTCTTGTTCTGAAATGATTACAGACTCACAGGGACGTAGTACAGAGTCCTGTGTGCCCTTTGCCGGGCTTCCGCTAATGATGACATCTCAGATGGCTGCAGTAGGAGATGGAAACCAGGAGTATGACATTGGTGCATCTCTGTTAAGTAGACTTGCAGACCTTATTCAGGGTTGGCCATTTTTTTCAAACCTCTCATTTGTGTGTTAAAAGTCATTCCTCTGTGTGTTAAGAACCATTTTCAAGTGTACAGTGGTAACAGCTCCCTCCAGCAGCTGGCAGTGTTAAAACGAGTGACAGACCAGCTAAGTGAGTGTCTGAGTTGTGTTCATCTGATCTCAACTATTGCACATGTTTACTCAGTACACACTTGCAAATGTTCAAAGGATGCCATTTTAATGGGGAAAATATTTACCGAAGAATATCACGTTGATTTGATAAAAAGAGATCAGGACAGAAACTGTTATCTCCTTTAGCGAGATGGACTTCCCCTGACCACCAGCCCAAGCCTCTGGGGTTCTTACACACAAGATGCCGAGGTGTATATCTCCTACTTGCTGACAGGTTGGGGCAGCGTTTGGGAGGCAAGATGGTGCACACTGAAAAGATCATTCATTCCTGCCTAAGAAGATGTCACCTGTAGCTTCAGTCCCCCTGTAGAGAGGAGACTTCATGGTCCCCTTCCCTGCTGACCCAGGGAGGGATGAGGGGATAAAGAGGAGAGGGGAGGCTTGTGAACAGTACCAGAGGAGTAAAGGAGGAAAGCAGGCCCCCTCAGCTTCTGGGCACACTGAGAAGAGGACTACAGACTGGGGGTGTCATGAGAACATTATGAAACCCTGGAAATGGAGAAGACGCAGCTTGTGTATCTTGGTGTTTGGTTTCCATCGAGGTCAAAGTATTTTACATGGTATTCTCTGCTAACTCAATGGTCCTCTCCAAAATCTTCTAAGACCTTGGCTTGACTGACTACATGATTATGGTCTATAAATCTTCCCCACTTTGCTTCCTCCAAAATCTATCTTGAGGATAGCTGCTCAACCAAGGGGTGGGCATTGGTTTAGGTCCTCCACAAGCTCGTGAGCCTAAGGCTGCGTCCCTGTACTGTCTGCAGATGGAGAGAACCCTGCTCTTGCCCCTGACCTTCAGCTGCTCTGAGGCTGGCTGCCCTCCTCAGGTCCCTCTGGACTGGCCCCCACCCTCCTTCCACACCAGCCACTTGTCCTAACCAGCCACTGCCTGACACTCACCGTGGCTGACAGCTGTCCTTAGTCCTGGCCACGTGCCGCATCAGCAGCCTGCCTCCCTGGCCAGGTTCCCAACAGAAATAACTGTTGGTGAGGTTCTAAGACTTTGAAGGCTTCCTCTGATTAGCTTTCTTAGAAGAGCAACAAGGTAAAATGATTTTAAGTTGTAGCTTCGTCAAGTGAATGATTCATACCCTATCCTAAGATCCTGCAGAATCTCAACTTAATTGACCATGTGATTATAATTATCTTAAAAATAACCTTTTGCCAATACAATTATTTGCCAACCATAAAAATCAATTCAAGCGTTGTATATAGATGACTTTTAAGGATCTACCTAATTCTGACACTTTATAATTCTGTGAGCTAAGGATGGATGTTTAAGTTTATTTTATTAATATATCCCACCTCCTCCTAAGAAAGATTTGAGGCATGAGTGGCATACATAAATACCTTCATTCAACATTTTATTGACAGACTGAATGCTGCCATATGCGAGGCAGTCCAGGGACTGAAAATGAGCTTCTATTCTGGTGGAGCTGGTGATGGTCATAGCCAAGGTTCTTCAAAGCTTACCTGACCTTTTGAGGCTAAGTATTTCTATAAATTCTCTGAGCAGTTACTTTCTCTATTTAATATCTCTTTCAAGAAATTAAGGTCAATTCAGATACTGATAAAGCCCTAGGTCCCTCAGTAATTGCTGCTAGCTAACCTGTAAAAGTTGAGATTAGCACTTATTCCTGTAAGAACCCCTACTGCTCTCCAGCCTAGCTCTAAGGATAATCCCATTTTTAATAGTGTGTTTTTTGTTAATTCATTTGTTTCAGCTGTACACAATTAATAAAAATAATTGGATTTAGAGAAGTGTAAAACTCTACATAGCTAACAATTCTGTGTTGCATATAGTGAATTTTAATTTGATCTCATGTGGATAAGAAGAAAATGAATGTTCTTTGAGATCTAAAGAGTTAATAAGAGACTTTATAGGTTCATTTATCTAGTCATTTAACACATTTATTGAGCTTATACCTTGGTTCCAGACAGTGGCTGGGTCCCGGAGATCCAAAAATGAATAAAGACACAAGTTGTGCCCCAAGGAGTACACAGACTAGTTAGGGAGACAGAAAAATAAATGATGATTATGGTAGCAAATAAGGGAGTCCCCTAACTCAGGCTTATGGGTCAGGAAAGTCTTCCTTGAAAAGATTGTTTTAAGCAGTGTCCTGGAAGGTGTCGCTGATGTGAGAAAGTTGTATGTGACTGTTAGCTGAAATAAAGAATCATGAGGCTAGAGGGGTGAGCAGGGGTCAGATCATGGTGGCCTTATCAACCGTTCTAAGGATTATGGATTTATCTTGAAAAGATGGAAAGTTTTCAACACGAGGGCAGCATGGTAAGGTGGGTTGTCTTCTAGAGTGGTATCTCTGGCTACTGTGTGGAGAACAGGTTGGAGATAAGGAAGACTAGAGGTGATGTAACCCTGGTGAGAGAAGATGGCGGTCCTGGCAAAGGAAGGACAAGGCATGGGCAGAATGAGACAATATTAAAGAGGTGCAATCAACACATCACCAAAAAACCAACACCTGGATTTTGCAACAAGTGAAGGACTCTCTTTTCCTGGACTTTATTTTAGCTTTAAAACTTGCTATGTTGCCAGAATTGATTTGGAGATTCCCAGTGCTGGGGAACGTCTTGGGCTGACTCAGTCTTGGCTGGCTGGATCAGGTTTTCACATTTTGTATTTTCTTTGCCAGTCTCAGAAATCTGAGAGTATTGTTCTGGAACTGGCCAAAAACGTGAGGCTGGGCCAGAGAAGGTGGCAGTGTGGTAGCTCCTCCACCACTTGCCTTCCACGAGAATCTTGAGAGGCAGCGTGGTAGAGTAGGAAAGAGACTAAATTAGGAACCAGGAATCTTGAAGTGAGTCCTGATCATGTTACTTACTTGTGCTCTGATTCTGGGCAAATTACTTAACTCTATGGTCTCGGTGTCCTCATCTGTCTATAGAAGGGACTGGGTAAGAGGATATAAGCAAATATGAGATTGCTTTCAACTCCCTCAGTCCAAAATTCCATGAGCTCAGGGATGGGAAGGTTCTTATTTCTTTGCAATTTTAGGAGATATCGCCTGGTTCTCCCACTTTGATCAGGGGGAAATAGAAATTCCAGTGGGTTGGCAGAGTGGAGACCTGTTTGAGCCCAGGATGGCCTCATCCTTTCTTACTTTAAAGTTTCTTTCTTTAACCAGAAATCCGTGTTTAAATATTACATCGTTCAGAAATGTTATCATTTTGTTCTGATGGTGAAAAAGGTTTTGATCTGTTTTTATTAATTGGTTCAAAACTTAATTAAAGGCATGATTATAAGGACATAAAAGCCAAAAAGCCATAATTTTGTTCAAATTTTCTAATTGCTTACGTATATGGTTTGAATTTTCCCTGATAGCTCTATAGGTCTGCAATATGCTTTGGATATAGATACAGTATCAAACATATAATTAAGCAGTATTACTAATTAGTTATATTTCTCAGGAGTAAGAGTGATGAAAATATGTCTTTAATTTCATAATATTGAAATCTAATGCATGAACTACGTAGGCATTGCTCAGTTATCATATCTTTGCTATTGATATGTTTTCTCAATAAATAGATGTCTTTCGTTTTGATAAACATGCATTTTATTATAGTTTGCTTAATTTCCATTTATTTTTTAAATTAAAAATTTTTATGTGTTTTAATTTTTTTATTTTTATACAATTTTTAAAGGTTACTTTTCATTTACAGTATTACAAAATATTGGCTATACAGTTTGCTTAATTTTTAGATTCAACTTAAAAACTTATGCGAATTTATGTTTTTCTTTCATTTCTGTTTGTGGACTTAAGGAAGAAGAGGGAGAGACAGCAACAGAAGAGGTACAGTAGCATATTTCACAATCGTGTTGTGCTTAACAAAAGCATCTTTCAGGTGAGAGAGTTGCAGCTTTAGCCACATTCTCCTTGTTCTTCATGACACAGAGAAGCGGATGCAACCCACACTCCCAGAAAGTCCTCCTTTAGCCTGCCAAGAAGAGAAATAAAATAAGATGGAGATACATTTATCAAAGGGAGATTGATGGGGAAACAGGGTGTGGCTTTCTGAGCCTCCTGTGATGAAGGTGTCGTCAGTGAAGTCTGGCCGGGCTGGGCCAAGTCCTTCAGTGGAGTTTTCTTCTCCATTTTTTTCTTCTCACCCCCTTGAGTAGCACACACTTTATGCAGCTTGCATGGTGCTTACTGGTGTTGTTTGATTGCCTCCTATTCACTTCGTTGGTGAGGGAGGGATTCTCTCCCTCTGGTTACAGGAATGGCACAACACCTGCCACTGGACAGGTGAGATGGACAGTGGCTTATTAGACACACGTTCTCCAAGCCCAAGGGATGAGGCTATCCATGCATGCAGGGCCCCACTGGGGGGGGGGGGGTCACGTGGGACCAGAGTGAACAATTGGGGGCAGTGGGAGGTAGGCTTTGTAGTATCAAGAGGGTGGGGTGTCCCCTGGTCCACATGGAGGATGTGATTGGCCTGTTTGCATAGTTTTGGGGGATAAGGAGGCACTGTGTCTGGTCCCTTGATAAGGAGGGCTGCTCGGGTGGGAGACCCAATCTGTGGGAGCAGAAGGGGAGGTGACCCAGTGGTCAGACCATTTTAAGTCTTCCCGATTTTACCAGATGTTAAGGCAGCAGATAGTACTGAGTCTTAATTTTAGGTCTTGCACTACAGGTGTGTACCTTAGACACCATGAGGTTTAAACATGCAGCTCATCGCTTAGCATCTGGAAGATATTTGACATTAGGTAACCACATGGTTCCAGAGTTTCTAGTGGGGATCTACCCAGGGGGAGCATTATTATTTGTATGTGTGTATGGGGGGCTTTTTTTTGGAGTAGAGTTGATTTACAATGTTGTGTTAGTTTCAGGTGTACAACAAAGTGATATATATATATATATATGTATTCTCTATATATCCATATATATTCAATACATAGAATATATATGTCCATATATACATTCTATATATTCTATACATAGAGTATATATATCCATATATTCTATATATTCTATATATAGACTATATATATCCATATATATTCTACACATAGAATATATATATTCTACATAGTCTATATATAGAAATATATCCATATATATCCTATGTATTCTGTACATAGAATATATATATGCATATATATTCTATGTATTCCAGACATAGAATATATATATCTATATTCTATGTATTCTATACATAGAATATATATCCATATATATTCTATATATTCTATACATAGAATAGATATATCCATATCTATATTCTATATATTCTATATATAGAAAAAATATATATCCATATCTATATTCTATATATCTATATATATAATATATATCCATATTTATATTCAATATATTCTATATATAGAATATATATATATATATATTTTTCAGATTCTTTTCCCTTATAGGTTATTATGAACTATTGAGTATAGTTTCCTTGCTATACAGTAGGTCCTTGCTGGTTATCTGGTTTTTACCTAGTAGTGTGTATATGTCGATCCTGAGCTCCTAATTCATCCCTTCCCACAAGGGGAGCAGTAGCGACTTGAGAAGAATTCTTTTTTTTTTTTAACCCTGTTTGGGAACATTTGCCCTTTAATTTGCATTTAAAATCCGCTTCTTTAAATATTTTAGTTACAAATTCTGAATATGAAGACATAGGAGATGCTGCAGGCAATCAGTACTGGCTCCCATCCCTTCCCCCTACCCCAACTCCGAAGCCTTGCTTCTTTGCTCAAAATGCATATGGACATCCTGCACTAAATAAATGGCTCCCCGTGTCAAGTGTCAGCAGCCTCAGGACTGGATGCAGTTGGATACGAAGCGATGAAGCCCAGTAGCTTTCATGACAGGATGTGTGCATTTAACCATGCTCCGAAGAACGGCAATGATTGTGCCCAGACCCAAGGCAGTACCTCAGAGTTGACATCGGCCGTTTCCCCACTGTGTACTGGCATCTTGGGCTGGTTTCCACCACAATCCATCCTCTCCCAGACCTGTGTTCTGTGGCGGAAGAGCTAAAGCTCTGCCCCCTAAGGGCCATGATACAGGAAGGAACAGAACTGCTTCTTCAGCTCACAGGCTTAAACCAATGGAATTTAAAAGCTCAAGACAATGTGAGCCAGTCCACAGGAAGCCTCCTTCACTCCAATCTCTGCCAGGCGCCATCCAGCCCTTGGTTGGGACACACTGTCTCCCTGCCAAGATGTGCTAGGATCTGCTCTAGTTGAGAACAATGTGGTAGAAAGGTCCCAGCAGTCTGGAAAGGTCGGCACCACAACGACTGGGCGTGCTTGTGCCAAAATGGGTCTTCCTGGTACAGAGCTATGACGGAGAGTGTGAGGGCAGGCCTGGGCTCTGCTCCAGTCTCATTGATAACCTCTGACCTCAGAATCTGTCCTCCCCCTCAACACTGCCTACCCATCCCCTGCCCCTCCAGATCCCCCAGCCTGTGCTTCCTGGAAAAGGTAGAAGAGGCAGCTTGAAGTCAATGACAGCTGAGAATGAAGATGCCATTTAAGAAGCAAAGCAGCACCTCCTGGCCTCTGGTCAATACCTCCACACGGGTGGAACCGAGTAAGGACGTGCACAGCCAGGACAGAGGCTGCTCCGAGCTTGGGAGGCACAGCACCCTCCTAGGCATCTCTGGAGAACAGACTTTCAAGAGATAGAAACTTAATCACATGGTCCCCGGCAGTTTCCCTGTGGTATACTGGATGGGGGAGAAGCAAAATTATCTCTGCGGAGGGCTGATGGAGGAAAGGCGGGAATATTAATGAGCATCCGTTAAGGCTCTCTCTCTCCCTCAAGCCTGAGGAAATCAGACATTCGAATGTAAGAGAAGGTGCAGAGAGGGAGAGAGCCTGGCAGGAACACCAAGGAGAGAGCTGTGACTGCTGGATACATAGTGCCCTGGTTTCCTTGCTTCAGAACAACAGCATATGCCTGTCTGTCACCACGGGGCCCGTGAGGGGACAGGGAGAAGGCTGGTTTTCAGTTCCTGCATGGTTGATGTGTAGGGCACCTGGCTTCCTCCTACAGGTCCAACAGGAGGTCTCTGGGATCCTCTACTGCTGCCTTGATTTTGCGGAGGAAAGTCACGGCCTCTCTGCCGTCCATCAGCCGGTGATCATACGTCAGGGTCACGTACATTATGGGCTGCATCTCCAACTTGCCTCCCACGACCACTGGCCTATCAAAGATGGCGTGCATGCCCAGGATGGCAGACTGAGGGGGGTTGATGATGGGCGTTCCGAAGAGCGAGCCAAAACGCCTCCGTTGCTGACAGTGAAGGTACCACCATCCGTATCTTCAATGGCAAGTTCATTCTTCCGGGCCTTCTCTCCCAGTTCACTGATGGTTCGCTCAATATCGGCATAATTCCTAGTTTCCACATTCCTGATAACGGGAAACACCAGACCCCGAGGGGTGGCCACCGCAAAGCTGATGTCAATATAATCCCTATACACCACCTCTTCGGTTGTATCGTCGATCGCTGCATTTACAACAGGCTGCTGCTTCCAGGCACAGGCCGAGGCCTTCACGAATGCCGACATGAAGCCTAGTGTGAGGTTATGTTGCTTCAGAAAAGCATCTTTGTGCCGAGCCCTCATCTCCTGGGTGTTACTCCTGTCAATCTCACTGAAAGTGGTAAGCGCTGCTCAGGTGTTCTGAGCCTCCCTTAGATGCTGAGCAATGCGCTGCCGCATCCTATCCACTTTCTCCCGATGTTCTGGACGCAGACCCGTGCCAGCTCCTGGCTCAGCTACTGGAGGGGCAGCCGTGGGTTTTACGGCAGACACTGGTTTGCTAGTGAGAGGTTGTGAGGGCGAGGGCACTGGTGGCATCTGAGTGGGTGTGGATACTGCAGGGGGAGGAGGAACTGCCGACGCTGCAGGTTCTGCTTTTCGGGCTGTGGCAGCAGGAGCTCCGGCTGGCTTGGCCTTAACAGCAGCAGTGCCAGTTTTCCTGAGTGTGAAAAGAGGAGTGCCTCCTACTTCTCCCCCATCAGGTACCAAAAGAGCTTCAATCGTGCCATTTGCTGGTGATGGAACCTGCACAGATGTCTTGTCAGTTTCAGTCTCACAAACCACTTCACCTTCTGCAAGGTGAAGCTTTCTCCCACCTGACATCCCCTTCCGTGACAGATTCTGCAAGGACATCGTCCTCGCACACAGCTGTAGCTCCGAAAAAGCGAACCCTGAAGACACTACTGCTGTAAATGACAATCTTCCTGCTGTCAGAGGAACCTGGTCCCTGACATAAGGAGATCCCAGGCAGGGAACGTCTCCCTAGAGGGCAGTTCCCCTTCCGGAAGGCGGAGAGCGAGCCGCTGAACGCCCGGGACAGGCAGCGGGACCGGGACAGCATCGCGGCGGCAGCAGCGGCGGCGATGGCAGAGCCTTGAGAAGGATTTTTAACCTGCCTCTCCAACTTGAGGTTATAGTAGAACAGTGGTTCTCACCTGGTGGTGTGTGTTAGAATCACCCGTGGCGTGTTTGAACCTTCAGAAGCCTGCCTCTGTCAGCCCATGGATAAGACCCTCCAGGGCTGAGCACGCCTTCAGCCTGCCTGTAGAGCTGAGGTGGAGAATCTTCATTGTGGGGAGCCAGGATCGAAGGGGAGGACAGAGCGCATGGAGACAAACAGAGAGATAATAAGAGCCTCCGCCTGTGTGGGACAGAGCCTTCCTCTTTGCTGTCCTTCCTATGCCCGTGAGAGGAAACAGCAACAACAAGAAAGAAAAAGATTATAAAAAGAATTAAAATTAGGAATGTAAAAGAAACATATACAGTTTAAGATAAAGAATTTAAGAAAGACATGTCTTAATGAATAAAGGTAGAATAAGAGGAACTGAAATATAAGGGAATCAAGTTTCACAAAGATAAAAGATTAAGAATTGCACAAAATAAGCAGTATTAAAAAATTGAGTACTGAGGATATAAGATTTAAAAGTACATTTAAAACATTAAAAGAAAAATTAGAAAACAGTATTAGTGTTATTAAGGATAAAATTTCAAGGGATAAAATTTATCCTCTGTAACATGCAATTTAAACTATGTGGGGGCTGGCTGACATGTTTGTTTATAGGGTCTATGCTTAAATAATAACGAACATTCCCAGGAAGACCTCATATCCCATGTTTGGAACTGGAGGCTAGTTGACCAGCTGAATAATTCAATTAAAGTCGTAAATCATAAAAATGTAGAGGCCTTAAACATTTATTTTAACTTGAAATATGTAAATGTATATTTACTGCCAATTTTTTGGATGTAGGACAAAGGTCTTTTCTTTAAATAATAGTCCCGTGATTAGAACTACCCACTGTCTTTCTAACGAACATACTCATTGGTCTGTCTAGAAATTCCAGTTTTGATTTCTTTAAAAATAGAGGAGAAATTTAAAGCACTCGCAAAGTACTCTAAATGCATAAAGCTCGTTGGATTTCAGATTCCCCCCTGCCACCCGAGCTTTATGACACATCATTTGATGACAAGTTTTTAAGGTGACTTACATATATGGGTCTTTTCAAAGTACTCCATTAATTTTACATAGGGAAAAAAGTTCTTTTCTTTTTCTTTTTCTTTTTTTTTTTTTTTTTTGCGGTACGCGGGCCTCTCACTGCTGTGGCCTCTCCCGTTGCGGAGCACAGGCTCCGGACGCGCAGGCTCAGCGGCTATGGCTCACGGGCCCAGCCGCTCCGCGGCATGTGGGATCTTCCCGGACCGGGGCACAAACCCGTGTCCCCTGCATCAGCAGGCGGGCTGTCAACCACTGTGCCACCAGGGAAGCCCCAGGGAAAAATGTTCTTTTCATGCTCATATTTCATTGACTTCCATGATACTTATTTAAATTGTGTAATTACAATAAGACTAACTTGGATACACCAGCATGGGAACAAACATAACCCACCCTGGTAAGTGAAGACTTTGGTGGGTGGTGATGCCAAACCTGCTAGTTGCCAGGGCTCACAGTGCCTTAATCAACCAGTGTGATTTAAGAGAAAGAATACAGACTGCAGCAGAGGTTCTCAAAGTGGGGTTCCCAGAGCAGCAGCAGCCTCACCTGGGAACCTCTACAAATACACATTTTCAGGGTTGGCCCCCAACTACTGAATCAGAAATCCTGAGGTGGAGCCCGGCAGCAGATTGCTTTGAGAAGCCCTTCAGGCGATTCTGATACTCCGTCAAGGCTGAGAACCACTGGATTAGAACATAGGTTCTAGGTGACCCATGTGTTGCCAAGTAGAGGTCAAGACAAGAACTCCTACTGTTCTGATGCTCATGATAAAAAGTCCGTCTGATCTCCAACACA
This sequence comes from Pseudorca crassidens, assembly GCF_039906515.1. Taxonomy (NCBI): domain Eukaryota; kingdom Metazoa; phylum Chordata; class Mammalia; order Artiodactyla; family Delphinidae; genus Pseudorca; species Pseudorca crassidens. Next base: position 143,503,860 of record NC_090300.1, read on the forward strand.
ATCATATTTATTTTACATTAGGAACTTGCAGTTGGTTGAAAGAAAAAGAGCTTTTAAGTTTCTTTTGGTGATGGAAATGAGTAATAGAAAATGAGCAAGGAGAAAGAGCAGGCTGCCAAGACCGAGGACAGTCTTTAACTCAATCTAAGTTTTCACAAATGAATCCTCTCCTTTCCCATTCTTTCCCTGCTTGTTGAGACACTCAAATTCTACTGGTTTTATTGTGAAAGCTTCAAAGAATGGTCTCTTTTTTGTTTGAGAAATTTTGTTTTGCTTCCTCACAGGCACTGGGGGAGGACTCCATGGTGAGGAACTTTATGACAATTTTCATTAATTGAGCATGGCAAGGTCAGCATGCTGTTTCCCCTTTTGCTGACAATGGGGAAGAGGTACATGTGTCACAGTGAAGCAGGACTGAGATTCTCACCTGCCGCTTGCCTGTGGAATCTGCACTTTATTAGCTGGGTGTTGGGGAGTTTTCACTTTAACCCCTAACAAGGATGGCATCATGTGAACGTGAGGATGAATCTTTTCCGAGGATGTTAGTGGAATCTGGGGGCAGGTCCAAAGTGACATTCTCGGATTCTCTCTACTTCTATTCCATCCTCTCATGTTAGCTAAATCTCAGTGACCTTTATTGTAATCCAGACTTTTAAGAATATTGTTTTTGAACATTTTGGGGTTAATCATTTAAAAATGATCAGAGGGCTAAATTAAAAATGAAAACTCAAGGACAGAGAGAATATTTACCAAAGGTCACATGTATTGTCTAGGTATTTCAGTGGAGATCATCAACATTAAATAAGGTCCCAAATGTCAAAAGAAACTCCTTCCCAAAACTTCTGTTGATTTTTGAAATTACAAAAAATTCATAATCTTTATAGAAAATTTAGAAAATACAGATAAAAACAGAAAATAAAAATATCTTACAACCCCGTTACCCAGAGACAACCACTAGCTATATACGCATACACATATTTATCAAACTTTGATGAATACGCTCTGTAATCTACTTTTGTTCATGTAATTAATCTATATGTTTTTGGGGGGATGGTAAATATAGATCTGCTTCATTATTTTTAATATTATTTTATCAAACTAATCCCTATTCTTAGACCTAAAAGTTATTTTTAACCTATTCCATACAGTGACTTTTCATTATCTATATATCTTTCCAATAATAATTTCTTTAGTTTCTCTCTTACTAGATAAGCTTCCATTATTTAAAATCCCATCTTTATATATAAAAATAAGACAAATGTATTATTAATTTGAAAGTAGTTTCAGATTATATATGTAGGTTACTGATAACTTTGGCTTCAAGAAATTAGCTTGCTATAACAAATATAACCAGCGTATACATTTAAAACCTTCATCTTTTCTGACAAAATTCTATTTGCTGAGATTCTTTTTGTATTTTATTCTTCCACCTGCCTTCTGAATTTTTAAAGGCAACAAGATGAGAGCAGTCTGTTAATATGAGTAAAGACTATATGCTCAAGGGGAGTCATGAAACCTGTTAGAATGAATGCTTTGCCCTGCAGAACCATCTCAGCCTGTGGGGTCTGTGTTTAGGAAGATGATATCTTTGCGTGTGTGTGTGTGTGTGTGTGTGTGTGTGTGCGCGTGCGTGTGTGTCGGGTGGGGTGTGTAGGAGGCCCTCAACTCTAGTCTGATGTTTTGCACTCTTTTCCTTACTGTATCTGTTGACCTTACACTTTTCAATAATAATGTAATTTTTGTTAGAATAAGACGGAAGAAATAACTGCGGAGGGAGCAGAAGGGGAAGCGGAGGAAGAGGAAGCTGAGAAAGGAGAAGAGGAGGGGCCAGGAGAAGAAGAAGAAGGAGAAGAGGAAGAAGGAGAAGAGGAAGAAGATTCTTAGGCCTTTTCATGCTTTATTCTTCCACTTGTCCAGGTAGCCACATCGCTCTGGGGTTGAAGGTTCGTTTATTACAGTCTGCCATGTAGAGCACATTTCTCTTGGTGATAGAAGTGGATTTCAATTCGATCTATTTGTCTGTCTTCCCGAGGCCCTGGGCTGCCCCTTCCTGGAGCCGCAGGGCTGGTGAACTCTACTGGACCCGTTTCTTGGGCACTAGGGCGAGAAAGGCCTGTGGTTGGTATGATTTCTAGGAAAAAGCATAACTTTGAGGTGAGGAAGAGTTTGTTTTGTACTTGCTCCCTCCTCTTCCTCTTTATTTAAGTGAAAGCACAGGACGTGTTGTGTTATCAGCGTTCTATCACATGGACTCCTTTACTGACCAACATACTTACGTATCCATAGGAGAGTTTACAATCGATGTTCATGACGATGGCAATAAATTACAATCTAAAAATACCACAGAGCTAGCTGCTCATGAAAAAAGATATTGCTACTAGAGATTCAACGATAAGTGCTTGATATTACATTTATTCAATTATATTCATTGATTTATATCAAAATATTCGTTTATTCAATATTAGCCCAAACACTCATGTGGAAACACTTTGGAATATGGTGAAGTCACTTGAGGTAACTTTGACAGGTACACTTGCTGCCTTGTAATTTTTTTTTTAACATCTTTATTGGAATATAATTGCTTTACAATGTTGTGTTAGTTTCTGCTTTATAACAAAGTGAATCAGCTATGCATATACATATATCCTCATGTCTCCTCCCTCTTGCATCTCCCTCCCTCCCACCCTCCCTGTGCCACCCCTCCAGGTGGTCATAGAGAACCAAGCTGATCTCCCTGTGCTATGCGGCTGCTTCCCACTAGCTATCTATTTTACATTTGGTAGTGTATATATGTCCATGCCTCTCTCTCACTTCATCCCAGCTTACCCTTCCCCCTCCTGTGTCCTCAAGTCCATTCTCTACATCTGCGTGTTTATTTCTGTCCTGCCCCTAGGTTCTTCATAACCTTTTTTTTTTTTAGATTCCATATATATGTGTTAGCATACGGTATTTGTTTTTCTCTTTCTGACTTGCTTCACTCTGTATGACAGACTCTAGGTCCATCCACCTCACTACAAATAACTCAATTTCGTTTCTTTTATTGCTGAGTAATATTCCATTGTATATATGTGCCACATCTTCTTTATCCATTTATCAGTCGATGGACACTTAGGTTGCTTCCATGTCCTGGATATTGTAAATAGAGCTGCAATGAACATTGTGGTGCATGACTGTTTTTGAATTATGGTATTCTCAGGGTATATGCCCAGTAGTGGGATTGCTGGGTCGTATGGTAGTTCTATTTTTAGTTTTTTAAGGAACCTCCATACTGTTCTCCATAGTGCTGCCTTGTAATTTTAAACTTATACTGACCATTAAAAAAGAATTATGTACTTCTTAATAGTCTGGTGAGTGCCACATAAATATATTAATAAGATAATTATAGTGGATATTGAGATCACAGGGGAAATGCTCAAATATTGTGGGCCATACAGATAAGACGGTAGGTATGAAAACATCAAAAGATCATTAAGAGCTATAAAAATATCTGGTTTAACAGACAGCAAATACCCATGTAAATGTTATGTTTTTATTGACCTTTTTTATTTTATTTTTTAATTTAATTTTATTTATTTTAGTTTTTATTGACCTTTTTTATTAGACCTTGCAACCAAGGCAGCTGTTTATTCTCTAGGGCAGTGAGGCTTACAGTTTGCTCTGGTGCCATAAGTGTTCTTGTTAATTTAAATTAAAAAAATTTTAGTCTCCTTTCTGTCCATATTATGCCTCCGCTGAAACATGTAAGAGAGATTTGGGGGCTGTTGATATCAGGGGAGCAGGAAGAAGAGGAGGATGACGGAGTGAGCGCTGGACACACAGCAGGTCTTCAGTTAAGGTCTGCGGTCACACGTGGAGCCTGCCTAGTGAAGGGCGGACAAAAGGCTTCCGCTGGATAAAGAAAAAGAAATCCCCAGTGCTTGTAAATATCGGCTAACAAACAGCTCTGCTCTATGTACCAAAGACCGATTTGAATATTAGAATCTCCCCTCTTAATTTACTTACACTTATACATAAAATACTACTATTAAAAATGAATATATTTTTAGGAAATCTTGGGGCTGGTGGGAGTAGCCATCACATTTTATTATCGGACCACGAAAGTTTCATCACTCCTTTATTCAAATTACAAAGCAAATCCAGCCCATCATTTGATGTTTTCCCAGGTGGTTTCTTTCATGTTGTGGACACATAGACATCTATTTTAGGGCCAATGATTGTCTTTTTGGAAGTGATCCCATTTCCTTTCTTTATTTTTTATTTTCTTCTAAATAAAAGAAAATAAAAAATTACTATTGAGCAGTCTGTTGTCAGTCTGATTAGTGTCCCTAACCCCATTTCTAAGGAATGAATAGGGGCTCAGTTTTGGCAAAAAAGAAAACTGGTGAGTTTTACTTTTAGACATTTTATCTGAAGAATGATGGGAAAGGAAAATATGCCAATATTTATCATTATACCAACTCCCCCAACAGTAAAAGACTCATAAATACTGTTTAAATTCATTTCCTTTCACTCCGTTTGTAAAGTTCTTTTAAAATTATTCAATTTTAATGTAATTATTAAAAAATGTTGAATGTGAAATGACACAGCTGAGAGGAAATCCTTCACGTAGCCAGATGGCTTGATAGGCTGATTATGGGAAAAAGAAAAAGGCATATATCGCTGTGGCCAGCCCATTTTGACTGTTTCTCTGATGGCTTCTAGTTTGGAATTACTATATTTGTCATGAGGTCAAAATGCCTGACACTGAAGGAGGGAATCAGACAGTTTCCTAAAACCCACTCCCGACCCCCGGAGAGATCCAACGTCCTTCTTGAAAATGCAACATGGCTGTGCAATAAGGCATTTCACTGGGCAGACCATTCAGTGTCTAAAGACAAACCCATCTCATAGCTCATGGATCTGCCAGGCATTTTATTTGAAAAGATGGTTCTAGGACTGTGGCAATGAATGGAACTATGAAACATTTCTCATTTCCTGTGTTTGAAATTGATGCTAAATTGATGCCCCAGGAGAAACAGTGTATAGTCTGAGACTGAGTTCTGTCTCCTTACAGGCTGCTGCTTAATACTGTCCTCCAGTCTAGCTGTGGCCCATTTCAATTTCCTCCCCCAGGACTAAGTTATAAATTCAGCCTCTCCATTTTCCATGAAAATGCGGTGGGGAAACTATAATTGAAGGTGTCAACTTCCTTCTTTTTTTTTTAATGTTGAAATCCAATTTATTTCCAAAGGCTCTTATGTCTTTATTTTTACATTCTTACATTTTCTTGCCTGAAGCAATGGTATTTTATGACTATTTAATTTCAAAATTATAAGAGAAACGGCCCACAGACATCCCTACCAGTATTAGGAGACAATGTCTACATCCCTTTTACGATAATACCTGCTTAGTATTTACTTAACACTTCCCTGTTAATCATTCTCAATTCCTTTTGCATTTAAAATTTTTAAAATTTTTTATCAATTTTTATTGGTGTATAGTTGCTTTACAATGTTGTGTTAGTTTCTGCTGTACAGCAAAGTGAATCAGCTATGCGTATACATATATCCACTCTTTTTTGGATTTCCTTCCCATTTAGGTCACCACAGATCATTGAGTAGGGTTCCCTGTGCTATACCGTAGGTTCTCATTAGTTAACTATTTTATACATAGCGGTGTATATATGTCAATTCCAGTCTCCCAATTAGTCCCAGCCCCTCCTTCTCTCCTTGGTAACCATAAGTTTGTTCTCTACGTCTGTGGAAGATACCAACTTCCTTCTATGTTTGATAGTTTAGCACAGAGAAAGGATATAAACATCATTTGGTTTTCCATGAGAAAAAATTAATTTCCTTTCTTTGCACTTGATGAGTAGTGGTTTCTAGAATAAAAAGCAATACTTCCCTTGATTGCCTGTTGAAGAGTTCAGTTTTTGATAAACATTCTCTGTCTCTCGTTAACAGTTTTCTCCCTAATATTTTCCCTTTCTTTTAGGAAACTCAAGCCACGAAGCACCATTTCAACTCTCTTCCCACAAACCAAATTCAACAAAATGCTTTGGCCCGAAGCTAGCACACGTCTGTCAGTACATCCAGGGTTCACCGAGGAATTGTATGATCCGACACGGTTAGATCTCCATGCATATACCTGCTTAATCATATCAACATGAAATCAAATGTGAAGATAGCACATGCACACCTTCATGGGCCTGACATTTGTGGCCTTTGCTTAATTTTTTGCTCTGCATGAATAGACCTTCTAATACCCTGAAAAAATTTCAAAATATAGAACTTCTCTTTGTGATATGACAAAAGTATTTCTTTGTATGTGCCTTATGCTACTTTTCTCAGAATTAGCTTTGAAAATGAAGAGATTTATAGAGAACAATCATACTAATAAAGATGAATAGCAAATATCTTGTCCCAAGGAGGAGATTTCTTCATTTCTAGTCTCTCTGTGTATAACCTGAACTCAATCTGTCTCTTGCAGAGCCTGAATGCTCAGCAGAACTTTTCTGTCTCCATTGGGATTGATCCTTTTTGTTGCACTGATTATTCGGTCCATGTTTTCAAATGTCATGTCTTGTTATGTCATATTTATATTACACACCGCTGCATACACTGTCTCTGAAGCCTTGTTTAAATGTCACTGCTGTCCACATGTGTAGGGGTCAGGATGCAGACAAATAAATTCTCCACCCAGTGCCCTTTGCTCGTTTCTATGCTGGAGGGAGTGGCTGCTTCTGCTTCTCTCGCGTTGGCGTTGATTGATTTGCAGTCATGGCTGCTACGTGCAAAGCCCGTGACTGTAATTTTGCCTCTTGATGCTGAGTGTCTGTTCAGCAAGAGCGGGTCCGGCCCCATGACTTGTTCACCAGGTAGGTTTGAAGCGATTCTCTGCTCACCTGTCCCATCTCAGTGTCTGATAGCTATGTTTTTCTTTATGGTAAGAAGTTGCTGACATCTCTCCCCTACACGTGAATGTGCTGCTCTGTGTCTTTTTCTTGCAGCCAACGTTGCTTCTGTACTCTCAGAAGGGCCCTTCCCCTGCTGTTTTCCTAGTTAAGGACAATGATGGCCATCGGTGGAGTGGCCATGAGCTTTTCCTCCTTCTGAATCTGCCTATTGATTTTGCAGCTAAGCCTGTTGGTGTCTTTGGGGAATGTAGTCTCTGGTGGCAGAAGTCGTGTGGCTCACAGGATCTCTGGCAAACAGCTCTTTTCTTGTTACCTTAGTAACAAAAAGAGGCATTTTGAGGAGAATGAAGATGATTTTATTCCAAATTGTTGAAGTACACTACTTTGAAGACATTTCTCCCTAGTTAAAAATAAGGTGAGAGGGGCTTCCCTGGTGGCGCAGTGGTTGAGAGTCCGCCTGCTGATGCAGGGGACACGGGTTCGTGCCCCGGTTCGGGAAGATCCCACATGCCGCAGAGCGGCTGGGCTCGTGAGCCATGACCGCTGAGCCTGCGCGTCCGGAGCCTGTGCTCCACAACGGGAGAGGCCACAGCAGTGAGAGGCCCGCGTACTGAAAAAAAAAAAAAAAAAATTAGGGTGAGAGACTGCAGTGGGATGGAAATTCATATAATTAAAAATTAGTTCCTATTTTGTACTTCGTTGCATTAAATTATGTCCCGTCTAAAAAGCATCACAATTTTATAGCACCTCCGCACCCATATAGGCTTTAAGTTTTTGCTGTTGCTTGGGCTGACTTTTAGCTCTTGTGGTAGACTAGGATAGAGAGATTTATTTAGCTAGGTGCCAATTTCCCTCCTATTTCTCATATTTTTAAATGAAGATAAATAATTGTGCTAATAATAAGCAGAGTAGACCACTTATTTAAATTGAATTAATTTTTTCTTATGTTGTCTTCCTGTAGTTAGGAAATTAGTATTCTCGTAAATATTCTTTAGTCACTCACATTTCATTTTCTATTAAATACTATTAAAATGCAAAAATCACTTAGGTCAATAATACCATGTAGCTAATATCAGTTCTCTTTCAGATTTGGTTTCACCTATAACCTCCAGTGGCTAGTGGGTCCAGTGGCACAGTGACAAATAGGGGCTGTGTGATATCAAAATATAGTTAAAAAAAATCCACTTGCTTTATCAATATAGGAAGTTTCTAGAAACTAAACAGCATTATAAATATGCAAAAAAGAATAACTCAAAAGAAAACCCCAAGTGAATAAGCAAAATCCGTCTGCAAAAAAAGAGAAAAGACCAGAGACATGGAGCAATTCTATGATGATCTGAAGCTAATAGAGTTTCAAAGAGTTGATTAGTCTACAGAGGGCCTGAACATTCAAAGTAACTGTTTCTTTTTTATTCTTTAACTTGAAAAGCAAGTACACAAAAATTTGAGTGCATTTTTTAACCACTGAACAGTAAATACTTCCTTCTCCACTTTTCCTCTTTGGGGTTTCCTTGCATTTCTTTGGGCTGTAATCTTCCTTTGTTACAAGGATACAAGGTATGCAATAAGGAGGGTTTATCGTTGTCATCGACTTTTCTAGATTAAAATGTGAGAGGTGTAGAAAGGGAGTGGAATGTTTTGCCTGCAAAGTTCCTTGAGGAATATTTAGAAAAGTTTTCTTTAAAAAACAATGTAAGTGTCAAACCTGTGCAAGGGTGGTGAGGGTAAGGTGACCCTAGTGAGTTGTAATAGTAGAGAATGACCACTAGGTGGTGATAAAAGACAAGCTCCTTGATACAGCATTGCTGTCCCGGAGCGCCGCTGGCTACGTGTGCTGTTTAGGATACTGTTGACGTCAGAAGGTGGGCATACATCATTACACTTACAAATAATTTTATGACAAACGTCTCTGTATGTAAAGCATTTTATAATGGAGTATTTTCTTATAATACATGCCAAGGAATAAAGTTATTGAATTAAAGCAAAAACAAAACACAGCAAAACAAAAAAACCACACACACAAACACACACACAAAAGAAGGTGGGCATAAAGTATTTGTCCACCAGACAGAAGAAAAACAAACAAAACAGCTCCAAACCCGTTGGTCAATTAATCAGTATATTGTTTATAATGTTTTTATCCAAGACAATTAATTTTGGGCAAAATGTTGTACATTCTTTTTTTTTTGCGGTACGCGGGCCTCTCACTGTTGCCTCTCCCGTTGCGGAGCACAGGCTCCGGACGCGCAGGCTCAGCGGCCATGACTCACGGGCCCAGCCGCTCCGCGGCATGTGGGATCTTCCCGGACCAGGGCACAAACCCGTGTCCCCTGCATCGGCAGGCGGACTCTCGACCACTGCACCACCAGAGAAGCCCGTTGTGCATTCTTAAAAGCCGTTAAAACCAGTCATTGATGTTTGAATTTCACACCCTTGCGTTACATAGGAGTCTAAAGTCGGTCAACAACTGATTGCCTACCGACAATTTTGATCAAGATACAGGATTGTCCTTTAGCCTGTAAATGGCTCCAGCTCCTCACTGAAGTGTAAACAGAACCCCGATTAGCCAAATGGCTGATTGTCTTCTGTTTTAAGCCTTTTATTCCTAATACAACATATTTCCAGATGTTTGGAAGTAGACTCATGGTCCTTGCAAAAGCCTTCTTTTCACTGGTGCCTGAGATACTCGGCTTTTTGACTACTTGTTTTGGAAGGACTTTCTCGTAAGTAGAAAAAAATGAGCTGTGAAATCTCTAAAACACATCAGTCGGTCAGACAGGTCTTCCAGAACCAGACATCTGGAGCTTGTTTACAGATGTAGTAATGCTCTCAGGGGTGGAAGCTTCAAGTCAGGGAAGGGCTGCGCCAGGTGGGTGTGAGTAGCGCGGAGGGCGCGCGGCTCAGGAAAGAACGCGGGGGGAACACGGTCAAGTCCAGCAGACGCATCTTGTCAGCTCAGGAGGGTGACGCCTTTCCTCACCGACTCACGGGAAGCAAACTCACCGCTTAGGATTAAAATTAGGCTGCTGGATATTGTGTTTCACAGTACTTTTGCTTGGTGACATTTATGGGGTGCCCGCTGTGAGTCGGGCTCTGTATCAAGGGCTCTACGTAATCCCTGCAGTAACCTGGTGAGGTGGACACGGTACCCATTTCACGGATGAGGAAGCTGAGACACGGGGATGTCCAGTCCTCGTGTGAGGTTACACAGCCTGAAAATGGCCACGCTGGGACGGAGGTCTATGTGTGTTCTGATCCAAGGCCAGGGCCAGCCTCCCAGCAAACACTTTCCTCTCTGCCCTTGACCACTGCCACACCCCTGGGACAGTGCCTGGCTGGGCGGTGGGCAGTGGGACCTTGCCCACAGAGCGCCTCCTTCCCCGGCCTCCTCTGGTCCACGTGTTCTGTCTTTAGACTCAGGGCCAGGCCCCGGAGTAAGGTGACTCGTACTTGTTGGCTGTGATCCACTGTGTGCTGGTTTCTTAGCTAAGCCATCAAAGAAATAAAATAAAATAAGATAAAATGGGAGCTCCCTGGTGGTCCAGTAGTTAGGACTTGGCACTTTCACGGCCGGGGCCGGGTTCGATCCCTGGTTGGGGAAATAAGATCCCGCAATCCGAGCGTCCGAACAAACAAACAAACAAAAACCCCCAAAAAACAAACAGAAAAAAAAAACACATTAGAGGGTAATTCCATTCCCCTCATTCTCAAGTTCTTGGGCTGCTCACTGTGGCCACAAATGCCAGCCCCAGTTTTCGAGGGATTTGAGCCACCGTCAGCTGACAATACTCTAGAAATTGGTGGTGGCTTCAGACCCCAAGTCTTAGGTTGCAGAGAGAAAAACTAAAAACTGTCATCTGTCTTTTCCAGTCTGGTCGTCCTTGGGTACACTGAAGGAGTGCCCAGAAGTCCTCTGGGGCTGACCTGTCAACCACTGTCCAGTGATGCACCCGTAGCAGCCAACCCCTCACGGTAGTTGTAGCTGAGGGGATGGTTCCTTCAGGCTCCTAGAATGACTTAATGAGGTAAAGCATACCTTCGTCCCAGGACATGAATTTTAGTTTGCTTGTTTTGTAGCAGGTCACTTTTCTCTGTGGTCTGTTATAAAAAATGTTTGTCTTCTTGGTCTACCCCTGGAATGAAACAACAGTTATCTAGGGAGGAAAATAAAGCTCTTACTCGAAAACATCACTCTCATAGAATAATTTCTCCTGAGCCTGCAAAAATAAAGCAGAGAAACGTAACCTGGCTTTATTTTTCTCTAAGGGCTACTCCTTAGATAGATATCTCTATAGATAACTTTCTCCAGCTTTTAACCACATTCAGAGAGATTTAAACCTTGAAATACTGGTAGGTCAAATCCACTAAAAATGTACCTGATGGTGTTTCAGAGTGGTTACAGGAGGATTTCCATGGTATGTGGAGATTATCTGCAAAATATCTAGGTACGAAAATGGGAGTTGTGCGTGGTTTCTGAACACACCTGTTGGTGGTTATCCACCTGGATTGAATTCCTGGAATGTTTTTAGTACAATGATGGCATCTTCAACTCACTGTGAAGATTCTTGGTGGGGTCAGGCACCAAAGTATTTTTAGAAGCTCCTCAGATGTGAAGCTGGGTTTAAGAAATCCTGGCCAGGAGGCATTTAGATCCTGGGAAACACCCAATTCTTTCTCCCGCACCTGTACGGGACAATAAAGTTGATCACTCCTCGTGGACTTTTACAAAGGAACCAGTGGTTTTCAAATATATATATATATATATATATATATATATATATATATATATATATATATATATATATATATATTTAAGCCATGGAACACTTTGTTTAAACGGATCTCCACATAAAAATCAGGTGGAAGGAGAGCTGCTCTGAATGTAATTACAGGGGCCTTGACCCCCAAGGGGACTCAATTCAGAGTACAGTTTGAAAACACTTTGCTTGGTTGTAGAGTTTTCTTTTTAGGTCAACTTCATTGAGGTTAATTTACACAATAATATGCACCTGTGCTGTTTTTCCAACACTAGCCAATGTTTCAATTTTCTGACACTAACTGGATATCTTCCAAATCAATTCCGACACTGTCTCTTGGGGTTAGCTCAGTCCCATAAGACTGCCCCAACTTCAGACACCAGCGGAAAATGGGGTCCTCAGGCTTTCTGCATTTCTGTCCGGTGGACTACAGATCCAGAGGCCCCTCCTCTCCACCCCACCCCCAGGTTTGATGATTTGCTAGAATAACTCATAAAACTCAGGGAACCACTATATGTATAATTATAATCCATTATGTAAGATACAAAGGAACAGCCAGATACACAGGTATGAAACCCAGCAGGACCCTGTGGGGGTCCTGGTCACAAAAGCCTTCTGTGTCCCCTGTTTCTTTTTTGTAGGAAATAGGTTTCATTTAGCCTCCTTGACCTTCCCTGAGTTCCAAAGGGTTAGATACAAACAGTTGCTAATCAGGGAAGGGAGGGGATGCAGAGACAAGGGAGGAGCAGTGAAGGAGCAATAGTGCAGCCTTGGGGCAGGGTCCTGGCTCCCCCTCAAGGGGTACAATATAAATAACAATATCTTTGAGTTCTTCTGTAGAACCAGAGCTCCCACCCGGGTGGAGGATGGTAACTTCAGGCCCAGGGTAAGATTCTTGGGGCACTGCGCTGTTACCTCACCAGCCAATCAGAAAACAGCCACACACCCTGCAGCCCTCACCCCAATTTTTGCCTAAAAAATCTTTTCCCCCCAAGCCATCAGGGGGTTCGGGGTTTTTTTGAGCACACGTTCTCCTTGCTTGGCCCTGCAGTAAACTTTTTCTGCTCCAAACTCCGATGTTTCAGTTTATTTGGCCTCACTGTGTGTTGGGCACACAAACTTTATTTGGTAAATGGTACATAGGGCTAGGTCCAGAAGGGTCCTGAGTACGGGAGCTTCTGTCCCTAAGGAGTAGGGCAGCACCACTTCCAAGTACATCACCGTGTCCAGCAACCGGGAAGCTTCCCGAAACTTATCTGAGTTGTTGTTTTTGTTTTATCTTAACATACACACACTACTATATATAAGACAGAGAACCAACAAGGACCTACTGTACAGCACAGGGAACTCTGCTCAATATTCTGTGACAACCTATATGAGAAAAGAATCTGAAAAAGAATGTATATGTATAATGGAATCACTTTGCTGTACACCTGAAACACAACATTGTAAATCAGCTATATTCCAATAAAATTAAAAATAAATAAATAAAATAAAAAAATTAAGGTTTCCTTATGTAGGCACAGTTGAGTAAACCATTGCCACTGGTGACTGAATTCAATCTCCATCTCCTCTCGCTTCCTGGGACGTAGGATGGGAAGCGATGAACGTTCTAACCTTCTAATCATGTGGTTGGTTTTCTTGCCCATCAACTCCCATCCTGAAGCCATCTAGACCCCCCCCAACTCCTCAATGAGTCACCTCATGATTCAAAGGGGCTCTTTTGGATCCACTTTTATCACTAAGGAAATTCCAAGGGTTTTAGGAGCCTTGTGCCAGGAATTGGAGACAAAGACCAGAAATATTTCGTATTATACCACAGCACCCATTTTAAGGGTGCAGTTTGATGAGTTCTGACAAATGTGCATATCCATGTAACTAACACCCCTGTCAAGATACAGAACCTTTCTATCACCTGGTCGAATTCCCTTGTGCTCCTTCGTGGCTAATCCCTCCCTTCCACCCCATCCCCAGACAACCACGACACTGCTCTCTGACACTATAGATTTCCCTTTCTAGAACTTCATATCCATGAGTAAAACAACTCTTTACTCTCTTTTGTCTGGTTTCTTTCCCTCCTCAAAATGTTTCGGAGATTCATCCATGTTGGTGCTTGAATCAGTAGTTTAGAAACCGTGCAACCCAGACTGGGACTTGAACCCATGGTCTTTTCTTTTTTTATTTTACTTAATTAATTAATTTTTGGCTGCATTGGGTCTTCGTTGCTGCATGCGTGCTTTCTCTAGTTGCGGTGAACGGGGGCCACTCTTTGTTGTGGTGCGCAGGCTTCTCATTGCAGTGGCTTCTCTTTGTTGCAGAGCATGGGCTCTAGGCACAAGGGCTTCAGTAGTTGTGGCACACGGACTCAGTAGTTGTGGCTTGTGGGCTCTAGGGTGCAGTCTCAGTAGTAGTGGTGCACGGGCTTAGTTGCTCTGCGGCATGTGGGATCTTCCCGGACCAGGGATTGAACCCATGTGCCCTGCATTGCCAGGTGGATTCTTAACCACTGCACCACCAGGGAAGTCCCACCGTCTTTTAATTAAGATCACACACCTGGGCTTAGGACTTAATGAAGTTCAGGTTCTTGATGTCTTGTTGCAGAAAGAATTCAGTGAGAGACAATGTGATAGGTAAGAAGTGGATTTATTTAGAGAGAAACACCCTCCGCAGACAGAGGGTGGGCAATCTCAGAAGGCGAGAGGCCCCGAAATATGGGGTGATTATTTTTTATGGGCTGGGTAACTTCATAGGCTAATGAGTGGGAGGAGTATTCCAGCTATTTTGGGGGAGGGGCAGAGATTTCCAGGAATTGGGCCACCGCCCACTTTTTGATCTATGATGGTCTCAGAACTGTCATGCTGCTGGTGGGTGTGTCATTTAGCTTATTTTAATGTATTACAGTGAGTGTATGAGGCTCAATGTCCCCTGGAAGTCAACACTTCTGCCGTCTTGGACCTAGCTGGTTCTAACTAGTTTTTGTCATGTCCTATGGCTATGTCATCTTTTTTGTTTTTTGTTTTTGGCTGCGTTGGGTCTTCATTGCTGTGCATGGGCTTTCTCTATTTGCGGCAACTCTTCGTTGCAGTGCACGGACTTCTCATTGTGGTGGCTTCTCTTGCCACAGAGCATGGACTATAGATGCATGGGCTTCCGTAGTTGTGGCACTTGGGCTCAGTAGTTGTGGCTTGCAGGCTCTAGAGCACAGGCTCAGTAGTTGTGGCGCACGGCCTTAGTTGCTCCGTGGTATGTCGGATCTTCCCAGACCAGGGATCGAACCTGTGTCCCCTGCATTGGCAGGCAGATTCTTAATCACTGCACCACCAGGGAAGTCCTTTTGTCATCCTTTTGATGGTTGTGCCCTGCCCCCTTGCCTCTCACTTCAGTGTGTACCCTTCTACTGCTGAGTATGGGATTACCAGAGTTTGTTTATTTATACATCTGTTGATGGACATTTGAGTCTTTTCCAGTTTCTGGCTATTTTGAAGAAAGCCGCCATGAACATTTACAGACAAGTCTCTTTTGTACACAAATGTTTTTTATTTCTCTTGAGGAAATACCAAGTAAGGGAGTTTCGATGGTAGGTTTCGGTTGTAGATGCATTATAGAATGCACCTGTCGTTCACATTTGTGACCCAGAGCACAGCGCCTTGAGCCCAAGTGTTATGTGAATTTCTTGGTCAGAAGAGAGAACTAATACCTAATGAATGTTTGCTAGGTGTCAGATACTCTTTAAAGGATTTTTCATTGATTGCCTTACTTAATCCTTCCAATGACTGTAAGACCTAAGTGTTATTTTTACAGAATTTTATTTCCAGCTGGGGAAATGGAGGCTCAGAAAAGTTAAGTGGTCAGCCCTGGAGCACACAGCTAGGAAGTTGTAGAACTAGGATTCAAACCCTCTTTGACTCCAAAGGGCAGGTGTATTTGTTCCTACTATTTTTGGTCCCTCCTCAAACAGCTAAGGCAGTTTAATTTGTGGGAAAATCTTTAAGCTCTCCAGAGAGCCTCTGTGGGATCAGTAGAGCCCCTCTGGCCACAAACACAAGTCAGATCCTGCTGTGATGGCCTCTGAGGGTGAGCCCATAACCCTGGGATGCTGTATCATCTACTGTGGTAAATGATATACGGTTAAAAATAAGAGAATCATCAGGTGGGTTTAACGTTTTTGCCTGCAGTGTCCATGTTATCAGTGTTTGGCTGTTCAACGAATTCTCCATCGCCATCTTGTGGACGTTTATCTGGCTCTTCACGTGGTGATTCACAATCGATAACGCTTCCACCATGTCATTGGCTGTTCTGTATTCTGGAGCCTTTTTCTTGAGCCGTGGGAATCTTTTGGGGGAAAAATGAGATCTTTGTGGGATCCAGGGTTCAAGATTTTATATCCATCCATCTCCTTCAAGTGGGCGTGAAATATAGGAGGGCAGTTGCTACCAGAGTTCAGTGTGGCACACAGGGCCAGGATAAGGACGGGGTGGGCTGGAAGTGGGGCTGACCTTGCTGGGATGCACTGGTTTGCTCCTATCGATGAACAAGATGTTGAAACACTTCTGCGGCCGTAGGTAAATAGCATACTGCTCTGGCTCCCTTCCTGGGACACCCTCCTCTCCACTGCCCCCCAGTCCAGCAACTAAAGGGTTAGCACCTGTCTCCACGGGGGGCCCCCAGGACCCTGTTCCAATGTCTTGGCCACTGTCCATTCCCACCGGTTGGCCCCATGACATGCAATTGTTAAGAAGTTAGAACATAACTCCTGGCTAAAAGTCATTTTCAAAACAGAAATGTACAGGCATTGGGTCAATCATATTTTTACCCCACTTTTCATTATTAAACAAACCAGCTACCTGTTGTTTTATCCCTTCATGATGCATGCATGTGCTTTAGGCATAAACAATTAGCTAAAGTCTATTTCCAAGTTTTTCTGGCTGTGCCAAAGCGCAAGCAGACATTATAACACAGCAGTACAAGCACTGATTTGGGGGTTAGACAGCTTCACTTTTGATTCTTGGTTCTGCTACTTCCTAGCAGGTGTGATCTCTGGTGAGTTATGGAGAGTCACACAACTTCTCTATGCCTCAGTTTTCTCATCTGTAAAATGGTTATGGTAATATCTACCTCACAGGTGTTGTTAGGGAGAAATGAGTTAATGGGTGCAAAGACCTCACACCAGGTGCTCCCAAAGTGTTGGCCACTGTATTTCCATTGAGTTCTTGTGGATTCGCTCAGCGAGCGCTCCTTTCAGACAGTTGAGGCTGCAGCTGTGGATTCCAAAAGAGCTTATGATTATGGCTTCAGACCAACTTTGTTGAAGTTGATTTTGCCTCCATGCTTTTCTGTCTTCATTTTTTGGTCAGAGATTCTTTCGCTAAGGATTAATTGGTTCAAAATAGTAGAAAGTAAAGAGAAAACAGGCTTTAAAAATGAAAGACAAACATAATGCTTGAGTTTTGCATTTTGGTCTTTACTCTTTTCGCCTATAGATTTGGAGGGAAGCAGGCAATCACCGTGGGCCTTGCCTCTAAAATCAACTGAAAGCAAAGAAGTATATGGCTTCCTGGGCAGAAACCCTGCAAATTCCTTGGGGTTTGAATCTTTGATTTTAAATCATTAATGACAGATATCGAGATTCCTATTCTTCCCAGCCATTCTTTTCCTTGGTAAGACCGTATTTCTGAATTGAAATGACAGGCACAGCTTTTAAAAAAATTTTTATTTTATTGAAGTATAGTTGATTTACAATGTTGTGCTAATTTCTGCTGTACAGCAAAGTGACTCAGTTACACACACACACACACACACACACACACACACACACGTATACATATATATATACACATTTTTTTGTATTCTTTTCCATTATGGTTTATCACAGGATATTAAATGTAGTTCATTGTGCTATACCTTGTTGTTTATCCATTCTGTGTATAATAGTTGGCATCTGCTAATCCCAAACTCCAATCCATTGCTCTCCCACCTCCCCTCCCCTTGGCAGCCACAAGTCTGTTCTCTATGTCCATGTGGCTTTTTCTGTTTTGTACATAAATTAATTTGTGTCAGATTTTAGATTCCACATATAAGTGATATTGTATGGTATTTGTCTTTCTCTTTCTTACTTCATTTAGTATGATAATCTCTAGGTTCATCCATGTTGCTGCAAATAGCATTATTTCATTCTTTTTTATGGCTGAGTAGTATTTCACTATATAGATGTACCACATCTTCTTTATCCATTCATCTGTTTATGGACAGTTAGGCTGTTTCCATATCTTGGCTATTGTGAATAGTGCTGCTATGAACATAGGGATGTATGTATTTTTTCGAATTAGAGTTTTCATCTCTTCTGGATATATGCCCAGGAGTGGGATTGCTGGATCATATGGTAACTCTATTTTTAGTGTTTTAAGGAACCTCTATACTGTTCTCCATAGCAGCTGCAGCAATTTGCATTCAATTTACATACCAACAGTGCAAGAGGGTTCCCTTTACTCCATACCCTCTCCAGCATTTGTTATTTGTAGACTTTTTGATGTTGGCCATTCTGACCGGTGTGAGGTGGTACCTCACTGTAGTGTTGCTTTGCATTTCTCTGATGATTAGTGATGTTGAGCATCCTTTCATGTGCCTGTTGGCCATCTTATGTGACAGGCACAGCTTTAAGGGCAAAAACTATAGAGAAGCTTTCATCCTAAAAGTGTCAAGAAATAAGATGGAAAGGTAGGCTTTGTGGTGTGTGTGTGTGTGTGTGTGTGTGTGTGTGTGTGTGTGTAGAAAAGAATAACACCAAAGAAATGGAAGCATGGAGCAAGAAATGGAGAGCAGGGAGCTTCCAGCTCAAATGCACAGTCCTCATGATGGCAGTGCATGAAGCCACCGCTTCTTCCTTCATCCACATGCAGACCCAAGGAGAAAGGGCTATAGATGGTAGATAAGGTTTTCTAAAAGATTATGACCATTTTCATATGAGTGCTTCCCTTGTGAACACCTATTCTTGGTTAAAAGTTCATTGGATGTATCTTGGGGAAGATAAAGGAAGAAACTAGAAATATACCTAAGAAAAGGAAAGATTTTTTTTGGTAAGTGATGATGATGGGAGATTATTTTCAAAGATGCAATTCCAGATAAAGTTTTCTTTGTTTTATGAAAAATAGTAATACAATGGAGGTCCCAGAGTCCTCTTTCCTTTTACCAGTATAATCTCGATGTCAGCTAAGAGTAGTTGTCCTTTAAGATCTACTTAAATTTGGCTCAAACCCCTGTTTCATTCATAGAAGAAAACCCATCCCCCATTGGGAAGTTTTCAAAGCAAAAGATTATCTTGATGACATGTTAGTTTAGTGGAGAGAAAAACTACAATGATTGTATGTTTCTGTATACATATAACATGCATATATACACATATCTGTTATAGTTGCTTTCACTCAATTAAAATAATTTTTAAGGTAAAAAGAAGGACTCAGCAAGGATAGGTAGGTAAACCAACCCTCTTAACATGGGTCTTTTTCAAAATAATTACAGCGTTCATGTGGCTGAATTTGGACTGGTCTGATCTTGTCAGATTTGGCTCACTGGGGTGTATCTGTTGTGTCAGTGAGTATTTATGCTCTTCATATTAAGTAAAATTGGTGGCAGAGGTGGGATTCAAATCTGCATATTATGACATCCCAAAGTGGTACACTCAGTCAGTCCAAAGTCATGGAGAGAACTGTGAATTTTATCTAAGTGCCTTTCCTCTGGTCTTGCTCATGTTCAGTCCATAACCATCAGCCACATCAAACCTTATCATGTCACTTCCCTCCTTGAAATCCTCCCTTTCCTGCCTGTTGCTTTTAGCATGAAGTCCAGACTCTTCAGTGTGTCTAAAAACGCTCTACAATGAGGCTGTGCTTTCCAGGGCTGGTCTTCTCTCTGCATTCCCCGTCACACTTGAGCCATAGTTAATTGCTTTTTTAAAGGGTCCTACTGAGCCACTGTCTGTGCTATTCTTTCTCCTCAAGTGCTTTGGCTCATACCTAGAAAAACCTTTTTGTTCAGATCTTAGCCAAGACATCATTTCCTCAGTGCAGCATCACCTGCCCACAGCTCCCCTGCCCCCATCTCTTCTGTGTCCCGTGAGCCTCCCCTAGCTGTTCACACACTCCATTTGTTTAGAACTCTGATCACCCTATTAAATCATAACCCAAGGCTGTCCTGGGAAACTGGGTGATAGCCACAGAAATCAAGACTTCCAGGAGGAGTGAGTGGTTAAGCCCATCAGGTCACTCTTTAGTTCTCCTGTTTGACCAACACAGAAGGAGAGGTGATCGAGGAACTGCAGTGACCACCGTTGCAGCCTGCTGGGGTCTGTGATCATGCAGTTGTTCCTGAACTTGCACTTGGTTTGCTTTGCCAGGGCTGGGAAATGGTGGACACTACCAGAACTTGGTGATGGGCTTTCCAGTTCACTTTCTTTACCCGGCTGGGGCAGCGGTGTACCTGTCTATGCCACCCCTGAAGCCAGAGACACCTCTGTAACTGAGCCTTTGTTCTATAACCACTGTGCTCTTAACATTATGCATATTCCTTTATGAAACGTGTCAGGAGAACACAGAATCATGGATGACACTGGATGAAATAGGAATCAGTCAATCAAGGAAACTCTTGTGAATATATTGAGGCAAGAAATTCAGTTCATGAGGCTGGACTATGTGGCCCCATTTGCTCAAAAACGTATTAACAAGTTGTACTTAAATGTGATGTTTCTAACTCAGTGGTTGGCCCTGTAGGTCAGTGTGTGGTCTCCTTCTTGTTCTATCTCAGCCACGCAAGTGTACTTGGCTGTTGCTTGGACACACCACGTGTGCTCTTGCCTTCTCTCTTTCTGTTCTCTTCCTGGCATGTCCTCCCTCCGTCTCCATGTATGACTCACTTAGGTCACCACCTTCAGATGTCTGCTCAATGTCATCTTATCAATAAGGCCTCCCCTGACCACTCCATTTAAAATGGAGCCCTCTCCCTCAAAATTAAACATAGGGTTACCATATGGCCCAGCAATTCCACTCATAGGTCTATCCCCAAGAGACAGGAAAACATATGTCCATGTAAGAACTTGTACACAAATGTTCACAGCAGCATTACTCACAATAACCACAAAGTGGAAACAGCCCAGATGTTCAATCAACTGACGAATAGATAAATAGATGGTGGTCTCTCCATACTGTGGAGTATTATTCACCCACAGCAAGGAATGGAGGGCTGACACAGGCTCCAACACAGATAAGCCTTAAAGACATTACGTGATTGAAAGATGCCAGACACAGAAGGCCACATATTGTAGGACTCCATTTATATGAAATGTCCAGAGCAGGAAAATCCAGAGACAGGAAGGAGATCTGTGATTGCCAGGGTCTGGGGAGAGGGGGTAAAGGTGAGTGGCTGCTAATGGGTATGTTTTTTTTTTTTTTTTTTTTTTGGTGGGGAGACTGGGTATGAACATGTCCTGAAAGTAGATTGTGGGTTTGGTTGCACAACTCTGTGAATACTCTAGAAACCACAGAACTGGGCAGTTTGAAAGGGTGAACTGTATCACAATAAAGCTGTTATTAAAAAAAAAAAAAGTGAACTCCCTGTCTTTTTGATGCTCATTATCTCCCTTTCTTGATTTATTTTCCTGCTAATCTCAACTTACTATACCATTTATTCTGTGTACCGTCTGTCTTACATCCCTGGGTTATAAACTCCATGTGATTAGAGACTTTTGTCTGTATTGTTCACTGTTGTATCCCATGAGCCTAGAATAGTGCATACAGTAGGTGCTCAATAAATATGTGTTGTCTAGTTGATGCAATAAGTGTGACTATATAGTTGATCCTTGAACAATATCAACTGTGGGGTTTAGGGGCGATGACCCTTCATACAGTTGAAAATCTGACTATAACTTACAGCCGTCCTCTGTATCTGGGGTTCCCTATCTACAGATTCGACCACCCTGGATTGTGTAGTACTGTAGTATTTACTACTGAAAAAAATCCATGTATCAGTGGACCCATGCAGTTCAAACCTGTGTTGTTCAAGGGTCCACTGTCTATACGTTGAAGCTGGCACAGATGTCCTTTCCAAAAGATGATAAAAAGATTGTTGCTTGGATGAGGAAAAGAGAGCAAACATGGAGGCACTTTCGTGTTAGGTTACCGTAAGAAAATGACTTAGTGAAACTAGGTTTGGGTTGAAAACCTCAGTATAGACTTATGACTTTATAAGACGTAAGACTCTCTTCTCTCAGTGAGTAACTAAAGGCTCCTTTCTGGGGTCAATTTGCCTACAACTGTGTGGGCCCAGCAACTAACGTTCAATCTTTTACTCTCTCTTCCCCCCAGGAAAACTTATAGTGTATTAATAGAAAACTTGAGGTTCATTAAGGCCAACTGATCAGGAAATGATTGCCATTGAACTGATAGTTTGTTACTCACAGTTCCCAAAGGAGGGGGTGCTTCTGTGCCATGGGGGGGCCACACGGGGAAGCACCAGGGTGGGTCAGAAAGCAAAGGGAGTGGGAGAAATATGGGCAAAAGGCTTGACTGTGGTTCTTGTGGCAAGGAACAGCCTAGGCAGGCAAGCAGGCTTAGGGTGGGCTAGTTTGAATAATTCCAGTGGACTCTGGGGCCTAGGGACTGCCTACGTGTCTGGTACCTGGCCCTGATTAGGACTGGGGGATAGTAGCCCAGAAGGTGAGAAGAAGGGGTCACAGAGTGGGTTCTAGACATGTTGCTGTGCATTGTGTGTTGTTGACTATCTCTAGGAATTGGCCAGCCCTGGGAGGGGCAATCTTTCAAGGGTCAGCGAGATCCTGGATGCGAAAGCATCAGGACACAGAAAATGTCATGGTTAATACACCTGAGGGGTAGATAGCGCTAGGTCTTAGATCTTGGAAACCAAGATAATCCTGAGGTGTCTTGCTTTGAGAATACAGAAGGGTTTGGGGGTCAAGTATATACTGGAATGTGATTGGAGGCCATCTATAAAGGGGTTTCCAACAGTTGGGGTGGCCAAGCATTGAGGAGTTGGGCCTGAAAAGCAATTATAACAGCCAGATGGAACAAGCCAAGTCTATGAGAACCTTAAGTCTATGAAGATGCTGAACAGATCCTGGAAGGTGCCAGGGACCTGTGTCCTAAAGTGGCTGTAATGTTCACAGGGGCTTATATATTATCAGTTCCAGGCACACTGTAAAATAATTGAACTAAGTTAAGAGCTCTTCACTAAAATTTTGGCCAACACCCAGACATTATTACTTTATATAATGGAGATCTGTGATTGCCAGGGGTGCCTTAGACTTGTTCAAGTTGTTCTGTTGGAAGCTGAGAATGTATACCATACTTTATTATTCTGGCCAGCTTCTATTTTTATCATAGTGTTTGTTGTGTGTGAAAACTGAGAGTTGATGTCTAACAATTTCTAACTGTTAATTGTATTTCAAATGCTTAGGTCACACACACACACTCACACATGCACACACTTTGCACACATGCATGCACACACACAATTGGATCTGCCACTCCAAACTCCTAAAATGACACAGCTACCCTGCCCCTGGAATCAGGGAAATAACTCTGCTTCTTAGCTTGAAATATGCTGGGGAAACATCTCAGCGAAAGATGAAAATCAGCACAGCATTGTTTCCCTAAGCCTTGTTTCTTTGGTAACCTTTACTCTCTGCCTCTCAGGCCCAGTTCTGAAGCCAACAAATGTTGCAAAAGGCAGCAGATGACCTCATCTAGTTCCTATTCCTTGAAGTCCGGTCAATACTTGATTTTACTGCTCCTTGTTGCTTGGTGGCACTTGGAGGGGCCAATTTTATGAGGACGGTGCTTAAGTGGCCCCAACGAATTCTGAGTCACAGCCCAGACTCTGAGGCTTCCTCCTTAGCTATGCTCTGGAGAATGGACATTGGGACAGAATGACTGTTCTGCAGAGAAAGTGGGTAGAACTGAGAGTTTCTTAAAACTGGATCCTTGTTCTATCCTCTAAATAATGTTCTTGTTAAAGTCGGGGGTGGTTGGGTGGATTCTTTCATTTAGTTAAACTATAAGCAGAAAAGTGAATCTGTATGGTCTGCAGGGAAGGTGAAACAAATAGAGATGTTTCCAGAGTCATGAATAGATACACATCAGAGTCAGGATTTGAACCCAGATCACTCCGTGTCTCAAGGCCATGACTCACCATCTCCATCCCTGTGTATACATGACAGATGTTGTAAACATTGTAAGCATTGTAAATACTCGTTTTCTGAACCTTCTTCCTCTTTCTCGCTTCTTCCTCCCGCCCAGGGCTCCTCCTTCCTCTGCCCCCTCCCCCCCTCCTCCCGGCCTTCTTTCTTCTCATTATTATTATTATAGCCACCACTTATCAAATGTTTACTAGGTTGTGTCTTGAGTATTGTATCAAGCATTTCACCTACAGTATCTCAATACATTTTCTCATACAACTGGTGTCATCATTCCCATTCTGCCACGAGGAAACTGACACTCAGAAACATTACGTGGCTCACCTAAGTTCTCAGGGCTAGCAAGGGGCTGGGATTTGACCCCAGATTTCCCTGACTTCATAGCTGGTGCTCTTAAACTATCATGAAGCACAGTGCCTTGATATCCACTTCTCTGTAAATCTTAATTGTGCAAAAAAAAGCACATAGCTTTCCCTCTTGGCATGGGTTCAGTGGTACTCAGGCCTTGTACGTTTTGTAAAATTCCAAGGTCAGGGACTTCCCTGGTGGCGCAGTTGTTAAGAATCTGCCTGCCAATGCAGGGGACACGGGTTCGAGCCCTGGTCCGGGAAGATCCCACATGCTGCGGAACAACTTAAGCCTGTGCGCCACAACTACTGACCCTATGCTCTGGAGCTTGCGAGCCACAACTACTGAAGCCCACGAGCCACAACTACTGAAGCTTGTGCTCTACAACAAGAGAAGCCACCGCGATGAGAAACCCGCGCACCGCAACGAAGAGTAGCCCCCGCTCGCTGCAACTAGAGAAAGCCCGCACATAGCAGCGAAGACCCAACGCAGCCAAAAATAAAATAAATAAATTAAAAAAAAATTCCAAGGTCAGTAATAACGCCCCTGGTATTGTTTTATACTAGCGTAGATTGGGTTGACTTAACTTCATAATGACAGTCGGGACCTGGGGCCCATATAGGCATATGCTGCCCTCACCTTGGCTGGTGTGTGCGGCCAGCTTCCGGCAGGTTCTCTGTGAGAGAGCCCTCCTGGAGCTGCGGCTGCTGAAGTGATGCAGACAATGTCCCGGAGATCTTTGCTTTCCTCTAGGGCCCAGCATGGTCCATCCGTGCTTCACCTTAAATAATTCTGACCACTGGGAAAGAACTTATGCCTGCAAGCCATAAACGACGGTTTTTAGCTGGTCACTGCAATTCTTACTTTATTATATCAGTAATACATGTTTGAAGAGGAGTGTTTTTCTTTTTTTTTCTTTCGCTTATTGAAGTAACTCATCACAGGATTCCCTGGCAGGAAACCCCACCAAGATGTGAAATAGACATAACGTAAGGACGTTTACATAAAGGCATAAATTCCATTTATCAAACCAAGCAACGTGCACCATGGTTGATAAAAACACATGAAGCTCACAGTGCTCTTGAGTACCGGAACCGAGATGGATTTTTCTTTGATGTCAGAAGGTCACGATGGTTTTTCATCCAAGAATAAAACAGTGGAAACTGTGTGAATGGAGACCAAGAAGCCAATTTGTTTTCAAGCAATATCTGTAATCTGGAAAGCACCCTAGGAGGGCCTGGTAACTGTGGCAACGGCCTTGCCACATGAAATGGCTCTCAGAGCTCAAGGGGCTCAGGCTGGAAGGCTAATTCCTACAACAAAGTCTTTTCGGTGTTCAGGTGGACCCAGGAAAGGCACAGGCTGTGACAGTGGCCATGACAGACCTTCAGCCCGAGGACCCGTGAGGGAAAAACGTGTCTTAATTGTTGCACCGTTAATTATTTTATGAAAAGATGAATGAAAAATGCCAGCAAACCCGATGAATGTGCCCATGTGATTCGGGCTCCTCTCCTAAAAGGTTATCTTTGCTTCATTCGACATGTTACCACATAAATGCATTTGATGGTCCACAGAGTCTGAATGTGTTCTTTAACTAGTTTTCATTTTATGTACAAATTGCACAGTAGCCAAAGCTGTCTCGAATGTCTAGAAAAGCCTGTAAAAGCCATCGTCTCTCAGAGTTTGCTTTAAAATAACCTCCACTATTAGAATATTATGCTTCCATTAGGTGCTGGTTTAGTTGGTTTTGCCACTAGTTCCCCACTCAGAAATGAAGTGGGATTAAAAGTAACACCTTTTTCACTTTGCTGTACACCTGAAACTAACACAGCATTGTAAATCAACTATACTCCGATAAAAATTAAAAACAAAGTAGCACCTTTTTCATGATGTGTGATTCCCAACGTTCTCTACTTTAGTCTCATTGTTTAGGGAGTTTATTGTCAACTAACAGATAATCAGTGTGTTACAAATTCAAGACAAAAATAGATCCCAAGTTAATAAAATGTTTGGGATGGGACGTATTGAGCCTGAAAAAAGGTTTAATTTTGAATTTTAAAGAAAGAGAATTGTTAAGTTTGGAAGTTTTAGTGACAGTGAAAATGTGTCTGAATTCCAGTTCATTTTGGTCAATGACAACAGCTATGTTGGAAGTTACAACGGTAAATCCTAGGCTTTGTGGTTTGATCTTGTTTTTTTAATCTTCTATGTGTAAGATTTTGGATTAATTACTTAACCTCTTTTTAGGTGATTTCTTTTTTTAAAAGATTGAGGCAAACTTGGTATATAACATTATTATCTTTCAGGTATACAACATTATAATTTGACATCTGTGTACACTACACAGTGATCAGCACAATAAGTCCAGCTGTCATCCGTCACCATACAACTGACACCCTTCACCCATTTCGCCCACCTGCAATCTCCTTCCCCTTTGGTAACCACCAAACTGCTCTGTGTATCTATGAGTTTGTTTCTTTTTTGTTTTGTTTGTTCATTTTTTTTTTAGAGTAAAAAAAATATGAGTAAAATCATATGGTATCTGTCTTTCTCCGTCTGACTTATTTCACATAACGTAATACCCCCGAGGTCCTTTGTGACAATCTTCATTGTCACAAATAGCAAGATTTCATTCCTTTTTATGGCTGGATAGTTTTCCATTGTGTGTGTGTGTGTGTGTATATATATATATATATATATATATATATATATATATATATATATATCCCCCACATCCTCTTTATCCATTCATCCATCAATGGACCCTTAAGTTGTTTCCATACCTTGGCTATTGTAAATAATGCTGCAATGAACATGGAGGTGCATACATCTTTTCAAATTAGTGTTTTTGTTCAATTCTTAATTTTTTGAGGAATCTCCATAATGGCTTCCACAGTGGCTACACCAATTTACATTCCCACCAACAGTGCAGGTTTCCCTTTTCTCCACATCCTTGCCAACACTTGTTTGTTGTCTTTTTTATGACAGCCATTTTGACTGGTGTGAGGTGATACCTCACTGTGATTTTGATTTGCATTTCCCAATAATCAGTGATGTTGAGCATCTTTTCAAGTGCCTGTTGGCCATCTGTGTGTCTCCTTTGGAAAAATGTCTATTCAAGGATTTTTGGCCTTTTTTTTTTTTTTTTTTTGCGGTACGCAGGCCTCTCACTGCTGTGGCCTCTCCTGTTTGCGGAGCACAGGCTCCGGACGCGCAGGCTCAGCGGCCATGACTCACGGGCCCAGCCGCTCCACGGCATGTAGGATCTTCCCAGACCGGGGCATGAACCCGCGTCCCCTGCATTGGCAGGCGGACTCTCAACCACTGCGCCACCAGGGAAGCCCTATGGGCATTTTTAAAATTGTGTTGTTTGGTTTTTTGTTGTTGAGTTGTATGAGCTCTTTATATGTTTCAGATCCTTGAGTTCTAAAACGGGGATAAAAATAACACTACCCTTCAGAATATTGTGAGCATTAAACGAGATAATCGATGTGATGTGCTTAGTTCTGTGACAGCAAGGGTTCAGCTCTGCTTTCTAAAATTGGTACATGCTTAATGGACCAATTATGGGTACATTCATCAGATCATGTGTGCATTTCTTTGGCAACTATTATACAGTAGAGAATGTGGTGGTGGAAGGGTACAGTAAAAGTTAGCCGATCTCTTGCCTTGGATTGGAAGTTATTCAAGATGTTAGCTTCAACTTCTGGACTTGACAGCTCACCATAGGATTCACTATGGGATTGGAAAACCATTCTGCTCCTTATGCAACATCCTGCCCTGGTAACAGGAAGGAAGGTCTTTTTCCAACAGGCAAGAGTTAGAAATGCACTGTGTTCCTTGGACAGCTGCTGGCCTGGGGTCTAGAGCAAGGAAAAGGGAGCACTAAGGGGAATTCTAAGGACAAAGAATCATAGACGAGGGTCCAGCCCATTTGCATCCCTGGAGGCTTGAATTGTGGGTACAAATCCCTGACAGCAGAGTACACCGTGGATCTTAAATTCAAACATGAAAACAGTTGGAAGTCGGACTGTGTCTTCCGGTAGGTGTCTTGGGTTTTGGTTCCTCAATTTATAAGGTCCCAAGAATGGGATCTGCCAGGAGCCTGTGTGTGAGGTCATGAGTCTATGGCTCTGGGGGGGGGAAGGGCAGGCCTCCCGGCTCTTCTGTTTTGTGGCTGTGTGGCCTCGAGAAGCCTTGGTTCATCAGGAGAGCTGTGAAGAATACTAAAACCTAACCCACAGGGGTGATGTGTTGATCATATGCATATACTCCAAGTGTCCAGCATAACTCATGGTGCCTCCGAAGCCCTCAGCTCAAATTAGGCATAAGGGCTTCCTATTAGGTGTAGGGACTTCTAACTGCCTTAATGCAAGGGCTTCCCTGCAACTTCCCCCTGTAGCTCCAAATTAGGTGAGTTCCCTGTGGGGCTGGCATGGGGTGGGCAGGGACTTGTGGGACTCTGGGCTGTAGACACAAGCGTTCTGCCTGCCCCACCACCTTGGGCTGCAAAAATTCATGGAGTCCCCCTGGGCAACATGTTTGGGAAAAGTAACCAGCTTGCCAAAGGCTGTTGGCTAGAGCCTTCAGAGATCTCTGTGGCAGGACCCAACACCTCTGCAAAGCTGGCTGGGAATAGAGAGGTAGTTCTCTCTGTCCCTGTCTCTGTCTCTGTCTCTGTCGCTCTCAGTAAGGCAGCAATAGAAGCTATAGGGCGGGGCAAATCCTACCACACTCCAGAAGACCAAATTAACTGTACACATGTAGAGTAACAACCCAAGGAAAGTCAAGAACTTTCTTGAAGGGGTAAAGTCTCCAAAGTGTGGGTATAAAATATGTTGGGATATCAACAAACAAGGACTTATAGGAACAAAGCCTAGAACTTTGCACCAAGTGCCCTTGACCTACAAGGCAAGCCCTCCACTATCGGGATCCCCTTCAACATTAGCGTCAGTTTTAAAAAATTATGAATAGAATACATGTTCACGGTAAAAAAAAAAAAGTTCAAACAGAAGAGAAAGTCAAAATTCCCTTTGTCTTGCTGATCCTTTTCCCAGTCTTTAGAAGTAACCATTTAATAATGGCTAATATTAGTAATTTATTCATAATGAATAAAAACTATTAATATGGTTTTTGTATATTCTTCTGGAATTCAAATATATATTTTCTATAAGTGAAAAGCCAAGTTGTAGAATGGTTAAGAAGACTATGTATAGTATAGTAAATATAGTATATTATGGGATTTACATTCTTTTCTGACTTTTTTCTTTCTACTTAAAATATTCTGGCAATCTTTCCGTATCAGCATATATAAATTTTTCTTATTTTTTTGAAAAACCATATAATATTACTACACTGACTTAACCAGACATACACTGTAGAATTTGGGGGTAGCTTCTACTTATTTGCTCTATCAAATAGTGCTATTACGAACATTTTTGAGCCGTCATTTTATATATTTATGCAACTATCCATAGGCTAAATTCTCTTTTTTAATTTTTAAATTAAAAAAATTAATTGACATCTAGTTGATTTACAATGTAATGGTAGTTTCTGGTGTACAGCACAGTGATTCAGATATATATATATATATATATACATACATATTCTTTTTCATTATGTTTTATTACGGGATATTGAATATAGTTCCCTGTGCTATACAGTAGGACCTTGTTGTTTATCTAATTTATATTATTTTAAAATTTTTATTGGCGTATAGTTGATTTACAATGTTGTGTTAGTTTCAGGTGTACAGCAAAATGAATCAGTTATACATATACATATATCCACTCTTTTTAAGATTCTTTTCCCATATAGGCCCTTATAAAGTATTGAGTAGAGTTCCCTGTGCTGTATAATAGGTCCTTATTAGTTATCTATTTTGTATATAGTAGTGTGTGTATGTTGATCCCAATCTCCCAATTTATCCCTCCCCCCGCGCAGCCTTCTCTGGTAACCATATGTTTGTTTTCTACATCTGTGACTCTATTTCTGTTTTGTAAATAAGTTCATTTGTACCATTTTTTTGTTCATTTGTATCCACATATAAGCGATAGCATATGATATTTGTCTTTCTCTGTCTGACTTACTTCACTCATATGACAATCTCTAGGTCCATCCATGTTTCTGCAAAAGGTGTTACTTCATTCTTTTTGATGGCTGATATTCCGCTGTATATATGTACCACATTTTCTTTATCCATTCCTCTGTCGATGGACATTTAGGTTACTTCCATGTCTTGGCTATTGTAAATAGTGCTGCAATGAACATTGGGGTGCGTGTATCCTTTGGAATTATAGTTTTGTCTGGATATATGCCTAGGATTGAGATTGCTGGATCATATGGCAACTCTATTTTTAGTTTTTTAAGGAACCTTCATACTGCTTTCCATAGTGGCTGCACCAACTTACATTCCCACCAACAGTCTAGGAGGGGTCCCTTATCTCCACACTCTCTCCAGCATTTGTTATTTATAGACTTTTTAATGATGGCCATTCTGACTGGTGTGAGGTGGTACCTCGTTGTAGTTTTGGTTTGCATTTCTCTGATAATTAGTGATGCTGAGCATCTTTCCATGTACCCATTGGTCATCTGTATGTCTTCTTTGCATAAGTTAATTCTTTTTTTTTTTTTGCGGTACGCGGGTCTCTCACTGTTGTGGCCTCTCCCGTTGCGGAGCACAGCCTTCGGACGCGCAGGCTCAGCGGCCATGGCTCACGGGCCCAGCCGCTCCGCGGCATGTGGGATCTTCCCGGACCGGGGCACGAACCCGCCTGCATCGGAAGGCGGACTCTCAACCACTGCGCCACCAGGGAAGCCCACATAAGCTAAATTCTTAAAGAGTATTTTAAGAATCTAAACTGTGTTAGTTTGTACATTTTAAATACATATTGCCAAATTCCTCCCCAGATATTGTACTTACACTCCAGCCCATGCTGTATAAGAATGCTTGTTTCCCATACCTAACCTTTAAATTTTTGCCAACATTGAAAGGAAATCATTTTTATTATTTTTGTCTTAGTTTCTGTAATTATGTGCCAGTTTGAGACTATTTTCCTATACTTTTATGTGAACTACCTATTTAAATTCCATTTTTTTCTGCTACTGGGTGGCTCTTTACTGATTTGTAAGACCTCTTTGGAAAGTGAAGGAACAGGCTCTTGTGTATATACACCATGCCTATTGAGAACAGCTTAATCATTTGTCATTTGTCTTGGTTAGGATTTTTTTTTTTTTTCTTCACACAGAAGTTCAGAAGGGTTACGGAGTTAAATTACCATCATCTTTTATGGCTGCTGGGACCAGCAGTCTTTAACTAGCCAAGGAGGACCCTTTCTTGAGGTTGACCTTGTGCTAGAGCGGTGGCGGTGCTTTATTTATTGAAGGTCTTGAGGTTGGAGAAGCAGCTGAGTCATTGTAGAACAACGGCTGCTTTCCTTACTTTGTGACCCTGAGGAAATTTCAGGAAGTCTAACCAAAATATCTCCACCCTACTGCTCCCAGGAATGCTTCTGGGTCTGTGGTTAGCAGCCCACTGCGGGGGCACACCTCTGTAGATGTCTCCTATGGGAATGAGATCTTGCTCTGCCTGATTTACTGAATGTCATGGGATGTGGGCCTTTGGTCCCAGTTCATAGGGTAAGCTCTGCTTGGTCCAGCTCCTGAGTTTTCTGCTGAGACAGCTGCTTGGGTGAAAATCCCAAAGAATAGGTGCAGGGTGTGTGGCAACCTAAATATCTTCCTTTTCCCTTGTAGACATTCCTTGGGTTTTCCAGGGAAAACCCAAGGGATGTCAATTGAGACAAATCCAGAGACATTAGTCCAGTTAGCGACTCGGTCAGACTCTCTCTTGCAGACATGGAATGATAGGTTAGCAAACCACAATCACCAAAGTTTTCCAATTTTGCATTATTTTTTATGATTCTTTCAGATTGTTTGCTTATGAAATATTTCCATGATTCAAATAAGGTTCATGTCTCCACATTTAATTTAACTGTATTAGTTTCCTAGGCAACAAGTTATCACTTGTTGGTGATAACTTGGTGATTTAAAGCAGCAAAAATGTATTCTCTCAATTCTCTCATAGATCTGGGGGCCAGAAGTCCAAAATCAAGGAGTCATTAGGGGCTCTAGGGAGCATTCTTCTTGGCTTCTTCCAGCTTCTGGTGGCTTCCAGTATTCTCTGGCTTGTGGCCGCATCACCTTAATCTTTGTCTGCATTTTCATGTAGTCACCCTACAAACCCCATGTCTCTGTGTCTCCCCTCCTCTGATAAGGAGACTAGCCATTGGATTTAGGATCCACTCTAAATCTAGAATCATCTCATCTTGAGATCTCTAACTTAATTATAGTTGCAAAGACTCTATTTCCATATAAAACAACATTCTGAAGATCCAGGTAGACATGAATTTTGGGGATTTAGTCCATTTGGTTCACTACATCACTATTTAGTCCATTATATTAATTGAGGCAAATAATCTTAAAACTTTAGGTAAATGTAGACTCATTTTCAATATGCTAATCATCTGAGAGCTCCAAGTAACTGGTACAGAACTGACAGTTGTTGACGGAAATTTGAAAGAGTATTACAAGCCGAGCCATTTTGAGAAGAAACTTATCTCCAGCAAAATTTTCCACAAAATGATAATGCAAATCAGTAAAGATCTTGATCAAAGATTCTTGGTAACATCCCATAGATAAGTATAATCCTTATTGACTGGGTGATCTTGACAAGAGCCTTAGAGCCCTCACTAATAAAATGGATGATGATGTGCTTTATTTATTGGAGTTGTGTGAGTTAAAAAGGAAAAATGCATTTGGAGTGTTTAGGTGCTTAGTTGGAATATCATAAAGGTTCAATATAGGACAGCTTTAAAACTCTAAAGAACTGAGAAAAGACTCCAGCAAAGCATACACAATGAAAATGATTGGTGATATATGTGTTTCTTAAAAGCAAGTCATTAAATAAGCCCATGTGAGGGCCCAGGCCCTCAGTTACAGAGAGCTGGATCTTATCATAACGATAGGGTATCAATATGAGTCCGAGTCCCTGCAGGAAGTACATCACACAGGGCAAAGCCAAGAAGGGCTTAATAAAAGCACCAGGTACGAAGGTGTGGAGGCAGGGTATAGGGAAACCATTAGGGTGAGTGCAGTAGTAAGAGCAGGAGGAAGGTGTAATAGCTGTTGCTGCACTAGGACCAAAGAATGAGAAAGAGGAAGTGGTCCAAAGAATCAATAAGGGGAGAGTCTCTCTCCTAGAATGATTAATCCTGCCTTAAGGTGACCAAGTCACCTTGCAGGAGGCAGTCAAGAGAATTAATGCCAAGAAAGTACTGCTCTTCCTCCCTCCAATCTCCTGTGGGGCTCCCCTTTGCTGAATCAACTTTGAAGCCAGAGAGCACAGGGCTTGTTGATCACCAGGGTTGTGTGTGCGGTCAACCCAATCCCCATGAAAGCCATGGCGGAGAAGTCTGGGGAGCGGGTCTTGAGGTGGCACATTGAAAGGTACCTGACTCACTCTCTTTATCGTTTGGGCTCTTGGTCAGATTGTGGCACATCCTCTCTGTAGAATAATATTCAAGAATATTCTCTTGAATAAGAGACAGATGGTGGCTTAGCATCATCTATAATGACCACACATTGGCATAGCTTCTGGCAATAGCACCAGACCTTCACCGAGGGGCTTATGGATTCTGCCACCTCTGGCAAAGGATGAAAGAATGTGGGAAATATCACTTTAGGAATGGCTGCAGACACTTCCATAAACCTAGGCAGCTCCTCCTGGGTCCTCTGGAAAGATACAACTCTGGGCTTACTGTCACGTGAGTAATCAAAATCGCCCATTGCCAAGGATGTGACCTGTTGTAACTTCCTGGAGTGCAGCAATCCAGGGACTAAAGGATTAGTTTCTGGCGCCTCGAAAAGCAGCTGTCTCACTGGGTGGCACCTGGGCAGTACTGGTTCATTTCCGCTTCCTGCATTCTAGCCCCTGACCTACCCCTATTTACCTACAGTGTGGGTTGGACTGGGACTGGATTCAATATCACTTGATTCTTTCCTGTGTAAGTTTAGTGCCCATATTCCCATCCATTTGTTTATCCAGAGGTTTCCAGAAGACAGTTTCCAGAAGATGTGGTGGTTTAGCAGGAACTATCTCTGAAGCAGGGTAGCTGGTGGGTGATTCAAATTCTACATCTTGAGTTTGGGAAGCTTGGGGCATCACCACTGAGCACACCTCAACCCCAGTGTCCCAGGCCACTTCTAGGGCCAGTGTGAGTGCTTCCTGGGTCCATCTTCTTTCTTTTTAAAAAATTTTTATTGGCGTATAGGTGATTTACAATGTTGTATTAGCTTCTGCTGCACAGCAAAGTGAATTAGTTACACATATAC
The DNA here is from genome assembly GCF_039906515.1 of Pseudorca crassidens. Taxonomy (NCBI): domain Eukaryota; kingdom Metazoa; phylum Chordata; class Mammalia; order Artiodactyla; family Delphinidae; genus Pseudorca; species Pseudorca crassidens. The sequence continues at coordinate 143,538,451 of NC_090300.1, forward strand.
GTATATCCACTCCTTTCTAGATTATTTTCCCAGTGCTTTCTTTTTCCTTCTTTCTTTGTTTCTTTTTATTTTTTGGTTGCACCACGGGACATGAGAGATCTTAGTTCTCTGGCCAGGGATTGAATCCGTGCCCCCTGCAGTGGAAGTACAGAGTCTTAACCATGGATCACGAGGGAAGTCCCATGGGTCCATTCTCTTGAAGGTAGACTACACTGACAATGTGTCCACCTTAGACCCGAGGGGGGCTGGGAGGTTGCTTGGATGTGGGGGCTGGTAAGGGACAGAGTTACAAGGAGAAGGGAAGGGGCGCAGGTTGTGAGCCTGCTGTCCTACCTGCTCCCTTGATCTGGTCCACAGTGTTAGGGGCATCCCTGCCCCGGAAGAGGAGCACGGCTCTCTTGGTCTGTATAATCCACCAAAATGGGTTTCAACAGGCCCCAGCGGGAGCCTCAGATGCTGTTCTCTCCCAGAATCCTTGCCTCCTCCTGGGCGGGTTGGGGTGGAGGGAACCTGGATCTTGTACCTCTTTCACCTTCAACACCCACAGCCTCAACAGCACTGGCCTGTGTCTCCTGTGACTCATGTCTGTGTGTCTTTTTGTTTATTTGTGTCAGTCACTGCCAGGTGCCCTGGAACTGCAGCTTGTTCCTGCCCCCCTCATTCCGATCACACAACAGATGACAAGTAAAACTCTGGACAAAAACACAATAGCAACACACGAGAATGAGAAAAAGCACACAATTCAGCCTTGACCCTTGAAAGATGAGAGTGGCCTGGGACGAGCTCCCCATTTCCATGGCGTTTAGTCTGGCAGCTGGCCAAGCCCTGTGGAGAAGACAAAACCCCAGTAAAACCCCCTGTTCTTTCTTTCCTGAAGGGTCAGAGGACAGAGTTTGGTGAAACTACAGGCACTGGAGAGTGAGGGGTGATCCTGGGAAGGAGGGGACTAGAGGGAGGGTGTCCCCAGTTCTGGGTGGAAGCTTCACCATCCTGCCTGATTCCCTGAACTGAGCAGAGATGGGACAGAGCCCAGCTAAGGGAAAGGACGTAAACTGAGAAACGAGCTCCTGCTGGAGAGACAGAGTGTGCAGTCTGAGTCCAAAGAAATGAATGACCTGCTCCACAAACAAATATCCACATCCTTCAGAGGACTCAGTCTCCGAAACACAAGGCTCACAATGTCCAGGATATGATATACAATCCTTTGGAGTATGTTTCTTTCCCTGGCTATATTCTCACACACTCCTCCCCATATCACCTGAGTTTTTCTGAGGTCGTTTAAAATTCCTGACATCACTATTTTGACAAGGTTTTCCTTTACAGAGGTGGTTCTCAGCATTAGGAGCACATTAAAGTCAACCTGGGACCTCCCTGCCCAGAGATTTCCATTCAGTCCATCTTGGATGCAGCCCTGGCATCTCCTGGAACTAACAGCTCCCCCAGTGCTTCTGCTGTGCATCTAGGGCTGAGGCCGACTGCCAGGGTCTGTCTGCCCTCCTCCAGGTTCCTTGGGGCCCCGCCCCCAGCCCCCCAGCTGCAGCTCACACTCACTGCTCCTCCCAGGGGAGGCCCCTCTGTGGGCCACCAACCACTGCTTAGGTTCTGGCCGTTTGTTAAGATTTCTGACTAAAAAGGAATGCATGGTACCAAACGTGTCCATCAAACAAGGCAGCACACGGGAAAAAAAGTGAAGTGATGCTCCTTTTTCAGTAAAAGGAAGTAGTGTAGCCACATGAGTCATTTTGCTGCCCCCTCCTGAGCCCTTGCTGAGATTCTCCTGCCCTGCCTCTCCCACCACCAAGAAGGAAAGATGATCCCCGTGGGTTGACATGTGCCTGCCTATCCACTGCCTACCAGCATCCAACCAGAACCTCTTCTGAGCCCATTTGAGAAAAGGAATGCACCTGGTCAGACAGGAGAGCCAGGTCTGTAAGGTCACATAGCCCAGGGTCTGGTGACCACTGGGAGCTCTGTATGTGCTGATAAACCAACACCGAAGCTGGACGGTGAAGGAGGCAGACATGCGGAAAGGAGCACAGACCAAAATCCTTGGGGTCTCAGAAAGGGAGTGGCTCCTGGGATGTCCTCAGTGCCTGGGAGGCCCAGGCATGTTTCTAAACCACCTTTTTACTGGATCTGATGTTCCTTCCAACCAAACTGCTTGAGATGAGAAAAAAGTTCTGAAAACAATAATGCTGCTTACAATGCTTAGAATCATATTATGAATATAAATGTTCTATTCTTTTTTAAAAATTGACTTTTTGTTTTAAATAAGTATATTAAAACATATTTAAATTCCTGCTGATGTAAAAAAATTATATCTCTTTTGAGTTTTTTATCTTCGTGGTTGAGCTAGGGATTATAAATGACTGTTAATTTATCATAACCCACTTCAGACTAATACTAACTTAATTCTGGCAAAAATGTAGAAATTTTGCTCCAATATAGTTCCATTCCCCTCTTCTTTTATTCCGTCCTCCAGTTGTACTGTTGTTGTCTTAAATATTCAATCTGTAGATGTTAGAAATCCAACAATACAGTGTTGGAGTTATGGCTTTGTAGAATCTATGTCTATTGAAGAAGTTAAGAGGATAAGTGAGAAAAAAATATATTTATAGACTTTAACCTCCATATTTACCATTTCCTGAACTATTAATTTCTTTCCCTGGATTTTTTTAAATCATCTGGTACCCTGAAGGACTTCCTTTAGTATTTCATGTAATGAAGTTTTGCTAGCAATGAATTCTCCTACTCTTTGTTCATCTGGAAATATCTTTATGTTGCTTTCATTTTCAAAGAACAGATTTGGTGGATATAGAATTCTTTTCCCCCCACCAGTTTTTTTTTTAACATCTCTATTAGAGTATAATTGCTTTACAATGGTGTGTTAGTTTCTGCTTTATAACAAAGTGAATCAGCTATACATATACATATATCCCCATATCTCCACCCTCTTGCGTCTCCCTCCTACCCTCCCTATCCCACTCCTCTAGATGGTCACACAGCACTGGGCTGATGTCCCTGTGTTCACCACCAGTTTTACTGAGATGTAATTGACATCTAACAGTTGTATTAGTTTTAAGTGTACATGGTGATTTGATGTATCGATATATTGCAAAATGATTACTACAATAAGTAGAATTCTTGATTGATAATTTTTTTTTTCAATTTTAAGCACATTGAATATGTCATTCTCCAGATTTCTGGTTTCCACTTGTCAGATGAAAAGATACCCATCAATCATACTGATGCCTCTCTGTACATGAATTGTTTTTCTCTTGATACTTTCAAGATTTTCTCTTTGTCTTTCTACAATTTGACTATGCAGTGTTTGAATGTATCCTATTCAGTATTCATTGGACTTCTTGGATATATAGATGTTATTGACTGTATATTTTTTGAATATTGACTGAATTCATATGTTGAATTCTAATTTCTAGTGTGATGGTATTTGGAGGTGGGATGGTCTTTGTTAGGTAATTAGGTGATTAGTGCCCTTATTAGAGGAGGCCAGAGAGCTAGCGTGATCTTTTTCTGCCATCTGAGGATACAACAAGAAGTTGTATCTCATCAGAACCCAACCTTGCTGGCATGCTGATTTGGATGCTATCCTCCAGAACTGTGAGAAGTAAATGCTTGACGTTTAAGTTACCCAGTTTATGGTAATTGCTTTAGCAGACTGAATTAAGATGGTAGATTAATGCTTTTTCATAAATTTTGGCCATTATTCCTTCAATTTTTTCCTGCTTCTTTTTCTCTCTTCACCCTTTCTGAGACTCTCATTGCATGCAGATATTATACTTCATGGTTTTTCATAGGTTTCTGAGGCTCTGTTCATTTTTACTTAATCGTTTTCCTCTCTATTCTTCAGATTGGAAATTTCTATTGATCTACCTTCAAGTCCATAGAAACTTTCTTCTGCTCCCTCAGATCTGTTGCTGAGTCCTCCTGGTGAAAGTTTCATTTCAGTTATTGGAGTTTTCACCCTCAGAATTTATAATTTTTCTATCTCCTTATTGAAAAATCTCCATTTGTTGATTCATTGTTCTCATAATTTCCTTTAAAGTTTTTACACGTGGTTTTCTTTAGTTCCTTGAATATATTTATAATAGCTACTTTGGAGTCTTTGTCAGCTAAACCCAACATTTGGGAACACTCAGTGACAGTGTTGATTGAATTTTTGTTTTTCTGGAGTATGGGTCACTGTTTTATTTACATCTTGTAATTTTTTGTTGAAAACTTGATCTCGGAGGTTGTATATTGTATCAACTCTCAATTCTGATTTTCCCCCAAATGTTTTAATTGGTTTTTTTCCCTTGTTCCTTTGTTTAGTGACTTATTTTGATTAAATCTGCAAATCGAAATTTTTGCCCTGTGGTATCCAGCTGCTGTTGAATATGCTTTCTTTAAAAGATTTTTTTGTGTGTTTTGTTTTAAAGCCTGGTTTCCTAGAGCTCACCTGTCCATCTGTGCAGTTTAGTACTCAGACAATGAGGTAGCACAAATGCTGAACTACATTCACGGTAGAGTGGGACTTGGATTCTGTCTCTGAAAATTTGTGTTGAAATTCAAAGTTGAGGAAAAAAAGTGTTAGTGAGGGCCAAAGTAGGAAATGGACCAAAAAAAGGCACACACTTGAAAAAAAATATTGGCATATAATGTACATTCAGAGAAGAGAAGTTATCCTAAGTGCTCAAGTCAATGAATTTTCATAGACGAAGCACACCTGTGTATGAGCTCAGATTAAGAATCAGAGCATAACCAGAACCCCAGGTGTGCCCCTCAGGCCCCCTTCCATTCACTCCCATGCCACCAGGGTGACCGCTCTCCTGACCTCTAACACTGGAGGTTAATATTGCCTTTTTTTTTAAATTTTGTGTCATTAGAAACTTACTGTATGTCTTCTTTGCTGTCTGGCTTTTCTCAACATTATGTGTGTGAGATTTCATCTACATTTTTGCATGTTGTTGTAGATAGTTCATTCCTCTTGTTGTATGGACCTTCATTGCTTGAATCTGTGGTCTGCTAAGTACTCAGTTTCCTAAGCACTCTCAAGTTTTACAACAGCAGAATATACAATTTTGCTCCTTGAAAGTAAATAATGTGAAGATTTTGGTAACAGGCACATGAAAATATGCTCAATGTCACTCATCATCAGGGAAATGCAAATCAAAACCACAATGAGATATCACTTCACACCTGACAGAATGGCTATTATCAAAAAGACAACCAGTAACAAGTGTTGGTGAGGATATGGAGAAAAGGGAGCTCTTGTGCACTTTGGTGGGAATGTAAATTGGTGGAGCCACTATGGAAAACAGTAGGGAGAGACTTCAAAAAATTAAAACTAAAACTACCATATGGTCCAGCAATTCCACTCTTCGTATTTATCTGAAAAAAATGAAAACACTAATTCAAAAAGATATATGCACCACTATGTTCATTGCAGCACTATTTACAATAGACAAGATATGGACGCAATCTAAGTGCCCATCAATAAGTGAATGGATAAAGAAGATGTGACATAGTGATATATAAAAATATATATGTTATAAAAAATGAAACCCTGCCTTTTGCAACAACATGGATAGATTTAGAGCATATTATGTTAAGTGCAATAAGTCAGACAGAGAAGGACAAATACTGTATAATTTTACTTATATGTGGAATCTAGAAAACAAAACAAATAACAAACATAATGAAAGACAGTCATAGATACGGAGAACAAACAAGTGGTTGCCAGAGGACAGGGGGGTTGGGGGAGGAGAGAAATAGGCGAGGGAGATTAAGGGGTATAAACTTCCAGTTACAAAATAAATGAGTCACAAGTATGAAATGTACAGTGTGGGGACTATAGCCAATAACTATAATATCTTTGTATGGTGATATATCACAACTAGGGTTATCATGGTGATCATGTTTTGTGTACGGCCCCGGGCGTCCCCGGGAGTCCCGACCAGCAGGAAAAATCCTTGTGAGTCTGAGGAGGAACCTGTGGGGGTTGAAAAAAGGGGGAAGGGCAGGAGACGCGAAAGAATGGAGGCAAGACAAAATCCTGATCAAGCCTCAAACTTTTATTGCTGCGGTAGCTGTATTTATACACTGCAGAGAAAGGGGGGCGGGATTCAGAATGAGGGAAGTACTTGGCTAATCATCATTGGTGCTGCGTGCGCGGGCTTTCATTTTAGGCGCGAACTTCTATCTCATAAATCAGGAAGAGAAGCAGGGTGTCGGCCATCTTCTAATGGCGAAAACTTCTTGGCTCCCAACATTTCCTCCCTTTTTATTTCTTTTAAGGAGGTGGGCATTAACCGAGTGAGGGAGTAGTGACCTGAATCCTCCCGTGGACAAGGTATGTGTGTCCACACTCATCGGCTCTTGGTATCTTTTGGGGAGGAGAGGCAGAGCCAAAGATAATCTTAGCTACTAAAAGCCAAAAACAATGTTTAGATACCAACCTCTATCATAATTCAGGTATACTCACAGGGAATAACAGAGATTACCTTGTATATACATATATACACGTTTTCCCTTGTGCATGCTTTGCTGCCACACTCAACTCGGTACCCATACCCTCCATCAAAGAGGGGGGTAGGCATGTCTCTGTTTCATGCCGCTCCAGTGGAGGGGCAGCCAGAATCATCCTTTGGTTCTGCTTCTGTAATGGCGAGGCGATGGTAATGTATCAGGTTAAATTTTGAGGCAAGTGGGGAGTGCTTTCAGCCTGTCCAACAACCAGCAAAGATGACAGGATCAGGGTCACAACGGATAACTCATGTCGTCTCTGCCGCTCTTTCAATATTAGGAGGGTCTCCATCTTTTTCTGAAAAAGAAAAAGAAATACAATCTCAGGGAAAAGGGCCCTGGATAAAATTTATTACTTTATAGAACTTATAGGTTTAATAAGGCGCTCAGGCAACCAGCGTGCTCCACCTTCTTTGGTATTATATACACATGCGGATCCCCTCCCCCAGATGAGGAGTGGATCGGGTCCATGCCATTTAAAGGTCAAAGGGTCTTTCCACATAACTTGTGCATATTGATTTTTAGTTTCTTGATGCCAAAGGCGATCGGCGGCAGATCTACCATTATTATCTAATTGTAAAAAATTAATTACAAACAGGGCATGACTAAGAATATTTTTTGGGGAATTTTTTGTAGCAGTTAAATCATTATTTTTAAGCTTGGAAATGGTATTTTTAAGGGTTTGATGGGCTCTTTCTACTATGCCTTGACCCTGGGGGTTATATGGAATTCCCGTAAGATGTTTTATTTGAAGCCGGGTGCAAAAATCTTGGAAAGCCTGGGAGGTATACCCAGGCCCATTATCTGTTTTAATTATTTGAGGCTTGCCTAAAACTGTAAAACATTGGAGCACATGTGAAATAATGTTTTTTGTGGCTTCTCCTCCCTGAAGGGAGGCATATATAAAGCCGCTAAAGGTATCAATGGACACATGAATAAATTTTAATTTTCCAAATTCAGCAAGATGGGTAACATCCATCTGCCAGATTTCATTAGGTAATAGACCTCTTGGGTTTACCCCAAGATGTGGAAGAGGTAAAAATGTAACGCACCCTGGACAATTTTTTACAATTTGTCTTGATTGTTCTCGAGTAAGCTTAAACATTAAGCGAAGAGTATGTGCATTAACATGATGTAGCTGATGAAATTGAGTAGCTTGAGAAACAGAATCAGAGGTTACGGTGCACATCAGGCGGGCATTTTTATCAGCTAAATCATTGCCCTGAGAGAGGGGTCCAGGAAGATCTGTATGAGCCCTAAGATGATCAATAAAAAAAGGCGCTTGTCTTCGAAGTATAAGACTTTGAAGTTGTTGAAAAAGGGGAACAGCATTGGAAGAGGGTTTAATATATGGAACAGTTTCTAAAAGGGGGACGGACAAAGCTATATATGAGCTGTCCGTATATAAATTAAAGGGGATATTCTGTAACATCTCAAAAACCTGAAGAATGGCAAAAAGCTCAACAAGTTGTGCTGATAAAAAGGGGGACTGTACCCTATAGGGCTGATTATTTATAACAAATACAGCAACACCGGATGATGATCCATCAGTGAATACTAGGGCAGCATCTCCCAGAGAAACAGCAGAAGTGATTTTGGGAAATATAAACAGATGTTTTCTAGCAAACTGAAGGAGCTTATCAGGTGGATAATGATTATCAATATTACCCTGAAAGGAGGATAAGGAAACAAGCCATTTATCATCAGTTTGTAATAACCAACTAAGCTCTTCTTTGGTATAGGGGAGAATCAAATGATCAGGATCTCTGCCAAAAAATTGACGGCTTTTTTCTCTGCCCAAAGTAAGAACCTGTGCTACTAAGGAAGGGTAGGTCTTAAGCACTTTATTAGGAGATACGGACAAATGTATCCACAAGAGGGGATGATCTTGCCATAGGACTCCAGTGGGTGTATGTGCAGTGCCACAAATAATCAAACTAAAGGGACGACCATAATCTAAAAAGGTAATCTGTTGACATCTAATGGCCTTTTCTACTAATTGAAGAGAATTTTTAGCCTCCTTAGTCAGCCTACGGGGTGACAAGGGATCTGATGGCCCTTGTAAAATTTCGAATAAGGGTTTTAACTCTCCCGTAGTAAGTTTAAGATACGGTCGTAGCCAATTAATATCTCCCAAAAATTTTTGAAAATCATTGAGGGTTTGCAAATGTGATACTTGTATGTGTATCTTTTGAGTGGTAATTATTTTTTTGTTTAATTCGAAACCAAGATAATAGTATGGATCTTTTAATTGTACCTTATTTGAAGCAATTTGAAGGCCAGAGGAAGCAAGATTATCTTTTAAATCTTGATAACACTTAAGGAGTTCATCAGTTGATTTTCCAGCCAAAAGAATATCATCCATATAATGAATGATATAGATACCAGGCCAACGAGCCCTAAGAGGGTCTACAGCTTGTGCAACAAATTTTTGACATAAGGTGGGGCTATTGGCCATACCCTGCGGGAGGACCTTCCATTGAAAACGTGGCATTGGGCCTTTAAAATTAATTACTGGGAGACTAAATGCAAAACGCTCTCTATCCTGAGGATGGAGAGGGATAGTAAAAAAGCAATCTTTAAGATCAATAATGATTTTAAAATAGCCAGCTGGAATGGCAATAGGAGAAGGCAAGCCAGGCTGTAAAGCTCCCATAGTAAACATTGTTTTATTAATTTCCCTAAGATCTTGGAGAAGTCGCCATGAGCCAGATCTCTTTTTTATCACAAATATAGGGGTATTCCATGGCGAAGTAGTGGCTTCTAAATGTCCAGCGGCCAATTGTTCCTGCACTAACTTTGTGGCAGCTGTAAGTTTTTCTTCTGTTAGAGGCCATTGGTCCACCCAAACGGGATCATTAGTTTTCCATCGTATTTTGTCCGCATGGGGCACAGGAAGGTCAATGGCCGCTAAGAAAAAGGCGAACTGCCTAGGCCCTGGCGATTTATGTTAGATGCCAGGGAAATAGGTCGTGTAATACCCTGATTATTTTTTCCTAAGCCTAAGCCTGGTAGAAACCCTTGGTTTAGCATTTGTTGGGTCACCACCTCATTGGGGCTGGCCATGATTAACTTTAATTGTGACAGGATGTCACGTCCCCAAAGATTCAACGGGATATGTGGCAAAATATAAGGTTGTACCTGTCCAGTATTACCTTCAGTATCTATCCATATAAGAACTTTAGAGCTCCGTTTAGGATTGGTAGAATGTCCTATGCCTTGTAAATGAGTTATAGACACTGTACAAGGCCAAGAGGAGGGCCAATATTTTTCCGAAATAACTGTTGCATCGGCTCCTGTATCGACTAAACCCTCAAATTTCTTTCCATCTAACCACAGGGTTAGGAGTGGCCTTTCAGGAGTAATTTGTTGGACCCAATAAACATCTGAGGAGCCAAAAGCAGCATCTGCTCTAGGACAATTAGTATGGCTCTTATTTAAAGAATTTAGGGGCAACAATACTAACTGTGCTATCCTTTGACCTTTAGGGATTGATATAGGGCCTTGTAAAGCAGATGCCAAAAGGGTAATTTGACCTGAATAATCATTATCAATAACACCAGGTATAATTTGGAGGCCAGCCAAAGCGGAACTACCTCTTCCTAAAATTAAACCAAAAGTATTTGGGGGCAGGGGGCCATAAACTTCTGTGGGAATTGGTTGTACTCCTTGTTCTGGGACTAATACTGAGTCGGTGGAGGCACAGAGGTCCAATCCTGCGCTTCCGGGTGTGGCTCGACAGAGGGAGCCAACATCTGGGTGCAGGGAACTTGTCCAGATTTTTGAGGAACAAACCGAATTGCCCCTTGGTTTGGTTCCAAGGAAGGGGCCAGGGGCTGGCCCCGTGAAAAGTTTCCCTGTTTTTTGGGGAGCAATTGGCCATTTATATCCGTTTTTGAAAAACATTCTGAAGACCAATGTTTGCCTCTTTTACAACGAGGGCAAACGGTGGTGGGAGGAGCCCGGGATTGATATCGGGGTTGTTGTGGGTTAGCCTTTAATGACCGTCCTTGTCTATGTAATGAACAATCCCGGGCAAAATGTCCAGGTTGTTTGCAATTATAGCAAGTTTTTTGTTGTTTATCTAGGACGGATGTATCTTTAATAAAATCTTTTAGAGCAGCTCCAATCGCAAGACCAACAGAATGGGAGGGACCAATTCCGGAGCACAACTTAATGTAATCAGCCAGGCTACCACCACGATGAGCCCGAAGGGCAGCTTGGCAGGCCGGATTGGCATTTTCATAAGCTAAATGTTTAACAAAGGCATTATCAGTTTCACTATCACCCACTACACGCTCGGCGGCGTCCGTGAGGCGGCTAATAAACTCACAATAAGGCTCTTCTGGTCCCTGGCGAATTTTTGCCAAGGAAGTTGTGGGCGAACCCTTAGGCGGAAGACGGCGCCAGGCCTTAAGGCCAGCATTTTGTATTTGAGCCAACAAACCAGGGGGAAAAGCAGCCTGAGACTCATTGGATTCATAGGGGGGACGGCCAAGTAATTTATCTCGGGTCCATGATCGAGAAGTTCTGTTTTCAGCATTTCTTTGGGCAGTTTCTCTACAATTTTCTGCAAATTCAGTGCGCCATAAAACAAAATCTCCCCCAGAAAGGGTGGCCCGAGCCAGGGTAAGCCAATCATTTGGGGTCAGCCAGCGATCGCTTAATCCCTCCAAGATTGCCAATGTATAAGGGGCTGTGGGCCCATAATTATTGACAGCAGATTTTAAATCTTTTATATGTTTTAAATTGAGGCGGCGATATTTATGTTCAAAAGGGCCGCCCCCAGAAGAATTATGAATATCTGGTCCCTCATCAGGTTCAGGAGATTCTTCTCCCTCTTCCTCTTCCCCTTCCTCACTATCTTCAGCTTGAATTTCACCTTGAGTGGGTAAATTTTGACTGCGAGTAACAGGGAAGGCTAACTTAATGGATCCTGGTTTTTGTCGAAGCGGGGGTTTATTGGGACCGTTCGAGACATTAAAAGAAGTAAGCTCCACCTCAAGGGCCTTAAGCTCCTTTAGGAGATCCAAGCGTTCCCGTTTTTGTTGTAAAACATCTCTCAAAGAGGAAATTTCCTGGGTTAAGGCCATCTTAGCCTGTCGAAGGGGATCAATCAGGGGGGCAATGGGAGCAGGGGCGCTAAAGGCAGGCATCTGATGAGGAGTATTATAGGATGGTGGAGGCTTCAAAAGGGGGAATCCCCAGGGATCATCATTGCGATGATAACGAGCAGCCTGCTCATCGAGAGTTTCCTGATCTTGGGGGGAAGGCTGGTCATCATTGGGATCACCCTTAATAGCAGTAAGGGAAGGATAATTCTTTGGGATAACTTTATCATCTGTGGGATAATGATGACCGGTTTCTGGAATTTTTGGGAACTCTTCATTTGAACCCATATCAATGGTAACGGATGGACAAGCTGAATGGAGACGAGAGGCTGCTTTAAGAATTGTTTCCCCGGTCTCTACAACCTTTTGGACATCGGGGTCAAAAAAATGACCCATGAGAATCTCCCTAATTAAATTCCAATACGAAAATGCAGTCACAGGCACTTTAGAAGGCCCAAAGGTTTGATAATAATCATTTAAACAATTTCCTACACGATTCCATCATTTTTTATCTATTGTCCCTTCCTGTGGGAACCATGGGCAAACATCAGACAAGAACATAAAAAATTCACGCAAATCTTTTTTTCTAGCCTTAATCTTCCGCATCTTGAGGGAATCCTCGATCCCCTGAAGAAAGAGTTCATGGGAACTCAATTCCTGTCCCATATTTATAGCTCCGCTTACCTTATCCTCAGGTCACGACTGCCGAAGGGCGGCCAGTCCTCCGGGGACCTAATCAAGCTGCACTTTCGAGTAAGTCTCGCGGCGGCTCAGTGGGTGCCTGGCCAGGCGTTCGTAAGCGTGCTACCTCCGTCAGGATCTGTTCCTCGTGCCCCACGTTGGGCGCCAATTGTGTACGGCCCCGGGCGTCCCCGGGAGTCCCGACCAGCAGGACAAATCCTTGTGAGTCTGAGGAGGAACCTGTGGGGGTTGAAAAAAGGGGGAAGGGCAGGAGACGCGAAAGAATGGAGGCAAGACAAAATCCTGATCAAGCCTCAAACTTTTATTGCTGCGGTAGCTGTATTTATACACTGCAGAGAAAGGGGGGCGGGATTCAGAATGAGGGAAGTACTTGGCTAATCATCATTGGTGCTGCGTGCGCGGGCTTTCATTTTAGGCGCGAACTTCTATCTCATAAATCAGGAAGAGAAGCAGGGTGTCGGCCATCTTCTAATGGCGAAAACTTCTTGGCTCCCAACAATGTTTGTTAATTTTCTTTTTTTAAAAAAAATTTATTGGAGTAGAGTTGCTTTACAATGTTGCATTAGTTTCTACTGTACAGCAAAGTGAATCAGCTATACGTATACATATATCCCCTCTTTTCTGGATTTCCTTCCCATTTAGGTTATCTTGGTGATCATTTTTAAATGTATAAAAATATCAAATCACTATGTTGGGTAACAGGAACTAACATAGTGTTGTAGGTCAGTTATACTTCAAAAAGAAACAAATGCATAGAAAAAGAGATGAGATTTGTGGTTATCAGAGGTGGGGGGAGGGGGTTGGGGGACAGTGGTCAAGAGGTACAAACTTTGAGTTATAATTAACTACTAGGGATGTAACGTACAACATGATAAATATAAGTAATACTGCTGTACGTTATATATGAAAGATGTTGAGAGAGGAAATCCTAAGAGTTCTCACACAAGGAAAAAAATCTTTTTCTCTTTCTTTAATTTTGTATCCATATGAGAGGATGGATGTTCACTGAATTTACTGTGGTCATCATTTCATGATGTATGTAAGTCAAATCATTATGCTGTACACCTTAATCTTATACAGTGATTATAAGGTTATATAATTATATAATAATAATAATATAATAATAATTATTATATAATACAGTGATTATAAGATTATATAATTATTATATAACTATATGTCCATAAAACTGGAAGGAATAAAAAAGGAACTAAGGAAGACACAGAAAGAATAAATGCCTTCTCCTTAGGGAGAGCATCTCACAGCTCTAATCAGGGATTCAGGGAAGAAGACAGCACTTGGAATTTGACAAAAGACAAAGATGAGTGAGGAAAAATACTCCCTCAGTACATTGCTGTAATTTCCTTTCAAGCAACTGAGTTCCTCCAAAGTCCCTCAGAAGCTGGGTACCATAGGTGCACATCTTGTAGGGAGAGGAGCTAAAGACGGTAGCTTGCCTCTCCTCTCAGCACCGCTTCTTTGCTCTCCATTTCTATCTTGGAAATGTTACAGACCAGGAGGAGAGGATGGACGGTTGTGGGGTGGGATGAGAGAGAAGAAGATGGGGAGAAGAAATTTAAATATTGGTGAGAAAGGAAGGAATGACGATTTTGGCTAAATTTAGAATTTTTCGAAGTGTGGTTTATATTTATTGTTTATAAATGCATCCTGAAAAAATATGTACAAACTTTAAAACCAGTTGATGGCCATGTCTATTTTAATTTTGGGTGAAAGATCAGAAGAACTCACCAGGGAATAGCTGGAAGCATATAGAAACCAGTCCTTGGGCGAGTGGCTGGCCCATCTGCAGACGGCACAGAGCATCAGTCCACTAATAAAGAAAGTCTTGAGTTGAGACTACAGGAAATTGAATTATGAACTGTTCTGGAACCCAATAAATGGATTATAAAATGACTGTTTTATGCTCTCAGCCAAACTTCTCTTGTGTTTGGGCAGCTCCCTGGCTCTGTGGCATGAGGGTGGGTGGGTTTCCCTCACACTCAGACAGGGTTCTACATTTGCATGGTAACATTTGCATTTTGCACACTGATTTAATTCACTTGGCAAGTTTATGCAAATCATAACAGAAACCTTTATATACTGGTGGAGGAAAGAGAACCATAAACTGCTGCTTGAGAAATTATACTTTAGGAAATAGCCTTTTTCTTGGAGAAGAAAAGCAAAATTAATGACTTAGTAGCCTTATCGGAATAACGCACAGAAGACAATATGGTGTTCTTAAGCCTGAAACACCCTTGCAGGTTGCAAGCCCAGAGTAGATCATGGCTATTTAAGTGGGATAGAGATGGATTTTTAAAATGTGGAGAGGCAAATTCTAAAACAGTATTGTGAATATTAAAACAAAGCCAGGAATTTAATATGCTTTCTTTTACAATGTAGCTGTCCCTTCTTTTTTTTTTTTTTAAATAAATTTCTTTCTTTCTTTCTTTAATTTATTTTTGGCTGTGTTGGGTCTTTGTTGCTGAGCACGGGCTTTCTCTAGTTGTGGTGAGTGGGGGCTACTTCTCATTGCGGTGCGTGGGCTTCTCATTGTGCTGGCTTCTCTTGCTGCAGAGTGCAGGCTCTAGGTGCACAGGTTTCAGTAGTTGTGGCTCACAGGCTCTAGGCATGCAGGTTTGAGTAGTTGTGGCACACGGGTTTAGCTGCTCTGTGGCATCTGGGATCTTCCCGGAACCAGTGATCGAACCCATGTCACCAGTATTGGCAGGCGGATTCTTAACCACTGTGCCACCAGGGAAGTCCTGCGGTTCCTTCTTAAACAGGTGTGGTTATAAGCTCTCAAAGGGGATCATTGAAAAACTCCCCCAGTGACTAGACTCAGCATGGAGATGCTTCTCTTGTAATGGCTACCTAAGTAATTTAAGAATGTATGTGATTCAATAATTCACAGTAAAGTCAAAACATTTGCAATTATTTACAAGTCTCAGAACTTTGTTCATGGAAACAAAATATTTTGAGGATATGAAAGAAAAACTGGTTCAGTAAATATCTGCAAAATAAATTGTTGGCCAAAGTATGGGAAAATTTGCCATTTTAGAAGATCCTAAGGGAAGAGCAGTCTGCTCTGCTGAACTTCTCAGGCCCCAACTGGCCGTGGCTATAGGGTCCACACAGGAGGGAGGAGAAAATTGTCCCTGAGCCCCAAAGTCACAAAGTCTTAATCAAAACATTCTCTTTGCCCTTGACTTACAACCCTACTTTCTGAAGGGCAAGTAGGGGAGGGGCTGGGTTCCCCACATCCTCCCACAAACTTCTCCAGGTTCCCTCCAAGCCTCTTCCCCAGGCCCCAAGCACAATCTCTTCCCTCCTTCATTAACTCCAATGCCATTCCCCACCCCCAAACAGCTTATGAAAATGGATGCCTGGGTGGGGTGGAAGGGACCAGAGTCCTACACCCCATCAATACTCAATCTCCACTTAGACTCCCAGTTACACTGAAATACAATATTTAGCACAGTGCCTGGTCCAGAGCAGGAGCTCAATAAATACATGTTGGCATGTAGTGGACCAACGCTTGGGTTGCATGTAGATTCACTCCCACTGCAACTCTCACTGCAACGCCCTCATCCGCATCTACAGTGTGGAAGGGATCTCAGTGACAATGAATGATCTACACAACAATCTAGTTGGTCGGCTACGACTGTGACCTTGGTGGTGTGAAACATGGCAGCTAACAACCCCGAGTGCCTGTACAGGTCTGGATGGCGGGCGTGTGGAGTCCTTCTTGTCTGCTGTCAGGGTCCGGGGCTTCCAGCCACAGGCACGGCTGACTTTGTTTCCTAGAGAGGGATTGCATGGATGGGCTAAACAAACAGATAATCAGCAGCTCCCTCTGCAACGCTCACCCTGCTTGGGGGACTTTTCTCTGCTGTACTTTTCTTTCCTTTCATATTTTTTTCCCTTTCTTATGTCTCCTGTGTTTCTTACTCTCCTGGGAAAGGCTGGTTTTCCATAGATACTCAGCCAGCTAGAACATGGATTTCTACAAGAACTGGGCATAGTCTTTGGAGCCTTGGTTCTTCTCAGCTGATTTTGTTGTTTGTTGCTGAAGAGCTTCTTCTTTTAGATTAAAGTGACTTTCAGGGCAAAGGCTGGAGGTGGGAGTGTTTTACGGGCTGAATTGTGTAACCCTCCTAACCCTATGGTGACGTCCTGACCCTTAGTGCCTCACAGAGTGGCTGTTTTTGGAGACGGGTTTTTACCAAGTTAAAATGAGGTCATTATGGTGGCCCCTAATCTAATATGACTGGCGTCCTTATAAAAAGGGGAAATTTGGAGACAGGCTTGCAGATGGGGATAGTGCCATGTGAGCATGAAAAGAGCCATGAACAAGCCAAGGAGAGAGGCCCGGAACAGATCTTCTCCTCACAGCCCTCAGAGGGGACCAACCCTGCCAACACCTTGATTTCAGACCGCTAGTCTCCAGAAATGTGAGACAACACATTTCTGTTGGTTAAGCCACCCCATCTGGGGTACTTTGTTATGGCAGCCTGAGAACATTAAAACGGGGTGACTGACAGATTCAGAGCTATTTAGGAAACCTCATGTTCAAGAGAAGTATGATGGCAAGAAAGAGGGATGTATATGTACATGTGTATACAGATACAGATGAAGATACATATGTTTGTATAGTCTCATTTTATTTATGTATGAGGAATGGGGCATCCTTTTAAATAGGAAAATATGCAAACTCTTCAGTAAGTGTATTTGGCTGGGGGCTAAGCTGCCACCCTCTGTCCTCCAGGGAGGGTGAGTTCTACAGCAACATTATGAGCGGCTGCTTTAGAATTTCACCTTGGGTAGGTGCCCTGAAGACTGAATGACTTATTTAGAAATGATTTTGTCAGTTTGGGTTTAGAACGTCCTGCTTGCTAAACATTACTAAGTCTGATGCTTCTGATCTCTCTGCCATGAAACCTCATTTGAATCTTCAGGTTCAATAAAGACTGTCTCGAAGAAATCCTACATCTTAGGAAGAGACATACAGAATTGTTTACTGTGGTTTGTAACTGGGTAGTGATCATGGCATTTGTAGAACTCAGTGCAGCTCTGGAATGTCTGGGTTCTTCTACAGCAAGCACGTGTACTTTTGATGCTTTTAGTGCAAGTATGGGAAAAATCATGTGCTTCTTTGCTTTCATTCCCATATATCGCTTTTATGTTCCGATAATAACTAAAGTGCCTTCCTACTTTTGACATTCTTGTATTTGAAATTTTGAATGTGAGCTTTTTTCATCAGCTACAAACTTCTCAAATTATTTTCTTGGCATCCTCTCGACTTAATCTCTTGCTTGTACACAACTTTCCCTACTTTCTGGATTTTTCTATTTATTTTAAAAGGATGTTAAGATTCAGTGATCTGACTACAGATTCTTTTTTTTTTTTCAAACATCTTTATTGGAGTATAATTGCTTTACAATGGTGTGTTAGTTTCTGCTTTACAACAAAATGAATCAGTTATATATATACATATGTTCCCATATCTCTTCCCTCTTGCCTCTCCCTCCCTCCCACCCTCCCTATCCCACCCCTCCAGGCGGTCACAAAGCACCGAGCTGATCTCCCTGTGCTATGCGGCTGCTTCCCACTAGCTATCTACCTTACATTTGGTAGTGTATATATGTCCATGCCTCTCTCTTGCTCTGTCACAGCTTACCCTTCCCCCTCCCCATATCCTCAAGTCCATTCTCTAGTAGGTCTGTGTCTTTATTCCTGTCTTACCCCTAGGTTCTTCATAACACTTTTTTTTCCTTAAATTCCATATATATGTGTTAGCATACGGTTATTTGTCTCTCTCTTTCCGACTTACTTCACTCTGTATGACAGACTCTAGGTCTATCCACCTCATTACAAATAGCTCAATTTCATTTCTTTTTATGGCTGTGACTATAGACTCTTAAAAGGGATATTCATCTGTAAGGAATAGAAGCTTTGGAAAAAAATAAAATAATGATTTAGAACTCACAAATAATATTGAAGGGAAAGACATCTAGAGAAGACAAAAGGCTGCATAAGAAGGTCTTTGAGCTCAACTTTATGAAATAATGTACAAAGGATGGAGGGGGAGGTGCTCTATATAAATAGAATAAAACTCTTTGGCAGGGGCCTGTAAGAAGAGGGTCAGGTGACTGAGAAGTGTAAGACCTTTCTATGAGGAAGATGCTCTTGTCCCTAGATGGAGGAAGGCTAACAGACTCACTCAATCTATGCTCTTCCAAAGGGGGTCTTCTGGTTAGAAAGCATAGAACAACATAGAAAGGGAGGTAGACACAGGAGAAGTGAAAAGATAGTCAGAAAATTGGTCGAGCATTTAAGTGGCAAGTAGATGCTTCAGCTTCAGACCAGTCACATCCCAGAGCATTTCTCAAAGCTCCCACCAGGTAACTTTGAGGAGTCACAGTCCTGGGAAGGGGCTCCAGACACTGGACTCATGTGAGTCCCTTCAGAAAAATGGGAAAATGGAGACTCTGAACTGGTGAACTTCAAGTCAGTCCCTGGTAGCCTTGGGAATGGTGCATGAAACAGATGGCGTCTGAATATGTACAAGAGGAGATAACAAACACTGGGTGCCAGCTGAGGTTCCTGATGAACAAAACCATCACCATTAGCCTCATTTTCTTCTTGCTTTTAATTAGTGAATTTAGGAATACTGTATGCATGTTTTCATCTCCTTAAAATACTTGATGAAGTTTCTTATAGAAATGTTCTCTGATACGGTGGAGAAATAAGGAAATATGGGCTAAGATCCAGGAGGTGGATTCTGACCTGATGAAGGACTGTCTTCAAATAGCGTTGATGAAGGACACAGTCTGGAGGTAAAGAGTTGTAATCTTGGGCGACAGGTCTCTGCCCCGGGGTGGTTTTGTTGTCAGTCATACAAATGAAGACTTAGATGTGTTTGTTAGAGTGTGGGGTCCCTGCAAACAGACATTGTGTCTTGTAGAAATTCATGTCCCACATGAGGGTTTAGCTAATGACTTGCACATGGTGGGTTATCAGTGTTTGTTGAGTGAATAAATGAAGAAACAGAATGCATGTGAATTAAATTTGCAAATCACAAAAAGCTGAATGGAAATTCCTATTGGATATTCAAGATTAAAATATTTCTCCAATTCCTAGAACATTTGACAAAAGCCAATATAAGATTTTAAAAGGGTGAACATAAATTTCTGCATTGAGTTTATTGTCTCCCCCACCCCTTCCAACTACAGGTGCTATGCTTATGAGAAAAAAGTGGGCTGTGGATTAACTGACAATGAGTTAAAAATGGGACAAAACTTGGGGCCATGGAAAAGCTCAGTCCACACTGATAGAAAACTGGTGTCCATCTGGTCTCATTATGGCCTGTGGTGGGCAGATCATACGTAGAGTATTGAATCCATTTATATGTGTGACATAGTTTTTGAAGCAATGTCCAGATTAGACTGAATACAGACGAAGGCAACTGGAGAACATCACTTTACAGACCCAGTTAAAAGGATGAGGACTGTTTCACTGAAGAGAGGAGAAATTTGGAGGAGAATTTGTTGCCAGAATAGTGACCAAATTAGTGCTGGCCCATGAACTAATTGCATCCAAAGCCACTGGGGAAATTCCAAAAACTGACCCAACCTCAGATCCTGTCCAACTCTAAGAATCTATTACAAGATAAGGGAGAGGTTTTTTAAGATAGGTTATCATGCAGAATCAAGTATAATCCTAGGAAGCATTACTGCAGAAGAATCAACTGGGACCCAGATGGACTAGGTGTAGGAAGTAGAGTGACTCAAATAAAAAAGCCCAAACCAACCAAACAACTGGGTCTAGTGGGGGACAGGTCTAGGGGTGAGTGGAATAGATTTCTGTATGCTGTTGAGAGCTCTTTGCCACTGGAGATATTTAGGTAGAGTTTGGATTACTCTGATGCCACTAAAAAGGGATTCCAGCTTTGGGAGGGAAGTTCATTTGAAAAAGCTTAAAGTTTCTTTCATTCATTCAACAGATATTTGTTGAGTGCATCCTACAGGGCTGAGGATATAGGGCTGAATAAGAACGAGTCCCTGCCCTTTTGGAGCTCACATTTTATGATTTAATGATTTCAACAAAGTCCAGACTTAAAGAATGCCAACGCAGGAGATGGAAAAACCGAAGGCATGTAATTATGCAGCGAAACATTTAACTTAGAAATGAATATATTCTCTTTTTCTCAGCAGAGTTAAGTTGAAAGAAAAGAAATAGGGAAATTTGATTTTGAGTGTGAATTTAGGCAAAAAGAAAAAAAAGCTGGCAAGTATATAAAATGCTATCAAGTATTCTGAAAAAATATAAATTTAATGTTGGTATGTTTAATGGAATGAAATCATGATGCTTAATTAGCCCACAGACAAGAGAATAGAAATGGGCCTGTTGGTGACCCGAAAAAAGAAACACATGGTGTATCTTCTTTTACTCACTGGCCTTGGTAAGAGGTTTCTGCAGGCAGATAAGTTTTTGGGAAAAAGGTGTTGGCACAATAAGGTTTTTGAACATCCTTTGAGCGTCAGTCAGAGGAAATTTAAGTTCAAACATTCCCTTGCTTTCAATGATCAGCTTAGCACTCTTATAAGAATAATGTCATTGTATGCAGTGTATACAGATTTTCCCATTTAAGTAAGTAATTTGGGGCTCTAAAGAGTTCTTTGGTATTATATTTGAATTTAATGCTAAATTTAAAGAACTTGAAAAGTGCACAGATTAGGACTTTTCTTTCTGTCAATGAGGTGATCCACATACACGGAAAACCTTCCTGCTATTAAAGAAAACCCTAGAAATACGGGATGACATAAAAAAAGATCCTTCTAAATGCAAGGTTGGGCTTGCAAGAGATAGAGGTAATATTCAAGGAAATAATGGCTGAGATAGAGGTAATATTCAAGGAAATAATGGCTGAGAATTTTCCAATCTCAAGGAAGAACACAAGTTCTTCGATTCAGGAAGTTCGGTGAGACCTAAATAAATAAAAATAAACAACAGATAGATACATGGGAACGAAATTGTAAAACACCTAAAACGAAGATCCTACATGGAAGCAGGGAGCAAAGTCAGGCTACCTAAATAAAAAGAACAAAAATTAGACGTCATCGGACTTCTCAACAGCAGCAGTAAAAGTCAGAAGACAGTAAAGTGATGATAAAAAGAACAGCTAACCTTACGGCAGGCATTGTTATGTTCTCAGGGTTTTACATGTACTATGTCTTTACAACAATCCTACAAGGTAGGACCTATATTATCCGGGTGTTGCCAGTGAGGACGCTAGGCCCAGAGTCTCTGAGTCACGTGCCAAGTTCCTACAGCTAGTAGTTGGCGAAGCCAGGCAGAGCCTGTGCCTATAACTCTCACACCATACAGGAACATTTTCAAATAGCTGAGAGAAAATAGCTTCAACTTAGAATTCTATACCTGGGGGGATCATTAAAGCGTGAGTGCGCAAGGGCATTTTCAGACAAATAAAATGGAAACCAGTAGACCTCCACTGAATTCACTGAAGAGAACAGCTATTAACAACAACAAAAAAAAGCATGGACTATATAAAATAACAAAAATAATGATGACTAGTTTGGGGCTGTAAATAAAGGGAATGAGAATGCAGGACAACAAGGCAGGGAGATACAGCAGGAAGAGGGCTGGAGACCCCACATTGTAAGGTCTGCGCTGCCCGGTGGGATGAGAGAGTGGATTAATTTTGGGCATCTGCCATGTATGTCTAGTCTAATTTTAAGGATAACCACCCAAAGAATAGAAAGGGGAAGGCATAATTTCCAAATGTATAGAGAGAAAACTTGATTTATCGAATAATTATTTTGATATAAAATAGTCAAAATCATATTGAGCCTCTTCTCTTGGGGTTTTATTATTGGATGTGAATTTAAACGTGACTCCCCTGTTGAGACGGAGGACACAGGCCTTTGCTGAGTGCCTGCTGTATGCCAGCTCTTTGGCTTACGTTGTCTGAGTTCATCATCAGAGGACGCCTACAAGGGAATGAGTATCACCCCCGATTTCCAGATACAGAAGCCAAGGCTCACTCAGAGAGCTTTCTTAACTTGCTCACAATCACACAGCTTTTATGAGGTCAGATGTAACTTTAAACATGTCACTCTGACTCAGAGGCCAGGATGTTTTCCCCTCATTAGGGTTTCCAAGCTCCTGAGGAGCAGAGAGCTTTGTAAAGGGAGTTTAAACCCATGTGTGTGCCATTAGCATCGTGCATGTCCCAGAAAGAGTTTTCCTCCTACGTGTTCTCTGTTGTTCAACTATGTGTAGAGACACTTGTGAAACAGAAAGTGCAAAATCATTTAAAATTTATGAGGCTTTTAAAACAGTGTTTACCTTCCCAGGCAACAGATGTCAGGAATGCAGGATGTCTTTTTTATGTCAGGAAAAAAAAAAAAAACCCCAAAACAAGCAGTTCGCTTACTAAATATGTGGGAATCTCTGAACTTGGCTTTCCACGCAAGACCCTCCAAGACCTCAGTGCACTGCACTGAAAGGGGTGTCTTCCACATCCACATTGATCCTGCTTTCAGGGGTGTGGAGAGTTCACTGCTTTCCTGCCAGAAAATCATATACTCCTTTTGGTTTTAACTCTATGGGTCTTGGCCAGCCTTCATACAATTTTAGTTAGCAATAAAAGATTTAAAAAAAATTTTACCTTTTTTTTTTTAACACCTTCTGCTCTGGACTCAGCCCATCCTACACTCATTCACTCCCTCCCTCCCTCCCTCCCTCCCTCTTTCATCTAGCACTTGCTGGGGTCACCGTATGCCAGGCCCCATTGTTACTGAATCTGGACAGCCCTGAGGTCTGACAACGTGTAAGAGGCTTGCCCAAGGTTATGAGCTTGTATACGGAAGGGCATTGCCTTTAGATTCACTGTATAGGGCTGTCTCATTTTATTTGTACATATTTCTATTTAATCTCCTTTCTCTACTCAACAGATCTTTATCTAAACTTTTGCTTGCTCTGTTTCTGGCCGAGCACTGCATGGATTAAGTCAGTCCAGGGCTGGGCAGGTGGGGTTCCCAGACAATGTGGGGGAACGGAGAGCTCAGGCTGGCTTCTGGCCCTGGCAGGGACACAGCTGTAAGGATGTGTTGTCAAATGGACATCGTGTAATAGACAGAAAGGACGTATCTCACCATTATTTATTTCCCTTTGATTTATTTTGCTTTAGAACATCATTCTCCAAAGTGAGGACCTTGGAACAACAGTTCTACAACGTGCTCTTTGAAAAATGGGTTACATTATTAGATACATTTGGAAAAGCCTGCATTCCTCATGCCCCTCTTGAACATTCACAATTCACCATAAAGGCTCTGAGAAGTCCTGCACTAAAAAACTGTATGGACCAGGTTGTTAGTACATGAGACTTTAGACACTGTTTTTAATTTTTTAAAATACACTTTTAACGCCCAGGGGACGGACTTTTGTAAATGCTGCCCTAGGACACACAAACCATGAGAACCTTAAAAGTCGTGTTCTTAAGTCCATAAAAAAGGAAGAAAAATGGGAAAACCGTGGGTAATGGAATGCAGGGCTGGTCCTGGACATCTAAAGAGGGTCTTATCATTTGTCGCATGGCTCTTCCTTTTCCATTTTTTACCTTGTCTCTAATTAATTTTTCTTATTGCTCTCCACCCTATTCCTGGATGTTTTGCCTCAGAGGGAAGCAGGGTAATTGGCTTCCTATCTCTTTTTTAAAGGTTTCTGATCCAGCTTGCAGCCCAGGCACTAATGATGGATTCTGGGGTTTCTTCTTTTGAAACAAATCTCTGCTAACTCCTGCCATTCACAGGAGGCAGGAGTTCACATCAGGTTAGAAGTTCCATTCACATCAGGTTAAAAGTGATGCACATACATGATTACTTTAGGTTATTTCTAGTTGGCCAGAGACTGTTTTCTGGGGTCCAATTATTTGACCTCTCTGTGGTTCAGTCTCCTCATCTGTAAAATGGGGATAAAACAGCACTTATCTCACACAACTGTAGTGAGAGAAAGAAACAAGTTAATGCTTATAAAACATTTAGTGTAATGATTGGCATGGAGGTTTGATAATAGTTAATAATAATATTACCTCCAAAAAATAACAGTGAGTTAGTCACACTGACTATGATTAATTCTTTCTCCCAGGCTTCACTCAATGAAATCAACAATTAAAAATTCTGGATAACAGAGCCTTCACATCACAGTGTTGTTCATTCATTCACCAATAAATAAATGCTAACACTTTTTACTTTCTTTTGGAGACCAGAAGTGCTTCTGTGCGGACTCAAGCAACCACACAAAGGGCCCTGGAATAGCAGGACTAGGGAGGCCGTTCAAGGGGGGACTCAGAGGCTTCGGTCTTGGTGCTCAGCCCCCCACCTCCTAGAGATGTGTTCGTGCGTCAGTGACCCGGCCACCAGAGCTGCCATGTCCTGAGGGCTTGCGAGGTGCCAGGCAGGTACAGTTCAAAACACTTTTCCTGGGGAGACACCTTCAAGATGGCGGAAGAGTAAGACGCGGAAATCACCTTCCTACCCACAAATACATCAGAAATACATCTACACGTGGAACAGCTCCTACAGAACACCTACTGAGCACTGGCAGAAGACCTCAGACCTCCCAAAAGGAAGAAACCCCCCACGTACCTGGGTAGGGCAAAAGAAAAAAGAAAAAACAGAGACAAAAGGATAGGGACGGGACCTGCACCAGTGGGAGGGAGCTGTGAAGGAGGAAAGGTTTCCACACGCTAGGAAGCCCGATCGCGGGCGGAGACGGCGGTTGGCGGAGGGGGGAAGCTTCGAGGCCGCGGAGGAGAGCACAGCCACAGAGGTGCGGAGGGCAAAGCGGAGAGATTCCCGCACAGAGGATTGGTGCCGACCAGCACTCACCAGCCCAAGAGGCTTGTCTGCTCACCCGCCGGGACGGGTGGGGGCTGGGAGCTGAGGCTCGGGCTTCAGTGGGAGCGCAGGGAGAGGACTGGGGTTGGGGGTGTGAACACAGCCTGAAGGGGGCTAGTGCGCCACGGCTAGCCGGGAGGGAGTCTGGGGAAAAGTCTGGACCTGCCGAAGAGGCAAGAGACTTTTTCTTCCCTCTTTGTTTCCTGGTGCGCGAGGAGAGGGGATTCAGAGCACCACTTAAAGGAGCTCCAGAGACGGGCACGAGCCGTGGCTAACAGCGCGGACCCCAGAGACGGGCATGAGACGCTAAGGCTGCTGCTGCCGCCACCAAGAAGCCTGTGTGCGAGCACAGGTCACTCTCCACACCTCTCCTCCCGGGAGCCTGTGCGGCCCGCCACCGCCAGAGTCCCGGGATCCAGGGACAACTTCCCCGGCAGAACGCACAGCTCGCCTCAGGCTGGTGCAACGTCACGCCGGCCTCTGCCGCCGCAGACTCGCCCCGCACTCCGTGCCCCTCCTTCCCCCCCCCCTCCCCGGCCTGAGTGAGCCAGAGCCCCCGAATCAGCGGCTCCTTTAACCCCGTCCCGTCTGAGCGAAGAACAGACGCCCTCAGGCGATCTACACGCAGAGGCGGGGCCACATCCAAAGCTGAGCCCCGGCAGCTGTGCTAACAAAGAAGAGAAAGGGAAATCTCTCCCAGCAGCCTCAGGAGCAGCGGATTAAAGCTCCACGATCAACTTGATGTACCCTGCATCTGTGGAATACTTGAATAGACAACGAATCATCCCAAATTGAGGAGGTGGACTTTGGGAGCAACTGCAGACTTGGGGTTTGCTTTCTGCATCTAATTTGTTTCTGGTTTTATGTTTATCTTAGTTTAGTATTTAGAGTTTATTATCATTGGTAGATGTGTTTATTGATTTGGTTGCTCTCTTCCTTTTCTTTTAAATATATATATATATATATATTTCCTTTCCTCTTTTTGTGTGTATGTGTATGCTTCTTTGTCTAATTTTGTCTGAATAGCTTTGCTTTTACCATTTGTCTTAGGGTTCTTTCTTTCCGTTGTTTTCTTTTTTTATTACATTAATTTTTTTTTATTTTTAATAAATTTTTTATTTTTTATTTTAGTAACCCTTCCTTCCTTCCCTCCTTTCTTTTTCTCTCCCTTTTCTTCTGAGCCAAGTGGCTGACAGGGTCTTGGTGCTCTGGCCGGTGTCAGGCCTGTGCCTCTGAGGTGGGAGAGCTGAGTTCAGGACATTGGTCCACTGGAGACCTCCTGGCTCCATGTAATATCAAACAGAGAAAGCTCTCCCAGCCATCTCCATCTCAACGCTAAGACCCAGCTGCACTCAATGACCAGCAAGCTCCAGTGCTGGACGCCGCATGCCAAACAACTAGCAAGACAGGAACACAACCCCACCCATTAGCAGAGAGGCTGCCTAAAATCATATTAAGGTCACAGACACCCCAAAACAACCCACCGGACATGGTCCTGCCCACCACAAAGACAAGATCCAGCTTCATCCACCAGAACACAGGCACCAGTCCCCTCCACCAGGAAGCCTACACAACCCACTGAACCAACCTTAGCCACTGGGGGCAGACACCAAAAACAACGGGAACTACGAACCTGCAGCCTGAGAAAAGGAGACCCCAAACACAGTAAGGTAGGCAACAAGAGAAGACGGAGAAACACGTAGCAGATGAAGGAGCAAGGTAAAAACCCACCAGACCAAACAAGTGAAGAGAAAATAGGCAGTCTACCTGACAAAGAATTCAGAGTAGTGATAGTAAAGACGATCCAAAATCTTGGAAATAGAATGGAGAAAATACAAGAAATGTTTAACAAGGACCTAGAAGAACTAAAGAGCAAACAAACAATGATGAACAACACAATAAATGAAATTAAAAATTCTCTGGAAGGAATCAAGAGCCTCTTGATCAAGAGACTGAGGCAGAAGAACGGATAAGTGACCTGGAAGATAAAATAGTGGAAATAACTACTGCAGAGCAGATTAAAGAAAAAAGAATGAAAAGAATTGAGGACAGTCTCAGAGACCTCTGGGACAACATTAAACGCACCAACATTGGAATTATAGGGGTCCCAGAAGAAGAAGAGAAAAAGAAAGGGACTGAGAAAATATCTGAAGAGATTATAGTTGAAAACTTCCCTAATGTGGGAAAAGAAATAGTCACTCAAGTCCAGGAAGCACAGAGAGTCCCATACAGGATAAATCCAAGGAGGAACACACCAAGACACATATTAATCAAACTATCAAAAATTAAATACAAAGGAAAAATATTAAAAGCAGCAAGGGAAAAACAACAAATAACATACAAAGGAATCTCCATAAGGTTAACAGCTGAACTTTCAGCAGAAACTCTGCAAGCCAGAAGGGAGTGGCAGGACATATTTAAAGTGATGAAAGGGAACAACCTACAACCAAGATTACTCAACCCAGCAAGGATCTCGTTCAGATTTGACAGAGAAATTAAAACGTTTACAGACACGCAAAAGCTAAGAGACTTCAGCACCACCAAACCAGCTTTACAACAAATGCTAAAGGAACTTCTCTAGGCAGGAAACACAAGAGAAGGAAAAGACCTACAATAACAAACCCAAAACAATTAAGAAAATGGGAATAGGAACATACATATCGATAACTACCTCAAATGTAAATGGATTAAGTGCTCCCACCAAAAGACATAGACTGGCTGAATGTCTACAAAAACAGGAACCGTATATATGCTGTCTACAAGAGACCCACTTCAGACCTAGGGACACATACAAACTGAAAGTGAGGGGATGGAAAAAGATATTCCATGCAAATGGAAATCAAAAGAAAGCTGGAGTAGCAATTCTCATATCAGACAAAATAGACTTTCAAATAAAGACTATTACAAGAGACAAAGAAGGACACTACATAATGACCAAGGGATTGATCCAAGAAGAAAATATAACAATTGTAAATATTTAAGCATACAGTATAGCAGCACCCCAATACATAAGGCAAATGCTAACAGGCATAAAAGGGGAAATCAACAGTAACACATTCATAGTAGGGGACTTTAACACCCCACTTTCACCAATGGGCAGATCATCCCAAATGAAATTAAATAAGGAAACCCAAGCTTTAAATGATACATTAGACAAGACAGGTTTAATTGATATTTATAGGACCTTCCATCCAAAACCAACAGAATACACTTTCTTCTCAAGTGCTCATGGAACATTCTCCAGGATAGATCCTACCTTGGGTCACAAATCAAGCCTTGGTAAATTTAAGAAAATTGAAATCGTATAAGTACCTTTTCCAACCACAACGCTATGAGACTAGATATCAGTTACAGGAAAAACTCTGTAAAAAATACAAATACATGGAGGCTAAACAATACACTACTAAATAACCAAGAGATCACTGAAGAAATCAAAGAGGAAATCAAAAAATACCTAGAGACAAATGACAATGAAAACACGATGACCCAAAACCTATGGGACACAGCAAAAACAGTTCTAAGAGGGAAGTTTATAGCAATACAATCCTACCTCAAGAAACAAGAAACATCTCAAATAAACAACCTAACCTTACACCAAAAGTAATTAGAGAAAGAAGAACAAAAAAACCCCAAAGTTAGCAGAAGGAAAGAAATCATAAAGATCAGATCAGAAATAAATGAAAAAGAAATGAAGGAAACAATAGCAAAGATCAATAAAACTAAAAGTTGGTTATTTGAGAAGATAAACAAAATTGATAAACCATTAGCCAGACTCATCAAGAAAAAAAGGGAGAAGACTCAAACCAACAGAATAAGAAATGAAAAAGAAGAAGTAACAACTGACACTGCAGAAATACAAAGGATCATGAGAGATTACTACAAGCAACTACATGCCAATAAAATGGACAACCTGGAAGAAATGGGCAAATGCTTAGAAAAGCACAACCTTCCGAGACTGAACCAGGAAGAAGTAGAAAATATAAACAGACCAATCACAAGTACTGAATTTGAGACTGTGATTAAAAATCTTCCAACAAACAGAAGCCCAGGACCAGATGGCTTCACAGGTGAATTCTATCAAACATTTAGAGAAGAGCTAACACCTATCCTTCTCAAACTCTTCCAAAATATAACAGAGGGAGGAACACTCCCAAACTCATTCTATGAGGCCACCATCACCCTGATACCAAAACCAGACAAGGATGTCACAAAGAAAGAAAACTACAGGCCAATATCACTGATGAACATAGATGCAAAAATCCTCAACAAAATACTAGCAAACAGAATCCAACAGCACATTAAAAGGATCATACACCATGATCAAGTGTGGTTTATCCCAGGAATGAAAGGATTCTTCAATATACGCAAATCAATCAATGTGATAAACCATGTTAACATATTGAAGGAGAAAAACCACATGATCGTCTCAGTAGATGCAGAAAAAGCTTTTGACAAAATTCAACACCTATTTATGATAAAAAATCCTCAAGAAAGTAGGCATAGAGGAACTTACCTCAACACAATAAAGGCCATATATGACAAACCCACAGCCAACATCGTTCTCAATGGTGAAAAACTGAAACCATTTCCTCTAAGATCAGAAACAAGATAAGGTTGTCCACTTTCACCACTATTATTCAATATAGTTTTGGAAGTTTTAGCCACAGCAATCAGAGAATAAAAATATATAAAAGGAATCCAAATTGAATAAGAAGAAGTAAGACTGTCACTGTTTGCAGATGACATGATACTATTCATAGAGAATCCTAAAGATGCTACCAGAAAACTACTAGAGTTAATCAATGAATTTGGTAAGCAGCAGGATACAAAATTAATGCACAGAAATCTCTTGCATTCCTATACAATAATGATGAAAAATCTGAAAGGGAAATTAAAGAAACACTCCCATTTACCATTGCAACAAAAAGAATAAAATACCTAGGAATAAACCTACCTAAGGAGACAAAAGACATGTATGCAGAAAACTATAAGACACTGATGAAAGAAATTAAAAATGATACAAACAGTTGGAGAGATATACCATGTTCTTGGATTGGAAGAATCAACATTGCGAAAATGACTATACTACTCAAAGCAATCTACAGATTCAATGCAATCCCCCTCAAACTACCAATGGCATTTTTCACAGAACTATAACAAAATATTTCACAATTTGCATGGAAACACACGAGACCCCGAATAGCCAAAGCTATCTTGAGAAAGAAAAACATAGCTGGAGGAATCAGGCTCCCAGACTTCAGACTATACTACAAAGCTACAGTAATCAAGACAGTATGGTACTAGCACAAAAACAGAAAGATAGGTCAATGGAACAGGATAGAAAGCCCAGAAATAAACCCATGCAGATGGTCACCTTATCTTTGATAAAGGAGGCAAGAATATACAATGGAGGAAAGACAACCTCTTCAATAAGTGGTGCTGGGAAAACTGGACAGGTACATTTGAAAGAATGAAATTAGAACACTCCCTAACACCATATAGAAAAATAAACTCAAAATGGATTAAAGACCTAAATGTAAGGCCAGACACTATAAAACTCTTAGAGGAAGACATAGGCAGAACCTCTATCACCTAAATCACAGCAAGATCCTTTTTGACTCACCTCCTAGAGAAGTGGAAATAAAAACAAAAATAAACAAATGGGACCTAATGAAAGTTAAAAGCTTTTGCACAGCAAAGGAAACCATAAACAAGGTGAAAAGACAACCCTCAGAATGGGAGAAAGTATTTGCAAATGAAGCAACTGACAAAGCATTAATCTCCAAAATTTACAAGCAGCTCATGCAACTCAATATTAAAAAAGCAAACAACCCAATCCAAAAATGGGCGGAAGACCTAGATAGATATTTGTCCAAAGAAGATATACAGATTGCCAACAAACACATGAAAGGATGCTCAACATCACTAATCATCAGAGAAATGCAAATCAAAACTACAATGAGGTATCACCTCACACCAGTCCAATGGCCACCATCAAAAAATCTACAAACAGTAAATGCTGGAGAGGGTGTGGAGAAAAGGGAACCCTCTTGCACTGTTGTTGGGAATGTAAATTCATACAGCCACTATAGAGAAGAATATGGAGGTTCCTTAAAAAACTAAAAATAGAACTACCATACGACCCAGCAAGCCCACTACTGGGCATATACTCTGAGAAAACCATAATTGAAAAAGAGTCATGTACCACAATGTTCATTGCAGCTCTGTTTACAATAGCCAGGACATGGAAGCAACCTAAGTGTCCATCAACAGATGAATGGATAAAGATGTGGCACATATATACAATGGAATATTACTCAGCCATAAAAAGAAATGAAATTGAGTTATTTTTAGCAAGGTGGATGGACCTAGAGTCTGTCATACAGAGTGAAATAAGAAAGAGAAAAACAAATACCGTATGCTAATATATATATAGGATCTAAAAAAAAAAGAAAATGGTTCTGAAGAAACTAGGGGCAGGGCAGGAATAAAGATGCAGATGTAGGGAATGGACTTGAGGACATGGGGAGGGGGAAGGGTAAGCTGGGGTGAAGTGAGAGAGTGGCATGGACATATATACACTACCAAATGTACAATAGACAGGTAGTGGGAAGCATCTGCATAGCACAGGGAGATCAGCTCGGTGCTTTGTGACCATCTAGAGGGGTGGGATAGGGAGGGTGGGAGGGAGACACAAGAGGGAGGGGATATGGGGATATATGTATACGTATAGCTGTTTCACTTTGTTATAAAGCAGAAACTAACACACCATTGTAAAGCAATTATACTCCAATAAAGATGTTAAAAAAACCCACGAATGCTTTAAGGAACAAAGATGTATGAAGTAAAAAACCGCAAAAAACTAACCCCTCCCCACCACTTTTCCTGCACCTCCCTTATGGGCACAGGTCACGGCGGTGACAAAGGGCACAGGGCTGGTAAGTGGCTTGGGATCCCGTGATCTCAGTCACCACTGGGTCAGTTTCATCTGAAAAATTTTAAAGCCTCCCACGCAGTCCACCAGGGGTGGAAGGTGTAGAGGGGTGGAATATGGGAAGCTTGAATGAAACGGTTTACAGACCCGGTGCTTTGAAAGTAGGAGAGTTCGGACAAAGTAAGAGGCCCTCCAAACTGCACTGTAGCTTTTGCTTTTATCTTGATTCCACCTCGGGGAAGGGAGCAGGCAAGAAGTCACGGCTGATTAATATTTGATTTCCTCACCCTGCCCTGGTACACCCTAAAGGGAAGGAAATGTCTGAGAGGCCAGAGTCGAGGGCAAGGGCCCCAGCATACAGCTTCGGAAACAAGTGGCCAGTGCCCTGACTTCCTTAGCCTCCTCCCTGCTCTGTACTTCTCCCCCTTAACTGACATGATGGTTAGAACCGGAAGGAAACGTCCCTGTGCTCAGGTCTAGAGATGCGGAAGCGCTTGGGCAAAGTCCTAGGGGTGTAAGATGGTATCCCTGGGACGATGGAAGAGAGCTGTTGAGTGGGCTGGGGGGTCCCGCTAACCTCCTACAGAACAACTCTGACCTAGCTCGTTTTGGGGTATTGGAGGCCCACACACATTGCATTTGCAAGGAGAGTTTCTAGTGCGAAAAAAGGATGGAAAACAATGATGAAGTCTTGATTCTAAATGGTGACTGATGCTGGGTAACGGTTATGAGCTTACTTCCTACCTGTATATCTTCTTCAGTGAGGAGACTGTTCAAGTCTTTTGCACATATTTAAGTTTAGGCATTTGTTTTCTTCCTATTGAGTTCTGAATGTTCTTTATATATTCTGATACAAGTCCTCCTTCGTCCCCCACTTAGAACTGAGCGGCCCTTCCTTGTTCTCCCACCACGTTCTGTTAAACTTCATTCACGTCCAGATCCAACTCCTGAAATGGACAGCTACTGACAAGGTGGTCCCTCTTCTGCCAGGGGGGCTCCCTGAAGGAGAAAGATGATGACTTTTACCTTTTTTTGTGCCCTCTTCAAAAGATGATCAATATATGAAGCCAACGCTCCAGAGTTTATATGCTTGAAATGAATGTCCTCTCTTGCAAATGGTCCCCGTGACTCTCTTCAATGCCTCTCTAGGAGCTGTTAACAGAGCTCAGGGCACGTGAAAGTCTCCTCAATCGTAAAAGAATCTCTGAGTGTGGAGTTGATTTCAACACCTCAAAAAAGAGAAGGTAGATAGCTTCTCTGACAAGGATGGTGCATACCTCTGAAGAATGGGTTTCTTGAGAGGGTCGCCAATGCTCCTGCAGGCAATGCTGAGACAAGGGTTGGTGGCTGTCTTCCACATAACCCTCCGTCCTGATGTCCACTGTTCGAATGAGGGAGCTGGAGGACCTAACGCCCAGAGCCAGAAGCTTGCAGAACCAGGATGACTGGCCCCACCTCTCTGTCACCTCCCTGGCTTGGAACGTCTATCCTTAAGATGCAAGGCGGGACTGCTCTGGTGGCAGTGGTTAAGAATCCGCCTGCCAATGCAGGGGACACGGGTTCGAGCCCTGGTCCGGGAAGATCCCACATGCCGTGGAGCAACTAAGCCCGTGTGCCACAACGACTGAGCCTGCTCTCTAGAGCCCACGAGCCACAACTACTGAGCCCACGTGCCACAACTACTGAAGCCCATGCGCCTAGAACCCGTGCTCCGCAACAAGAGAAGCCTCCGCAATGAGAAGCCCGCGCGCCCCAACTAAGAGTAGCCCCCGCTCGCCACAATTAGAGAAAGCCCGCGCGCAGCAACGAAGACGCAACAACGAAGACCCAATGCAGCCAAAAATTAAAAAAAAAATTAAAATGCTTTAAAGAAAAAAAGAGGCAAGGCGAACACTTATTTTTAGACTTTAGAATCCAGTTAGGTTTATTTATTTATTTATATATTTATTATGTTTTTGGCCATGCTGTGTGGCTTGTGGGGTCTTAGTTCCCCGACCAGGGGTCGAACCTGAGCTCTTGGCAGTGAAAGCTTAGGACTTGCTCTGCTTGGTTAGCCGCTGGACCACCAGGGAGTTCTCTGGGTTAGGTTTAGGTGCTCCAGCGCTCACTGGAGACGTCAAGGGGAGCGTGTCCCTGCATGGATGGTGTTCATTGTGCTGAGGAGTAAGTACAAATGACCACGCCAGCAGCTGAAAGTCAGGGGTCTTTTTCTGAGCCCTTGGGTTTTTCATGTGCCATAAAATTGCATTATGATGAAAAAATCCCAAAATAAAGCAAAATACTTACATGAAAGTACAAAATACAAAACTTACTGATGCGAGTTTATACGCTGTTTACTACACTCCGGCTGTGGCCTAAGGGCTGAAGGGCTCTATCTGTTCAGAGGTGGCCGGGGTCATCGGAACTCAGCCCTTCTGCCTAACCCGACCCTCTTTTGACCGGGGTAGACTGCCATTTCTGGACTCACTCGGAGCGTGAATCCCTTCGTTGTCTGGGAAGGTGGGGTCCCATCTACTTATAAGAATGAGGGGCGGCCCTAATATCCCAGTATGTAGGGTGTGACTGGCCACAGCCTTGTAGGACCACATGGGCCAACCTGGCTGTAGCCAGGATCTCCTCACTGAGGCCTCACACAGCCAGCACATACACCAGATCCCGAGCCAATTTCAGCCACTTCCTTGGAGCTCGGGATATCAATTCCCACAACCCTTCACCTTGCTCCCTGAGAGCTTTGCTTAACGCTTCAGAAAACTGCTGCTGGCCTGAAACACCTCCCCCGGCACAATCACTCTAATTAGTGTAGTGGATGCCCCAGGAGCACCGTTTTCCAGGCCTCAAAGAAACTCTGGTCTGTTCTGTAAATTTCCATGCGGGTCCCCAGGACTGTGTGAGTCACGGTGCTGGTTCTACCGGGTTCTTTATCAGAAGTGCAGGACTTCCCGCTTGGGGCAGCTGTCCCCTGTCTGAGATGAGTGAGAAGTAGGCACTACCTCCACCCGCTGTGATCACCAAGGAGGGAAAGGATTGCCCCCTGCTTCCCATAACGCCCAGACCCAAGCCAACAGCGTAAACGGAGCTTTCTCCACGCCCTCCAGCCCCTGTGCACATCTCTGCCCCCTATCCATCCTCCCACTTGTCTATCCAATAAGTACGGTCCAAGCGTCCACTGCGTGCCAGGCCGAGCCTCTGCTGGGGATGAGGTGGCCTTCCCGTGGATATTCGGCAGAGGAGCACTCCGGACAGAGGGAAGAGGAGGTACCCAGACCCTGCCATGGGATGAGCTCGGCCTGTTCAAGGAGCACAGGAAGGATGCTGTGACCGGACGAAGTGGACTTTGGCCAGGGGCCCCGTTCTGTAGTGAAGGCTTCCAATCTGAGAAACAGCCCCTTTCCATGGGGCCATCACTGATAAATACGTGTTCTGCAGTATTTGTGGGGCACTGGGTCCCCTTCCTTCTTATTAGAGCAGTGCTTCTTCATCAGGGCCAGCTTCGCTCCCTTTGGGACACGTGGCAACGTCTGGAGACAACCATGTGTGTGCGCATGTGCACGCCTGGCATCTAGTTGGGAGAGGCCAGGGTTCCTGCTAGACATCCTGCAACACACGGGACAGTCCTCACAACTCTGATCCCAAATGTCCACGGTGCTGAGGTTGGGAACCCTTGTTTTGGGTCTCAGCAGCCTACGACTGGCAGTCACGGGTCCCCTGCGGCGGAGAGGGCGTGGGGTGGAGGTGGGGGACATGGGGCAGAGCTGCCTCTGCTTCTGCAAAATCCCTTCCTCAAGGGGAGTGCTGTGCGTCACTCACAGGTGAGACCCACCCCGCGGTGGAGGGGACAGAGCAGCCACTACCCGGGTCCTCCCGGAGCTTAGCAAACACCCGCCAACCTCAGTGAGCTCTGCTCCGGGGATGGTGCTTTCATTTTCCCGACATGTGTAACCAGAGCTACGTGATTCGCGCACACTGACCCGTGTCACCACACGGTAGTACTGAGCCACGGGCAGGCAGATTCGTGCCTCAGCCTTCCCTCTGCCTGGATGGCTTTTCATCGTTGCAATCTCAGGGGACACTGGCCTTCCACCACTCAGTCCCATCCTCCCCAGACCCTTTTCTCTAGGTCTTGGACCCACCTTGCTCTCCTCGATTAAAAAACATCTGCCCTGTGTCACAGCCCCTCGGGATACCAGAAGCGAGGCCTAGAGCCCTCTGAGCTGAGGTGAGCTGAGGTGTGTGTGTGTGTGACAGGCGTGGCTTGGTACCAACGCTGGACGGAGGAGGCACAAGGCACGGAGCGCGAGACTGAGAGGGGCTTGGGGGAGGGAGAGGACGGGGATGCCTGGGGAGGCCAGGCATTCCCTCACTCACCCCTGGGCTCTGGCCGCCTCACCTAAAGGCTGTGGAAGCTGCATCCGCCTGGCTGCGCCAGCCCATCAGTGCTCAGCTGCGAGGCTCATTTGCTTACCGCAGGAAACGAGCTGCATCAACCGAGTGAGGCTGGTGTTCGCGCCACGCCACCCTGCTCTCAGCGCTGACTCCTGTCTCATCAGCCTCTTCACGGGGCATTCGCCAGCCACCCTCAGCTCAGCTCCGCCCACTGGATCTCGGGGCGGGGGCGGGTGTCTGTGACTTCCTTTCTCTCCAGCTCAGCAAGGGTTCTGCCCCTTTCAGGCTCTGGCGCTGTAGCTCACCAAGTATCGGGGGGTCTTCGTCCTCCCCCCGAGAAGAGCTCACTTCATCTTTGCGCAAGAAGGATCACATGCTAACCGTGGCAAAAGAAGGCCTGGCATTGTTCTGACGTTGCTGCAGATATGAGATTAAGGAAAAGAAGTCAGTTCCTTTGGCCTGGGGTAGGGCCTGAACGTTTGGAATTTTAAAACTTTCCCAGGCAATTTTAATGTGCGGCCAGGGTTGAGATGAATGAGATGATCCGTGACGTGTCCCCAGCTCTTAACAAGCGTACATGTATATTTTCGCACATGAATCTCTAGCCAGCGATTTTTTCCCTGCCAGAGGGAGCTGGGTGCCCACCGGCATCTTCTCATCCATCTCGCTGCTCATCCCCTCAGCCGCTGCACGCCCCTTAACTTTCCCGCGCCTGTTTCCTCATCTGTGAAGTGGGAATGGGGACACAGCCTGCTTCGCTCGGCCGTCCTAAGGTTTTAAGAGCCCCCCTAACTCCCCATTCCGTCGTCTGACTTTGACTCTGCTCATAACCAAGTTGTTTGCTATGAAAATAGCATCTCTTTTCTGAAAGGCGGGGGGAGGGACTTCTTTCTGGAGGCCTCTGGGGTTTAGGAAGTGCTGGACCGCGGGGCTTCTCCCCGCACGGAGAGCTTTTTCGAAGTTAACTTTGGGATCGTCCCCAGGGAGGGCAGGACGGTAAACGCAAAGCCCCGGCCTGAGGGGCATCGGAGCAAACTCCACCGTCGTGAACGTCTGGTGCTCCGTGAAAGATGTTCTTCCCCTGGGGGCGACCAAAGAGGAACGAGTCAGAGCGTGCCTGCCGCCTCCCCTGGCGCTCGGCGCGGGGGTACCGCCACTTACCGGAGCCCCGCGCGGGGCGCTGGCGGGGACTCGGGGGGGAGGAGGAGAGGGAGGGGGAGGGCGGCCCCCCCCCCCCGCGGCCCCCCCCAGCAGCAGCCGCAGCAGCAGCGCCCTGCGTCCCCGCCCCTACCCCCCCCCGCCTCCTCACCTATCAGATTTCCCGTGCGCACGGCGCGCCGCTCCTCCCACCTCCTAAATGCCTAGCGGAGGGGACAGCCGCGCTGGGCCTCGACCCGCTGCTCCGCGGACGGCCGCAATGCGGCTCTGAGCTCCCGCGGCTGCACCGGCTTCGCGCGGGGAGTGCTGGGCGCACGGTGAGGGCCGGCAGGGCCGAGCGGGCGCGCGGGGAGCGCGGGCGGGGCCGGGGCAGCTGGGGGCGGCGGCCGGGGCCGGGCGGATTTCCCCTCCAGCGCACTCCCGAGGAGCGCCTACGGCGGGCTTGGGTTTGACCTCTTTCTTTCTTCTTTGCACATTAAGGCAGTGGTTACAGACTAGATGTGATCCAAGTTGGTCCAACAGTGTATTCATTTAAAAAATTTACCTTTGTTGTTGAGAGCGTTTATGTTCTAACCGCTTAGCAAATTTCAGCTATCCGATACAGTGTCACCAGCTATAGACACCTTGCTGTGCAGTAGATCCTCAGGAGCTCTGTTTCCCTCACGCTCTAGCGCCTGGCAACCACTCTTTTACTCTCTATGATTTCCACTGAAAAAACAAATTTAAGCTTCCCGTGTAAGCGACACCATGCAGTATTCGCAGCATTTGTCTTTCTCCCTATGGGTTACTTCACTTAGCATAATGCCCTTCAGGGTTATCCATGTTGTTACAAAGGGCAGGATTTTTTCTTTTTTAAGGCTGAAAACATTCCATTCCATCATTCCTATGTGTGTATCACATTTTCTTTTCGTTTTTGAAGATTTTTTTTTTGATGTGGACCATTTTTAAAGTCTTTATTGAATTTGTTATAATATTGCTTCTGTTTTATGTTTTGGTTTTCTGGCCACGAGGCATGTGAGATATTAGCTCCCACACTATGGATGGAACCTGCACACCCTGCGCTGGAAGGCAAAGTCTTAACCACTGGACCGCCAGGGAAGTCCCCCCACGTTTTCTTTATCTGTTCATCTGTCCACACTTAGGTTGTGTTTGTACCTTGGCTATTGTGAATAATGCCGCAGGGAGCATGGGACTAGACAGCTCTCTGAGATGATGTTTTTATTTCCTTTAGGTTTTATAGTCAGAGATGGGATTGCTGGCTCCTGTGGTAGTTCTGATTTCTTGAGGAACCTACATACTCTTTTCCATAGTGGCTGCACCTATATATATTCCCATGAACAGGGCACAGGGGCTCATTTTCCTCCACATCCTTGCCAGCATTTGTTATCTCTTGTTCTGTTGATAATAGACAACCTAACAGGTGTGAGGTGATATCTCACTGTGGTTTTGATTCGCATTTCCCTGATGAGTCCCTGATGATTACTGACGTTGAGCATGTTTTCACATACCTGTTGGCCATATGTCTTCTTTGGAAAAAATGTTCACATCTTTTGCCCATTGGATGATTTGTTTCTTTCTTTCTTTTTTTTTTTTTGCGGTTCGCGGGCCTCTCACTGCTGTGTCCTCTCCCGTTGCGGAGCACAGGCTCTGGACGCGCAGGCTCAGCGGCCATGGCTCACGGGCCCAGCCGCTCCGCGGCATGTGGGATCTTCCCAGACCGGGGCACGAACCCGTGTCCCCTGCATCGGCAGATGGACTCCCAACCACTGCGCCACCAGGGAAGCCCTGATTTGTTTATTTCTTGCTGTTGATAACAATATATTTCTGAAGGGTTATCCCTACTCACATCACACACCCAGGAAGTTGGGTTATTGGGTGGACACAGTGCAAACAGAAGATTAGGGAATTAACATTGGATAGAAATGTCTCACAGTTAAAATGAATAACTGATCTAAAAAAAAAAAAATGTCAGCTCCTTAGCAGTCTGCACAGACAGCTCCTGCAGAGCGTGGGCGTTGTGCAGGGACTGACAGACAATATGATGAAAAGACATCTTTTCACCAAGTGCTAGTAGGGTTTTGACTTTGTGGAAGAGATGAGAAAGGGAGTCTCTTTAGATCATTTCTAAGTGCGGTGAGATTTTATAATCAACATTTTTGCAATATCTGTGCCAGTCGTGTGTGTGTGTGTGTGTGTGTGTGTGTGTGTGTGTGGTAAATATTGCATCTAACTTAAAAAAGAAAAAATCCTGTTTCTGTTTCACTTTTTTGTTGGTTTCTTTAGGTTTCTGACCTGTTGGGGATAAATACAGCTTCCAAAACCCTTTCCAAATCAGTAGTAATCAGATATTGTGAAGTTATTTTTCACTCTTCCTTTGTATTAGCATGACAAACTTAAAAAAAAAATCTTTGTTATGTTTTTACCCTTTGTAAATATTAATATCACCTCCCATCCCCTTGTCTCCCTCATTTACTATTTCTGCCCCCGCTTCTTGAAATGGAGGAGTAGAATTTAAGGAAGATAGAGATCTGGGGAGTGTCATATTCCAGTGAGCGCTGGGGGGTGGGACATGGCAGCTGTGTGGAGTGTCTTATAGACAGGAAATCCCTAGAACCACATTTGTGGCTAAGTGCACGCTGATTCTGCCCATCCTTGCATGTACTAAAATATTTCAGTTAAGTTGTCTAGTCTGGCAGATGGCCATCTTTTATGGTGTTTCCTCTGAAACAGCTACAAGTAATAGGCAAATTGTTTCAAAGAGAGAGCATTTAATATCTTCCTTTTGGTGAAGTAAGTCAGACAAAGACAAATACCGTATGATCTCACTAATATGTGGAATCTAAAACAAAACAAAACAAAAAACTGAGCTCATAGAGATCAGATTGGTGGTTGCCGGAGGCCGGGGGTGGGGAATTGAGGGGTGGAGGTGGGGTGGGCGATAGGCAAAGTGGGTCAAGGGGCTTAAAATGTACAGATTCCAGTTAGAAGAGAAATAAGTTCTTATTACAAGAGAAACAAGTTTTTTTTTAACATAGTAAAAAAAAACACCCTATCTATCTGTCTGTCTACGTATGTCTTCCTTTTAAGGAATGGTTGCACATCTATTAAGACCTGTTTTCTCTGTCCTTTCATGTTTTCTTTCTCTTTTCAAGTCAGTTCATCTTATATAGTTCCTTTGTTAGGTAAACTTAAAAAATAATTAAGCTCTGATATGTGCAGAGAGGATTTCAATATGAGGTCCACTGACATTTAACTCCTGCATATGCAACTCGGAGTGTAAAGATATTTCACTAAGTTGTCACCTCAAAAAATTGACAAGGACAGTGCTGTCTTTGTGAAGATTCTTCCAGACACTGGCACCCTTTCTTCTGTATGATTTCTAAGTAGGTGCTTTGAATAAACCAGGACGACGATTAATGTCTGTTTTTATGAGAGGCTACATGCCTGGACAGGCTTCCTTGTGTGGGTGGCAAAGTTCATCCTTTCATCAGGGCACCAGCGCGCAGCCCTCCTTCCTCCGTCCTGCCTGCCCAGCTTC
The DNA here is from genome assembly GCF_039906515.1 of Pseudorca crassidens. Lineage (NCBI taxonomy): Eukaryota > Metazoa > Chordata > Mammalia > Artiodactyla > Delphinidae > Pseudorca > Pseudorca crassidens. The sequence continues at coordinate 143,579,722 of NC_090300.1, forward strand.
AGGCAGAAGACAAGCGCAGCCTCAGGTCAGTTCAGACCAATTCTGGAAGGGTGTCAGGGTCTCCATTGCCTCCTGCCTGGACATGGACTTGGACTTGGGCTCCGAGCCAGGCACTGGTGTCCCAGGGGAGTCCTTTGCCTTCTCAGGATGCTTGTCTATTTGACCCAGCCTCTGATCACATTTTTACTTGATTCTCTGCCAGAACTAGATCCTCGTCCTGGGTCCTGGTTCCAATGGCCGAGAAACGCGGCTTGGCCCTGGTGCTATTGACCTCCTCTGCTGCACCTCCCCACCCCCAGGAAAGCCCCTCGAATGGATAGGGGCTACTTCCAGCCCTCCTAATTCCAGACTTTTCTCCTTTGCCCTTGGCCTGAGGGCCAGGCTCCTTTGAGTTTTTTGTGGCTGGTCTCCTGTGGGTTTTGGCAAGACTTTTCTTTGTTTACGAAGGGAGTGAACCTGTGTCTGAAGCGACAAGGTGAAGTGGGGGGGGGGGGCGAGTGATTTGTAGAGATTTTGACAATGAACGTGGCCTTCCTTGCAAACCAGAATTATGGGATATGGATATGGTGGAATGAGACTCATTTGAAAGAACACATCAACCAGAATTTTTATATCTAACTTTGAATGTTTTCCCATAGCCTCAATAGAAGAAAAAGAGCCAGAAGTTGTGTGAGACCAAGTTGGGTAAAGGAAGTAGCTGGCCATCTATTCATGCATTCATGGAGGGATGAAGAGTTTGGACGCTGGACCCAAATGCCTGGGTTCATATGCCAGCTCTGTCAGGTACTTGTTCTGTGACCTTGGGCAAGTTACTTAATTTCTCTCTGCATCAGTTTCCTCAATTGAAATCAGAGGTCATAATGGTATTTATTTCATTGGGGGGTGGTTATGAGATTAGATGGTTCCATATCTATAGAGTTTTACAACAGTGCCATTATGTAATATGTACCATAGGACTTATAGCTATTACTATTATTTGCCTTTTATGTGCCACGCACTTAAAACCATGTTGTATAAAATTGTTTCGTGGGCTTCCCAGGTGGCGCAGCGGTTGAGAGTCCGCCTGCCGATGCAGGGGACACGGGTTCGTGCCCCGGTCTGGGAAGATCCCACATGCTGCGGAGCGGCTGGGCCCGTGAGCCATGGCCGCTGAGCCTGCGCATCCGGAGCCTGTGCTCTGCAACGGGAGAGGCCACAACAGTGAGAGGCCTGTGTACCGCAAAAAAAAAAAAAAAAAAAAATTGCTTTGGATCAAGAATGAAAATGAAGTAACAAAACTGGTTTTCTTTTATTGAATTAAAAAAAAAAGCACCTTGGTTTTAAAAGCAATTGCACCCAAAATGTGCCCAGACTATTTTGAGCAACAGCAGAATTGTTGGAATAAAATGACTAATGTTAGGGCCACAGTATTTAATTTGATGTCTCAGTTTTGGTTCCTACGCCTTATATTTAACTTCTGACTCTGTAATTATTTGAAGCCATTCCTGGGCATTACTATGTAAGTTTTCAGCTTTGTCTATGCCGTTTCTTACCATTTCTAATTTATTGATTAGTTTTAAAGATTAGTTGTAAAGTTTCCCCACCTTGTTCTTTTAAGCCACTTTTCTAGATCTTATAGCTATGGGGAGAAATGGAATCATATTTATGATATTGCATCTTTCTACCTATGAACATCGTATGTCTATACATAGTTTATGTCCTTTTGTTATATTTGTTATTTATTATATTGCTATCTGTTGCATTGTTCATTGAATGTTCCTAAATAACATTTTAAAATATAGCAGTCTTGCACATCTGTAGTTAGATTTAGTCCTTGATACCTTTCTTCTAGTTTTTGATGCCCTTGTGAATGAGATTTTTGTTCATTTTTGTGCTGCTTTAAAAAGTATTCATTTTGAAACAATTCTAGACTTACAGAAATGTTGCAAAGGTTGTACAGAGAGTGCCTGTAAACCTTTCACGCAGCTTTCCGTTTACATGGTTATGTAAGATGTTAACACTAATAGTTCAGTTATTGAGATCAGAAAATTAACATTGACACAGTACTCTTAATTAATCTTCAGACCTTATTTGAATTTTGCCCTTTTTCTTGCTGATGTCATTTTTCTGGTCCAGGATCCCACCAAAAACCCCATTTTGCATTTGGTTGTTATGTCGCCTTATCACCTTCAATCTGTAGTAGTTCCTCAGTCTTTCTTTGTCTTTCACAAACTTGATATTTTGGAAGAGTCCAGGGCAGTTATCTTGTAGAATGTTCCTCCGTTTGGATTTGCCTGACATTTTCTTAGGACTAGATTGAAGTTATGCATTTTTAACAATAGTAACACCGATGTTTGATAAATTGGATATGTTTTCTGATTGGTTATAGTAGTTTATATGTAGATTCTCTAGAATATTTTATATAGAAAATTGTATTAGATATTTTGGTTGTTTGTGTTTTCCTAGCATGTGAGAGGGTTTTACTTCTCTAAACTTTTGAAGTTTGGCACAGTCACATGACTTTTTTTGGTCAGTGAAATGGGAGCTGAAGTGGTGAATGCTAAGAGATTTAATTGCAGCTGCTTGATTTTCCAGCTCTCTATTCTCTGCTTGTGTAAGCACATATTGATATGAACATGTCATAAGAAAAATAGCATAAAATGATAAATCAACATATGAAGGATAGCTGCCTTCAAAAGTAGCCTGGATCAGCAATGGACTTTGCTTATGTGAAAATAAATGTTTACAGTATTTAGATCTGAGATTTTGGGGTTGTTTGTTAATGTGGCATAATCTAGACTATTTGGTTTGATATAGTATTTTCTGTAAATAAGAATAGCATAGTTTCATTTCTTCCAATTCTTATATCTCATTTCTTTTTCTGGTCTTATTGCATTGGCTGGGGCCTTGAGTACAATGTTTGATAAAAGCAGTGATAATAGACATTCTTGTCGTGATCTTGACATTGAAGGGAATTCTCTTAATTTTCACTATTAAGTTAGATGTTTATGATTGGGGTTTGATGAATACCCTTCTCTATCATGAATTAGTGCTGAATTTTATTGATTCCGTTCTTTTGGTTGCATCCCTAGAGATAATCATGTATTTTTTTCCTTCATTTAATTTACTGATATAGTATATTAATAGAAACCTGATATATTATTTAGGAACTTTACCATTTATGTCTGAAGGAGATATTGTTCATAATTTTCTTTTCTTTTACTTTTGCTCTCTGAAGTTGACATTTTTATTTCTGTTTCTCTAAAACAGCTTGTATAAAAGAAAGATTTTTATCAGTATTTTGTTCCTTTAAATTTTGTACGTTTAAATCTAAATCTTTTTGAATTGTTGTCTTTTAGGGTGGGGTAAGGTACAGTATCTTTAATTACTGTTTGTTTATTCAAGTTCTATTTCTTCTTCAGTGAATCTTGTTATTTGTGATTTTTTTTACAATATGATTTCATCTAAGTTGAAATTTATTGCATAAAGGTTGTTCATAATATTCCATTATGATTTAAAATGTTTATTTCTTTATGGTTATGGACCTTTTTAATTTTTAATATGATTCATTTGTGCCTCTTTTCTGGTTAAATCTTGCTAGAACTTTATTTTATTGGTGTTTCTAATAAACAGTTTTTGAATATGTAGGTATCTCCTCTGTTTTATTCTCTATTTCATTCATTGCTACTCATATCATTTCCCCATTGTTTTTGCCTTTTTAATGTTTATTGTCTTTTCACTAGCTTCTTGAATTATATGTGTAACTTATTTTAAATCCTTCTTTTTCTATCTGTAAATTTATTCTTAAGTGATTTTTAGTTGCATTCCAGAGGTTTCAATATGTTGTTCTTTCATTGTTATTTGGTTTAAAATATCCGTTGTGAATTCCTCTTTAAGCCATAAATTATTATTATTATTTTTTTGATTTATTTGATTATTTATTTATTTTTGGCCATGTTGGGTCTTAGTTGTGGCACACGGGCTCTTTGTTTTAGCGCGCGGGCTTCTCTCTAGTTGTGGCGTACAGGTTTTCTCTCTCTAGCTGTGGTGCACAGGCTCCAGGGGATGTGGGCTCTGTAGTTTGTGGCACACAGGCTCTCTGGTTGAGGCATGCAATCTCAGTAGTTGTGGCATGTGGGCTTAGTTGCCCCGTGGCATGTGGGATCTTAGTTCCCTGACCAGGGATCGAACCCACATCCCCTGCATTGGAAGGCGAATTCTTTACCACTGGACCACCAGGGAAGTCCCAGCCATAAATTATTTCATATATAAATTTAAAAGTTTCAAAACATACATTTTTCTCCATTATGTTTTTATGGTTTTTTTTTTTTTTTTTGTGGTACACGGGCCTCTCACTGTTGTGGCCTCTCCTGTTGTGGAGCACAGGCTCTGGACGCACAGGCTCAGCGGCCATGGCTCACGGGCCCAGCCGCTCCACGGCATGTGGGATCTTCCTGGACCGGGGCACGAACCCGTGTCCTCTGCATCGGCAGGCGGACTCTCAACCACTGCGCCACCAGGGAAGCCCCTATGTTGATTTTTAGATTCTAAAAATGGTACACGTGCAATTAAAAAAAGTGTTTATTCTTTATTTCTCTACATATATATTAAATGAAGTTCATTAGTTTTCTTTATTAAGTCACTATTATTACTGTTTTTTGGTTTGCTTGTCTTATACTTTCTGAGAGGAATGTGTACACATACAATTTATCCTTGTAGTACTTGGATATACTGTATCCAAGTACACAATTTATACTTGTACTACTGTCTTTTTTTGTGTTGTATGTTTTGAGGCTGTGTTGTGAAAGGCTTCCAGGTATATCAAGGATCTGTATTATAAGATTAAATGGTGAACTGCTGTGTTGAGTTGCTACTTTTGGCTTGAATCCTCCTTTGTCTCAAATAGCTGCACTAGGGATCTCCCCCAGCCCACCTCACTGCTTAGTACTGCAGGTATCCGTCCCACCTATTTTTGTACCTTTACTTCGGATGTGTTATTTGAACCTGCATATAGATGGACTTTTTCTCCCAATCTGATAAATTCTGTTTATAAATGAGTTTAATCCACTTATAATAAGTATGATTTCTGAGGTACTTGGATTGAATTCTATTTTCTCATGAGTGTTCTCTTTACCAAAGTGTTTTCTTTTTTTTTATAGATTAAAATAAAATCTTATTTTATTTTTGGCTGCGTTGGGTCTTTGTTGCTGCACATGGGCTTTCTCTAGTTGTGGCGAATAGGCGCTATTCTTTGTTGCGGTGCACAGGCTTCTCATTGAGGTGGCTTCTCTTGTTGCGAACCATGGGCTCTAGGCATGTGGGCTTTAGTAGTTGCAGTGCGTGGGCTCAGTAGTTGCAGCACATGGGATCCCGCGGGCTTCAGTAGTTGTGGCGTGCGGGCTCAGTAGTAGCTGTGGCTTGCGAGCTCTAGAGTGCAGGCTCAGTACTTGTGGCGCACAGGCCTAGCTGCTCCGCAGCATGTGGGATCCTCCCAGACCAGGGATCCAACCCATGTCCCCTGCATTGGCAGGTGGACTCCCAGCCACTGCGCCACCAGGGAAGTCCCCATTTTTCTTTAGTTCTTTTTTCTTCATTTTTTGTCTCCTGTTGAATTGATAAAGTTTTCTATGTTTCTATATTAGCCCTTTGCTGATTTGCAAACTACAGACTGTAGTTGCATTATTTTAGTGATTATCCTTAATTTTGAGCCATGCATTTTAACCATATATAACTTAAAGTTTTTCAGTATTTCTATCATTTTCCCTACCATGACAAGGACCTTAACACACTTTAATTATCAAACAACCTCTTTCCCTTATTTTTAAATTTATTTTTATTTTTTGCGGTGCGCAGGCCTCTCACTGTTGTGGCCTCTCCTGTTGCGGAGCACAGGCTCCCGACGCGCAGGCTCAGCGGCCATGGCTCACGGGCCTAGCCGCTCCGCGCCATGTGTGATCTTCCCAGACCGGGGCACGAACCTGTGTCCCCTGCATCGGCAGGTGAACTCTCAACCACTGTGCCACCGGGGAAGCCCTCTCTCCCTTATTTTGTAACTGTTTCTAGAGTTTGGTTTTAACTTTTTAAACATGAAATAGTAGTTCTTTATATGGACATAAATTAATTAAAATTAATTAATTTATTCACACAACTTAATTTATTAATCACAAATTTGGTCAATTTCTCTGCCATTGTTGTGTCCCATATCCCGGGATGTAGGTCTGGGTTTGGACATCTTGCTGAAGTGCATCCATTAATAATTGTTTTAGTGATACTACATGGGTGGTAAACTTTCATACTATTTGTGTGCTTGAAAATGTCTTAATTATGGCTTTACATTTGCATGTTAGTTTAACTGGGTATAACATTTTAGATTGGCAATAATTTCCTTCCAGCATTTTGAAGATAACACTCCATTATCTTCCGTCATGAGAAATTTCTGTCAGTCTAGTTGTGGGGCTTTTGTGGACAATTTGCCTTTCTTTCTGATAGCTTTTGAGACTTTCTCCTTATCCTCCATGTTCCACAGTGCCCCCATGATGTGTTGAGGTGTGGATTTATCTTTATTTATCATGCTGGGTACTTACGGTGCTGGTGCCGTTTTGATTTCAGAACTCATATCTTCATTCTGAAAAAGTTTCAGCTGGTATTTCTTCTGATATTTCTTCTCTGCTATTCCCTCAATTCTTTTCTTCAGGAACTCTTTTCAGATTAAGCTGATCCTTTTAATCTGTTTGCAACATCTCCTTTGTCTTTCTGATAAGTTCTGGTTGTTGTTGGAGAGTTATCTCTGAGGGGAGATAATGATTCTCCTTTCAGTAAGGGTCTACCTTTCTCTATGGAAACTGGGAAGGCCAGCCTGGAGGTTTAACCCTCATTTTACTCTAGAGCAGGGGTCCCTATCCCCCAGGATCTAATGCCTGATGATCTGAGGTGGAGCTGATGTAATAATAATAGAAATAAAGTGCACAATAAATGTAATGGCTTGAATCATCCCCAACCCCCCCCCCCAACCCTGGTCCTTGAAAAAATTGTCTTCCATCAAAATGGTCCCTGGTGCCAAAAAGGTTGGGGACCGCTGCTCTAGAGGATCACTTCCCTCAGGTTTCCTACCTACCACCTCTGTTCACTTTTCTCCAGCTTGGGAAGTGCAACAAGTAAGACTTTTATGAATTTCAGTTCCTCACCTTTTCCCACTTTCATCTGCCCATTCACCTGTGCATGTAAAGTTCTGGTGTTTCCAGTGCTTTTCCTGGACCAGCACTTTCAAGGAGTATGCCAAGAGTTGTGTCCCTTCATTTGAGTGTTGCTTGTATAATTTTGGCCCATTTGAACTTACTGTTTCATTTCAGTGTGGACAAAGTAGAGGAAGAAATGTCTCGGTACCTGTTACACATTTAAGCAATGATATCAATAATTGCTAACATTATTCAACCCATCAGCAGTGGGTCATGATGCTGAAAGCTCAGCCTCTCTGTACACTGGTGCCGAATTGAATCTCGGAGACAGCGTTTTGGGTGAAGTAGAAAAAAATAGCTTTCTTGCTTTGCGAGGCAAAGGGGGACACAGTGGGCTCCTGCCCACGAAAACTATGTGTCCCAACCCAGGGGAGTTTGGCGAGGAGTTTTATGGCAACGGTTCAAGGGTGGGGTTGCTGACAGGATGAGGATGTGAGCAGGGTCTCGGGTGGTCGGTCTCCTAATCTGGATGAGCTTCTCTGGTCCCTTTAATCTTGCTTCGGGTGGTTTCCTGGCTGTTCCTTCCTTGATTAGCAGCTGTTCGAATCTGCCCTTTGGAACTCAGGGCAGGCCATGGAGGCTGGAGTCTTGCCTACAAGAAACACGGGACAAAAAAGGCCTCCATGCCTGGGAGCCCCACAGGGCCCCACTAGGTTTCAGTCAGAATGGGTGTTCAATATTCCTATTTTGTATGAGGTCTGGCACCATGCCCAGGTGATTGGAATCTTTAGAAAGAAAGAGGTACCCACTGTAATTGGACATGAATTAAGGAACTGAGAAATTTGAATGAGGCAAATAAATGGTGGAGAGATGGCCTTATTAAGGTGTAGGTGTAGATGGAAGAATGGTGGTCAACATTCCATAGATACAACCTGTCATGAATGCTCCACAGTTAACTCTCAAAGTTTTCTGGAGAATCCTGAAACTGGATTTTTTGGATACCCTTATTTGGCTTTCTCAAGGACAAAATGCCCAGTTTCCCTCCTTGCTAGTTATTAACTAATCAGTTTACCCCTCAAAAAAGTGCAAGTAAGATTCGTTATCCCAAAATTGAAGTTTTTCTCCCTGTACACATTCTCTTGTATATCTCGTTTTTGCTTCTGCTCTGAGAGTCAGTTTACCAGTTGCTTCCCATGCGAGAACATCATTTATAAGAAAGATAACTAAACTGCATGCAAATATGCAATTTCCCCTGCGTTACGCTTTGACGGATCTACACGTCCCATTTTAGACTTAGGGCATAGCACTTACATCCAGTATCGCATGCCCACTTTTCCTGGTTCTTGTTTTGCTGACTTCTAACATGCTCCTCACACCTGTCTAATTGAAACTCCTTCTTGGATCACCTGTAGTTTGTACTTGTTTTTCCATCAGGTGAAACGGAGGAGCTTTTTCAGGCTAATGAAAACCTATGATGCCAACCACCATGTGGGAGATTTGAATGGTTAGAGAAAAAGACTTCTGAGGTTAGAAAGGCATTTTGCATGTGGTTGGTTATTCAGATTCGTGGGGCTGATGGCTTTTGCTGTCTTGCTGCCCCACCCCATCTGGGCTGCTACCCCACGCAGTCAGTCTGTTCTTTGTTTGTTCAACGTCTTCATTAGTCTGTGGAATATGTTTCCTACTGTTCGAAGATCAGAGAAATTTGGGCAACTCTGCCTGTGAATCTTCTCTTGAGGTTCACTCTGCACGTGGTCTTTGTAAAGTTTCCCAAAAGTCGTGCATTAAAGAAGCCTGTTTAATTTTGTTTAATACAGTGGTTCCCCAACTTGCAGTTCCACCTCTCTCCCACCCTCACCCCTCTGCCCCCAACACACACACAGTCTGCTTGACGTATGTGTGGGCACCTACATGGGCACGGTGGGGCAGTGTGGGCAAACCTCCTCCACACTGACGGAAAGGACTCCATGTTCCCACTCACTCTCATCTTGGCTTCCCTTCAACCCTTGATTCTTTCCTTTTTCTTTTTTTATTTAATAGTTTTATTGGAGTATAATATCCACATCATATATTTTTTTGCACAGAGTTTACAATTCATTGACCCTCAAACTCTTTTTTATAAATTTGTGTAAAATATACGTAAATTAAATTGACCATGTTAGCCACAATTCCACAATATTTAGTACATCCACAGTGATTTGCAACCATCGCTACTATCTAGTTGCCGAACATTTTCATCATCGCAAAAGGAAACCCTGTACCCGTTATCAGTCATTTCTCCCCAGAGCCCCCAGCCCTTAACAACTACCATTCTACCTTCTGTCGCTATGGGTTTGACCATTTGTATTTGTCCTCGTGTGACTGTCTTGTTTCACTTAGCATCATGTCTTCGAGGTTCATCCTTTCTGTAGTGTGTCAGAATTTCTTTCCTTTTCAAGGCTGAATACTATTCCATTGTATGAATATGCCACATTTTGTTTATCCATTCATCCATCAATGGGCTATTGTTCCCACATTTTGGCTACTGTGAATAATGCTGCTGTGAACGTGGGTGTACAAATATTTGTTCAAGTCCCTGCTTTCATTTCTCGTGGGTTTATACTCAGAAGGAGAATTACTGGATCATATGGTATGTCTAGGGTTTCTTACTTTGGGAATTGCCATACTGTTTTTTACAGTGCCGTGCCACTTTATAGTTCCACCAGCATTGCACAGGTTGGGTTCCAATGTCTTCACATACTTGCCAGCACTGGTTAATTTTTAAAAAGTTGTGTTTTTGTAATAGCCTTCCCAGTGGGTGTGAACTAGTATCTCGTTTTGTTTTTTGCATGTGGGATCTTAGTTCCCTGACCAGGGATCCAACCCATGCCCCCTGCAGTGGAAGCGTGGAGTCTTAACCACTGGACCATCAGGGAATTCCCCTCATTGTGGTTTTGATTTACATTTCTCTAATGATTAGTGATGTTGAGCATCTTTTCATGAGTGTATTTGCCATCTGAATGTCTTCTGTGGAGAAAGGTCTATTCAGGTCTTTTGCCCATTTTTAAATATGGGTGTTTGCTTTTTGTTATTGATGAACCCTTACTTGTTAACAGATAAGATACTCTCACTGTCATGAACTTATGGGAAAGATATTGACTTTAAGCAACCACAGATAGAAAATATTCAGGAAAAGAAATTATAGAAACCTCGCACCTGCAACTGTTTACATAGCATTTACACTGTATTTACGAGCATTGACATAGTACTTACATTGTATTAGGTATTAAAAGTCATCTAGGGACTTCCCTGGTGGTGCAGTGGTTAAGAATCTGCCTGCCAATGCAGGGGACACGGGTTCGATCCCTGGTCTGGGAAGATCCCACATGCCATAGAACAGCTAAGCCCATGCACCACAACTACTGAGCCTGTGCTCTGGAGCCCTCAAGCCACAACTACTGAGCCCGTGTTTCACAACTACTGGAGCCCGCATGTCACAACTACTGAAGCCTGCATGCCTAGAGCTCATGTTCTGCAACATGAGAAGCCACTGCAATGAGAAGCCTGCGCACCACAAGGAAGAGTAGCCCCCGCTTGCCACAGCTAGAGAAAGCCCACGCGCAGCAGCGAAGACCCAACGCAGCCAAAAATAAATAAATAAAGTAAATAAATTTAAAAAAAGTAATCAAGAGATGAGTTAAAGTATACAGGAGGATGTGCATAGGTTATGTGCAAATACTACGTCATTTTATAAGAGACTTTAGCATCCTTGGATTTTGGTGTCCACAGGGGTCCTGGAGCCAATCCCCGTGGATACCGAGGGATGCCTGTAATCTGGTTTTTCTCTTATGTGTCCAGTTGGTCCCTTTTCACCTCCATTTGTTCCCCTCCTGACTCTTGTTTCCTAAATTCTGTTCTTTGCTCCTCATCATTCTCTTCCTAGACATTGTCTTGCTGTCGTCATTTCATTGTCCACCTTTGTGCAGACAGATTCTCACTAGGTTACCTCTCTACCTTTTAGTAGGAGGCTTCTTGTAGCATGAAACTGTGCTGTATGGACATATTTTGGGGAGGACATTTTGACCCTTGTCAGATCACTCCATGTCAGCTGCCCCCTCACCAGCTCATACACAGCCATGTCAGTTCCACCACAAACCTGGAAGAATTTGACCTTTCACCTATTTCTATGAATTGCGTTATTTTGAAGATGAAATCACAAGTGTCACCCTGCACAGTGGACCTAATAGGACCACATTAAGTGATTATATCCTGAGTAGATGTAAGAAGGGATGGTGGGGCTTTATGAATCAAACAAACTAATGTCATGGAAGTCTTAGGAGTGATTTAGAATGTAGCTGGTGCTTACTAGTTACTGGATAATGTGAGGTACTTAATTGACTTTCACAAAAACTTTAGAAGGTAGTTAGTATTATCTTACCATTTTAGACTTTTTCCATTTCTCACTTATAGAGACAATAGTCTTTTTTTTTTTTTTTTGAGATTCCAGAAATATATTCAACCCTCTGTGGCCAATTGATTTTCTTTCTTTCTTGTTTTTTTAGTGTTTTCCAGCATGTTTTTTTTTTTAACATCTTTATTGGAGTATAATTGCTTTACAATGGTGTGTTAGTTTCTGCTTTATAACAAAGTGAATCAGTTAGTCTTAAGACGGTAAATATGCCCAGAGTCTCATAACTAGCAAGTGACTGACTTAAGATTTAACCCATTTCCTTGGATTCCAAACACAGAACTCTTAACATCTTGACTGTCTTCAGTATGTGTCATTTCCCATTTTCCATTTCTCATTTTATTTGTTCCTGCCCCCTCTTCCTATATTTATTGGATATGCTACAGCTTAGTCCATTTCAAAGAGAGGATGTGTGTGTATTTATCAATAATATCTTGTTTTAATGTGTGAATTAATTCAATCCTGCTTTTAGTTTTTATTATTCTAACTCTTTTCTATAATTTTCATTTGTTTTCTAAATTCTATGAGAGCTTAGTCCTTTTCTTTAATAATGGAAATACTTAAGGCTATGCATTTTCCTCTGAAAGCAACTTTGAACACATTCTAAGGAATCAACTCGTGTTATCCTTTGTTTTGTTTTATAATTAAACAGTTATTACACTTTTAATATCTCCTTTTCACCTCATAGTTAATTTTCTTTATTTCTAAGTGGTTAGGATTTGATGATCTTGTTAAACTTAATGTTAATTCCTGGTTTTATTCATTTATTGCTGGGATGATGGCCTGTTGTTTCCCTCTTAAGTCGGTATACAGTTATACTGCTATTCAGAAGTACATGTAGTTATAATAATGGGAATGCTGGCTTAAAATGAAAATTACCAGCATTTGAAAACAGTGCTTATAACTCACTTATTTTAGTCTAAATTTGAATTCTCATTTCTCCAACTGATATGCTGTGTTTCTTTTATTATTAAAATAAACTATATATTCTCAATAAAATACTTAGGGCACATTTCTAGCTTTGTTTTTTATAGGAAAATGGTCCCAGCCTGTTCTGTAACAGCCAGCACTCTGTAAAAACGAAGAGCTGTTGTTAAGTGGAACCGTAGGAGTAGCTAACAAATCCGTCAATGTTTAACAATTTTAATGAGCTTTTCAAAAGTGTCATATTTTCACTGTGAATCGTTTCACATTAAAATCTCTAGTTTTCTTGCCAACGTTATCGTTAATGAAAGCTGTGTGCTTCCAGCCAGATTTGGAGCGAAGTGAATGTGAGTGAGCTGGAAGCAGAATCCATAAGAAACCCGTGTCCGAGGGGAAATTTCCTGAGCATGTGGGTCTTGGTTCTGTTAATTCCCTCTGGCAATTTTAGCCACATTCCCCCCAAGTCCCAGGGCAGTGACTCATTCAGGACTACTTGGGAATTGGTGACTTAGGTCAGTGAAATGTCTTTCTCACATATTTCTGCTTCTTCCACTGATTCATGGTGTCTGTGGTGGGTTTTCAAGTGAGAAACAGTGAAATACACAAGGAGGTGACTGGCATTTGACCAGGAGATGATGTTTGCATGTTAGTATTTTCTTTTTCCATTTCAGGAAAGGTGGTTTCCATAGATTCATTGAAAAGCTATGATGACCTAGAGGTGGCCAGAGGAGAGAGGGTAGTTCTGGAGAGGTAAGATGAGGCAGAAAAAACTAAGGAAGGATGGGACGCAGCTGAATGGAAATAGCCCCCAGCTCTTTTTGACTCTTGAATGTTGTAACCATCTGTCTAGTCTTTTGTAGGAGTTCCTGCCTTTAGAGTTTTCTTTAAACAGAAATAAAAATCAAGTGGGGAAGAATTACGGAAAATTATGGAAAAAACATTTTTCCTTTCAGAATATTCATAGAGAGAGGAGGAAGCATGTCCTGACAGATCTAAATGCAATGTGGCTTGTGGGAGGAATTCCACCTAGTACCGTATTGTGTTTGCTGCCTAGCACAGCTCGCACAAGATGCGTTGCAGATATTCCGGCAATAACTGCTTTGAGTAATTTTATTCATTTATTCACTTAGTAAATATATAAGTGTTCTAGGGCTGACATAACAAGGGACCACAGAGCAAGTGGCTTAAACAACAGAAATTTACTGTCTCACAGCCTTGGAGGCTGGAAGTCCGAGATCAAGGTGTCAGCAGGGCTGGTTCTGAGTCCTGTGAAGGAGAATCTGCTCCAGGTTTATCCTCAACTTCTGGTGGTTTGATAACAATTTTTGATGTTCCTCAGCTCGTAGAAGCATTACCCTGATCTCTGTCTTCATCTTCACATGGTGCTCTGTGTGTGTGTGTGCATCTGTGTCCAAATCTCTCTGTTTTCTAAGGACCCCAGTCATATTGGATGAGGGACCACCCTATTCCGGTATGACCTCATCTTAACTAATTACATCTGCAATGTCCCTATTTCCAAATAAGGTCACATTCTGAGGTCCTGAGGGTTAGGACTTCAGTATACGGACTTGGGGGGAACAAAATTCAACCCATAACAGTAAATATTTATTTACGCAGCCAGTGAATGTTTACTGAGCATCTGCTATGTGAAAAGTACGTTATGAGGTGTTGAGGTTTAAATAAATACTAATAAAATATTTCCTGTCACAAGCCACTTACAGTATAGTATAAACAAATAATGTAGCAACAAATAACTATAATCCGGTGGTGCTATGGTAAAGGTGTGTACAAGGAATTGTGGTGGAGATGGCAGGAAAACTTCACGCAAAGGGCAAAGTTTGAGCCGGATCTGAAAGGATTAAAAGATCACTTGGTAGACCATGGGCATTCTGGCCAGAGAGAGCAGAATGGAGGTCTGAAACAAAACAGTGCACTCATGGGACTTTAAGCCATCTTGTGGCAGGAGTGTAGGCTGCACTGTGGAGGTGATGGTTGCCACTGCAAAGGTTTTGTTTTAATTGCAGTACAGTTGATTTACAGTATTCTGTTTGTTTCAGGTGTACAGCAAACGTGATTCACTTATATATATATATATATATTCACTTATATATTATATATGTATATATATTCTTTTTCATTCTTTTCCATTATAGGTTATTACAAGATATTGAATATAGTTCCCTGTGCTCTACAGTAAATCCTTGTTGTTTGTCTACTTTATATATAGCAGTTTGTATCTGTTAATCCCATACTCTTAATTTATCCCTCCCCCACCTCCATTTCCGCTTTGGTAACTGAAAGTTTGTTTTCTGTGCTTGTGAGTCTGTTTCTGTTTTGTAAATAAGTTCATCTGTGTTGTTTTTTTTAGATTCTACATATAAGTGATATCCTATGATATTTGTCTTTCTCTGTCGGACTTATTTCACTTAGTATGATCATCTGCAGGTCCATCCATGTTGCTGCAAATGGCATTATTTCATTCTTTTTTAAAGGCTGAGTAATAGTCCATGGTCACTGGAAAGTTTTAAGCACTGGAATGACACTACTGGACTTGTGGTTTTGAAAAGTTCTGATTGACAGCATAGAGGCTGCAGTGGAGGTGGTTAAGTCCAGAGTTTGTGAGATGAAACAGTCAAAATGGGCTTGAGTTTGGCGCTTGTGAGTGGATTCTAAGGCCCTTCAGCCTGAAAAGAGGAGTGGAATTTGAGCTGTCTATGGGAGGTCCATTTGGCATTTGCATTTGGAGATAGGCAAAAAGTGCGGAAAGACAGTATGGATTAGGGGATGATTTTGTGTATAACCGGGGGAGGTGGGGTGGATAAGGGAGACCATGTCAAGTAACAAGAGAGGGTCGGCAGCACACCTGAATTTTAGGGGCAAGATGAGTAGCAGAGCCAACAAAGGAGAGTCAGAGTGAAAAATCAGAGTGATCAGAGGAGAAGCAGATGAGCACAGCATAGAAGCCAAGGACTGTGGCTGTTATGAGAAGAAACACCCGACATCTCCAGCAGGTCATGGAAGATGAAGCCTGCGTAGAGCTCATGTGCCTTGTGGCTCAGTCTTGACGTTATATCTTTTACAGTCTCATCTGATATATATGAAAATATCAGCCGTTTGATATCCAAAAGGCAAGAAGAATCTTTGCTGAAATCTTTCAAAGGACGCCATAATGCCCAACAACATCTTAAATTCTCCCTGCTCTTTCCCTGTAATCTGCCACCTTCCAAGTTACCCGGTCCCCGTCCTGTAAATTCTCCAACATCTCTCCAATCCAGCCCTCACTAGCTCTTTCTTTCACCCCAGCACCTCTTATCTTCCATGTTGATTCTGTTCTGTTCTACTAGTAACTCTCCGCCTTTTCCAGTATTTCTCAATTCTTCGCTCATCTTTGCAAGGAACAAGCTGGTAAAGACAGCATTCTTGGCAGAAGTGTGGAGGAGGAATAGACTATCAGTATTCCTCCGTTAATCCTTTCCTGACCCAGAGCAGGCTGTTGGTGACCTTTGGTAGAGTGCTTTCAGGTAAGCAAGGGGGGTAGAGGCAGATAGCAGTGTGTTGAAAGTTAATTAATTGGGGGATAAGGCTGTACAAAGTGGTGAGTACAGACTATTTATTCCAGAAGCTTGATTTGGAAGGGAAAGAAAATAAAAGGCTGACCAGAAGATGTTAGGTTATTGAGATAAGGTCCTTTAAACATGTTTTTGGAGTGAATTTTTGTTTTGCAATCATACTTACAGCAGAGATTCATGTAGGCCGTGGCTGTCATCTTAAGAGGAAAAAACAATACCGTCTGCATTGCTCATTATTATTATTATTTTTAAAGGTTTTTTTTTTTTTTTTTTTTGATGTGGACCATTTTTAAAGACTTTTAAGTCTTTTTTGTTACAATTTTGCTTCTGTTTTACGTTTTGGTGTTTTGGCCATGAGGCATGTGGGATCTTAGCTCCCCAACCAGGGATCAAACCCACACCCCCTGCATTGGAAGGCAAAGTCTTAACCACTGGCCCATCAGGGAAGTCCCACATTGCTCATTATTAATATGTATTGTCATTGGAACTGATGAAGAAGAAAGTCACAGTACCCCCAGGCCAGAAGCCTGGATCCCAGAACATGGACATTTACTACTAGAGAGGCTTAAACATTATGAGGACAGGGTGAGGTATGAATGTGGGTCCACCTTGAGGGGAAGGAATGAGCCGAGCGATGGGGCTTATTGACGCAGGGAAAAGTGCCTTTTGTTTTATGCTCATAGACTTTACCCAGATTACTTATTCAATAAATATTTGTGCATCGCCTACCATTTCGTTCCCATTGTTCTAGGCCTCGGGGTTCCTAGGGCTCCTGGGGCTGTAGCAGGGCAGATATAATATCCCATCATTCCTTTGCTAATTTTTTTCTTAACCCAAAGATTCCCAGAGAGAAGTGGCTATTGAATTCTTCTATTAAGAGGCTGAGGATTTAGGTCTGGGAACAGGGGAGTGGATATCATTATTTATCTAAATGGGGAGGTGGATGTAGACAGGTGGCTCCGTCCATCACAGGAGGACCATGAGGGTTTGCCGTGACTAGCTGTCTTACACCTTGGCCCTTTGGTAATAAGGGAATCCTAAAAAGTATGTGTGACTCAGCAGCACCTGTTGCCACTGTGGTGAGGTGACCCCAAGTTCCGAAATGTAGGGAAAGGTCAAGTTTAAATTAGTGAATGGTTATGTGCAATGGCATTCACTTTCTTTGCTTCTGCACTTCATAAAACTAGAAATACAAGAAGGTTAACAGAATATTGCCATGGAATATTGCCTGCACTAGGATCTGGGTAGGAATGTTTGTAACCGGCACAATATTTATACACATGTGGCAGTTGTGAAACTTGTTATTAGGGTGTCATGTGGAAATCTGCTTTCTTAAGAAGACTACAAAAATGTTTGCCCAATCCTTCCTCCCAGTTGCTAATTCTCCTTAAACGTCTATGTTTTACTCTTCATGGCTGGTCTTTGTAAATGAAAGTTTGGGTTGAACAGTCTTGGGAGTTTGAGGGAAGTCTCTTGGCAACTGTGTAGGTCAGTGTTTGAATCAAAAAAGGGGTCTAAACCCTCCCCCATCAGTGAGTCTTTTGGCCGAGTGTCATGGCCTCACCATTTTGTCCGGACCCTGGGCACAGGGATCTGCTTCAGGCCAGGCCAAGTGATCTTGAACCCAACAGGCAGAAGTCACGAGGTTCTACTTCTACTAGAAAAACAAAGCTCCTTTCCTAGTCATATGTCCTCAGTAGAATCCGCCCACTTTCTAAAGGCAATCAGCAAGTAATGACAGGCTGGAGGAAGCTATGTGATTACTATATAGGAAAAAATGACAGGCATAAGTAAGCATTCATCACATTGAGGTAGAAATCACCCACTTGTTACAAGAGCATCCACTGTGAAATCAGATTGTTCTACCACACCTCCTGCGATGAAGTCAAGAGCCTGAAATAGCCCACAGTTCAAAGGACATTCCAGCAGAAGACAGATGATGATAATCGCAGTTACCGTGGGCAGCTCAAGAAGGGACCTGCCTATGTGGATGAGACTGTTGATGTTTGGCTTCAGCTTTTCACCTGTCTGCTTGTAGATTTCTGTGATTGTCTGCTGTCAGGATTGAGAGGGAGCTGTGAGTGATGAAATCCGTGGTGAGAAGTCATCCCACAATGAGAAGAAGTTGTGGGTTGAGGGTGATCTGCGTGTGTCGTGGAGGGCGCAGGTGCGAGTCAAGAGGCAGTTCCGCCAGAGGTGTATCTGCTCCTGAAAGAGTCACTCTGCTGTGTGACAGGTCACGTAAGTTTTTGCATTTTGTGTCTGGGCAGCCATGGTTTATTACTGTGTGTGCATGATTTTCTGAACAAAGACTATCTTTCTCTCTCTCTGTTTTTAAACTGAAGTATAGTTGATTTACAATGTTGTGGTAATTTCTGCTGTATAGCCAAGTGATTCAGTTATACATATATATACTATTTTTCATTTTCTTTTCCATTACGGTTTATCACAAGATATTGAATATAGTTCCCTGTGCTGTACAGTAGGACCTTGTTGTTTATCCATTCTGTGTGTACGAGTTTGCATCTGCTAATCCCAAACTCCCAATCCTTCCCTCTCCCAGCCCCCTCCCCCTTGGCAATCACCAGTCTATTCTCTATGTCCCTGATATTGTTTCTGTTTCATAGGTTCATTTGTGTCATATTTTAGATTCCACATATAAGTGATAGCATATGGTATTTGTCTTTCTCTTTCTGACTGCACTTAGTGTGATATCTCTAGTTGCATCCATGTTGCTGCAGATGACTTTATTTCATTCTTTTTTATGGCTGAGTAATATTCCATTGTATATATGTACCACATCTTCTTTGTCCATTCATCTGTCATGGACATTTAGGATGTTTGGTTATTGTCTTGGCAATTGTAAATAGTGATGCAATGAACATAGGGGTGCGTGTATTGTTTTGAATTGTAGTTTTGTCTGGATATATGCCTAGGAGTGGGATTGCTGGATCATATGGTAATTCTAGTTTTAGTTTTCTAAGGAACCTCTGTACTGTTTTCCACAGTGGCTGCACCAACTTACATTCCCACCAACAGTGTAGGAGGGTTCCCCTTTCTCCACACCCTCTCCAGCACTTGTTATTTGTAGACTTTTTAATGATGGTCATTCTGACCAGCATGAGGTGATACCTCATTGCAGTTTTGATTCACATTTCTCCAGTAATTAGCTATGTTGAGCATCTTTTATGTGCCTATTGGCCATCTGTATTTCTTCTTTGGAGAAATGTCTCTTTAGGTCTTCTGCCCATTTTTTGATCGGGTTGTTTGTTTTTTTGTTGTAGAGTTATGTGAGCTCTTTGTATATTTGAAATCGAGCCCTCGTCGGTCGCATCGTTTGCAAATATTTTCTGGCATTCTGTAGGTTGTCTTTTTGTTTTCTTTATGGTTTCATTTGCTGTGCAAAAGCTTGTAAGTTTGATTAGGTCCCATTTGTTTATTTTCATTTTTATTTCTATTGCCTTGGGAGACTGACCTAAGAAAACATTGGCATGATTTATGTCAGAGAATGTTTTGTCTATGTGCTCTTTTAGGAGTTTTACAGTGTCATGTCTTATGTTTAAGTCCTTAAGCCATTTTGAGTTTATTTTTGTGTATGGTGAGAGGGTGTGTTCTAACTTAATTGATTTACATGCTGCTGTTTAGCTTTCCTAACACTTGCTGAAGGGACTGTCTTTTTCCCATTGTATGTTCTTGCCTCCTTTGTGGAAGATTAATTGACTGTAGGTGTGTGGGTTTATTTCTGGGCTGTCTGTTCTGTTCCATAGATCTACATGTCTGTTTTTGTGCCAGTACCATGCTGATTTGATTACTGTAGCTTTGTAGTATTGTCTGAAGCCTGGGATGGTTATGCCTCCTGCTTTGTTCTTTCTCTTCAGGATTGCTTTGGCAATTCTGGGTCTTTTATGGTTCCATATGAATTTTAGAATTATTTGTTTTAGTTCTGTGAAAAAGGTCATGGTAATTTGATAGAGATCACATTAAATCCATAGATTGCTTTGGGTAGAATGGGCATTTTAACAGTATTAATTCTTCCAATCCAAGAGCATGGGATATCTTTCCATTTCTTTGAATCATCTTCAACTTCCTTTATTAAAGTTTTATAGTTCTCAGAGTATAAATCTTTCACCTCCTTGGTGAGGTTTATTCCTAAGTATTTTATTTTGGGGTTGCGATTTTAAAAGGTATTTTTTTTTACATTCCGTTTCTGATATTTCATTGTTGGTGTAAAGAAATGCAACGGGTTTCTGTACATTAATCTTGTATCCTGCTACCTTGCTGAATTTGTTTATCAGTTCTAGCAGCTTTTGTGTGGAGTCTTCAGGGTTTTGAAAGAAGGCTGTCTTCCATCCTCTTAATCATCCTGTCTACCTCCTGGCACCAATAGGCAGATCTGTGCCCTGTGTGTGCCCTTCGTTCCCTGTCTTTCTTCTTGCACAGCTTTTTATTCCCCTTCCTGCTAAAGCAGCCTGACTTAGGTTTCTGAATGCTCCTAAAAACAGTCCAAACTTTGCCTCTAGTAACCCACCAGCCTCCTCAGTATGAACAGCAGGGGGTGAAACTCTTGATATGGCTTCTTCCTCTTCCATTGAAATACGCCAGGTTCTATTTCTTCTGAGATATTATTGAAGTCCTATGCAATGTTCATAAAGCAAAAATACTTAATGCACTGAAAAATTTGGTAAACAGTTTAATCCTCAGGAGACGCCATATAAACCAAGTGTTTGTTTTCATGTAAGAAACTGTTATCCAAGTTGCAAAGAAGGATAATTTGGCCTTTGGAGACTTGGGTGGCTTCTCTATTCATTCAGATCTTTCCTTTGGGTTTCTTTGAGTCAAATACTGTGAGTCAGCAGATGCTACAATGACGGAAAATATGGAAGATGGTCCCTGCTCTGTCCTTCTGGAGTGATCAGCCAGTGAGAAAGGTGGGCAGTAGTCCAAAGTCTGCACAAAGAAATGATAAAATCCCATTCATGAAACTGATAAAATACCATGCAGTGGGTGTCGGAAGTAAAGGAGAGAACACCGCTGCTGGGGAATGGGCCCTGAAGGGTAAGGTAGAGCAGAGTGGGGTGGGCGGAGGTGTGGCAGAGGCTTTGGAAACTCACACAAGGAAGGTCATTTGCACAGGAGGGAAGGATCTGAAAGGGAGCAAGCGTGGCCTGAGAGGAGAGGCAGGGAGAGGTCAACTGTAACGGAGAATGCAGGGTGTGAGCTGTTTTATAAGGAGCTCGGTGGGTGAGTGGATGGTCATCTTAAAGATCCACTGAACTTATTTGTCAAGAATTGAAATTTCAAGCCATGAAGAGTTCAGCGCAGTCCAACCTGAATCCTGCCTACTGTTGCCATGGCCTCCTGTTGAGGGTGCTTCATTAAGTCGAAATCTGGGCAGGCTGTATTTCCAGAATGATCACACTCCCTTGTTTTAGTGATTTTTCTTCCTTCTCTCCCCACGCCTGTGGTTTGCGCGCTGAATCCCTATCACTCTCGAATTTCTGATTGAGACCCTATTCCAGCATTCTGGATTCTGTGACTCTACCATTCAGGCCGCAGGAGTCCAGAATGATTGGGGAGCAGATGTTCTTTGAGAAAAATCTCTTGTATTTGTTTTCAGAGTGTTTTATATGGGGCTAAAGAATACTTTATTTCACCAGACTCAGGCAGTCAAAGAGTTTTTCCAAAAATTTCAGATTTTTCTAACCTGGTTATTGCACAGAAGAATAAGCAAGGATATGTTCTGCTGTATCCTTTTTTGGTATGTTAGTAATTTGTTTTGTTTCATTTTTGGTCAGAAGAAGGGTCCTTATTCTTAGCTTATTGAAGTCATCAGAAGCTTATCGTCTTTAAAAACCCATTGTAGATTGGCTTTCTTAAATCTATGGACACCATTTTTTGGTTCTTTTTAACACTGTGGATAAAACTGTTCAATAAAATTAAAATTGTTCATTGTTATTTGGGCTGTTCAGAAAAGAATGCTTCAGAGTCTTAAAAGAAATAGGTTCAAAATACCTTGAGTTGGGCCCTTGGTTTCTTAAGGATTGGGAGCCGCAAGTAAAGGCATTATTATTATTATTATTATTTCTGAAATAAAGAAGTCTTCAGCAATGGGTAGATTGCAGAGTGAGGGGACAGAGCCTGAATGGAGTATGGACCCCTGCAAACACACGTCTCTGTCTCACTGTCAGAATTCCAGTCACAAGGCCCGGTGGGGTGATCTTTTCCACAGTTGGGAGAGAAAAAGAGACAGAAGGTCCAGAAATGGAGCTTCCCAGTGGAAAGCACAACTGATAGCCTGGAAAAGAGCGATGCTTTCCTCTGGATAATAGTTCATATAATTGAGGGAAATCTAAGGAGACCCCCTGGGACCAGCAGTACCTTTCAGATAGTAAATGCTGCGAGATGGTCCCTGGTATGGACTGAATTGTGTCCCTGCCAAGTTCACATGTGTGTGATAGTGTTTGGAGTTGGGGCCTTTGGAAGGTAACTAGGTTTAGTTTTAGTGCATTCTCTTTGCCCCTCTCTCTCCTCTCTCTCTCTCATCCCTCCCTCTTTCCTCACTGTGCCACGTGAGGACACATGGAGACATCGGCCATGGCAAGCCAGGAAGAGAGCTCTCACTGGAACCCAGCCCTGCTGGCAGCCTGATCTCAGACTTCCAGCCACCAGAACTGTGAGAAAATAAATGTCCGTGGTTTAAGCCTCCTTTGACTATGGTGTTTTGTTATGGCAGCCTGACCTGCCTAAAATGCCAACCCCTAAAATGCCTTCCTAAAGCTCAACATTTATTGATTCTGAGACCTGGGATCGTTGGTATGAATCCCTGGGCTCTGTTTTCTCAGTCACTTGATGTGGTTGGAGCTGTCATGTTCAAAGTAAGCGGATGGGGAGAGAGGCCCCACTGGACCCCAGACTCAGCAGTCCGTAAAGCCTAGAGAAGCCGACCCCCTGATGTCCTCAGAAAAGCCAAACTCCTCACGTGCTTCTCAAGGCCGTGCTGGCCCCCAGCCTCACTTCCAAGCTTTCCCTTTGCATGTTGCCCTGTTTCTGGGACCCATGGGCCTCCCCAGAGCAGCAATCCTGAACACCCTCAGGTAGGACTTCTGTTCTCTCCTCTGTGCTGTCAAAGCAAAGCCAGAGCCGGACAGCAGATAAAGCAGGAAGAACACATTTTATTGCAGAACTATCGCGATAGGGGAAATGAGACCTCAGTACAGAGCTGGGCTCAGCTCGGAGTACGGCCCGGACAAGTGGGGATTTATAGCCGAGGAGCAGGGTGTGGGATCCGTGGGTAGGAAATTACTGAGAGGAAGCATCAGGGGTCGGGGGGATTCTGGCTAAACTGAACTTGACAGGATTCTTGCTGACGGTGGGCCCCAAGCCTGGGGGGATAAGGAATTTGACCAGCTATTGAGGATGGGAGATTCTGGCTAAACCCACAGGATTCTTAGCTGAAATTGGGTGACACAGAGATTACGTGGGCGTCCAAGGTTGAGGCCTCGTTGAGAAATGGATTCAGAAGAGCCTGACGAATTTGGTCAGGGAGAGGGTCTGTCAGGTCCGCAGACCTCCTTGTTGTGTCGTGTCGTACTTAACTGCTCTGCTCATCCTGTGGGCTGTGAGCCCCTCAAAAGTTTGCCTTCTTCATCCTGGAACCCGGGGCCCCCGGACCCCTGCCGGGTACAGAGGAGGTGCTCGGAAGAGGTTTTCTGAGGCAGTGAAAGTGTCTGGGATGAGGGCGCAGGGCTCGCTCCCTCCCAACAGCAAGGGGCTACACTGAAAGCTCTTCCAATGGGAAGCATTCCTGTCCCAGCTGGTCAGCCTCAAAGGATGGGCACAGGATGCCCCCGAGGCCACGTCGGTGGGGACGCTTCACCAATATAATTTCCTACAGCCGCCGGCAGCATGAGAGCTGAATGGTAAATGGAATTTTTGTTCACGGTTCTTGGTTGAGCTCATGAGGTGATGTGAAAGGCACAGAAAGAAACCATTCGTGGTGGGGTTGGGACGTTCAAATTCCCTTCTCGCCAAAGAGGAGGCCCCAGGCGCCCTCTATACACCTCTGTGTGCAGACTCCAGCCACTGGCTCGGCGATGACCCAGTGTCAAAGGCAGCTGGGGTGCGTGGCCACAGCCCAAGGGTGCCTCCGGGGGAGGGGCAGCCTCCCCTGAGCTGCCGCAGGGAGCCAGAACAGATGGTCTCAAACATTTTTTAAATGGGAGAGGGGCTGAAGTAGAGTTGATGGTTTCTTTGGTTAAGCAGAAAAATTTTTAAAAATGGTCAGCCACCGTCACCGTTCTTTTTCATAAAATGGAAAAATATGTTTTACTGAGAAAAGTGGTAAAAATGTGCGAAGTTTCCACTCCACTTCACCCCAGCCCTGACTCTCAGGCCCTCGAGGGAAGGTCAGATAAAAACAACTACCGTAACCTTCTTAGAGGGACCAGAAATGTGGAGATGACCTCACCCAGCGCCTCAGATACCCACGGTGCCGTCTTTCGCCTCCTGGAATCACTGCCATCATTAGTTTTGAAGTGTGACCATCCCTCAGCTCAGGTGTGAGAGCCTCTGTCCAACCAGTGGTGACGGAAGACCCTGAGCACCAGAATAGGACTAATAAAGTGGATCTGACACCTTGGATGGGACAAAAATTACATTCTTGTTTTCATGCACCTTTCACTGAAATTTAGCACTTCCTTCCATCATGAATATGGCATGGTATTAGTTTCCTAGGGTGGTGGTAACAAAGAACCTCAAACCCAGGGCTTAGGACCAGAGGAGATGGGGTGGTGTGACCGCAGAGAGACAACAGGTACTTATCTTCTCACAGCTCTGGAGGCTGGAAGTTGGAGGTCAAGGTATGGGCAGAATTGGTTCCTTCTGAGGGCTGTGAGGGAGAGTCTGTCCCAGGCCTTGCCCCCAGCTTCTGCCGGTTGGCTGGCAATCCTTGACGTTCCTTGGCTTCTACAAGCATCACCCTAATCTCTGTCTTCATCTTCGCATGGCGTTCTTCCTGTGTGCTTATCTGTGTGCAAATTTCCCCCTTTAATAAGGACTCCAGTCATAAGTAGACGAGGCCCGCTCTAATAGACCTCGTTGTAACTTGGTAAAGAGTCTCCAAATCAGGTCACATTCTGAGGCTCTGGGGATTAGGGCTCCAACATAGGCGTTTTGCGGGGTGGGGGCCACGGGTCAGCCCCTAACAGGCACCGACCCGCTCAGCAGTGGAGCCCGCGACTTCGCCTCCGAAAGAGCTCATCGGCGTTTGCACGGCAGAGTAGTAGCTGTGGACCCTTCCAAATATGGGCGGAGCTCATGCTGCTTTCAAAATGAAGATAGTTATTAGACATGCAGCTACAAATCATTATCAGATGCAATAATAAAGGGCATTCCAGCATGGAAGATTTTTTTCTTATAAAACTATTTTTAAAGAAATTGCTGTATTTCGATGTTGTTAACGTGATGGCCCAAAGAGAGCGTCCACCTGATGCCTGAAATCCAGCATACTGCTGCTCTGACCCACAACAGTAGTGCAGGTTACCCTCACCAGCATTTATACAGAGCAGGGAGTTCTAGTTTTTGCCAATTGATAGTGTTGTGTGTATGAGGAGATTCCACCCTACAGACAGCTGCGGGACTCCAAGGGGAGTCCAAGTCCCCTCCAAGCTGCGGAACTTCTTTCCCTCACAAACCGGGTACAAGCACATTCATTGCTCCAGGGTTTGAAGCTGTGTGTCTTCTTATGTCTCCATTTCTATAAGATAATCTGTAGTTTGGATTCATGCTGTATTTTCTTTCAGTGACTAAGTTTAAAAGGCTTGGGATTTGTTCAGCAGCGTAGAATATTACTTTGGTACACTTTTAAAAGTATTTTGATACATTTATTTCAACATCGTTGATTTCCTTTGTAATCCTGTATCATTTATTTTATGAACTGTGGTGAAAGATTCCATGATATAAAAATGTTTGTGGAGGGTTTGTGGCTCCTGCTGGCTTCGGGAAGAACTTACTTACACAGAGAACTGTAGGAGACCCAGTTCTGTTCCTCTCGCTGGCTGTCCAAGAGCCCACTGTCCCCTGAACCCACCCGGCTGTGTTTTCTCTCCGGTGCCCTTGAACCCTCTGTGGATGTGGCCTGTGATGCAAGCAGCCAGCCAGGAGGGAGGCTCTCAGGGCAAATCTGGACCACTCTTCCCACACTTCTCCAGGCTGGGGTCATCCCGGGGGCAGGGCGCCCTCTGCTTGTGTGTGACAGAATCCCTCTGGCAAGGTGGACTTGAAGGGGCGAACTGAGGTGACATTATGGGGTGCCCCCCAACCTGCCAAAGGGCACACTTTGATTCGAAGTTGTCAGGAGGGTGAAAATTCCCCCTCTACCCCTCTTGAGTTCTTGTGGCTGGACTCATAATAAAACTGACACAAGACAGATGAACAGGAGAAAAAGAAACAAATTTTACCTTCTGTGTATGGAAGGAGATCTCATAGAAATGGGACTTGAGAAGTGGCTAAAAAGCAGGCCGCTTTTAAACCTTTGAGCCTATAAATTTGTGGGGAATTGACAAGATAAAGAAACTTAGGTTTGGGGTGCTCTGTTAGGGAAGAATATAAACGGAGTTTGGGCTGGGGTAATAAAGAAGGGACAAGATCTGTTTATATAGGTTTCTCAGCCCTGGATTCCCCATCTCTGGAGATAAAGGTGTTCTTCTACCTCTAGATGCAGGGGGTGCATCTTTCACATGGGAGATTTATTTTTCTGATTTCAGAGAGACAGAAAGGAGGGTCAGAGTGTCCCTCGTGCATTGGCTGTTTCTTAAGTAACCGTAATTCAAGATAACCCATACGCCATTGAGGCATATTTTGGAGCGACCTGCCCTGAGCCCCCAAAAAGTCATGACAGGAGTAATTATCACCAGGCAGGCATGATTCTCCCCAGTTGGAGACATAGACACAGGTGTGGAGTATTTAAATACCCTGTGTCAAATTGCAAACTGTTGTGATCCAGCCAGACGTGAACAAGATCTTTTGTTTCCAAATTCCCGGATCTTTCCATCCCAGCAGGCTGCCTGAAGTTAACAAAAGAGGACTTTTTTTTTTTTTTTAATCTGCTCTGCAGCATCTTAAGCTGATTTAAAATGGAAAATGGAGTGGGTACTGAGTTGGCAATTAATGAAATACTGAAGCATCATCATAGCAACCTCATACTTGATTAAGGAGCCTGCCTTTCGTATCTGGCCAACTGGTGTGTTAAAGCAACCGTCAGTGCTTTAGAGTTTATAGAAAAAGCAAATCCCAGACTTTATTTCCTGGGGTTGTATTAATCCTATTTATAATTTTCTGTATATTATGATGTTTTGACATTTAAAAAAAACCTTTCTGGCTGGGGAGAAGAGCTGTCAGTTCCTAGAGATCACAAAGTGCCCAGCCAGGAGCTTGTCTTTAGTATGTAAATGAACCCCACTTCCTCTCCGTGGCCCTGGGGCCCCAGGAGAATATTCCTGTGCCTGTCATCCCAGGGCCAGGCACCAGGCAACTAAGGGCACCCCTGTAGCCCAAGGCCCACCAAAATTATTCAAACTAGCCAATCCTAAAGTGTTCACCCTGTCCTGTCTCGAAGGGTCCTGGCCTTAGTCCCCATCATCTGTAGGGGTCTTCTGGCCATCACAGGGCAGGTCACCATCCTCATGGAAAACGAGGGACCTAAAAGTGTCATGTTTCAAAGGCAGGTCTGTTTGTGGTCGCTTACTCAGCTGCTGTCCCCATCCCATCCTTAGATACCTGTGGCTCAATGCTTAGTCAAAAATAATAAAAGACAACCCTCAGAGTGGGAGAAAATATTTGCAAATGAAGCAACTGACAAAGGATTAATCTCCAAAATTTACAAGCAGCTCATGTAGCTCAATAACAAAAAAACAAACAACCCAATCCAAAATTGGGCAAAAGACCTAAATAGACATTTCTCCAAAGAAGATATACAGACTGCCAACAAACACATGAAAGAATGCTCAACATCATTAATCATTAGAGAAATGCAAATCAAAACTACAAAGATATATCATCTCACACCAGTCAGAATGGCCATCATCAAAAAATCTAGAAACAATAAATGCTGGAGAGGGTGTGGAGAAAAGGGAACACTCTTGCACTGCTGTTGGGAATGTGAATTGGTACAGCCACTATGGAGAACAGTATGGAGGTTCCTTAAAAAACTACAAATAGAACTACCATATGACCCAGCAATCCCACTACTGGGCATGTACCCTGAGAAAACCATAATTCAAAAACCATAATTCAAAAAAACCATAATTCATGTACCACAATGTTCATTGCAGCTCTATTTACAATAGCCAGGAGATGGAAACAAGCTAAGTGTCCATCATCGGATGAATGGGTAAAGAAGATGTGGCACATATATACAATGGAATATTACTCAGCCATAAAAAGAAACGAAATGGAGCTATTTGTAATGAGGTGGATGGAGACGCAAGAGGGAAGAGATATGGGAACATATGTATATGTATAACTGATTCACTTTGTTATAAAGCAGAAACTAACACACGATTGTAAAGCAATTATACTCTAACAAAGATGTTAAAAAAAACAAAACAAAACCAAGCAAGGAGCACTTGATCCCACTCCCCTAAAGCCCCTGGGGAGGTTGCTTAGCTCAGCTTCGATCACAAATGTCCCACTCCACGTCCTCAGGCACTTTTAGGTGTGGCTGCCTACTGACCTGCTCAGTCTCTTCCTGAAACCAAATAATCACAAAATCAGGATGCTGCCCGCGGCTCTCCTGAGTGTAGACCACAGCCGCTCTGAGCTTGGTTGGGACACCTGGCCAAGGGAGGCCCTGTGCACAGCAGAGGCCATCAAGGGCTTATCAGGAAAACATCCAAAAGGATAAAAGCGAACAAACAACAGTTGGGGATGGACAGGAGATACAAAAGAAAAAAAAAAGAAAAATTAAGCTGCTTAGAGATACCAGCCGACCAACCATTCTCAAAAATTTTGCTTAAGGAAAAAATAAAAGAGGAAAGGGTTTTCTCCAGGAGAGGTCCCTGCAGACACTGGGGTTTCCCTTCCTTCCTCTTATTATTTTTTTTTTTTTTGCGGTATGCGGGCCCCTCACCGCCGTGGCCTCTCCCGTCGCGGAGCACAGGCTCCGGATGCGCAGGCCCAGCGGCCATGGCCCAGGGGCCCAGCCGCTCCGCGGCGTATGGGATCTTCCCGGACCGGGGCACGAACCCGGGTCCCCTGCATCAGCAGGCGGACTCTCAACCACTGCGCCACCAGGGAAGCCCCCTTCCTCTTATTGACCTGAAAGAGAAACTGATGATGTGACTTTGGGTGGCTAAAGTCTCAAGCAAAAAACAAACAACTCCCACCCCAGTACAGCTTTAGGAGGCTACAAGACCAAGAGAAAAAAAAAGGGAAACTGAATTTTTTTTTCCTGAGCACATGGCAGGAAACCAACATTACTAGAGACCTAGATTACCTAATGATTTCAAAACACACTCCTAGATACAGAGAGAGAAACTGGAGAGGGAATTAAAGAAATTATGGATACATAGAATATTTTAATATAAATATATAACACGTTGTGTAACTGCTAAAACAAATATTTGATTAAAATATTTAATACTAATAAATATTGATATAAGCATTTTATTATTTTTACTATTAAATATTTAATTATTAATATAGTTATGAAAATGATTATATATGATTATATAACTAAATTAAGACAAAGATTTCATATACATAGATACTAAAGAATATATAATTATGTAACTAAATTAAAAACAAGTTCCATAATTTGATCCAGTTAAAAACCCAAAATTTGCATACTAAAAAAAATCGTGACAAAAAATAAAAAAGGCGCCTATTGGCTTTTGTGCTTGTACCACAGAGTTTCTCAAATTAACTTTAACATTTGCTAAAATGCACTAATTAACAAAACTTCATGGACTTAGTCAGTACTGGGCCTCAAATTATAGTTATATCTGAGGATCCCACTGAATTGAAACATTGTACCCCCATAATCTTAAAAAAGTAACTAAATATCAAATGGAGGAGAAATGGGTATACTCTGTTGTCTTCCTAAATTACCCGCCATCACAGGACCTATTGCTTTGAAATATTCCAAATTGGACATAGATGGTCTGACACAATAAATAATGAATTAAAATAAAAGGACTTTTTTTTGACATTTACAAACTGGCTCAGTAAAATGGAATCCCACAAACACCCAGTTAAAATAGTTAACATGGCTCCATGTACGTTAATACAGGGCCTTATTAACTATATGAAATCTAACGAATAAAGTGTGATTATCCCCACTCTTTCTCCATTTGACAGCTCAATTTTCCTTGTTCTGGAATCTGGAAAAAATAAAGGGCGCCTCATGGTGGATTCCTACAATCTTTTTTTTTTTTTTTTTCCATGAAACAAACCAGTATTTCTTGCAAGTTAACCAAAATACATTCCGTGTTAAAACACAATTTTTGTATAGATACAGTTGCATTTAAAAAACTCGTAACGGTTTTCTTACCAGTATTTTTGCATTCATAATATAAAAGTGAAATAAAGCACTAAGGAGAGCGCTCTTAACTTTTTATTTTTAAATTTTTATTTATTTTTAAAATTAAAATTCAAAAATTTTATATTGGAGTGTAGTTGATTTACAATGTTGTGATTTCTTGTGTACAGCAAAGTGATTCAGTTATACACGTATATGTATAACTTATATGTATATGCATACATATATATATATATTCTTTTTCAGATTCTTTTCCCATATGGGGAATTCCTACAATCTTAATGCTGTGCTTCCATCGATTAGGGCCCAATATCCAATACCCAATATTATTAAAATTATTGATATTATTCAGTCCACAACTGGCTAGCATTTTGCTCTTATGGATATGGTGGACGTGTCTGTTCAGTGTCAATTTCAACAGCCTCTCAGCTGAGTTGCTCCACTTCCCAAGGGACATGTTTTCCATGTTTCCCATGGGGCACCCCAGCAGCTTTGCCATCCTGATCTTTTCAGACAAGACCTTCACTGCATCCACCTTTCTCTAGGACACAGTATGACATTACATTAATGATATCATCCTCCAAGGACACTCATTTGACACCCTCATTAAGGACACACAAGTCTAACATCTTTTAGTCATTATCGGGTTCTGGTGGCATCACATATTTCTCATTTACAAATTTTACTTCCCAATTAAAATCAACAGACACTTCCATTTGTACCCTCAAAAACTCCTTCACTATAGAAGCTTTGAAGTTCCATTTATCATCCTTTTCTTTTATGGTGTGTTTTGTATCCTGTTTTAAAAAAAAATCACCCAGTCCAAGATCAGAAAACTTTTCTTCCAGAAGCTTTATTGTTATACCTTTCACCTTTAGATATTGCAATCCACCTGGATTTGACTTGTGTATGGTGTAAGGTAGGGGTCAGGTACTTCTCACCCATGTGGATATCAAATAGACCCAGGACTCTTTTTTTAAACATCTTTATTGGAGTGTAATTGCTTTACAGTGTTGTGTTAGTTTCTGCTGTATAACAAAGTGAATCAGCTATATGTATACATATGTCCCCATATCCCCTCCCTCTTGCGTCTCCCTCCCACCCTCCCTATCCCACCCATCTAGGTGGTCACAAAACACCGAGCTGATCTTCCCGTGCAATGCAGCTGCTTCCCACTAGCTATCTGTTTTACGTTTGGTAGTGTATATATGTCCATGCCACTCTCTCACATCGTTCCAGCTTACCCTTCCCCCTCCCCATGTCCTCAAGTCCGTCCTCTACGTCTGCCTCTTTATTCCTGTCCTGCCCCTAGGTTCATGAGAACCATTTTTTCTTTTTCTTTTTTTGGATTCCATGTATACATGTTAGCATACGGTATTTGTTTTTCTCTTTCTGACTTACTTCTCTCTGTATGACAGACTCTAGGTCCATCTACCTCACTACAAATAACTCAATTTCATTTCTTTTTATGGCTGAGTAATATTCCATTGTATTCATGTGCCACATCTTCTTTATCCATTCATCTGTCCATGGACACTCAGGTTGCTTCCATGTCCCGGATATTGTAAATAGTGATGCAATGAACATTGTGGTACATGACTCTTTTTGATGGTTTTCTCATGGTGTATGCCCAGTAGTGGGATTGCTGGGTCGTATGGTAGTTCTATTTTTAGTTTTTTAAGGAACCTCCATACTGTTCTCCATAGTGGCTGTATCCATTTACATTCCTGCCAACAGGGCATGAAGATTCCCTTTTCTCCTCACCCTCTCCAGCATTTAGACCCAGGACTCTTTTTCTCTCCCATTGTGAAGCACAGGCTCTGGACGCACAGGCTCAGTGGCCATGGCTCATGGGCCCAGCCACTCCATGGCATGTGGGATCTTCTTGGACCGGGGCACAAACCCATATCCCCCGCATCGGCAGGCGGACTCTCAACCACTGCGCCACCAGGGAAGCCTGGACCCAGGACTCTTGATTGAAAGATCACTCTATCCGCACTAAACTGTGTTGCATTTATCATATGTGTGGGTTTCTTTCTGGGCTCTCTCTTCTGCTCCATTAACCTATTTTTCTATTGTAATGCCAGTTTTCTTACATAGTTAACTGCACATCAGCTTATGTGTATAGTAAAGGAAACTGCTGAACTTTGTCAAAAGATTAGATAGACACCCTCAGCTTTTGTATAAGATATCTAGTTGCCCAGGCTACCAGACAGCCTGGGGGAGTCATCTGGGTGCAAACAGAATTGCAGGACATGATTGTTCTGTGCCTCACTCCCCTCCATTTACTCATTGTCCTGTGAGAAACCTGTGATGGGGTGTGTACTCCTGATGTCTTCCTCATATTTTACTCCTCTCCCTTATGCTTCCAGAAAAATCTCTTTGCCCCCTCCCCCATAAACGCTGCCCTGGAAGCATCACTGACAGGCTGTTCCCAAGATGCAGGGGTGGGGTGGGGTGCACTCACCACATAACAGAACCAACAGGAGATGCTTGATAAGTTGAGGTTTATTTTAAGGAGCTGGGTCACATGGTTATGGAGGATGAGAAGCTCCAAGATCTGCAGTCAGCCTGCTGGACACCCAGGAGGGCCAAGAGTGTGGTTCTAGTCTAACAGCTCGAGCCTCAGGAAGAACTGATGTTTAGCTGGAGTCTGAAAGCAGGGAAAGCCGTGAAGTACCAGTCCAAGCAGTCAGGCAGGAGGAGTTCCCGTCACTTGGGGGAAGGTCAGCCTTTTTCTTCTCTTCAGGCCTTCAACTGATTGGGTGCAGCCCACCCGCACTAGGGAGGGCAATCTGCTTTATTCAGCCTCCTTATTCAAATTTTCATCTCATCCAAAAAACACCCTCACAGACACACCCAGCATAGTGTTGGACCAAATGTCTAGGCACCTCATGGCCTAGGCAAGTTGGCGCACGGCCATTGCACTGCAAGAGCTGCGTTGTTCCCACTGCCTTGGAGGCTGACACCCAGGTCTCCTCCAGTGGGCAGGGGCTGGGCACCAGGTGTGAGCTGAGAGCTGCGGCCCAGCGTAGGTCTGGGGCAGTTGTAGGGAAGCTTATTCCAGACTGCTTTACCCGAGTGCTGCCCACTGGTGTTTTCAAAGGAACCAGCCTAGAGTAGAATCACCTGGGACATATGAAAACACAGATTCCTGGGCTCCAGACCTGCCTTACCTGAGTCTGTGTGGGATGACACCTTTGTGTAAAATAATTTATTGTACTGAAATATAGTTGATTTACAGTGTTGTGTTAATTTCTACTGTACAGCAAAGTGATGCAGTTTACACATATATACGTTCTTTTTCATATTCTTTTCCATTATGGTTTATCACAGGATATTGAATCTAGTTCCCTGTGCTCTACAGTAGGACCTTGTTGTTTTTTCCAGTCTTTATATTATAACAGTTTGCATCTACTAATCCCAAACTCCCAATCCATCCTTCCTCTATACCCCCTTCCCTTTGGCAACCACAACTCTGTTCTCTACGTCTGTGAGTCTGTTTCTGTTTTGTAGATAAGTTCATTTGTGTCATATTTTACAGTCCACATATAAGTGATATCATATGGTATTTGCCTCTCTCTTTCTGACTTATTTCACTTAGTATGATGATCTCTAGGTCCATCCATGTGCTGCAAATGGCATTATTTCATTCCTTTTAAGGGATGGAATCTTTGAACTTGCATTTTTAAGCAGCCTCCTGGGCGATTCTTCCACCTACTGAGTTTGAGAGCCTCTGGGTTTCTCAGGCTGCATGCCATCCATTCATTGTGCATTCCGTGCGATGCCATTCTGCTCTCCGATGGCCCGTGGGTTGGCAGCAGTCTTCTCAGATGTGTGAGGATAGCTCCGGAGCAGATGTCCTGAAGGTGGATCCCAGCCCTCTGAACTGCCCACCACCCTCTGTGAGTCCCTGGCTCTGGAATTCCCACCTCTGCTGCCACCTGTCACATCGCACCTGCCCTTCAAGAACAAGCTCGAGTACCACATCCTTCACCTGGCCCATCCAATGGGCTGGGCACCTCACCAGTTCTCTCTCCCTTGAGGCCATGGGCCTCTTGGCTGTGTGCTTTGGCCCCGGACACTCTCTCTGGCCTCAGAGTGGACCATTGCTGTTCATTCCAGGTCTTTCCCTTCAGATCCAGGAGGTCTTCCCCACCAGCCCACTTGAACTTAACTTTCCAGACTGTCCCTTTGGCTTTCCAGGCCTTGGGGTGTGGACTTCCAATGCCTTTGTCTCCAGGCCCTGTGGCCTCTGGTCCTGCGATGGAAGGTTGGATTCCTGGTCCTGGTGACACACCGTATGCTCGATCAGAGATGCAGATGTAAATGGGAGTGTGAGGTATAACTTCTGGAGAGTGTGTTTCCTTTTTTTTAAAAAAAATAAATTTACTTATTTTATTTATTTATTTTTGGCTGCGTTAGGTCCTCGTTACTGCGTGTGGGCTTTCTCTAGTTGTGGCAAGTGGGGGCTACTCTTTGTTGTGGTGGGCAGGCTTCTTATTGTGGTGGCTTCTCTTGTTGTGGCACATGGGCTCTAGAGTGCAGGCTCAGTAGCTGTGGTGCATCGGCTTAGTTGCTCTGCGGCATGTGGGATCTTCCCAGACCAGGGCTCGAACCCGTGTGCCCTGCATTGGCAGGCAGATTCTTAACCACTGCGCCACCAGGGAGGTCCCCAGAGTGTGTTTCTTGGTCACTGCACTGTAGGCAGGAAGTTTCTTCCAATTGCACGTGAAAACGAACGACCCCAGGGAGTGTTGGCCAGTCGGGCCATGGAGCGTGGTGCTCGCTCTGCCGTCGAAACGCCAGTGCTGTGAGTGAGCTGAGCGTCCCTTCCTGGGGACTGAGATCCAGGCGAAGGATCCCGGGAAAGGGCACAGGAGGTGGAATGAAAACCAAGGTTTGCTGCTGAGGCAACCACAGAGGAAGAGCAAACTTATCTGCGAAAGGAAGCAAAATCGAGAAATAGAGTCTTTTCCCCTGCATTGGTTTTCATGTTTCTTTCTAGAGTATACTGCGGGAGAAAATGCAATTTCGTTTCCCTTACACCTCCCCCCCGCCCAACAAATCGACTACACATCCTAGCCCTGCAAGTAAATAACCTCACAAAGAAAGGGTTGTAGACTTCTCAGCCTCCTGCAGGCTCAGCCACGTTCTCAAAGTCCTTTTGTGTCCTGTGGTGATTTCTGTGAAGTCAGTGAGGGCTGCAGCTGGTCAGGAGCTCCATGGGGGACCCAGAAGAACAGCAGCTGGACCGAGTTAGCCTCCAGAGAGTGGGCTAGTTCTGGAAAGCTCCATCATTGTTCCATTTCTTTTAGGAAGAATGTACTTGCAACAGATTTTTACTTAATGAAATTTCAAGTCCTCTTTGGCTATCAAAACAACCAACCCTTTCTACATTTCACTTTGCGGGTTTCTTGCTAACCCTATGTCCTCTTTTTTTTTTTTTTTTTGTGGTACGCGGGCCTCTCACTGTTGTGGCCTCTCCCGCTGCGGAGCACAGGCTCCGGACGCGCAGGCTCAGCGGCCATGGCTCACGGGCCCAGCCGCTCCGCGGCATGTGGGATCTTCCCGGACCAGGGCACGAACCCGTGTCCCCTGCATCGGCAGGCAGACTCTTAACCACTGCGCCACCAGGGAAGCCCACCCCTATGTCCTCTTATCCAGCATAACATTCTGAAAACGTGGACACTGAGTTGAGAATTGATGGGCTGGTTTCCTCCCTGTGTTAGGTTCTTTAAGCATCCTCCATGGACTCTGTTACGTGACTGTCTGGCTTACATGTCTGTCGTGTCTCCTTAAAAATTTCTGGCTGCTGTCCTAACCCATTAGGCTAAAAAGATTCCTGGATATTTGCTTGCTGTTATTATTGTCAACAGGGGAACCATGTGTTGGGATTTGTCTTGACTGGACCCATTTTACAGATGAGAAAAGTGAGGCTGGGGATTAATGTCTTGCAGCTGGGTGGTGCATCGGCACTACAGCAAATGCTTCAGTACAGCAAAAGGTGAAGAGCTGCCGGTGAGGCATGAGTGCTTTTAATGACGCTATTCTTTTTGGTTTGCCCTTATAGGGCGTCCCAAGGAAGAGAATCATTTTTTTGGCAAACAAACCAAGCCCAGAACCTGATCATGCTGAATGTCATATGCTGACAGCTCTTGGAATCTACCCTTTGGCTTAGCTTTCAACCCAGAGGTTCATCTGACCCAGGAAAAGAGTGAGTTATTTGCTTTCTTAATGTTACAACACTGACATGGATAATCCTGAATTTGTGGAGAATAAAAGAGAGGTGAGCAAAAGATAAAAGAACCAGGAGATTTAAACAGTAAGCTAAAAACAGAAAAAACAAAACCAAAAACGGCCACTGCTAGCAGAGACGGATTTCCAAGGTAGTTGTGCACATCTGAAGACTGGTCTTGCTTCTTTCTGGGAGTGATGAAGTGGTACTTAAATCAATCAGAGAAGAATGCCAGTGGCCTGTACATGTAGGTCTAGCCTTGCAGGTTCTCTAGCCAGATGTCGTTATGGAGTCAGAGAAGGGCAGAACCGGAAGGACGGACCCAGTGAGCCCTGTGTTTCCATATCCTTCTGGGTAAGGAATGTGAGGCTCCCATTGGTGAAGGGCTGGCTAAGCCTGATCTTCCGCTAGGGGGTGAGAGATGCTGGCAGCTGTCTCTGCCTCTGTGTGGAACCATGGTTCTCCACTTCTGTCTGCAACAAGATTCCAGAGTTTCTAAAACCTGAGCCATGAAACGTGGGTCTTGTCCCCCATCTCAGCCTCCCAGGGTAAAGCTAAACAGGCACTCCTGCTTTTGAGGTCTAACCATGTGACTTTGTTCCTTTCAGATGGCTTATGTGAAGATGAGATGGATTTATATTTCCCTGGTGGTCCTGGGAGCCCTTTGTCTGTATTTTAGCCTGGATGGTCTGAGTCCTTTTAAAGGCGAACCATTGGTTTTCAAGAACGAAGGTGGGAGCTTCCTTCAGCTCCCAGATATAGACTGCAGGCAGGACCCCCCCTTCCTTGTCCTGCTGGTTACTTCATCCCACGAGCAGATGTTTGCCCGCTCGGTCATCCGGAACACGTGGGGGAGAGAAAAGATCGTGAGGGGAAAACGAATAAAAACATTCTTCCTCCTGGGAACCACCCCCAGTAAAGGCATGTCGAGGGCCGTGTCCCAGGAGAGCCAGCAATATCACGATATTATCCAGAAGGACTTCGTGGATGTTTATTCCAATCTGACTCTAAAGACCATGATGGGTATGGAGTGGATCTACCGCTTTTGTCCGCAGGCATCTTTCGTGATGAAAACAGACTCTGACATGTTTGTCAACATCTACTATCTGACCGAACTGCTCCTGAAGAAAAACAGAACAACTCAGTTTTTCACCGGCTACTTAAAACTAAACGAATACCCAATCAGGAAAAGGTATAATAAGTGGTTTGTTAGTAAATTCGAATATCCGTGGGACAAGTACCCGCCCTTTTGCTCCGGTGTTGGCTATGTTTTCTCCAGCGATGTGGCGGGCCAGGTGTACAACGTGGCTGAAAGTGTCCCATTCATTAAACTGGAAGATGTCTTTGTGGGGCTCTGCCTGGAAAAACTGCAAATCACACTGGAGGAGCTTCACTCCAAGCAGACTTTCTTCCCCAATGGGTTACCCTTCACCATATGCCGTTACAAGAAGATCGTGGCCTGCCATCACATCAAGCCTCACAATATCCTGCTGTATTGGCAGGCTCTGGAAAATTCCCTGGAGGAAGAGTGTCCAGATATCTGAAGGGAGCCCAGCGGCACATCTGGACACACAGCAGACAGCCCGCGGTGATGGTGTTTGAAAGATCTTGGATGGCACGGCTGAGACTCCTGGGGTAGGGAGGGAGTAAGGAAGGAAGAGGCCGAAGAGTGAGGGTGATATCCTGAAGGCTTCCCAATCTAAACCTGAACGCCACCGCGGATGAATCCCCATCTGGTGCCCCAAGCCATCACAAATACTCTCTCTTGAGTACCTACCCTGTTGCACTAAGTGATGTATGCCTGCATTTTCTCATGTCAGGGGTCAGCATCCATACGGAGTGGTGGGTGTTAGCACCCCATCTCACACACAAGGAAACAGCAGCTTAGAGAAGCATGCGGGCCTGTCCCAAGGATTACAGCCAGCAGACACTGGAGCAGGGATGAGAGCCCACCTCTCAGTACACCCCTGCGTGCTGCCTCTTGGGAGAGGACGGTGGTGTGGGAGGCTCCGAGGGAAGCCTTGCTGCTGGCATCTGTCAGTCCCTTGCTCGAGTCCCCTCCTCCTCAAATCCCATTCCTGTGCCTTTTAGTGCAGAGACTGGGGTGAACCAATGCGCCCCCAGCTCCCTTTGTTCACTGCAGTGGGTCTGGCTGGCCTGAGACCGTGTTAGCAGCTTGGCCCTCAACTCACTGCAAAGCACGTGCCAGAAGACACCTCCACAGTGGCTGCAGCTCAGCCCCCCAGAGACACCCAGCTCGAGACAGCAATTAGCCTTTCAAGAT
Source organism: Pseudorca crassidens (assembly GCF_039906515.1). Lineage (NCBI taxonomy): Eukaryota > Metazoa > Chordata > Mammalia > Artiodactyla > Delphinidae > Pseudorca > Pseudorca crassidens. The sequence continues at coordinate 143,618,874 of NC_090300.1, forward strand.
TTGGCTCAGAAATCGCTGTGAAGCTTGGCCCACTGTAGAGACTCGCTGGCCACTCTGCTGAGCGCGCGACCCCGAGAGCATGGCATTTCTTCCCAGCCATCTGCGGCAACCCCGCCTGTCAGCTCCACGTGCCCTTGGTCTGCACGTCAGGTCTCCAAGTGCAAACCGGAAGGCAGCTGGATGCAAGGCTTAGTCTGTGAAGGATGCTGGAAGCTTTTCTGGGAATTTGGGTGGATTTAACTCAAGACACTCTTAAGAACCCCCTGGGACTCTGAGCACTGAACTGAGTCCTGGTCAAGGGAGCGTCTTCCTGGGTCCGTTTCCTAAATCAGATCCTAGCTCAGCTTCTTTGAACTTCTCAGATGGCCAAGGAACAGCTGAGTTTTGTGGTGTGGAGTTAAACCTTCAATATTCTTCTGGTGGTTTGGAAGAGCCTGTTCTGCAGGGTTGGGTGGCAATGAAGCACTTTTTTTTTTTTGCCAGGGTCTTTGCCCGTTCAGTCACTGTCACATGACACGCAAAGCTATTTTGCTCGCGATCATTGAGATGAACGGTTCTTACTTTCTACTTTACGGAACTGGATGTTAGCAGCCTGCAAAGCCGAGACCTCACGTGGCTGTGAAACTTACAAAAGCTGGGTGAACCTCTTACCTGAACTCAGAAAGAGATGTTCGCTGCAAAATGGTCATGGCCGTGTTAGATTGCAAACTGGCATCTTATTTTGCACAGTGTTTCTCGTATCTGGATGGGGCTGCTTCTTGCAGATGTGTTTTCTTATCCTGGCTGTTCTGAACGTGCTGGGTCACGTTCAGAGAAGCCACCTCCTCAGGTGGGAAATCAGGGACTGAACTTGTTTTTCTGAAGCCCAGATTTTGCCAGGGTGGGTCCCTCGGTCCTGTAGGATGGGCTGCCTCTCAACGGTGGGCTTTGAGGGTGAAGGAGTTTGTCTGTGCTTAGAATCACAGAACCAGCCCTTGTCTGGTGCGCGTGTCCAGGTGGCCACCGGGCTGGGTGGGTGAGTGTGACTGACTCAGGATCTGGTCTTCTCAGCATCCACCCGGAAGCCCTCGGCCGTAGGAGTCCATGAGCACAGGCTCAGCTCCACCGAGAGCCGCTCTGTGTTCTTAAAGGACTTTCTGCAAAACACATTCGGCCCCCTGCACCCCTCGCCGACTCTATTTCTTTATGTAGTCAAGACTTTTTCTTCTCGAGGGAAAAAAAATGTTTCGTGACTGTAGACCTTGAAGGGACCACAGAGCTCATTCGGTTCTGCCTTTACGTAGGATGAAAATAAAGCTCGAAGAGACCCAGAGGCTTGCCCAAGACTTTGCCCGAGACTTCACAGCTTGTTTGTTGTGGAATGCGGGTTCCAGCCAGAGCTGTATTCCATGATGCCGTCTTGCCTGGGTGAGAGTAAGAAACTGTGAATTAGGAGGCGAAGCGACGCTTTTCCAATAACAGCCAAAGCGAGTTTCATAATGGGATCGGAGAGGAGCCCGGCTGGCGATGCAGTGGCTTCACTCACAGGCACCCAGGGACGAATGATGCTGATGGCAAAGGCTCTTTGCTAGGCACTGAGATAAGGGCTTTAAAAGTATTACCTCCTTAGATGCGCACAACCACTCCAGTGGGGAGGTGACTACCCACTTCCTTGCTTTACAGATGAGGAAACGGAGGCAGAGACAGAGCATGAAGAGCTAGTTCAAGCTTATTCCTTAGATGCGCACAACCACTCCAGTGGGGAGGTGATTACCCACTTCCTTGCTTTACAGATGAGGAAACCGAGGCAGAGACAGAGCATGAACAGCTAGTTCAAGCTTATATAGCTGAAAAGCAGCAAAAATAGAATGTGAACCCAAGCTCTTGGGGGCACGATGCGTGCTGGGTACACTCAGCGCTGCGGTCCCTAGGCGGTCAGCAGGCCCCAGGGATGCGGTCAGTGTGCAGAGGGATGCAGGTGCCCACTGCCTTGGCTGCTCAGGTTGCACATCTGGCCCGTCATCAGTCTCTCCACATCACGCACACCCACCCTCCAGGATCTGAACCCCGAATCCTCCTCTCTGCTGGGCTCCCACAGAGCCAGCCTCTCCACTTTTGGGCTTGATTCCCAGCTCTTCTTACCTCAGCAAGAGCAAGACCCCTGCCTAGGCCTCACTCTCACTCTCACCATCCATCTCCCCTCTGCCGGCTCAGCCCACATGTGCCCAGATGTGCTGTCATTTCCCATCTTCCAAACCATCATAAAACCCTTCCCCTTCACTGCCCCACCTCTCCCTTTGCTGTTCAGCCCCACAAGAGCGTGTTCCATATTTGTCTCCTTTTCTACCTGAAATCCCCTCCCATCAGACTCTGGTGCCTGACTCCACCAGATGGTTTTTTCCAACATCATTGATGACCCGAGATGCAGGATCCAAGGTCTGGTCTCTGTCCTCATCGTGCCGCCTGCACTGCGGGTCTTGACCGCTTCCAGGACGCTGGATGCTTTGTGTTCTCCTCCTCGCGGGTCGCTTCTTTGCTTGTTCCGTCTCCTCGCTCTGCCTTGGCCTCCTTTCTTCCCTGGTTGTACTCTGGTGGTCTCATCCAGCCCCACGGTTTAAAACATCCTCTCTCGTGTTGAGGACGCCCGTTTATCTCCAGCCCGGAATCCTCTCTCACTTTTCAGTCTCACATGTCCCACTGTCTGCTTAACATCCCATAGTGAGCAAATCCGAGACTGAAGTCGGGATGAACCCCTCCCTCCATTCCTAACCCACACCACCTGCAGCCTTCACTACCTCAGGTAATGGCCCTTCCATCCTTTGGTGGCTCAAGTCAAACACTTCGGAGCCATCTGTGACTCCTCTCTCTCTCAGCCGGTATGTCAGGAGAAAGACCATCATTTTATATCCAGAAGCCAATCACTGGCCCTCACTGTGCTATTGCCACCCTGTCCAAGCCCCCGTCACCTCGCACCTGCGTTCCGGCAGTAGCTTCTACCTCGTCTCTCCACCTCCATCGCTGCACCCCCTTGGTCTGTTTCCTAGGCAGCATCCAGACTACTCCTTTAAAAATATGGACCAGAGCATCTTACGTCTCTGCTCCACACCCTCCAGTGATGTCCCATCTCTGAGAAAAGCCACATCTTTAATATCATTGTCTGCCTCTGTTATTCTCTAACCTCATCCCTTCCTACCCTCCCCTCACTCACTCTGGCCTCCCTGAAAGGAGATACTATTCCAGCAGCACAAGCCTCCTTGCTCTTCCTGGAACATCCAGGCACCCTCCATCTTCCTCAGGGCCTTTGCACGGGCTGATCCCTCTGCCAGGCTCGCCCTTTCCTTAGACAGTCTCATGGCCCATTCCTTTGCTTCCTTCACGTCTTTGGCCATATATCCCCTTCTTAATGAGGCTCATCCTGATTACTTTCTTTGGAATTGCAACTCAACCCACCCCCTGTCCCCTTGCCTTGTTATATCGTTTCCATTGCACTTATCAATTTCTAACAGAGTATACAATATCTATTTATTATCGTGTGGCTATTTTGTTAATGTTTATAGTTCAGCCCACTTGAGCAAAAGCTTCGTGCAGGAATGGGTCTTTGTTTTCTCCACTGATGAACCTCAAATTCTTAGCACAGTTCCTGGTACATAGTAGATGCTTAAGAAATATTTGTCGATTGGATGTGAGATGACCTTTATGGAAGGTGGTTTTAGAGGGGAAGTGATGAACCTCGACTAAAATGTGAAGGATTTCTGACATGTAGCCAACACTATGGGTCCAACGTATGGTTCCAGTATCAATCAGTAAATGGGATGCTGAAATCCTGTTTTTACTGAAAACTGGGACCTGAAAACCTAGAAATGCTGTATGACAGTGCTTCTTGACCTCACATCCCCCTTTTTCTAGAATGGAAAACCTCCCACATTGAGAAGTAGACAGAATCCTATAATGTACTCAGGGTGCCTATCCCCCAGTCCTACCCACCCCCGGCCCCTGCCATGGCCAATCTTATCTCATCTACAACCTCCTTCTGTTTTCATGATTATAAAATTTTGGATCTTTTCCTCAACCGTATGCAACTTTTAGTCTCAGGAGAAGGACAGCAATAAACCACATTGTTACGAAATAGACCTCATTTCTAAAGATGATGACAACTGCAATAAAAGGTAAAAAGATAGTTTCAGGTGAAGGTACAATTGCTGTGCTTCCAAACTTCAAGAGATTTTAGAGCTCTGGTCCCATCCCTTTAGTTTATGTGTGAAAACCAAGATTTGCAGAATTTGAGCTTCAGGTCAGCACTCAGAGGGACGCTGACCCTCAGCCTGATGCTACACCCATGGTGCTGTACTGCCTCTTTCTATCTTATGTACCTAATTCCTATTTGTCTTAAAACACACCATTGTAGCCACATCGCACTCTGTGTAAAAAGGGAGGGAGGAAAAATCCAAACAAACAAGACCTGTTAGACCTCCTTTCCTTGAGTTCCCGACTAGCGTCTGCTCTTGGACACCCCTCCCAGGTGCATCTAAAAGGCACATCGAAACCACATCTTCACCCTTCCAACCCCAGCCCTGTCTTCCCCCAGTGTTTCGGGTTGCAGGAAATGTTGTCACTGTCCATTTGCCTATTCAGTTCTTCGACTTTTCCTCTGCCTTGCTGCGGCCCTGCCGTACCTGATGGTTGCCGATTCCCATGGATTTGGCCTCTTCTCTCCACATCCATCGTTGCAGCCTCAGTCCAGGGCACCATCTTGAATCAGCTGGTCTCAGGCAACATGTTTTTAACTGGTCTCAGATCTGATCATGTTGCCTTCCAACCTCTCCTCCACTTTACACCCAGAATAATTTTAAAAAATTATTGAAGTTTAGTTGATTTACAATGTTGTGTTAGTTTCAGGTGTACAGCAAAGTGATTCAGATATACGTACATGTATATAAATCTATTCCTTTTCAGGTTCTTTTCCATTATAGGTTGTTATAAGGTATTGAATATAGTTCCCAGTGCTATACAGTAGGTCCTTGTTGTTCAACTGTTTTATTTATAATGGTGTATATCTGCTAATCCCAAACTCCTAATTTATCCCTCCTCTCCCACTTTTCCCCTTTGGCAACCATAAGTTTATCTTCTATATCTGTGAGTCTATTTCTGTTTTATAAATAAGTTCATTTGTATCATTTTTTAAGATTCCACATATAAGCGATATCATATGCTATTTGATTTTTTTCTGTCTGACTTACTTAGTATAATAATCTCTAGGTCCATCCACATTGCTGCAAACAGAGTAATTTTTTTAAAAAACGTGGATCTGATTAGGAAACTCAGAGACCCAGGGAAGCTGAGTGATTGCCCTGGGGGAATTCTGTCCTCCTGTCCATGAGCCAGGAGCTGTTTCAGAAATCAGACTGGCGATGCCAGCTACTTCTGGGCACCCCAGCACTGCTTCAGTGATCTCCACATGCTGGCATGAAGTGCTAAAATGTACTTTTAAGACAAACTGAATTAACTTTCATGTGAGTTTTTTTTTTTTTGTTTGTTTTTGTTTTGCGGTACGCGGGCCTCTCACTGTTGTGGCCTCTCCCGTTGCGGAGCACAGGCTCCGGACGCGCAGGCTCAGCGGCCATGGCTCACGGGCCCAGCCACTCCGCGGCATGTGGGATCTTCCCGTACCGGGGCACGAACCCGTGTCCCCTGCATCGGCAGGCGGACTCTCAACCACTGTGCCACCAGGGAAGCCCCATGTGAGTTTTTTGATCCTCTTGAAAGTGGTTGCTCTGGGGTTGGGCTGCCTGGGTTTGAATTTTACTTTCCTCCCTCACTCCATAAGCAAGTTACTTATCTTTACCTCATTTATTTATTTATTTTACACCTTTATTGGAGTATAATTGCTCTACAATGGTGTGTTAGTTTCTGCTTTACAACAAATTGAATCAGTTATATATATACATATGTTCCCATATCTCTTCCCTCTTGCTTCTCCCTCCCTCCCACCCTCCCTGTCCCACCCCTCTAGGTGGTCACAAAACACTGAGCTGATCTCCCTGTGCTATGCGGCTGCTTCCCACTAGCTATCTACCTTACGTTTGTTAGTGTGTATATGTCCATGACTCTCTCTCGCTTTGTCACAGCTTACCCTTCCCCCTCCCCATATCCTCAAGTCCATTCTCCAGTAGATCTGTGTCTTTATTCCTGTCTTACCGCTAGGTTCTTCATGAGATTTTTTTCCCCTTAAATTCCATATATATGTGTTAGCATATGGTATTTGTCTTTCTCTTTCTGACTTACTTCACTCTGTATGACAGACTCTAGGTCCATCTACCTCATTACAAATAGCTCAATTTCGTTTCTTTTTATGGCTGAGTAGTATTCCATTGTATATATGTGCCACATCTTCTTTATCCATTCATCCGATGATGGACACTTAGCTTGTTTCCATCTCCTGGCTATTGTAAATAGAGCTGCAATGAACATTGTGGTACATGACTCTTTTTGAATTATGGTTTTCTCAGAGTATATGCCCAGGAGTGGGATTGCTGGGTCATATGGTAGTTCTATTTGTAGTTTTTTAAGGAACCTCCATACTGTTCTCCATAGTGGCTGTACCAATTTACATCCCCACCAGCAGTGCAAGAGTGTTCCCTTTTCTCCACACCCTCTCCAGCATTTATTGTTTCTAGATTTTTTGATGATGGCCGTTCTGACTGGTGTGAGATGATATCTCACTGCAGTTTTGATTTGCATTTCTCTAATGATTAATGATGTTGAGCATTCTTTCATGTGTTTGTTGGCAGTCTGTATATCTTCTTTGGAGAAATGTCTATTTAGGTCTTCTGCCTAAATTTTTTGATTGAGTTGTTTGTTTTTTTGTTATTGAGCTGCATGAGCTGCTTGTAAATTTTGGAGATTAATCCTTTGCTTCATTTGCAAATATTTTCTTCCATTCTGAGGGTTGTCTTTTCATCTTGTTTATGGTTTCCTTTGCTGTGCAAAAGCTTTGAAGTTTCATTAGGTCCCATTTGTTTATTTTTGATTTTATTTCCATTTCTCTAGGAGGTGGGTCAAAAAGGATCTTGCTGTGATTTATGTCATAGAGTGTACTGCCTCTATTTTCCTCTAAGAGTTTGATAGTTTCTGGCCTTACATTTAGGTCGTTAATCCATTTTGAGCTTATTTTTGTGTATGGTGTTAGGGAGTGATCTAATCTCATACTTTTACATGTACCTGTCCAGTTTTCCCAGCACCACTTATTGAAGAGGCTGTCCTTTCTCCACTGTACATTCCTGCCTCCTTTATCAAAGATAAGGTGACCATATGTGTGTGGGTTTTTCTCTGGGCTTTCTATCCTGTTCCATTGATCTTTCTGTTTTTGTGCCAGTACCATACTGTCTTGATTACTCTAGCTTTGTAGTATAGTCTGAAGTCAGGGAGCCTGATTCCTCCAGCTCCAGTTTTTTGTTCTCAAGATTGCTTTGGCTATTCGGGGTCTTTTGTGTTTCCATACACATTGTGAAATTTTTTGTTCTAGTTCTGTGAAAAATGCCAGTGGTAGTTTGATAGGAATTGCATTGAATCTGTAGATTGCTTTGGGTAGTAGAGTCATTTTCACAATGTTGATTCTTCCAGTCCAAGAACATGGTATATCTCTCCATCTATTTGTATCATCTTTAATTTCTTTCATCAGTGTCTTATAATTTTCTGCATAACTACAGGCCAGTATCCCTGATGAACATAGATACAAAAATCCTCAACAAAATACTAGCAAACAGAATCCAACAGCACATTAAAAGGATCATACACCATGATCAAGTGGGGTTTATTCCAGGAATGCAAGGATTCTTCAATATATGCAAATCAATCAACGTGGTACACCATATTAACAAATTGAAGGTGAAAAACCATATGATCATCTCAAGAGATGCAGAGAAAGTTTTCAATAAAATTCAACACCCATTTATGATAAAAGCCCTGCAGAATGTAGGCATAGAGGGAACTTTCCTCAACATAATAAAGGCCATATATGACAAACCCACAGCCAATATCATTCTCAATGGTGAAAAACTGAAAGCATTTCCACTAAGATCAGGAACAAGACAAGGTTGCCCACTCTCACCACTCTTATTCAACATAGTTTTGGTAGTTTTAGCCACAGCAATCAGATAAGAAAAGGAAATAAAAGGAATCCAAATCGGAAAAGAAGAAGTAAAGCTGTCACTGTTTGCAGATGACATGATACTATACATAGAGAATCCTAAAGATGCTACCAGAAAACTACTAGAGCTAATCAATGAATTTGGTAAAGTAGCAGGATACAAAATTAATACACAGAAATCTCTGGCATTCCTATACACTAATGATGAAAAATCTGAAAGTGAAATCAAGAAAACACTCCCATTTACCATTACCTCATTTATTTTCAACTGAAAAATGGGACAGTAGTAGTTCCCAACTCACAGGGTTATTGTGTTAGTTGAGACATTGTGTGTAAATTGCTCAGTAATCTGGGTGCTTTTGATGATGGTCAGTGTTCGGGCTGTGAATTTTGGTGCATTTTATAGTGATCCGTGGGCAAGTCAAGGGATCTTCAGGGTGAGTCTTTAAGACTTTGTTTCAGCTCTTGTTTCTTTCTCTCCTTTTAATCTTCCCTGGCACTCTTGAAGAAGTTCTTCTATCCATTGCATTCTTCAACATCGCAGAGTACAGTGTTTCTAGACTCAGTTAATTCAGAAGGTACGACAACCTGAACAGGTATAAAACAGGTGGAGCCGGAGGTGCCATAGAGATTATATGCAGTTTAAAAAACAGCCTTCTTTTTCCAGATGAGAGAACCAAGACTCAGGAAAATGGAGTGACTTTGCTAAGTCCTTCAATTAGCGGCATCTCCAAGATCAGTAAGCAGCATCAGAAAGCTCATGTCAGCCATTCATTCTTCTATGTATTCACCCCTTGGGAAAATATGCTCAGTGCTTTTTACAAGACGCCAGGAATGAGAGTCAAGCTCAGGTTCACGGCCAGCCATCTGTTCTGCAAACAGAGCGTTAGCTGGGTAAACACACAGTGTCAAGAAGATGAAGGGGTGTCTGTTCTCTGGACAACTGAAAGAAGAAGCGTTTGTTTAGTGCCTTCTCAGTTGACAGACGTCATAAACCTCTTCCATACCTGCTGTGTCCTCAGTTCCTCACAGTAGCTATTCTTATTATAAACAACACCCTGGTTTTGAGCTGAGGTTCAGAGTGGCTTACTGACCTGCCAGGGAGGCTCAGATGTGGCAGAGACCACCCGCCCCCTTAGCCTTCAATACCTCCCCCTTCACCAGGGCATGGTTGGTGAGCCCTCCCACAGTGCTTAAGGACCGGCAAAGCCGCCTGAGTCTCATGGGACGCTCAGGACTGGCCCCGCCCAACTGCCCAAGGGGTCTGCCATCTTGTCTTTGTTCCACGTGCCACCACTTCTTTTCCAAGTGTTGACAGCATCTCTGTCTGCTCCTTCCCTGTCCTATGTGACCTTCTGGGACTTGGCCCTTTGTCATCTATGGTGTCCCAGGAATCTCCTGTGTAGCTGGGTCGTCCAACCTGTCCTGTCCTGGCCAGCCCCATCTTGAGTTCACTCAAGTCTGCATCTGACGGCTTGAACAAGTGTCTGGCTTCAGAACACGAACCCCTCCAGGCCAGTCCAGCCCACTTTTCACCTCTCTTTACCTGAAGCCCTTGCAAAACAAGCTGTCTCTCCAAAGAGTGTGGGTTCAACACTCCAGGCATTGGCTTCTATCAGCGTGCATGCATGTGTGCATGTGTGTGTGTATGTGTGTGTAAAGGTGTGATCTGAGGCTCTAAATAGAGGCTCCATGCTCAGTGGCAGCCGGTTTTTGTATGTTAATCTGCCCTCGCCAAGTCTGTGAAGGGCAATAAGTAGAGCGAGGTGATGTTTGCCCACGTGGGATGTGAGGACCAGGTGCCCCCAGTGTTCTCAGCCCTGGCCGTGACGGTGTGGAGTCTGAGAGGTGTCCCTTGTCACCTATTACACAGCAAGTATGTGCCACATGCCGTGCTTGGTGTGGTGGAAACCCGGGCTGCAGGAATGGTCTGCAGTCGCCTGGGTCAGAGATTTTCCTGAGCTCCACCTTTCAGGCAGGATACTTAGAAAAAGTGAAAGAAAGTGAAAGAGATCAAACAGCCTCTTGAATTTGGATGCATTTCTTAGAAGCAAGGACTGTGCCCACACTACTATTTAGAGTGGTCTGCTCCACCCACTGAGCCCTGATACACCAGCTAAAGGGAAAAGGCCGGGTCTGGGTGCTTCTCCTGGGCTCTCCAGGCTGAGCGTCTATGGCTCTACGGGAGACTAAATAATTAACAAGCCTGCTTGTACACAACAGCTTCTGTGCCTCCTTATTTTAAAAATAGACGGGATGTTTACCTCTTCTCCACATCTCCCGTTTGGAAGTATTTGTTTTCTCATTTTTTTAAGAATTCATTTTTGACATTTGTCATATCAGGACTGACATTTTAGCAATTTCCCAAGTGATTGTCAGATTCTCCCAGGCTTCTCTTCCCTCTGTCCAGTCTCCTGCCTGGTGGGGAGGAGATGCTTAATAAGCTAGTTGTTGGGTTAGGTGTTCAAGCAGAATGGTGGGGTGGAGTAGAAGATAAAGGGAACCGCAGGCTCCTTCAAGTACCCATCCCTGAAGCCTCTTTTCTAGATTGTTGTTGCCACTCACTTTTATGTCTGTTTGGTTCTACATGATCCAGAAATCTGTATGTGAACTTGGGCTGAGGTGTATTAGAGATAAGCTCTCAAGGAGGTGTCTGGGAGGTGAAATATGCTTCCATTCTCTGTTTTGAATTTGATGGAAGGATTTGTAGCTTGTGGGAACTTAGAAGCATGAGTTCCTCTATTTTCCTGCTTTTCAAATATGACTCTGAGGAAAAGCCCTTTGCTCTCAGATTGGACACTGAGTGGTGAAGCTCCCCGCCCCCCATGTGGGACAAAGAGCCATGAAGCCTGGGTGAGCCCAGGGGACAAGGAAGCGGGCTATGTCCTAGTGCCTGCCGGATGGAATAGGGACAGACCAAAAAACTAGCTTTTAATTAAATAAAAAACCCCAATTCTTCTCTTATCAGACATAATCAACCTTAAATATAAGTAGAAAAATGAATTCCATAGCCAAATGTAGCTTTTGGTGTCATAATGTTTCACCTTGTCTCTTTGTCCCACTACCTCTGTACTCTGGTTGAAGAAACCCGTGCCCAGTGCAGGCAGAGTTAAGGTCACCAGGGTGGCGTTTACCCGGCCTGGCCCAGAGCTCCTGCCACACACATTCCGGGGGAGTTAATGCAAGGTCTTCAAGTCCTCAAATAGAGACAAACCAAAGAAGTAGTGATACTCTTAGTTAAATTCTGATTTGGAATATATCAGATGCCGGGGGCGGGTGGGGATTGATTTATGTTCCAGCTGGTCAAATAAGACATCAAGAAAAATCCAGCATGACTGGAAATTACTTAATGCCAACCGAGGACCCTTTGTAGTCAAATTTTGCTTGTCCTAAAAGACAAGAAATAAAAATAAAACTCTATACTACTGAATGATACCTGAAAATGTTGTCTCCCTGTATTTTAGGGGAATTTACTAGACTCTTAGGTCATCATATTTTGGGAGTAGGCATATGTATTTATGATATATTAAGAATGGTATTTATCTTTAATAAAAGTTAAATTATTATGACAGCAGCGTGCACTTAAGTTGGTTCGTTCTCAGTTGTCGATGATGCAATAAACTTGTGTTCTTCTGAAAAGTCAGCAATGTAATATTTAAACTGGACAATCTTCCTTTTTCCCCCCGATATTGATGTTTTTTATATTTATTTTGTTTGGGGAAAATATTTTTAAAATTCGACTTTGATTTTATATGTTTAGAAAAATATGCTGAACAACCTCAACACGCTTATCTTTGTAAGAGATGGAGATTTCTTGTTTCGTTTGGAGTTTGGAAGCAAAGAAATGGAGCTGTAACTCTTGCAGAGTCTTTCGGGTGCAGTGCCTGGGCGAGTGACAGGAGGTGAGGTATCCTGTTGGGAATCATAAGCCCAGGGTGTTATGAGGCAGCCATCCTTTGGAATTTTCTTTCTCTCAGGTATATTTATAGTCTTTAAAAGCTACCATTTAAGTTTAAGAAATCAAGCCTTGTGAATTGATATGATTGTACCTTTAGAATCTTCCTGGTAACTCATCTCTGAGGTATAGCTTGGATCCTTGATCTTTCAAAGTTCATTTAAATGGAAATAAAATGATTGAAACAGATGTGTTTTTCTTTGCCTTGAGCATGTATTTGCCATGATTCCTGTGGTACCGCAGAACTGCAGGTCACTGTCCATCCATGCTTCCTGCAGGTGGCATTCCCAGCCCATCATAAACACAAAACAGAAGTTGGAGGGGGCTTCCCGGGTGGCGCAGTGGTTGAGAATCTGCCTGCCAATGCAGGGGACACGGGTTCGAGCCCTGGTCTGGGAGGATCCCATATGCTGCGGAGCAGCTAAGCCCGTGAGCCACAACTACTGAGCCTGTGCACCTAGAGTCTGTGCTCCGCAACAAGAGAGGCCGTGACAGTGAGAGGCCCGCACACCGCGATGAAGAGTGGCCCCCTCTCGCCACAACTAGAGAAAGCCCTCGCACAGAAACGAAGACCCAACACAGCCATAAATAAATAAATAAATAAATAAATTAAAAAAAGAAGTTGGAGGGATCAGGCAGGGGGTGCAGGGCTGTGTGTCAGGGGGTGTGGATGCCTGGAGATGGGCAGAGAAGGGGACATCTTCAAAGTGATGCTGAAAACTTGGCCTCTGTGCACTGGTGCCGAATTGAATCTTGGAGAGTTTTGGGTGAAGTAGAAAAGAATACCTTTATTGCTTTGCCAGGCAAAGGGGGACACAGTGGGCTTGTGCCCTGAAAAACTGTGTGTCCCAACCTGGGAGTATTTGGTGAGGAGTTTTATAGCAATGGTTCAAGGACAGGGGTGCTGATAAGAATCAGGGTGTGTGCAGGGCCTGCGCTCCTTTAATCTGGCCTCAGGTGGTCTTCATGAAGAGCTTCTCTGGTTCCTTTAATCTGGCCTCAGGTGGTCTTCATGAAGAGCTTCTCTGGTTCCTTTAATCTGGAATGAAGAATGCTACATCTTCCATTTGTTGGGGGTTTTAGTTCTGTAAAGAGCTCAAAGCTATTGTTACGTGTATCCCTTGTGGTGGAACCAGGACCTGCCCCAAGGCTGCACTACTGTTTCTTGCCTGCTCCTCCCTTGTCTCTGCATCCCCTCCCTTCCCTGATGAGCAACTGTTTGAACCTGCCCTTTGGAACTCAGGGAAGGTAATGGAGGCTGGACAGAAAGACTCCCATGCCCAGGAGCCCCACAGGGTCCTGCTTGGGTTCAAAAGTGTGGGTGACCTTGCAGCCAGGCCTTTCCCTCCCTCCAGTGATGAAGTGGTCTTGTCCCTGGTCCCCTAAATGGCCTGACCTGCCTCACCTGCCGTTCCCCTCACAGACTCCACTCCCACTATTGTCTCTTTCCCCCATCTGCAGCTCCAGTCACCCCTCCCTTCTAGAACATTCCCATGACACACAAACCTGCTCTCACTTTCCACTCAAAGACAGCCCTCTAGACTTCCCTCCTTTTTCCAGTACTGTTCCCTTCCTCTATTTTTTAAGATTATAACATCTCCAAAGAACAGCCATCCGCCACCCATCCTCAGCTCCCGTTTTCTCCTCACCTGGCCACTGCACTGACAGTTCTGTTGGACGCACCAGTGCCCTCCACCTGACCAACACTGATGTCTTGCTGGAGCCCTTGGCCCCATCTGACACGGCTGAGCCCACCCTGCTCCCTTGGGCTCCCTCCCTGCTCCTTTGGGCTCCCCTCCCCTGTCTTCCAAGACCACATGCTCTGCTGTATTTCCTCTCACCTCACCTCTTGGCCTCTACTTCCTGGTCTCCTTTGCTGATTCCACGTTCACTCCCCAGCCTTGCCAGCCAGCATTTGGAGCACTCCAGGGCTGAAACTTCAGACCTCTTCTCTTCCTCGCCATTGACTCTTGCTTGGAGTCAAATGACCTCTTTCCATGTGTATTAGTCTGCTCCAGCTGCCGTAACAAAATACCACAGACCAGGAGGCTTAAACTACAGAAATGCATTTGCTTTCAGTTCTGGAAGCTGAAAGACCTAGATCAAGATGTTGGCAGGGTTGGTTCTTCTGAGGCCTCTTGGCTTGTAGACAACTGTCTTCTCCCTGTGTCCTTACGTGTTCTCTCCTTTGTATCCTATTAGATTAGGACCCACCCTGATGACCTCATTTTACCTTAAAGACCCTACCTCCAAAGAGCAGATAACCTTATCTTCTCTTATTGAATCAAGTTCTCTGCCAGTGACAGAGGCCATGGACCATGGGGACTGCAGTCTGCACAGGGAGAGAGCATCTTTCCCAGCTTTTGTGGTTCCATACCTTCAAAGCTCTCTGACTGGTCTGCTTGTGTCACAGGCCCATACCTTGGGTCAATCCATGTTGCCAATGCTGGGGTTGGGGGCAGGGGAGGAGATCTGATGGGCCACACCTGAGTTGTGGCTCATTCTCGGGACCCTGCAGCCTTGAGGGGTCATAGGTAGTGACTGATACAGTCTCAGCAGAACCACATGGATGAGAGCCAGGGATACTTTGTCCTAAGGCAAGAATGCTACCTAGACCAAATAATAGAGGTTGTTTACCCTGAAGATTGTTAGGCAATGTGCCGAAACAAGAGGAATAAAGATGTAATGGAGACATGACAGAGTGGTGGGTGTGTGTCTGTCTCTGGGAGGAGATTCTCTCTTTCTCATACCCTTTTTTCAAAAAAAAGTTTATTTATTTATTTAGTCTGTGCCAGGTCTTAGTTGCAGCATGCAGGATCTTTTTTTTAACATCTTTATTGGGGTATAATTGCTTTAAAATGGTGTGTTAGTTTCTGCTTTATAACAAAGTGAATCAGTTATACATATAAATATGTTCCCATATCTCTTCCCTCTTGCGTCTCCCTCCCTCCCACCCTCCCTGTCCCACCCCTCCAGGCGGTCACAAAGCACCAAGATGATCTCCCTGTGCTATGCAGCTGCTTCACCCTAGCTATCTACCTTACGTTTGGTAGTGTATATATGTCCATGCCACTCTCTCGCTTTGTCACAGCTCACCCTTCCCCCTCTCCATATCCTCAAGTCCATTCTCTAGTAGGTCTGTGTCTTTATTCCTGTCTTACCCCTAGGTTCTTCATGACATTTTTTTTTCTTAACTTCCATATATATGTGTTAGCATACGGTACTTGTCTTTCTCTTTCTGACTTACTTCACTCTGTATGACAGACTCTAGGTCTATCCACCTCATTACAAAGAGCTCAATTTCATTTCTTTTTATAGCTGAGTAATATTCCATTGTATATATGTGCCACATCTTCTTTATCCATTTATCCGATGATGGGCACTTAGGTTGTTTCCATCTCCTGGCTATTGTAAATAGAGCTGCAATGAACATTGTGGTACATGACTCTTTTTTGAATTATGGTTTTCTCAGGGTATATGCCCAGGAGTGGGATTGCTGGGTCATATGGTAGTTCTATTTGTAGTTTTTTAAGGAACCTCCATACTGTTCTCCATAGTGGCTGTACCAATTCACATTCCCACCAGCAGTGCAAGAGTGTTCCCTTTTCTCCACACCCTCTCCAACATTTATTGTTTCTAGATTTTTTGATGATGGCCATTCTGACTGGTGAGATGATATCTCATTGTAGTTTTGATTTGCATTTCTCTAATGATTAATGATGTTGAGTATTCTTTCATGTGTTTGTTGGCAGTCTGTATATCTTCCTTGGAGAAATGTCTGTTTAGGTTTTCTGCCCATTTTTGAATTGGGTTGTTTGTTTTTTTGTTATTGAGCTGCATGAGCTGCTTGTAAATTTTGGAAATTAATCCTTTGTCAGTTGCTTCATTTGAAAATATTTTCTCCCATTCTTAGGGTTGTCTTTTGGTCTTATTTATGGTTTCCTTTGCTGTGCAAAAGCTTTGAAGTTTCATTACGTCCCATTTGTTTATTTTTGTTTTTATTTGCATTTCTTTAGGAGGTGGGTCAAAAAGGATCTTGCTGTGATTTATGTCATAGAGCGTTCTGCCTATGTTGTCCTCTAAGAGTTTGATAGTTTCTGGCCTTACATTTAGGTCTTTAATCCATTCTGAGCTTTTTTTTGGTGTATGGTGTTAGGGAGTGATCTAATCTCATACTTTTACATGTACCTGTCCAGTTTTCCCAGCACCACTTATTGAAGAGGCTGTCCTTTCTCCACTGTACATTCCTGCCTCCTTTTTCAAAGATAAGGTGACCATATGTGTGTGGTTTTATCTCTGGGCTTTCTATCCTGTTCCATTGATCTATATTTCTGTTTTTGTGCCAGTACCATACTGTCTTGATTACTGTAGCTTTGTAGTTTAGCCTGAAGTCAGGGAGCCTGATTATTCCAACTCCGTTTTTTGTTCTCAAGATTGCTTTGGCTATTCGGGGTCTTTTTTGTTTCCATACACATTGTGAAATTTTTTGTTCTAGTTCTGTGAAAAATGCCAGTGGTAGTTTGGTAGGGATTACATTGAATCTGTAGATTGCTTTGGATAGTAGAGTCATTTTCACAATGTTGATTCTTCCAGTCAATGAACATGGTATATCTCTCCATCTATTTGTATCATCTTTAATTTCTTTCATCAGTGTCTTATAATTTTCTGCATACAGGTCTTCTGTCTCCTTAGGTAGACAAATTCCTAGATATTTTATTCTTTTTGTTGCAGTGGTAAATGAGAGTGTTTTCTTGATTTCACTTTCAGATTTTTCATCATTAGTGTATAGGAATGCCAGAGATTTCTGTGCATCAATTTTGTATCCTGCTACTTTACCAAATTCATTGATTAGCCCTAATAATTTTCTGGTAGCATCCTTAGGATTCTCTATGTATAGGATCATGTCATCTGCAAACAGTGACAACTTTACTTCTTTTCCGATTTGGATTCCTTTTATTTCTTTTTCTTCTCTGATTGCTGTGGCTAAAACTTCCAAAACTATGTTGAATAAGAGTGGTGAGAGTGGGCAACCTTGTTTTGTTCCTGATCTTAGTGGAAATGCTTTCAGTTTCTCACCACTGAGGACGATGTTGGCTGTGGATTTGTCATATATGGCCTTTTTTATGTTGAGGAAAGTTCCCTCTATGCCTACATTCTGCAGGGTTTTTATCATATATGGGTGTTGAATTTTTTCAAAAGCTTTCTCTGCATCTATTGAGATGATCATATGTTTTTTTATTCAATTTGTTAATATGGTGTATCACGTTGATTGATTTGCATATATTGAAGAATCCTTGCATTCCTGGAATAAACCCCACTTGATCATGGTGTATGATCCTTTTAATGTGCTGTTGGATTCTGTTTGCTAGTATTTTGTTGAGGATTTTTGTATCTATGTTCATCAGTGATATTGGCCTGTAGTTTTCTTTCTTTGTGACTTCCTTGTCTGGTTTTGGTATCAGGGTGATGGTGGCATCGTAGAATGAGTTTGGGAGTTTTTCTCCCTCTGCTACATTTTGGAAGAGTTTGAGAAGGATACTTGTTAGCTCTTCTCTAAATGTTTGATAGATTTTGCCTGTCAAGCCATCTGGTCCTGGGCTTTTGTTTGTTGGAAGATTTTTAATCACAGTCTCAATTTCAGTGCTTGTGATTGGTCTGTTCATATTTTCTATTTCTTCCTGATTCAGTCTTGGCAGGTTGTGCTTTCTAAGAATTTGTCCATTTCTTCCAGGTTGTCCATTTTTTTGGCATAGAGTTGCTTGTAGTAATCTCTCATGATCTTTTGTATTTCTGCAGTGTCAGTTGTTACTTCTCTTTTTCATTTCTAATTCTATGGATTTGAGTCTTCTCCCTTTTTTTCTTGATGAGTCTGGCCAATGGTTTATCAATTTTGTTTATCTTCTCAAATAGCCAGCTTTTAGTTTTATTGATCTTTGCTATTGTTTCCTTCATTTCTTTTTCATTTATTTTTTATCTGATCTTCATGTTTTCTTTCCTTCTGCTAATTTTGGGGTTTTTTGTTCTTCTTTCTCTAATTGCTTTAGGTGCAATGTTAGGTTGTTTATTCGAGATGTTTCCTGTTTCTTAAGGTAGGATTGTATTGCTATAAACTTCCCACTTAGAACTGCTTTTGCTGCATCCCATAGGTTTTGGGTCATCGTGTCTCCATTGTCATTTGTTTCTAGGTATTTTTTGATTTCCTCTTTGATTTCTTCAGTGATCACTTCATTATTAAGTAGTGTACTGTTTAGCCTCCATGTGTTTGTATTTTTTACAGATCTTTTCCTGTAATTGATATCTAGTCTCATAGCATTGTGGTCGGAAAAGATACTTGATAAAATTTCAATTTTCTTAAATTTACCAAAGCTTGATTTGTGACCCAAGATATGATCTATCCTGGAGAATTTCCATGAGCACTTGAGAAAAATGTGTATATTATGTTGGTTTTGGATGGAATGTCCTATAAATATCAATTAAGTCCATCTTGTTTAATGTATCATTTAAGCTTGTGTTTCCTTATTTATTTTCATTTTGGATGATCTGCCCATTGGTGAAAGTGGGGTGTTAAAGTCCCCTACTATGAATGTGTTACTGTAAATTTCCCCTTTTATCGCTGTTAGTGTTTGACTTATGTATTGAGGTGCTTCTATGTTGGGAGCATAAATATTTACAATTGTTATATCTTCTTGGATCGATCCCTTGATCATTATGTAGTGTCCTTCTTTGTCTCCTCTAATAGTCTTTATTTCAATGACTATTTTGTCTGATATGAGAATTGCTACTCCAGCTTTCTTTTGGTTTCCATTTGCATGGAATATCTTTTTCCATCCCCTTACTTTCAGTCTGTATGTGTCTCTATGTCTGAAGTGGGTCTCCTGTAAACAGCATATATATGGGCCTTGTTTTTGTATCCATTCAGCCAGTCTGTGTCTTTTGGTGGGAGCATTTAATCTGTTTACATTTAAGGTAATTATTGATATGTATGTTCCTATTCCCATTTTCTTAATTGTTTTGTGTTTGTTATTGTAGGTCTTTTCCTTCTCGTGTTTCTTGGCTAGAGAATGTCCTTTAGCATTTGTTGTAAAGTTGGTTTGGTGGTGCTGAACTCTCTCCGCTTTTGCTTGTCTGTAAAGTTTTTAATTTCTCATCAAATTTGAATGAGATCCTTGCTGGGTAGAGTAATCTTTGTTGTAGCTTTTCCTCCTTCATCACTTTAAATATGTCTTGCCAATCCCTTCTGGCTTGCAGAGTTTCTGCTGAAAGATCAGCTGTTAACCTTATGGGGATTCCCTTGTGTGTTATTTGTTGTTTTTACCTTGCTGCTTTTAATATGTTTTCTTTGTATTTAATTTTTGAAAGTTTGATTAATATGTGTCTTGTCGTGTTTCTCCTAGGATTTATCCTGTATGGGACTCTCTGTGCTTTCTGGACTTGATTCACTATTTCCTTTCCCATATTAGGGAAGTTTTCAAATCTAATCTCTTCAAATATTTTCTCAGTCCCTTTCTTTTTCTCTTCTTCTTCTGGGACCCCTATAATTCGAACGTTGGTGCGTTTAATGTTGTCCCAGAGGTCTCTGAGACTGTCCTCAATTCTTTTCATTCTTTTTTCTTTATTCTGCTCTGCAGTAGTTATTTCCACTATTTTATCTTCCAGGTCACTTATCCGTTCTTCTGCCTCAGTTATTCTGCTATTGATCCCATCTAGAGTATTTTAAATTTCATTTATTGTGTTGTTCATCATTGCTTGTTTCATCTTTAGTTCTTCTAGGTCCTTGTTAAATGTTTCTTGCATTTTCTCTATTCCATTTCCAAGATTTGGGATAATCTTTACTATCATTATTCTGAATTCTTTTTCTGGTAGACTGCCTATTTCCTCTTCATTTGTTAGGTCTGGTGGGTTTTTATCTTGCTCCTTCATCTGCTGTGTGTTTCTCTGTCTTCTCATTTTGCTTATCTTACTGTGTTTGGGGTCTCCTTTTTGCAGGCTGCAGTTTTGTAGTCCCCATTGTTTTTGGTGTCTGTCCCCGGTGGCTAAAGTTGGTTCAGTGGGTTGTGTAGTCTTCCTGATGGAGGGGACTAGTGCCTGTGTTGTGGTGGATGAGGCTGGATCTTGTCTTTCTGGTGGGCAGCTGTACATCTGGTGGTGTGTTTTGAGGTGTCTGTGGCCTTAAGATGATTTTAGGCAGCCTCTCTGCTAATGGGTGGGGTTGTGTTCCTGTCTTGCTAGTTGTTTGGGAGAGGGTGTCCAGCACTGTAGCTTGCTGGATGTTGAGTGAAGCTGGCTGCTGGTGTTGAGATGTAGATCTCTGGGAGATTTTTGCCATTTGATATTATGTGGAGCTGGGAGGTCTCTTGTGGACCAGTGTCCTGAAGTTGACTCTCCCACCTCTGATGCATAGCACTGACTGCTGGCTGCAGCACCAAGAGCCTTTCATCCACACGGCTGAGAATAAAAGGGAGAAAAAGTAGAAAGAAGAAAGAAAGAAAGAAAGAAAGAAAGAAAGAAAGAAAGACAGAAAGAAGGGAGGGAGGGAGGGAGGGAGGGAGGGAGGGAAGGAAGGAAGGAAGGAGGGAAGGAAGAAAGAAAAGAAAGAAAGAAAGAGGAAAGAGGATAAAATAAAATAAAGTTATTAAAATAAAAAATAATTATTAAGAAAAACGTTTTTTTAAAAAGAAAAAAACAAAAACAAAACAAAACAAAACAACAAAACAAAAAAGTGGACGGATAGAACCCTAGGACAAATGGTGACAGCAAAGCTATACAGACAAAATCTCACACAGAAGCATACACATACACACTCACAAAAAGAGGAAAAGGGGAAAAAATAGTAAATCTTGCTCTCAAAGTCCACCTCCTCAATTTGGGCTATTCGTTGTCTATTCAGGTATTCCACAGATGCAGGTACATCAAGTTGATTGTGGAGATTTAATCCGTTGCTCCTGAGGCTGCTGGGAGAGATATCCCCCTCTCTTCTATGTTCTCACAGCTCCCGGGACTCAGCTTTGGATTTGGCCCCGCCTCTGCGTGTAGGTCGCCTGAGGGCGTCTGTTCTTCCCTCAGAGAGGACGGGGTTAAAGGAGCAGCTGATTCGGGGGCTCTGGCTCACTCAGGCCGTGGGGAGGGAGGGGTGCAGATGCGGGGCGAGCCTGCGGGGCAGAGGCCGGCAGGACGTTGCACCAGCCTGAGGCGCGCCATGCGTTCTGCCGGGGAAGTTGTCCCTGGATCCCGGGACCCTGGCAGTGGCAGGCTGCACCGGCTCCCCGGAAGGGGTGTGTGGATAGTAACCTGTGCTCTCACACAGGCTTCTTGGTGGCGGCAGCAGCAGCCTTAGCGTCTCATGCCCTTCTCTGGTGTCCGCACTGTTAGCCGCAGCTCACGCCCGTCTCTGGAGCTCCTTTAAGCGGCGCTCTTAATCCCCTCCCCTCCCGCACCAGGAAACAAAGAGGGAAGAAAAAGTCTCTTGCCTCTTCGGTAGGTCCAGACTTTTCCCCGGACTCCCTCCCGGCTAGCCGTCGTGCACTAGCCCCCTGCAGGCTGTGTTTCCGCTGCCAGCCCCAGTCCTCTCCCTGCGCTCCGACCGAAGCCCGAGCCTCAGCTCCCAGTCCCACCCACCTGAGCAGACAAGCGTCTCGGGCTGGTGAGTGCCGGTCGGCACCGATCCTCTGTGTGGGAATCTCTCCGTTATGCCCTCCGCACCTCTGTTGCTGTGCTCTCCTCCGCAGCTCCGAAGCTTCCCTCCTCTGCCACCCGCAGTCTCCACCTGCGAAGGGGCTCCTAGTGTGTGGAAACCTTTCCTCCTTCACAGCTCCCTCCTACTGGTGCAGGTCCCATCCCTATTCTTTTGTCTCTGTTTTTTCTTTTTTCTTTTGCCCTACCCAGGTATGTGGGGAGTTTCTTGCCTTATTGGGAGGTCTGAGGTCTTCTGCCAGCATTCAGTAGGTGTTCCGTAGGAGTTGTTCCACGTGTAGGTGTATTTCTGGTGTATCTGTGGGAAGGAAGGTGATCTACGCGTCTTACTCTTCCGCTATCTTCCTGATCTCCCGTCAATCACTCCTGCAGGATCTTTAGTTGTGGCATGTGGGCTTCTTTAGTTGCGGCATACAAACTCTTAGTTGTGGCGTATCCTTGCAGGATCTAGTTCCCCAGCCAGGGATCAAACCTGGGCCACCTGTATTGGGAGTGTGGAGTCTTACCCACTGGACAACCAGGGAAGTCCCTTTCTCATGCTTCTTGAAACATACTTCTTAAGTAGCTGTCTACCTTTTCTGCCCATGAGTCCACTAGTCCTAAATAGCTTAAATGGTCAGCTAACAATAAGCATTTACTAGGTATTAGCAATTGATTTATGTACATTATTTCATTTAATTCTTATTTGAATAGCCACTAGAATTATCCCCACCTTACAACAGACAAAGTGACCTGTGTTAGGTGATTAAGAAGCCAAAGGAGAAATAAACTGTGACATCAACAATTCCCTTCACGTTGGCCTGGTGAGTTCCTCTGCCCACATGGAATAGAGACTGAACTCAGGAGTGTCCTATGACTGATGAAATCCTTATTCAGGTGTACTATCTCATGACGCAGAGCTATAAGGTAGGTCTAGAAAAGAGTCACTTAGGTAGGAAACCACAAAGATAACAGATCCGGTACTGTCTTTTTTTTTTTTTTTTTTGTGGTACGCGGGCCTCTCACTGTTGTGGCCTCTCCCGTTGCGGAGCACAGGCTCTGGATGCGCACGCTCAGCGGCCATGGCTCACGGGCCCAGCCGCTCCGCGGCATGTGGGATCTTCCCAGACTGGGGCATGAACCCATGTCCCCTGCATCAGCAGGCGGACTCTCAACCACTGCGCCACCAGGGAAGCCCACCAGTACTGTCTTTAGAGTTCTAGGTGGTTCTGCTCTGCATGTTCGTGCCATATGGCCAATGGCTATGAACCATGACAAAATATTCTTCCCATCATGCACCTGCAGCCAATCCTCACTCTGGGCTGACCAATGCTTCTGTTTATCCTCTTGTTATTTGAACAGCACTGTGGCCCTGAAGGTTTCTGGGGGACACTGTCCTTCATCAGTAGAGATGAGGATTGGAACTCAACAGTTAGATTCCTGTTCAGTCGTGAGAACCTGACTGCGTCTATATTAAGGCAGTCTTTTAATTAGTGCTTTTAGCGGTAATGCTTTTAGTGATGCCTGCTCATCTCAGGTAAGAAGCCCAGAGTATCAGACAGGAGAGGGGCCTTGGAGACCCACGGGTCCAACCTCCTTATTGCAGAGATGATGAAACTAAGTTAGATCAGACTTATCTACAGGAGAAAACACCAGAAACAAGGTCACTTATTCATTTCTCTGTAATTTTAGCTCCTTTTGGATTTTGAATGCTACATTAAATCATAGCACTTAAGATATTTTATATATATATACACATAAATATGTATATATATATACATATTTATGTGTGTATATATATATATATGCACATATATATATATATATATATATACACATATACCATTCTGCATTTGATCTTGCAATGTGTAAGCAAAGATCTCAAAGTTAAAACCATCCGACTCGGAAAGTTTAAAGAATTTGCCCAAGTCTGTCTGAGTCAGCTCAGCCTTCTGTAACAAAAATACCACAGACAGTGTGGCTTAAAGAACAGAAATTTGTTTCTCACAGATCTGGGGGCTAGAAGTCCGAGATCAAGGTGCCACAGTCTGGTTTCTGGTGAGGTGTGTTTCCTCGTTTTCCTTACTTGGAGGAGAGCAAGCGAGCTCGTATCTCTGGTGTCTCTTAATCCCATCATGAGGAGGGAGGGGAACAAAAACATTTAGTTCATAGCAAACGTGCACATCTAGAAATTGGCCCTGGAGTTCTAACTCCAACTGCATGGCAGTAAAGCCTAGAATTCAAATTTAGAGCCAGAGGTATACATCGTAAAGCAATTATGTGCTTAGCTTTCCAACAGTTCACTGACAGCCAATTGCTATGCATTCATTCATCAAATTTTTGTTGAACACTTACTGTGGGCCGGGTTTCCTCCCCTCATGGAATTCATTTTCTATTAAAGGAAATGGTTTGTTGACAGGCATTCACAGTGCAGTGTGATAAGGGCTGTGTTGGTAAGTTTCATGCTGGGTGCGATGGGCACACACAGAGAAGGATCTAACGTATTCTTGAGGGACCAGGAAAGCTCTCCAGAAAAAGTGAACTCTAACCTGAGACCTGTGTAAGACTCAGCCTCATGGGAGGCGCAGGAGGGCTTCAGGGACAAAATGGTGAGTTGGGGAAGGAAATACTGCTCAGTGAGCAGAAGCCAAGTCCATAGGGGCAGGACCAAGGGATATGACATGCTATGGACTCAATGTCTGTGTCCCCCTCAAATTCATATGTGGAAGCCCTAATCCCCAGTGTGATGGTATTCGGAGGTGGGATCCTTGGGAAGTGATTAGACTGTGAGGATGGAGTCCTCATGATGGGATTAGTGCCCTTATAAGAAGAGACATGAGAGAGAGAATTTCTCTCTCCTCTGTGTGAGGATACAGCAAGAAGGCCAAGAAGACATTTGTCTGAAAACCAGGAAGAGATGTCTCACCAGGAACCGAGTCTTCTGGTGCCTTGGTCTTAGACTTTGAGCCTCCAGAACTGTGAGAAATAAATTTCTGTTCTTTAAGCCACCCAGTCTATGGTATTTGTTATGGCAGCCTGAGCTGATGAGACAAGACTAGATAATTTGGAACCAGATAATGAATGGCTTCACAGCATGTGGTGGGACATAATTCTAAAACGGTCCCCTGAGATCTCCCACCCTGATCTCAAGGACTGTGAATATGATGAGACATCACAGCCATGATTACATTACATTACATGGAAAAAGGGATTTTTGCAGATGTAAGTAAGGTTACCAATCAGTTGGCTTTGAGTTAATGAAAAGGGAGATTATCTGGGTGAGTCTATTCTAATCACACAAGCCCTTTAAAAGCAGAGCGTTTCTCCTGGCTAGTGGCAGAAAGAAGTCACAGTGATGCCAAAATTGAGACTGCAACATGCTGTTGCTGGCTTAAGGATGGGGGTGGCCATTGTCAGGGAATGTGCACATCTTCAGCTGACAACCAGCACAGAAGTGGGGCTTCAGTCCTACAGATTCGAGGAACAGAATGTGCCAACAACCTGGATGAACTTGGAAGTGGATTCTTCCCCCAAACTTTCAAATAAGGATCCAGCCTGACTGACACTTTGTGACAGTGTGAGGTCCTTAGTGGAGCCCTCTCCAGCACACCCAGACTTCCCGCCTGCAGAGCTGTGAGAGAATAAATAGCGTGAGGCAATTTGCTACACAGTGATAGAAAGCTCATACTCGAGCCAAGTTAAAAAGAAAATAGATGTAAAAACCAAAAATAATCCACTACCAAATGGAATGCTGTAGTACATTAAAAAATATGACAGGGACTTCCCTGGTGGCGCAGTGGTTGAGAGTCCGCCTGCCGATGCAGGGGACACGGGTTCGTGCCCCGGTCCGGGAGGATCCCACGTGCCGCGGAGCGGCTGGGCCCGTGAGCCATGGCCGCTGAGCGTGCGCGTCCGGAGCCTGTGCTCCGCAACGGGAGAAGCCACAACAGTGAGAGGCCTGCGTACCGCAAAACAAACAAACAAACAAAATGACAATATTGTTTAAGATTCGAAAGTCGGTGTAATTTACATTAACAGGATGTATTAGGGTGTAAGTTTGGCTCCTGGAGCAGAGAGATCTAAAATAACAGCAATTTTAACAAGACAGAATTTTGTGTCTTACACAAAACTCTGCACAGATGGTCTAAAGCTGGTGTGGTGACTCATGGTCAATAGTGACTTACACTCAGTCATTGCCTTGCCCCCTTCAACACATGGCTTCCATCTTCTGGTCCAGATGGCTGCTCCAGCTGCCGTCATGATATATCCCAGGCAGTAGGAAGGAAGAAATGGGAGAAACGGGCATGCCTTCCTATCCATCCCCTGCTCTTCCCGGGTGACTTCAAGGGCAAGACAAAGACATGGCAACTGCACATACTTCAAATCACAACTCAGCAGCCAGAACTTAGTCACATGGACACATCTAGCTTCAAGGGATTTGAGGAAAGTATTGAGTGGCCACGTGTCCCCTGAAATTTTACTACTATGGAAGAAAAAGAGAACAGATAATAGGGGAAAACTAGCTGTCTCTGCCCCAAGGAGAAAAAAGAAGATTCTCTTATTAAATGCAGATAAAACATTTAATAAAATGAAACACTGTTTGTTATCAGTCAGTGTTCTCCAGAGAAATAGAAAAAGTGTATATTTTTACTCAAATCTATATATTAACAGAATACATACAAACACACACACACACACACACACACACACACACACACACACATTTATTGCAAGCAATTGGCTTAGGTAACTGAGGGGCTGGCAAATCTGAAATCTGTAGGGCAGGTCAGCAGGCTGGAGACGTTCATGCAAGAGCTGATGTTGCAGTCCTGAGGCAGAATTTCTTCTTCCTTAGGAAACTTCAGTAGACTCTTAAGGCCTTCAACTGATTGGATGAGGCCCACCCTCATCCCACTGGCGATTACTTCAATGGCGAGTAGCCTGCTTTCCTAACCACATTTACAAGATACTGGCACTGCAACACCTTGATTAGTGTTTGATTGGATAACTGGGGACTCTAGCCTAGCTCAGTTGACAAGTCAAACTAATCCTCAAGCCAAAGGAAAAAAAAAAAAAGCAAATTAGGCTTTGAAAATATTTCCTGAACCTGATAAATGCAGTTGTATTCCATATCGATTATATTTTACATCTCAATATTCGTGTATATTTTTAGTCTGCTCAGCATCTGAATCTCCTTCCTACATTTGGGAAATCCACTTTTCTGTGAGTGTCAGTGACAGCCCAGCCCCATCTACCTTTCTAGAGGCCCCAAAGTCTGATCCTGTCCCTGCTCGCCCCCAGCTGCTCTGTGACTTAAACCTAGCCGATTGGATGCTCTACCAGTGACCTTGATAAGGAATGGGTTTCACAAAGAAGCAGCTCTGGTTTGGGGCTGTCCCTGGTGGCAAGGGCAGAAGCATCCCGCCAGTACCCTCACCAGGCTGTTTCTGGAAATTTCCCTGGGCCCTGGGTTCCTGCATAGCCTCCTTGGTTCATGCCTATTCTCTAAGCCTGCTTTTTTCAGCCTTCTCATTGATTCTGTTAGAAACCTGCCATCTCTTTTTTGTTGTCCCTTTTGTGATAAGTTTAGCCTGAATCAGATTCTGAGGTATGTAACCCTAAACCCTAATTGGTATATATAGAAAGGTTACAGCAAAAATCAAACCTAATGGTGAAATGTTAGAACACCTTTTAAAGTGGTGTTTCTCGACTGGAACAGAGGCAATATTGCCTCTCAAGGGACATTTGGCAATGTCTGGAGATCTTCTCGGTTGTCACAACCTGCAGTGGGTATGGTGTGGATGGGGGTGAGGGCTCTGTGCTATGGCATCCAGCATCTACTGGTAGAGGCCAGGGATGTTGCTACACCTCCTATGAAGTCAATAGTGCTGAGACTGAGAAACTCTGCTCTAAAGTAAGAAACAAGACAAGGAAGCTTGCTTTCACTGTTTCTATTCAGTGCTATATTGAAGAATGTAAAAAGCAAAATAAAGCAAGAGAAAAAGAGATGTAAGGACTGGAATGGAAAAAAATGTTTACTTCTTGCAGATGATATGACTGAACACCTGAAGATAATATACAGAAACTAGTAAAACCATAGATAACTCATCACGGTTGCTGGATGTAAGATCAGTATACATAAGCAAATAGCATACTAACAACAACCACTTTAAAAGTAATACTACTACTTCTCTGTGTTATTTTTGCAACTTCTGGTGAATATATAATTATTTCAAAATTAAAAGTTTTTAAAAGATAATTTCAAAAATTTCTTTAGTAACAGCAACAAAAACTATAAGCTATTTAAGATTAATTTAACCAAAATGTGAAAGAAATTTGTGAGGAAAATTATATATCTTCATTGAAGAACAAAATAAGAATTAAATAAATGGAGAGACATATCATATTCATGTTTGGAAAAATCCAATGCTATAGGTTGTCACTTCTTTTAAAATTCATCTGTACATTCAATGCAGTTCCAGCAAAAATCCCAACAAGGCTTTTAATAGAAGTCAACAAACTGACCTTAAAAATCATATAGGGGACTTTCCCTGGTGGCACAGTGGTTAAGAATCCGCCTGCCAATGCAGGGGACATGAGTTCGAGCCCTAGTCTGGGAAGATCCCATATGCCGTGGAGCAACTAAGCCCATGTGCCACAACTACTGAGCCTGCACTCTAGAGTCTGCAAGCCACAACTACTGAGCCCACATACCACAACTACTGAAGCCCATGTGCCACAACTACTGAAGTCCACGTGCCACAACTACTGAAGCCCGCATGCCTAGAGCCCGTGCTGCACAACAAAGAGAAGCCACCGCAGTGAGAAACCCCCACACTGCAATGAAGAATAGCCCCGCTCTCCGCAACTAGAGAAAGCCCGCGCACAGCAACGAAGACCCAATGCAGCCAATAATAAATAAATAAATAAATAGATTTATTAAAAAAAAATCACATGGAAGAACTAAGGGCCAAATACATAAACTCTAGGCTGTGAATTTTAAAAAGCTTCTGTAAAAACTTCTATAAACAAAATTTTGCTCTGGCTTTTCTGTATAGGTTGGGTTAAAGGCAGGTAAAACTGGAAGACAGGAATTCCATGATAGTAATCTGTGCAAGAGGAAATGACCCAGGCCATGGGGATAATTGCAGGGAAATATTTAAGGAGTGAGATGTACATACAGACTTGGTGATTAATTAAATATGGGGACTAAGAGAAGGAGAGAATAGGATGATACCAAGAGTTTCAGGCCTGGTAATTGGGTAGATAGTGGTTCCATTTTCTGGGATAGAAAACACAAAAGGAGGACTGGCATTTGGGAGAGAAGATATTGAATGTAGGTTTTGTTGATGAAAATTCAAGTAAGTATCAAGAAGAAAAAGAGGGAGTTTTATTGGAGCCAAACTGAGGATGCTAACCCAGGAAGCAGATTCTCAGGAAGCTCTGAGAACTGTTCTGCCTGATAGAAGTCGAAGGCATAGTCAGCTACAATTTTTTTTTCTTTTTTTGGCGGTACGCGGGCCTCTCACCGCTGTGGCCTCTCCCGTCGCTGAGCACAGGCTCCGTACGCGCAGGCTCAGCGGCCATGGCTCACGGGCCCAGCCGCTCCGCGGCATGTGGGATCCTCCCGGACCGGGGCACGAACCCGTGTGTCCTGCATCGGCAGGCGGACTCCCAACCACTGCGCCACCAGGGAAGCCCAGTCAGCTACATTTTTGAGACAAAGGATCGTACATCAAAATGATGTACTGATATTTCACATAAAGTTCCCCAAGGATTCATAGTCCAGGTAAGCATGTACAAAGCGAGCAGCAAGTCATCATCACCCCCTACAGAGCTGGGAAAGAATGCTATTGTTTAAGAAGTTACATTGCTAAGGTCAGAAGAAAGAAAACAGATTGATCTTTGCTGTCGAGCAGGCACTCCCGTCTTTGAGCAGCTCTGGTTAATGTGTAATGCCGATGCCCGCTGCACATTAGGGAGGGAGGAGGCCCAAATGGACACAGAGAGAATTTTATGTTTAATTTTTTCTTGTCCTGTTTTAATAGATAAATTTTATTTCATCAGTTTGGACAGAGAGAGTTTGTAATGGATGGGGTCATCCAAGTGGAGCTGTCTGAGAGGTAGTTGGTTGTATAGGTCTGAGAGCCCAGGAGAAACATCTGGGCTGGAGACCTAAATCTAGGAATCTAGAACATAATAGAAGCAGTAAGAATGAATGAAAATCACCAAGAACAGTCGTTAGATAAGAAGAGGGTGTGTTTAAGAACCCGGAGGAACAGACAGAGCAAGAAAGAAGGAAAAGAGGAACGTCCAGAGGGGTGGGAGGAGACCAGAGTCTTGTGCCAAAACCCAAGGAGAGGGAGCAAAAGGAGTAAAAATGTGGCTAGTGAACGAATGTGGCTGAAGCTCATGGAGAAGATGACCTGAGTCTGGTCAACTAGATAAAGCAGCAGGGGCATCTTGGGCACTTGGCAAGAGGCCTTTCAGCAGTGTGGGAGGAGAGGAACCCTGCGTGGAGGGAGAAATGGCATGCACCAAAGGCAAGGCAGTGGGGCAGTGACGTTTCTTTTCTCTCTTAATCAATTTGGGTAAAAGTGTGTGTGGAGGGGAGGTCAACGATTCACTGGTTATGAACAAGAGACTTGGCATCTTGGCTAAAGTTTAGTTTCATTCTCTGTGCTGAGAGGTGGGTGGAGAGAGAAGGTCCTCTTCATTTGTCCTGGACCTATCTCATGAGAATCAGTTATGAATTACAGAAGATGTTCCTCAAAAGGCTCTCTTGCATGAAGCAGGGTACATCCACATAACAAATCACTCTGAAGACATGAAAAAGAATGGAGAAGGTTTCTTATACAGATACGGGTTGTTCTCTAGGATATATTGTTAGGTGTGAAACCACACAGGATCCTGTGGGGCTCCTGGGCATGGAAGCTTTTCTGTGTCCCCCATTTCTTGTTTGTAGGTAATAGACTCCAGCCTCCATGACCTTCCCTGAGTCCTGAAGGGCAGATTCAAACAGTTGCTAATCAGGGAAGGAAGGGGATGCAGAGACAGGGGAGGAACAGTCAAGAAACAATAGTGCAGCCTTGGGGCAGGTCCTGGTTCCACCACAAGGGATACACAGAACAATAGCTTTGAGCTCTTCTCCAGAACTGAAACCCCCAACAAATGGAAGATGTTAGCATTCTTCATTCCAGAGAAGGTCACAGTTTGATAACCTTGAGGAGCTCCTCAGGAGACCACCTGAGGCCAGATTAAAGGAGTGCAGGCCCTGCACACACCCTGATCCTCATCAGCAACCCCACCCTTGAACCATTGCTATGAAACTCCTCACCAAATTCCACCAGGTTGGGACACAAAGTTTTGCGAGACATGAGCCCACTGTGTCCCCCTTTGCCTGGCAAAACAATAAAGCTATTCTTTTCTACTTCACCCAAAACTCTGTCTCTGAGATTTGATTT
The DNA here is from genome assembly GCF_039906515.1 of Pseudorca crassidens. Taxonomy (NCBI): domain Eukaryota; kingdom Metazoa; phylum Chordata; class Mammalia; order Artiodactyla; family Delphinidae; genus Pseudorca; species Pseudorca crassidens. Next base: position 143,650,087 of record NC_090300.1, read on the forward strand.
AGCACTAGTGCACAGAGGACGAGGTTTTGGCATCAGGTGAGAAACACAGGGTGTAGAATGATGTTTATGGTATGCGACTCCTTGTGTAGATATACATATTTACTTGTGTTTTCAAAAAGAAAGGCTAGAAGAATACACAAAACTAATAGTGGTGGTCATCCAAGGATAGCGGTGTAGGACACGAGGTAGAAGATTTCCAGGAATATGTTTAGTATAGTTTTATTTTGGAACCATGCACATGTTTTACATAGTTTAACAAAAGAAATAAAAGTAAGATAAAAAGCAGTTCCTAAAAACTGAAAACAATTGACCCTACCCCTATCAAGGTAAAGAAGAACCACACAGAAAACATACTTCCTTGGTGTGACTTTCAACACAATGTTTGGAATCCATATCTCTAGGAAAATTCTTCTAAGGATCAATAGCAGATCAAATAATTCTTAAACTCCATTCAGCACTCTTCTTGTCAGTAGTAATATTAATATTGCTAATATGAGACTATTATAAGTTATTAGTGTAAAACAAATACATAATTATTGGACTGTCATTAGAAATTAAGATTTCTAGTATAAAAGAGATACAGCATAAAATCAAAGAAGTTAAATCAAAACCTTCTAATATTAAATTTGAATGGGATATATCAGAATGGTCTTATGATTTTTTTTCTCTTAAAAAGTATTTCCTAGTTCTGTCCATCAAAAGGGCAAGAAACAATGACATCCAGATTGTGGTTTCTAATACAACTTCCCTGTGAAAGGAATCAGAGGGTTTTTTGGGGGGAATAAAAAAAGACTGACTCATGGATTGAAGCAGAAAATGGGCAAGATTTTCACCCTGTTGTGTCAGAAAGCAAGGAGGCTGTTGTAGGTGCCATGGGGCAGAGTAAGGATGTAGGACTAGCAATCCAGGTGGCAAATGGCTTACTAGAAAACTCTAGACTGGAACTTGACTCCTGTTTTTAGTTCTAGCTCTCGACTTTCGGCAAGATGCTTAATCTCTCTGAGACTAGGTCTCCATGAAATTTATTTTTCATTAGTAAGATGAAGATAAACACCCTTTCCCTTTCCTCAACTCAGGGCTATTGCCATCCCATAAGACTACCTTTGCATAAAATAGAAAATTGCCCCTTCTTCCTGGCCTCTTAGCTAGGTGTCCTTGGGAACACAATATCACTAACATTTATTATCTCACAGTTTCTCTAAGAATCCAGATACAGCTTAGCTGAGTGTCTCTCATAAGGCTGCAGTCAAGGTGGTGGCTTGTGTCTCATCTGAGGGCTTGATTGGGGGTGGATCCACGCCCAAGCTCACTCAGTGGTTGAGGGCTGGATTCATGTCTGTATATGTTACTGCTTCACCAGAGGGAAACAGAACCAGTAGGATGTGTCTACGCCTATGTCCTTGTCCAAGTCCATGTTCACATCCACACCTGCACCCACATCTCTATCTATCTATATCTATATATTGCAAGGATCTGGCTTATGTAATTGTGGGGTCTGACTAGGTTAGTCTGAAATCCATATGGCAGGCTGTAAGGAAGGCAGGTGAAATCTTTTGGGCAGAAGCTGATGCTATAATCCACATCCTCAGGGAAACCTTGGTTCTGTTTTTAAGGGCTTTCAGTTAATTGAATCAGACCCAGATTATCTAGGAAAATCTCTTTTGCAAAAAGTCAACTGATTCTAGATGTCCATCACATCTACAAAATACCTTCACAGCAACACCAAGATGTGTGTTTAATTTAATGGCTGGGTACTGTAGCCTGGCCCGGTTGGCACATAAAACTGACCATCACAAATTCCTCGAGAGCTGCCAGCCAGCGGGTGTCCTCACTTCCTTGCCTTGTGGGCCTCTCCATAGGGCAGCTCACAGCACAGCAGCTGGCTTCCTCGGAGCAAGGGAGTGAGAAGAGCCAGGGAGAATGTCCGAGCAAGACAGAAGTTGCAGCCTTTTGTAACCTGACCTCTGAAGTGACATCTTGTCACTTCTGTTGTATTCTGTTTGTTAGAAGCAAAATATCAGCCCACACTCAAGGGGAGGGGATGACCCAAGGGTGTGAGTAGGAGTCTGCAACCATAGGGGCCCTACTCAGTAAATGCTGGGAAGAGTAAGTGAGATAATGTGTGTGAAAGAATTGTGTAATCCAGTAGATAAATATTAGCTAGAACCATATAAAATTGCTAGTATTAGGTTGTTCATTTTTTACCCACAAAAATGGCTGTCACCTAACATAAGTTGTAGTTAAATAGGGAACTGATAGGGTGTAAAACAACTTTATAATTTTTGAGGGCGCCAGGCATGAATGGAATCTTGGATAAATGGCAGCGGTGAGGGGTAGAGAGAGAGAAGCAGTGTCAATTTTACTAGGTTTGCATTTGGCTTGTTCCTCTCTCTCTCTCACTCTCTCTCTCTATCATTTCTATCATCAATCAATCTATCTATCTCTCTATCTATCATCTATCATCTACTACCTATCTATCATCTATCTATCTATCTATCTATCATCTATATCTATCTATCATCCATCTTCTATCTATCTGCCATCTACTATCTATCTATCTAGCTATCATCTATCTATATCTATCCCTATATCATTGTCTACTGATTGATCTATCTTCCTATCTATCATCTATTTATTATGTATCTTGACTGGTCAGCTGCTGGGATTGATTTGGGCATATTTAAAATGCAACCCAAGGCTAGCGCTTTGCAAAGGTTTTGTCTGCACCTTGAGCAATGAGTTTGTTGTGAACTAAGGGAGTGGCCACAGCATACGCCTCTGAAGCATCCGTCCACAGTGGATTCTTTTCTCTCCTTTCATTTTCTTTTCTTCTTCCGTGTTTTCTCTTTCTGATCCATTTGGCACCAAAGGCAATAGACTTCCCAGCCCTTTGTGGATGGGAGAAAAAGAGTAGGTCCTCTGTAACCCTAAAGGTATAACTTTTAAAGTGATAAACCATAGTTAGCTTATCATCCTGAGGCCACCCTCAACGACACACCAGTCCTGTAGAAACAGATATGTGTGTTATTTCTATATTATTCTACAGATAGAAATATTTATCTAGAGAAACAAAAGTGCACACGGAGCAACTTTCCACCCGGAGGAAAGGTGTGCCGCTTCTGTCATCAATGATCCTGAATTGGGTTCTGCCGCTGCCAACTGACACTTTTATACTAAACTGTATTTTTTTAAAGGGGTGTGGTCAGAGGAAAGGAAATTCACACCAGTTTGAAATAAAGTAGGGCAAGTCAACATACTTCTACCCATTTTCTTTGAGTGCAATTCTTGTGTTCCTCTGTTTCTTTCATAGTTTTTAATGGGCATCATCCTCAGATTCAAAGACCAGATGTGCTTTCTTATCATCCAAGATGAGCTGTTATTAATGGAAGAGAAGAAAATCAGCAATGTGGATTTTTTTTTTTTTTTTTTTTTTTGCGGTACACGGGCCTCTCACTGCTGTGGCCTCTCCGGTTGCGGAGCACAGGCTCCGGACGCGCAGGCTCAGCGGCCGTGGCTCACGGGCCCAGCCGCTCCGCGGCATGTGGGATCCTCCCGAACCGGGGCACGAAGCCGCGTCCCCTGCATCGGCAGGCGGACTCTCAGCCGCAGCGCCACCTGGGAAGCCCAGCAATGTGGATTTTTAAATAGAACTTGGAGGGAACAGAAAATAATGCCACTCTGTATTCAGAAATCCCAAACGTAGTGCCATGCTGACCTGGAGGAACAACCAACTTCGTGGCATCGAACCCCTTCAGTTAACAGGACGGCCCCGGGATTACTCACCTGCTGTCCCCCACTCTCTCCCACTCAGTCCCTCCACAACGTGGCTCTTGTCTCCCAAGTGTGAGGAGTAATAAAGTGTGTGAGGTTAATAAAGAGGCGAAATGAGTGGGAAACTGAGGTTTTCCTTTTTCTTTTTCCTCTTTTACTTCTTTTCATTCCCCCAATACTTGTTCCTCCCCTCAGCCCCTCTGTCTGCAAATAAAATACTGTCTTTTTAACCTAAATACAAGAAACACAATTAAGATTCGATAATCGACATGTTCACGAAAGACATGCACAGATAAGTTCATGGCAGCATTATCCATTCTAGCCCCAAACAATCCAAACGGTGTGATGGACAATAGTGACGTGTTTGCACAGTGGGGTCCTACATGGTAAAGAAAATGAATGAACCAACTCTACATGCAACAGTGTGGGTGAACCTCACACACGTGATTTTGCATGAAAATTACACAAACACAAAAGAATAAAATGCATTTACGAAAAGTCCCCAGACAGGCAAGACTAATCAGTGGTGTTGGAAGTCTGGCCAGTGGTAACCTCTGAGAAGAAGGGTTGGAGCAGTAACTTGGGGGGTCTGAGAGGGGTCTCCGGGGTGCTGACAACGTTCGTTTTTGGTGTGACTTGGGTGGTTACACAGGTGTGATCACTTTGTAAGAATTCATCAATTTCTATACTTACAGCTTGTGAAATTTTCTACACGTGACTGACATGGATAAAAAATTTAAAATAATACCAATATGCTAATAGGGAAAAAATACAACAAAGGCGGTAGACACTTTGGAAAAGCTCCCCATGAACTGCTCAGAAGTTCGCCAAGGGAAAAGCAAAGGAAAGTTGGGTGGAGTCAGAGTTGAGTGGAAGTGATAGAATTAGTTCTTTTTCTGGACTCCTTGGAGCTTTGATACAGGTGTATAATTGGAATTTGGGCTTTATAATCAAAACTGAAGTCCTTTGAAGGATTTCCAAGTAACTCAGTGTATTGCTAAACATAAAAAAAAAAAGGGCAGGGAATTCCCTGGCGGTCCAGTGGTGAAGACTCTGTGCTTCCACTGCAGGGGACTTGGGTTCAATCCCCGGTCAGGGAACAAAGATCCAGTGTGCCTCACGGTGTACAGAAATCGTAAAGGCCAAAATATGTACATATTTCCAAAATGACTTAGATAAACTAGGAAAATCAGAGCCAAGTCTAACCCTCCAGGAATGTGTGCACTACTCTGGTAGCTGGGCCTCGGGTCAGAGGAGGAATCCAGGACTGGGTTTGCCACTGTTCTGGCACCAAATGCCATTTAAAAAAATTCCAGTGCAAAACAGTGGTATCTATTTAGACCTGAGCCACCAAGACAATATTTCAGAGAGGGTCTTCTCCTCCTTAAAGAGCAAAATCAACAGGTCCTGCAGGACGGAGGATGGAAGGGATGTTTTCTGGTCTTCCTTGCCCTGCAGGGTCTCTGTTGCCAGTCCTTTCTGGAGACCAGACCGATAGGAGATGGACTTCTCAGCCTTTTTCCCAGCATCCTTCTCCACCTGGCCCTCCATCCTGACCTGCACTGCCTTGTCTCCTTCCTCAGGACCTTGTCTGAGGGCATCACCTCCTCAACGTTCATGGAATTGACCCCTGGGCGCATTTTCAGCTCCTTCCTCTGCCTCCCCTATCCAATGAGTCACCAAGCTCTGTGGCTTGCCCCTTGCCTCAGCTCTGGACGAGGGGTTCTCATCCTTAGCGAACACTGCAATCACCTGGAGAGCTTTAAAGCACGGATACCTGGCTCTCACCCCGAGGTTCTGGTTCAGCTAGTCTGCAGGTGTAACGTGGGCATCTGTACTTTGGAAGTCCTCCTGACTCTGATACGCAGCCCAGATGGAGAACCTCAGCTCCAGATCTGGCCTCTTCCTCTCCACTGCTGTCCTGTTTTCCCTTGCTCCCACTGACACTATCTTTCTTTGCCCTATTGAGACAGCCTCCTAACTGGTTTGCCTATGTCTGGCCTCACTATTCTGATCCATATGTGCCGTCCTCTTGATATCCTAACCTAAAATCCTACCTCTGACATTCAAAGTCTGCCCTAAGTAACTCCTATCTACTTTTTAACCTTGTCTTACCCCACCCACCAGTGCCCTGCACTTCCGAGTATGTGTTCCATCCATCTACGTGCCTGCATTTTCCTGGTACCTGTTGAGGGTGTGTCACCCATACCCGCCCCTGAGACCTGAAGGATCCAGGTCTTGATTTATCTCTGTGTTTATTTCAAAGCACCCGGTATTTGTCGAATGTTTTACAGTCGTGCTTCAAGAGATATGCAGTGGTTTATGCCCTGAACCGGCACTGACTTGACCACAGATGCACAGATGAGACCTGGAGGTGTCCAAAAGTCCCCTTTGCTTCATCACCATGCTAAGATCTCCACAGGGGGTGGAGGAGGTGGGGTGGGGTGGGCTAGAGAGACTTGCCCTCTGCTAGGCACAATCTGCGCCGAGTGCAAAGAAGCCTGGAAGACTGCGCATGCCCTGGCTGCCCCCAGCTGCCCTCAGAAATCTCCGCCCCTTTCCTAGAGCCTGCCTCCTACCCCTTCAAATCCTTTACTCCCCTCCCTTTGGAGAGAAGGTACTTTTAGAGCATGAACCCTCCTTTCTCCATTCTTTGATCAATGAATCAAGTTTCTGCTCTGCTCTACCTGACATTTGATTGGCATTTGCAGCTGTGGGCAAAGGACCCATTAAGGGGTCACCCACCCATTGGGGATCAGTAACAGTTGTCTTCTCTCAACACCCAGCTGGATCTCCATACCTCTGGAAACCTTCCTTCCTTCAGTTAACACATCTGTTTCTTCTCCACTTCCCCCCAGCACACTGTTTATACCCAGGAGACACAGAGTCTGCCCTGTGTACCATATAGGTAAGGATTTTCTATTCCAATGAGACCGAGAGATCCCAGGAGATGGAGCCCCTCCATTGCAGGTAATAAGTGACCTGGTCTCCTCTGCATCTAGGATGGTGTGAGTAGTATTCCATCCAAGGGAGAATTGAGAAATAGCCACTCAAATCATTCTCTGTGCTCTGTGGTTCCGAACCCAGCTGAGAAAGACATTCTTCAAAGTGGATGCTCTGTAAATGCAAAATTCATGAGATAATATATTCTGAATCTGAATTCCAGAGGCAGTGGGATTTGAATCTGTGTTGGAACAATCACGCCACACACTTTTGCCCTTTTCTTGCTCTGCTCTGTACTCTAGAGGCTATCAAATGAAAATATTTAATTTTGCAGGCTCCTTTGTAGCTAGGGTGGCTCTTTACAGAACTCTGGTTCAGGCAGAAGTCCCTGGGGGAGGCCTCTCTTGTGCTTCCCCTCGTCTGTCGACCTGGAATGCAGGCGTAATAGCTGGAGGAGCAGCAGCCATTTTTTCACACTTAGAGTCACATGGTAATTATGATGAAGCCAGAAGACACAAGGATGACATTGTTTTGGATTGGTCTCAGCCTATTAATAATGATGCTATTCACTAGGAATGCCTGGGGGTGTTCACCTGGGACCTTTTGGTGAGTCCTCAGAGACATTTCCCTGACCAGAGCCAATGTTGAGGCTGGACTGGCTCTGACAGATCATATTATAATTGCAAGATGCACCTCAGCAACAACGATTAGGGAACTTTGCAAAAATCAGATTTATTACTCTGGGTTCTGGAGGGTACATGCCAAGTTTAAGACCATACTGTGAGGTTGCAGGTAGAGAGGCAGAGCGAGAGAGACTGAGCATGTACCTGGGGTTTTTGCCTTTATTGGGATCGAGGGTGGGGTGTCTAGGGTTGCAGGTTCATTTTTTTACTGACAAATTTACAACATAAGAGTGGAAATTAAAGGACAGGAAAGGACACACAGGGTCAGTCCGGTGGTCAGTTATCATCCAGAACCTTCTAAAAGGAGAACTTTATGGGTGGGGGGCAGCCTGGCCCTTTACCTCGTTATGTAGTTGGCAATGTGTTTATTTGAGATGGATTTGTTGGCGATCAAAAGCTTAACGTCAGCACTTATGCTCAGAAAAGCCAGTTGTCAGGCACTCTCACTGCAGACATCCTTGAGTATTGGCCTCAGCCTTGGACCGTTTACTACTAAGCTTCACATTGTATGAGAAAAATAAAACTCTTTACTTCTTTAAACTAGTCTTTGTCAAGTTTTTCACACACACACGCACACACGCCTTATATCTCTAATGTGGGGGTGGAAAAATTCCTTTCTTCCCTTCTAGGTTCTTTGGATGGTTTAATAATGAAACTGACACAACACAAAGTAACAAGAGAAAATTTAATTACATACATATATACGAGAGTCCCATAAAAATATGAGACTCAAAGAAGTGACCAAAGCAGGAAGCTTTTATATCTTTTACACAAAGAAAATAAATTTGTGAAGAATTGATAAGACAAAGGGGTTTAGCCTTGGCATAGCAAATGGGTGAAAAAATAACCAGGTTTGTTTACACAGCCTGCTTGGCCCTGAATTCCCAGGCTCTGGTGATAAGGATGCCTTCTACTCTCCTCGTACAGGGAGGGCACCTTTCACCCTGGAGATTGATCAATTGCTTTCAGGGACACAGAGAAGGGTCAGCGTGTTCTTGCAACAGCTGTTTCTCAAATACCTTTAATTCAAAATAATCAATCATATTTGGGGGTGGCTTATTCTGCTCCCCTTTATCTCCATAAAATCCTCCTCTCCCATGCTTCTGGTTAATTAAAGGAGAGGGTTCTTCAACTCTCCTGCTTTAAGCTAATGCTTTAAACGCAGGGTGTGCACATTCAACAGCAATAAGGTAATTAATAAGTAATTTATTTTCTGCAGTTCATTTTTCCTTTAACCTCTTATAAGCCTCCTCCACTTACTAAGTGATTTCTGAGAACTTACTATCAGCTGTGCTCTGGCTCTGGCGTGGTCAACCAGCCATGTAGCATCGCTGGCTGTGGTGTGCTGGTAAATGCTTAGGGGTGGGGGGACCCCATGCCATTTGTGCATTTCCCGTTTCTATGGTGTAAGTACTACCATCAAGGTGATTTCAAGCTCCCAATAGAGATGCACATAACTGGTCCCTGGGAGCCCTGAGTGCCACACCTGCAGCACACCCTTGGAACTCGGTGCTCCCAAAAATAACATCAGGGCTCTTGCAAAATTCATTTTCTTAAGAGTGAGCCTTAAACACATTTCTCCAGATAAAAGGCTTTTGATGACTAGATCCAACCCGAGGGGAACGGCTGGGAGGCTGAGTGGATTTGGTTCTAGACTAGTGGCTTTCCTTTACCCTGAATTCCCCAAAAGTCTTGTCAAGAGCTCCACCACCTTCCCATTTTCTTTCTTTTGTGTCATGCTGATTATGAAACCCACCATCTTCACTCTAATTTCTTTGGGGAGGGAATTTAATAGACCCATTTTTTCCAACAGTTATGTTTAATCATCCATTCCAGGCTGATCTGATGTGTTCAAAATCGCTATGAATTATTTCTACCTTTGGTTATTTCACATACTATTTCCTTATGCTGAAGTTCACATAAGGGATTCTGCCACTAGCAAGTATCTGAACTAAAAGAGGCTGGCCGCGGAGCATTGACAAAGACCGACTTGGCTGTTAGTGATGCTGGGGAGGGAGCCTCCCCTGCGTGGGTCCTCACCTTCCCCAACCACACCCACTCACTCAGACTATAGCGACTTGCCCTTCCTCTTGGGCTGAGCTGGTGAGATCCCAATTATGTCACCTGAAGTTACAATTTCATTAATTGGGTCTCATTAACCAGGGATTATTTATACCTCTATTTGTTTAGTTCAGGTTTCCTGTTATACTTGGAAGCAAGTGTTTGCTAAGCAAATTAACAGTGTGATCAAGATCCCAGGGAGAATGTTTAAGTGATTAAACGTCAAAGGTAAATTACAATAGAATATAATTACTATTTAAATAAATACCCCAGGGTCTTTCCCTAGAAACATCTTGGGAGGCAAATAATTTAGTTATTTTATACACCTAGAAATCATAAAAGCAAGATTTTTTAAAATGTTATTCTATTATAATTGAGAATATTCAGATTGACGTGACTGCACCCAAATTGTGCAAATGAGAACTTTGAGTATACTTCAAAGGATAGTTACAGAACCACTAATTATATCCTGTATGGGTTATATTAGTTTTTAACCGTAAACAATATGTACAGTCTTATATATATGTATATATATATACATATATATATATTTATTTTTTTATTTTTGGCTGCTTTGAGTCTTCTTTGCTGCGCACGGGCTTTCTCTAGTTGCGGTGAGCTAGGGCTACTCTTCGTTGCGGTGTGCAGGCTTCGCACTGTGGTGGCTTCTCTTTGTTGTGGAGCACAGGCTCTAGGCACGCAGGCTTCAGTAGTTATGGCTCGTGGGCTTAGTTGCTGCGCTGCATGTGGGATCTTCCAAGACCAGGGCTTGAACCTGTGTCCCCTGCATTGGCAGGCAGATTCTTAACCACTGCACCACCAGGGAAGTCCAAGATGTACAGTCTTTCCCTGTGATTCCAACTTAAGTGAGGATCACTTGCTAATTAATTCACTTCTGTTGTTCAGTTTCCCAAGTTTAAAAATAGCATTTATCTGCCCATACAAAGACTTGGACATGAATATTCATGGCAGTTTTTAATTTAGAGTAGCCCAAACTAGAAGTAACCCAAATGTCCACCAATAAGAAAATGGATAAATAAATGTTGATATATTCACACAACATAACAGTACTCAACAGTAAAAAAAGAACAGACTACAGATACATGCACCATGGATAAATCTCAAAAATACGATGCTGAGAAAAGGGAGCCAGACACGAAAGCATTAATACTGTGTGATTCCATTGATATGAATTTTAGAAAAGACTAAAGTCACCTACAATGACCAAGAGTAGAAGAATGGTTGTCTTGGGCGGCCAGGGGTTGAGAGTATGGACATCTTTGGGGGACTATTCACTGTTCAGTCTACCACAGTCTGCCTCAGGCTCCCAAAGAGTCGTACCCATCCTACGTGCAAAATACAGTCAGCCGGTCCCAGAGTCCCCCAGATTCTCAAATCATTACAGCATCAACTCAACTCCAAAATCTTATCATCTATCTTATCAGATCAAAAGTCCTAAATCTCATTATCTAAATCACTGAAAGCAGGTATCAGTGAGACTCTGGGTATGATCACCCTGGGGCAAAATTCCTCTCCATCAGTGGATACGTGAATTGGAGTCCAGAATTTCAATGATGGGAAGCATCATCCCCCAAGTGAGTCATTGAAAGTGATGATAAGTAGGGCCAATGTTACTTCCACACTTGATTTCCACACTTATATGTAATACCTACTGGGGATGCAGGATCATGTTTTGTTGTTGACTTACTACGTCTTGGAGGGTAGTGCCCGCCCTTGATGGGTACCACTTCCAAGGTGATGCTTTACCTGTGTCTTCAAAGAATTCTTCCATTGTGCTATCAGGTCAGAAGCTTTGGTGTGGTACAGTATGTGATAGGACCGGTGACTTTGTGGTCATTGGCCCACTGTCAAACTTTTTTGCTGTAAAGTGAGTCCCTGAGCCCATGAGATGTTACGTGGGATCCATATTCGTGGATCAAATATTCTGTAAACCTTCAGCTAGTGGTGCTGCCTGAAGCCCTGTGGACAGGAAAGGCAAACACACATTGGCATATGAGTTAATGCCTATCAAGGTAAGTCATTCCCTTCCAGGACAGCTGGTTGGTCTCTGAATGACGGTACCATTTTGAGAGTTCAGGGTGGCACTCTATTGTTTGAGGGTTGGACATTCAGCCATAGCAGTAACTAGATGAGCCTTGATGAGTTGGAGCCCATGCTGCTGGGCTCTTGCATAGCCTCCTTCCTGTCACCATGGCTATTCTATTCATGCATCCATTGTGTAAGCAGTGGTGTGGTCAGTGAATGAGAGGACTGACCTCAGTTGGCTGAGCCATTTTATCTACTTGGTTGCATGGTGAGTACTCTCTGGTGGATGCTAACATAGAACACAATGATCTTTACGCCTAATGCTCATTCCCACAGGACCACCTACAGACCTCCTTGTCCCTTCAAAACTTCCTTCCTCCAAGCCACTGAACAGTGAGCCAAGCAGTTCACCATTGCCCACGAGTCCATGTATGTTCTAACCTCAGGTCACTTCTGCTCCAAATGGATGACAGAGGTTTGAAGCTCTTCCCATTGGGAGGAGTTCCATCACCATGACTTTCAGGGCCCCCTCCCTGAGCGCTCAGTGACTGTAGTGAATCAATAGTCTGTTTTCAGGGTGTACCACGTAGCAAGCTGACTCACCAATGAACTAAAACTTAGCCTATTATCTCCTCTTTAGCAGGTAGTAATGTACAGTCCTCATCCTGTGGCCACAGGTGTGAACAGCAGCTGGCATTCAGCAGAGGTGGGAGCTAGATCAGCCTTGGTGAGGGGCCATGCAGAACCTCCCTCCATCCCTGCCATCTTGGCTACTCCACCCATGGGCCATTGCAGGCGCAATGGGTGACTGAGGACAGAGGCCATTGGACACCACCAGACCAGTCACCCTGTCTGACTGGTTGTAGAGGCACAGAGGCCCTCAGTGGACAGTGCCATGGACATGGGCATCTGCATGCCCCCTGCCCACTCCCCAAAGCCCATCCACATCCCTTTTCCCTGGGCCTCCAGTGTCTTTGTCTGCTGGGGCTGATAAGACGCAATACCGTAGCCTGGGGGAGGGAGGGGGCGTAAGCAGCAGGCATCCATTTCTCACAGTTCTGAAGGCTGGAAGTTCAAGATCAGGGTGCAGGCATGGTTGGGCTCTGAGCTCTCTTTCTTGCTTGTACATGGTCACCTTCTGCTGTGTCCTCACATAACAAAGAAAGAGAGAGTGCTCCCTGGTCTCTTCCTGTGAGGACACTAATCTCATCATGAAGATCCAACTGTCATGACCTCATCTAACCCCAGTTATCTCCCAAAGGCCCATCTCCAAATACCATCACATTGCAGGTTAGGGCTTCAACATATAAATTTTGGAAGGGGGAGGGGGTGGAGACACAATTCAGTCCATAGCATCCAGTCTCTGATCTACAACCCTGCTTCTTCTAGGTCTCCACCAGAGGTCTCGATCCACTGGTGTAACAGTCCTAAATGACATGGATCTCTAGGCCACCTGCAGGCGCAACTTACTTTCTGGCCCTGCTGGTGCCTCATCTGTAGGCTCCACTTCCATTGTAAGAATTATTTGCTTGTGAGTGTGTAGGTCAAGATGGGCAGTGATGGCTACGTGGTCACTTGGTGTTCATGGTCAGGTAATCAGTCTCGATCAGGATCCAGCAGCAGGACAAATGCTTTTCCTTTCAAATACTGTATATTTCTCTGCTGCAGTTGGCATGGACTTGCTCTAGAATCTTAGGGGTCTACATTGTGATTCTCCTGCTGGGGTTTGTCTTAAGTGGCCACCACAGACACACAGGGTCTCCCAGCTGCATGGCCAAGCAGCAGGTACACTTACACCACAGCCTGGACCTACTGCGGCGCCCTTTCCTTTTCTCAGTGTCCCTGAGAACTGGCACCTTCCATGCCACACAGTAAATGTAAATGTGTTCGGTAATACTCTGAAGTTTGAAATATGTTACTTCCAGAAAGCGGAGAACCAAGCTGTGCTTCCTTCTTAGAGGTGGGAGATAAAAATGCAATAATTCATCCTTTACTTTAGAGGGAATGTCCCAGCAAGCCCCGGCCCATTGAGCTCTTAAAAATTTACTGAATATCCTGAATTTTTACAGCAATTTCTCCCACCTTCTGGAGCACTTCTATCTTTCAGAAACCTCCAGCATACTTGCCACTTTTGTTCATTCAGTCTACTTACCATGTCATCTATAGAGTGGACCAACGTGATGTTCTGGGAAAAGTCCAGATGGCCCAGGCCTTTTCGGATTAAATTATGACAGGGGGAAGGAGAATTAATGCAACCCTGGGGCAGAGCTATAAATAAATGCTGTTCTCCATCTCATGTGTAAACTGCTTCTAATCCTCTTCCCGGATAAAGATGAAAAATAACGCATACGTCAAATCAAGGGCTGCATATCACATCCACGCGAATTGATTCTAGAAAAGAGACCACATCTGGCACAATGGCTGTTGTCAAGGCTGCTGTGTGGTTGAGTTGGCAGTAGTTCACGTTTATCTTCCAGAACCTCCACGACTTGGAAGGAGCCCAGTTAGTAAACAAGACAGAGGAGGTGATAGAAGCCTTCACCCCCTGCACTGGTCTTTAAAGATCTTTCATTTCTCTGGGAAATATTGTTTTTTATTTAGTCTCTTGTCCTGAAGCCAATTACATGAGTTTCTGTTTGGCTTTCCCACTGTGATAGCTCTTACCACTTAGGCCAAGGAATCCATACGTGGTAGAGCAGAGTCCTAGGGCTACCACAACAAAATACCACGAGTGGGTTAGTTTAAACAACAGATATTGATTTTCTCACAGCTCTGGAGGCCAGAAGTCCATCATGAAGGTGTGGGCAGGGCTGGTTCCTTCCGAGGATGTGAGGGAGAATCTATCCCCTCCCTCTCAGCTCCTGGTGGTTCTGTGGAAATCTTTGGCTTTCCTTGGCTTGCAGAAGCATCACTCTAATTTCTGCTTCCATATTCCCACGGTGTTCTCCCTAAGTGTGTCTCTGTGTCCAAATTTCTCTTTTTTATAAGGACACCAGTCATATTAGATTAGGGCCTGTCCTAATGACCTTAACTGATTACATGTGCAACCATCATTTCCTAACCAGGGAACATTCTGAGGTACTGGGGATTATGACTTCAAAATGTGAGTTTTGGGGGACACAATTCAACCCATCATATGTGGGCTCTTCCAACTACCAAGTCTGTCCATTCCAGTTATATTGATACATGGAGAATGGGGAGACGGCCACTGGGTGAGTCTGTGCACCTGCCAGACCTGGGCCAAGTCTGGCCTTATTATCAGCCCCAATGTGCCCCCACTCCAACAGGGGCACCCTGGTGGTGCTTCAGATCCCTGAGTGTCAACCACCGTGTATAGCAGCCCTCAAACTGTGTGTGTCTCCTTTCTGTTAGTGGCTGTGGGTCCCTTTGGGGAACGACTGGGGAATCATTACCAGTTGCATTTGCTGTGGTGCTGAGGGCCCTTCCTCCTGAGAATCCAGCGTCTTCTTTAGTCCATGGGCTTCAACCCTGAGAAGTGGCTCAGGTACAGAAAGTGGGCAGGGGTTGGGACTTATTGCCCTCAGCATCCCCACCAGCCATCCTTGATTTTGGTTGAATGTAGAGATGGGGCCATACCCCACTGGCTGCCTCTGTCTTGTTCCTTGGAACTCTGTCCTAGTTTCCATGTCCAGGGCTCTCTGAGGAGTGAGCTCTTCCAGCTGCCCTTCCAGTCATGCTTCCCATTACAGTAATCGCATCCTTGTGGCTGCTGGTGGGGAACTGCTGCCCCCAGGCCTTTGTACTTTGTGGATTCCCTCCTCCCACTGCTATCAGGGAGCCTGGTCCTGCCACAGCATCCTGTGGTCAGCCAGCCCCTAGCTTCCCAACAGTGCTTGTGGCTTCTCACCTGAGGATTTCTAACCATTGTCTTCAGATGGTTCCCAAGAACACAGGTGGCATGGTCACTCCTCTGGACAAGCCCCCCGACATGTTCCCCCAGCTCTGGCTGGTGCATGTCCGCTGGGTCCTGCAGCTCCAGTGGGGCAGAGCCCCTCTCTCCCCTGGCCGACCCAACCCTTCCCTGGCTGGGTTATGTTGCAAGTAAACCCAGGTTGCTGGCGGGATGGTGAGTTTGGAGTAGGTCCTGGGGAAAGGGTGGGGGACGCATGTTTTCTTACAAGGCAGGGGCCTCTGCACTGTCGTCAAGCAAGGTTGGGGCGGAGATGCATTCATCAGAGAAGAGTTGGCTACTTATATAGACCCAGAGGGTTGAGGATTTGCGTATTGACTCAGCTGTCGCCATCTGGAGTGTTTGAGTCTCTGTCCTTTCCCATCAGGGCCCTCACTTTGTTATACCAGGCTTGCGGGGGTGGAGTCAAACACCCCTGCAGGTTTGTTATCCTTACACTTAATTCCTGGGCCGGAGCCTCAGCTGGTTCAACCCTCCATGAGTCTCTCTACACACGGCCAAGGAGGTCCTATGGCTTTCACCTTTGTCTTTGATTTCCTCTTTTTAAAAAAATTCAAGTATAGTTGATTTACAGCGTTGTGTTAGTTTCTGGTGTACCGCAAAATGATTCAGCTATACATATATATATTCTTTTCCATTATGTTTTATCACAGGATATTGAATAGAGCTCTCTGTGCTCTACAGTAGGCCCTTGTCGTTGATCCATTCTCTATGTAATAGCTTGCATCTGCTAGGCCCAAACTCCCAATCCACTTTTGCCTTGAGTTGATGACTGAGCCACGTCAGGCTTTCGCTGTGTTCTGCCAGCTCTCTGACAGTGCCCGGCCACAGCCTCTGAGCCCACAGTCCTCATGTTGCCCCATCCCGAACCTCTTGGTGCTCCCTTCCAAGGGGATCTTATCCCATCCATCGTCTGTGAGGGCGTCATGATTGCACTTGGGCTGAACCATCTGAGTACATTGAACTGTTCCAGGAATTGTCCATTGTTGCCCATCATCAGCCTGAAGTCCATGGCCATCCAGAGGGTGGATGGTCCAACTACCTACTCCCATTTTAGAGTCCGCTTCTTTGGTCCAGTATCGCCCAGACTGTCCTCAGCAGGACACAGAGATGGAGGCGTGTGTGCGGAGCTTCACTGGGGTGGGGAGGTGCTTTCAGGGTGCTGGCGGGGAGTCAAGCAGGAAACGGAGCAGCAGGAATGTGATGGCAACAGAGACCTCGGCCAGCCCCGTGGTTCTGTGAAGAGGGGACGGCCCTTCACAGCGTTCCGAACTGAGGCCTGGGGCTGGGCTGGCTGTTGTCTTCCCACACCGTGGGCCTTTGGATACAGGTTGCCCTTGGGAGGGGAGTGAGACCTTGGGCAAGGAAGCTCGCTTTGGCTGGGGACCATTCCTGGAGACACAGTGAAGTGTGAGCCATGCAGGTGACACTCCTGGAAGCCGGGGGGACATCTGAGGGTGTCCCTCAGCATCTGCTACAGGCCTGCTTTGGAGAAGGCTCAGGTGTGCCAGGCAACACGTCCCCAGCCCGTCTCAGAAAGGAGCCTGTCCACCTGTATCCTGAAAGTCACAAAGCCCAGAACCTACTTCCCAGAAAAGAGTTCAGGAGCCCCCAGGTGTGCCTGAGCCCAGACCAGGCCAGCTTCCCACAGGGAGGACAGGGGTAGGTAGAGCACGCGGGTGCCTGCATCAGGGCATCTGCAAGCGTGTCCTGATGGGGCAGGGCCGGGAGGGCTCTAGCTGTCCCCACTCCTCTCTCCCTAAATCCCTCCTCTTCTTGCAGGAACAAGGTGTGAGGCGCAGACAGAATAGTGGACCTGGCCACAGAGGTTCCAAGAGGCTCCAAGGGAATGTCTGCTCCGGGGTCAGGCAGGCCTCTGGGGAGAGAGAGGAAGTGGTTCCTCCAATTCGGCACAATGGGCATTTGTGGACATTTTGCCTACACAGCATCCATTCCTACTTGTTAAAAACATCGCATCTCCTCTTGGAAAAGGACTTCTCCCTGATGTGTGTTGCCCTGGGGGTGTCCATCTGTCAAGGTGTTCTGCCAGCTCCAGCCAAGGGGTAGGCACATGCCCCAAACTCAGCCATGCAGACTTTCTCTGGGACTTGAATTTTGAGGGGAATCATCTCCAGATGGAAAAAGGTGGTGGGAGCATGTTCATCCCACTGATGGGCCCTGAACTATCAGTGGCTGAGAGGTTGAGAGGTCCTGCTGTGTAGACACCCAGGATCTGGTCCTGCTTCCAAACACTGTTCTCAGCTCCATCTATTCCTTGAGCTGCCCAACTTTCCCCTGAATTTTGCTTGTGACCCGGAGTTAGATGCTGTTTACAGCCAAAACCCTTGAATGTGATAAGGTGCAGCCCAGTCTGGTCCCCAGACACACGTTCATAACCACTAGCTATGGACATGTTGGCTAAGAAATCCATCCTGTTTCCTCCAGGATTTGCCACGTAGGCTTTCAATGGGGTTCATTTTCATCTGGACCCCAGATCGTTTTGTTGAAATGTTATTGCTGAGAGCTGGGAGGATGGGGTAAGGCAAGGTTTCTTATAAAGGACAGATTCAGGTGGGGGAAGGTGTCATTAGCCCTAAACAATCCTTTCTCATGAAGAACTTTCTGTCTTGATGATAACCCTAGATATTCATTTTCTCGTAAAAGCTGTGCTTCAGGCATCGTCGGGACTGGACAGCATCAACGCTGACACTGCGGTTGAAAGTGTGTCTTCCATGTTCACTTCGGCAGCACACACACTAAAATTGTAATGATACAGAGAAGATTATCGGGGACCCTGTGCAAGGATGACATGCAAATTTGGGAAGTGTTCCATGTTTTTAAATGTCCATTGACAGATAAATGGATAAAGAAGATGTGGTATACACACACACACACACACACACACACACACACATATACACACACAATGGACTATTGCTCAGCCATTAAAAGGAATGAAATAATGCCATTTGCAGCAACACGGATGGACCTAGAGATGATCATACTAAGTGAAGTAAGTCAGAAAGAGAAAGACAAACACCATACAACATCACTTATGTGTGGAATCTAAGATACGACACAAATGAACGTATCTACAAAACAGAAACAGACTCACAGACATAGAGAACAGACTTGTGGTTGCCAAGAGGTGGGGGTGGGATGGATTGGGATTTGGGGATTAGCAGATGCAAACTAGTATATATGGAATGGATAAACCACAGGTCCTACTGTAGAGCACAGGGAACTATATTCAATATCCTGTGGCAAACCATAATGCAAAAGAATATGAAAAAGAATATATATATGAGTCACTTTGCTCTACAGCAGAGATTAATACAACATTGTAAATCAACTATACTTCAATAAAAAAAAGAAATGTACGTCTTCTGTCTCTCAGCTGCTGCTGGGAGGTTTTTGTGGATATCCCTGTGATGTGGGAGTGTTTTATTATGATCATGAATTTATTTTGTACCAACAATATACATATTTGGTTCTCAGGTGAAATTTTCTTTTTGTTAAATTTCAAAAGGCCAATAGGACTCAGTGTTTGAAATGCTGCTTTTCTTCTGTTTTGCTGACAGACATGTTTTGAGGTGCTTTTGGGGTGTGTGTGTCTTATTTATTAATAGAACTGAAAAAGAAATTATTTAATGTTTTTCTTGGTGCACTGGCCTGGAAAAATATTTTTATCTCTGACCAGTTCCTTGCTTGGTGTATGCTGGTACCTGAAGGCTGGGTCTTCAAATCTCTCTTGAATGTGACTTTCTTTCCTTTCCAATAAAGGGAAAAGAAAACCCTTTATTTTCCTATTGAGGGTAGAATAAGCAAAGAATCGAGCGGAGGAAAATTTTAGCTTTTTATTCTAGTTGACCTCTGTTTTCCAAGAAGAGCATTTGATTCTCCCTTAAGACACAGAGCTGATAATCCCTGGTACCGGAACCCTCTCTCTAAATGTAAATAAATATGTGCTTCTGTTTTCAACTGGGTCACATCACTCCAGCTTCCAGAAAGTTTCAGTCCAAATTATGGCGGTCCATATATTTATCTTCTTAACAATCAGCCCTGGCATTCATTCATTCATTCTCCATTGAGCACTTATCATGCTTGGTACTGTTCTAGATACTAACAATGCATTAGTAAGCAAATAAGAAAATAGATGTTCTTGTAGAATGCCAAGAAAGTTCTGGCTAATTTTAGCCTGAATTATGAAAGTTAGAAATACTACTTTATTCTATTCAAGAACAAAATATGGCCGGAGGATAATCATTCATGAGTTTTATGACTAGTGTTATTTACAGTTTTCTTTTTTTGTGTTCCAGCTTTAGGGTGAGCATTCAGAGAATCACTGAGTCACCCAACAACACCGAATAAAATGAAATGTGTGTGTGTGTGCGCGCGCGCGTGTGCTGGGTGGGCAGGGAACGGACCCAGGGATGTTATTAAGGTAAAATTTTATGTACATCTTTCTCATTCGGCTTATCACCCTGCAGTGCCATCTGGTGGTTGAAATGAAGGAAAACATTCCAACAAACACTGACTTAATGTGGTATAAACATTTGGCCCCTGTACCTGTGATGAACATATAATTTATACAAACTGGGACAGTTTTGAATGTAAAAAGGAAAACTATTAATAATTTCCCAGGGGCAACAGGCATAAACTAAGACTGTCAAAGGCAAACCTATGCTAGATACAAGAATAATAATTTTAATATATTGGGCATTACTTTACATGCATTATTTAATAAAATCCACATAGTAACCTCATGAAGGGTAAGTTCAATTATTCTCATTTTGCTGTTGAAGGCATGGGGCTTGCAGATTTTCCAGATGACATATAAGATGTCCATTTAATTACAGACAATCAACAAATCATTTTTTAGTATAAGTCCAGATATTCAGGTAAGCAACAAATAATTTTTAGTATAAGTATATCCCATGCAATATTGGAGGCCTATTTATACTAAAATATTATTTTTTGTTTATTTGAGATTTCAAATTTAGCTGGACGGTCTGTTATTGTTATTGTTACTGTTGATTTTCCCCTAAATCTGGCAACCCTAGCTTGGAGAGGTGCAGTAACTTACTCAAGATAGTGTAGACAGCGAGGATGAACGGGTATTTGAAACCAAATGTTGCTCAGAATGAAGCTCAGGCTCTTAACTGCATGGCTTACTTTTGGTGACCACGAGCCACTCCTGGCCAAGCAGGACGCATCTGGGTGGGGAGGCAGAATCCCGAGTTATTTAATTGTCTTTCCTCTTCAGTTATATATGTAGGTCCAGACTGGGTAGTATATGAAGATATGGACTATGA
This sequence comes from Pseudorca crassidens, assembly GCF_039906515.1. NCBI lineage: Eukaryota > Metazoa > Chordata > Mammalia > Artiodactyla > Delphinidae > Pseudorca > Pseudorca crassidens. Next base: position 143,670,837 of record NC_090300.1, read on the forward strand.
TGATTAACCCCACAGTTTGTTTTAATTTAGTGACCTTCATAGAATTTGGGGGCAGAAAGTGCTGTTGGGCCATAGCGAGAACTAGACCCAGGCCCCGGAAGGTGCCGGAGGATTGGAGAAGATTTCCACGTGGAAAAATGGAGATGCCAGCTTGGAACTTTGGGTGCCAAGCCACAGATGCGAGGGTGGGAGTGTCACGTACAGAGTCCAGCGCTGTGAACGCAGAATTCTTAAAGGAAATGCCCCTGCTCACTCCCCAGCAGGGTACCATTATGAGGGGCACACGAAGGCCTCCAGCAGGGGCCAGCTTCTCTGATCCAGGTCGGTGGGCAGCCCAGCCATGGCTGGAGGGCCAAGCCTGGGTCACCAACTTCTAGAATGTGTGTTGGGAGGAACTTCTCATCCACGAACCCTTCTTAGGAAACCTACCCTCCAACCCATAGATGAGGCCCTGGCAGCCACTCCTGTTCTTGGTGGCCCAGCCCTGTGTGCCCATGACGGCAGGTGGCAGTGGGGACACCTGAGCAAGGTGGACGGTCAGAGTCCATCCCACAGGAACCTAGAGAATGGACTCGAGACACTAGTCTCTGGTGGTCCCCTGAGGAGGAGATGAAACCTGGAGCTGGGAGGGCCCTGATAGGAGGGAGGGAGGGGGAAGGGAGAAAGGGGAGGAGGGAGGGGGAGGGAAGGGGAAGGGAAGAGGAGGGAGGGAGGGAGATCCTGAGGCCTCCACAGTGCCGGGAGCCCGGGCCTGGCTTTCTGGTGGCCTCCCAGCCCCCAGTTCTGGAGCCCTGCTGCCCAACAAGCATTGTATTCCAGTTCTGGAAGCTCTGTGCGCTCCCCGGCAGCCCCTCAGCCTCCCCGTCTGTGTGATGCTGTCAACACCATCATCCCGAATGACATCCAGCACGTGGTCCAAGAATCCCAGCCCTCACCCATGGAGTCCCCCTCATATTAGATACAGAGAAACACTGCGTTATCTCCATTTACCCAGAGGCAGGTTTCTTTGGATCCGATTCCCTGGGACTTCTCCCCCATAAGTGAATCTTGGCCTCAGGACCATACTGAGTCCACTACGAGGTGCGTCAGAGTACCGCAAAGGAGGCCGCCCTCTAGCCCGAGCTGAGGGCTCCTGCTCTGGCCTCCGGGGCTGCTCCCTGCCTGAGTCCTTCCCTGCAGCCACGGGGTCTGTTACCTTCCCGCCTGGGCGGCAGGCCCGCTCTTCCAGGCTTGCTGGCTGTTCCCTCTGTGGGACTCGGGGGTCTGGTGTCCCAGAGGAGGCGGTGACCAGGGGACTGTGCGGCACGCGGAGGTCTGTCGCCACCTAGTGGCCAGGTGTGGCCAGTGGCGAAATCGTGCCCAGAGCAGATGACGTCCTCTTGGGCCGGGGGAAGCAGCAGCATCCGCGGGCCCCCGGGGAGAGTTGGAGGACCACTGAGATGGGCAGAATCAGAAGCCACGTAAGTCAGAGAACAGGAGACTTCCATCTGTGGGCTGACAAGCCTGCTGCGGATAGGAGGCTGGCGGTAGTGGACACAGCGTTGGCTTGGTCGCCCACGGCCCCACCACCCTGCAATGGACCACGTGGAGTGCCATTTCCTCTTGTGACCTTGCTCATCGGGCCACAGTGGACCGGCCTGGAGCTGGACACCAACTAAGATGGAGCAATGAGCATTCCACCCTGGAGTTATGGACGTGAGACCTGCAGGATACAGTCAGTCTTTTTCCAGGGCTGGAGGGCAATGCCGATGGACCGTGGCTTTTGACGAAAGGGCAGCAGCAGGAGCTGAACTTCACCCACACACGGGGAAGGGGAGGAGAGGGGAAGGGAAGCGGGAAGGGATACAGGTGTCGGGCTCCGCTGAGCCTGAAGCCCAGACCCGTTCTGTCCATGCCGTCTGTGAGCCACTCTGGGCCCTTATAATAAATCGCTCATTTTTGCTCAGATGACGCACCTTGGATTTCTGACACTGACAGCAGAACCAAAGTTGCATGAATGCACGTTCAAAGCCAATCGGCAGCCCCCCAGTGTGTGCCGTCGGATCGGCCAGTGCTGTGTCCGCAGGGAGCCGAGGCACCTACAGCCCCCTGAGGCCCTGGACACGCTCATGGGGACCCCGCCCAGCCGTGGGGTGGGTAGACGAGCCGAGGCCTGCGGGGGTGACCTGAGGGGTATTGGAAGGCCACCTGCCCCTCCCGCCTACACATCTTCCCTTAGTACCTGTCACAACGCCTGGGATTCTTCCAGTGGGGAAGCATCATTCAGGTCCGGACATCCTCTTCCCTGACCATCCTCCCTCCCGACCTTCCCTGATACAAACACCTCAGCGGAGGGTCAAACTGTAACTCTCCACCCCTCACCGCTGTTAGACCACGGGCTTATACTGGTGAGATCTATTTTTATTGCATGCCTTTCTCCTCCACCTGACTGTAAGCTCCATGAGGGAGGAAACCATGTTTGCTTTATATCCCTGTTGCACGAAAAACAGGCCCTGACAGGCCATAGGTGCTCTACATGTGTTGAGTAAATGGATGGGTATCGGGACCACCTGTAAATGACAACATTCTTGAGGTCACTTCACCTTTTCGAGACTTCACCTGGGCCAGTGTAGGCACAGAAGGAGACCCCAGGCTCTCCCTGCCTGCAGTTTGGCTTGGCTGGGGGCCAGCCTGACCTAATTCTCTTCCAGGTCATGATCAGGCTGCTAACTGATGAGCTTAACTGATACGGGGAGATAGAAGAAACAGACAGGAAATATACATGCATCTCCTGTGTATATAATACCCACAGACTCACTGCATACTGCGCTGCGCAATAAATGTCATTAGTCCCTAAAATATTTTCCTACAAATATAGCATATAGAATACACGGAACTACCCATCTGGTTTGGTATTAATGTGTTTTTTTTCTGCCACGCAGTAAGTCCTCGCGTGCTCCGGCCTTGAGAGCCGGTGAGGCCGACGGAAGCATTGTTCCCACCAGCACACCAACACCCAGAGCTGAGCATTGTACTAATAATCACAGCGCAATCTTCAGCCATTTGACATTGTGAAGATGGTATCTTGATGATATAGTTTTCAACTGACCATTCTCTTGTCTTAGGCTTTTTAAAATGAACTTTAAATTTTAGAATTGTTTTAGATTTACAGAAAAATTGAATACAGTCCAGAGGGTTTCTATATACGCCATACTCAGTTTCCCCTGTAATTAACACCCTACATCTGTATGGTACATGAGGAACATCAAACAAATCGCAGCTGAAGGGCATTCTGCAGAGTATCTGTCTGGTAGGTCTCACAACTGTCAAGGTTATCAAAAACAAAGAAAGTCTGAGAAGCTGTCACAGCCAAGAGGGGCCCAAAGAGACATGGTGACTGAGTGTCATGGTGGATCCTGGGTGGGGCTCAGGAAAGGAAAAAAAGGATTCAGGGAAAACAGGAGATCTGAATGAAGTATGGACTTCAGTTAATTAAAATAAATCAATCTTGAGTTGTTAATTGTGACAAGTGTACCTACTCCTGTAGGGTGTTAATAAGCAGGGAAGCTGGAGGAAAGGGTACCTGGGAACTCCCTGTACTATCCTGGGGATTTTTCTGTAGATCTAAAACTACTCTAAAATAAAAAGTTTATTTAACAACAACAACAACAAATCCATGTGGAATCCAAAAAACAAAACAAAAAAACCCCTTGAACTATAGATACAGAGAAGAGGTTGGTGGTTGTCTGAGGTGGGGTTGGCGGAAGGGTGCAATGGGGAAAGGGGGTCAAAATGTACAAAATTTCAGTTATAAGATAAATAAGTCCTGGGGACTATAGCATGGGGACTATAGTTAATAGTACTATGTTGCATATTTGAAAGCTGCTAAGAGGATAAATCTTAAAAGTTCTCATCACAAGAAGAACAATTTTTGTTAACTCTGTGAGGTCATGGATGTTAACTAGACTTATTGTAGTAATAGTTTTATAATATATACGTATATTGAGTCATTATGTTATATACCTGAAACGAATATATGTCAATTATATCTGTTAAAAAAAGATGCTTCAAAACAAAACAAACAACAATAGTTGCCCTAACAGAGAGAAATCTTAGTATAAAGTGGCTGATGGATTGAACTGCAAGAGGCAGTAATGTACGCTGTAGAGACAGATATCCGAAATGACATCTTTCATGATAAGGGCAGTTTTCTGAATGAGGGGTTAGATGAGCAAAGCCCCTTATAAACTTTCTCATAAATATCCTAATAAAAAGACAACTCAGTAGAGCAGGAAAGGAACGGGCAGACTTTGGTGTCAGAGACAGAAGCAGAGCTCCTGGCTTACCGATGGCATGGCTCTTGGCAACGCAATGTCTAGAGCCTCCGTTTTAATCTCTAAAATGTGTATGATACCGCCTCTCAGGACTGTAGGGCCGGTTAAATGAGACTGTAGAAACGGCCCCCGACACAGCGCTGGGCCCAGGGGAGGCAATCCCTCCACCCACCACACCTCCACAACAGGTCAGACTTTCCACCTCCAAAACTGTGAAAAATAAATGTCTATTGTTTAAGCCACCCAATTGATGGTCTGCCTCTCTCTATTTCTCTAACACACACAAACACCCATAAACACTCACATACTTACACATTTTACAAAAAATTACAATTATGTTGCAAAATTTTTTCTATCATCCTTTTATCACTTAATAATATAGAGTGTACATTGTTACATGACGTTCTTCTGCAACTTGGTTCTCAACGATTTTATAGAATTCCATTAAAGGATTTCACATTCTTTAGTTAAATTATAACCATACTATATTTTTTTCCTCTAAGAGTTTTATTTATTTATTTATATTTTTACATCTTTATTGGAGTATAATTGCTTTACAATGGTGTGTTACTTTCTGCTTTATAACAAAGTGAATCAGTTATACACATACATATGTTCCCATATCTCTTCCCTCTTGCATCTCTCTCCCTCGCCCCTCCCTATCCCACCCCTGAAGGCGGTCACAAAGCACTGAGCTGATCTCCCTGTGCTATGCAGCTGCTTCCCACTAGATATCTATTTTACGTTTGGTAGTGTATATATGTCCATGCCACTCTCTCACTTTGTCACAGCTTACCCTTCCCCCTCCCCATAGCCTCAAGTCCATTCTCTAGTAGGTCTGTGTCTTTATTCCTGTCTTACCCCTAGGTTCTTCATGACATTTTTTTTTCTTAAATTCCATATATATGTGTTAGCATATGGTATTTGTCTTTCTCTTTCTGACTTACTTCACTCGGTATGACAGACTCTAGGTCCATCCACCTCATTACAAATAGCTCAATTTCGTTTCTTTTAATGGCTGAGTAAAATTCCATTGTATATATGTGCCACATCTTCTTTATCCATTCATCCGATGATGGACACTTAGGTTGTTTCCATCTCCTGGCTATGGTAAATAGAGCTGCAATGAATATTTTGGTACATGACTCTTTTTGAATGATGGTTTTCTCAGGGTGTATGCCCAGTAGTGGGATTGCTGGGTCATATGGTAGTTCTATTTGTAGTGTTTTAAGGAACCCCCATACTGTTCTCCATAGTGGCTGTACCAATTCACATTCCCACCAGCAGTGCAAGAGTTATCACTTTTCTCCACACCCTCCCCAGCATTTATTGTTTCTAGATTTTTTGATGATGGCCATTCTGACTGGTGTGAGATGACATCTCATTGTAGTTTTTTTTTTTTTTTTTTTTTTTGCGGTACACGGGCCTCTCACTGTTGTGGCCTTTCCCATTGCGGAGCACAGGCTCCGGACGCACAGGCTCAGCGGCCATGGCTCATGGGCCCAGCCGCTCCGCGGCATGTGGGATCTTCCCAGACCGGGGCACGAACCCGTGTCCCCTGCATCAGCAGGCGGACTCTCAACCACTGCGCCACCAGGGAAGCCCCTCTCATTGTAGTTTTGATTTGCATTTCTCTAATGATTAATGATGTTGAGCATTCTTTCATGTGTTTGTTGGCAATCTGTATATCTTCTTTGGAGAAATGTCTATTTAGGTCTTCTGCCCATTTTTGGATTGGGTTTTTTGTTTTTTTGTTATTGAGCTGCATGAGCTGCTTGTAAATTTTGGAGTTTAATCCTTTGTCATTTGCTTCATTTGCAAATATTTTCTCCCATTCTGAGAGTTGTCTTTTGGTCTTGTTTATGGTTTCCTTTGCTGTGCAAAAGCTTTGAAGTTTTATTAGGTCCCATTTGTTTACTTTTGGTTTTATTTCCGTTTCCCTAGGAGGTGGGTCAAAAAGGATCTTGCTGTGATTTATGTCATAGAGTGCTCTGCCTATGTTTTCCTCTAAGAGTTTGATAGTTTCTGGCCTTACATTTATGTCTTTAATCTATTTTGAGCTTATTTTTGTGTATGGTGTTAGGGAGTGTTCTAATCTCATACTTTAACATGTACCTGTCTAGTTTTCCCAGCACCACTTATTGAAGAGGCTGTCCTTTCTCCACTGTACTTTCCTGCCTCCTTTATCAAAGATAAGGTGACCATATGTGCGTGGGTTTATCTCTGGGCTTTCTATCCTGTTCCATTGATTTATCTTTCTGTTTTTGTGCCAGTATCATACTGTCTTGATTATTGTAGCTTTGTAGTATAGTCTGAAGTCAGGGAGCCTGATTCCTCCAGCTCCTTTTTTCGTTCTCAAGATTGCTTTGGCTATTGGGGGTCTTTTGTGTTTCCATACACATTGTGAAATTTTTTGTTCTAGTTCTGTGAAAAATGCCAGTGGTAGTTTGATAGGGATTGCATTGAATCTGTAGATTGCTTTGGGTAGTAGAGTCATTTTCACAATGTTGATTCTTCCAATCCAAGAACATGGTATATCTCTCCATCTATTTGTATCATCTTTAATTTCTTTCATCAGTGTCTTATAATTTTCTGCATACAGGTCTTTTGTCTCCATAGGTAGGTTTATTTCTAGATATTTTATTCTTTTTGTTGCAATGGTAAATGGGAGTGTTTTCTTGTTTCCCTTTCAGATTTTTCATCATTAGTGTATAGGAATGCCAGAGATTTCTGTGCATTAATTTTGTATCCTGCTACTTTACCAAATTCACTGATTAGCTCTAGTAGTTTTCTGGTAGCATCCTTAGGATTCTCTATGTATAGTATCATGTCATTTGCAAACAGTGACAGCTTTACTTCTTTTCCAATTTGGATTCCTTTTATTTCCTTTTCTTCTCTGATTGCTGTGGCTAAAACTTCCAAAACTATGTTGAATAAGAGTGGTGAGGGTGGGCAACCTTGTTTTGTTTCTGGTCTTAGTGGAAATGCTTTCAGTTTTTCACCATTGAGGACGATGTTGGCTGTGGGTTTGTCATATATGACCTTTATTATGTTGAGGAAAGTTGTCTCTATGCTTACTTTCTGGAGGGTTTTTATCATAAGTTGGTGTTGAATTTTCTCGAAAGCTTTCTCTGCATCTATTGAGATGACCATATGGTTTTTCTCCTTCAATCTGTTAATATGGTGTATCACATTGATTGATTTGCGTATATTGAAGAATCCTTACATTCCTGGAATAAACCCCACTTGATCATGGTGTATGATCCTTTTGGATTCTGTTTGCTAGTATTTTGTTGAGGATTTTTGCATCTATGTTCATCAGTGATATTGGTCTGTAGTTTTCTTTCTTTGTGACATCCTGGTCTGGTTTTGGTATCAGGGTGATGGTGGCATTGTAGAATGAGTTTGGGAGTGTTCCTCCCTCTCTTATATTTTGGAAGAGTTTGAGAAGGATAGGTGTTAGCTCTTCTCTAAATGTTTGATAGAATTCGCCTGTGAAGCCATCTGGTCCTGGGTTTTTGTTTTTTGGAAGATTTTTAATCAGAGTTTCAATTTCAGTGCGTGTGATTGGTCTGTTCATATTTTCTATTTCTTCCTGGTTCAGTCTTGGCAGGTTGTGGATTTCTAAGAATTTGTCCATTTCCTCCAGGTTGTCCATTTTTTTGGCATAGAGTTGCTTGTAGTAATCTCTCGTGATCTTTTGTATTTCCACAGTGTCAGTTGTTACTTCTCCTTTTTCATTTCTAATTCTAATGATTTGATTCTTCTCCCTTTTTTTCTTGATGTGTCTGGCTAATGGTTTATCAATTTTGTTTATCTTCTCAAGGAGCCAGCTTTTAGTTTTATTGATCTTTGCTATTGTTTCCTTCATTTCTTTTTCATTTATTTCTGATCTGATCTATATGATTTCTTTCCTTATGCTAACTTTGGGTTTTTTTTGTTCTTCTTTCTCTAATTGCTTTAGGTGGAAGGTTAGGTTGTTTATTTGAGATGTTTCCTCTTTCTTAAGGTAGGATTGTATTGCTATAAACTTCCCTCTTAGAACAGCTTTTGCTGCAACCCATAGGTTTTGGGTTGTCGTGTCTCCATTGTCATTTGTTTCTAGGTATTTTTTGATTTCCTCTTTGATTTCTTCAGTGATCACTTTGTTATCAAGTAGTGTATTGTTTAGCCTCCATGTGTTTGTATTTTTTACAGATCTTTTCCTGTAATTGATATCTAGTCTCATAGCATTGTGGTGGGAAAAGATACTTGATACAATTTTCTTAAATTTACCAAGACTTGATTTGTGACCCAAGATATGACCTATCCTGGAGAATGTTCCATGAGCACTTGAGGAAAATGTGTATTCTGTTGATTTTGGATGGAATGTCCTTTAAATATCAATTAAGTCCATCTTGTTTAATGTATCATTTAAGGCTTGTGTTTCCTTATTTATTTTCATTTTGGATGATCTGCCCATTGGTGAAAGTGGGGTGTTAAAGTCCCCTACTATGAATGTGTTACTGTCGATTTCCCCTTTTATGGCTGTTAGTGTTTGCCTTATGTATTGAGGTGCTCCTATGTTGGGAGCATAAATATTTACAATTGTTATAACTTCTTGGATCGATCCCTTGATCATTATGTAGTGTCCTTCTTTTTCTCTTCTATAGTCTTTATTTTAAAGTCTGTTTTGTCTGATATGAGAATTGCTACTCCAGCTTTCTTTTGGTTTCCATTTGCATGGAATATCTTTTTCCATCCCCTCACTTTCAGTCTGTATGTGTCTCTAGGTCTGAAGTGGGTCTCTTGTAGACAGCATATCTATGGGTTTGTTTTTGTATCCATTCAGGCAATCTATGTCTTTTGGTGGGAGCATTTCATCCATTTACATTTAAGGTAATTATAGATATGTATGTTCCTATTCCCATTTTCTCAATTGTTTTGGGTTTGTTATTGTAGGTCTTTTCCTTCTCTTGTGTTTCTTGCCTAGAGAAGATCCTTTAGCATTTGTTGTAAAGCTGGTTTGGTTGTGCTGAACTCTCTCAGCTTTTGCTTGTCTGTAAAGGTTTTAATTTCTCCATCAAATCTGAATGAGATTCTTGCTGGGTAGAGTAATCTTGGTTGTAGATTTTTTTTCCTTCATCACTTTAAATATGTCTTGCCAGTTCCTTCTGGCTTACAGAGTTTCTGCTGAAAGATCAGCTGTTAACCTTATGGGGATTTCCTTGTGTGTTATTTGTTGTTTTTCCCTTGCTGCTTTTAATATGTTTTCTTTGTATTTAATTTTTGACAGTTTGATTAATATGTGTCTTGGCGTGTTTCTCCTTGGATTTATCCTGTATGGGACTCTCTGTGCTTCCTGACTTGATTAACTATTTCCTTTCCCATATTAGGGAAGTTTTCAAATCTAATCTCTTCAAATATTTTCTCAGTCCCTTTCTTTTTCTCTTCTTCTTCTGGAGCCCCTATGATTCGAATATTTGTGCATTTAATGTTGTCCCAGAGGGCTCTGAGACTGTCCTCAGTTCTTTTCATTCTTTTTTCTTTATTCTGCTCTGCAGTAGTTATTTCCACTATTTTATCTTCCAGGTCACTTATCTGTTCTTCTGCCTCAGTTATTCTGCTATTGATCCCTTCTAGAGTATTTTAAATTTCATTTATTGTGTTGTTCATCATTGCTTGTTTCATCTTTAGTTCTTCTAGGTCCTTGTTAAATGTTTCTTGCATTTTCTCTATTTCCAAGATTTTGGATCATCTTTACTATCATTATTCTGAATTCTTTTTCAGGTAGACTGCCCATTTCCCCTTCATTTGTTAGGTCTGGTGGGTTTTTATCTTGCTCCTTCATCTGCTGTGTGTTTTTCTGTCTTCTCATTTTGCTCACCTTACTGTCTTTAGGGTCTCTTTTTCGCAGGCTGCAGGTTCATAGTTCCCGTTGTTTTTGGTGTCTGTCCCCAGTGGCTAAAGTTGGTTCAGTGGGTTGTGTATGCTTCCTGGTGGAGGGGACTAGTGCCTGTGTCTGGTGAGTGAGGCTGGATCCTGTCTTTCTGGTGGGCAGGTCCATGGCTGGTGGTGTGTTTTGGGGTGTCTGTGGACTTATTATGATTTTAGGCAGCTTCTCTGCTAATGAGTGGGGCTGTGTTCCTGTCTTGCTAGTTGTTTGGCATAGGATATCCAGCACTGTAGCTTGCTGGTCGTTGAGTGAAGCTGGGTGTTGGTGTTGAGATGGAGATCTCTGGGAGATATTCACTGTTTGATATTATGTGGAGCTGGGAGGTCTCTTGTGGACCAGTGTCCTGAAGTTGTCTCTCCCACCTCAGAGGCACAGCACTGACTACTGGCTGTAGCACTAAGAGCCTTTCATCCACACGGCTCAGAATAAAAGGGAGAAAAAGTATAAAGAAAGAAAGAAAGAAGATAAAAGAAAATAAAATAAGGTAAAATAAAATTATTAAAATAAAAAAAATTATTAAGAAAAAATTTTTTTAAAAAAGTAAAACAAAACAAAACAAAAAAAACGGACGGATAGAACCCTAGGACAAATGGTGAAAGCAAAGCTATACAGACAAAATCTCTCACAGAAGCATACACATACACACTCACAAGAAGAGGAAAAGGGGAAAAAATAATAAATCTTGCTCTCAAAGTCCACCTCCTCAATTTGGGATGATTCGTTGTCTATTCAGATATTCCACAGATGCAGGTACATCAAGTTGATTGTGGAGATTTAATCCGCTGCTCCTGAGGCTGCCGGGAGAGATTTCCCTTTCTCTTCTTTGTTCGCACAGCTCCCGGGGTTCAGCTTTGGATTTGGCCCCGCCTCTGCATGTAGGTTGCAGGAGGGCGTCTGTTCTTTGCTCAGACAGGACGGGGTTAAAGGAGCCGCTGATTCGGGGGCCCCGGCTCACTCAGGCTGAGGGGAGGGAGGGGTACAGAGTGCGGGGCGAGCCTGCGGCTGCAGAGGCCGGCGTGACGTTGCACCAGCCTGAGGCGCGACGTGCGTTCTCCCGGGGAAGTTGTCCCTGGATCCCGGGACGCTTGCCGTGGCGGGCTGCACAGGCTCCCCGGAAGGGAGGTGTGGAGAGTGACCTGTGCTCGCACACAGGCTTCTTGGTGGCGGCAGCAGCAGCCTTAGCGTCTCATGCCTGTCTCTGGGGTCCGCACTTTTAGCCGCGGCTCGCGCGCGTCTCTGGAGCTCCTTTAAGCAGCGCTCTGAATCCCCTCTCCTCCCGCACCAGGAAACAAAGAGGGAAGAAAAAGTCTCTTGCCTCTTCGGCAGGTCCAGACTTTCCCCCGGATTCCCTCCCAGCTATCCGTGGTGCACTAACCCCTTCAGGCTATGTTCACGCCACCAGTGCTCAACCATACTATATTTAACAAATTTCTCGTTCAGTTGCTTCCGTTGTATGTAGGTATGTATATATGTACATACTGTTGACCTAAAACAAATAGACTGCCAGATATTTCTGCAGCAAAGATGGGTTTATTTGGGATTAGCAGAGAATTGCAATTTAGGGTCTGCAACCATGGTGAGCTACCTTCAAATTCCCTCCACAGGTAGGGAAGGAGAACGCTTTTATATAGGGGTAAAGGAAGTTGGTAGGGCTCTAGTAAACAAAGAGTCCGCGGTGTTGCACTGGCTGAGTCCTTTCCAGGAAAGGAGAGGAGTCTCCTTTTCTTCCTGTTGGGCTCTGCAATCATGGCATGGTGTGAGAGCTCCCCCTTCTGGTCTCCCGAGGTTATTTAATTGAGGTAGGAAAAACACTGCTGTGTTTCTACTCTACTTTCAATATTCACACTGAACACTTCTGTGGCCAGATATGTGGGGAGGTGTGTTTACTCCCCGCCAAGCAATTCTGTGACACCACTTGGGTGCCCTACAATTTAATTCAATTCTGACACTACCTACCTGGAGAGAGTATCAGATTCCACATGTTAAGAATGCGGTCCTCCTATAAGACTGCCACTTCCCCCCACTTCAGACACGAATCTCAAGTCCAGATTGTTACCTGTGCTTCCAACCAACTGCTATACATGGAAGATTTCCATGGACCCATTCCTTGGGTTTGATCAATTTGGTAGAGTGGCTCTCAGAGCTCAGGAAAACAGTTTACTTCCTAGATTACTGGTTTATTACAAAGGAAAGTAAAGGACAGAATGAACAGCCAGATGAAGAGAAACATAGGGGGAGCTGTGCAAGGGTCCCAAGCACAGGATCTGCTGCCTCTGTGGAGTCTGGGGTGAACCACCCTCCTAGCAATGGATGTATTCTTGTTCATTGACCTGGAAGCTCTCTGAACACCATTCTTTTGGGTTTTTATGGAGGCATCATTATATAGGCACGATTGATTAAATCGTTGGCCATTGGTGATTAATTCAACCTCCAGCCCTCTCCCCTCCCTAGGTAGATGCAGGGCATGGAGCTGAAAGTTCCAACCCTCTAATCACAAGGGTGATTCCCCTGGCAACAAGCCCCCCCCCATCCTTAGGGGCTTTCTAAACATCACTGCATTCACAAACGCAGCCTTGGTTGAAGGAAGCCTTCTGTGAATAAGAAAGCCATCTTTATCTCTTATCACTTAGGAAGTTCCAAGGGTTTTAGGAACTCTGTGCTAGGAATGGGGATGAAGAGCAGACACATGTATGTCTTATTATAAATCACAGTATTATACCATCTATTTACCTATCTATATCAATGAGAGTCCTACCAGAGAAACAGAACTACTAGGAGATGATATATGTATATCCAGATAGGCAGGTCTGAAATTCACAGTATAGACCATCAGAAAGTGCAGCTGGAACTCAGTACAAGCTAAAGATGAAGTCCACAGGTGGAATTTCTTCTTTTGAGAAGCCTCAGTTCTGCTCTTAAAGCCTTTAAATTGATCGAATCAAGCCCACCAAGATTATCTACAATAATCTCTTTTACTTCAAATCAATTATAGACATTAATCACATCTACAAAATACCTTCTCTGCAGCACCTAGGTTAGCATTTAATTGAATAGTTGGGGACTGTGACTTATCCACGTTGACACATAAAACCATTTATTATCTATCTATGCATTCATTCATCCATCTGTCATTTATCATAAATACTACCCTACTATACCTTCTTTTATATAAACTATGTGCACCTTCCTTGTTGTTTCCTCAGAAAGGGGAATTACTGAATGAAAGGTCATGCTCATTTTTTAAAATTCTGAGTATAGATGTAGATCAGGGGTCAGGAAACTTTCTCTGTAAAGGAGGATAATAAATACTTTTGGCTTTGTGGTCCATATACCTGCTATGACTACTTAGACTTGCTTTCAACAGCCATAGACCATATGTAAGTAAATGAGCATGGTTATATTTTAATAAAACTTTATTTACAAAAACACATGCTGAGTTGGACTTTGCAGTATGACAAATTATAAAGGGGTGCTTTTAGAAAACACTATAAATGGAAAAGCTAGCAAGAGACCCTGCCAAAGGCAGAGAGAAGGAAGGGCATCTCATTCATGCTTAGAGCAAGGACAGGAGACTCGTGGTGATGACTATGTAAAAACAGTGACACAGCTGAGCTCTGTGTGACGTTAGCAGTGCCGTTCACTACATGGGGGTTTCCCTCCTTCCAAGCGCTTTGATGTTAGGTGTTGCCATGTGGTTTGATTTGGACAGTGCAATATAAGCAGAAATAATCTGTTACTTATGCAGGTAGTGGCAGGGGGTGGGGGTGGGGGACTTTAAGAGCAAGCACAGGATTTGTCACATTTCTGTCTCAATGAAGGAAAAATTTTTAAGATGAAACTTCCACAAACCTGGGTGTCTGAGGAAGCAAGATGAGCAGAATTCTCCTGAGTGAGATATAAACTTAGACTGTGTGCAGCCACCATGATTTGGGGATTATTTGGTATCATGGCAGAGCCTATCTTATCCTGACTGATATACTTAACAATAGCAACCCTTAACTAAAATTGTATCCCTTGTTACTATTTATCTTTTGTACCCTACCTTATTTGTCTTTATAACATTTACCACCACACAACATACATTTGTCTGTTCATTTATTGGTTGTCTGTTTTCCCCTGTAGAGTATGAGGTTCCCCAAAGCAGAGATTTCTATTGTGCTCACTGCTGTCAAAGCTCAGTATTATTTATTATGTGAATTAATCAACATCACTGAAAGCATCCACACTATAAATGAGCACCTTCTAAGTGTGGGGTATTCTCCAAGGAGTTTATATGCAGTATCTCATTTGGAGCTCACGATGGTGTATGAGGTAGATAGTATTATTGTCCTTATTTTTCCTTATAGGTGAATTATTCTCATTTTACTTATGAGAAATGTATTTGTTAGCTTTTTCTGTGTAGCAAATTATGACAAAATAGCTTAGAACCACACATACTTATTATTTCCTAGTTGCTGTGGGTCAGAAGTCCAGATAGTTAGCTTGTGGTTTTGTTTAGGGTTTCCACAAGACTGCAATCAGGTTTGGCTAGGACTCAGATCTCATCTGATGGCTTGACTGGGGAAGGATACACTTCCAAGCTCATGTTGTTGCCAGCAGGGTTCAGTTTCTTGCAGGCTGTTGACTGAAGTCTTCCCACAGTCTCAGTCCCTTGCCATGGACCTCTCCAACACGACTGCTTACTTCCTCAAACTGTGCCTGCTGAGAAGGCAATGGAGAGCATTGGCTAGCAAGGTGGAAGTTACCACCTTTTGCAACCACAGAAGGGACACCCCATCACTTTGGCTGTATCTGTTGGTTAGAAGGTCCCCTCACACTCAAACGGGGGACGTTACACAAGGGCATGAATACCAGGAGGGAGGAGTTATTGAGACCATCTTGGAGTTTGCCCACCACAAGGAACTATATGTTCAGATAAGGGACATCACTTATACAAGGCCACATAGCAGGTAAGTGGTAAGGACCACGCTCCCCAGAACCTACCTCACAGAGGCATTATTAGAACTATATGTGATTACAGATCAAAAAGTAGTTTGCATTCACTAAGCAAGACTCAAATATTAATTTTATTCCCATTAGGGTCAGAATCAGGTCCCTGAATAATACACATCCTTTAAAAAAATGAAATCAGGAAATTTAGACTCACTTTAAGAAAGAGATTGGTTTTTGATGGCATGAAATTATGAAACTAATTGCTTGGACCTAAGAGTACTTTGCTTCTTCATAAAATGTAATACATTCTTCTCTCTACACTGATAACAGAAGTCAGTGGAACTATTTCTATTCACACCTTTATCCTAAGTCCTTTTATTTGGGCCCAAAAGAGTACATTTCTCATCCTCCTTTGCAGGTACAGTGGATATTTGACTAAATTCTAGCCACTGTGTTATGTGTACCGCCTGGAAAGGTGCCTTACCACTGGGTGACTCAGCTGGTCAGTGCATCCTCTGGAGCTTTCCTTTATCCTGCTCCAGCCACCAGCTGAGGCTGCAGAGCAGAGAGAAGGAAGGACTCTGGGAACTGGTCCAGGACTTTTACCTCTGGACGTTTTTCTGCGAGAGAAAATGCCTACATGAATGAGCCCCTGTTTTCTGGGGTTTCTCTCCTATATATCTGAAGCATATGTGGCTGCAACTAATCCTGACACATAGGGGATATTTACAACCTAAGGATGTGTCATAAAGAACAATTTGCCATCTCATCAAGTTAGCAGTGAGGCGAGGTGCTCAGTAAGACTCAGGTGGACTGTATTGTGTTTTCTGCTAAATGTGCCTGATTGATCTGTTGTGATTTTCTGCTCTTCCAAATCAAGAGATCATGACTCACTCGCCTGGTGGCTTTATTGCAGAGCCTGCTGTACCCATCTGGAATGTAAAACTCTGCTTTTGTATGAGTGCCAACATGCTTAAGCATGTTTTAGATATTTTTGCAGTCATTAAACATGGGAAATGGTAACAGCTCATAAATACTACTTGGTGTTAATCACTTCAAATGTCACCGCATTTACTCAAAATGGAACCAGGATACTTTTTCTTCCATTGTGTAAAATCAAGCCCCTTTGTTCCCCTGACATAGAAACTCCCAAATGATTTTCAGCATTTGAAAATGGTTCCTCTTTCTTCTCTGCTGTGGTTACAATAAAAGAGCTTCTAACAGTCCCAACATGTGAACCCCAAGTCCAAGTTTTAAACACTTTAACCGACCCAAAAGAAGACAAGTTTCCTCTTCTAGAGTAAAAAAAGGACTAAATATATAAAATCTGACTTTGGGCCAGATGACCATTTTTCCTACAAGTGGTCTATTAGATGATTCTAGATAGCACAAACACAATTTTAATTTTCATAGTTATGACTTTTATTTTAGTGTCAATCAGGAAAAAGCATTACAAGAAAAAATCATGGCCTTAATTTCATGGATATTATGATTTAGGATGAGACTAAAGTAGGTAATTGTGCAAATTAAAGTAAAATATGAAGTGAATATTGGCTGCGGGTGACAGCTGCTGTTTCGGAATTCTGGACTCCATGGAGGGTGAAATTGGTCGAGATGGTAAGAGACCATGAACTCAGGTAACCTGCAGGATCCCAGAGGGAGTGCAGACAAGGAGGCCCCAGGGGCTGGTTGATGCTTTACATCCCATCAGTCTATGTGAATGAAATGAGATTGAAATGTTTAATATGAAATTCACATTGATATGATTGATGTGAGATTGATATGAGAATGACATGAGGGTTGTGATTTTCCTTCACTGAATGCGGTCTGCTTCCTAACTCCCTCTAATTATACTAATTTATAACCATATGAGTGTGTGTGCAGGTACATGTGTGTGCCTTCAACTCCAGTGATGGGGGGTGGGGAATGTGAAGAAAGGGGGCTAGAGTAGGAGAGATGATGAGGAAAGGCCTTGATCCATAGATACGGACTTTGAGAGATTTCCCCCTCATTTAGTCTGTGGGTTGGAATTATTTAAAAAAATTAACTGGAAATTCAGAAATTGAATGGAGACCTCTGGTGGAGACCTAGAAGAAGTAGGGTTGTAGATCAGAGACTGGATGCTATGGACTGAATTGTGTCTCCACCCCCTCCCCCTTCCAAAATTTATATGTTGAAGCCCTAACCTGCAATGTGATGGTATTTGGAGATGGGCCTTGTGGGAGATAACTGGGGTTAGATGAGGCCATGACAGTTGGCTCTTCATGATGAGATTAGTGTCCTCACAAGAAGAGACCAGGGAGCTCTCTCTCTTTCTTTGTTATGTGAGGACACAGCAGAAGGTGACCATGTACATTATTGGAAGTCAAAGTCAATTTAACTCTCACCCTCAGGAGCAAGAAAGATCCCACTACCAAAGCCCATGTTAGCATCCAGGGAGTATCATTTCCCAGGCAGCTCTGAGCCCCTGTGCAAGCACTGATTGCCAAAAAAGGGCGATGTGATCGTTTCCCAGACACGTGCACCTGTGATGTGTCAAGCCATTTTGACATGCCTAAAATGAGAATTCTGCCATAAAAATAGAATAGAAGAAATTAGATGATGATGTTCCGAAGGCAATTTATGCTTTCCCATGCTCTGGAATTCATTTAAAAAAATAATTTATTTGTCTTTGAAAATCTAAGTTCACTTTCAAGGACCACTTTTATTTTGCTTTGCATACAATCATTAGTGTGTGAACTGTATCAGTGTGTGAACAGGATGGTACCTAAGAGGGGAAATCCTGGCTTGGGGCCAGGGTACCAATAGAAGCCCTCCAATTTAATGACTGCTTTTAAAAGATTTTGCACATTTTTAAAGTCCACTCATCCATCAACAAGCACTACTCTGCCCAGTGACAAAGCCAGGTTGACCTCACAGAGCTTCTTGTCACGTGGAGGACACCTGACACCTGAGGTCTAGGCTGCTTGACAAGGATGTACTTGTCAAGGAAGCCACCAGTCATTTGTTAGCAAGTTGATAACATCGGAGTCCTTCAGTTACAGCAGGAGGAATTTATCCTTACTGGAATTGACATCTGCTCCTAATATAAGTTTGCCTTTCCTGCTCCTGTCCTGCCAGCACCACCATCAGAGGGCCACAGGATGAATGATTTATCAAATTGGATCTGCATGACATCAGCTCAAACCAAGGACCCATTTTATGGACAAAGAAGTGTGTCATGAGTACATGACCATATAATCCATTATCTCTACCATGTACTACATAGCCTGGAAGCAATCAGCCTAAATCAACAACAGAAAAGGCCATTAAAGGCTCAGCAACTATGCCAGCTCAGAGCTGATGTCCCCTGGAGTCGGACACGTCCTCTGGGGTGGCAAACATATGGTGTTGCAACAATAGCCAACGTGATGCTGAACCAGCAGCTAACATCTGGTGCTTGGCTTCTAACGGTCAGAATCTGCAGGTCTGGAAAGCAAATCTTGGAAGTGGGATCAGCTGCCCTCACTGTCACTCCCAGTAGATTTTGCCAGAAAAATTACATTCTATAGGATTAGAGATTCTGGTTCCTGTGGTTAGAGTTTGGGAGCTTCCACTCAGGTTCACAGTAAAGATTCCATTCCACCTGAATATGACATCACCCCGTCTTTTGGGCCTCCCCTGTGGATGGACTAGTAGGCAAAGAAAGAAGATACTCTTCCAGCTAAGATCATTAACCTCGGTTACCACCGGGGCTATGGTTGCTGCCATGCAACTGAAACAGGGGAGGATGCCTGGGACTTGGAGGTTGTCTGGGCTTCTCTTGGTGCTCCCCCATCTGGTGATAGCGATGACTGGACAGCACTTAGGCAAGCAGCCTGGACCAGTGGAAGAGCTGATGGAGCATGAGGGAAATGGAGAGCCAGCGGTGGAAGAGTGGGGATGACACATTTCAATCACGGTCCCTGCTTAGCTGCAGGTTGCTTACTCACCCACACCTTCTCTATGGAGTCATCTATAGAGATTGTGGCTTGTCACAGACTTGAAGATTGAGTAGAATTAACATAGAAAAAGAGCAATCTGAGAGGTGCGAGGGGTGTCCAGCAGACATGTGACGTTCTGACTTGTGTCCTCTTGGCCTGGCCTCTGATTTCAGCAGGGGCCGGGACTGCATTTCTGCTCTGTGTTCAAGTCACTTCATGCTGATAACAGCTTACATTAAGCATGTCTTTCAGTGTTTACTTTCTACTCCGGGGCTCCTTGGATGCTGTGACTTGGGGGAGCTCAACGTGGGGAGTTATGTCCTTGGAGAAGATACTCTACCTGCGGGGGCAGAGGCTGGCGGGAAGTGCTCACTCCTCCTGTCCTTAGGTGAATGGTTCTGGAGGCAGTGTGTACACGTCTCAGGAGGTCCAAATGTGATGGAGTACTATGATCCACAGTGGTCTCCTTGATAAGACTGTTTCTTCCAAGAACACCTACTGAACACTGACAGAAGACCTCAGACTTCCCAAAAGGCAAGAAACTCCCCATGTACCTGGCCGTGTTGCTGACAGGGTCTTGGTGCTCCAGCCGGGTGTCAGGCCTGTGCCTCTGAGGTGAGAGAGCTGAGTTCAGGACATTGGTCCACCAGAAATCTCCCAGCGCCATGTAATATCAAAAGGTGAAAGCTCTCCCAGAGATCTCCACCTCAACGCTAAGACCCAGCTCCACTCAACGACGAGCAAGCTACAGTGCTGGACACCCTATGCCAAACAACTACTAAGACAGGAACACAAACCCCAACCATTAGTAAAGAGGCTGCTTAAAATCATAATAAGGTCACAGACACCGTAAAACACACCACCGGACGTGGTCCTGCCCACCAGAAAGACAAGATCCAGCTTCATCAACCAGAACACAGGCACGAGTTTCCTCCACCAGGAAGCCTACACAACCCACTGAACCAACCTTAGACACTGGGGGCAGACACCAAAAACAACGGGAATTACGAACCTGCAGCCTGTGAAAAGGAGACCCTAAACACAGTAAGGTAAGAAATATGAGAAGACAGAGAAACACGCAGCAGATGAAGAAGCAAGGTAAAAACGCACCAGACCAAACAAATGAAGAGGAAATAGGCAGTCTACCTGAAAAAGAATTCAGAAAAATGATAGTAAAGATGATCCAAAATCTTGGAAATAGAATGGAGAAAATAAAAGAAACGTTTAACAAGGACCTAGAAGAACTAAAGAGCAAACAAACAATGATGAATAACACAATAAATGAAATTTAAAATTCTCTAGAAAGAATCAATAGCAAAATAACTGAGGGAGAAGAATGGATAAGTGACCTGGAAGATAAAATAATGGAAATAACTACTGCAGAACAGAATAAAGAATAAAGAATGAAAAGAATTCAGGACAGTCTCAGATACCTCTGGGACAACATGAAACACACCAACATTTGAATTATAGGGGTCCAGAAGAAGAGAAAAAGAAAGGGACTGAGAAAATATTTGAAGAGATTATAGTTGAAAACTTCCCTAATGTGGGAAAGGAAATAGTCACTCAAGTCCAGGAAGCGCAGAGAATCCCATACAGGGTAAATGCAAAGAGAAACACACCAAGACACATATTAATCAAACTATCAAAAATTAAATACAAAGGAAAAATATTAAAAGCAGCAAGGGAAAAACAACAAAAAACATATGAGGGAATCCCCATAAGGTTAAAAGCTGATCTTTCAGCAGAAACTCTGCAAGACAGAACAGAGTGGCAGGACATATTTAAAGTGATGAAAGGGAAAAACCTACTACTAAGATTACTCTACCCAGCAACGATCTCATTCAGATTTGAGAGAGAAATTAAAACATTTACGGACAAGCAAAAGCTAAGAGACTTCAGCACCACCAAACCAGCTTTATAACAAATGCTAAAGGAACTTCTGTAGGCAGGAAACACAAAAGAAGGAAAAGGCCTACAATAACAAACCCAAAACAATTAAGAAAATGGGAATAGGAACATACACATCAATAATTACCTTAAATGTAAATGGATTAAATGCTCCCACCAAAAGACATAGACTGGCTGAATGGATACAAAAAGAAGACCCATATATATGCTGTCTACAAGAGACCCACTTCAGACCTAGGGACACATACAGACTGAAAGTGAGGGGATAGAAAAAGATATTCCATGCAAATGGAAATCAAAAGAAAGCTGGAGTAGCAATTCTCATATTAGACAAAATAGACTTTCAAATAAAGACTATTACAAGAGACAAAGAAGGACACTACATAATGATCAAGGGATCAATCCAAGAAGAAGATATAACAATTGTAAATATTTATGCACCCAACATAGGAGCACCTCAATACATAAGACAAATGCTAACAGCCATAAAAGGGGAAATTGACAGTAACACATTCATAGTAGGGGACTTTAACACCCCACTTTCACCATTGGACAGATCATCCCAAATGAAATTAAATAAGGAAACACAAGCTTTAAATGATACATTAAAAAAGATGGGCTTAATTGATATTTAAAGGACATTCCATCCCAAAACAACAGAATACACATTCTTCTCAAGTGCTCATGGAACATTCTCCAGGCTAGATCCTATCTTGGGTCACAAATCAAGCCTTGGCAAATTTAAGAAAATTGAAATCATATCAAGTATCTTTTCTGACCACAATGCTATGAGACTAGGTATCAATTACAGGAAAAAATCTGTAAAAAACACAAACACATGGAGGTTAAACAATACACTACTTAATAACCATGAGATCACTGAAGAAATCAAAGAGGAAATCAAAATATACCTAGAGACAAATGACAATGAAAATACGACGACCCAAAACCCATGTGACACAGCGAAAGCAGTTCTAAGAGGGAAGTTTATGGCATTAAAATCCTACCTCAAGAAACAAGAAACATCTCAAATAAACAACCTAACCTTACACCTAAAGCAATTAGAGAAAGAAGAACAAAAAAACCCCAAAGTTAGCAGAAGGAAAGAAATCATAAAGATCAGACCAGAAATAAATGAAAAAGAAATGAAGGAAACAATAGCAAAGATTAATAAAACTAAAAGTTGGTTATTTGAGAAGATAAACAAAATTGATAAACCATTAGCCAGACTCATCAAGAAAAAAGGGGAGAAGACTCAAATTAATAGAATTAGAAATGAAAAGGAGAAGTAACAACTGACACTGAAGAAATACGAAGGATCATGAGAGATTACTACAAGCAACTATATGCCAATAAAATGGAGAACCTGGAAGAAATGGACAAATTCTTAGAAAAGCACAACCTTCCAAGACTTAACCAGGAAGAAATAGAAAATATAAACCGACCTATCACAGGCACTGAAATTGAGATTGTCATTAAAAATCTTCCAACAAACAGAAGCCCAGGACCAGATGGCTTCACAGGCGAATTCTATCAAACCTTTAGAGAAGAGCTAAAACCTATCCTTCTCAAACTCTTCCAAAATATAGCAGAGGGAGGAACACTCCCAAACTCACTCTATGAGGCCACCATCACCCTGATACCAAAACCAGACAAAGATGTCACAAAGAAAGAAAACTACAGGCCAATATCACTGATGAACATAGACGCAAAAATCCTCAACAAAATACTAGCAAACAGAATTCAACAGCACACTAAAAGGGTGATACACCATGATCAAGTGGGGTTTATCCCAGGAATGCAAGGATTCTTCAGTATATGCAAATGAATTAATGTGATAAACCATATTAACAAATTGAAGGAGAAAAACCACATGACCATCTCAATAGATGCAGAAAAAGCTTACGACAATGTTCAACACCCATTTATGATAAAAGCCCTCCAGAAAGTAGGCATAGAGGAACTTACCTCAACATAATAAAGGCGATATATGACAAACCCACAGCCAACATCATTCTCAATGGTGAAAAACTGAAACCTTTTCCTCTAAGATCAGGAACAAGACAAGGTTAACCACCCTCAGCACTATTATTTAATATAGGTTTGGAAATTTTAGTCACAGCAATTAGAGAAGAAAAAGAAATAAAGGGAATCCAAATTGGAAAAGAAGAAGTAAAGCTGTCGCTGTTTGCAGATGACATGATACTACATATAGAGAATCCTAAAGATGCTACCAGACTACTACTAGAGCTAATCAATGAATTTGGTAAAGTAGCAGGATACAAAATTAATGCACAGAAATCTCTGGCATTCCTATACACTAATGATGAAAAATCTGAAAAGGAAATTAAGGAAACACTCCCATTTACCATTGCAACAAAAAAATAAAATACCTAGAAATAAACCTACCTAAAGAAACAAAAGACCTGTATGCAGAAAACTATAAGATACTGATGAAAGAAATTAAAGATGATACAAAGAGATGGAGAGATATACTATGTTCTTGGATTGGAAGAATCAACATGTGAAAATGACTATACTACCCACAGCAATCTGCAGATTCAATGTAATCCGTATCAAACTACCAATGGCATTTTTCACAGAACTAGAACAAAAAAAATTCACAATTTGTATGGAAACACAAAAGACCCCGAATAGCCAAAGCAAACTTGAGAAAGAAAAACAGAGCTGGAGGAATCAGGCTCCCAGACTTCAGACTATACTACAAAGCTACAGTAATCAAGACAGTATGGTACTGGCACAAAAACAGAAATATAGATCAATGGAACAGGATAGAAAGCCCAGAGATAAACCCACACACATATGGTCACCTTATCTTTGATAAAGGAGGCAAGAATATACAATTGAGGAAAGACAGCCTCTTCCACAAGTGGTGCTGGGAAAACGGGACAGCTACATGTGAAAGAATGAAATTAGAACACTCCCTAACTCCATACACAAATATAAACTCAAAGTGGATTAAAGACCCAAACGTAAGGCCAGATGCTATAAAACTCTTAGAGGAAAACTTAGGCAGAATACTCTATGACATAAATCACAGGAAGATCCTTTTTGACCCACCTCCTAGAGAAATGGAAATAGAAACAAAAATTAACAAATGGGACCTAATGAAACTTCAAAGCTTTTGCACAGCAAAGGAAACCATAAACAAGATGAAAAGACAGCCCTCAGAATGGGAGAACATATTTGCAAATGAAGCAACTGACAAAGGATTAATCTCCAAAATTTACAAGCAGCTCATGCAGCTCAATATCAAAAAAACAAAGAAGCCAATCCAAAAATGGGCAGAAGACCTAAATAGACATTTCTCCAAAGAAGATATACAGATTGCCAACAAACACATGAAAGGATGTTCAACATCACTAATCATTAGAGAAATGCAAATCAAAACTACAATGAGGTATCATCTCACACCAGTCAGAATGGCCATCATCAAAAAATCTACAATTAATGCTGGAGAGGGTATGGAGAAAGGGGAACCCTCTCATACTGTTGGTGAGAATGTAAATTGATGCAGCCAATATGGAGAACAGTATGGAGGTTCCTTAAAAAACTAAAAATAAAACTACCATATAACCCAGGAATCCCACTACTGGGCATATAACCCTGAGAAAACCATAATGCAAAAATTGTCATGTACCACAATGTTCACTGCAGCTCTATTTACAATAGCCAGGACAGGGAAGCAACCTAAGTGTCCATCAAAATATGAGTGGATAAAGGAGATTTGGCACATATATACAATGGAATATTACTCAGCCATAAAAAGAAACGAAATTGAGTTATTTGTAGTGAGTTGGATGGACCTAGAGACTGTCATACAGAGTTAAGTAAGTCAGAAAGAGAAAAACAAATACCGTATGTTAACACATATATATGGAATCTAAAATAAAAAACAAAAAAAAAAACAAAAGAAAAACTGTTCTGAAGAACCTAGGGGCAGGACAGGAATAAAGACAGAAATGTAGAGAGTGAACTTGAGGACACGGGGAGGGGGAAGGGTAAGCTGGGATGGAATGAGAGAGTGGCATGGACATATATACACTACCAAATGTAAAATAGCTAGTGGGAAGCAGCCACATAGCACAGGGAGATCAGCTCAGTGCTTTGTGACCACACTGAGGGGTGGGATAGGGAGGGTGGGAGGGAGACGCAAGAGGGAGGAGATATGGGGATATATGTATATGTATAGCTGATTCACTTTGTTATAAAGCAGAAACTAACACACCATTGTAAAGCAATTATACTCCAATAAAGATGTTAAAAGAAAAGACTGTGGCTTCCTCCTTCTCCATCTCACTGTTGTAGGTTGAATTGTGGAATTGTGTCCCCATCAAAAAGAATGCTTAAGGCTCAACCTATGGTACCTGTGAATGTGGCTTTATTTGGAAATAGGGTCTTTGCAGATGTAATCACGTTAAGACAAGTCATACTAGATTGGGGGGGTCCAACCTAACATGTCTGGTGTCTTTATCAGAAGATGAAATGAAGATATGGGGAGAGAAGGCCATGTGACAACAGAGGCAGGGATTGGAGTGATGCCGCCACAAGCACAGGAGCACCAAGGATTGACAGCAAACACCAGAAACCAGGAGGAAGAATCAAGAGTCTCTTCTACGGGTTTCAGTGGTTGCACCGCCCTGCCGACAACTTGATCTCAGACTTCCGGCTCCAGAACTGGGAGAGAATAGATTTCCACTGTTCCAAGCCCCCAGTGTGTGGTTACAGCAGCCCTAGAAAACTAACACACTGGTTCTTTTCATTTCCTCTCTCTTGCCCTGGAATCACCTTCCAAATAAACTACCTGCTCACAAATGCTTTTTTTCTCAGGATCTTCTTTTTTAGAAACCCAGGCCAAGAAACCCCTATGCTGTGTAAAGAAGGTTACACTAGTGTCTAATAGAGTTAAGTTTATGCATAAACTCCTTTTTTCCTTTTTTTTTTTTTGAAATATTTAATTATAATGATACTTGCCCATTGCTGGCCATCTATTATGTGCCTGGCACTTTACAGACATATCAAATTTAATCCAATGCAAGCCCATGTGCTAGATATTAGTATCACTATTTTACAGAAGAAAAACTGAGTCTGGTAAGGTTAAGTAACTTGCACCATTTATGACCGCAAATCATTGGTCTTTCTAACCATCTAGGACCAAAACCTTGGCCAGTAAATCTTGAATTTTCCTTATGGTCTCTAGCTTTTATCTATGAATCCTCTTGTATTAGTTGGTGTATAAGTTTGGCTGCTATAGAGACCAAAATAGCAGTGGTTTCAACATGGTAGACATTTATTTCTCTACGTATGAGGCAGTCCGGCTCTTCAGAGTCCCCGAGGGCTCAGATTCCTTCTACCTACTCTCTCTGCCATGGATGTTGGGCCTTGCCAGTAGCTGTGCGTGGGGCACCCTTTGGGCTTGGCACTGTATCAAGCCTTGCTGGGAACAGAAAGGTGAACACATCGTGGTTCCTAAATCCAGAGGAGGGAGACCACAAAGGTAAAGTTTTGCTAGCAGGTAGACACAGCCAATGTGGTCCATGGAATGGGAAGAATACCACAAATGGAGAGAGTAGATATCCAAGTAAGATCAGCCAACAGGTCCTGGCTGGGAGAATACACAAAATAAACAAAGTAATAAAGAGGTCTTTTGTTGTTTTTGTAATTAAAACAACAATTATTTAAGTATTTTTTTTGCCATTCAAATTGACAAAAATTAAAATAGCTGATAGTGTTGATTGCATTGGACATTAGCTGCTAGGGGCAATATAATTATCTTGGAGAGCCTCTTGCTAATCCGGAATGTTTCAGACTTCCTGAGATGTGCATGTCTTCTGACCCAGGGATTGCATTAAAAAACAAAAAAAAAAAAAAAGGAAAAAACCCATTTTATCTTTTAGAGCAGTTTTGGGTTCAGAGCAGAATGAAGCAGCAGATTCAGAGGGTCTATCCCCTGCCCAGCAGCTCTCCCCAGCCTCTGTGTAGAGCCTCCCTGCTATCAATCCCTCACCAGGGGAACATTTGTGGCAATTGGTGAATCTGCATTGAAACATCACAATATTCAGAGTCCATAGCTGACTTTAGAGTTCACTCTTGGTGTTGTACATTCTATGGGTTTTGGCAAACGTATAATGACATGCATTTCCCCTAACAGTATCATGCATAGTATTTTCACTGCCCTAAATATACTCTCTTCTCTGCCTATTTATCCTCCCACCCCTAGCAGTCACTGAACTTTTTACTGTCTCCGTAGTAAAAATTGCATTTTTCAGACCTGATCCTAGGGAAATCACTAGGTGTTTATGCTCTGATCCAGCCATGACGATGTTCACCACTGTGATAAAATGTGCCAGTCATGTGACACCCAACAGCAGGAATGTGCTTAGATAAGTGATGCACCTTCCTTTGATGGAATTTTGCTTAGCCATTAAAAATAATGTGAGTGTTTACTGACTGGGGGCAGAGGCTTACAATATATTAAGTAAATAAAATCTGGTTCCTAAACAGTAGATAAAATAAGAATATTTTTTAAACAGATATATGCCATGCTACTAACTGCTTGTCTTTGCATGTTGGGCTTAAGAGAAATCTTTAAAAATTTTCCTCCTTTTCTGCTTACCTGAATCTTCTAATTTTTCCATAGTTAATATGTATCACTTAATGAGGAAAAACAACAGAAGCTATGCATTAAAAATTCCTAAT
Source organism: Pseudorca crassidens (assembly GCF_039906515.1). NCBI lineage: Eukaryota > Metazoa > Chordata > Mammalia > Artiodactyla > Delphinidae > Pseudorca > Pseudorca crassidens. The sequence goes on from NC_090300.1 coordinate 143,698,610, forward strand.
GCTTATCTAGGAGTGATACTTTCACATGGGTTTTATTTTCTTCTTTATAGTAGATTGAGCCTAATATGAAATTGCTGTCTATGTAAGTGAAAACAGTTAAATATGGGCACTTTTCTAACAGGGAAGAATGTATCTGACTGCGTATTGGATATGTTTCTTTAACCTTTGTATTCTATTGCTTTTGTTAATGTTGCCTATAGCCTGAAATATATAGGGTAGTCCATTCTCAAGGCTCTGACCTTTAAAGGTATAACGCTTTCCCATTCATATAGAGATAAAAATTGCAGAACAGAGAATAGCATTTGTCTTGTGGGAGCTTTATAGGAACATTGTGACCAGACCCATGTGGACAGCTGCAAGAACAAAGGATTCTCAAGAAGTTTGCAGCAACCATCCCCACCTCCCACCCCCTTTTAGTACAAAAGCAGCCTGAATTCTAACTCAGGGAAGATGGTTCTTTGGGACACCAGTCCACCTTCATCTCAGTCTGCTGCCTTTCTGAATAAAGTAGCTATTCTTGCCCCAACACCTCATCCCTTGATTTATTGGCCTGTTGTGTGGTGAGTGGTATGAGCCTGGACTTGGTAACACTTTCATGATTCAACCTATTACTTTTAATATTTAAAAAATATTCCATAGAGATCATGCCACTCATTCACTTAAATTCCTCAGAGGGCTCCTTTTAAAAGCTCTAAAATCGCGGCTCTCATACAAATCTAAAAGAAACATGTGTCCCAGATTTTATTTAACTCACTAATTAATGAGGGAACCAGCAAGATGTTACAACAGACTGAATGGACAATTCAAGGGACACATATCTATGTACCATCAAGAATGTTAAAAAATTTACAAATAGATGCAAAACTAGTCAATATCTGTAGGGCAAAAATCAACTGCATTTTTGCCAAAGGTCATCGGTGTTTCTACAGACTAGAATCATTTATATTACTGTCAGTTTCTTACAACTTTGTATTAGTCAGTGTTAGGCAGAAACAGAACCAATAGGTTATTTATTTATTTATTTGTTAATTAATTATGAGAAATTGGCCCATGTGGTTATGGAGGCTGAAGAATCCCATGATCCTCTGTCTGCAGGGCGGAGGCCCAGGAGAGCTGGTGGTGTAGTTCAGTCCAAGTCTGAAGCCCTGAGAACTGAAGGACCGATGGCCTAAGTTCCAGTTTGACTCCAAAGATCTGAGAACCAGGAATGCCAGTGTCTGAGGGCAGGAGATGACGAATGTCCCAGCTGAACAGTCAGGCAGAGAGCAAATTCACCGTTCCTCCACTTTCTGTTCTTTTCAGACACTCAGTAGATTAGATAAGGCCCACTCACATGGGCAAGGAATCTGCTTTACTCAGTCTACTGATTCAAATGCCAACCTCTTCTGGATATGCTTTCATAAACACACCCAGAAATAATGTTTAACCAGCTATCTGGGTGCTCCATGGCCTGTCAAATTGACACATAAAATCTACCATCCCAAACTTAAAAGAGTTTTCAATACCTCAGAGGCAGCTCAGGTCCTATTAAATCAGATAACCCCAGAATCTTTTTTGCCCATTTCAAAGTTTTCATCAGTTTTCCTGATGTTTCTTTCTATATTAGAAGATCAAGACCAACCTCTTGTCTGAACCCTTGGTCTGGACCCTGCCTCCCCTCTGGGCTCATCCGAGGCCCCCCTGGCCCCCCAGCTAACTGCATTCAGGTCCCATGAGCCTCTTTAACATCCTCAGGGTACCAAGTCTCCTGCCATCCATCCTGCTGCCCAGATGTACATTGTTCCCTCTGCTCCAGGAGTGGTCCTCTGCGCCCTCCACCTTCCTGCCCAATTCACTACTGACATCCTCCCACTCCAATCTGAGCTCAAACGCAGTTTCCTCAGGGAAACTCCCTCCTCACCCCAACCTTCATCAGAGTTCCTTCAGAGATTTTACTGCAATAGGAATTACAGTGTGAATATGTTTTATGTAAATTTGAATTTTACAATTTTAAAATAGCACAGGCTAAAAATATTAGTAAAATCTCTCTTTATGTTCAAACTTTGAAATAATGCAAATGTCCCAAATTTAAAAAAAAAAAAGAAAAAAAAATCCGTCAGGACCACACAGTTTGAGCTGCATTTCCAGTGACCTGTCAGTAGTGTTTCCACTCTTGCCCTGGGGGAACCTCTCAGTAACTGGTAGATAGGAATACGCCGAGGAGACCGCGCATCTTCGGTGGAATTGCTGACAGTGCTTTTGGCACTTGTGGGGAATCAGAACATGCCACCCTAAAATATTCCACTTTGGCATATGCATTATTTTAAGTTGAAGATGAGTGAGAAACAGCAGACACCAAACTCTCCACCCTCCACTCTTTTGTACCATGAAGGGCAAAGGGATCTTAATACTGGAGACTTTTATCAGAATCAACACAAACAAAGCTTATCAACACAACACTTACCTTCCATTAGTCTCACCCATGTACTCACCTTCCCACAGGTGGCCACCCCAAAAGCCTCAACTCCTTTTCCTTTCCTTGTCATGTCTCTAAAATTTATTTTCTTGTTCCCACAATTGGCCACCCCAAAAGCCTCAACTCCTTTTCCTTTTCTTGTCACTTCTCTAAAATTTATTTCCTTGTTAGACACTAGGTAAGCCCAAGTCCTAACCGCCCCTTTGAGCTACCCGGCAATGAGTTTCCTCTGCCTGTATTTGTACTGCATGTGTTAATAAATTCTTGTTTTCCTCTTCTTAATCTGTCTTTGTCAGTTTAATTTCCAGCGTCCCAGCCACAGACTGAGGAGAGTAAAGCTTGTTTTTCCCCTCCCCTTTGGTATTATACCTTAGATTTTTCTAGAAGCTCTAATGATATTCTCCAGTAGTACTGCTGAGGCTGAGGGTAGGGCTGGAAACCTTGGCTGGTACTGTGCTCCGAAGGCCAGTTCGCAGAACTGGTGAATGAAATTCTAAATGTCAGGAAGGAATGAAGCCAAAAAATATTTAAAAAGCACATTAGGGCAAACATGAGTGACCCTGGCCTTCAATTTTTATTCCTGCGGCTCACTGCCCTGGAATTATTTGAGTTTTCAATTATGTTAGGCCTTCGGGACACAGCTCCTAAATAAGATGCTATAACCCCGTGTATATGTGTGAGATTATTTGACAAACATATCGACTCTCTAAGTCTATCTGCTTGTTCACCATTTTTCTGACCAGCTCCTAGCACCAGAGCCTGGTAGGGAGGGGAAAAAAACCTTTTCCTCTACCCTCTTATGTTCCTTTACTGACACCTGTGAATTAAACTGACAAAAGAAAGGTGACTAGGAGAAAAAGGTTTATTTTGTGTGCATATGGGAGCCAACAAAGGAAGTAACTGGCTCATTGAATGGTTGAAGACTGATGTAGCTAATTTAGTAGGAGAAAGGGAGGGGGTGAGAAAAGGTATTTTAGGGGAAGAATTTATGGCAGCCTTATTTCCCAGGAGGTCCTGCTTTTAGTCAGAAAAGGGAAGCTCTGAGAAAGCTCTTTTTCTTTATTTCCTTTTTTCTTTTTTTGCATCTGTTGACTCTCAAATGTCTTCAGCTTAAAAATAGTCTTTATGTCAAAGTGACATGTCTTGGGGTGGCATGTTCTGATCCCCTTCAACTGGAAGACACAGCATTTCCCCTATTTATTCGCTTCAGGGTCTTACTCTAAGTATATGATCCATACCTTCTGTTGTCACCTCTTCTGTGCAGATGCCCTTGACCCTGAGTCCCACGACAGGATTAGAATGTGATGGGGGAGACCAACCAGATACTCAAAAACAACTGTAAGAGAGCAGACAATTCAGTACACTGCTGCTTCGGGATCTGGGGGGATGGTTTTTCCCAGGAATTCTCAATGCTCTGAAAAGCCAAGTTCCTCAGTTCGCTTGCCAGGGGCTGGGAGTGGGGTCTGGGATGCCTGCAGAAAACCTCTTAGCAGTTCTCCTGCAAACGCTCCACAGGAAACTGGACTTGACTTCTAAAGCTGGCCCCGTTCCAGAGGACGTCACTCTCAGGACTTTTTTTTTTTTCTTTCACAAAAGAACCTGTTCTTGTGGATGTGGAGGGGCCGGGCTGCGAGAAGAAACCCGCTTTGCTAGCTCCGGGCCTGTGCCGGAGCCCAAGGAGCAAGGTTGGCCGGTGGCCGGCCACGTCCACGTCCAAGGGCAGGAGGGGGCCGCCAGCCTCCCACTGGCCTCCTGCAGGACACAAGAAAGGCTTGGGGCAGGAACAGGGGGTGGAGGCCAAGTGCGAGGGCAGCCTTGGCCCTGAGGCAGGACGCGGTCAGCCTGGCCGGACCTGGGGCTGGCTGATGATTAATAGGGAGTCTGCGGCTCCAGGGCCCTGGTGCACAGCCCGGCCTGTGACGTGAGCGACTTCCTGGTTACAGGTGAGAGCGGTCCGGATTCTCCGTGGCCGAGAGATTTGTTCCTGCGTTTCTGTGGGGAGAGCTGAGAGGCAGGAGAGGGGCCTTTGGGGACCGCAGTACCTTCGCTGAAGCCCCAACGGGCAGATCCACCTGTCACAGGTGAGACACCACGTGGGCCTGGTGTGTGGCCAAAGGACTCCCCGCAGGTATCCGCTTCCTCCTGGGGAGCCGGTACTCAGCCCCTGGCAGGCCGCTTGCTGGTCTGGGGTGGGGGTGGAGGGGGAAGTGCCGGACAATCCAACACGTATCTGTTTCCCAAATTCCACAGAGTTAAAAATTGAAAGATCGGGCTGCTCTGCGAGCTTAGGAATTTGAGATGATTTCTAATCAAGCTTCACAGGGAGCTGTTCTCCGAGTGTGTTGAAAGCCGAGACTCGCTGGAATTTGGAAGGTCTGGATTCAAAGGCTGGGAAATTCCTGGCACTCCCGTTATTGACTGGACAGACTTTAAATGCCATTTATTCTTCCCCAATGAGAGGCCTGACGGAAAGGAAATTGCTCTAAACCTCTGGAAGTTCTAAGACTCCCCATGCCTGGCAGGCAGGGCCAAGGCGCCTCCAAATACGGGGGCGCCCAGAGCTGGGGTACTGGGGTGGAGGAGGGACCCTGGTGCCTTTGTATGTGCACATCGAGGTTTGTGGAGAGCCCCTTGTGTGCATTTAAATTCCCTCCTGTCCTACCTGTTTTGGGGCTTAGGGTTTATGCTGATGCCTAAAAACAGGATGTCTGCAGCCTCTGGATTTTATGATTTCAAGCTTTTTCCAAAAACGCAGACATAAGGGTTTGTGTGTGTGGGTAAATAAGTGAAATGATCTCATCTGGCAACTTTCTTCCTGAGATAACCAGCTTGGTGGGTGCAGACGGGTCTCCTGAGTGTTTCTGCCTTGCCTGGAGAGTAGGAAGTGGTTATGATTTAAATCCTGTCTTGATGCAATTTTCAAAAATATTTTGATATGTTGTGTTAGTTTCAGGTGTACAGCAAAGTGAATCTGTTATACATATACAGATATCCACTCTTTTTAAGATTCTTTTCCCGTAGAGGTCATTACAGAGTATTGAGTAGAGCTCCCTGAGCTATACAGTAGGTCCCTATTAGTTATCTATTTTATATATGGTAGTGTGTATATGTCTATCCCAATCTCCCAATTTATCCCTCCCCCCAGGTAACCATACGTTTATTTTCTACATCTGTAACTCTGTTTCTGCTTCAATGCAATTTAGTAAGATTTAAGATTTTTGAAAGACTTTGCAGTTTTTCAACTAAAAGTAGATAATCCAAGTCTTCTGTAACAAGATGAATGAGAAGTAAAATCTCAAACTACTCCATAGAGATATGAACTTGCAAATTACCTGGCAAACCTTCCTTTAATTAAAGCAAACTGTCGGAGTTCAGTTACAACTTAGAATCAATCTGGTGACAGTTCCTTCCTGTACACACCCTTCAAAAAATACTGTCCCCTCAAGATCCACGTCTGGGTTCCTGTAGCACTCGGGGTGTTCCTACATGCCCCCGCCCAGGGGGTTCTGCTGGGCTCTTAGAAATGGACTCGTTCTGTCACACACAGAATAAGCGAGTTAAGTCATCTGGTGCTAGTCTGCAGCCTGGCTCACTAGACAATCAGTGACTAGAAGCCTTTCCTAGTGGACCTTGAGCTTATGCTGCAGTTTCAGTAATGCTGGGTCCGCACTTCACATTTATTGCTTTCAGGAAAATGTGTGATTTTTATAACTCGGCAGCTCAATCTCTCCTCCATCCCCCTCTTGAGCCTAGATTTCTAGGTGACTCGTAGCGCGATTGACTGGTCCTCTTGTGTTCATCGAACCTTGAAAATTAGTAAATGGTTTATTTGGCGCTTGGTAATTTGGGATCTTGGATCCATCTGGGAAGGCCATGATTTCAGTTTGGTTTGTGTTCAGCTGCTGGACAGCTTGGTATCAAGGCGTATTTGTAGGGATTTACTGAGTCTTTTTTAGATGATGTCAGGAGCTGAGTTGCTTGGTGGGAAGGTCCTGCAGCACAGATGCTGGGACTCTTCTATTACACACACGAGCAGTTATGGTTTACTATACAGGCTGAATTTTGCTTTCCAAAGACATCAGAAAACGGGGATGGAAACCCCACGTTCCTGCTCGTGAGCTGTGAGCACCCCGTGCTGCACTTACATGTAAAGTGGGGTCACGGGCCGGGCATCCCGCTCCCTCACCCCCACTCTATTGGATTCAGCAGCTTGTATGAGGTGCTCTCTGAGGGAGCAGGCGAGGCAGCTCTTACCTGTGTCTATTTCAGTTATTGTATTTCAGCTTGTGGGTTGTGGTGGCCTATGTTCTCTTAGAGACGACGATATGGAGCCCGGGGGTGTGTGGCAGCTCATCGCGGAATCCTGCATGGGCTCGCTTAGGGAACCCGCTGCCCCCTGATTTGGGGGGAAGGGATGCATCCCTACCAGCGGAGCTGTGAAATCCACGTGGAGGCCAAAGCCAAAGTGAAAACTCCCCACAGCTCGGGTCTCTGTGCTAAGGATGTATGAAATAAAGAAACCCGTTCCTGGGTGGAGGAGCCGGCGTTTTTGTAGACAGTTCATGATGTGTTCAGTGGGAGATTTAACTTACGTGCTCTAAGCAGCGCTGGTGGCCTCCCCGGATAGGCCTGTCCCAAGGAGAAGGAAAAAAAAAAAGCAGGGATGGAGAGTGAGCCAGAGGGTTATCAAAGAGCAAAGGAAGGGCCGAGAGATGAACATGACAGGATCCCTGGGTGCTGCCAAGGGGCCAGGAAGGCCTTACTTGGTCTACCCTGACCTCTCTCCTGTCCCAGCCCCAGAGCCCCCTCTACGGTTCCCCAAACGTGCCAGGCACGGTCCCACCCCAGGGTCTTTGCACCTGCTGTTTTGCCTGGGAAGCTCTTCTGTACATACCCGTGTGCCGGTCGCCTCACCGCCTTCCCTGTTCACTGGGCACCTTCCTGTGGGCCTTTCTTTGACCTCTGCATTCAAAGCACCAGCCAGCCCACCAAACACACATCCCCTCACACACACTGCTCTCTTCTATTTGTCTCCATACCTCTTACCACTTAATAAGCTTGTGATCTAGTCCCTCCTTTTGCTGTCTGTCTTCCCTTTTGCTAATGTACACTTGTTGTGAGTAGGATTTTTTTTCTCAATGATTAAAGCATCCCGATTGAAGTGAGTAGCAGTATGCCCACGCTCAGACCTTTCGGTTAGTGATTCTGTGGTCGTGGTACAGCACGTGCTTCCCACGACTTATACATGGGCTTGGGAGGAAGATCGTTGAATACACTGATTCTCACACAGGAGCATCTACAGGAATCTGTACAATGTTTAACTTCAGGCAGATTTCTGAGCTTGCCCCCCAAAGCTTCTAATCCAGCAGGTCTGGGGTGGGCCCGAGAATTTGCTTTTCTAACAAGTTCCAAGATGAGGCTGGTGCCACTGGCCAGGCTGACTTATCTCTCCAGGGAAACTCACGAGCTGGGAGGGTCCCCATGCGCCTCTGGATGGAGACAGGCTGTGACCTGCCCGCTTTGCTTTCCCAGGTGTGGAGGAGCATGCGAGATGCGGGCCGCTGCCGAGGCATCCTGGCCGCGCTGGTCGTCCTGGCTGGGCTGGCAGGTAGGGACCGCGGAGCTGGCTGGCACGCTCCCGGGCATCCACCCGGAGTGGGCGGGAGGGGCTCGGAGGAGGCCACGGGGGCGCGTGGCTGCCAGCAGGTTCTGCCTTAGGCTCCTCCTGTTGGGTCCCCTCCACCCCACCCCCTCCATTTCCTGCTGCGCCGACCTCACTCCGGAAGGGTCCTTCAGGTGTGCAGGAGCCCACCAGTCCTCCTCCAGGTGTCCCTGCTTGGGTACCTTCCCAAGTTCATTGCTCTAGTTGAAGCATCCCATTCCCCCGCCTGGATATTCTCCCCTTCCATTTCTACCTAGTCTTCGAGGAAGACCTGACTTGGGCGTCACCTCCTCCCTGAAGCCTTCCTGGCCTTGCAGTTTTCTGGGTGATAACCCCACATCTCCCATTGTTGGCAGAGTGAGGGGCCCATTGCCTGTGAGACTTCCCAGTCCTCCCGACAGTCCCTCCTCATCCTGGAACTTTCCCAGAGTATCAGTGGGAATAGATTCCAGGTGCCCCAGGCCAGGGTCTCTGGCTCAGATTCCGCGTTGCAGGAGATGGAGTGTGCAGACCCCCGGGTGCTTAGGGTAACAGGAGTTTGTATGCCAGCTTTCTTTTGACTATGTCTTGTCTTGATTTCATGGCTTCTGTCTGGTGTGTTTGTCTTGTTTTCCTAGCTAGATTTTAAAGTCCTCAGGGTATTCTTACTTCAGGGATTTTAAGGCGCTGTATTGAAGAATAATATACATACAGAAAAGTGCACGTCATAAAGGTACAGCTTGATGAAATTTTACAAACTGAGCACCTTTGTGTCTCAACAATGAGCCCAAGAACACTACACAAATGCTTTCTTCATCCCCTCCCCCTCCCTCAAAGTGACTTTTAGTTGCATAGATAAGTTTTGCTTGCTTTATACTTGACACACCTATAAACTCTGTTTCAGACGGCTAGATAATAGTTTTTTTTCTTTTTTTTTAACTCCATCCACGACAGCTTGAAAAAATAAAACAGAATAAAATAGTATAGGAATGATCAGAGTGTGTGATGTGCAGTCAGGACTTTCTTACAAAGTTTGGTTTTGGGTGTGTTTACACATTAAGACAAGGGAACCAGGCTGTGGTGTTAACATGCATTTAGGTGCAAAGATGTCTGGAAGCCCGTGCCTTCTAGTACGTGGTGCTAAGCGTTTAGTAGGTGCTTGATAAGCATTTGTTTGCAGGGTGGAGAGGAAAACATTTTCCCTGCTTGTGTAGGGACTCATGCGGTTAGCAAACCAGGCTCAGCACACATTTTAGGGATACGGCTCCAACGTGGCTGTCTCAGCCACGGCGGTAAAAATCTCTTCCGGCAGCTTAGCGGGAAACTGATGAACTCTGCGTCTACAATTTTTCTGAGCTATTTTTCCTGAAGTACTGTTTTGAAGGCAGGGATGGCTTGGGTTGAGGTCTGGAAATAGCTATTCCAGGAGGGGAGAGGATTATGGGTAATCCTAGAGCCCTTTGGGGGATGGGGTCCATTGCAAAAGCCTGAACTCCTAGGATGCTTCATCATGGAAAGTGTCAGGTAGAGACACCCCCAATGGCTTTGAATAGCTGAGGACAACCTCCACGTGCCCCCAAAGGACTCCTGCCAGCCCTTGCCTGTCCACCTTGCTCCTAGCGTGATGGGTTATTTGTTCACTCGGTGAATATTCACTGGGATCTTCTTACATGCCATTTAGGTGCAGGCACTGGGATGAGCAAAACCAGGCGCAGTCTCTGCTAACAAAGAGCTTAGACATCAATTGATAGAAAAATCAATACAAAATCACCACCATGACAATTGCTTCACTCATCCGAAAGTCTGTTATGGCTAATTTGACCTGCACAGGGTGGTCTGGGAAGGCTTCCTGAGGAGGAGACTACTTGGCTGGGAGCTGAGGAGTAAGCGAGACTAGTTCTTCAGGCAGTCACTGCCTGTGTAAAGGCCCTGGGGCCAGAAAGAGCTGGTGAGTTGGATAAATTGAAGATGGTCTGGTGGGCGGACTTTGGGGCAAAATGAAGTTGGAGAGGACGTTGATGTGAGACTAAGAAGGGTCTTAAGGTATGGTAGTGTTAAGGGTGATCTGGTCTGTATCCTAAAGGATGGAAATATTTTAAACGAAGTCTGGGGTGTTGGGGTGGGAGGTTGGAAAGGGTACCTGGTCACATAGGCATGTTGAGAAGACCCATCTGGCTGCCCCGTGGACAGCGCAGTCTTGGGTGATGGCGGAGGTACAGCGGTGGTGGTGGCACCTCCTGCTATGGTCAGCGGGACATGGGGGGCAGCTCTGATACACCTCGGGACCCCCTCCCTCACTTGCCAGTTTCCTTCTGATGCTCCCAGCCCCCGATGTGTTTTGACTACCATTTTCTCCATCGGAGCTGTCTTACCTGGGCACTTCCCTTCTACTGCCCTCTGCTTTATTTCCCTTTATCCCTTCTGCTTTTAATTGTCTGCTTGTCTGTTCATTTCCAATGTTAAGTAAGGGATGGGAGAAGGTGAGGGGTCTACAGGTGCAGGAGGGAAGCTGGAGAAGAAGTAAGTGGAAGAGTAGAGGGGTTAGTGGGTGCAGACCCTCTGTGCCCCACACGCCAGGGAGACGCCTGGCTGCTACTCCAGGGAGCTGAGAAGAAGCAGTTGTAGAAGAATGGTACTTATGTTTAGGATCTATCTGCAGAGGATTGGGAGGGGCCGGGCAGCTGGCCCACATGCTACCGTGTGAGTGATTTCAGTTTTGCAGCTGTTAGGGCACAATGAGTAGAAGAGAACCTTCTCAGTCCTGGGTGGCAGCCAGCCATTTACACGGAGATGCCTGGTGGAGCGGGATTTGCAAGGCAGGAGGAAAGCAAGGGGGGGCGGGGCTGAAGCCCTGGATGTGGAATTGGAGGGTGTTGGCATGAATGAGCATCTTGCAAGTTGATCATCTCCTGCAAGGGAGGACCCGGTGTTGGGTGATCACCATAGCTGGTGGCCGAGGTGGGTGCGGGGACACTCATCGTTCCCTGCCCCTGGTTTGGCCCTTTGCTCTACAAAGTGAAAGGGAGAGCAAAGGGGAAAGCGGACTGTTTGATGAAAGGTCTTATTTACAATTTTCTCATATTTGTCCTGTGTGGGGCAAGTTACACACACCACAGCTGATAGGATGCAGGTGAGAGAGCAGTGAGATTCCGGGGCCTCACGTTACCGGAGATAGAGCTTCTGAGTCACGAGGCAGAGCTGGAGGGGAGTTTACTCATGGTGGCAGCAAGGATCGCAGGCAACGACGTCAGGGGAGTTTAGTGATTAGGATTTGATGCCGCCTGTTTAATTTAAAGGCCAAGTTCAAAGTGGAAGCGTTTCCATTTGGTCCAGGTCCCTCCCAAGCTCCCACCTCCTGAGCTGCACAGTAAGGTCTGTACCTGGTGCATTCTTGCTCCCATGTGCAGTCTGCAGGGAATTTAAAGACTGGCTTGGAGTGAACAGTGTTTTGGAGTGAATAACCTACCCGGCACCAGGAAGTGATGGAACCAGGGTTTCAGATGCTTTGCTTATCCTGCTGGAGTGTCCTGGACGGAGCAGCTGGCCGGGCAAGCCCTGGTCTCACCGTCCCTGTGCTCCCGGCACCCAGACCCATGGGCTGTGTTCAACCTACTCCCATGGACCCGAGTCCGAGATGGGAAAGATGTTGTTATTACAGTGTGGAGTATGAGGACACGTCTCGTCTTTTCTTCCTCGGGGTGTAGATTTGGCTGTTTCTTTCCTTTGAGCTTTTTTTTTAAGATACAATTCAGGGCTCGTGGAAAGAACCAAGTTGGCACAGAGGCTGTGGCTTCCCTGGGGAATCATTTCTGCCTTCCCTTCTTCAGCCTTTTTCCCCTTTTTTAAAAATCCCGGATCAGAGGGATCCTTGGATCAGAAAGATGTGCCCAAGGGTAAGGGAGAATACCCAATTTGAGTGGTTATTAAGGGTCATACTTTCTCTCTCTTTCTATCATGCCCAGAGGCAAAACAAAGAATAGTGATCATGTTTACCCCCAAACAGGATTAGTCCTAGTTAATTCTGACCTTCCCTCAGTTCTGCCTCTTTGGAGCCTGGGATCTCTTAGTTGACCCAGTCCTACAGGTCTCAGAGACACTGTACACCCCATTCTCTCCCATTGACCTGGCCCTGCTGTGGGCACCATCCCTGCAGTGCATTCTGGGTACTCAGGTGAGTGTCAATGTGTTAATGCATGTCTGGTGGGGAGGTTCCTTCCCAGAAGTCTTTCAGGTGGTAATTAGATTCTTCTAGAACCTGCCTTACAACTTGACCTTATAAGATTGGAAGGAAAGAGGGGCTGCAGTTATTTGGGGGCACCCAGTGTGGATGGGAGCTGCCTGGTGGACCTGCAGGGTTCATATCGCTCCGGAAGGTGATAGAAACATGTAGTCTTTTTTTTTTTTAAGATTTTTTTGATGTGGGCCATTTTTAAAGTCTTTATTGAATTTGTTACCATATTGCTTCTGTTTTATGTTTTGGTTTTTTTGGCCGTGAGCCATGTGGGATCTTAGCTCTTGACCAGGGATTGAACCTGTACACCCTGCATTGGAAGGTGAAGTCTTAACCACTGGACAGCCAGGGAAGTCCCTGGAACACGTAATCTTACTGATGGTGGCAGGCGTGGCTGAGAAGAAACCAAGAGTGTGGGCTGTTGGGGGGTCTTTTTACTGTAAACTCTGAGTGAGATCAGAGGGCAAAGAGTGGGAAAGAGGGAAAATTCAGAGTGGGAAGGGCTGAGTTTGTGTCTCAGCCCCACCACTGTGATCACAGGTCCTGAGGCGTTGCTGGTCTTGATTTCCTCAGCATTAAAATGTAAGAGGTAACAGATGAGAAATCTTGGAGATTATCAATTGCTCTGTAAGTTCTACTTTGAATTATTATTACAAACATGGGAAAGTCTAGGAAAACTCTGACCACCAATTCACTCTTCTGGGGTGATAAGAAAGTCAGTCCTAAATGGCCAAAAGATTTCTTGAGTTCTTCAGGCGCAGAACACACTCCATCTTGAGTGTTTCTGACTGAGTTCCCATGAGCTGGAGAGGTCTTGATGCCCTCCTTGGGGAAGGCCAGTTAGGAGTTGTCATTCCAATTAAAACCAGTGTCAGAGTGCATCTGGTGAGCAGAAGGTAGAATGTTGTGAGAAGTCTGAAGGAAACATTTTACTTTCCTCTATGATTTTCTTGGTTTGCGTTGTACGTCACATAGTAGTGACTGCTTACTGAGTGCTTGAGGGTCATGTTAAGGGCTTTATGTAGATCATCTCATTTGGTTCTTAAAACTAGTTGCTGTGGTACTTTTAACCAACCTTGGGTCCACTTGTGCAACACGCGGCCAAGCCAGTCTACTGACATGAGGTTGTGGTGAAGGAACGTGCAGCGTTTATTCCAAGCACCAAACAAGGAAAACAGGCAGCTAATGCTCAAAAGACCCAGACTCCCTGATAGCTTTCAGGGAAGGGCTTTAAAAGGCAGTGTGAGGGAGGGGGTCATGGGGCTCATGAACAGCTCATGGACATTCTTCTGGTTAGTTAGTGGAGAGATAACAGGGTAGTATTTCAGGAGTTAACATCATCAGCCTTCTGGTTCCAACTGGTCTGGAGTCTATGTGCTTGTGGTCAGCATGCACTTAACTTCTTTCACCTGGTGGGGGTTTCAGTATCTGCAAAACAGCTCAAGAATATGGCTCAGGATATTATCTGTAGCCCTGGAGGAGGAGCTAAGTGTCCTTGACTTTGTTTTATGGCTAAACTATTATTATTTTGTCTTGTTTGACTGTTTTCCTTTTTTAATGCATTTTCTCACTTCTCTGGTTAAATTTGCTATTTGGAACTCAAGGAAGGTCTAAGAGGTTAAAGTTTTTATACAAACAAGAGGCAAGAGGGATAGGGGAGGGGAAGGCCTGTCTCTGGGAAGGCCCTGTAGCATTCTGCTGGGTTTCAGTACTAGTGTCCCTGTTGTGCAGTGAGGGGAGTGGTCAAGGAGAAGTGTGAAAACTTTCCCAGTGAGGCAGGACTCTGGAGTTCACAGTATTATGCTCTAGAACTACCTGCCCACCCGCTGGAGTTTTAAACACAACATTAGATGCTCTAAGACTCTCTACGAGGCTGCCAAATGCATCCCCCCAGTGTTGTCATTGAGGGATCCCACTCTCCTGCATCCTTTACATCCCCACAGGGTTCTCCTTGAGGGGTCGCATTCTCCTACATCCTTCTATGTGTTTTCCCTCGCTGTGTCTCCCCCACGTATCTCTTCTCATCCTTAGGAAGTGGGGTGTGGCATTAGTGACAGTTCCATCCTAAGGGTGCAGGGGGCGTGCAGTGGACCATGGTCACGGCAACCTGGGGTCTCCACCCTCTATGCAAAGAGAAGCTTCTTTCCACTTCCCCCTTTGAGCCTTGGGATCTCCTCTGAGGTGGAAATCACATGTCCTTCCCACTTCACTGGGAGGAAAATTCTCACTTCATGGTGAGGCTGAAAAACTTACCCGAAGTCACAGGGCTGGGCTAGTGGTCGCTCTCTGGACAGGCTGGGGTCAGATACTTAAGGTAACATCCCGCAGGAGGTGGAGGAGGGACACTGCTCCCTCCCGTCCCAATCCCACTGGGAGTTCCGTGGACTGGGGAGAGGGCCATGGAAAGGAGGGCATGGGTGCGGCTTCCTGTCCACTGGAAGCTCCTGAGCTACTGGGAGACCTGGTACTGAGACCAGTAGGACATGGAATCTGAGCCACGGGATGGTCACCCAGTGGCCACAACTGGTACACAGAAGTGCTACATTGTACAGTCGACTTCTGTAGTCATCCCCTCACCACCTTGAAAAATTGGTTGTCTTTTAGCTTGTGGATCCAGCAATGAAATCATAGAGGGTCCCAAGAACGTCACGGCGCTGAAGGGCTCGGAGGCTCGCTTCAACTGCACCATCTCGCAGGGCTGGAAGCTCATCATGTGGGCTCTGAAAGGCACGGTGGTTCTGAGCGTCACACCCACAGAGCCCATCATCACCAACGACCGCTTCACCGCCATGAGTTATGAAGAGGGCGGTAACTTCATCTCTGAGATGATAATCCACGACGTACAACTCAGTGATGCAGGGCAAATCAAATGCAGCCTCCAGAACAGTGACCGAGATGGATCTGCCTTTCTTTCTGTCCAAGGTGTGTATGCAGGTGACTCCAATGGGAGCATTTGGAGTTCACTGGGTTAAATGTCGGGGGGCTGGAAGGGACCTTCTGAAGTTCATGTCGTATATGGGGACATATAGGGTCGAACTTCAGTTGGTGCTATGCTTAGAATTATTCTGAACTGATGGATATTTTGTTACTTATCACCATGCTCCCTCCCCCTCTCCCTTCTTCCTGGCCTTCCTTCCTTCTTTCATATGTGGACTTGCCTTCAGCTGGTATGCTTAGAGCTATTCTGAACTGACTAGTGTTTGTTGTTTTTAGGTGTTTATTTCTCTCCTCCCATCCTCACTGACTGTCTTTCTACTTTCTTTCTTTCTGCTTCTCTCCCTTTCCTCTTCCTTTTCCTTCCTTTCCCTTTCCTTTCCTTTTTTTCTTATTAAGACTATTAAAGACAGCTTTTATCACTTTTTCATCTGACCAATTTCAGTACTAATAACTTTTCTGGAAGTACATCCCGGAATTCTGGGGCCAGTTGCAGTCACTTGTCTTTGATTTAGAGAGAGAGTTGGCGATCATTGCTCTTTTTCTAGCTTTTCGTATACTTGACTCTATTTTTTTGCCTGACATCATTTATCAACTTTGAATCATGCTTTAACTTTTTCCTCTTTCCAGCTGAATTTTCCTAATCTATTACTCTTCCTGCCCACAGTGGTTCTTATAATCAAAGGTGTGTGTTCACTAAGCCCTACCAAGTCTTTTAGAGAAAATAAAAGAGTAAACAAAATTTATAATAATGGATAACTTATTTTTCCTTTTATCATTTATTCATTTTCATCATAGGGCAGTTGTGGAATCAAAGGTAATTTTCAGGTGCTGAAGATTATGCTACTTAGTGAAAAAAAAAGGATACAAGGATTCAGAACATCTTTATCAAAGTTTAATCATTTTGCATTCCTTAAAAATGTAATTATGTACTATTTGTAGATGCATTGGAGCTTTTAGAGTTCCTGATTTCTATAGCAGCATTTCTTTTAACAGACTACATTGTGTCTTTGAAATTTTTTCTTATGCCTGTTTATTAGTTTGTTTAGGAGAAATTTCCAATGATTTGGTCTATATTCATATTGCTATCAAATCAAATTTGATAACGTTCGGTGGAGTTACATGTCTACTTATTTCTACTTGCATTTTTTAATTTAGTCAAATTGTTGTATCTTTACTTTTATGTGTCTTTAATTTTGTGTGGTTTCATTAGGGGCACAATGATATTCTCTAAATAAGTGATTCTGTGAAGCTACCTGGATTATTGGCTTAGTTTGCATGACCAAATTATTATTCTAATAATTTGTGGTATAAAGGAAAGAACACAGGACAAAGAACCAAAGATATGAGTTCTGGTTTTGTTTTCATCAGTTACCTACCTTGGTGACTCCTGAAATGGCTCAATTTCTTTATCTTTGAAGTGAGGATAAGGCTCCCCTGCCCACATCACAGGTTTACTATGAGGATCGGATGGAACAATGACTAAGGATGGTTTGAAGACTCCAAAGCCCTGTCTGTTTCAAGTTACTGCAAATGAAGCTGGTGGGGCAGAGAGGTCTAGTGGTAAATAGCACAGAGGTGGGAGCCTGACTGCCAGGTTCAAGTTCCAGCTTTATCACTGACTAACTGTGTGACCTTGGACATGTTACTTAATGACCTTGTGTCCTAGTTTGCTCATCATAGGGCATTTGTGGGATCAAATGAGTAGGTCTATATAAAGCCTTTAGAACAGGACCTGGTTCATAGCAATGCCCATAAAGTCATTTGCTATTATCTGTTGCATTCCCAGTAGGAGCATGCCATTGTGTTAGGCATTTAAGGGGCACTCAAGGTGAATGCAATAAGACACAGTCCTGCTCTCAAGAATCTTACAAGAAGCGTAGATAATGCAAGTGCATGAATGACAGTGGTGCAATGTAGATGCTGGCAAGTGCAAAGAGAGGGAGACAAGGTAAGGTTCAAATTGGGAAGGGAGATGAGAGACTTAGTGAAGGCTTCTAGGATGACTCCACAGAGCAGGTGCCATATGAGATGTGCCTTGAAGGTCTGTAGATAACAGGCAAAGTGGGGAAGCAAGAGAGGAGGAGGGCACCCCTGGATCAAGGAAACAGGGTTAAAGGCATGACTTATTATTGCTATGCTTACGGCATATCAGATTCATAAATCCATGTGGTTTTATAGCATCTTTCCCAAGATGCAACTATGAAGTTGTCTGAATACCCCTAATATGCATTTAAAAAAAATTAATTAATTAATTAATTTTGGGCTGTGTTGGGTGCTCGTTTCTGTCTGAGGGCTTTCTCTAGTTGCAGCAAGCGGGAGACACTCTTCATCACGGTGCACGGGCCTCTCACTATCGCGGCCTCTCTTGTTGCGGAGCACAGGCTCCAGACGCGCAGGCTCAGTAGTTGTGGCTCACGGGCCTAGTTGCTCCGCGGCATGTGGGATCTTCCCAGACCAGGGCTCGAACCCGTGTCCCCTGCATTGGCGGGCAGATTCTCAACCACTGCGCCACCAGGGAAGCCCCCCAACATGCATTTTTAAATGTTGGTAATTACTGTAGCTTTTGGTTTTAACACAGATGGAAGAACAAGAATCTAGGGAAGTTAAAGTCTTCCTCAAGGTCACGTGGAAGGAACCCATAGATCGAGACAGAACTCCATCCATTTACCCTGGTTGCACTGGGCTGAATGGCACTTTGCTCTTAGAGAAACAGAAGTTCTCTGAGCAACAGGGTCTCTTCAAGGGAAAAGAGCCATGAAAAAAGAGGAAGCATCCAGTTTATTTTGAAAGTGAATTTTCTAAAGTTTGTTTTTTTCTTCCCATATATCCACAAGAAAAAGAAAGAGAACTTATATAACTCCATGTTGAGTCATCCAAAATCTACGTGAATATTCTAGCCATCACCCTGTGTAAAGTGCTTGTCATGCCACTGGATGACCTTTGTGAACGCCAGTGGGAAAGGTGGATCACAAATACTGAAAAAGGAAAGGCTTCAGATTGCTGTATTTTTGCCCATACACCAATTAATCACACACCAAACTCTAGATCTCTTGTGTTTTGAAGTCCACTAAGCCTTGAGTTCAAGATCAACTGTTACTAAATGAAGCAATACCAGCCCCCTACCCCCAGTTTCTGTCATCTTAAACCTCTCCATCAATGAAACAATGTATGAACTAAAAAGAATAAACACAAGATCCTGTAGTCTGAGGGGACAAATCTGTTCCCTTTTCACTGCTGCGTTTACAGTAATCCTTGAAATAGCTAAGGTGCTTTACTTGCTCCAAGACATTATTCAAGAAAGGAATAACTGGAAATTAACATTTCAGAGTAAGAAGAGCTTTCAGAGCTGATCCAGCTCAGTCTAGCCTGGAAACTCCCAGGCAACCCCTAGATTCTTTCAGGGTGGTCTCTGTGGTCATGACTGTTTCCATGGTAATACTAAGATTTTAGTTGCCTTTCTCACTCACTGTCATGAGTGTACAGGGATTTTCCCACTGTACATTGGAAGGTCTGCCTAACTCAGTGGACCGGCGTTTTCCAGATGACTGATGTACAATGATACAAAATCGTGCAAGGGTAAAAAAGATCCATTCAAAATGCCATCTGGAGCAATGGATTCTAATGTAATGGCATGAAAGTGCCTTAATACGGTTTCAGTTTCCACAGTGTAACTAACCGTTAGGCAACCACTGCTTGTCAAGTTTTGGTGTATCAGTAGTATCAAAGAATATCCATGATTATCTGAAAAGCTTCCTAACCATTCCAACCATATATCCGTGTGAAGTCAGATTTTCTTCATATACTCCAAAGAAGGCAATATATCGCAACAGAATGAAGGCAGAAGCAGATATGAGAGTCCAGCCAGATGTTAAAGAGATTTGCATGAATAGAACACATGTCATCTAATTTATTTGGGGTTAAAAATAAAGATATTTTTCATAAAAATATGTTAATCCATATTAACAGGTAATAGGTTATTCATGTTATTTTAAAACAAATGTTTGAAAAGAATAAGCAAATATTTAATTCTTATTTCAAATATGGAAAATATTGATAGAACCCACGTAAATCAAAGGTCTTTGGAGTCCTCAGCGGTGTTTAAGAGTATAAAAGTTACTGAAACCAAAATGTTTGAAAACCACTGATCTTGTTAAATCATCTTGTTCACTAGGTAGTAAACAGAGAGCCTGAACATTTCAGTGACTTACCCACGGTGACGGCAAGTTTGTGGGAAAGCCGATATCGAGAACAGATCTTTTGATTCTTAGTCCAGTGTTCTTTCCATTATATTACATGGCAGGGAGTTTTAGGGCATTTTAATCTGAATGTTTCACTGTCTATGTAGTTCGCTAACGCTGTGTTTTTACCGGGGCCCATCCTCAGGTTATTTTAGTAACATTAGCAATACAGGTGCTATTTTCAGATGGGTCATTTACAGTGTGAGCCCTGGCACATGCAAGCGTGTCTTTACTAAAAACTTTAAAATAATTGATCTAAGTAATATATTCTGATACAGAATTTAAGGTAGTTATTTCTATAATTAGATTAGATTAGATTTTTATTTAATTTGTACCTAGAAAAATATTTTAAGGCAATATCATAGGAAATTATCCTTAAAAATGTGACTCAAAAATAAAATGAATCTGACTGACCAAAGGCCAGGAGAGACTTGCTTCCCATGAAACTTTGAGATGTGTTCTCCTTACGATGAAAAGAATGTAAAGGTTGTTTCCCGTTTTACTTTGGCTCCTAGGGCAGCCCAGGGCAAGTTTGCAACTCCACTGCAGACGTTGTGCAGCCCTCCATGGTGGGCACATCCGCCCTCTCTTTCCCATGTAATTTATATTCCCTTGGATCCTGATTTTTATTTATTCATTTTCTCTGGAATCTATGTTTTCTCATGAGCCACCTCCCCTTCTTCTGTGAACCTGACAGGTATAAGTTAAATACACAGATCAAACCTGATCTGAAGGAAAATTTTAAAGACATTTATCACCGAGAAGCATGATCATTCCTTCCAAACATTTCTCTTTTCTTCTTTAGTTATGGGGCGGTTGTTCATTCCTGAAGGCAGTCTAGTAGTCATGGAGGATAAGCCTTGTAATGTGACTTGCCGCGCCTTGGGCTGGACCCCACTCCCACGTCTTTCCTGGGAGATTGGGGTTCCGGCGAGCCATTCGAGCTATTACTCCGTCCGGGAGCCTGAGGACCTTCAAAGTGCAGTGAGCGTTCTGGCTCTGACGCCGCAGGGCAATGGCACTGTGACGTGTGTGGCTGAGATGAAGCGGCTGCATGTCCACGAGTCTGTAACTGTAAATCTTACTGTGGTTCAGCCTCCCTTGGGTAAGTGAAGACTTTTTGCTTTATACAAAGTGGATTATTATTGCATGCTTTACATTTTGTATGTTGTGCTGCTTAATCAGTGTCGCACGGTGATCTTGATCTCAGGTGGGGATGGTAATGGAGACAAATGACTTGTGTCAGCTTCATGACCTTGTAATTTCACTTTTAAAACTCCGTCTTCAAGCGCTTCTCTCTTTTCTACTTACATATGGAAACCATTGAGAATCTTGACAACTACTTATAAAATAGCATCAAGTTCAGATGTAAAAACTTGAATTCAATGTTTTTCTCTAGCTTTCACTCATTGTTCCTGTCTGATCCCATCCCCTGGGCCAAGAAAGTGAGCTCTTTCAGTATCTGAGGAGGTCATGCACGTTCTCAAGGATTCCTTCCAATCTTAGTGGGATTAGGAGAGCTCAATTTTTTACCCAGCAAATCCACAGTGTATCTCAAAGTACCAGGTCTATGTTTTTTTTCTTTTTTTTTTTTAACTTCACAAAATGACATAAGTTTAAAGTTTAGATCCTGAAGAAAATCTGTTGCAGGGTCCTTGGGAAACACCAAACTGACCAAACCTTCATGGGGCCTCTGAACCTGCTTGACCCCTAAGGCCACCTGGGCCAACTAGAAAGCACAGGGGCGGGGGCTGAGTTTCATGCCTTTATTTTACAAAAGAGGAAAGGAAGGGAGGCCCAGAGAAGGACTACACTCCATTCCAGGTCTTATGCTGATGGCACAAAGGGATCCCAAAGCCAGGAGGAACTTCTCCCTTGGTCCAAAACTCTTCCCACTATGAAAACACTTCTACTTAGATCTTCCAAAGTTTGGAATAAAGTTACAGCCATAGCAAGATTAATAATAACAATAATAAAAATAAAAAAACAGTACTACATAGCTCTTATTAAGTAAAGATGCATTTTTTTACCCCAAACTCAGTGTTTCACTTTATTTTTTAAAAAAAATTTATTGGACTATACTTGATTTAAAATGTTGTGTTAGTTTCTGCTGTACAGCAAAGTGAACCAGTTATACATGTACATATATCTACTCTTTAAAGACGCTGTTTTAAGCAGTTCTCAAATGTTAACCAAATTACACAACGTTCTTATGAGTGGATGCGGTGGTTATTCCTGATGTAAAGATGAGGCGACAGAGACACAGTGTTTGGAACTTGCCCACGTTGATAGTCGATGGCAGAGGTGGCCTCGCCAGTGTGTCTCCAGAATCTGCTCACCCGTCCCCTCTGCCCTCCCCCTGGGGGCAGCCCTGGAGGGTTTGTGAGTGTCCTGGGGCTGCTGTAACCTCAGACTGGGGACTTAAACAACAGACATGGTTTCTCTCACAGCTGTGGAGGCTAAGAGTCCAAGATCAAGGTGTGGGCAGTGTTGGTTCCTTCTGAAGACCCATCTGTTCCAAGCTTCTCCCCCAGCTTCTGGTGGTTGGCTGGCAATCTTTGGTGTCCCTTGGCTTGTAGACCCTGCATCACCTGATCTTCGCCTTCATCTTCACATGATGTTCTCCCTGTGTGGGTGGCTCGTGTCCATATTTCCTTTTTTTTAATAAGGACCCCAGTCATATTGGATCAGGGGCCACCCTATGACCTCATCTTAACTAAATTCCATTGGCAACAACCCTGTTTCCAAATAAGGTCACCTTCTGAGGCACCAGGAGTTAGTATTTTAACAAATGAATTTTGGGGACAGACAATTCACCGCATAAGAGATGATGTCTCTGTGAACCTGTAAAAAGCCATTTAGAGCCTAAGCTGTGGTTAGCGCCAGTCATCCTGAGCTTTGCACGGCAGGGATTGATCCCCGCTGCAGTACCATCACAAGCTTGCACTCCTGATGTCTGGCCCTTGTCTCCAACTCAGATGTCTCCAGAGACCAGGCAGACAACAGAAATTAAAGCATGAGTGAATCCACATGTCAGGTAGAAGACAGAGTGCAGGGGCCTGCTGGGAACCAAACAGCATCCCCATCGACACGGAACAGCTGTACAGGCTCCAGCCGGTTGTTGCCATTAGGAATGCGGACTCAGCCTGCCAGAGCTTTGACCTGGTTCTGGTGAATATCAGTGTCTTTGAGGGTAAAGGACACAGAAATCTGTGTTTTCTTTGGTTTTAAGTCGAGGTTAACTTATTTCAGCTTATTAAATTCAAAGGATTTTAGCTGATTTCCTACCAAGACTGTATATGAAGATGAAGCTAGAATTCAAACCTAGCTTGCTTTCTTATTATTTTGGACAATCAAAAAACCTTTAGAAAAGTTGGTGCAAGAATAGTACAATGAATACCAATGTATCTTCACTTAGATACAACAGATGTTAACATTTTCTCATGTTTGCTTCTCTCTTAGCTTTTCTTTCCCTTCCTCTCTCCCTCCTTTCTTTCCTTCCTTTCTTCCTTCCTTCCTCCATCCTTCCCTCACTCCTTTTAAAATTTCTTTCTTTCTTTCCTTCTTCCTTCCTCCCTTCCTTCCTTCCTTTCTTCCTTTCTTTATCATTTGAGATTTAGTTGGAGATTTTATGACATTTTACCCCTAAATACCCCAGCATGTGTATCATAAGAACAAGGCCATTCTACATAGCCCCAATGTAGTTGGCAGTCAGGAAATTTAACATTGATACAATACTATTATACAATATTCAGTCCATATTCAAATTTCCCCTACTGTCCTTTCTAGATTTTTTTCCCCCAAACCAGTATCCAGGTAAAGGCCATGCGTTGCCTTTGGCTGTCAGGTCTTCTTCTGTCTCCTTTAACGTCCAGCGGTTCCCCCACTTTTTGTCTTTCCCAATATAAACATCTTTGAAGGATCCAGACCATTTTTGCAAGATACCCTTCAATATGGATTTGTCTGAATTTTCCCAACATACTTTGACTGAGGTTAAATATTTTTGGCAAGACATGGGTAATGTCATGTGGGCATGTGATGCCAATTTTCTCTATTATTGGTAATAAGTTTGATCATTTGGGTAAGGTGGTGTCCCCCAGATTTCTCCATTGTAAAGGTGCCTTTTTGGCCTTTATAATTAATATCCGATCTACAAGTACAGTGTGATTATCTTGTTTCTTGACTGTCTATCACATAATAACATTTGCATTCATGGATAAGTCATTGCCTGAATCCCTTATTTCTATAGTGGTTGTAAAAGAGAGATTTTTCTGGTTCCATCATTTTTCTATATTTATTAGTTTGGCATTGTTCTGTAAAGAAGAGGCATTTCTTTTCTTCCTTTTCTTATTTTTTCAAAAAAATCTTTACAGTTTTAGTATGGACGCAGTTTTATCCAATACATTATGATTGATTTCCATCGTTACTCATTGTGACGCTCAGATTCCTCCAGATTCGGCCAGTGGGAATCCCTTCCAGCTGGCTCTGCTGTACTTCCGATGTGTCCCTCTTAGTTCTTTTTTTAGCACCTTTATTGGAGCATAATGGCTTTACAATGGTGTATTAGTTGCTGTTGTATAACAAAGTGAATCCGCTATATGTGTACATATATCCCCACATCTCCTTCCACTTGGCTCAGTAAGATGTTCCGAACTGTCTTCACCTTTCCCCTGTTCCAGCCTGGAATCAGCCAGCTCTCCAAGGAGCCAACCCAGCTTGCTTTTAAGCAATTTAACTATGACAAAGTATGGTCCAGGCTTTGAAAGGGAAGATTGAAAAAAGTTCCATTGGCACCAAATGGAATGGATTTGTTTAAACCACACACCTTAACAAGGTAATAATGCAGCGAAGAGCTCTGGTCTATGATGATGCCTCACAGAAATGGATTTGGTTATTAGCTTGCCTGCAAAGCTTCTCTTTTTAGGGGAAGGGCAAGGGACATTCGGTTTCCCGTGATGGGGTTTGATTCAGCTGAATTCTTCTTAGCCTGGGACCAGCGAAGTGAGTGGCCTTAATTATGGCAGCTGGAGTCACGACAGTTTCACAGAGGAGAGCCTTAGGGGTGTGTTGCAATGAGTCTGACTTTATTGGACTCATTTTGGAGAAGGGTAATTTGTTTCTAAATTATTCATCAAGATCGAGAGCAGCTGGTGGCTGGCTGCCTGTTGTGTGTTTTATGCAGGTTTTAGTATCTGAAAGCCTTGTTCCTGCCTTGGCTGGGAGAGCTGGCTTGTAGAAGCAAAGCCACGTTTACAAAGAGCTGAAGATGCACGAGGCTGTGCTTGTTCAAGCTTCTTCAGGAATCAGACAAAAGCATCAGTCCTGCCACTCATTCCTGAAAGTGCAAGGAATTTGTGTTCATGTCCGGAATAATCCTTTCAAGTCCCTGAAAGAAGAATAATACTGGCAGCTTAGGAAGTCTAGTGAGTTCAAGCCAAAAGGTTGTATTACACACACTGATTCTTTAAAGAAAAGCATATTGAAAGGTCGCAGGCTAATTTTTTTTGAAAATTCTATTTTCTCCATTATAGAGGTAACACAGACTTGAAGCATCCCAGACGTACATACAGCTAGAAGGTGAAGGCCCCCATCATGCCTACCATGAGCTAAGGTCCCTCAGTCCTCTGTCTGGTCGTCTGGATTGTTTTCTCTACATACTTACAAGTGTGTAGGCCGTGAATTGTGAAAGTGAAGTCATATTTTTCGGACACGTGAGCACCTTGTAGGCTGTGGTGATTCCTGGTATGATCTGAGTTTTGTGGGATGTGGTCATTTCGAGAGCAGACAAGAGTGGTGGGAGTGACCGTCCTGGTGGGAACTCTGGCACTAGCTGTGTGATGTTGGGCGAGTCACTGGCCTTCGGGGCTCAGTTTTCTTGCCCGTAGAACGAGGTGGGGTGGAGCAGAGGGCAGACGTTCCCTCTCCTTGGCTGCCTGTCAAGGGCGCTTTAACACGTTTGCTGATTCTCAGGCCCCACCCCAGAGGTTCTGACTTACTTGGTCTGTGTGGAGTCTGGGAATTGGCATTTAAAAAAAAAGCTCCCAGGGCTTCCCTGGTGGCACAGTGGTTGAGAGTCCACCTGCCGATGCAGGGGACATGGGTTCCTGACCTGGTCCGGGAAGATCCCACATGCCGCGGAGTGGCTGTGCCCGTGAGCCATGGCCGCTGAGCCTGCGCGTCCGGAGCCTGTGCTCTGCAACGGGAGAGGCCACAACAGGGAGAGGCCCGCGTACCACACAAAAAAATAAATAAATAAAATTAAAAAAAAATAAAGAAACGCTCCCAAATTACTGAGCAGTCAGGATTAGGGGTTACTGAAATGGAAACTCTCCAAGGCCCCACCTCCTGACCCAGCCTCATCAGGTGCTACTATTCACAGTCTTGGACACCAGGCAGCCTGGCCTCAACCCCCAGCTTGCCTACTTACTTGCGGTGTGACTTTACGCAAGTGAAAACCTCTCTGTGCCTCAGTTTTCTCATCTGGGAAACTGAGATAGTAATAATCCCTACCTTATAGGGTAGTTGTTATTGTGAGAAGTAAGTGGGTTAAAACACCGAGAGCACTTAGGACAGTCCCTGTCCCAGAGCCCACAGGACAGGAGAGTGAGCGATGGTTATCATTTATTTTATGGATTCAGAGATCTCCTGTGTCCCTTCTAGTCAGGAGCATGCTTTGCCCACGCTGGTGGTGACATTTTGTAGTCATCCAGTTGGTTTTGAGAAATTCTATGTGCCCTTTTAAAACTCTGAGCATTCTTGTGAGAGCATCTGGGAAATACTATTTTCCTTGTCTTCACAGATGGGAAAAAGACAAGCTCGGAGCTGAGATTAAAACCACACAGTAAATCCAGTCATGCAGCCCTTACGTGCATGTAGTGTGTGAAGGAACGTAGGGAGGAAGGCGAGCTGTGTTGACCCTGGAGATAACCTTCCTTAGTCACTATTTGTGGGTTCTCAGGTATAGTATACCTATCCTCGCCTGCAAATCTGCCATTCACCTTGAACCATCACACCCACACCCTTCAGTAAGGCTTGGTGTCCACCTAGATTCCCTGTTTCCTTTAAGACGTGGGCTGTAACTTCCCCAGAAGGATTCTTCCAGATTGGAGACCCAACATGGCAGAATAGAAAGACATGAGTGAGAGCCCCTGGGGCTTTCCTGCTCTGAGCGCCCTTGACCCTTTTATGAGTCCTTATCCTGAGTGTCTTATCTGCATGACAAAGGGGTTGGGTCATGGATGAGATCATTCCAAGATTCTGTTTTCTGTCCACCGTCACGATTTTTGCTTTATCAATATATGACTATTGTTTCTTTTTCTTTCAACCCACTGTAAAGGTGCTCATTTAAAAATTAGCCTCATGCTAAACAAAAGTACCCATGATATATATGCGTGTGTGTACATATATGTAAGTACTCTATGATAAATTAAAAGTTATTATTAAAGTAAGGAAGATTCTTCTGTGTAGCTCCAATCCTAAATTACATCTCTTCACAGTGCACACCCCACACTTTTCTCTGGGCTCCCCTGGAGTAGAGAGTTTTAGTCTTTCTTAGGTAGGAAGCTCCATGGGAAATTAGACACCCCCCCCCCCCGCCCCGTGGAAGCGAAGAATGAGCCCTATGGCTGCCATTTTGCTGAGAGCCTGGGGCTTTTAGGCGAGTGCAGGCATCACTTCATTGAACTTGGTGGTTGAATTAAGGGACACGAGAGGCAGGCAGGGCACAACATCACCCGCTCTCTTTCTTGATTCTGTCCCCAACCCCAGAGAGGTGGCCTCCCGTCCTTTAAACAGGCCCTCCCTGGGGATCGCTGGCTGCCTCTGTGCAAGATCAGAGGAAAGTTGTTATGCCAAGGCTCAGATGACAGAAGCTGGCATGCGGAGAGCTTTCTCCAGCAGCGGAGGAAACACCCCTGACAGAGAGGGTCTGAGGAGGTCAACAGTGTGTTGACTTTTTCCAGTAAGAATTTCAAGCCTGTCTCTTGGACCTTGAGCCAGACCTTAATGTTTAACCCCAGCTGGCTCCCTTTTACTATGAGAGCTCCTATGATTTGCAAACTTCAGTGTGTAAAAGAGTTCAACAGACCGAATTAAAATGACCACGGCCATCCTGAACACGTGTGCTGGACTTCACAGCGTTCTGCACGTTGACCCCCATCTCTCGAGTCTCTGAACAGCCTGGTGGGGTGAGAATGGTTACCGATGAGTGAGCCCAAGGCCGAAGGGCGCACAGGGACACGGTGGCCGTGAGATTTGATTGGTTCCACTGACGCAAAGCCCAAAGGGCTTTGTCAGTCAGGAAGCTTCCACAGAGTGGTCTGATTGTGAATATCCTAAATGCAGTTCTGGGCTTAATAATTTTATCATCACATCAGAGAGAGGGAGAATATAGGGGTGCCCTGTAAGGTGGCAGGTTGCTTGGGCGGTGCTTACATTTTGGCTGCATTTGGGGATCCTCAAAGTGTGGGTCGCCAACCACCTGCATCAGAATCCCCTGGGGTACCAATTCCAGACCCCTGACTCAGCATCACGGGAGGTGGGCTCTGAATCCGTGTGCACAATAGACATTCCAGGAGATGCTTGGGATTCTGTCTTCTGTGGAGCGAGGGGATGAGCCATATTCCTCTCTGGATGTGAAGGGTCTGGCTTGTTTTGTTGTTTTTGGACCATATACTATATTTTATTTTATTTTTATTTTTAAAAATTGAAGTAGAGTTGATTTACCATGTTGTGTTACTTTCAGTTGTACAGCAAAGTGATTCAGCTATATATATACCTATATATGTATATATATATTCTTTTTCAGATCCTTTTTCCCTTGTAGATTATTACAAAATATTGAGTATAGTTCCCTGTGCTATACAGTAAGTTCTTGTTCTTTATTTTATATACAGGAGTGTGTATATGTTAATCCCAGTCTCCCAATTTAGGGACTGGCTTGTTTTAAAGTTGCATGTATGGGACATGGGAAGGGTATAATCCTGTTCCTTCCCCCTTCATTTTTTTTGGAGGGTAACTCTTTTCTTATCTCTATCAGTCCCAGCTCGCCTCAGAAAAATGGTGACTGATGTGGAGATAGATGGCATTAGTTCTGACTTTTCTAAAGTCCTGTAATTCTTGTCTCAGCATCTTAATATGGGAGAAAGGTGAGTCCTAGGTCTGGCTCAGAGGCAGCTGACTGCCTGGTGTACAGATTTCTCCATGTAGAGTCAGAAGGAAATTCAGCCTCTTTTATCTGTCCATCCATCCATCTATCCATCCATCTATCAATTCATTTGTTCAAGGTGTCCAGTATGTGCCAGGTGCTTGGAGTATAAGGAAAATAAGACACAGTCCTTGTGGGGACTAAGTCTAATTTACATAGGAGCAGAAATGTAAGAAGAATGGACCTGAGAGTGGTCAATTTCGTAGACATTTAAGATGGCGTCGAATGTGAGATGTTAAAAAAAAGAAGGAAATGTAAAAACCATTGTAGGTAATGCAGACAAGCCTTGCACAAAGGGCAAAAGACAAATATCTTTTTATATTACATAGTTCTTCAAAACACAGAGTTCCCTGGATCTTAGCACTTGCTTTGAGATAAGCCTGTGGATTACTCTGCAGTAGGATCCTAGCTCACCCATGAATCAGCAACCAGATGTCGACACCAGAACATTACTGATCATCTCTAACCATTCCTGCAACTTATTCTGAGAATGTAACTCTGAAACTATGATTTCAAAGAAAACTCTAAGTAAGAACATCCAAGAGACATTTTCCAGCTATATCTCTAGTTCCAAAGTGCGGGAATGCCGTTGATTTAAAAGCAAACCCTATCTTCCTTCATAGGAAGTCTGCTGTTTTAATACTTTTCTAATGACTAGCATCTAATAAAATAGCACAAATTTACACTGAGGTGCTACCCACGCACTCAGGGTAGAGTGACAGACTTTCTTGAATAGCAATTCACATTTAAGCTGACCAACGTACATGTGGTTTGACTTCAACGTGGTTCAGTAGAAGAAGTGAAATGCTGGATGAGGGCTGTCTGGAACACGCGTGCAGTTCCCACAGCCCATGCCTAGGCGGCGTGGTCCCACAGGACTCCCTGATGAAGTTGAGGTTCTACACCTGTGGCAACTGAGCCCTTGAAATGTGGCCACTCTGACTGGTGCTGAGTATTTAATTGTATATAATTTAAATTAAATTAAATTTGAATCTAGACAACCATATGATGTGTAGTAGAAAGTTACAGCTAGGACATGGCTATGAAAAATCAAAATGGCTTTTCTTCTCTCTTTCCTTCTCTCCCCAGCTCTCCCTCCCCCCTTTTTTCTGACTGCACTTTTTTATTTGGTCCAGAAATTAACATAATAATCACAAATTTTCTTAGTACTTCTAGCTTGCTTAATTAGTACAATGTATTTTGCACAATCACTATTTCAGCACCCTAGTTAAAGTAGTGTACGGCAAAACTCTTTTTAAGGAAAATGTCTTTGCTATCAACAACTTGTAAAACACATCATTGCAATTACTGTCTGGGGGAAAAAACCCTTTACATTGTTAAAGTACTACTAGACACGTTAGTGTAAATAAGATGAAAGGAACTTCAAAAGTGTCACAGTCGTTTCCATTCCTAAAAATAAGTTGGTGACGAGCCGTAGCTTGAAACAGGTGAGAGTAGGTGAGACTTTCAGTTATATGTCCGTTAATCTCTGTACAGATTTGAACAAAACAAGCAGCAAGCGATATCCTGGCTCCTTTGTTTTTCTGCTTGCCTTGCCCCACCTGATCCTTCCCCTCTCCCACCTCCATGACTACTGGATAGAACAAGAAGGCAAAGTCGACACTAAGGAAGGTGGCTCCCAGAGAGCCATGTGAGGGGCAATTACTAGAAGAGAAGCGAATTGCAGGTGAGGTGTGGGTAGCACTGGGGTGGAGACTTGCACTAGGTTCCTTTGGGAGTGACTCTTTCTCAGTTTGTTCTGATTTCCTCTGGGCTTTGACTCTCCATGGGTGGGGACATGGAAATGAGAACCAAGGTCATCCTTCCAGTCTTGTCCAGAAGTAGCTGCTCAATACATACTTCTTTTTTAAATAAATTATTTTATTGAAGTATAGTTGATCTACAATGTTGTGTTAATTTCTGCGGTACAGCACAGTGATTCAGTTATACATATATATATATTATTTTTTATATTCTTTTCCATTATGGTTTATGACAGGATATTGAATATATAGTTCCCTGTGCTATACAGTAGGACCTTGTTGTTTATCCATTCTGTACGTAATGGTTTGTATTTGCTAATCCCAAACTCCAGTTTATCTCTCCTCCATCCCCTTTCCTTTCGGTAACCATAAGTTTGTTTTCTAAGTCTGTGAGCCTGTTTCCGTTTTGTAAATAAGTTCATTTGTTTCATTCTTTTAGATTCCACATATAAGTGATATCATATGATATTTGTCTTTCTCTGTCTGACTTACTTCACTTAGTATGATAATCTCTAGGTCGATCCTTGTTGCTGCAAATGGCATTATTTCATTCTTTTTTATGGCTGAGTAATATTCCATTGTGTATATGTACCACATCTTCTTTATCCATTCATCTGTTGATGGACATTTAGGTTGCTTCCACGTCTTGGCTATTGTAAATAGTGCTGCTATGAACATAAGCGTGCGTGTATCTTTTCAAATTAGAGTTTTGATTCAGCAATCCCACTCCTGGGCTTATATCCAGTCAATAAGCATTTCTTGAATAAGTAAAGGATGTCAGAGCATGGAAACCACTGTTCCAACCTCAGGGAGTCATGGCCCAGCCCAGCTTATTCACCTCTCAGGAATTTTAGAGGAGTTAACCAGAGAATGCTTGGACTGTGTTACTAGGCTGGTATTTATTGGCAGCAACAAACACTGTAATGAAAAATACCGTAGAGCATTGAATATTTAAGCACACCGAAGGGAACTTGGCCTTTGACATCTGGCTGTAGCAGATTGAATAGTTATAACATTGTTGGAAAACATAATCTAATTTATAGTGTGGCAGAATCAGTGATTACATACCCTTGACAGTGGCAAGCATCACTAAAATATATATTTTTCTCCTTTCTACCTTATAGACAGTATTGATAAACCAGGTACAACATTGCCTGCCTGGGCCATAGTTCTACTTGCAGTATCATTGTCATTGCTTTTGATCCTGCTCATTGTTCTGATTATAATATTCTGCTGCTGTGTCTCCAGGAGA
Source organism: Pseudorca crassidens (assembly GCF_039906515.1). NCBI lineage: Eukaryota > Metazoa > Chordata > Mammalia > Artiodactyla > Delphinidae > Pseudorca > Pseudorca crassidens. The sequence goes on from NC_090300.1 coordinate 143,730,332, forward strand.
GAGAAAGAAGGTAACTTTTTTGTTGTTGTTCGTACAGATTTATATATATTTTTGAACTTTTGGTACAAGCATTTGCAGTTCATTAGCTCATCAGCTCTTTCAAAAGATATATTGGCTTTTAGAGTCCTTGAAAGGAAATGCATGCCATTCATAGAGAGGGAAAGAACTTTCTCAAGGAAGGAAGACATTCCTCTGGGGCCTGAGTCAACCGCCCAAGGAAGACAGATCTTCACACTTTGAGAAGGTGAAGAGACAGTGCCTTTCTCATCAAAGACACTGACTATTTGAGTTTTGTGTTTACTGGCAAGGATATAAGGCTGTCCCAATCTGTCATTTAGATGCTATGTTTTTTCTAGAATAATACCCACCTATATGAACACATCAAAAGATTATTTTCTATTTTGTAGAATTCTGAGTCTCCTTTTGTAGGTGAATATTGGTGTAGTGGTAGAAAGAAAAACATGGTCTTCTGTTAACAAAAGTAGTACAAATAAAGTAAATAAAACTAGTTACACATGTCTTCTAAATGAAGTCTTTTGAGATACCCCAAGATATATGAAGGAGTGGCCTTGTTTCGGGGGCAGGCCAACATAGAGGTGAGCCTATTAATATTAGGGTGAGTTCATCAACATTGGGGTGGGCTTATTCTGGAGTTAGTTTGTGATTTCAGAAACCACAGGGACTTTGTCACATGGACAGCTCAGGACTTTCCAAGTGTTGAGTGTGTGTGTCCATCTTTGTCTTTCTTTCTCTCATAAAACCTCCACGTACTCCTACTGAATATTTAAATTAAATATTTAAATTTGAATATTAAATTAATTTTCTTAATTTTAGAGTTTTGATGTTTAGCTACATGTCAGTTTAATTGCACTTTTAATTTTATTAAGACTAACTGTCACTCGATGAGCGCTTTTTGCATGTCTGCCAGGCACCATGTTACCCAACTCTTTTACTCAGAATAGTTCTCTTAGTGAGATATTCCATGTGAAGTTCATGGTCCAGCCTTAACTAGGCTAATTGTCTAGCCTTAGCTCCTGAATGGGTTTGGTTTGTCCTTGGGAATAAATTCTGTGGTATACTTTTATTCTTTAGGAAACAGAAGTGAAAAGTAGTAAATACCTGTTGACCCATATTTGATGGGAATTTGTTTTTACCTAGGAGTTACCCTGTGTGCCACAGATGCATTACTCAAAAAAAAAAAAAAAAGAAAACCACTGGATTTTAATGAAAACTATGAATAAATTAAATTTTAATTTAGAACTGACTAGGATTGTTCATTGCCTTCAGATTATTATTTCTGACATTAGCTATTGTGGCATATTTGGAGAACATTCTATTTATTTGGACTTCTGCATCTCTCAGGCTTTTGTCTGTCCCACGCCAGCCTAGTAAGAAGGTTTGGGGCCACACAGGATGTGCACCAGGGAGATTCTCTGATTCTTAGCTTCCTCATTTACAAAATGGGGATAAGTCTTATCCTATAGATTGGTTATGAGAATTAAGTAAATTAACATAATAAAAGTTTGTATGATCATGATCTGTCCTAGATTTTATCCTTCATTTAACTTTGAAAAGTTGATTCACAATGGCCGCTACACTTCACCTTGACATAAATGTATAGGATCCAGCGAACACTTGGATTGTCCCATGATAATTATTTCCATGCTTACAAATACTAAATAGCAAGTGTTTTAAATAGTATTTTAAAACAAAGCTCTGCTTTGTTGGTGCCTGGAGAATTCTCAGTACTCTGCCTGGTTTGCTGGAGACTGACTGAGGACGGCTGAGGACCCCACTCAGCGTGGCCTGGAGGCTTTGGGGTCGAAGCTTCACGGGAACACTAGTGACATTCCTCTATTACCAGAGGGACACTAGATAATCTCTCCCCTTCAATTCAAATAAGATTGCTTCTGAGGTTCAATTTGAAGTGTGAATCAGCGGATGTTGTCAGAACTGCAAATAAGTGAGAACATTATCCAAAAAATAAGGAAAATGAATATTTTTTTGATCTTGATAAAGCTTGGGATGGCTAAAGTGCAAAGCACACTGGCTTTAGTGCCAGGTGGATGGGGGCTGCTGTGTGTTACTCCCCATTGTGAAATGCTAGAGTCCCTCCAGTCCAAGAATCCATTGATGAAAAACATTAGCAATTTAATGAGAGCTTTTGGGGTGTGGACACAACTGTATGAATTGATAACATTGGTACATATTGATTGAAAATGTATTTCAGAACAAAAGAAATATAGTGCTGAAGCAATGAAATTCCTTATCTGTTAAAGACATGGTTATACTCTTGTAATAGTATCTAGTTTGTTAAAAATATGATGATGCTAACACCTACCTCTCGGGTTGTTGTGACGATTAGATGAAATAACACCTTGCATAGCACTGGCATGGTGCCTGAACAGGTAAGTACTGAATGACTGACAGCACAGACTGGGAACACAGAGCATCTCTTTATGGTGAACAGTAGAGTCTTTATAACCTCAGAAATTAGATTCAGTACTCACTAAGTACTTACTGGGCACCTACTATATTTCAGGTACCCAAGTATCACAAATACTTATATTTATGATAGTGAATAGCGAATTCTGCTTTCCTTAAGCTTGGAAGTCATTTGATAGTTCACTGTTGGGAAGCTTAATATCTATTGGATCACAAACACTCAGTAATGTGAGTATTTAAAATCAGGGGACCTAGAAAAATTGATGAGATTTTATTTTCAGAATAACTATCCTGATTTTGCTAATGTGATTTTCTTCTTTTTTTTTTTTTGGCAGAATCTAGCTATCAAAGTGAAATAAGGTAAGTTTGAGATCACATCAGTTTTCTGAAAATAAAAAACAAATGAAAACCAACCAACACAGACACACAGAGCTGTGGGATTTTAGGATTATGTTACTCAAAATTAGGTACTAAAAAGGGACAACTCTGAAAAACACATATGCCAATCACAAACTCATGGGGCAACATTAATTGCAGAATAAAATAGGTGGGTTCCTACTGCCTAAGTTTGACTTGCTCACTTAGGAAGGTGGAGTGGAATTTAGTTGGTGTCTGGCATTCGCAACTCTTTCCACAAGAGGACACTCTGTACTGTGACTGTTGGCCCTCCTGCTTTGAGTCAAGGCTAGAGATGTGAGGGCCATTTCAAGGATGTCAAAGAACCAGGCAGAGGTCCTGCTGGAATTTTTGGGGTGGTAGAGACAGTGAGACCAGCTGGGTGACTAAGGCAATGAAACCGAACAGGCAGACAGATTAGGAGTGTTCACAGCTCACTGTTCAGGGCGGAGGGACAGAGAAATTCCTGCCATCCTCACGGCTGTCCAGAAGTAACTGCAAGCACTTTTAAGGTAACTATGTCAAGCACTTACTAAAGCCAGTTTCAATGTCTGCAATATTTACATAATTATAAATACACTCAGGGGAAGGATTTTTAGACAGTGGTGATTTTGTTGGGAGTGTTAAAACCCCATCTACTTTTCAGTATTTTATTAGATAATTTTAATATGTGAAATGTTGTGATTTAAAATATCTTCTGGCTACGTGTGGTGAAGGACGATGTATGTAATCATCATGTAACAGATACCATCCATTTTCCCTCGACCCCAGTCACTCCCTGGTGATAACGTGGTTCGCTTTCTCTGAGGATGTCACAAAGCAGAAATCTGAAAATGCACCTCCTTTGGGGCCTGACTTGGGGCAAGAGGAGAGGAAGGAAAACTGACCTCTGTAATTATACTGGAATTTCTCTCAACTGCTATCACCAGCAGGGTGGCAGTCTGAATTCTTCTGTTCGTCATTATTGACTGTGTAATGTCAATTCTATTCTCTGGGATCTTAGGTGATTTCAAAACGTGGTACAGTGATCAACAGCTATTCAAGGCAGTGGGTAGAGAACAGCAATAACAATGGCAATAATAATCATGACACAAGTAGCGACAGTAAGAGCTAGCATGAGTGCCTAGCATGCGTGTCAGGCTATTTTACATTTGGTGGAGGTTATCTTCCTGAATTCTCCCAATGATTTTATGAGACTGTTTTTCCATTTGGTAGATGAAGAAGCTGAGGGGTATAGGGAGGTTAAGTAATGTGCTCAGTATCTCCTGTCCAGAGAATGGAAGGGTCTGAATGTGAACCAGCTGACCTTGCTCAGGGCCTGAGCTCTTGTCCGTGTGCAGCTCTTACCCTTAGATCCAAGTGCATTGGGCCCAGGGAAGAAAAATGGGGCAGCTCACTGGGGCCCCTGTGTTGTACCTGTTTCCCCTCCCACTGGGTCAACAGTGCTAACTCTAGCTGCTCACAGATTTCTACTGCATTAAAAGAACATATATATATATATTTCGTATATATATTTTTCCTATAGGATCAATGCATACTTATTTTAGAAAAAAATTTTTAAGTAAAGATAGTTTATAAAAAATGGTTTTAAAATCACCCCTAATTCTATTGCCCAGAAGTAACTGTTACCTAAGTACGTATATATTTACACATATGTGTGTTCACCAAGATACACACACGTATATGTTCTGTGAAATTTGGATCATAATAAACATCATTTAATATCTTTCTCTCCTCACTTGACACTATTCTGAAGATTATTTCTGTTGACAAATACTTGCCTGCAATGTTTTTGTTTCATTTGCTTAATAAAGTTTTTTATTAAAATATAACTATAGAAAAGTACACAAATCGTGAGTACGTAGCTTGATTAATTTTCATAAAGCATGTGGACCTGGACTGCTGACGCAGAACTAGGACACCCCCAGGACCCCAGCCCCTACTCAGGCCTCCATGAAATCATCTGCTGCCTCTTCCTCAAAGGTCATGTCTTCTGACATCTATCCCCACATCCCCAGAAGTTAGAGTTGTATAAACTTGATATAAATGAAGTCATGTGATATGTCTGCCTTCTTGAACTTCAGGCTGTGAGATCAATCATATTATTGAATGTAGATGTCAGTGGTTTCTTACTATATAATACCAAGTAAGGGGTATATAAGCAGTTGATTTTTCCATTTTACACTTAAAGGGCATTTGGGACCGTGACGAACATTACTGCACTAAGCGATCTTGTGTGTGTCTTTTGGTGACATGTATACCAGTCCTCATTCCTGTTTTGTATTCTGTTGGGTATAATCTATTAGTGCAAGCTGGGTCATAGGACAGGTATGTGTTCAGCTTTAGATGATGTTACCATACAATTTTCAAAGTAGGTGTAGCAGTTTACACTTCTACCAGCAGTGTAGGAGAGTTCTCACCTGTAATAACTTTTACAGGTGGCATGGAATTCCACTTTAGAGATGCATTGTCATTTATTTTACTAGTTCCCTACCTATGGCTGGGCACCTGTGTTTGCACTTTTGCTAGTATAAATAGCTCATGAATGAACATTCTTTCAGATAAATCTTTGCACATACCCTTGCGTATTTCCCTTGCTTATTATAATCAATTCTTAGTGGTTAAGCATAAATATTTAAAAATCTTTGGGTATCCATTGCCAAACTTCTTTCCCCTGGGAAGCTGCACCAACTTCTGCTTTATTTCAGAGGCAGGCATACTTCTTCTATCAAGGACCAGATGGTGAAACTTTGGGGTTTTGGGGGCCACGTGCTCTCTGTTACAACTACTCAACTCTGCTGCTGTAACAGGAAAGCAGCCATAGACAATATGGAAGCAGACGGGTTCCAGTAAAACTTTATTTAAAAAAACAGACAGGGAGCTGGATTTGGCCTGTGGGTCATAGCTGGCCAGCCCTGCTTTATCTGGTCACTGGTGTCTGAGTGTTGAGTACCAACCACCAGGGGACTGGAGTCTATGGACCTATCATGATAAAGTTCCATTTCTCCCCATAAGAGGAGTGTGCGAGACACAGGGCATCCACACGGCCGTGCTGGTGGCTGTGAGGGTACATCCCGTTGCTAGCCACCCTCCAGAGGCCAGTGCCTGAGCGTCGGCCTTGTGGTGAGTGCATCGTGTGTGAATGCTCTGGGTGGAGTAGTGAGACACGAGCGTCCATTGCTGATTAACATTTGGCTTTTTCAAATGGTCTAATTCTAGGAAATCTGCAAATATGAAGACAAACAAAGACATTTCTGGGACAAAATTAAAAAGCGGGAATGAAAACTATGGCTACAGTTCAGATGAGCCATGGACCACAAGTCAGTGGCCAGGTGGGTGCAGCGGAAAGATCTGGAAGAGAAAGTGTCCGGAGAGAGGCTGACCCATCAAACACCGGCTTCTGAAGGCGGCTGCCTTAGTGGTTGGCAGTCATTATTTGGGGAGTAATTTTTAGAAGAAAGCGACATTCCAGAACTAGAAATATTCTAGGAGAAGATAACAGTCAAAACCCACCTATTTGTCTAAAGTTTAAAAGAAATCGAGGTGGAAATCTTAAGAATTTTTTAAAAATAATTTTTTTCTCAGTGTTTTCTCTCTTTTTAAAAAAATGCTTCTACCTTAAAGTGTGTGAAGAGGCATTTGAATACATCGAGGGTAACTGCCCCCAAACTTCAATTAAGTCTGAAATTCAGCAAGAAATCTTTTCCTCTTCAATCTGACAGTCATAAGGTGGGGGGGGGGGTGTCTCTGAAACCACTGTCACTAGTGAGGGACAAGGGTAGTATCTGAACCAAGATCCTTTTGAAAGCAGTTGAGAGAAAGAGAGATGGTACAAATTACCCCTTAGCAGTTGGGGAGGGAGACTGGCCCTCACAAGTTGCCGGCAAAACAAATTCCAGAGATAGAGTTTTGGTTAATTGATTCTTACCGAGAGGCTAGAAAACTTTTGTTACTGAGATTGGGACTCTATTCTTGGCAACCCCATAATTTCCATTTTTCCGTGGCTGTCTCCTATGTACATTCCAAATTGTATGCTTCAGATTTAAAAGAATTCCACAAAGCATAGACAGTTTCCTTTGATAATCTGATCAAAGCCTCTTGCAGAATTTCCTGTGATAGAATATTTATTCATTAATATTTTATATGATTAATTAAGTAGCTTGACCAAAATCATGGCCCAAACTGAACCTCTCTGGCTCCTTTTTTTCCCCTGTGTTTATTTCCCTCGACGAGCCATTAAAGCAATGGATTCATCTTGTCTCTGGATGAGACTAACCTGTCAAGAAAGGAATCGATTTTGAGTCCTTTTGCTGTGTTTTTAATTTCATTAGAAAGATAAAGTTCTAAAAATATGTAACCTCAAGTAAACTTAAAAAAAAAACCGTGTGTGGTTACAGATTATTGATGCCAGGGGTACTACTTAAAAGCAAAGGTATTTCTTTATGGATTGGAATTGGTAGAATAGGTAGTGTGGTTTTGGTCACTTGTGACTCTAAAATTATTTTGCTGTTGCAGAGACTGCTTCTCTCCCTGCAAAGTCCTCTGAATCCAGTGTTCCAGAACAACGTGTCAGTAGGCAACCGTATCAGGTGATTCAGACATTCTTCTCCCTTTTGGACTTTTTTTTTGCTACTTAAAAACCCTTCCCCTATGGTAGGTGATTACATTACATTCATGATGGACAAAAGTGGCCTTTGCTCACCTCCAAGTCAACGGGCCAGCATGGAGGAATGGGGCTGGGACACGTAGTATCTCTTTGTAGTGGGTTTTTTTGGGAAAGACCAGAAGTTCAGTTGGGGGCTGGTAATCTTGATGTGTCAGTTAGACGTCCACACAGAGGTATGGGGCGTGCAGATGGATGTGTGAGTCTGGGGCTCCAGGCAGAGGCATCATCGCAGGTGTTCCTGGTTGCTAGGCAACTTTCGATGGACACCTCCTTCCAAGGGACATTAAACATAAAGAAAACCATCCATTAGGAACCGTGAGGACACCGTACGTTCATTTTCCAACACTGAGTTAGCATTGGTTGTCACTCATGAATGAATTAGAGTTCATATGCAGAAAATATGATTCTTTATATCCAAAAATCATATTAAACAAATGTGCATATAACCAGGACCATTTTCTGGCCTGTGCATCTTCAAAGGAGAAGTACTGGGATGCGATTCTGCCATAATGTCCCCAGTGGGTGTTTTCCCCATTTAGCTTTTGGGAAAGCCAGACTCACAGATTGGGCTTCCGGCAGTTTGCTGGATCAGGTGGCCTTGGCTTTGTTCTGCCTTGGAGCTGCTACTGGCCTGAGGAGCTACTGCTGAGCGTGTGCCTTCGAAGCCCCATCTTTCCTTCCTGGCGTAGATGTTCACTTGAGTTTCCAGGCGGCTCCAGGCTGTAATATTTCTTTCTGCGGTCGGGATTCAGCTCCATACATACAGCTTGCCAGTGACGTGTGCCTCCCAGGCCTTTGGGGGGAAGGGGAGCTTTGATTGTTGCTCAGCCATGTATCGGGAGGAATGAAATGATGCTATTAGCGGCAACCAAGGTAGCCAGGCGGGAAGACGTATGAGGGGTCTTCACAAAAGCAGATGGGCCTACGTGACAAATTGTGAGCCCCTGGTACGAGTTCAAGCTACTTCCTCAGGCTGGGTGGCAGGAAAATAGAGACATAAAATTCTTCCCATCAAGGCTGCTCTCTTGGGCACATATATCTCTTGACTGTAGAGATGCAACCGTTTCCCCTTCGAAGGGCTGGTGGCTTGACTAAGAGATGGTGGGCGGAAGGGAGTAATTGCTGGGCTGTGAAGGGTGTTTCCTGTCAAGACCCGCCGACTGGACCTGAGTGGGGAATGCGGTCTGATGAAGTGGCTCTCTCTTCCCCAGCGCCAAGCATGGTCACTCCAAGAAGACACTTAAGCCAAGCTTTACTTCCGTGGCCCTTCTGTGGTTACCTTTTTCTGTTCTGTGTCTCTCCACCTGACAAGCCACAGTGCTCAGGTCTGCAGTGGAGGATGGGGCAGGTGGGGAGGAGATACAGAAGAGGGTCGTGTCAGTTGATCCCCTTGATATAAATGAGGAGAAAGGGGGAGTCCGGATGCATTTGGATATAAGAATGGAGGATGACGTTTGGGGCTCCGAATGGGTGCTCTTAAGCTTGAAGTGTTGCTTTGAAAATATACAGGGAGAGAAATTTAAGAAGTTTCTGCTACTTAGACATGTAACCGGTTAAATAATCTACTGGTGGAAAAAGCACAGTGGCCATTGAGCTGCTGGGCCCTGGGGGCTGGTAACACACATATCTGTGTTTCTTGAAGTGTTTGTAAGGCTACTAGGGAAGCAGGGCATCTTGGCCAGAGCACCAGGGTCCTTAAGAAACAAAGAGGATGAAAGGAAGATGAACTGTTTTTGCCTGAGCTAGAAACTGACAAAGGGTTTTTAAATAGCTGGATTTTTCTAAGCGAGGGAACTTGGACAAGCACATTTATGAAGAGGCCTATCTTTGGTCATGAAGCAAAGGGTGCCTTGCCGGTGTGGGCCCAGGCACTCTGTCCTGGATGCCCATTTGAAGAACCTGAACGTGAGATGTACTGTGAGCTATGCTTCCCGTGAGGCACTTAAAGGAGGAGGGAGCAGACAAATATCATATAATATCACTTCTGTGTGGAATCTAAAAAAATGATACAAAAGAACTTATTTACAAAACAGAAATAGACCCACAGACACAGAAAACAAAATTACGGTTCCCAAAGGGGAAAAGGGGAGGAGAGACAAATTAGGAGTTTTGGATTAACAGGTACACACTACTATATATAAAATAGATAAACAACAAGGTCCTACTGTATAGCACAGGGAACTCTACTCAATGTTTTGTAATAACCTATGAGGGAAAAGAATCTGAATATATATACATTGGGGCTGGCCAAAAAGTTCATTTGGGTTTGCTGCAACATCTTATGGAAGAGCCCGAACGAACTTTTTGGCCAACCCAATATATGTAACTGAATCGCTTTGCTATACACCTGAAACTAACATGACATTGTAAATCAACTGTACTTCAATTAAAAAAAAAAGGAGGGAGGGAACAAGATGGTCAGTAGAGGAAAGGGCTGGGCCTTCAGTAGGTCTCTTCTGTGTCCTTATTCCAAAGAGGACATAGTCCTGCATGTCATCATCTGGCCACTGAAGAGCCACCAGGTGGTCAAGCCATAGCTTGTAGAAGCAGGTCCAGGCGACCCTTAGCCAGAGGTTCCTTTAGAACTTGCCAAGGCCGGGCCTGCAGCCCAGCCTGGTGTGTGGCCACGCCCCCTGCTGTGCAGGCTCATGCGGACTTTCCTCGGAACCCCTTAGGCCACAGAGCAAGGACAGTGCAATTTGTGCTTTCTTTCCTCATAAACTTTCTCCATGTGCAATGAGCTTTGCTCCCTGGAGGGCCCAGGACAGGAGAGCTCTTCAGAGCCCCGTCCTTTGTCCTTTCATCCTGCCTTCCTCTCCACTTGTCTCCGTGTGACTCATTTTGTCCACTTTGCCGTCCTTGCTGCTGTGGGGTGTGGCCACCCACGTGGGCCTCAGGGGCCCAGAGCAGGTGCCCAGCGAGACTCCTGCCTGAGAAGCTGGCTTGTTAGAGCTCAGGGTGGTTGACTACAGATGACACAGTTTTGCAGAAAATCTGCGCTAGGCTCAGGTCCCGAAAAACCTGTCAGTTAAACCGAGAGAACTCAAGCTGTGAGTCAGCCTGCAGCAAAAGCGCAGCCCAGGCTCCATCACTGTGGAGCTGGTTGGGTCAGATGCAAGTCCTGTGGGCGGAGACAGGGTGTGCATGACAGCAGCTAAGGCTCCTGCTCTGGGTCAACAGGTCTCACTCAGAGCAGCGCCATCTTGGCTTTGGCAAGTACAACAACTCACAAGTCCGCGTGTGTGTGTTCTTTCCACGCTGTCTCCTTCTGCTCGGCTGGTGTCTTATTTGCCCTCTGCATCGCAGGAGGTCATACGTAGTGGACGGCCATTGGCTACACACAGTCTGGCACAGCATTCATTCTGGGCATTCCTTACACAGTAATTCCTTCCAGTGGAGAAGGTTCTCAAAGCCCAGCATTGTGCTGTCACCAACAGGGCGACACCAGGAGCCCGTGTGCCTACGGACTGATCACCACAGTGAAATCATGACAAAAAATATTATTTGACAAACATAGACGAGGATGCAACATTTTGTTTTGAATCCCTGAAGAAAGATACATGATTCCAGGTCAAACGGCCATTTGGCTCCTTTGGAATCTTGGTCACTTTGGGTTTTCTTCAAGGCTCTCTCGTTCAAACGTGATCCAAGAAAGGGGAAACCCGAAGGGCCTGGGGTGCTTAGGGGACTCACGCTGTGGCCTTTGGGATGTCCAAGCTCTTGGCCCCCACCTGCAGACTTCCTGTCTCAGTAGAGCTGGGGAGGCAGCCTGGGCATCTCTGCCTTTTAGAGCCAGCTGAGGGGGCTCTGACACGTGGCTAGATTGAAGTGTTATTGGCTGCCTTATAGTAAGATGGCAGTGGGGCTTGCAGGAGGGAAGAGTGCGGCTTTGCCAAAGATGGACTTGCCTACTTTGTCATTTCACCCCATCCAGTACTTATGATTTGCTCAGAGTCCCAAGGCATTCATGGTAACCACACTGGGCAGAGGCTGTACTGGACCCCTCCCCGGGGTTGATGGTGCCTGTACTCTTGCTGACATCATGTGGACTCCCTTACAAGGAGAGAAGGCCCTGGAGTCTGTGGCTGTGTCTGCTCAGAGCTGCGCACAGTTGCTGAGGAGAGGGCGGTTTTCGGGGTCACTCCCACCCAGAGTTCCACCACCTGTGTCTACATCTGCAGGCTGCAGAGAGCCTGTACACGCTGCGTCTTCATCATGCATTGCCAAGTACGATTTAAATTACATCCTATGCTCAACAGTTACTAGAACAGGAGCCTGGATTCTTAATGCTTTAGGAAGGGGTGAAACCCCCTCGCCACGACACCAGCCCCCCACGACTCTCGCTCCTCCGACATCCTTCCCGTTAAGGTCTGGAACGCCAGAGGCCCACTCTGCTGTGGGGAAGGGCAGCATGGATGTCGTGGCGAACCTCTTTTCTCAGATCTCCAGTTGTCTCCCGACGCTTTCAGTGCTGACCGTCCTTGAAAACGTCAGAAGTGGTGAGGGCTCAGCTCAGGGACAGTGTCATCAGGGACAGTGTCATCGGGGACAGGCTGTGGGCTGGAGGTTGGCTCCATAGAAGGCCAGCCACTGTGGTCAGAGGCCACAGGGGGCCATGGCTGATGTAGGCCAGGTCCATTGGGAGTTGCTGGCTTGTAAACCGTGGGAAGACGCCCCCGCTAGCCGCCTGGAGCACCTCCCATGCTCATCCCTACCTCTCAGCCCGCTGCCTTGCCAGGGTGCCCCGTGAACTTGGGGCTCTTTACCAGAGGCTGAGATGGAGAATCCTCATTCCTATAACCAATGGGCAGAAATGCGGGAAGTGTTTCCTGTATCCTGGGTACCAAAGAATGCTCACTGAGCGTGGAGGTGCAGCCAGCACCTGGAGACACACTTATCTGGGTACCTGCTCATCGAGCCGTGGTCCTCAGTACAGAGAAGCCCTTTGGGGGCGGGGGGAGGGCTTGTTAAAGTGCACACTCCTGAGTCTGTTCCAGAATTTCTGGATCAGAATCTCTGGAAGATACGACCGAAGAAAGGGCATTTTTACCTTGTTCCCCAGGCAATCTGCTTTAAGGAAATTGTTTTGTGGCTCAGCGTGAAGACAGACACGTATTGCATTGTTTCTAAGGGAAAGTCATTCTGAGTTTTGGGGGTTTGCTTACATCTGTGCATTTGGAATGATCCGTGTTCACAACCCCACTGCATGGCGCTTGCCACAGAGCATGGAGGATCTGAGATGCTTGTGGTGGGGCTGTGATGAAGATCAAATGGAAGCGTCTCAGCACCAGAATATTCCATAACCACATGGCACCATAGCTGAGGAACACTTTTTAAATCTCCCATGTTTTAGGTGGGTCTAAGGCACATCGCATTCAATATATATGAAGGATAGAAAGAGGATTTGGGGCTGTAGAGACCCCAGAGCATGCACTAAATTTTAAGAAGGTTCAGAAGGTAAAAAAAGAGACTGATTTTACAAACTGACATAAACCAAAACATGCCGCTTTTCTACACTGATTATTTCTATCCTGGCTGCATCTCCAGTTAGGATATATAACACCGACATTATTTTCCAGACAAGAATTTCTGTTGGTGAAGTACAGATAACGCAGATGTAACTGCCCATGAAACACACTGGCACAAAACTGATAAATAAAATCAGAAATTCTTTCTGAAAATTACAGTTAATGGGAAAGGGAAGCACCTTTTATTTTGATAGGAAGTCATAGGGTTTGCAAATATTTTGCATCATGATGAATATTTCAATCAAACGATCCACCTTTTCCTCTCCTTGACTCGCTGTCAGTCCATTTTTCTGGTTATTTCAGGCAATTCTGTGTCTTTCCTCCTGACTCTTTCAGTTTTGGGGGGTGAGGTTATGAATAACTTGAAACCTGGATGATGTCTCCCCTGCTAATCTTTTCCCCACTGAGGTCAACAGAAATAAACTCTTGATAAACTTAGAAAACAACAATGGTTGGTGCAACCATGTCATGGGGACAAAAGGCAAACGACAGCAAAACTCCCAGGCATCATCACAGCAGAAGCACTGCCTTTATGGTGCAATGTAGCCCCATCAGACCTGTGGGGCTGCATCCTTGTGTGATGGGGAGTCAATGAATTAAAACCACGAGTCAGCGTGATTCCACCCCCCAGACTTGCTGACGTTCCATTGTGATGTAAATTATTTATGGTGCCCAGTTACATTATTTAAGATGTTAAATGCAGCTCGGGTGCCCTGGAGTCTGAGGCAGCATTCTCAGGGTGGCAGGAAAATACGCTGCATGTATTATATTTTATTTTAATTATTTATTTATTTTTTATGTAAAGGACTGATGACTTTTAATTAATTAATTGATTTCGTTTTGGCTTCATTGGGTCTTTGTTGCTGCACACAGGCTTTCTCTAGTTGAGGTGAGCAGGGGCTACTCTTTGTTGTGGTGTGTGGGCTTCTCACTGCGGTGGCTTCTCTTGTTGTGGAGCACGGGCTCTAGGTGCACGGGATTCAATAGTTGTGGCACACGGGCTTAGTTGCTCCGGGGCATGTGGGATCTTCCCGGACCAGGGCTCGAACCTGTGTCCCCTTGCACTGGCAGGCAGATTCTTAACCACTGTGCCACCAGGGAAGTCCACTGCATGTATTTTAATAGGGCAACACTCTTCCACAGGCATTGGCCCCTCAGAGGAGTGAGTGGTCTGCTTGGTAGTACATTTCAGAATGTAAGAGCCAGGAACACTGTCCGAGGAGACAGGTGGATGATTGACACGGAGTCAGTTCTTCAGTTTTGCTCCTTTCCTTTAGAAAGAAAGTGTGCTATTTAAAGAAGGTTAGAAATATTTTACATTTTCACACAATGGTGAGAATTTCCATAGGAATATTGAAAAACAAAACAGTGAATCTTTACTGTAATTTGCCTTCATACAAACACTGGATTCTTTGAATTGGATCGCTCTTCAGGCCCTGTACTTGGGAAACATCTGCAGTGTGTGTTATTGAAAATCATAGAGGAAGGACCTGTGTTAACGTTTGTGCTCCTCTCTGCACCCTCGTTTTATCTTAGCTGACGAGTTGAGCTTCCTTCTCAAGTGTGCCGTTATGATGATCTCAACCAACTCAATCTACCCTTTTCTCTCTGTCTCCAGGGATCTGACCAGCACCAGCTGGGCCCAGCAAGTCGCCCACAGGTTTCCTTTAACGTGGCCAGTCCTAAGAAGGTCAGGAATGTGACTTTGGTATAGTACAGCATCCCTTTGGCTCCACACGGCACTTGGCTGATGACCTACATCGCGACGATATCGTCAGTGCTCATGATGATGTCATCCCTGCTCATGATGATGTCATCATTGCTCACAATGGTGTTGCCATTGCTCTCCATCATCCTATGGCTGGGCTCCAGCTTTGCCAACATGACCTAGAAGAAGCGATGCTGGCATCATCGGAATGGATATTTTATAGGGACGGAAGGAATCCATTTTCCCAGCTTCTAAAGTGGAATTTGACTTTTAAAATGTTTTGAGATTTCAGTGAATTCCATAGTTACTAAGTAAAAGCTGCAAATTCATCATGATCATGCTTCTCATCACTCAACACTCCTGCTTGCTGACCCAACAAATGGTAGATAAGTCTACATCCCACCATGACATTTAAGAAGTTTTTATTATCTGAAATCCTATGAAGTGATATTTATGTATGTTTACTATGTGGGTATTATTGCATATTATCTGTGAAAAAAAGAGGATAAAAATTAGGATCAATCAGACATCGAAAATTGCCCAGAATGGGGAGCTCCCTGGTGGTCCAGTGGTTAGGATTTGGCGCTTTCACTGCCATAGCCCGGGTTCGATCCCTGGTCGGGGAACTAAGATCCTGCAAGCCGCATGGCGTGGCAAAAAATAAAAATTGCCCAGAAAATCAGGACTTATAGGTTATAAGTAATTTTAAATTCTAAAGCTAATGTGCACCTTGAGAAATATCTCATTATTGAATATTGACATGAAGACATTCATTTTTATCTGCTCCCTCATCAGTCTTGTTCTCTTGTCCTCGGATGAGTTAGATGTGGATTATGTTTTGTGGGGGACATACTCCAGCCATGAAAAAACTGGAAATGGGCAATATGTTCTTTCATAAATAAAAGGGAAAACACCAAAAAACTTGTATTGCTTTTCTTAACTCTTTACTATTCAGGGGGTAGTTTAAAGAATCATAGAGCTTAGGAACCAAGAATTTTCCAAGAAACAAAACAGAGACCTCTATAAAATTTTCTTTCTTTTTTCATGTAGAGATTTTCAGTGTATTTCACTGTCCACCACATCACTTCATATTTAACGTAGAGGCTAGTATTTGGCTGTGCTCTGCACTGGTTGGAACAGATTGCTATGATGGTCAGTAATTAGCAACTGCTCTGGGCCCCCAGGCCCAACCACGCTATTGCTGAAGTGGAATTCGAATTTTTTTTTAAACATTTTTATTGGAGTATAATTGCTTTACAATGGTGTGTTAGTTTCTGCTTTGTAACAAAGTGAATCAGTTATACATATACATATATCCTCATATTTCCTCTCTCTTGCATCTCCCTCCCACCCTCCCTATCCCACCCCTCTAGGTGGTCACAAAGCACCAAGCTGATCTCCCTGTGCTATGCGGCTGCTTCCCACTAGCTATCTGTTTTACATTTGGTAGTGTATACATGTCCATGACACTCTCTCACTTCATCCCAGCTTACCCTTCCCTCTCCCCGTGTCCTCAAGTCCATTCTCTAGTAGGTCTGCGTCTTTATGGAATTCAACTTTTAAAAGTGTTAAGATTGTGGTGAATTCCTTGAAGTTACCTGGTAAAAGACACAAATTCATCGTAATGATGTTTCTTATCACTCCACACCGCTGCGTGCTAATCCAGTGGTAGAGAAGTTATACCGGCAGACCTTGGAGATGTTGCAGGTTCGGTTCCAGAACACAGTAATAAAGCAAGTAACAGGAATGTTTTGCTTTCCCAGTGCATGTGAAAGTGACATTTACACTATACAGTAGTCTATTAAATGTGCCCTAGCACTATGTCTAAAACACAACGCACAGACCTTAATTAAAAAATATTTTCTTGCTAAAAAATGCTCCCCGTCATCTGAGAGTTCAGTGAGTTGCAACCCTTTTGCAAGAGCCACATCAAAGATCACTGATCACAGGTCACCATGTCGATTGAAAAAAGCTGCACAGCCTAAAAGTTGAGAATTATGTTTTACCTGGCAGATTTTCTGAGGACTTCAAGCCTGGAAGGCAGCCTCTCAGTGAACTCTGAGGGACCGCTCCAAAGAGGGCAGGGGGGAGCCAGGATATATAGCAGTTTTGCAGCAAAGATCAGGTAGTTGGAACATCAAAAAGTTACTGTTAATTAAAGAAAACCAGACACCTCAGGCTAAGGAATTTATTGCTTTTCTATGCATGGGAAGATGCAAGAGCCTGGGCTCATTGCAATCATTCCTTCGATGTGCACCTCAGCTCTCTGGGGCCAGCATCCTCTTCTTTCCCATCCTGAGTCCCCTCCGGGGCACCGCCTGGGGGGGCTGCAGTGGCTGAGGTCTTGATGGCTGCACGACCCTTTGCTGATATGGCAGGCAGCGTTTTTCATCCACAACCATAATGAGTATAATAATAATGAAAAAGTTTGAAATATTGCAAGAACTACCAAAATGGACTCAGAGACGTGAAGTGAGCAAATGCTTTTGGAAAAATGGCACCGATAGACTTGCGCTGGGTTGTCACAAACCTTCAATTTGTAAATAATGCAATATCTACATAGCACAGTAAAGCAAAGAGTAATAAAACAAGGTGTACCTGCATACTATCATGATTTTTAAAGTATTTCTTCATCATAAATCACATTTGGTCTCTACCCTGGACCCCCTCCTATGAATTGACAACTAACTCAAGGGGTATTTGCTGGTACAACGTGGGGCTGTGTGCTGTTCTGTACTGTTCTGATTGGTCGGTGCCCCTACACTACCCACTCTGATTGGGTGGTGCCCCTACACTACCCACTCTGATTGGGTGGTGTTCCTGTTTTATAGGTTGTCAAATATTTTGTATATGCCCGCTACTTACAGGATCCTAAAAAAAAGATCACCTCTTCTAAGACTGTGTCCCTAATGTGAGGGAATTGGTCACTATTTTCTTTAGAGTAGAACTAAAATGCAAAATTTCGAAACACCATGAATATAGCTGTATCACTTTTGTCACCTACAAATCGGCACCTGCCATCTAGATTTACAAGGATTAAATTATGAGCCACTGCAGCTGCTGACCTTCAACACCTTCTGAAAGGAGTTCAGGAATGAGGCACTCTGTGCTCTAGAAAAAACTGGCAGAACAGGCCTTCAGATAGTTATTTTCAGGAGATGATTTTTATGAGCCTAATTCTTGTATCTCCGCATATCTAGAAAAGCGCTAAAATCCTTCATGGTGACGTCTGCTCCTCGTGACTAGAAGTAACCTTCACGAGACTAGCAGAAACCTTCTGCAAAAATTATGTACTTGATGGCATGGACTCCCCCTTCACCAAAGCCACATATATACTGACCTTCCCCCCTACCTCTTTGGAACAGTTTCTCAGAGCTCTCTGAGATGCTGTCTCCCGGGCTATAGTCTTCATTTTACCCCAAATAAAACTTAACTCACAACTCCCATGTTGTGCATTTTTTTTCAGTTGATACTTTCCAAAGAGTCCTTTTTATGAGAAAAGTTGACAATTCAACTGCTTAAAAGTGAGACTCTTGTTTATTATAATAACTTCTTTACTCCCTGTCAATGTGATCCTGTCTCCTGCCACCATCCTTGAATGGGTACAAGTCAAGGATAAAGCCCAGAAGGTTCAGGAGACCTTCTGGTCTCCTGTTAAGCAGAGCTGTTCAGTGAGTGAATTCCATATTCTTTTCTTCATAGTTTACTCTCTCCAAATTGCCACAGAACACGGATCCCGAGACAAAACAAATGTCATGTCATTTACACTTTTTGTAACCTTTACAGAACCTAGCATTCTGGAGGCACTGAGTAAATATTGACCTCAAACAAGTCAATACTGGGAAACACAGTATATTGAAGTATAATGAATATTTGCCATCTGCCTGCTATAAGAATCATATTCTTGTGGTTATTTTAGAAGTCGGTGGGGGGTTGCATGTAGAATATAGTTGAATTTCAAGTTTTAGACTCTGGAGAACAATGCCGAATGATCTTCACAGAAATTTCTTCAATTTGCTATGTGCTTGGTGAATCAGTCTATAATATTTTTTTCATTTATCAGGCTCGGGAAGGTTTCCTGTGTCACAAGTAAACAGGTTCTTTCTTATAGTAGCTTGTTCTATGAGTAAGTTTTCTCAAAGGGACCCCTGGCTAGTTTTTATTTTGCAAGAGGTATGGATATTTTATAAACAAAACTATCTAGAGTTTCTCTGTCCAATACCATAGACATACGTGGCTATTTGCATTTAAGTTATTTGAAATTAAGTAAAATATAAGATTTATTTCCTCAATCCTACTAGCCGCATGTCAAGTGCCCAATACCACGTCTGGCTAGTGGCTACTGTATTGGACACGCAGATTACAGCCTTCATTGTTGCAGAAAGTTTTTTCTGGACAGTGCTGACCTAGAGATAGCTACTTGGAAATGACCTAGATGTGTCAAGGGTGGGCTCTTTTACACAAACATGCCATCCATGTTTTCTCTCAGTGTTATGTCTGTGTACTTTCCAGTTTCTATTTAGGAATCCTGCAAACCCCAGGGCAGCTCTCAACTGATAATGGGATTTTGCTGATGTGGTAGATTTATCTCTCACTCCTGCAGTGCAGAGAGCTGAAGCAGGCTCAAGGGGAAGGGGTGAAAGGAGTCAAAACATCATGGCCAAGGGTGTTTCTCTGAAAGATAGATATGGCTCTCTGCTAATAAATGGCTGATGAAGGCCCAGATATATTTAAACAAATGTTCCTCAAAGCCTTGAGTCATAAAATGCTACCCAGGGAGACCACACCTGCCCATGCTTCCAAGGGTCTTTGACCCTGGTTATGCTGTCAGATTCCAAGCCTGCCCTATGGAGTCAAGGATCTTTCATCATTTACTTACGAGTAGGACTCAAGTCATAATGTAAACACATTGAAGATAGTTGGAGAGGTCCAATAAAAGCACTTCCTTTGCTCTATGTGGCCCTGTTCTTGGAAACCAATTAGGGGCATTAAAGCTGCGTTGCCAGTTCCTAGGCGGTGATGACCTCAAGGTGAATGGAGGCTGCTGAGGATACAGGAGATGCTGTGTCAGCATCTGGGCCTGCCATTTAAGTGAGTATGATGCCCTTGGGGAAGAACACGTGTCCTGTCCAAAGAGGGAGGAAAATCCTCTCTGTGGAACAGTTGAGAACATGGAGTTCAGAGACGAGAGGACTAGGTGAGCGGCAAGACAGGAGGGAGGGTTCAAGGGCACATAGGATGGGATAGATGGCGGTTCAGCAGGCCTGTGAAGGATGTGTGTGTCTGAGAAGCTGTCACCATCCATAGAGCTGACAGGGTAGGAGAGGTGGCCAGCCCCGTATGGAGAGGGTCTCTGACAGTCGCTGGGCCACAGGTAGAGGGACACAGCCAAGCCCTGGAAAGCTGGCAGGGAGGGAGTCAGGTGACAAAGAGGCCACCTCCCCACTCTTCTGCTCACCAAGCCCATCCAGAGCTAGGGGTCCAGGGAGCCCACTGACGGTGTCCACATGGGATGGAGAAGGGCAAGGGCGGCCAATGGATGGGAGAGGCAGGGAGAAGACACCCAGCCAGGAGGGTTTGGCAACATTTAGGAAACAAATCAAGGCATGGAGACATGCCTTGTGCTCGTGACATCACGGGGAAAGATGTTTTGACTTGTAGGGTTCTGCTTTTTCCTCTCCTTGGGATGAATCCATTTACCAAAAGAGGACACACATGGGGGGAAAGGAATTTGGCTGCGTTGAACTTGAGTAGGTCATGTCTTTGGTGACACATCAGTAGAACAAAGGGATTGAATTGTGGACCCCTGAAGTCCCTTCTGGTGCTTACCCTCGTGGAGATGTTCACACACAGACACACATGCACACATACACACCCTGCCCTGTCTTCACCTGACATGGCCCAGTTCTTAGGCCCGAGGCTGCCCTGCTCTGAGTGCGTGCAGGCCTCCCTCATCCCTGCAGCCTTTGGAGGGAGCTGCATTCCCCTGAAGATGGTAAATATTTAATTCTCACCCTGCACAGCCTGTAAATCATGCCACAGGCCACGGCCTCGGATAAGACTCACTCTCCAACATTTATGAAGCAGGTGCCCTGGTTTCTCAGCCTGGAAAATGCAGAGTTTGGGGTAGCAGGCTGGGTCTTGAGCCGAAACAACCCCACAACTGTCTTCCTTCTTTTGTTGAGTGAGACGTTATTTCTAATACTACATTGAGATTCAGAACCCTGCGGGCTGGTGGGAAGATTTGTGAGAATCATTGCTCAACCAATGGCTTCAGAATGAGAGGTTCATGCTTGGCCTCGTAATCATACTGTGTTGACAAAGCAGAAGTTTTATAAAATTCCAGTAAAGTCTATGGGGAAAATGTAGTACAGAATGTATTGATTACATTTCTCTACAGAAACCTTAAGAATGTGGGATGTTTCACAGAGTAACTTAATTTGGGAACTCTTGGTAATAACTGCTTCAATTTCATGGCTAATAAAGTCTGTGGTCATTCAAATCATAGCATATTATTGTCTAAATCAAAAACCAATTTTAAAAATTCCAGTTGATCTAGTTTTGTTTGTTTTCCTCAGAATGTACAAATTGGACTGAAATAAAGGAAATGCAGTCAGCACGAAGGCTTATATCATGGCAGCAGTCTCTTCACAGTTGTGTGGTGTGCATGCGTGCATGTGTGTGTGTTTGTGCATGTGTTTGTGTGATGTGTATGTATGTGTGGGTGTATATGGTAGTATATATATGAGTGTGTGTGCATGTGTGTGTAAAGAGCAAAGTTAAGGGGAGAGACACTAGTTTTGTGTCTACCACAGGGGCCAACAAACTCTAGCCCATGAGTCAAACTCAGCTGTTGCTTAGTTTTATAAGGCCCGTGAACTAAGAACGGTTTTTACATTTTTAAGTGGTTGAAGAAAATTGAAAGAAGAATAATATTTCATGACACGTGAAAATTATGTTAAATTCAAACGTCAGTGTCCACAAGTAAGATTTTTTTGGAACCCAGTCGATATTTACATGTTTTCTGTGGTTACTTTCAGGGCTGATGGCAGAGTTGAACCATTGAGACCATTTGGCCCACAAAGCCTGAGACAGTCACTATGTGGCCCTTTGCAGAAGTGTGCCCACCTGCCTCACGCACACTCACAGTTTCATGGGTTGTTTCCCTTAATCCTCGCTCAGTCCTGTGCGGTTCCAATGAACAAAGTGAGCTCATAAGCTGTGGTCACAGAGCAACACGTACACCTTCTGACCCCAGGCCTTTCGGACTTCTAGGCTGCTGCTCTGCCTGTGCAGGGCAACATCTCGCCCGCATCTCCACCACTCTTAGGACGAAATCTAAAATCCTGCCAAGGCCTCCAGGAATCAGCTGGGTGTATCCCCAACCCTCCCTGGCCAGACGCCACTCTGTACAAATCCCACTGTGGTCTCCGAAGCGCGGAAGGTTCCCCTGGCGTCTGTGGTCCTGCCTGGATCACTCCCTCCTCCTCCCTTCACTTTGTCCGACTCTGGCTGATTCTTCAGATTCTCCTTGCTGAAGCCTTCTGGATGCTTCTGTACTCTGTCAGTTAGCCACTCTTCCTGCTGTGGTTCCGGGTGGGAGCTGCTCGCACAGAAAGAGGCCCGTGAAGGGCCAGAGGCAATGTGCGTGGAAGGGTGGTGTGCGGCCCCCCGTGCCCTTGGAGCCGCTCCCCCGTGCCCCTGGAGCCGCTCCCCCCGTGCCCTTGGAGCCGCTCTCCCCGTGCCCTTGGAGCCGCCCCCCGTGCCCTTGGAGCCGCTCCCCGTGCCCTTGGAGCCGCCCCCCGTGCCCTTGGAGCCGCCCCCCGTGCCCTTGGAGCCGCTCCCCCCGTGCCCTTGGAGCCGCTCCCCCCGTGCCCTTGGAGCCGCTCCCCGTGCCCTTGGAGCCGCCCCCCGTGCCCTTGGAGCCGCTCCCCGTGCCCTTGGAGCTCACACCTGCGGAGGCTGGCCTGCTGCCTGCTGGATCTGCAGCCCCTCCAGCACTGTCGTGACCTTTTCCTTGGCTTCTCTGGGTCCTGGCAGGTGTGTGTGGCTCTGGGGGAAGGGTGCCAGCTTCTGCAGGGTGCCTGCGTCACTGGGGGTGGGTGAGCTGAGAGAAAGGCAGGCGGCCGTGTATCTCCCGGGGTTCAGGTTTGCGTGGCTGCTGACTGTTGCTGCACACTCCACTCTTCTACTGGGGCCTGATTGCAGGGACCACGCTTGCGGTGGACTTCTCAGCTTCCCTTCGCAGGCCCTGGTTAGTGACTCTTTTCTGACCATCTAACCCTCCGCTTCTGGACCTTTTCTTCCCCGGCATCTCCTGTGATGTGGGAGGTGGAATTCTGATAATTAATCCCTTACTCTGTATCACTCGGAACTTTCTGCTTCCCTAATGGAACTCTGACTCCCTCCCTGCTGGGTTAATGCTTCCATGCTGCTAATATGTCACTTTAGGCGTTTCCTTCATTGCATTAGTGACGTAATTGTGTAATTAATTACTGACTGCCTACTTTCGCATTAAATTCCGTGAAGGTGGGCGGGCTTCTCATCCACCTGCTCCCCCATGGCCCTGGCGCTGTGTTGGGGCAGGTGCATTCCGCGTGGTCTATAACTGTTTGCAGAATGAACGATTTATTCCAGAACCAGAAAGGGAACATGGAAATTGGTTTTGCTCTTAGGCTGTGGTTCACATTATTTTCAGAACCTCCAGGCTGTCAAGACCCATTGACCAAAACACACGTTAGTGGCCACTCTCCCCTCCTTGGCTCACCTGGTTCCACAGTGTCTCCAGCCAAGGGGACACAAGCTGAGGCTCAAAGACTCACAGTTAAGGTAATCATCACGATTTAAAAACATTTGGGGGGGGTTGTTGCAGAGTTAGATTTTCCCTTTTTGGAGCTTAGAAGCCCCCAGAAACATGATGCAGAGGAAACACTCTGCAAAGAAGCGACTGGGCTTGCAGCCAACTTGCCCTGTGACCTCCTCTGAGTCATGGCATCTTTGGTCAAAGGTGTGGCCCTTCTTCTGGTGTAGGTGTAATGCTTGAACTTCTTAGTGATTGACAGTCCTGGTGACTTTCAGTTGAGGGCGCGTTCCTAGATGTCCTACAATACTTGGGAGAAGCCTGAAAAATTTCAAATGTCCCATCGGACATCTACATAAGTGATAACTTTGTTTACTTGAGCCTATATTTCACTATAAATATTTCACAATAAAAAATCATAAAGTATATGTATCATGTGTGTAAGGTACATCTAATTTTCTATGAATGAAGCTACCTTGAAAATCAAGGGAAAGTTAAAGTTGGTTTTGGGAGGAGCTTCCTCAAGACTTGTTTGCCATTTTGGAAAACTGCATCACCGATAGCACTGCGACTTAGAGTATCTGAGCTGCTATTACAGCGTACTGGGATCCATCTGGATTTATAGCTGCTGCGTCCCCGGTAATTCTTATTGTAGATTCAGGGATTTGATTACTTCATATGTCTTCTGGTGTTGTCCTACTGGGTGTTATTTTTGCTGTCTTATAAATGACTTCCCTTTTATATCTCCTTTACTTTTTTTTTTTTTTTTTTTTTTGCGGTACGCGGGCCTCTCACTGTTGTGGCCTCTCCCGCAGCGGAGCACAGGCTCCGGATGCGCAGGCTCAGCGGCCATGGCTCACGGGCCCAGCTGCTCCGCGGCATGTGGGATCCTCCCGAACCGGGGCACGAATCCGTGTCCCCTGCATCGGCAGGTGGAGTCTCAACCACTGCGCCACCAGGGAAGCCCTCTCCTTTACTTTTTAAAAAATTTATTTTATTAAAGGTAGTTGATTTACAATGTTGTGTTAATTTCTGCTGTACAGTAAAGTGATTCAGTTATATCTATATATATGCATTCTTTTTCATATTCTTTTCCATTATGGTTTATCACAAGATGTTGAATGTAGTCCCCTGTGCTCTACAGTAGGACCTTGTTGCTTATCCATCCTATATACACTAGTTGGCATCTGCTGACCCAACCTCCCAGTCCATCCTACCCCTTCCCCTACCAACCCCCCCAACCACAAGTCTGTTCTCTTCGTCTGTTTCTGTTTCATAGATAGGTCCATTTGTGTCATATTTTAGATTCCACAGATAAGTGATATCCTATGGTATTTGTCTTTCCCTTTCTGACTTACTTCACTTAGTGTGATTATCTCTAGGTCCATCCATGCTGCTGCAAATGGCATTATTTCATTTTTCTTTATGGCTGAGTAGTATTCCATTGTATATATGTACCACATATTCTTTTTTTAAAATTTCATTTAATTTATTTTTTTAAACAGCAGGTTCTTATTAGTACCACGTATTCTTTATCCATTCATCTGTTGATGAACATTTAGGTTGTTTCCATATTTTGGCTATTGTGAATAGTGTTGCTATTCTATGAACATAGGGGTGCATGTATCTTTTCGAATTATAGTTTTGTCTGGATAAATGCCCAGGAGTGGGATTGCTGGATCATATGGCAACTCTATTTTTAGCTTTTTGAGGAACCTCCATACTGGTTTCCATAGTGATTGCACCAATTGACATTCCCACTAGCAGTGCAGGAGGGTTCCCTTTTCTCCACAACCTCTCCAGCATTTGTTATTTGTAGACTTCTTAATGATGGCCTTTCTGACCTGTGTGAGGTGGTATCTCATTGTAGTTTTGATTTGCATTTTTCTAATAATTAGTGTATACCTCCTTTATATCATACACAGGGCATTATGTTGGAGTTTTTTATTTTGAAATTTAGGTATGTAGTTAAGTTACATTATCTATGAACTTAATTTCAGAAAAGTAAAGTAGACATTGCAAAATAATTTTTACTCATATGCAAAATAATCTTTACTTATATGGCATTGCATTTGAAAGTGTAAGAGTCTTTAGACTCTCTGCTTATGATTGTCCTTTTAGCTTTAAAATATCTCTGTGTTTCCCCCATCCCACAGAGTCACATGTGGCTTCTGAAGGAGGTTTGGCAAAGGGAAAAGAGAGGAATTCACCAAACTGTTTAGGTATGTTCAGGTATTCATTTTGTCTCTTCCCATCTGTCGTTTTTCTTAACTGGATATTTACACATTCCTTGGAAGATTTTTGACTGCTGGAGAATTATCAGTGATATCAGAGCCTCGTGGTAATTATTGTGCTGGGCTTGACATTGTGTTTTTGCAAAATGTGTTTCTGCCGGTGCTGAATTCAGCATTTATGTGCAGCAAAGGTGCCACTTAAAATTGGATGTGGGTTCCACTCCTGCCTAGGATGGAGAAAGCTGGAAAGAACATCACCCAGACGTCCATGAGAAGAAGCCAGATAAGCTACAAAATCATAGCTTTTCCTGAACCCATCAGAGGGGTAATCGAGTAGCCTGAATTCCCAGGGGGCAGAGTCTCTCCCCTGAGAATAGTCAGGACACAAGTGCTGCATCAGAACAGAGAGAAATTCACCTCTGCCATAAAAGTGTTTCAAAGAAATCAGCAAAATTTTGACTAGTCGTTACAGGCCTAGTGTGGACTAGCATGGCAGCAGAGAGACCCCCAGACATCATGGAGCTCACACTCACCCCCAGACTCTCTCCTATGGAGCTCCACCTGGGACTCTCCAGGTAGATTGGGTGTGAGGCTGGAAAGAGCCTCCTTGGTGATGCAGGCCTGCAGACAATCTAGGTATCATTGCAAGGGTAGAGTGGGCAAGAAGTTGGGGGGAGGGTCAGGAAACCCCATCCTAAGGCCTGATCCTTCACTCAAAGCCTTAAGCTTCTGGAAGAAGAGGCAGTGGGATCTGTAGCCTCCAAGGTGCAGATACACACCCATTGCTGCTGAGGGAAGGAGAGAAGACAGACCCTCTACCCGGGAGAGGGGCAGAGAAAGCCGTGGGCCTGGAATCCTACACACGCTACTAGGTGGGTAGGGAGTGCTCTTGTGTAGGACTCCCTGAAGATACAGAGCAGCTTGACCTTCATGGGAAGAAGGCTCAGGGATACCCAAAAAGCTCCACCCTCAAGTCCCAAGCACAGAGGACCATCTGAGGCTGATGTTGGGCTGGGTGACAGAGATGCCGGGCACATCCTCCTGCCAGCCTGACAAGTACTGAGCAGCCAACAGCAGGCTGCAGGGGAAGGAGTGAGAGCCCCCAGAAGCTCAGGAAACTCAGAGAGGCAGCTGCACAGGGCTGGGTGAAAGCTGAGGATGGGGCATGAACACAGAGGAGAACCTTTCTGCACTGCAGCCCCCACCTGAACACAGAGCATCTTAGGGAAGTCAAGCCTTTGGTTCCATGAAGGTAACTGGATCAGTCAGCTTGGGCTGCCATAACAAAGGGCCACCGACTTGGGGGTTTGGAACAACAGAAGTCATTTTCTCACAGTTCTGGAGGCTGGAAGTCTGAGATCAATGTGTCAGCAGGGTTGGTTTCTCCTGAATCCTCTCTCCTTGGCTTGTGGACGATGGCTGTCTTCTCACTGTGTCCTCACATGGTTTTTCCTCTGTGAACATGCATCCCCGGTGTCTCTTCCTCTTCTTATAAGGACATCAGTCAGGTTGGATCAGAGTTCACTCTTTTGACTTCATTTAACATTTATTACCTCTTTAACTGTCCATCTCCAAATGCAGTCATGTTCTGAGTTACTGGGGGTTAGGACTTCAACATCTGGATTTTGGGGTGAGCAATTCAATCTACAACAGTAACAATAAAAAAAAAAAACAAAAACTGAAACCCAGTTTGATCCTAACTAGATTTACTCAATTCCTCACACTTTTAAAAAATCACCTGTCATTATATTATAAATTCTTTCCCTGTTGCTGTACAATCTTTGTAGTTACCATGTTTAATGGCTACATAATATTTTTCTTCATGTGGTTTTGTCATCCTTATGCTTCTTACTGTTTTTGCACATTTTAAGTTAGTGCTGTATTTTTTTCCTGCAAGTAAAAATCTTTATGCACATGTTTTTCCATGTGCATAAATGATGATTTTAGAATCATCCCTTAGTATAGATTCTAAAAAGAGACATTATTGCATCAAAGGGCATGACCCCTCTCATGGGCTAAATTGTGTCTCCCATTAAATTCATGGGCTGAAGCCCCTAACCCTAATATGATAGTATTTGGTGGTAGGGCCTTTGGGAAGCAATAGGGTTAAACAAGGTCATAAGGGTGGGGCCCTAATCCAAAGGGGTTGGTGTCCTTATAAGAAGAGGAGGAGACACCAGAGAGCTCTCTCTCTCTCTCTGAGCAAACGCCCACAGAGGAAAGGTCATACAAGCACACAGTGAGACGACAGCCTTCTGCAAGCCAGGAGGAAACATCACCAGGAATCAAATTTCCTGGCACTTTGATCTTGGATTTACAGCCTCTAGAACTGGGAGAAAAAAATTTCTGTAGTTGGAACCATCCCTTCTGTGGTATATTGCATGGCAGACTGAGCAGAATATTACAACCCATTTCCACACACGCATTACTTATCTATAAATGCCCGTATTAAAAGTCAGCTGCTTTTCTTCTGGCTGTTTACATAAACTTCTCTGTGCCTACCCCTTCTGAATGGACTTTTCTGTCATCTGTAAACTTAAGATATTCAAATGCACTTTTCTCATTTAAATAGTTTTTGAAAATCTATGTCAGATCCTAACACTGATATCCCATAATTCAAAAGTGTATATTTTGTAACTTTAAGCTTATCAGTAACAAAGTGGTACCCTAATTCTGACATTTATTTTCTCTTTTTTTTTAGATCATCCCTTTCATGTACCAGGAAACAAACACATGAGCAAATGAACAAATAAGCAAAACAAAAAACAAAACCAAAAACACCCAAACACCCCCCAAACCAAAACACTCTAGAATTATAGAAATTCATGCCTAAAGCTTATAAATATTTTTTAATATAGAGATTTTTCCAAAGTATATTTTTATATGTTAATACATAAAGACTGTTATTTAAATACTTGTTGTTATGACATGATTCGTGTTCGTTTAAAAAATAGAGGAAAACTTTAATAAAACATTTTTCTGTCATGTGAGTCAGCAAACACTGTGAGTGAGAGTTATATAAAAATTACAAATGAATAACTGAGGAGAGATTTACCACTGCTGGATGATCTGACTTTTAAGATAAACCCTTGATTTGCTCTGGGACATAGCTCTTCTGGGACTACAGATGTATCCTGCCAAATTTGCTTCAGAACCTTTATTTTGCTATCTTCAGTTGAAGAGTCAGTCAATAAACATTCATTGATTTTCCAAGGTTCCTTAGGACACAAAGAATAAGATACAGTGCACATCCAATTTTCAAGTCATTTGTTTGTTAAAGTCTTGTTTTAAGGCTGGCTGCTGCTTGCCATGGTCTCCCTGTAGACTTGTGTTTGGGTTCTCACATGAGCTAATATTGTCTGAGAGAGAGAGACATCTTTGCTTCTTGGGTCTGTCTACTTTGTGTTTCTTCAAAGACTGGCTATTTTGCAGCCAATGTACAGGCCAGGACTTTCTGAGGAATTAGGGAAATTTTCAGATGATCCAAAACTGTCACTTAACAAAATTGGCTCCTAAATTCAGTTACCTCCTCACCCAGTTTCTTGACGACACACATAGCAAAATTGATGGGGTAGGGGGAGAGTTTTAGTGTGAGTCTCCTCCCCTACCAAAGGTCAAATAAGGTGATTCCACGAGGCGGGAGTTAGGGAGTGAGAGAGGGAAGCAGGGAAGGGGTGAGCCAATGTGCAGGCATGGATGTCACCAGTCTCATCTATAAAGCCAGCGGGGATGCTGTTGACCCAGTGAGGGCTCCTTGAGGAAGGGTACGGGAGTCCCCCGAAAGAACCCCCTGAAGGACAATAGGCTGCAGCACCTGTCACCTGCTCCATCCCAACTGATGGGGACATTAATTTCCTTCTCATTTTCTCTCAGCTTCTGAGAAGACCCTGCAGCACAAACGGGAAAGACTAAAGTTGGCTGCCTGAGTCGGGAGTGGAAGGGGGCTGCAAAGTGCAAGATGAGTCTGAGGGCTCCCCTAACTCCTCACATCAGTGGACAGTGGGTCGAGGAGGTGGTACTCAGGGCACCAGAAAGCATCTGCCTCAGGGAGCCTCATCTCCCTTTTCCTTTTCCTATTGATCGATTGACTCCACAATCAAACAAGAGAAGATAGAGGAGGAGGAGAAGAGGAGGACTTGAAAAAGCTTAGATTTGATGAATATAACTTCGGTACCCAGATTTGAAGACTAAGTCTTTCTGCTTTATTGGCAAACCGCTGAGAAATTGTGCAGAGCTTGCAGCTGCTCTTTGATTGTGATAATTATAAGGAAATGAATGAATGAAGAAGCCCAGGGGTATAGATGAGCATGTGTCCCTTGTCACTGATATGCAAGTCGTCCTCTCCATGGTCTATGGGAGTAACTAGACCTAAAAATGAATGAGTGTAACCGGCTCTAAACTCATGCATCTTTTCAGGGCCAATGTGGGCAGGCGCAAGGGAAACCTGAAAAATGCAAAATTTAGATCTGTTCTCTGGAAAATGCATGACTCTAGGCTTCAATGACCAATGGAAGATCGTGGTGAGAGCGCGTTGGCTACAGTTGGTCATGTGTTCGGTTAGCATCAACGTACCCTTGACTTTTATTTCATCACTAAGATAAAAATACTTAACGTCTGTCTGAATGTGACATGCCATGATATAAAGATGTAATTGATACCTACTTAAAGGATTAAAACATAGAACAGACGGCTGAAGTAAGAGACTAGATAATGTACCATCAACTGTGTAAATGTTTGAATGAATGTTTTGAAAAGTGAGCTGTTAGCCTCATTACCAAGTAGCAAGTTTGTGATTGAGGACAGTTGACTTCAGGGAGTGGAGTCTGGGAGATTTTGCTGTTGTTTTCATATAGCAGTGAGTTATTTGGAAAAAATGCATCTCAAGGACTTTTCACATTTAGGAAGAGATAATGCTAAGGATAGCGAGACTGGGACCCCAAAGATGACCCAGAGATGGGACTGTGGTCAGCAGTCCATCATACATGTTTTCCAGAGAAGAACACATCCTTTAGGCAATTTAGAAAGAGTTGTTTTCAGAGGGCAGGCTGTTAATAATGTTGAATGAATGAGTAGAGAAGATGGTGTGTGAAGCAAGGAAGCCCAGGAAAGGTTGTACAAAGATAGTGATGTGGTGGATTGTGTACTGATTCACGGTGTGAGGGAGGGAGGTCTCCAAGGGGAGAGAAGTCCTTAGAAGAGGAAGGAACATTACCAGTGGGCTCGAGTGTAGCCCAAGAGATGTTCAGGCAGCAGAGAGGTGGTCTAGGGAGGAGCAGGTTCCAACGAGGAGCAGGGTGGAGCCCAGAGCAGAGAAGGTGGGAAACATTACAAAGGACCTGCCCTTGGGCTGGGTTTTCCATGATTCATGGGGGATGGGTTACTGAAGATCTTCTCAGGGAGAGTGTTTGTACGGCCAGGGTCTCCTCACATGACATTGACCACAAATCATCTTCCAGTCTGTAACCAAAGTCCTGAGTTTCACCTCCTGTTTTCTTGGTAGTAAGAGCTAGTCACTGGTGACCTGAGCAGAGTCTGCCTGGTCAGAGTCCCTACAGCCCCCTCCAAGGGCACAGCCAGTGATTCCTGCAGGAGGAGCTGCCTCTCTTGGGCTCATGTGTCACTGAAATATTTAAGGGGACCTCCCTCCCCCAGCCTCCCTGCCTGAGGATGGAATTAGAGCTGCTTAGTCACTTTCTTCTAAAAGGCCATCAGAAATCATCTCATCACTCTGTATGTACATCTCATTTAGGTCAGTCTCCATCAGAATGCCAAGCCTTTAAAGTGGTCTTTTTCAACCCTTATTTGTGCCCCATAAATTTCTTTATATCCCTTAATAGGATTCAGTCTCCCATCCCTTCCTTACCACTCAAAATCTTCCAGTGTATCTTCTGCAATCGATTCTGTCATCCTCAAAATCCCCTGAACCTTCAATCTCTTCTCAGAAAGCTCCCTTCTTTCCCAGAATGAGATCTGCTCTCCCCTGAGGACACTGCCGTCCTTTTGAGTGGTGGCTGTTTCTTCTCCCATTCCCCATGGAGCACAGGTTGGGAGCTGGGGTAGCATCCTTTCTGCTTCATGTGGTTTCTCCCTGACCATTTTCTCCCTGCTTTCCTCGAAGATTCTGGCCTTTTGAGGTAATTGCCATTACCATATGAATTAGTCTTGGATTTTCCAGAGAAACAGAATCGATAGAATATATTTGTATATTTATATCTATATCTATTTATATCTCCTGTAATAGGATATATTATTATAATACAATATAATGTTTTGTATATATTATATGTTTTATTTTAAATATATAGTATATATTTCTCTCTCTATATATATACACTAAAATTTACTATATATATATTCTAAAATATGTATATATATTTACTCTAAGGAATTGGCTTACACCATTATGGAGACTGAGAAGCTCCAATATCTGCAGTTGACAAGCTGCAGACCCAGGAGAGCTGATGGTAAAGTTCTAGTCTAAGTTCAAAGGCCTGAGAACCAGCAGAGCTGATTTGTGCAAGGTCCCATCTGGATCCGAGTCTGAAGGTAGGAGTAGATGGCTGTTCCAGCTTAAAGACAATAAGGCAGAGAGAAAGGATTCTTTCTTACTCAGCCTTTTGTTCTATTCAGACCCTCAACAGATTAGACAAGGCCACCCATACTGGAAGGGCAACCTTCTTTACTCCCATCTACTGATTCAAAAATTTTTTCATTTTCTCACATATACCTTTACTTCTCCTGTCCTATATTTTTTTATTGGAGTATTGTTGATTTACAATGTTGTTTTAATTTCTGCTGTACAGCAAATTGATTCAGTTATATACATATATGTACATTCTTTTTTTTTTTTTAATCTCACCAAGAAACACCCTTGCAGATACACTCAGAATGATGTTTAATGACATGTCTGGGTGCCCTGTGGCCCAGGAAAGTTGACACATAGAATCAGCCATCACACCACACTTACTTGTCACCATCCTCAGCTCATCTTTTGGTCACTTCTCCTTGCTCATTGAAGGTTTGAACACTTAGTTCATTCTTATTATCTGGGCAACTGTAGAGAAGATATTTTTATGTTTCTGTACAGTTAGGGTTTTCTGAGCAAATTTTATTGAAACTCGGGACCTGGGCTAAAAGAACAAGGCTTGGAAGATGAAGGGTGGTGAGACAGCGAGAGGCTTTCCTGAGAGATCTACCTGCCTGGAGGTGTGTGTTTACATTTCAAGGTGGGAATGGGACTCAGCACCTTTGCATGTCCCTGGGTTCTCAAGCTGGAGACACTCACTTCCACTCCTTCTTGGAGTAATTTATTTACATTCCAAATGGTAAGAACCCAGGATCCTTTCCAAGGGGAATTTTTTTTCCCAAGGGAGTGACAAAAATTCTTTCCTTGACCAATTTCAGTTGGGCTCCTGCACATTCTCCTAGACTCATCTGTGTACTTCCTTCTAGAAGCCAGTTTTGGCAAGACTCTTGCTAAGTCAGTTTAGCCAGAAGCCCCATCCTTGATATCTGAACAGGTTCCTCATCCTCCACCATCCCCCAGATGATGTCTGATAACTCTGTGCTGCCTCTAGCAAGAGTCTTGATAGGTTAGTTTACCCAGAACTCTCCCTTACCCCTGATGTTTCCTCTCAGTAATTTCACCTCCACTGTACCCACCCTGCTCCTTGGCTGTGATTCCCAATTGCCCACTCTGTACTCGGAGTTGAACCTGGTCTATACTGAGGCCTCTTTTTCCCTTTTGCAATAGTTCTGAATAAAATCTTTTTTTTACCACTTTCTTGTCCAACTCTGTTTTTTCTTAAATAGGAGATGAGTTTTAATTTTCTTTTTTAAGGGGAGGAGGGCTACGATACAACCATCCTATTAAACTACTCAGATGCATATTTCCATTTGCAACTGCAGTACGTGTATGGGAATATCTGATGTAGCCTTCATTGCATCACCCCAGGGGCAAGAATTGGAGTGTGGGATGGGGAGGGGTGTGATTATGATAAGTGAGTAAAATTAATTTATTCTTTCTCAGGGGACTCATATCTACCTCCAACTTCATATGAGAAAATATAGATACTGAACACTTCACATTGTCTTCAACGCTGTTCTAGGTTCTCAGTGATTCAACATTCATGATAAACCTACATGCAGCTCCTTCTCAGCTCCTTTCTTTCCTCACTGCTCACACACAGGTTTTCTCTGTTTCACCTCAAGCACTTGCTCTTTTGGTCATTCTTTAGACCTCCGTAATTTTAATTCTAAATATATTCATCTCAAACTCCTCACTTCTTATCTTTACGTACTTAAGTCCTGTGTCCCCACAATGTGTAGTCTACACCAGGACCACTGGTTAGGGTTAGGTCCTCCTTTTTCACTGAGCATTACTCCTTTTTTTTTTTTTTTAACACAGTTTAGAGTTCCTTGTCCTTACCTATAATCACTCCCTTGTGAACGCCCTCAGCTCTTTGCCCTTCTTAGATTTGCTTGGCAACTTCAGCCACGGCTGAAGTAAATTTTCTGACTATTTCATACCTGCTTCCAAGCAACTGAACGTGCTAGAAACAATTGCCAGCAGTGCTGACTGGTCCCACTTTGAATTCTTTACATCACCTCACGTAGTTCCTCAGCACTGCCCAGCTATCTTGTCACTTCCTCCATTCAATTCTTTCTATTACATCCAGAAAGAACTACTTCACAGTTTCTCCTCTCTCCTTGGAACTGCCAATATCCTTTTGCATCAGTCAGTTTTTGCTGTGTAACAAGCAAGTACAAAAATCCCTGTACTTGCATACAACAGTAAGAATTTGTGATCGTGCCTATCGATCTATGGATCAGCAGGTTTGCTTGTTCCATGTGTCCCTTCTAATTCTGGAGGTCAGAGAAACATTCTTCTCATGACAGTGGGAGAAGTAAAGAGACGAGGCCCAGCTGGGCAAGGTCATTTCAATTCTCTGTTCATCTCACATTCACTCACATTCCACTGGCCAAACTAAGTCATAAGACCAAACCCCACATCAACATGGAGATGTTGGGGGAAGGAAGCAAGTATTTGCTGAATGATGATCACTCCCAATTGATGATCATGTTTTATTTCAATTGCCAGCCCAACAAGAGTCTCTGTCTGACTCGTGCCCTCTGCATTCTCTCTTGTGATAAAGGATCTGCTGTGTCTAAACCCCACCCTCCAGAGTGCCCTGGATCCTCTCTCTTCTGGCTACTGCAGGTGGCTTCCCTGCACCATCAATTTTTCCTTCTCTCCTGGGTCACCCCCATCAGCAGACATGCTGACCAGTTCCCACACCAAAACATTGTCCTTCTTTGATTTTTCATCCCACTCTTGTCCCCAACTCAACCTGCTGTTCTTTATAGCAAAATTCCTCAAAAGAGTTGCCCCAAATTACAGTCCACTGTCTCACCTCCAAATTTCAACAAGCTTTTATCCTCCCGTTAGGATCACAGTGGTCAAGGTAACCAACAACCACCATGTTATCAAATCCAATGGATATTCTGGCATTCATCTTGCTTGACCCATTGGTGAGATTTGGTAGAGTTGCTCACTTCCTCCTTAAAATCTCTCATTTGGTTTCCATGAGGCTCCCTTCTCCCCCTCCTACTTTACTAACTTCTCTTCCCGTGTTTTTTTCTTGTTGTTTGTTTAGGCTTCTTCTCTTCTTGTCATGTCTAAATGTTGATTCATTTTGGACTGAGTCTTTGATTTTCTTCTCTATCTACAATCTCTATCTATAATCTCTCCATAGGTCTCAGGCTTTAAAAACCATGTGTAAGCTGATAGTTCCACATTTTTATATTTGTCCTTGACTTTCCCCCTAAGCTTCAGACTTGTTATCCAAATTACTACTTGGCTTCTCACTTAGATGTTGAATAGACACCTCAAATCTACCTATCAGTGCTAAATTTCTCCCCAAGCCCACTGTTTCCCATGTCAGTAAGTGATGTCACTTGGAGTCAGGCCATCTGGTTTTGGTTCTCCTTTTCACATCTTTCATCCATTGTCTTTTTGGAAATATCCTTCAAATACATCTGGAATCCAACTATTGTCACCGCTTCTGTAGTTGACAGCATAATGGCCCCCCAAAAATGTCCATGCTCTAATCTCTAGAACCTATGACTGTTATCTTACATGGCAAGAGGGACTGTGCAGATGTAATTAAGGTTGCAGACCTTGGATGGGAGATTATTTTAGATTATCTGGTGGCCCAATCTAGTTACATGAGCCCTTCAAAGTGGAAGCAGAAGGCAAAAGGTGAGTAAGAAAGATAAGATGTAAGAAGGACTCAACCACTGTTGCTGGCTTTGAAGATGGAGAAAAGAGGCCATGGGCTAAAGAATGTAGCAGCTTCTAGAAGCTTGGCACAGCCCTCATTTTAGAGCCTGAAAGGAAACAGAGGCCTTTCAGGTTCTGTACCCACAAGGAACTGAATTCTGACAACTCGAATGAACAGGAAGTAAGTTCTTCCCTACAGCCTCCAGAGAGGAATGAAACGTTGCCAACACCTTCATTTTAGCATCATGAGACTGTATGGGACTTCTGACCTAAGGAATTGTAAGGTAATAAATCAGTGTAGTTTTAAGGCACTGAGTTTATGGTAACTCATAACAGCAGCAATAGAAAACTAATACAACCTCCATTACTATCACCCTGTAGAAGGCACCATCGTCTCTCGGCAATAGTCTTCCCGTTGCTTCTACTTTACAAAATAACCAAAGTGATATTTAAAAATATAAACTAGATCATTGCCATTATCCTGTTTCAAACCTATTCTTCTGCTCTAAAATCTTCTCAGCACATTTAGAAAAAAATTCCAAAATTTTTTATCATGACACACAAATCTCTACATGTTTGATGTCTATGTAACTTTATAATGTTGAATTCTTTCATGTGTCTTCTCTCTCATTTTGCTTCAAAGACACTGATCTTGTAAGTTCTAGAACATACCAAGCTCATCCCTGCCCCAGGGCTTTTATCTTTGCAGTAACTTTTTCCTTGAATCCTTGCTGTTTTTCCAGATATTCACCAGGTTTGTCCCCTCATTTCATCCAGTTCAATGGTAACACAGCACCTCCACGGACAGGACTCTTGGTTGGCCATATCTGCAATCATCCCATGTCCCACTCCTGCCACCTCTATTCCTTCATCTGTTATACTATTTTTGATAGCATTTATTAGTATTCAAAATGG
Organism: Pseudorca crassidens; assembly: GCF_039906515.1. Classification (NCBI taxonomy): domain Eukaryota; kingdom Metazoa; phylum Chordata; class Mammalia; order Artiodactyla; family Delphinidae; genus Pseudorca; species Pseudorca crassidens. The sequence continues at coordinate 143,767,306 of NC_090300.1, forward strand.
GCATTATAGTCTCTTTCCTTTGCTAGTTTATTGTCTGTCTCTGCCACTAGAAAATAAGCTTCATGAGGGCCCCTAAAATTTTGCCTTGTGTGTTGCTGTTTTGTACATTGTTGGCTAGAACAGCTTCTGGCCAGTAATAGGGTTTTAATATATTTTTGTTGAATGAGTGAGGAAGCACAGAATGTAGCTAGAGTATCTGAGTCTTTGAGTCAATGTATCCATCTCTTCTGCACTTCAAGGGCTTGGAGAGGGAATGGAGAGATGCTCTCCATTTTCCACATGATTACTTCTTTATCAGACATATCGACACATCAGTTGGCTCACCGGGTGAAGTATCTCTGCAGAGCTTGGAAAGAAGTGGGACTAGGTTGGGCTAGCACGTTGCTCATGTCCCAGCACAGCAGATTCAGAGCCCAAGGGGCAAGGAAAACAGGGGGAGCATCTGACAGTGTTGATCAGCTGCTGTCTCAGAAATCTGGGGCTCAGAGATGCAAGAGGCCATGGCATTTTGCTTGCTTCTTTGTTTTTTGGCTGAACTCACATGCTCTATGAATATAATGATGGCAAGAAGAAGGTTCTCCTCTCCTCCCATGTACAGGATGCTCTGGTACCATGCTGTTACAGCCTGTGGGAGAAGTCACTGAGTGTGATCTTCCAATTAAGTCACACATCTAGCATCTCTCATTTCTTTTCATTTTTTTAAAAAAACATCTTTATTGGAGTATAATTGCTTTACAATGGTGTGTTAGTTTTTGCTTTATAACAAAGTGAATCAGCTATACATATACATATGTTCCCATATCTCTTCCTTCTTGCATCTCCCTCCCTGCCACCCTCCCTATCTCACCCCTCTGAGTGGTCACAAAGCACCGAGCTGATCTCCCTGTGTTATGCGGCTGCTTCCCACTAGCTATCTATTTTACGTTTGGTAGCGTATATATGTCCATGTCACTCTCTCACTTTGTCACAGTTTACCATTCCCCCTCCCCATATCCTCAAGTCCATTCTCTAGTAGGTCTGTGTCTTTATTCCCGTCTTACCCCTAGATTCTTGATGACTTTTTTTTTTTCTTAGATTCCATATATACGTGTTAGCATACAGTATTTGTTTTTCTCTTTCTGGCTTACTTCACTCGGTATGACAGACTCTAGGTCCATCCACCTCACTACAAATAACTCAATTTTGTTTCCTTTTATGGCTGAGTAATATTCCATTGTATATATGTGCCACATATTCTTTATCCATTCATCTGATGATGGACATTTAGGTTGCTTCCATGTCCTGGCTATTGTAAATAGAGCTACAGTGAATATTTTGGTACATGACCCTTTTTGAATTATGGTTTTCTCAGGGTATATGCCCAGTAGTGGGATTGCTGGGTCGTATGGTAGTTCTATTTGTAGTTTTTTAAGGAACCTCCATACTGTTCTCCATAGTGGCTGTATCAATTCACATTCCCACCAGGAGTGCAAGAGTGTCCCCTTTTCTCCACACCCTCTCCAGCATTTATTGTTTCTAGATTTTTTGATGATAGCCATTCAGACAGGTGTGAAATGATATCTTATTGTAGTTTTTATTTGCATTTCTCTAATGATTAATGATGTTGAGCATTCTTTCGTGTGTTTATTGGCAATCTGTATATCTTCTTTGGAGAAATGTCTACTTAGATCTTCTGCCCATTTTTGGGTTGGGTTATTTGTTTTTTTGTTAGCTGCTTGTAAATTTTGGAGATTAATCCTTTGTCAGTTGCTTCATTTGCAAATATTTTCTCCCATTCTGAGGGTTGTCTTTTGGTCTTGTTTATGGTTTCCTTTGCTGTGCAAAAGCTTTGAAGTTTCATTAGGTCCCATTTGTTTATTTATTTTTTTAAATTCCATTTCTCTAGGAGGTGGGTCAAAAAGGATCTTGCTGTGATTTATGTCATAGAGTGCTCTGCCTATGTTTTCCTCTAAGAGTTTGATAGTGCCTGGCCTTACATTTAGGTATGTAATCCATTTTGAGCCTATTTTTGTGTATGGTGTTAGGGAGTGTTCTAATCTCATACTTTTACATGTGCCTGTCCAGTTTTTCCAGCACCACTTATTGAAGAGGCTGTCTTTTCTCCCTTGTATATTCTTGCCTCCTTTATCAAAGGTAAGGTGACAATATGTGTGTGGGTTTATCTCTGGGCTTTCTATCCTGTTCCATTGATCTATCTTTCTGTTTTTGTGCCAGTATCATACTGTCTTGATTACTATAGCTTTGTAGTATAGTCTGAAGTCAGAGAGCCTGATTTCTCCAGCTCCATTTTTCTTTCTCAAGATTGCTTTGGCTATTCGGGGTCTTTTGTGTTTCCATACACATTGTGAAATATTTTGTTCTAGTTCTGTGAAAAATGCCAGTGGTAGTTTGATAGGGTTTGCACTGAATCTGTAGATTGCTTTGGGTAGTAGAGTCATTTTCACAATGTTGATTGTTCCAATCCAAGAACACGGTATATCTCTCCATCTATTTGTATCATCTTTAATTTCTTTCATCTGTGTCTTATAATTTTCTGCATACAGGCCTTTTGTTTCCTTAGGTAGGTTTATTCCTAGATATTTTATTCTTTTTGTTGCAGTGGTAAATGGGAGTGTTTTCTTAATTTCACTTTCAGATTTTTCATCATTAGTGTATAGGTATGCCAGAGATTTCTGTGCATTAATTTTGTATCCTGCTACTTTACCAAATTCATTGATTAGCTCTAGTAGTTTTCTGGTAGCATTTTTAGGATTCTCTATGTAGAGTAGCATGTCATCTGCAAACAGTGACAGCTTTACTTCTTCTTTTCTGATTTGGATTCCTTTTCTTCTCTGATTGCTGTGGCTAAACCTTCCAAAACTATGTTGAATAATAGTGGTGAGAGTGGGTAACCTTGTCTTCTTCCTGATCTTAGTGGAAATGGTTTCAGTTTTTCACCATTGAGAATGATGTTGACTGTGGGTTTGTCATATATGACCTTTATTATGTTGAGGAAAGTTCCCTCTATGCCTACTTTCTGCAGGGTTTTTTTTTTTTTTAATCATAAATGGGTGTTGAATTTTGTCAAAAGCTTTATCTGCATCTATTGACATAATCATATGGTTTTTCTCCTTCTATTCGTTAATATGGTGTATCACGTTGATTGATTTGCGTATATTGAAGAATCCTTGCATTCCTGGAATAAACCCCACTTGATCATGGTGTATGATCCTTTTAATGTGCTGTTGGATTCTGTTTGCTAGTATTTTGTTGAGGTTTTTTGCATCTATGTTCATCAGTGATATTGGCCTGTAGTTTTCTTTGTGACATCTTTGTCTGGTTTTGGTATCAGGGTGATGGTGGCCTCATAGAGTGAGTTTGGGAGTGTTCCTCCCTCTGCTGTATTTTGGAAGAGTTCGAGAAGGACAGGTTTTAGCTCTTCTCTAAAGGTTTGATAGAATTCGCCTGTGAAGCCATCTGGTCCTTGGCTTTTGTTTGTTGGAAGATTTTTAATCATAGTTTCAATTTCAGTGCTTGTGATTGGTCTATTCATATTTTCTATTTCTTCCTGGTGCAGTCTTGGCAGGTCGAGCATTTGTAAGAATTTGTCCATTTCTTCCAGGTTGTCCATTTTATTGGCATAGAATTGCTTGTAGTAATCTCTCATGATCCTTTGTATTTCTGCAGTTTCAATTTTTACTTCTCTTTTTCCATTTCTAATTCTATCAGCTTGAGTCCTCTCCCTCTTTTTCTTGATGAGTCTGGCTAATGGTTTATCAATCTTGTTTATCTTCTCAAAGAACCAGCTTTTAGTTTTATTGATCTTTGCTGTCATTTCCTTCATTTCTTTTTCATTTATTTCTGATCTGTTCTTTATGATTTCTTTCCTTCTGCTAACTTTGGGTGTTTTTTTTTGTTGTTGTTCTTTTTTCTCTAATTGATTTTGGTGCAAGGTAGGAACTGCTTTTGCTGCATCACATAGGTTTTGGTTGTCGTGTCTCCATTGTCTTTTGTTTCTAGGTATTTTTTGATTTCCTCTTTGATTTCTTCAGTGATCACTTCGTTATCAAGTAGTGTATTGTTTAGCCTCCATGTGTTTGTATTTTTTACAGATCTTTTCCTGTAATTGATGTCTAGTCTCATAGTGTTGTGGTCTGAAAAGATACTTGACACAATTTCAATTTTCTTAAATTTACCAAGGCTTGATTTGTGACCCAAGATATGATCTATCCTGGAGAATGTTCCATGAGCACTTGAGAAAAATGTGTTCTGTTGTTTTTGGATGGAATGTCCTACAAATATCAATTAAGTCCATCTTGTTTAATGTATTGTTTAAAGCTTGTGTTTCCTTATTCATTTTCATTGTGGATGATTGGTCCATTTGTGAAAGTGGGGTGTTAAAGTCCCCCAATATGATTGTGTTACTGTCAATTTCCCCTTTTATGCCTGTTAGCATTTTCCTTATGTATTGTGGTGCTCCATGTTGGGTGCATAAATATTTACAATTGTTATATCTTCTTCTTGAATCGATCCCTTGATCATTATGTAGTGTCCTTCTTTGTGTGTTGTAATAGTCTTTATTTTAAGGTCTATTTTGTCTAATATGAGAATAGCTACTCCAGCTTTCTTTTGATTTCCATTTGCATGGAGTATCTTTTTCCATCCCCTCACTTTCAGTCTGTATGTGTCCCTAGGTGTGAAGTGGATCTCCTTTAGATAGCATATATATGGGTCTTGTTTTTGTATACATTCAGCCAATATATGTCTTTTGGTGGGAGCATTTAATCCATTTACATTTAAGGTAATTATCGATATGTATGTTCCTATTCCCATTTTCTCAATTGTTTTGTGTTTGTTATTGTAGGTCTTTTCCTTCTCTTGTGTTTCTTGCCTAGAGAAGTTCCTTTAGCATTTGTTGTAAAGCTAGTTTGGTGGTGCTGAACTCTCTCAGCTTTTGCTTGTCTGTAAAGGTTCTAATGTTTCCATCAAATCTGAATGAGATCCTTGCTGGGTAGTGTAATCTTGGTAGTAGGTTTTTCCCTTTCATCACTTTAAATATGTCTTGACACTCCCTTCTGGCTTGCAGAGTTTCTGATGAAAGATTTTCTGTTAACCTTATGGGGATTCCCTTGTGTGTTATTTGTTGTTTTTACCTTGCTGCTTTTAATATATTTTCTTTGTATTTAATTTTTGACAGTTTGATTAATATGTGTCTTGGTGTGTTTCTCCTTGGATTTATCCTGTATGGGACTCTGTGTGCTTCCTGGACTTGATTAACTATTTACTTTCCCATATTAGGGAAGTTTTCAACTCTAATCTCTTCAAATATTTTCTCAGTCCCTTTCTTTTTCTCTTCTTCTTCTGGGTCCCTGATAATTCACATGTTGGTGCGTTTCATTTTGTCCCAGAGGTCCCTGAGACTGTCCTCAGTTCTTTTCATTCTTTTTTCTTTATTCTGCTCTGCAGTAGTTATTTCCACTATTTTATCTTCCAGGTCACTTATCTGTTCTTCTGCCTCAGTTATTCTGCTATTGATCCCTTCTAGAGTATTTTTAATTTCATTTATTGTGTTGTTCATTGTTGTTTGTAACCTCTTTAGTTCTTCTAGGTCCTTGTTAAATGTTTTTTGCATTTTCTCTATTCTATTTCCAAAATTTTGGATCATCTTTACTATCATTATTCTGAATTCTTTTTTCAGGTAGACTGTCTATTTCCTCTTCATTTGTTTGGTCTGGTGGGTTTTACCCTGCTCCTTCATCTGCTTTGTGTTTTTCTGTCTTCTCATTTTGCTTATCTTACTGTGTTTGGGTCTCTCCTTTTTTCAGGCTGCAGGTTTGTAGTTCCTGTTGTTTTTGGCATCTGTCCCTGGTGGCTGAAGTTGGTTCAGTGGGTTGTGTAGGCTTCCTGGTGGAGGTGACTAGTGCCTGTGTTCTGGTGGGTGAGGCTGGATCTTGTCTTTCTGGTGGGCAGGTCCACATCTGGTAGTGTGTTTTGGGGTGTCTGTGGCCTTATTATGATTTTAGACAGCCTCTCTGCTAATGGATGGGGCTGTGTTCCTGTCTTGCTAGTTGTTTGGCATAGGGTGTCCAGCACTGTAGCTTGCTGGTCGTTGAGTGAAGCTGGGTGTTGGTGTTGAGATGGAGATCTCTGGGAGATTTTCGCCATTTGATATTCCGTGGACTGAGAGGTCTCTTGTAGACCAGTGTCCTGAATTTGGCTCTCCCATCTCAGAGGCACAGCACTGACTCCTGTCTGCAGCACCAAGAGACTTTCATCCACAAGGCTCAGTATCAAAGGGAGAAAAAGTAGAAAGAAAGAAAGAAAGAGGATAAAAGAAAATAAAGTCATGTAAGATAAAATAAAATAAAGTTATTAAAATAAAAAATAATTATTAAGAAAAAAAATTTTTTAAAGCAAAAAAACAAACGGATGGACAGAACCCTAGGACAAATGGTGAAAACAAAACTGTACAGACAAAATCTCACACAGGAGCAAACACATACACACTCAGAAAAAGAGGAAAAGGGGAAAAAATAATAAATCTTGCTCTCATAGTCCACCTCCTCAATTTGGGATAATTCGTTTTCTATTCAGGTATTCCACAGATGCAGGGTACATCAAGTTGATTGTGGGGATTTAATCCGCTGCTCCTGAGGCTGCTGGGAGAGATTTCCCTTTCTCTTCTTTGTTTGCACAGCTCCCGGGGTTCAGCTTTGGATGTGGCCCCGTCTCTGTGTGTAGGTCGCCTGAGGTTGTCTGTTGTTTGCTCAGAGAGGACGGGGTTAAAGGAGCTGCTGATTCGGGGGCTCTGGCTCACTCAGGCCAGGGGGAGGGAGGGGCACGGATGCTGCGGGGCGAGCCTGCGGTGGCAGAGGCCGGCGTGACGTTGCACCAGCCTGAGGCGCACCGTGCGTTCTCCTGGGGAAGTTGTCCCTGGATCCCGGGACCCTGGCAGTGGCGGGCTGCACCGGCTCCCCACAAGGGAAGTGTGGATAGTGACCTGTTCTTGCACACAGGCTTCTTGGTGGCGGCGGCAGCAGTCTTAGCATCTCATGCCCGTCTCTGGGGTCCACGCTGATAGCCACAGCTCGTGCCCATGTCTGGAGCTCATTTAGGCGGTGCTCTGAATCCCCTCTCCTCGCGCACCCCGAAACAATGGTCTCTTGCCTCTTCAGCAGGTCCAGACTTTTCCCCGGACTCCCTCCCAGCCAGCCGTGGCGTACTAGCCCCCTTCAGGCTGTGTTCACACAGCAACCCCAGTCCTCTCCCTGGGATCCAACCGAAGCCCGAGCCGCAGCTCCCAGCCCCCGCCCGCCCCGCGGGTGAGCAGACAAGCCTCTCGGTCTTGTGAGTGCTGGTCGGCACCAATCCTCTGTGTGGGAATCTCTCTGCTGTGCCCTCCGCACCCCTGTGGCTGTGCTGTCCTCTGTGGTGCCAAAGCTTCCCCCTCCGCCACCCGCAGTCTCCGCCCGTGAAGGGGCTCCTAGTGTGTGGAAACCTTTCATCCTTCACAGCTCCCTCCCACTGGTGCAGGTCCCGTCCCTATTCTTTTGTTTCTGTTTTTCCCTTTTTCTTTTGCCCTACCCAGGTACGTGGGGAGTTTCTTGCCTTTTTGGAGGTCTGAGGTCTTCTGCCAGCGTTCAGCAGGTGTTCTGTAGGAGTTGTTCCACGTGTAGATGTATTTTGGTTGTATCTGTGGGGAGGAAGGTGATCTCTGCGTCTTACTCTTCCGCCATCTTCCTCAACTTCCGCATCTCTCATTTCTGATGACATTGTTGAAGTACTGAGACATCAGGGGATGCGATGTTAAAAAAAAAAGAAAAAACCTATTTACAGAACAACTCCTTCATCTAGCGAGGTGTGGACTTGGGTCTACATGAGCAGCACAGCTCCTCCAAATCACTGTGCGTTCCCCCCACCCATGTTTCAGGACCCAGTTGGCACTTTAGGTCTCAAGCTTCTGTTGCTTCTTCATTTACATCATGTATTTTCTAGTTTTTTGTTTTTTTGGTTTTTTTTGCGGTACAGATCCCAGGCTCTGGACGCAAAGGCTCAGCGACCATGGTTCACCGGCCCAGCCACTCCGCGACATGTGGGATATTCCTGGACCGGGGCACGAACCCGTGTCCTCTGCATCGGCAGGCGGACTCTCAAGCACTGCACCACCAGGGAAGCCCTTTCTAGTAGTTTTGATCATCAGTTTTTTACTATGATTGGGTAATAGAAATTTAGTTTTTTTTGTGTGTGTGTGCATTATGCGGGCCTCTCACGGCTGTGGCCTCTCCCGTTGCGGAGCACAGGCTCCGGACGCGCAGACTCAGCGGCCATGGCTCACGGGCCCAGCTGCTCTGCGGCATGTGGGTTCTTCCCCGACTGGGGCATGAACCCGTGTCCCCAGCATCGGCAGGCGGACTTTCAACCACTACGTCACCAGGGAAGCCCTAGAAATTTACATTTTTTTTAAATTAAAAAAATACTTTGTCCTGGTCAAGTTCCTCTGCTACCCTTTTCCTGGGTGATGTAGCATCTTGGAGAGCATGTTAACTTTAGAATTTCTATCTGTAGCAATCTACAGCTTAGGAGTCACGTGGGGCTGCAGAGGAGCCACGCCCTGTGATGCCTAGTGATACATCCTATCATTCATTGGAGCTTACTCTGTGCCAGGCCCTGTGCTAAGAACAGCACTTTATATGCACAGTTCCTCCTCCTCCATTCTCTTTTTGATTCAGTCCAGCTTCTGCCCCCAGCACAGTATGGAATCAGCTCATGTCAAGGTCACCAATGACTACCATTTTGTCAGTATCAAAGACATCCACATGGGTTACCTCAGAGGTCCTCTTGGCAGTGTTAGATCAAGTTGACCACTTCCTTCTCTTGGAAGACTTTCTTCTTTGGTTTCCAAGTTGATTCATTTTCTTGATTTTCTTCCTCCCTCAAACTGCCTTCATTATTGCTTGTTTTTACCAGATGACATGTTGGAAAACTCCTGGTGGTTGACTGTCCTTCTTTCTTCATTTATGTTTTCCCCTCAGGAGTTTTTTTATGGTCTCATGACTTTGAATAACTAAGTGCTGATGACTTCCAAATTGATGTTCATCTCTGACTTCTTCCCTGAGCTCTAATCTCATATATGCAACCACCCCCTTGGCATCTCTATTTCAAGGTCTAATAGGCTGCTGAACCAAAAAGTTTAAAACAGAACTTTTGATCCCTCACTATAAAATGAAAAAAATAATCTAGAAGTAATAAAATGAAAAAAATAATCTAGAAGTAATCCTTGCTTCTTTTCTTTCCATTATGCTTCTTCTCTTTTCATAAATGCATCAGCAAGTCCTGCTAGCTCTCCCTCCACAATGTACTTCCCCAACCCATCCACTTGGCTCATCCCCACAGCTCCCAAGCTGGTCCAAGCCATCATCACCGCCTCTCTAGACAACTGCCCTAGCCTCTTCACTGGTCTTCTTGCTTTCACTCTAGCTCCATTACACGTCATTCTCCAAATAGCAAGGAGAGTCTTTAGAAATGTAAATCAGATAATACTTTTTTCCTTTGTTAAAACTATCCAATGACTTCTCATGAAATGGAGCAGGACCCTATGGGGCCTTCCTGGGACAAACCCCTGCCCCCCTGCCACATGGCTTCTGCCTGCCTCTTGTCTGTAGAAAACTTTAGCCAAAGAATACATTTAGAGAAGTGAGAAAATGCAGAAGTGAAGGAAAATAGTCAAACAGGACAAAATAATAATAGCTTAGTCATTACACAAAGTGAAGGACTTTTAGTTCCTCCTCAAGGGCTATAGATAATATTCTGAGCCATATCCTTTGAGCTGTTTTGTAGATACTGAAACCTCCACCAGGTGGAAGAAGTTAACTACATGATGACCAGACTGTAGCCATGACATAGCTGCTCCACCTTACACAATTTCAAGAACTGGCCTCAAGGAAATGGGAAAAAACTAACCCTGAAACTAAAGATTAACTGTAGTTAAAATAATCAAGATGACACTGATCAGAACATCACATGACCAATTTCAAGATGACTGTCAGAGCTGACTGTGATGCTGTGCATGTAGCCCCCTACTTCTACCTATACACCCCTGAAACTCCCCTTTAATAACTCTTGTACCCTAATCAGCAGTGGGGAGTTGGCTATTGGACATGAGTCCAGCTTCTTTCCAGGTTGCCAACCTCTGGAATAAAGCAAACTTTCCTTTCCTACCAACACTTTTCTCTTGAGTATTGGCTTTCGAGCAGAGAGCAGCTGGACCTGAGTTCAGTAACAATTATACTTAAGAAAAAAATCCTCCAAGCTCTCTTAATCTGGCTCTACCTTACTTTTCTGACTTCAGTTGGCACCCCTACCCCTTCATCACCCATCGACATACTTATGCACTGTAATACCAACTGCCAACTCCCCTGCCTACTTGTCTTCACTGGTCAATTTTGTTTCTATCTCAGGGCCTTTGTACTTGCTGATCCTCTGCCTTGAACACTGTTTCCGTACATTTTCACATCACTCAAGTCTCAGATTCATATCACCTCTTCAGAGAGGACTTCCTTGCCAGCTGATGCTCAGAGAAGTCCAGTAACTTGTGTGAGGCTGCTCCTCTAGTAAGTAACACATTTGAGATCTGAGCCCAGGTAATTGAAATCCACATCCTGTGTCTTGACCACCATCTTCTCTGTCTTTATTCTTTCATAGTAGGGGCCAGAGAACACAGTATGATGCAGGGTTTGTTGCAGAAGATACAAGGGATGAAGGGAAGCAAAGGAGATGAATAAGGAAGAAGTGGTTCTGTGAGCATTTTTGGCAACAGCAGCAGAACTCAGTAACAGAATAACTGGATGTTGAGTAAAATGAAGAGTAAGACTGTTAACTCCTCAGTACAGCCAAGAATAAGATGCTAGATCATAATTCATAGACTACAGGACCAGGACTACAAAACTAAACTGCTGTCCCCAACTAGAGAATATTATTTATTTCCTAGGAAAGTAAAATACAGGTAAGAACCTAACTCATATTTGTATTGTGGTTAGCGCCTTATACTTAGTTTAACAACTTAGTAAATACCCTCAGCAATTTATCACAGTGTGGTGGTTATTCTCAAGTAAGTCCTTTAGTTTAACCTTACTATTAAAATAATCCCAGTGGGGACTGGTTTGAGTAGAAATACCTAAAACTGGTGACCAACATTGTCACAGGATTGGAATTGGAAAAGACCAGGGGAATAATAATAGGACCAGTGAATGTATCAACTCTTGTGTTAGATCATTTAGGTGTTCCTTATGGGTGCATCTCTACCCCAAACTTCCTGGGAGAGAGAAAGACATGAGGTTTCTATGATGGGGCCAAGAAAGCTGGTAATTATATAAACACTCTGAAACACCAGCCATGATCTTTAGAGCATGTCCTGAGTTTAATAGTGTCCTCCCCAAATTCATATCCATCCAGAACCTGTGAATGTGACTTGGTTTGGAAATAGTATCTTTGCAAATATAATAAACTTAAAATTATTTGGTCTTAAGTCCAATATGACTAATGTCCTTACAAAAGGGAAAATTTGGACACAGAGCCATACACATAGGGAGAAATCCCTGTGAAGACAGAGGAAGAGATTGGAGTGATGCATCTGAAAGTCAAGGAACACCAAGGATTGCTGGCAACCACCAGAAGCTAGAAGAGCTGGAGGGATCCTCCCCTAGGGTCTCCAGAGAGCATGGCTCTATCAATACTTAGATTTCAGAGGTCTGGGGCTCTAGAACTGTGAGGGAATCTTCCTTTATATACATCTAGTTTGTAGTAATTTGTTATGGGAGCCTCAAGAAAATAATACAGTGCATCTAAATAATTAGACATCATCAGATGCTCAATATAAGTAAAAATACCCCATAATCACTTTTTTTGGGGGTTATTGTTGAACCAGCTTATTCTTATTTTAAAACGTGGTTTCTAGCAATCTATATGAACAGATGGTGCATTCACAGGGTTGTCAATAAAAACTTAAACAGGAATACGTGAAAAGCCTCCCTCCTTTCCCTGCTCTATTTCCCTTCTCCCAGGCAATATTTTTCATTTCTTTCTTGTGTAATCTTCCAGGAGAGTTTTATGCATATACAAATCATTCAAGGGCATATTCTCCCCCCATTTTTAAAGCAAATCATAGCATACTATATACTCTGCTTTGTACCTTGCTTTTTTTTCATTCAACTATTTATCTTGGGAAATTTTCCATATGAGTATATAAAGAACATCTTGATTTATTCTTACAGTTGCAAAAGTTTCCATTGCATGCTTGGAAAGATGATTTATTTAGCTGGTGCTCTCTTGATGGCCATTTAGATAGCTTCCAATATTTTGCTATTATAAATGAGGCTGCAACAAATAACTGTATACATATGTAGTTTCATGTGTTTGTGACTATATATGTAGGATAAACTCCACAAAAGTAAAATGACTTAATCCTAAGGGCATGTGCACTGATTGTTTATAAAATTTGTTTCATTGTGGTAAAATATACATACCATAAAAGATACCATTTAAATGATTTTTAAGTGGCACTAAATAGAGTGTACATTTCAGTGGCATTTAAGTACATTCACATTGCTGTGCAACCATCACCACCATCCATCTCTAGAACTTTTCATTTTCCCAAACTGAAACTCTGTACTCATTAAACACTAACCCCTCATTTTCCCCTTTCCCTAGCTTGGGAAACCACCATTCTACTTATGAATTTGACCACACTTGGTACCTCATACAAGTGGAATCATATAATATTGTCTTTTTGAGCCTGATGGATTTCATTTAGCATAATGTCTTCAAGGTTTTTTCCATGTTAGAGTATGTGTCAGAATTTCTTTCCTTTTTAAGGCTGAAAAATATTGCATCGTATGCATATACCACATTTTGTTTATCCATTCATCCATCAATGGACCCTTGGGTCGTTTCCCCCTTTTGGTTATTGTAAATAATGGTGCTGTGAACACTGGCATACAAATATGTGTTTGAGTCCCTGCTTTCAATTCTTTTGGGTCTACACTCAGAATAAGAATTGCTGGATCATATGATACTTCCTTGTTTAATTTTTTGAGGAAATACTATACTGTTTTCACAGCAGCTGCACCATTTTACATTCCCACCAACAGTGCGCAAGGGTTCCAATTTCTCCACATCCTCACCAACACTTGTTATTTTCTTTTCTTTTCTTTTTTTTTGATAATAACCATCTTAATGGGTGTGACATGGTATCTTACTGTGATTTTGATTTGCATTTCCCTAATCATTAGTGATATTGAGCATCTCTTCAAGTGCTTATTAGCCATTTGAATATCTTCTTTGGAGAAATGTATTTTCAAGTTTTTTACCCACTTTTTAATTGGTTTGTTTATTTTCTTGTTGTTGAGTTCCTTATAATTGCATTTATATATTTAAAAAATCATAATATTTTTGTGCTATTTTTGTCAAAAAATATATAACCGGCAGTAGTTATATCATTCCACTTTCCAGTTCATTAATTTAATTAAAATTTAATAAGAACCTGCTATGTAGCAGTTACTATTCCCGGGTTGATGAAACAAAAATGAATTAGAAATCATCATTGTCTTTGCAGAAGTGGCAGATGAATAAATAAATGATCATAACAGGTTCAGTAAGGGCTGCCTGTCATGGGGGAACACAAGGAATCTTCTTGGGCATAAATTAAATCAGGAATGTCTTGGGCTCTATTGCATGAGTCCAATAGAAGAATGTTACTCTATTAGATAGTCATATATGAGAACCGTAAGAAACGTTATTTGCAATGTCTCCATCCTAAAGTGATCACTTTCCCATAAAATCTTCAGCTACAAAATGGTACAGAAAGTGTGGCATGAATCTCACCAAGTGAACATTACTAGAGTGGAGACTAATTAATCTAATTAAATTTTTCTTGAGCACTTACTGTATGCCCAATACTGGGCTAAGGCACGGTCAGAAAAAAGCTCCTCTGATCTTCTCCATGTCTGCCTTGTACTAATGTCCACCTCCTAGGGCAGGACTGACAAAAATATGGCATGTGGCACCCATGGTGTCTGTTGCATCACTAATTGATGGTGGTCTTTTCCCACTTTGCACATGGCACCCGTGACTCCAGGCAGACACTACCAGCCAATAGGAGTAGACTTTGGAGACTAACCCCATTTTCTATTTGGCTGTTGATGGTCTCTGTGTATAGGAAATTTAGGGGTTCTCTATTAATGTCTGCTGTTTCGAGGAGAGAAAAACTGGGGGCTACCAGAAGTGAAATCAGAGAGCCTGTCCTCTCTGGGCCTAGATACTGGTGAGTCAAGATTGCCATCACTTTTGTTTCTCTTCCTAAATTTATAATTTCTGTTTTCATATTGCATTTTTTTCATATAAATGTATAATTTTATTTTTTTCTTCTAGTTTTATTGAGATATAATTGACATACAGCACAGTATAAGTTTAAGATATACAGCATAATGATTTGAGTTACACATGTCAGGAAATGATCACCACAGTACATTTAGCGAACATCCATCTCATATAGATACAAAATTAAAGAAATAGGAAAAAAAAATTTTCCCTATGATGAGAACGTGAGGATTTGCTCTCTTAACAACTTTCAAGTATAACATACAGCAGTGTGAATTATACTTATCATGTTGTTAAAGGTATTTCTTTTTCCTACAGGTCTTTCAGAGTTTTTATTTTATTTTTATTTTTTGCATTTTAAGAGTGAAAAATTCAATGTACTTACCACTGGAAAAAAAAACTATTGGAAGGCAAGCTTTGATTTGATTAATGAGTTCACACATTTCTTTGCGTCTTGTTCATCTTTCTATTCTCAGCACCTGGGACGTGATAGGGCCTCAGAGAACATGAGCTGGATGAATGACAACTTACAGGAAGCTGGAGTCTGGAGCCTCCCCATTTGGTGAAATAACTGATGTCCAGGCAAGGAGGAAAACTCTGAGACTCAATGACTGCTCCTTGGGAAGCATAATTCATTCATGCATTCATTCAGCAAATGTTCACCCTTTAGACTAGCAGCACAATCCCCAGCCTCTTGGAGCTTCCAGTCTAGCAGGGGAGACAGACCTTAGACACATAAACACGTAACTACAAACTGATCAATCAGGAAGGATGCAGTTTAGATGGTTCCAGAATTGGCTGGTGCAGAGGTGGGTGGGGCTCTGCGCTCAGTCACTTACTTTGCCATCCTCTGAGCGCTGACGTAGGTCCCCTGTGGGAAGGACCAAGGGCACAGTGATCAGCTGTCCAGGCTGCCTTAGAGGCCACGGGTTTTTAAGTGTGAATGGCTCTCTTCCACAAGTGAGAGGTCTGTTATCCAACACCCTCCACAGACACAGCCAGAGGTGAGACCGGAGTGTGCTTTCTAACACCATTAAAATTTTATCCGCTGAGACTCCAGTTCCAAAGAGGCAATAAACTAAATATTTAAGAGCGCCTGAATTAAAATTGACAGACGGACCCAAAGAAGTCTCCTACTTTGTAATTATAAAAATGAGCATAGCTTCCACTTCATGAAAACGTGCACTGACAGGCTTTATTGGTTTTCATTTTATGGTGGCTTAGCTAACTCTGAGCCCTTAGAGTTTGGATTTTTAAAAATTTCATGAAAATAGTGACTTCATTCTCTTCTTTTTTTTTTTAAACATCTTTATTGGAGTATAATTGCTTTACAATGGTGTGTTAGTTTCTGCTTTATAACAAAGTGAATCAGTTATACATTCTCTTCTTTTTAAAGCTTCAATTTCTTTTCTCCTTTTTATGAAATGATGGGCCAGTTTCCAAATCCTCCTAAGATTTTGAGATGCTTATTCTATTCGATTGGTTTCCTTTTTTGAGTGCTCTGTTTCTCTTTCTTTCTCTCTCTCTGCAAAATATAAAATTTGAACCCTACAATAAAATCCCTAAAATTAAACGCCTAAAAAAAGTTAGGGGCTTCCCTGGTGGGGCAGTGGTTCGGAGTCCGCCTGCCGAGGCAGGGGTCACGGGTTCATGCCCCGGTCCGGGAAGATCCCACATGCCGCGGAGCGGCTGGGCCCGTGAGCCATGGCCGCTGAGCCTGCGCATCCGGAGCCTGTGCTCCACAACAGGAGAGGCCACAGCAGTGAGAGGCCCGCGTACCGCAAAAAAAAAAAAAAAAATTTAGAACCTGTATTTTCTTTACTAACACATTCCATGAAGTATTTGGAGGATAAGACAAAGGAGACCAACTAAAGCCCTCTCTACCAATAAGGATGTTATGAAGATCAAAATGTTTAAACATTTAGTTGTTAGTAATCTTCCTGTCACGTGACCGCAATATTGATTTCAAGGAAGTCAATACTGTTAGTTTCCCACTTGCTGTTGTACAGTCGAGTTTACCCCCTGTGTATTTTTCCTGCCTGATCGCTGATGTTTGTGGTCCCTCATTGCTTCGTTGGCTTTGGACAGTGTTTCCCAAATGTTTCTCTCAGCATTCTCCTTGCAGAAGAGAGAGATGCGTGTCCCTGCAGTTCTGGGGGATAACCCAGAATGACTTACCAAAAGCACAACATTTTTGCGTAATTTTCTATTTCAGTTTCCCACTTACCCCTATGATTTACGTTCTTATCACATTCCCACTTGTTTTAACATAAAAATGTCTATTTCCCCAAACCCTCAAGTCACACTGATGCTTTGGGATGCTGTGTTGAGCAGGTGTGCCCTACAGGGGTGTGTCTGAGGGATGGGGGGTACTTGACCAAGCTGAGCTGCACAGTGTCTGGGGATGGGATTCAGCATGAGGTGTATTGAGCTTTCCATGCAGCAGGGTAAGGAACAGACCCTGACCTTCTCTTGTCGCCCCAAGAGCCTAGCAACTGGTTGTCCTGATGGCTTTTTCAATCTCCTTCTGCATTTCCAAATGCCTTGTCCTTCCTAAGGTTTCCTTTATTATCCCAGCTAGAGGCAGAATCTCCCCTTCCTTAAAATCCACGTGGCCAAAGCAAAGCAGAACAAAATGAAAGGAGGAGACAGAATTAGATGGAAAAGGATGGAATTAGAAAATCCTTATTTTGCAATCATGACTATAATAGAGTCAGGTGAAGGTCATGGGATGAAAAATTGTTGGGGAACAGGATAGACACATGGTCTCAGAGTAACACTCCCTGGGTTATTCATTAATTACGAGGGGAAACTTCCCTTCCCAGCCCAGCCATCTGTCAGCATCAGGGTCATGGGAAAAGCTGACTTCACCGGCTCTTGCTCTGATGCAAGATGAAGGGCGCAGCATCAAATATTTAGCATTCTGGCCCAAGTTGTTTTAACCTGAATCTAACATTGAGGACACAGTCAGACTCAATCAGACTGTAGGACATTCAACAAAGCAACTGGCCTGGCCTCTTAAAAAGGATGTTGCCAACAAAACAAAAATAAAAACACAGGCAAAGGATCTGTTCTAGGTAAAGGGAGGCCAGAGAGCCATGATGATAAAATACATTGCATGATCCTTGAAAAGGTCTCTGATGGCTGGGACATTTGAATACGGACAGTATATTTGATAATATCATTTATCGGTGTTAAATTTCTTGGATGTGACAACGAGATTCAAGCTATGTAGAAAAATATCCTTTTCCTTAGAAGAAATATTTGGGGATAAAAGATTTGGGAATGAAGTGTTATGATGACTTCAACTTACTTTCAAATGATAAACAAATAGGGAGAGAGAGAGGGAGGGGGGGACTCAAATGTTGGGAGGATTTAATTGGTGAATTGGGGTCAAACATACATAGGTGTTTGTTGTAATCTTTGACTTTTTCTGTAAGTTTGAAGTTTTTCAAGCTACTGCAGGAAAAACAAATCCGCATATCAACATAACCATCTACAACTCTCATTTGGCGATTTTAACCTTGTATTCTAGTTGTTTGTGGGTGTTCTACTGTCCCTAATGAGATGTTGACTTTTCTAAGATGAAGTCCCATCTTGTACATTCCATAGGCACCCACAGAAGCTAATTCATGGCTTTCCACACTATATGTGTTCAATAAGTGTTACTTACATGAGTGCCAGAGTACTAATCCCTTGTACACTGAATGAATGAATGAACCTCTCTGCTACTCACCCTAGGGCAGTAAAATGCTCAGTCTCTGTTGCAAAGGGTAAGGAATTTTAACCTTCGAGGGTCATGAGCATCTCGTGAGTGCTTCTGGTATGCAAGCCTCACATTTAGAATGCCGGACTTCTTGGCCTTGAAAGCCTGACCTTCATCTGTACAAGACAATGGGATTTGTGTGTGTGTGCACACGTGTGCGTGTCTTGTGTGACGGTGCTGCCCAAATAAGTTGAGAGCTCTGCAATAACAATGCTTTTATAATAGAGGAGAATGGTACAAAAAGTTTCATATAATAAAGCTTTTACGAAGCGATATTTTAAGGATATTGGGCATGAACAATAGGAAAGAAATGCACATTGAAGTTAGAGCAATCATATTTTTCAGAATTACATATTTATACAAGGTTCAGACCGCTGTGTATTTTTCTCATGTTCATTTGATTTGGGAAGCACCGGTTTATCTTCTAGAGGGGCTCGGTGATGGAGAGGAGGGGCTTTAAATCTTCACATGGCTTTAACTATGTTTTACTGAACTCATCATGGATGGGGATGGAGGCATAGTTTCTTCACTGAAGGGTCAGGTCGATTTCGGGAGACTGCTCCTCTCCCCTTAAGAGGGCAGACTTTCTTCAGTGTGGTTCCTTCATGAGGCTTGGATGCTGAGAGCTTCCAGGTTGGTCTGGATGCTGGTGGAGAAGGTTACTGCTGCTGAGACCCCAAGGGGAAGGGTCAGCATTGTCCAGGGGGTGCTCAGGAAAACAGACTCCCCACCTCTAGTTTGGTCCAACCACCAGCCACATGGGCAGTTGACCGCCTTCCTAGCTCACCTGCAAAGCCAGCACCTTCCCAAGGTGAGTGCTATTTCTACTTGGTGACAACGTAGTTGGTCTCACCCAATGAAAGCATGTCATTCCCATTACACGACCTTTCATTGCCCCATGCAAAACAATGAGCCCTGGCATCACTGTGTCCAGGAGTGTCTGGCTTCTTCCCAGGACCAGCTTCCATTACAGGCGCCTCCTCGCTGGCTGTGAATGGGTCTCTCTTTGCCCACAGGGAGGAGGACACTGCTCTAATGAGATTGTTTTACTTCCAAATCTTCCCCAGTGATTGCGCAGTGGCAGCTACACAGGATACAATAAAGTAAGACCACAGTTCTACACTATGTATCACTCTTTGTGTTGTTTTTCCATTTTGATTCCATTTTGATGTGTTGATTCTACTCTGGGGCATGTAGAGATTCTTCCCTTCTCTGCCCCTTTTGTGGACCAATGGGGCAGGGGAGGAGCAGATGGGTGTAATTCCTCTCTCATTCTGGGTCTCACTGTGTCCCAGTGATTGACTTCCCTGAATATTTAAATTTTCCTTTATATTCATTTATTTGAACAGGAACCCCATTTGCATGACTTGAATATGAAAGCAATACAAAAGTGTACACTGAGATGTCTTGAACTTGCCCTCAATGACCATTCTCCACCACACTCTTCCTGCCTGCTCAGCCTGGAAGCTGCCCCATGGAGCACACTGACCAGGCCTCTTGACTCCGTTTAGTCAGAGGGAGATGCTGACAGAGTTTCCTGAAGTTATTCGTCCTGGGTGGTTAACTTCCTCTGCTGCTTTGTTAATCCTGCCTACACTTGGGTACACAGTCTCGACAGTAAACTCTTTTCTGTTAAACCCATCTGAGTGGACCAACAGCTTGTAGTCAGACCCAGGTTGACTGAAGGGTGAGAAAGCAGGGCTCAGAGAGGTCACTCGGCTCTCTCAAAGTCCCACAGCTCACTTGTGGAGCAGAGCTCTGCTATGGACTGGATGCTTGTGTCTTTCCCCATCCCCAAGTCACATATTGAAGCCCTAATCCACAATGGGATGGTGTTGGGAGGTGGGGCCTTTGGGAGGTGATTAGGGTTAGAAGAGGTCATAAGGGTGGGGTCCGTGATGGGATTAGTGCCCTTATAAGAAGAGAGAGAGACATGAGAACTCTCCCTCCACAGGCATGCACTTAATAAAGGGCATATAAGGATGTAAGAAGGAGGTGGCCCGTGTAAGCCAGGAAGCAGGTTCTCACCAGCGCCTGATCTTGGAATTCCAGCCTCCAAAACTGTGAGAAATCAATGTCTGCTGTTTAAGCCACCCATTCTGTGGTATTTTGTGGCCCTAGTAACTAAAACAACCCTGAAAGACAGGAAGTCATGTGTTTTTGCCTGACTTAGGACACTCTGACTTCCTGAGGAGGGCATTGGGGTCAGCAGGGTTTTGGGTTTCACCATGAGATGGTCTATAATCAGGAAGAAGCCTTCGCCCTGGAGGTGGCTCCGTGGAGATGCGAGGCCATCAGCAGGAGGCTGCAGGGCGAATTCTCAGAGGGGGCAGCAATGGGGCAGGTGGAGGGGACACCTGGGCAGGGCTTGAGGACAGCTGGCCTAGGTTGGGGGCAGACTCCAGGCTGAGGGACCCGCTCATGGGCACAGAGGGGAAGATCTGTTTGGGCGCATTTCCCCTCCTTCTGAGAATGAGTGTCTTTGAACGCAGTGGGTGGCTGCACTCTGGCTTCACCTTTGCAAATCTTTCTCCTCTGCCCTTTGGTCTGTAAGGCTCGAGCCCTGGGGAGTCCTCAGTTCTGTGACCTCAAAATGTGCTGGGGGTCCAGCGGAGCAGCTAAAAACTGACCTACATTGAGGTCTATCAAGTGAAAAAGGATGTTTTTGCTATATTCGAACCAGGTTCTAATTTATTCATGGGGTGGGTGGCTTCTCAGCATGTTGCCATCTGATACGGCTTCACCAGAGGAGCTGAAAGCCTTTGACCTCCCCGCAACTCCCATTTTCCATTCTCAGTGGCTGACTTACTCTTATCAAGTAAACGTTACCATTTCAATTTTCCATCCAAGGAAAGAAAGGAAGGAAAGAAAAGACCGGTTCTGAAAAAAGTGAAGAATGTCTCAGAAGGAGAGTTTGGAGAGAAAAAAATCACAAAGTACAAATAACACAGGAAGAGGGGTAGAGAAGCATTTCTCTCCACTGGCCAGCTCTGCAACATGAGATCTGTTAAGGTGATGAGGGGAGAGGTTGCCTTGTTTTCCTACCTGGGAACATTTTTCTTTGAGCTCTAGCAACCTCTGAATGTGGAGAAAATCCTTCCTGACTTTGTGATATTCCTACCTGCATTTAGAAAGCCAAGCTCTGTGGGGGGCAAAGCAGGAATAAACTTAAGAAAAGACTGATCTGGAAGGGAGTCTAGTGCAGGACCAGCTTCCTAAGGTGACCAGCCTGCCAACAGCTTCCCTTTCCACTGGGGGACGTGCCCCACCTCCTGAAGTTTTCTATAAAGGGGCCTTTAAATCTTGAATGCTCCAACAGGAGTTGGGTATAGCTGCCCTGACATTCAAGCTTCCTGAAACCCGAAGGGGAGAGTAGGGGCAGAGGAATACTTTTATCATCACCCCTTTTCTAAACTGCAAGAAATAATTATCGAGATCTTTTTAAAACACACTAATTCCCTTGTCTGAATAGAGATTGAAATTTGTTAACCAATAATTAGTGTCTTTTTTACCTTTTAATTAAAAGTTAACTGCAAGTGGAAAAGTGCCAAGGAACTTTCTCCCGCTGTACCCAGGCAATTCACACACTCTGGGCTTTCCTGACCTGCTGGCCAGTTGAAGGGCCAGAAGGTGGCCTTTGTATGCAAGTGATGAGGACCTTGGGAAGCTTGAAAGAAAAGCTATTTCTTTTATGCAAAATGATGCAAAAGGTAAGGCTGAAACAAGAAAAATGAAAATCATCTCCAAGTCCACAATCCCTTCAGCTACCAATCGCAGCCCCACTTCCTTGCTTCTGGAGAGGAGAGGAATGCTTTGTTTTGTCTTCCTGGGGATGACTGTTGAGTCATCACAGATGACTTTCTCTAGCTTTCTCCAGCATCTCCTATAAACGGAGGACAGCTGGTCACCATGCTCTAAGGCTCCACTGGGAAGGTGCCTCCTTTTCGCTCTTCCAATTGTCATGAGCTGTCACAGATGGCATTTAACTAAAATTTCCCCAAAGGATACTGTCTTCCCATCATTGTTTATACCTTAGTTCATGGCATGTGCTATATATTCTGTCCAAGATTGGAGGATGGGACACAAAGTCCTTACCTAGAAATTATTATTTTTTATTGTATTTTGCACAATCCAAGTTTAACTTACGTCCTTGTAGGGTTCATATTTACCATTTATTGAGCTCTTCTTAGGTGCCAGGCGCAGTGCTAAAGCCCTGGGGTGTTGGTCTGAGCCGTATGAAATTGCAGATATTCAACTGCAATTGACCCACGAAACCAGACGTTTCCCATGGTTTAACCTAATACCTAATTTCACTTAATCCTCACAATACGTTTATAGGGCAAGTGTCATTTGATTAATTTTTTGGATGGTGAGGAGCCATAGTTCAGGGAGGTTAGGGTATTTGCTTAATCTCGCAGAGCCGGTAGGCTGGCAGAGACAGCTGTCTTATACTAAATAGCTTGCACTCTTTTGCACCTTACTTAAGGGCTTGGGAGCCGTCCCTGTGTGTTTCAAGAAGTTTGGACTGAAAAGCACTGATTTTCAACAGGATGCAGTGCTGTACTCTGAGGAAGTACTTAAAGCAAAGTGGGCAGGTTCAGAGTCACAGTGACCAGGAGGGGCCCCTTTGGCATTTACTGGGTGGGCCAGGGGTGTTAAGCATCCTGTAAAGTGTGGCGTGGTCATGACCCAGGATCAGTCATTTGCTCCAGGGCCAGTTGCTTCCTCTTTAGGAACTTGGGCTCTACAGGGCGTCAACCCCAGGTTTCTTTGGCGTTAGAATCCAGTCACTCTGAGGCTTCCAATGGGGCGTTTATTTCTGTGAGTAGCTGACGGGCTGTCTGACCAGTCCCCTTTTGAGGACGTGCTGGTCCTGCCAGGCTCAGGGGGGGGCTCCTGGGGAACATGATTCTGGTACGTGACCACATCCCATGCATAGCTGATTCATCCAGGGGTGTACCCCACGCTGGGCTGATTTCTGGGCAATCTGACCACATGTACACACAGAGACCAAATGTGGCTGGAATCACTACACGTGAACTTGGGCTTGCAGTGGTCATCTTCTATCCACGTGGGCCTTGAGTAGCCGAGAAGCCCAGTTTGCAGCGAAAGAGGGTAGAAGCCAACCACTAGTGCTTCCTGGTTCCCTAGCAGCCTCCACCCCCCACCCCCAGCCTTCTGTGTTCATCCTCATCTTGCCCTTGACTTCTAGGAGGCGGGATGCTTCCCTGCCATCAATCCTCTTGGGCTTAAGCGAGCTGGATATGGTTGTTACTTTTCAAAACCAAAATAACCCTAAGCAAGAGGACTCTCTCTGCTCTACCTTTGCACACACAGGGGGATGTAAAAATGAGCATGCTTCAGAATCCCTCTTTAGAAAATAAAGTTAAACTTCACGCAAACGTGAAGATGCTCATCTAAATTTGACTCCACAGGAGGTTAATATTTTTAGAGTAGAAAAACTTAGCTTTCATGGATCAAGGTGAATTTTCCATACTTCAAAAGGCAAATTACTTGTGACCCTGAAAGCTGTTATTAATTAAAACAATTTATAAAGGAAAAATTCTTGGTTTCCCAACTTAAACACATTTTTTTTTCTTGAACTCCTTCTTTGAAATCGGTGTTGTTATTTAACTGGAAGTGGATCCAATATTCACGTGTTTATCGTGTGGCTAATTTTAATAAAATGGACAAGCATTATTATAGTTGAGCTACAATTCAAAGTAAGAACATGGGTGCATTCCACATCAAATAACTATGACCTGTGAATGTTTTTCATCCCACTGATCTTTTTGTGGGCATGGGGAGCAGCTACTTTCCTTGCATTTAGATTGTTACCACTTAAGTATTCTAGCTTAATTATCTTCAAGGTTTCATCTTCATAAAAATGACAAAACTACTTGGAAGTAATAGTTTCAACATCGACTAAGAGAATTATATGTGAAAAAGTTCCATCCTCAGATGCTGAAAGGAATGATGACAGCAGGAGATATCTACACTACACTTCTTTTCTTTTTATAATTGTAAATATCAGATCTCATTGTTATGAAAAAATAATATACTTAATTTATTTAAAAAATGGATTGTACCTGTTACACAATGGGAATCAAATTCTCAGCTCATCAGGCACTTAGGGAAATTCTTTGAGATATGAGAATTTTCTGGAACTTTTCTTCTGGAGTTGACTTTCAAGGTGAATCATCAGGAGTATATGATGACATTTATGCATTTTTAACCTTCCTTCTCTGCAATTATGTCTTAGTCAGAATATCTCATCTATGAGTTTAGTAACTCTGCAGCCACTGTGGGGAGAACATTGCATTCGTCCTCCCCACCCGGCCAGCTGCTTAATTAGGGAATTAAATTTTTCTAAAGACTTTATTTCACTGAATTGAACTGACTGAGATTTTTTTCTAATTTTTACTATATTGGTAATAGGTTCTTTGGTGGGATTTAGTATTTGGAATTATTTAAAGCAAGTGTTCATATTAAATGGAGTGAACTTACTTTTTATGCTAATGCTTTACTGTCTTGAAATGACTAAAATGACAGGAAGGTTTTGCAGGAGATCAAATGTGGACAATTTTGCTTTCATCTTGCAAGATTCTAGCACAATTTCCCAGCATCTATTGATATATGCATTAGGTCCAGAGAGTGGGCACCATATATAATTCTTTCATGACCCATTTAAATGCTGTTTGACTTAGAAGGTGCCACTGGGAATACGTTATGATTGTTTACTTTCTGTCTGCCCCTTTCTCCAGCCCTTGGGACACACACACGCGTACACACCGCCCGCCCCCCACTCCAGATCTTTGTCCTGAACAACACTTGGTACAAGGAAAGGGCTCTATTAAGGGGTTTGACGGAATGAGACAGTGGTATCCATCAGGTTATACACCCAAGAAGAAATTTGATCAAATTTTAAAATTTTACTACCATATAAACTATTTTTTTTTTTTCTCTTGAGGGAAAACAGGTGGATTGTCTGAACTCAGGGAATTGAAAGTTATATCGTGGGTGAGTAACAACAACTAAACCACCTGTTCCCTGGTATTTTTATTTCCGGATCACTTGGGGTTTCTCACGTAGACACTGTCTGAGATGCAAGACTCATTTCATCCCACATGACCCCGAGGACTTCTCCTGGGTGCTCTCGTGATCACGGGCTGAGCGTGTGTAGTATTTACGAATCCTCCTAAGCCTTCTCTAGCCTCTGACGGACACTTCCCCCGATACCAGTGCGTCCAGGCATGTTATCATTACAGGCTGCCATGCAGGCAGCACACACATTTTGGAGTCATGCTGCTTGTTTCTAAAAACAAACCTTTACAGTTACTAACTGTGGGACTTCAGGCGAATTACCAATTTCTCTGAACCACAGGTTCTTTATCTGAAAAAACGAGCTTACTAGAATTCCCTACCTTATTCAGTTTTGTGAGCGCTAACTGTAACCAGGCGCCTAAGGGGCTATCCAGGCGGGCTTCATCAGGAGGCAGAAATCACACCAGTTTTTGCTCAGATTGGAGTTGGTATAAAAATTGATAATGAGTAGAGTTGTTGACTAGGGACCAAAGGAGCAAAAAGAAAACCTTAAGGTGTCCTAGAGGAAACAAGTGTGGGAAGCAGCTCCCACCCTTGGGGCTGAGGGAACAAAGGGAAGAATTGGGATTATTAACACTTAGAAGCTTTAGAGGAAGGGCCTCGCGGAGCTGAGCTTCAGACCTCTGAGGATGGGGGTGCAGCGTGGCTCGGGCTGGTGTGTCTGGAAGGAGCCCGGTGAGGCTTGTTCTGCAAATGTAGGCAAAACCACCAGGGAGATCCAGCCAGGAGGAGTTGCGCTGCTGGGGTGAAGAGGTGCTGCCACCGAGAGGAACAGGAATCAAGCAGGAAGAGCAAGAAAGAAACGGGAAGGAACACATCTCTCCTTCCTCCTCCATCCTTGAAGCATCCCTCCCGTGCTCCCTCGTGGCTGACTCTGGAAACGAGTGGCTGGCCAAGCTGAAGTGTGCATTGCAGAGTCCCACATAAAGGATCGTGGAGCAGAGACATAGGAGGGAGAGCCTACTAATTCCATCCCCTTTGCGATCAGTTTCTACGAAGTGAACTAATTGTATTTTCCTGTTCTTTTGGTATGTGCCAGGTGAGTTTTTGATGCCAGACGCTATGAATATCAGATTGTCGGGTGCCGGACTTTACTGCATTCTTCCAAAGAGCGTTGGGTGATTTTTCTGGCACACGAGTAGGTCACCTGTGGATCGGTGTGAGTCTTCTGAGGCTTGCTGTCAGGCTTTGTTATGTGAGCCAAGAACAGTCTTTACTCTGGGACTGGTTTAACGCTGTCACTAAGGCATGGGCCGTTGAGGCCTTGACCCCATGCCCAAGATTGCTCCTCTTTGCCTGGTGGGAACGGGCACGGTTTCCAGTTCCGTGGGACCTCCAGGGATTCTTCAGGGGCTCTTCCCCAGTGCTGGGAGGTTGCTTCCACTTCGGCATCAGGGAGTGACTTTTGCATGGATCACTGTTCTGTCCAAGATTCAAGGGAAACTGCAGATCTCTGCAGCTCTCTCCCTGCTGCAGCCTCTTTTCTGCTTTGCGGTCTTGCGAACCTCAGTCTCCCCGGTGCCCTTGGCTTCACACTTAGTCTTCAATTCCTAATTAATCACCCAGCCTTGCCTTATTTTTCTCCAATCCTTGATTTCCTCAGCAACAGCCAACACATTCTGCTGTCAATATGGTTACGCTTTCCTACCTACGTCTTGAAAGCCTGACATGCATCTCCTTACCCTGCATGCTCGCTTCTGCAGGGGTAGCACCCCATCTCACCAGGGTGAATGCTTCAGCCACCGTGTGGCTGCACCCCAGGGGCCTCCGCGCTCCACCTGCTGCCGTTGGGGGTTCTCCTGGCCAGCTGGCCAGCAGGTGGTCCAGCTCCCAACCCCAGGTCAGGGTCTGCTTTCTCCCGTCACAACTGTCTGTGTCAGGTTGTACCTGTAAGTAGACTCTGAGGTGGAGGTTAAAATATTCTCAGGGTGATCGAGGGGGTGTCCTGTCATCATAGCCATGTGGGAGTTGTGAGTGAAAAAGGGCTGCCTGGCATATCAGTAAACAAAGGATGTCGCAGCCATCACACTACTACAGCCACCCCCTCGGTGAGCCCTGAGGGAACTCAGGAGGGAGACAAATGGGCTGCCCACTGCCCAGCTCTCAGCCACTGCAGCCGCCCCCAGCTGTGCACTGTGAGGGGATTCAGGATAGAGAAAAGCAGGATACTGGCCCTAGATGGTTAAGGTGCATATCAAAGGAGTGATTTCAATGAGCCCAGACTCTTGCATCTCCCCATACATAGAAAAGCGCTAAAGTCATTAACTTGAGATATCTGGTTTTCTTTAATTAACAGTAATCTTTTGATGTTCTGACTACCTGGTCTTTGTTGCAAAAACTCCTGTATATCCTGGATCCTCCCTGACCTCTTCAGAGCAGTCCTTCAGAGTGATCTGAGATGCTGCGTCCCAGGCTTAAATCCTCAGCTTTGCCTGCCAAATAAAATGTCATTCTCAATTTTTAGGTTGTGCTTTTCTTTTTTCCAGTCGACAGAGTGAAGGCCAGGGTGGAGCAGAGGGGGCATGTGGGCTGTGATTCCAGCAGATCCCACAGAAAGCTTCAGAGCTGGGATGGATAACCCTGCAGAATTGTCCTGAATTGCGACAAGGGGGCCAGGCCCTTGTTGGATGTGGCTGTGTCTCCGGCATGGCATAGCGGCTTTGGGTGAGGCAGCTCCCTTGGGTTGAGAGCAGGCTTCCCGGGGGACTGAGTACAGGGCTGAGTCCATCACGACCACCGACACTCAGCAGCCGGGGAATCAAGCTTCCGTCCTGGGAGGGCGAGGGTCTGGGGTGGCCACTGGAGCGTCCTCCGTAGAAAGAACCTCAGCCATGGTCCAGTGTCCAAGTCTGCTTGAGCTTCCATAACACAGGACCACACACTGGGTGGCTTAAACAACTGACATTTATTATCTCACCGTCTGGAGGCTGGAAGTCCAAGGTCAAAGTGTCAGCAGGGTTGGTCTCCTGGGACCTCTCTCTTTGGATGTAGATGCCATTTCCTCCCTGTGTCCTCACGAGGTCATCCCTCTGTGTGTGTCTGTGTCCTAATCTCCTCTTCTCATAAGGACTCCAGCCATATTAGATTAGGGTCCATCCATATGACTTCATTTCACCTTGATTACGTCATTAAAAGCCCCATCTGCAAGTACAGTCACATGGGTGTTAGGACTTCAATGTATGAATTGGGGTTTGGGGCGGGGAATGGGGGCCACAATTCAGCCTGTAACGCCGGACAAGTGGCATGGCTCTGCAGAATCACTGATTTGAAAATTTGAGTACAGTTGTTGGAGAGTGAATTGGAGGAGTTCACCTGTGTAGGAAGGAAAGACAGGGAGAATAATTAAGGACGCAACAAAGCACGATTCTGAATGCTGTCACAGCTGCCGAGATGGGACAGCCCTCCCAGCAGGCCCCAACGTTGGCCTTCTGAGAAGGGGCTCTTTGAATACAAACACCCACTGACCTTTCCATCAAAGAGCACGCTGCAGGGTGTGGCACGGTGGCTCTGGGAGCTGTCCAGGAGGCCTCATCCCGGGGACCGACTTGGACATTTAATTGGGCTAAAAGGGACCACAGGTGGTAAGATGACCTTTTCATCTATAAGCAGGGAGTGATTTAAAAATCTTTTTTATTTTAAAGATTTTTTTTGATGTGGACCACTTTTAAAGTCTTTATTGAATTTGTTACAATATTGCTTCTGTTTTATGTTTTAGTGTTTTGGCCATGAGGCATGTGGGATCTTAGCTCCCTGACTAGGGATCGAACCCTCAGCCCCTGCACTGGAAAGTGAAGTCTTAACCACCGGACCATCAAGGAAGTCCCTAAACTGGGAGTGATTTAAACCTTGAGAACAGTAGCAGCTTCAGGTAAGACTGTTGCACTTGAAATTAGAAGAAGAGACAAGAGAGAGGGTCCACAGAATCGTGGCAGAGGGGTTTGACCCGTATGTGTCCGTCTCCCATATAATCCCCCTTTCTCTTCTGCTGGTGGAGCCTTTTGAAATAAAGAGTGTCCTCACCAAGGGTCAAGGTGGGGTGGAAGGTTGGGTAAGCAAACTCAAGTTATTTTAGCTGAGACAGAGAGATATGGGGTGGGTGGGAGAGAAGAGAAAGCTCAAAGATAACAAACTTGCAATGCCTTCCAGAAATAATAAAATGTACACATATATCATCCAGAGTGGCCAGTTAAGGGTGACCTCTAGAGCAGGGGTCCCGAACCCCCGGGCTGCGGACCAGTACCAGTCCACGGCCTGTTAGGAACCGGGCCGCACAGCAGGAAGTGAGCAGCGAGCGAGTGAAGCTTCACTGCCTCTCCCCACCGCTCGCATTACCGCCTGAACCATCCCTGCCCCACGCTCCTCTCCCACCCCGCCACCAGTCCTTAGAAAAATTGTCTTCCACTAAACTGGCGCCTGGTACCAAAAGGGTTGGGGACTGTTGCTCTAGAGCACAGAAGGTGGGGAACCCACATGTTGGGCAGGGGCGAAGTAGCAGGGGCACGACGGCAGCTGTGCGATATTTACTAAAACCTTGGAAGGCCATTACCGAATATTTCTATTAATCTATGTTTTTCTTTAAAAAGGCAGTAAAACACAGTCATGGAGGTTTACCACAAGTCAATCTCTTGCCAGCAATTAATTAATTAATTAATTAATTTACAGTAGGTCCTTGTTGGTTATTTATTTTAAATATAGCAGTGTGTACATGTCAAGCCCAAACTCCCTAATTATCCCTACCCACCTCACCTTCCACCATTCTCCCCTGGTAACCATAAGTTCATTCTCTAAGTCTGTGAGTCTGTTTCTGTTTTGTAAAAAAGTTCATTTGTATCATTATTCACATGTGATATCATATGATATTTTTCTTTCTCTGTCTGACTTACTTCACTTAGTATGATAATCTCCAGGTCCACCCATGTTGCTGCATATGGTATTATTTCATTCTTTGTAATGGCCAGCAATTTTTTGAAATGTTTTAAAAAGTTGTCTTAATAGCATAGAGATTTTTGAAATATCCTCTTTTCTCCTTTTCAAAAGAGAAAATTCTTACACATTAGCTTTGGAAAGTGAATCTAATTTTATAGAAAAAAAAAGAGTTTTCTTTATATAGCAACATTCACACTCAGTGACCAATAGGATGCTTATTTGTTGGAAAGTAGTGTTGGGAGCTGACGCCATGCTGGGCGGGGTCAGTGGAAGAGTGTACTGGGTGGGATGGTGTCATTCTCTTTCAAGAGACTTAAAATCAAGGAGAGACTAGATTTGTGTAAACAGCAAACACATGAATGAAGCATTGTGATAAAGAAATGTTTCTAGGAACGGTTTGTAGAATTAGGTTGCATTTGCACTTTTGTAGATACAACCAGGGTAGCCTCCCAGCTCTGGACCATGTGACATCCAGAGGTTGGCAGAGGGCTGGGATCTGGAGGAGGGATAAGAATTCAAGGCAGCAGGAAACAAGGTGGGGGATCAAAGACAGGAGCCCGCTGGGTCTGCCCATTAGGGTGGGGATGCTGAGACTTGGGGGTGGGGACCTATATTCCCCAAGGGACCAGTGTTGACTTCTGGTTGGGGAGCAGTAAAGGCAGAAGGGAGGGGGAAAACCAGCCACTGATGCTGAGCTGACGAATCCTCCATCACGGGAGGATGGCCACATTCTCTGCCCTGAAGCCTTTCATGTTCAGGGATTAGGACGGCACTGCGGTTGCACATGGAGTTCACAAAAAGCCACAAAAGATGAAGTGGTAGAGAAGCAAACGTGGAGAAATGAAAGAGGAGGTGGATATTTTTAAAACTCCCACATCTCCCATTGTACGCAAGTGATGCATTGGGTCTGAAAGTCTGAGGAAAAGCCTTAGGTCATCAATATATAGTATCCCTCTAAGTAAGCCCAAAGGAAGATTTGAAAGACCGCCTGGTCCAAATTTGCACCTTCAGGCAGGATCATGCTTCCAAGAAGATGAAAATAATCTATCCATATTGTATAGTTTTTCATAAATTATAGAACCACATGTCTGTATTTTAATTCAGCAGGGCTGAAGGATTCCCCCAGGTCTAATATAGGAAGCTGTAGATCTAATCCTCCTGAAGTTCCTTCAAAATTTATTTCCCAGCTCAATATATTTAGTGTATATATTTTTGCTTATGTTGGCAGATGTGCGGTTTTAATACTTCTATATTACCAGTGAAGGAAATGAGACACTGAGGAATGCAGAGGCGTGGCCAAGGTCATAGGGAAAACAATTGCTCCTGTCAAGGATTAAAGTTCTAAGCTTCTGGTTCCTGGCTTCATCTATCATGTAATATGGTGTTTGGCTGATCTGACGAGGGTCATAGGATAGGGTTGTGTTGAAGCTGTTTAAATAAGACTGGTCCATGTAAGAGTCAGCAATGTCTGTGCACATCCTAACAGGAGGTAAGGGGAGTGGGGGTAGGTGGCAAGACAGAGCCTGGGAAGTTTGGAAGGAGTGAGTAAGTGATGTGTGTGTGTGTGTGTGTGTGTGTGTGTGTGTGTGTCCTATCACTGCTTCAAGCAGTGATTCTCAAACATGACTGCGTATCAGAACGACATGGCAAGGTTTATTGTTTATTACCCTTGTCCTTGGGGAGTCCAAGAGGAGGACCTTTGCCATCCGTGGTCTCATGGCTGGTTGGGGCACCAGTGCCCCAAGTGCATGGATGGGGCTGGCTGAGATTTGTGGTCCAAGAGCCCACCTGGGCACGTGAGAGAGGAGCACTCTGTGTCAGGGTGCCCGTGGAACTGGCCGCGAGCATCGTGGAGATGTGTGGGGTGCACACGCAGATGCGTCCTGTGTCACCCGTGGGCACTGATTTCCCACGGGCAGCTTGCTTCGCCCTCTGTGGCCACACTCGGCATTGCCTTGTGTTTTCTGTTTTTTTTTTTTAACATCTTTATTGGAGTTTAACTGCTTTACAATGGTGTGTTAGTTTCTGCTTTGTAACAAAGTGAATCAGTTACACATAAACATATGTTCCCATATCTCTTCCCTCTTGCGTCACCCTCCCTCCCACCCTCCCTATTCCACCCCTCTAGGTGGTCACAAAGCACCGAGCTGATCTCCCTGTGGTATGCGGCTGCTTCCCACTAGCTATCTATTTTAGGTTTGGTAGTGTATATATGTCCATGCCACTCTCTCACTTTGTTCCAGCTTAAGCTTCCCCCTCCTCGTATCCTCAAGTCCATTCTCTAGTAGGTCTGTGCCTTTATTCTCGTTTTGATCTTAGGTTCTTCATGATCCATTTAAAAAAAAAAATTTTTTTAAGATTCCATATATATGGGTTAGCATACAGTATTTGTTTTCCTCTTTCTGACTTACTTCACTCTGTATGACAGACCCTAGGTCCATCAATCTCACTACAAATAACTCAATTTCACTTCTTTTATGGCTCAGTAATATTCCATTGTATATATGTGCCACATCTTCTTTATCCATTCATCTGTTAATGGAGAATTTGGTTGCTTCCATGTCCTGGCTATTGTAAGTACAGCTGCAATGAAAAATTTTGTACATGAATCTTTTTGAATTATGGTTTTCTCAGGGTATATGCCCAGTAGTGGGATTGCTGGGTCGTATGGTAGTTCTATTTGTAGCTTTTTAAAGAACCTCCATACTGTTCTCCATAGTGACTGTATCAATTTACATTCCCACCAACAGTGCAAGAGGGTTCCCTTTTCTCCATACCCTCTCCAGCATTTATTGTTTGTAGATTGTTTGATGATGGCCATTCTGACTGGTGTGAGATGATATCTCATTGTAGTTTTGACTTGCATTTCTCTAATGATTAATGATGTTTAGCATTCTTTCATGTGTTTGTTGGCAATCTGTATATCTTCTTTGGAGAAATGTCTATTGAGGTCTTCTGCCCATTTTTGGATTGGGTTGTTTGTTTTTTAGTTATTGAGCTGCATGAGCAGCTTGTAAATCTTGGAGATTAATCCTTTGTCAGTTGCTTCATTTGCAAATATTTTCTCCCATTCTGAGGGTTGTCTTTCATCTTATTTATAGTTTCCTTTGCCGTGCAAAAGCTTTGAAGTTTCATTAGGTGCCATTTGTTTATTTTTGTTTTTATTTCCATTTCTCTAGGAGGTGGGTCAAAAAGGATCTTGCTGTGATTTATGTCTTAGAGTGTTCTGCTTATGTTTACTTCTAAGAGTTTGATAGTGTCTGGCCTTACATTTAGGTCTTTAATCCATTTTCAGTTTATTTTTATGTATGGTGTTAGAGAGTGTTCTAATTTCATTCTTTTACATGTAGCTGTCTAGTTTTCCCAGCACCACTTATTGAAGAGGCTGTTTGTTCCCCACTGTATATTCTTGCCTCCTTTATCAAAGATAAGGTGACCATATGTGCGTGGGTTTATCTCTGGGCTTTTTATCCTGTTCCATTGGTCTATATTTCTGTTTTTGTCAGAACCATACTGTCTTGATTACTGTAGCTTTGTAGTATAGTCTGAAGTCAGGGAGCCTGATTCCTCCAGCTCCATTTTTCTTGCTCAAGATTGATTTGGTTATTTGGGGTCCTTTGTGTTTCCATACAGATTGTGAAATTTTTGGTTCTAGTTCTGTGAAAAATGCCAGTGGTAGTTTGATAGAGATTGTATTGAATCTGTAGATTGCTTTGGGTAGTATAGTCATTTTCACAATGTTGATTCTTCCAATCCAAGAACATGGTAGATCTCTCCATCTATTTGTATCATCTTTAATTTCTTTCATCAGTGTCTTATAATTTTCTGCATACAGGCCTTTTGTCTCCTTAGGTAGGTTTATTCCTAGATATTTTATTCTTTTTGTTGCAATGGTAAATGGGAGTGTTTTCTTAATGGGAGTGTTTTCACTTTCAGATTTTTCATCATTAGTGTATAGGAATGCAAGAGGTTTCTATGCATTAATTTTGTATCCTGCTACTTTACCAAAGTCATTGATTAGCTCTAGTAGCTTTCTGGTAGCATCTTTAGGATTCTCTATGTAGAGTAGCATGTCATCTGCAAACAGTGAGAGATTTACTTCTTCTTTTCCGATTTGGATTCCTTTTATTTCCTTTTCTTCTCTAATTGCTGTGGTTAATACTTCCAAAACTATGTTGAATAATCGTGCTGACAGTGGGCAACCTTGTCTTGTTCCTGATCTTACTGGAAGTGTTTTCAGTTTTTCACCATTGAGAATGATGTTGCCTGTGGGTTTGTCATTTATGGCCTTTATTATGTTGAGGAAAGTTCCCTCTATGCCTACTTTCTGGAGAGCTTTTATCATAAATGGATGTTGAATTTTGTCAAAAGCTTTCTCTGCATCTATTGAGATCATATGGTTTTTCTCCTTCAATTTGTTAATATGGTGTGTCACATTGATTGATTTACGTATATTGAAGAATCCTTGCATCCCTGGGATAAACCCCACTTGATCATGGTGTATGATCCTTTTAATGTGCTGTTGGAGTCTGTTTGCTAGTATTTTGTTGAAGATTTTTGCATTTATGTTCATCAGTGATATTGGCCTGTAGTTTTCTTTCTTTGTGACATCCTTGTCTGGTTTTGGTATCAGGGTGATGGTGGTCTCGTAAATGACTTTGGGAGTGTTCCTCCCTCTGCTCTATTTTGGAAGAGTTTGAGAAGCATAGGTGTTAGCTCTTCTCTAAATGTTTGATAGAATTCGCCTGTGAAGCCATCTGGTCCTGGGTTTTTGTTTGTTGGAAGATTTTTAATCACACTTTCAATTTCGGTGCTGGTGATTGGTCTGTTCATATTTTCTATTTCTTCCTGGTTCAGTCTTAGAGAGTTGTGCTTTTCTAAGAATTTGTCCATTTCTTCCGGGTTGTCCATTTTATTGGCATATAGTTGCTTGTAGTAATCTCTCATGATCCTTTGTATTTCTGCAGTGTCAGTTGTTACTTCTCCATTTCTAATTCTATTGATTTGAGTCTTCTCCCTTTTTTTCTTGATGAGTCTGGCTAATCAATTTTGTTTCTCTTCTCAAAGTACCAACTTTTAGTTTTATTGATCTTTGCTATTGTTTCCTTCATTTCTTTTTCATTTATTTCTGACCTGATCTTTGTGATTTCTTTCCTTCTGCTAACTTTGGGGTTTTTTGGCTCTTGTTTCCCTAATTGCTTTAGGTGTAATGTTAGGTTGTTTACTTGAGATGTTTCTTGTTTCTTAAAGTAGGATTGTATTGCTATAAACTTCCTCCTTAGAACTGCTTTTGCTGCATCCTATAGGTTTTGGGTCATTGTGTTTTCATTGTCATTTTTTTCTAGGTATATTTTGATTTCCTCTTTGATTTCTTCAGTGATCTCTTGGGTATTAAGTAGTGTATTGTTTAGCCTCCATGTGTTTGTAATTTTACAGATCTTTTCCTGTAATTGATATCTAGTCTCATAGCGTTGTGGTTGGAAAAGTTACTTGATACAATTTCAATTTTCTTAAATTTACCAAGGCTTGATTTGTGACTCAAGATATGATCTATCCTGGAGAATGTTCCATGAGCACTTGAGAAGAATGTGTATTCTGTTGTTTTTGGATGGAATGTCCTATAAATATCAATTAAGTCCATCTTGTTTAATGTATCATTTAAAGCTTATGTTTCCTTATTTATTTTCATTTTGGATGTCTGTCCATTGGTGAAAGTGGTGTGTTAAAGTCCCCTACTATAAGGGTGTTACTGTCAATTTCCCCTTTTATGGCTGTTAGTATTTGCCTTATGTATTGAGGTGCTCCTATGTTGGGTGCATAAATATGTACAATAGTTATATCTTCTTCTTGGATTGATCCCTTGATCATTATGTATTGTCCTTCTTTGTCTCTTGTAATAGACTTTGTTTTAAAGTCTATTTATTCTGATATGAGAATTGCTACTCCAGCTTTCTTTTGATTTCTACTTTCATGGAATATCTTTTTCCATTCCCTCACTTTCAGTCTATATGTGTCCCTAGGTCTGAAGTGGGTCTCTTTTAGACAGCATATATATGGGTCTTGTTTTTGTATCCATTCAGCCAGTCTGTCTTTTGGTTGGAGGATTTAATACACTTACATTTAAGGTAATTATCGATATGTATGTTCTTATTCCCATTTTGTTAATTGTTTTGGGTTTGTTATTGTAGGTCTTTTCCTTCTCTGTGTTTCTTGCCTAGAGAAGTTCCTGTAGCATTTGTCGTAAAGCTGGTTTGGTGGTGCTGAATTCTCTTAGCTTTTGCTTGTCTGTAAAGATTTTAATTTCTCCATCAATTCCGAATGAGATCCTTGCTGGGTAGAGTTATCTTGGTAGTAGGTTTTTCCCTTTCATCACTTTAAATATGTCTTGCCACTCCCTTCTGACTTGCAGAGTTTCTGCTGAAAGATCAGCTGTTAACCTTATGGGGATTCCCTTGTGTGTTATTTGTTGTTTTTCCCTTGCTGCTTTTAATATTTATCCTTTGTATTTAATTTTTGATAGTTTGATGAATATGTGTCTTGGCTTGTTTCTCCTTGGATTTATCCTGTATGGGACTCTGTGTACTTCCTGGACTTGATTAACTATTTCCTTTCCCATATTAGGGAAGTTTTCAACTCTAATCTCTTCAAATATTTTCTCAGTCCCTTTATTTTTCTCTTCTTCTTCTGGGAAACCTATAATTCGAATGTTGGTACGTTAAATGTTGTCCCAGAATTCTCTGAGACTGTGCTCAATCCTTTTCATTCTTTTTTCTTTATTCTGCTCTGCAGTAGTTATTACCACTATTTTATCTTCCATGTCACTTATCCGTTCTTCTGCCTCAGTTATTCTGCTATTGATTCCTTCTAGGGAATTTTTATTTTCATTCATTGTGTTGTTCATCACTGTTTGTTTGCTCTTTAGTTCTTCTAGGTCCTTGTTAAACGTTTCTTGTGTTTTCTCCATTCTATTTCCAAGATTTTGGATCATCTTTACTATCCTTTTCTGAATTCTTTTTCAGGTAGACTGCCTATTTCCTCTTCATTTGGTAGGTCTGGTGGGTTTTTGCGTTGCTCCTTCATCTGCTGTGTGTGTCTCTGTCTTCTCATTTTGCTTAACTTACTGTGTTTGGGGTCTCCTTTTCTCAGGCTGCAGGTTCGTAGTTCCCGTTGTTTTTGGTGTCTGTCCCCAGTGGCTAAGGTTGGTTGAGTGTGTTGTGTAGGCTTCCTGGTGGAGGGGACTAGTGCCTGTGTTCTGGTGGATGAGGCTGTATCTTGTCTGTCTGGTGGACAGGTCCATGTCTGGTGGTGTGTTTTGGGGTGTCTGTGGCCTTATTATGATTTTAGGCAGCCTCTCTGCTAATGGGTGGGGTTGTGTCCTGTCTTGCTAGTTGTTTGGCATAGGGTGTCCTGCACTGTAGCTTGCTGGTCATTGAGTGGAGCTGGGTCTTGGTGTTGAGATGGAGATCTCTGGGAAATATTTGCTGTTTGATATTACTTGGAGCTGGGAGGTCTCTTGTGGGCCTGTGTCCTTAACCTGGCTCTCCCACCTCAGAGGCACACCCATGATGCCTGACTGGAGCACCCAGAACCTGTCATCCACATGGCTCAGAATAAAAGGGAGGAAAAAAAAGAAGGAAAGAAAGAACAAGACAACATAAAATAAAATAAAATAAAATAAAGTTATTAAAATAAAAAGTATTAAAAAATATTTTTTTAAATAGTAAAAAAAAAAAAGAAAAAGAAACAAGAGAGCCACCAAACCAAAAAACAAATCCACCAATAACAAGATAACAAGCACTAAAAACTATACTAAAAAAACAAACAAACACCAAAAAAACTGGACGGACAGAACACTAGGACAAATGGTAGAAGCAAAGCTATACAGACAAAATCACACACAGAAGCATACACATACAAACTCACAAAAAGGGGAAAATGGGAAAAAATTATATATCGTTGCTCCCAAAGTCCACCTCCTCAATTTGGGACGATTTGTTATCTATTCAGGTATTCCATAGATGCAGGGTACATCAAGTTGATTGTGGAGATTTAATTCGCTGCTCCTGAGGCTGCTGGGAGAGATTTCCCTTCTCTGTTCGCACAGCTCCCGGGGTTCAGCTTTGGATTTGGCCCCGCCTCTGCATGTAGGTCGCCTGAGGGTGTCTGTTCACTCCCAGACGGGATGGGGTTAAAGGAGCAGCTGATTCAGGGGCTCTGACTCACTCAGGCCGGGGGTAGGGAGGGGTCCCGAGTGCGGGGCGAGCCTGCGGCTGCAGAGGCCGGCATGATGTTGCACCAGCCTGAGGCACACCGTGTGTTCTCTTGGGGAAGTTGTCCCTGGATCCCGGGACCTTGGCAGTGGCGGGCTGCACAGGCTCCGGTAGGGGAGGTGTGGATAGTGAGCTGTGCTCGCACACAGGCTTCTTGGTGGCGGCGGCAGCAGCCTTAGCATCTCATGCCCGTCTCTGGGGTCCACGCTGATAGCCACAGCTCGTGCCCATGTCTGGAGCTCATTTAGGTGGTGCTCTGAATCCCCTCTCCTCGCACACCCCGAAACAATGGTCTCTTGCCTCTTCAGCAGGTCCAGACTTTTCCCCGGACTCCCTCCCAGCCAG
The DNA here is from genome assembly GCF_039906515.1 of Pseudorca crassidens. NCBI lineage: Eukaryota > Metazoa > Chordata > Mammalia > Artiodactyla > Delphinidae > Pseudorca > Pseudorca crassidens. Next base: position 143,806,069 of record NC_090300.1, read on the forward strand.
CCGTGGCGTACTAACCCCCTTCAGGCTGTGTTCACACAGCAACCCCAGTCCTCTCCCTGGGATCCAACCGAAGCCCGAGCCTCAGCTCCCAGCCCCCGCCCGCCCCGCGGGTGAGCAGACAAGCCTCTTGGGCTGGTGAGTGCCGGTCAGCACCGATCCTCTGTGTGGGAATCTCTCTGCTTTGCCCTCCGCACCCCTGTGGCTGCGCTCTCCTCCGCGGTTCCAAAGCTCCCCGCCTCTGCCACCCACAGTCTCCGCCCGCGAAGGGGCTCCTAGTGTGTGGAAACCTTTCATCCTTCACAGCTCCCTCCCACTGGTGCAGATCCCATCCCTATTCTTTCGTCTCTGTTTTTTCTTTTTTCTTTTGCCCTACCCAGGTACGTGGGGAGTTTCTTGCCTTTTGGGAGGTCTGAGGTCTTCTGCCAGCGTTCAGTAGGTGTTCTGTAGGAGTTGTTCCACGTGTAGATGTATTTCTGGTGTATCTGTGGGGAGGAAGGTGATCTCCATATCTTACTCTTCGGCCATCTTGAAGCTGTCTCTGCCTTGTGTTTTCTAAAACAGACACAACCTCACAACTTATTAACAAGAGATAACTGCTTTACTAAAGATGCCCTGGGGAATGAATAGTGTTAAACTGTGGGGGACATGGCAAACACTGATGAAATCCCCTTTAAGGTCCTTCTAGCCTTTCCCCAAAGGTCCTCTCCAAGTGCTTGCTAGGTTTTCTACATGTTTGCTTGAGTCACCATAACAAAGCACTGCAGGATGGGAGGCTTAACCAATAGAAAGTTACTTTCTCTCAGTCCTGGGGGCTGGAAATCCAGTATCAAGGTGTTGGCAGGGTTGGTTTCTCCTGAGGCCTTTCTCCTTGTCTTGTAGGCCATCTTCTCTCTGTGTCTCCACATCTTCCCTCTGTAATGGGACTGTGTCCCAATTTCCTCTTCTTATAAGACACCAGTCCTATTGGACTTGGGACTATCCATATGACCTCATTTTACCTTAATTACCTCTTTTAAGACCCTATCTCCAAATACAGTCACATTTGGAGTTATGATGGGTTAGAACCTTGATACATGAATTTTGTGGGGGACACAATTCAGCCTATATCATCATCCATCCATAACCTTTACACCCCCCCCCAGTTTGTCCCAATCAATTGCACGCTCTACTCAGTAAAGCCACAGCCCATACTCTGTACACCACCAATCCTGGCCCCTCCCCTTGGGAACCCCCGCTAAAGTGTACTTACTGATCCCTAAATCTCAAGCTGTTGCAATTCTGTACGTGTGTCTGTGGGAGGAGAAAATCCGTGTCTGCACCAGAGCCAGGGCAGCAGAGCACAGGCTGGTTCTTGGTGCCCCTTCTCTTGTGCCCTCTGCCCTAGCACAGCCTGCAAAACCATGGGATGCCGCCAAGGTTGCCGCTGGGAGAGCTCCCCCGCTCCCTCCAGCCACCGGGTGCTCTGAATTCCCAGCCACACAGGCTCCCCTTCGGAGGGTGTAGTTCTGCTTCTCAAGGGCAGGATGGAGCCCTGCTCTCCCTCCTTGGTCTGTGGTGCATTTGTGGATAGCACTGCAGTCCCATTTCTCCACCTTGACCTTCCTCTTCCCAACTCCACTTTCTAACCCGCTGGGGAGTCCTAAAAGCATCCCACCTGGGCCCTCCCACGTGTGAAATGGGGAACAGGGGGCGGGAGGAAGGAGGGTGAGAATTTAAGGAGCACGCTGTCAGGATGTGCCAGCAGGCAGATGCTTTGATAGCTTGCAAATGATTTGTGTGGTTAGGATATGTGCATGTATGCATAATTTATATATTAAGTCCATTTCTGTTGCTCTGTGAAATAGGATTTATTATAATGAATGTACCAATCTTCCCATTGAAAGGGGCCTTTCTACAGACACAATTCCCACCTAAAGCAGCTATAAATTAAGAAGATGGGTTCCCACAAGCCATAGGAGACTCGTGTTTCTTGCTGCTTCGTGGTCCTGCTCACGTGTGCTCACAGGGCACAGATGAGGGCTCGGACCCAGCGCTTCTGCCTCAGCCTCCTTGGGCAGCCTGTGCTCACAGGTTTTGAAGTTTCCATCCGGTGCTCGTGCTGTTGATTGTATTTATCTGTCCTGGTTCCATCTTGAAATGTACATTCTCGTTTGAACACTCCCCAAAGAACCACGTTCAAGCCTCTTCTTTGATGGCGTCCAGAGGGGTTCTGTTCTCTCCTTTCACTGTGCTTTTATTCTTTGGTATGAAGCTCATCAACCCCCTCCTGGGAACTGGGGAGCTGCCAGCAGGGCCAGGACCAGGCTGCACAATTCCGGCACCCAGGGCACACAATTTAAGGAGGCGCTGATTCTCGGGTTTGAGCAAGTGCAGCGTCAGCATGTGCATGGACCTGAGAGTGAGTGCCTCCTTAAATCTTGCACCTGCCCTGCGGTCACCACTTCTTACTTCCTCCTCCAAACTCAGGAAGTAGCTTCTGTGGATCCAACAGGTCGGGTTTCAAACAGTAGGTCACCCAAATATTCCCAGGTCCCACCAGGGCATCTGCGTCCCAGGGTGGCTGTGAGGCAGAGATGGTGGGACTCCACCCCGGAGCGGTCACCGTGGGCCATTCCCAGGCAGTAAGGACAATCAGGAAAGTACAGGGAATGGGGAGAGGATTAAGATTTGCCATGATTGTTGGGATACAGAGCTGGGGGTGCCCACTGGGAACAGAAAGCCTGGACAAGAAGGGCATGGAGGTGGCCTGAAAACCCCCTGGGGCGTGAAGTGAGGGAGGAAGGAGCCGTGGAGGAGGAAGTTGAAGGGAGATGCTGCTGAGGTGATGGAGGTGATGGAAGCCAATGCAGGAGAGTCAGAGACAGGGCTGTGACTAGCATTGATTCCAAGAGCAGCTGTTGATTGAATGTCTGTGTTCTGGGTGAAAGGTGAGACCCGTGGGGCATCTGAGGATCATATAGCTGTACCCAGGTCCTCATTTATTTATCTACATGAGCTATTCCATAGTCACCACTTGGGTATGTTTGTATTTCTGGTAGGTCCTCGGCACGTGAGAAGTTACTGTTATCCTTCGGAGGATCTGCCATGAGAAGGCATCGTTGTTACCACTCTGAGGCTCCTGTGCTTGAATCTGGGCCCAGTTGAAGCCGGCAAGCTGCAGGAAGGACCAAGGAGACAGGCAGTCACACGCATCTCAGTTCTGTGCATCAGCCACATTCTCATCTGTGACGTATGCCTTGTGAAAATCAAGCGCCCACTCGGATGCTTCTCAGGGTCTTAGGAGTCCAGACCTGGGCAAAAGGATCTTCACAGCCAGGTTGGACGGGCAGATTCCAGGGTCAAAGCCATTTTCCTCCTGCTTCTTGTGAGGCTATGACACCCAATAGGCAAAGCTGGGGGAGCTGCTCTCCTCTGAGGTCCCAGCGTGACTCTCCAAGTCCATGACCCCACCAGGGGATGAGTTTCTGGGGTGCAAGCAGGCTGGCAGGTTTGGGACTGGAGGAGGAGTGGGGAATGTTCAACTCTGAAGGCTGAGACTGTGCTACAGAGGATGAGGAAATGGCAGCTCCTGAGAAAACCAGGAGGGGTGTGGAACGGCCGGCACCGGCATTTTCAGAACTGGTCTTCCTTTGAAAAAAAAAATCCCTTCTGTCCACCGACATTGAAAGTGCATTTTCCACATGTCTAAATCCTGTACCCCTTGAAATTATGTTCAATGGCAAACCTGTGATGATCCGTGTGCCTCTGACTGACTATTTTGTCATCTGTGGTTTCCTTCCCTCCCTGGCAGGACTTGGAGATGTGACCGAGCCCGCCTTCTTCCTTTGCTCCACTAGGTGGCCCTGGGAGCCCTCAGATATCTGCCAGGCGTTCAGACAGGTGAATGAATCTCATTGGTTCACGGGAGGCATGATGCCACTGGGCAGCCCTTTTTAAGAGAAAAGCCAGGACCGGGGAGCTGCGACCCCTGAGCAGTGCTCTCCGTGTGGCTGGTAGAGATATTGGAGCTGCTGTTACAGCATCATGAGTGAGGTGAGTGGGGCTTTGACTCCTGGAGGGAAACCTGGGGGTGAGAAGGGGCTCAGTTAGGCTCAGAAAATGTAGAACACTTCGACCCTGGAACCATTTGCTTGGGAGACTGACTCTGTTCATATCTGGGTTTGCATGGCAAGTGCAGACATTGGTTAAGTTTGCAACTTTTAAAAATTCACCTTAGGTAGAGAAAGGGATTCATTGTTTTGCTTGTGATTTAATTGTGACTTTGGAAAGTGCTTTGGGGTCTAGACCTCAGGAGAGAAAGCTGAGTGTTTTTAGTCCCTTGCGAAGATTTGCACTCTTGCAGCGTGTGTGTCTTCACGTGTTTTCCTTGGTGGGTACCTGTCAGAATGTGAGCAGACAGGCCAGCTGGCGAAAGTCAGCCTCAGAAGAGAAGTGAGGGAAGGATTGTATTGCACGGCCATGTGGAAGCATTGCCTGTACAAACTACATCTGCAGTTAATCAGAGTAAAACCAGTAGAGAAATGCAAATTGTATGAACCACAAAAAATCTGCGCGTATGGGCGTGTGTGTCTAAGACGGGAGAAACTCTGGCTCCAATTTTCAATTGAAAGTCACTGCTCTGTATCTGTTTATCCAGAAGAGTTTGTTGGCGCAAACTGATAGCTCATTGTATTTTTTAAAAGACCCTATTCTCTGTCTTTCTTTTCAAAAAGGCAGTTTTGGGGTTGTACACCAACACCCTCTAATTCCACTTGGTAGCTGAGATAAATTCACTTTCATATCGTTTTGGCCGGCACTTAAATCATTATTTTAAAAAATCTTTTATTTTGCCTTTTTTTTTTTTTTTGACAGACGGTTGATCCTTTTTTTTTTGACAGATGGGTCATCTTTTTTTTTTTGAAATCTACAGTAAAATTAACAACTTCAGAAATAAAATGCCTCTTCCCTGCTTTCATCTCTCTGATGGGTGACTTTTGATATAAACATGACATGAAGACGGAGAAGGCAAAGCGTTATAAAATTTAGGAACAGGGTTTGGGTTGGAGCCAAGGGATCGGGCAAGAAAGAGTGCGAGCGTGGATGGAGGATGGGGAGGCAGAAACCTTCCAGCAGCAGCAAACCTTCCACCACAGCAGCTCCTGTTTGCCCAGTGTCCCCAGTACCAAGCAGGGCATCCAGTAACCTTATTTGAACTTCCCCACAAGCCTGTGAAGTAGGTGCTATTATGATTCCCAATTGATGGATGAGGAAACTGAGGTTCAGAGAAGTTCAAGGTCAGCTGGCTCAAAGCCACCAGCTAGTGAAGGGCAGATCCAGGACTAGGGTGGGTCTTGATGTCCAAATTGCGTATGGAATTTTCTGATCCGTATGAACAATGCATGCCAGAGAAAGCGAAAGAGGTGGAGAGTGGGGAGCTGAGGCCAGGAAGCTGGGGCTCTGAAACAGAGACAGGGCAATGAGAGCCAGGCCTTCTTTTCCTGAATGCTCAGGTGAGGGGCTTTCTGTAGACTGGACAGAGATTTCAGTATATTCTCTGTTTGCATCGGCTCACCATACTTGCAAGTAGAAGGGATGGCCGTGTGGGGTGGGGTTTTTTTATACAACTTAATAGTTTCAGATAGAAGAAGGGCTTAGAAGCCTGTGTAGCCCAGGGGGCTCCCCCTCTTCCATCAAGTTAGCTAAAGGGGACTCTTCGGGTGTGGGGATCCCCCCGTTGGCTCTCCCCTCTGGCTGTCACCCATCTTCAGCAGAGGCTCCTTGTCCCATGCCACACTCATGAGCTTTCGAGAATGCCTCAGCTTGGCAGTGTCACTTAACTGTGGGTCCCCAGGGAGACAGCAAACTTCCCAGAGCTCACCCATCATGAGGATCACAACCTCGTTTCTGCTGAACATGTAATTAGGGCAGCTCTGCAGCCGCGGCCCCGCCCCCCAGCATTCCGTCAGAGGCCTTTGCGGGCTCTTCCAAGAACTCTGCCTTCTTCCTTAAATGTTGATAAAATCCCACAACATGAACATCTCACACCTTTGCCCCCCTTTGCTTCCCTTCCAGCTCTCTCCGCCTTTCTTCCTCCTGCACCCATCCCCCCCCCCCCCCCACGTCACGTGCAGCCCCGGTGACCAGGTCTGCAGCTCATCTCCAAGTTTCTGGGAGCGTGCCCCTCGGAGGGCGGGAATTTGTCCCTTGACTCAAACTTAAATCTGCTTAAAACATTTAATAAAGTTGAACAGAAGCTCCTTTTCTGGGTAGAGGACGGGATCTCTCCCCCCTTCCCCCTAAGCTTTTCTTTAGTTGGATGACTTCCATGTAGCTTCTAATTTTAATAATTCTCAGGCGGGGATGGATTTCAGATGATCATTTACTTACCCCAGAGGGCCAAAGCAATGGATTTTGTCAGACTTTCCCCTGACCTCAGGATTTATTTGGGTCTGATGGGCACAGAGTTGCTGCTCCAGCTGTCAGGGTATAGTGCCGGCTGCAGAAATTCCCTAGCTCACAGCTGGGCTGGGAGGAGAGGTCCCTAAAGGGCCACAGGCTCCCTGGGGTGAGCTCTCTCTTTGAGTTCTTGCAGGCTTTGGTGGGGGGACTGAGCCTGGAGCTGGTTTTAAACTGGGTGACTTTACGACCACACATCTTTTTCCCCTTTGACAACGCTTTTTAGGGGTAAATGGCATGTGATGGAAAAGAGCAGCTCAAGTATAGCAAGGAAAGTAAAGTCCAAATTTAGGGTAACCTGAGAGAGTGGAGGTGGTTTGCAGGGGTGTCTCATTGGCATTTCAGTATTAAAGTGTGTCAGATGCGCCTGGAACAATCTACGAAATGAGCTGGAAGACAATTTAGCCGGGATCAGGATACAGGCTTCGGTACGTTCACTGGATCAAAAATCCTAAACACCGAGGTTGAAGTTTACAAAATGTATTCTCATCTCTTCCCTGCCCAAGAAAGAGAAAGGCTCCTTTTTTTTAGTGACCTAATAATACCATTTGAAAAAAAGTTCCACCAACAATGACAATCAGTTCCATCTTCTCATTCAGGTGTCTGTTTTTAAGTTGCTTTTTAAAAGAACTTATTTAGGAGAGCCAGGAGCAAGATATTAATGCATAAAGGCACACATTTGGAGAGTTGATTTAAAAAATGACACACACCATCGCCCTGTTTGTGAGAGGATGGGGGAGTTCCCGGTTGCATAATGCATCCGTTGACAGCTGTGAATTAGACTTGAGACTCCTTTGGGAAAGCGCTCTCCTGATGCTTCCCTGTTGCTGTTCACAGTCTCTTTTCTTGCATCGGCTTGGATGGGATGTGCAATTTGGTGCCAGGTTTCTGGGCCTTTCTCGCATCCAGACATTGGCCACGACAAAAGGACCACACCTGTCAAGCCATGGTTTGAACACACCGAGGAATTTTGTGGGTCAAATCTTTAGACCCACATGTGTATCCTTAGCACAGAATCAGAAGCTACTTGCCTGATACATTAAATCTCTAAAGCAAGAAGAAAGCAGTGAACAGTGTTGCTCTGGACAGAGATTGCAAGGGAAAGCTTTGCCCACTTATATTGGGGGGCGGGGGATGGAAAAGACTTGATTTTTTTTCCGGAAGTAGCCATTGGTTTAAAAATCACATATGACACGGGTTTAGGGCTCATCTACCCAGCTCTCACGGTAACCCTTTGGTGAGAGAAATAGTAAGATGAAACAGGCCTAAAATGAAAATTAGTATAGTTGTGTGCTTCCTATGATGTAATAGTGAACTGAAACAGATGCTGACGGGTGAGTAATAGGTTTGCAAGGAACAGTATAATTTAGACCAGTTGAGCACGGATTCTGAGGGTAACTGTGCACAGTGTAGATTTTGCAACTGGCCCCAAAGGCTTAGCAAGAGAAGGTCAAATGAAAATGCAATTCCTTATGTAATTTTAACCTCATTTGGGGATATACCTGAGAGGAGATATAGGAAGATCCAGCAAAATCCATATGGTTTTGCTGGATCACACATTGATAGATGCTCTCTCTACTCTAATTGGGAACAATAGGTCTAGAAAGACACCAATTGCAACTTGGGTTTGAGTTTCAACATTTCCTAAGTGGGAAGAGGCCACAGTGAAGCAAGAAAATGTGTTTGCTGGGCTGGTGATGGTAATGGATTATTATAAGATTGATTTCCCCCATCCTGCATTTCATTAACGAATGCTGTGGGATTAAGTCTCACCGTTTTTCTCTTTTGAATTCTAAGAGTGACAGAATGCAAGATGTATTTTTTTTTAGAGAGAAAAATTGAATAAATGACTCACAATTGATTTTATTAGGGGTTTAGTAGAATAGTGTGATCAAGATGAAGAGGAAACATGAGCTTTTGTAATGGGAAGTGCCTCGAATTTATGATGAACACATTCTCTGCATTATTTTTTAAAATTCTAATTTCCGCTCTCAGTGCTTTATCAGAGGTGTTGTCATAGGTGGAAAGAATTCACAATTTGTTTGGGGTCTTTCTGTTCTTGGTCCACGGGGCACACTGAACTATTTGAACACCTGAATGATATCATGAACCCAAGCCTGGGGCTTTCCATTAATTTAGAATGACTTTCCAGAAAGGGCTTCATAGTGGGGGAAAAGAAAGATTTTATGGGATGCATATGCACAGGTATATATTATATTTGATTGATATTTTTATGAAACACTGCAGTAAAGATCATGCTGTTAAAGTACCACAGACTGAGTGACTTATAAACAATAGAAATTTATCGCTCACGGTTCTGGAGGCTGGCCGTCTGAGACCAGGGTGTCAGCATCCTTGGGTGAAGGATCTCTTCCGGGTTGCAGACTTCCCACTGTATCCTCACCTGGTGGAAGGGGTGAAGGAGCCTTCTGGGGTCTCTTTTATAAAGGCACTAATCCCATCCATGAGGGCTCCACCCTCATGACTTAATCACCTCCCAAAGACCCCACCTCCTAATGCCATCACCTTTGGGTGTTAGGATTTCAGCATGTGAATTTTGGGGGACACAAACATCCAGACCATAGCAAGTATTATGGGTTGCATTTTATTTATTAGAATTATCCTACCTAGACTTTGAACTTCCTGAGTCATCCACAGACCTGGCTCCTGGTTTGGCACTTTGTAATGTTCAGTAGATTAATCTACTGGATGAATCAGTAGATTTCAGTTGTGGATTTATCAGTTACTGTGACCAACAGACCAGCACCCTCTTCTCTAAATGTTGAGATTTGTGGTCCAGGTGAGTTTGGACAGCAAAAAATTCTCTCTTTTGTTGTTTATGGGTTTGAAACCTGTGTTTGCCATTTAAATCCTTTTAAATTGGAAATGGGTGCATTGTTATACATGCAAAATAAATACCTTCACGGCAGGCAAAGAAAATGAGAAAAACTTAGAAGAATCTCAATAGAAAGAACTCTTGACATTTGGGAAAATGTCAAGGAAAATAGGGAGCTGAGGGAGGGATGGAGAATTCTAATATCCTTCAGTTTGGGGTTATTCTACATTGAGATTATTTTGATTCAGACAAGTTCTGTGAAATTCAAACATAAAGGGGTGGTAACCTGAGGGGCAGAACCCGTGACTACCTTGAAAAATGGCTGATGTATTGAAATGGAAAACCAATTTGACTGGGATTAGAGGCGAATAAGAAATAGTCCAAACTGATCTTTAGTAAGTTAGCTCCATATGCCCAATCGTCATCAGCCAAACTGTGAATCTGGAGTATTGTTGCAGGCGCAATATATCTAGCATACAGGAGGCAAGTTGCATATTTAAATATTTTAATTAATACTTAAAAATGAAGCACCAATGTTAGTACTAATTAAAACAAATATTTTAATTATAGGTGCATATTTAAATATTTCAAATTAATTTATATTTGAAATAGGAATACAGGACAATTCATATGCTAAAAGACATCAATTCATATTTGTCCTCCTGGGAAGTAGGACATTGAATTGTGCATCCAGGCTGCTGTGCAGTCTTGTGGGGTCTGTCTCCACTCTTTTATTGTCCCCAGGCACAAACTACTTACCGTTCTTCCAGTCTTTGGAATGAAGTGAGGTATAAATAAGGAATGGGGAAACATTTTCCATTCGATTTGGTACAGGTGCCCTTTGGGTACAGATAGGAGAATGTTCTATAGCTCTTTGCTTTGTGTCATAGGCCAAGCAAGCTTGCCACATCTGGCAACGGCCCAAACCCATAAATCCAACATCCATTTCTGGGCTGTTTTACATGAACCATTCAGTATAAGTTACACATTCCAGGCATCAATCTGCTTGAATATTGTTTGTGCCTTGCAAATAGCCCTACATTTATGCTTCAGAATCTCACTAAATGACTTCTTGTTCCATATCTGAAAGGGAAACGCTTGGCCATGTTTATAACATTGCCAGTGGAAAAATCAAGCACCCACTAAATGCCATTATTTTATATTTTACTCTTAATCTGCCACTTTTTAAATAAAAGGAAGACAAATTAGAATCATAAAGCAAGAAGGTAATCATCCACACATTGAAAACGCTCCTGCAGGACATCTAAAGGGAAGAAGCCCCAAAGTGTGAACTGCCCCACTCAAAGAGGGCAATTTTCATATCATGATGGAGCTATAAGGAAGAACAGGGAGTCCTTGGCTCTGGGAGGTTTCAGCCTCCAGTTTGAGGACACTGGTGGATTTCCTAAGACTGAAATATCTCAAGTCATCCATATTGCAGTCCTTCACCAAATGGCCTGGAATGTCTTTTGAATGTTAGTTTTCAAATACTTGCTTATGGAGATTTGATAACTGAGTTTCTTTCTGGATTGACGTGAGATTACACTTTGCTGGCTGTTACGATCCAAAACTGTTGTGGAGTGGCACGGTGAAAGAAATGGTCATCTGTCCCCATAACACTTCACTTGTATCGTGGCCAAGGTTCTAGCAAAGCGACTAGTTATTTTAATTTTATACGATGCATGAGAAGAGGACCCCAGAGACTGACAATACTCATTAACATTGGTCTTAACCAAACAAGAGAGTAAAAATATAGCGAGGAAATACGTTCTTTCTTTTTCCCAAGATCTTTTTGAAATTTTTTTTTTAGCCAATACACTTTTCTGTCAGTCATGTGGTTAAATTCCAATATTTAAAAACTAATTAAGAAATTACACTTGTTTTAAAGATTAAGATTCCTTTTTTTTTTTCGGTACGCGGGCCTCTCACTGTTGTGGCCTCTCCCGTTGCGGAGCACAGTCTCCGGACGCGCAGGCTCAGCGGCCATGGCTCACAGGCCCAGCTGCTCTGTGGCACGTGGGATCTTCCCGGACCGGGGCATGAACCCATGTCCCCTGCATCGGCAGGCGGACTCTCAACCACTGTGCCACCAGGGAAGCCCTAAGATTCTTACATAAATAATTTCCTTACTAAGTATTATCCACTGTTTCCTTAGGGGTTGTTAGAAAAATATCACTTTATTTTCTTGAGCCTGGCAAAATGGATAATTGTGCCTAGGCTTTTCTTTTCCACATTTCCGCACGCTTGTTTGATGTGCAGAAGAATCCCTGAGGCCGTGAAGTGGTCAAATTCTGAGCCTGAGAGCATCCACTGTGATGGTCTCCTCATTTGGGAGGGTTGAGAGGTCATCAGTAGACACAGGTGTTGACACAAACCTGCCCACGTTCAAGGTGGCAGAGTGTGTTGAACCCTCTATAAAGATCCTCTCTCTTCATGAGTCTCAAAGAGCTGTAGATGGAGATGCAACAAGCAAAACTTCAAACTATTATGCCATGGGAACACATCCCTGAAACAATTCAAGGTGGTTTGAAATGATTCTGGTCTCTCCCTAGTGAAACCATCGCTATCCTGCCCCTTGCTTTCTTTGACTTTTTCACCATTAGCTGTGGTAATTCTAATAATAAACATCCACAAGTACTTAAAAACTAACATTCAAAGCTTATCAGCTTTTGGGGAACCATTTCCTCAGTCATCCTGCAGATCCGTGACAGAGCAATGGAATGGTGTACACAGTGACCGTGGGTATCAATTCTCAAGAAGAGTGTACCCTCTCAGGGAAAAAATTGGAGCATGCGTGCACAATAATTTTTTATTAACTTATTTTAAAATTATTTATTCATGCTAATGTGCTCATCTCTTAAGTGCAGTTATGAAACATACCAAAAATAAGCATTGAAAAGAATGACAGAATGATGAAATAAGCTATACTTTAGATATCTTGCTAATTGTGATGGCTTTATTAATCTTAGTCAAAATTTCAAGGCACCGTATATACTTGTGAGAGATAATTGTTGATGGAAAACGTGGAAATCTATAGTTCAAATAGTCTTGGTAACTAATAGTCTTGGTAACTGCACTTCTTTTTTTTAAAAAAAAAATATTTATTTATTTTATTTTGTTTATTTTTGGCTGTGTTGGGTCTTTGTTGCTGTGCGCGGTCTTTCTCTAGTTGCGACGAGCAGGGACTACTCTTCATTGTGGTGCACGGACTTCTCATTGCGGTGGCTTCTCGTTGCGGAGCACGTGCTCTAGTAGATGTGGCACATGGGCTCATTAGTTGTGGCTCATGGGCTCTAGAGCACAGGCTCAGTAGTTGTGGCACACAGGCTCTGCGGCATGTGGGATCTTCCTGGACCAGGGCTCAAACCCTTGTCTCCTGCATTGGAAGGCGGATTCTTAACCACTGCGCCACCAGGGAAGCCCTGCGCTTCTTTTTGAGCTGAATTTGTTGAGTGTGATTTTTAAGCTTGTATTGGCACTTGTGAAGATATTCTAATAGGAGAAGTGTTAGGTAGCATTTCCATTGTTTCCCTGTTGCTTTTGCTGGAAGTATTAATATCTGTGAAAATTTTATGCAGGAATTTTTTTATTCCTGTAAAAAACAGAAAATTTACCATCTTTCTCATTTTTAAGTGTGTAATTCAATCGTATGGTTTATTTACTTCGTTGTGAAACAGATCTCCAGAATTTTTCATCTTGTAAAACTGAAATTCTACCCATTAAACAACTCCCTGTTCTCCTTCCTCTATCCTCTGTTAACCACCTTTCTATTTTCTGTCTCTATGAATTTGACTACTTTAAGTACCTCACATAAGTGGAATTATACAACATTTGTCTTTTTTTTTTTTGTAACGGGCTTGTATTACTTAGCTTCACGTCCTCAAGGTCCATCCATGTTGTAGCATGTGACTATGCAGGAATTTTTTAAAGCCACTTACCTACTGTGGTGCGATTAGGTTGGTTAAATGTAGGTGTATAAATATAAATCCTCTTACCGGAGCACAAGGAACTGCAGTGCAGCATGTGGTGATATTCCAAGAGCAACTTAAGAGTGAGGGAGTCATAGAAATCAAAGTCATGGTTACTAAAGGGGAAAGTGGTGGGAGGAGGATTAATGGATACATACCACTATATATAAAAGAGATAAGCAACAAGGTCCAACTGTATAGCACAGGGAACTATATTCAGTATCTTGTAAAAACCTATAATGGAAAAGAATCTGAAATAGTATATATATATATATTATATATAATATGTATATATAAAACTGAATCATTTTGCTGTACACCTGAAACTAACACAACATTGTAAATCACTATACTTCAATTAAAAAAAAAAGGGAAAAAAAGAGGGAGGGTGTTCTGGACAATCCTCAGTCGTAGGATTTCCACTGTTTCCCACCCACCAAATGATGATGTCGATATCAATCCAGATAATAGCTACTGGTAACATCTAATTTCTTTCTTACTGATCTTAGATCCTAAACTGATATACATAGACATTCTGAAATTCTCTTCACCACGCATAGTTGTAAGAGTTGAGCACCTTGCAGCCCCTGAGGTGCCATCCATTCTGCAGTCTGTGTCAGTGGTGCCCTCTGGAGTTGTGCAGTGCACAACCTGTGCAGCTGAACGTGGTGGTCCTGCCCCTTCCTGGGGCGCAGCTGGCCTGCTTAAAGACCATTGACCCAGAGAAAGAAGGTTGTTTCTACCGTCCTGCTTAGACTTAAAGGAGGCCCTATTGTCATTTCATTCCAGGTAGTCATTTAAAATAGGGAACTGAGTGCCCCAAGGCTAATCCTGTTCAAAATCACAGAGATTCTTGAGCAAAAGTCAGGCTAGGTTTCACTTACACATTTCCTATCCTATTAAATTTCTCATTTTCTGACATATCCTGGATACAGCCCAATTTCTTTTATACCTGTCCCAATTCCATTTAGGACTTGGACATGAAACATATTAAAACTAATATTGTCCTGGATTATTTTTTTCCGAGTAAAAAAAGAACAACCACAGAAATCTTGACAAAGTTATTCTTTCCTTCACCAGGGCTTCCACTTTGTTTCTAGAGGTTCACGTATCCAAGCCGACCCCCTCACCCTCCCACCCCAATCACACATGAAGTTGGTAAATGTCAGTATTGCTACTCTTGTACAATATCTCGTAAAGATCTCTGTTCACAAAGTTTCCTTCTGCACCGTCCAGCAGAGTTTCCTTGACTTTGAGTTTACACCAGTGGCCTTCATTCCTTGCCTTACCCTCCTTGGCTCTGTTTGAAAGTGCAAGACCATTCTAAACCCCCAAAATCAAACTCTTAGAAAATGTTTGCTCAGGCAACAGAGTCCTTTTCTATGGCAAAACCATTGCATGTACAGGCAGACCTTGGAGATATTTTGGGTTCAGTTCCAGACCACTGGAACTGAAATAAAGTGAATATCTCAATAAAGGGACTCACGCAAATGTTTTTGTTTCCCAGTGCGTACAAAATTTACATTTACACTGCACTGTAGTCTATTATTAAGTGTGCAATAGCATTATGTCTAAGAAAAAGTACCTACCTTAATTAAAAATGCTGTATTGCTGAAAAGATGCTATCATCTGAGCCTTCAGCGAGTCATACTCATTTTGCACAGTCACATCAAAGATGACTGATCAGAGATCACCATAACAAATATAATAATGAAAAAGTTTGAAACATTGTGAGAATTACCAAAATGTGACAGAGACACAAAGTGAGTAAATGCTTTTGGAAAAATGGCGCCAATAGACTTGCTTGACACACTGTTGCCACAAACCTTCAATTTGTAAAAAATGCAATATTTGCAAAGTGCAGTAAAACGAGATATGCCTGTTATTGGTATTTACTTACCCTCTCAAATTTGTTTGCCTTCTAGATTATGAACATTTAAAAGACAGAGACTGTGTCTTTGACACTCTTTCATCTCCCCAGCACATACCATTCAACCCACATTGATGGAGAATCCATTATATGTTGGACATTGTGCTGGGTGAACAGGCCCCACCCCTCAAAAAGCTTATAGGTTACTGGGGGAGACAGAGTTCACATAAAATTAACTGGACGACAGGGTCCATACAGGGTACGGGGCTACTCATTGTATAGACCAAGTGCCAGGGAAGCATTGGTTAACATCATTGTGCAGACCTGGAAAGGGGAAGAAGGATGTGACCTGCAAAATCTTCCCAAAGAGTCAATGCTTACAAAAGTAGGGGCTCAGTACGTGTTGGTTGAAGAATAACCACCATAACTAATGGTTAATCTTAAAAGTCATCTATGTTAGAACCTCACGCGGATTTAGCAATCTTCAGGTCCAATGAATGGATACACATCTATTAGGATACTATTCAGTTATCCCTTGGTATCCTAGGGGGATTGGTTGGTTCCAGGACCACCCTGCCCACGGATGGATACCAATCCAAAGATGCTCAAGTCCCTTATATAAAATGGCATAATATTTGCATATAACCTACACATATCCTCCCATATACTTAAATCATCTCCAGATTACTTATAATGCCTAATACAATGTAAATTATGTCAATAGTTGTAAATACAATGTAAGTGCTAAGTAAATAGTTGCTAGCATGCAGCAAATTCAAGTTTTGCGTTTTGGAACTTTCTGGAACTTTTAAAAAATATTTTAAATCTGCGGTTGGTTGAATCTCAGATTCAGAACTGTCGGATACGGAGGGCTGACAGTAGTTGATTTCTAACTCCTGCTTAGTGATGTAAATTGCTTTAAACATGCTGGACATTTTCTTCATCCTTATTAATGAATAGTTGGGTTCTACTGACTTGTCATATCTTTCTTTAAAAGTGTTAAGTGAAAATAAATCTGTTCAGTACTTTGGAAGCAGATTACATGAGGACAGTCAATACGATTTTTGGAATTGTGCATATTGTGTTATTTTAAAAGTTCCATATTCTGATTGTGAGAAATGCCTAAGTGAATTTAGATATGCCTGTAATCTATCTTCTGTGAGGGTATTAACGTTTGTCTATGGCAGAATATCATTGCACGCTTTGTATCTCAGAGCCCCGGAGGGCTTCTTACTTATTATTATTATTTTCTTGTCTTTGGAGTTCGTTCAGGGCGTGGGCTCATCCCTGTATTTATAGCTCAGTTCTCACATATGCATAAGTCCTGTTCAAAATACCAAGATAATACAGTGTCACATCACAAATATTATTTCTGGCAATGTTCTCTACCTCCAAAATGTGGGCCATTTTACTTCCTCTTGATGTCTTCTTAAAATAGATGTAGCCATTTGTCAATCTGTACTTCCACCAAATACCTCTTGCAAGTTCACTGTTATTTTTTCATCTAGATTTTGTCTTTCCCAACTTCAGAGCAGATTCAGTTCACTTGCGGGGCACTGTTTTGTGAATTTCCACATCACCCTTTTTATGCTGAGTTCTTGCTGAGAGCCAGGTTTGACTGAAATGCATGCAAGAGCTTCCCCGCAGTTGAATTTTGGATGAGGATTTGGAATTCTCACCTGACACAAATATATATGCCGTGTGATATAACTGTAGGGTCACAAGCAGGGGCCTCAGGGGACCTTGCTCTGCTCCTGTGTCCCTTCAGTATTACAACAAGGAAGCAGGACAGGGGCTGAAGAGTAGAGCAGATTCCCATCAGAAATGAGGCCACTTAAAAACAAGCCACAGCTCTGTCATCTTTTGCTCCAGTCCATCTCTACCATAAACCTCTTTCCAGGTGACAGGAGCTCAGAGCTGGGCAGTCTAAGTGAGCCTGTCACTGGGTGGTGGGGAGAAGACCAGTGACATGATTTGGGGGGACAGTGAAAAATAGAAATGTGGTGCTCCATGTTGAACATGATGAAGAATTTCGAGAACGTGATGCCAAGTGTGGGCCCTTTAAGTGAGGGACCCTGTAGGGGACTGCAAGTGTCACAGGGCCACAGGGCTGGCCCCGTGACGTGGGGGAAGGGAGGTGTGGAAATGGGGGCTGCCGATTGCCTTTTAGTGAAAAAAACAAAACTAAAAATAGAACTACCATATGACCCAGCAACCCACTACTGGGCATATACCCTGAGAAAACCATAATTCGAAAAGAGTCATGTACCAAAATGTTCATTGCAGCTCTATTTACAATAGCCCAGGACATGGAAGCAACCTAAGTGTCCATCGACAGATGAATGGATAAAGAAGATGTGGCACATATATACAATGGAATATTACTCAGCCATAAAAGGAAATGAAACTGAGTCATTTGCAGTGAGGTGGATGGGCCTAGAGTCTGTCAAATAGAGTGAAGTAAGTCAGAAAGAGAAAAACAAATACCGTATGCTAACACATATATATGGAATCTAAGAAAAAAAAAGTTCTGAAGAACCTAGGGGCAGGACAGGAATAAAGACACAGACGTAGAGAATGGACTCGAGGACATGGGGAGGGGGAAGCTGGGACGAAGTGAGAGAGTGGCATGGACATATATACACTACCAAATGTAAAATAGATAGCTAGTGGGAAGCACCCGCATAGCACAGGGAGATCAGCTCAGTGCTTTGTGAACACCTAGAGGGGTGGGATAGGGAGGGTGGGAGGGAGACGCAGGAAGGAGGATATACGGGGATATATGTATATGTATAGCTGATTCGCTTTGTTACAAAGCAGAAACTAACACACCATTGTAGAGCAATTATACTCCAATAAAGATGTTAAAAAAAAAAACAAAAAAAACAAAACAGAGAGACAGAGTGCTGCAACATAATTCCATGATCTCTTTGCCATGCTTGGAACTTTTTATATATAGTTTTCCCCTCTCCATGTGGAAGCTTCCGGAATGGCCCACACCTGACCATGGAAGCAAGGTAGCTTGAGGGTCTTAGCTACAAATCAGATGCAGCTTTCATGCCAGCTTGGAGGAAGCCCACCCAGGGACATGCTTGAACAAGGAATCGATGATGCCGTCTGACCCCGCGGGACTGTCATGAGGTTGGAGCCATAAAACTGATTCAAAAACACTTGGAAAGCATATATTTTTTAAAGACCATATAAATGCTAAGCTATAACCTCAATGTGAAAAATTCCCCTGAGTTGGATTCCAAACGTCTTTACTGAGTGAGGTTGCTGGCTCTGAGGGGCCCGTTTCGTCCTGAGACTTTTCCTGCACTTAAGCCTTCCGTCCTCACCCTTTTCTCCTTGTGTGTGTGATGTCAAGGGACACAGAGGGCAGGTGTGTTATGCTTGTCCAATTAAGGGAACATTTTTGGGCTTGGGAAGTACAAAGCTCTAACCATAGTAAGAACCAGGTGGGCGGGTATGAGACAGGCTGGTGGCGTGAGCTCCCTTCATTTTTAACAGCCCCGTCCCTGGAAGGCAACCTTCAACTAAATTACAGCTGGGTTTTGTTTTCCAGCAAATTAAATTGTTCTGGATTTCGGAGGGATTTGAAAATAAAATTTGGAGCAATATTGCTTATGAAGAAGGCAGAGACATTAGACTGAGCTGGTCAGTGCTTCTGGGTGGGTGGGGCCTGTGTATGTTTTGTTTTAAGTGGAAAGACTGCTAGAATTTTCACCTCCCCAGGGGGCAGCTGATTCAATGGCCCATGTAGCTTTTTTCTTTTGTTCATTTTATTTATTTATTTTTGAAGCACAGTTGATTTACAGTGTTGTGTTAGTTTCAGGTGTACAGCAAAGTGAGTCATTTATACAGACATATATATATATATATTCTTTTTCAGATTCTTTTCCCTTATAGGTTATTACAAAATATAGAGTTCCCTGTGCTCTACGGAAGGTCCTTGTTGTTTATCTATTTTATATATAGTATAGCTTTTCTGCTGTCTTCTAATTTCTAATTCACTTCTTGAGCTGTGACAGCTTATTTAGGACAAAGCCTTCCCCTCTCTTCCAAAAGTATAAAACCTCAGACTTTTACCATGTTTTGAAGCTATTTTTGTTTTACTTGAGTGGGGAAAAAATCCCTGGCTGCTTCTTTATTACCAGAAAAAAAAGACACTAGCTTCTGAAGCCTGGAACAGCCCCCTTTTGGAGAAGCCCATGGAGTAGCGAGTGGGGCTGAGTCAACGTCTGCGCTCCGTCACAACAAGTCAACGTACAGGGACCGAGCTTTGGCTTTTTCTTAGGAGGAGTGTCCAGGCAAGAGTTTATGAAGCTAGATAAACGTGTGAAAATAAACCGGGACACCCAGACAGAGTGAATTACGGAGAGAGAGCTGTCTGCAGGGTCCTGGAGCCCTGTTCTAGCATCTTACAGATCCTTGGGGCTTTCAGAGATGGCCCAGGCAGGTTGAGTTGACTGTGGCTGTATGTTGACCCCCACGTCCTTTTATTCAAGCTCAGACTTGGGGAGAGTCTGCCGATTGGGTGAGAGGCACACACGATGTAAGGGGGTCACTAGGTCCTTCCAGCTTCCTTCCACCTTCCTTCTCTGGTCATCGTCTACCCTCCTCCTGCATCTTCTCTTTCTAGAAAGAAAATAAATCAGTGATTTATACCAAACACACAAATGCATCCACAGCAGAAACAGAGGCCCAGGGAACTTCAAGTGAAAGTAACAACAACTAACAGGCAGAGGCTGCATAGTTTATGAAAAAAAATGAACATGCAGACCAGTATTCTGTCTTTGGATTCTCATCATAGCCATGTGAAATACATGCTTAATTTAATCGTATTTATTTTAATTCTCCACGAAGAAGAAACTGAGCAGGTGAAGAAGCAGCTGAATGAAATCACTTGTTCAGGGTCCTTCAGCCACATTTGAGAGCTGGGTTTCCTCTTTCCTCAAACTGCTGAGCCCCGTATGCCTCCGTTACCTTAACTTACTGCAAGTTGAATACGATGGAAAAGAAGGAGGCATTTGTCTTTCCAAGTCTCTTTTACCATTACTTGGCAGCCTGACTATTTTCTAGGGACCACATCTAGGTAATGTGACTATTTTTATCTCATTGAATTCTCACAACCTGATGAGGTTGGTGTATTGTTACGCCCATTTTATAGAAGCAGAAACTGAGGCTCAGAGAAGTGTTGTGAGCAGGGTCACACAGCTGCTAAGTGACAGGGCTGGAGAGCCTGGACAGCCTGATTCCAGGGCTCTCTTTCTTTTCTTTTTTTTAAAGTCAGGTTTATTAAGGTATATTTTATATATAGTAAAATTACCCTTTTTAAAGTTGTACGGTGGATGAGTTTTGACATGTTTACAGTCTTACACTTGCGATATAGACTATCAGACTATATGGACTATCAGACTCCCAGAAGTTCTTTTGTTTCCCTTTGGAGTCAGTCCCCTGGCTCTACTCTTAGCCCCAGAACCCAGGTTCTTCAGTATCACACCTTAAATAAAAGTAAGCCCAACAGGTTATGCAAGGTGTTCACAGTGTCTAGAGAATAGCACGATCACATAGTTGAAAATAAGTTAAATCGTATATTGCAACAATTTCCAAATGGTGCTTTACAGTTGAGAGCTGATGTATTAGACATGTAAAAAAAAATGACCAGGGAGGGGTGACGATCCAGGTCCTTGTCAATCACTCCCGGGTCTCACAGAGCAGACAGGGTATGCTGTGAAGTAGGGGGTGCTCAGCTTCCGCACAGCAGCCTCAGCGCAGTCTCCACTTGGGTGTCTGTCCTGGCCCTTAAACTGACGCTCAGCATCGCTACCTGGTCCCACTCGTGGGGCCTGGCTCTGGCCAGGCTCCTGTGACCACGCAGAAACCAGCGAGGAGCTTCCAGCCAGCAGGGCCCCTCTGCCGTCGCTCTGCCCTGCATCACTGTCTGCACCCGTGTGGCTGCAGACAAGGACGTCCGTGATGCAGCTGGGAAAGCCCTGGCTCTGGACTGATTCTGGGTCACGCCGTGTGATTTAAAAGAGAACACTTACCTTCTTTCGAGCCCGAGACAGCATCCTGCCTCCGTGCACTTCGGGGTTCAGGAGGGAATTCAGCCCCCTCCCACAGAATGGCACACCCATGGAGAGCAGGCGCCCAAAGTGATGCGGAAGGAGGACGCCCCGTGCTCTCTGGGACCAGGGTCCAGGGCACGCGGGGCAAGGCCAGTGCAGAGCTTTCTTCTATGTGCATCTAGAGTTCAGCCCAAGTGGAGGACTCTGTTCTTTGACGTGCTGCTTATTTGCATTATTCGTTTGCCAGGACTGCTGTAACAAATCCCACAGACCAGCTGCCTTAAACCGTAGAAGTATATTCTCTCTTGGTCCTGGAGGCCACGAGTCTGAGGTCAAGGTATCAGCAGGGCTGGTTTTTGCTGAGGGCTGTGAAGGAGAATCTGCTCTGGGTTTCTGTCCTTGGCTTGTAGATGACATCTTCTCCCTTTGTCTCATCATACTGTCCTCCCTCTATGCATGTCTGTGTCCAAATTTCCCCTTTTTATAAGGACACCAGCCTATTGGATTAAGGCCTGTCTTAATGACCTCACTTTAACTTGATCACCTCTGTAAGGACCCGATCTCCCAATCAGGCCACTTTCTGAGGTCCTGGGGGTTAGGGCTCCAATTCTGGGGACACACAATTCAACAAATAACACTGCAAATGTGGTGGTGCCTTCCACCCAATTTCAAAGACCATTTGGAACCTTCCATGCCTTTCATTTTCAAGGAGAATTGACAGCAACACATGTCATCGTGACTCTTTGTTGAGCTAAGTTGAATAAATGAAGCAAAGTGATTTTATTGGCATATTTGAGGTACGTGGATTTGAAAATTTAGAGGTATTTACTGCAAATGAATTTAATAGGACATGAACTCATCCCACGATGAACTCATAGGACTCATCATCGCATCTATGAAATTAGAGGATCCCATACAGAAGCCGTTACATAGCAACTATTCTTTAAATTGCAACCTTTACCTGTTGTGAAATTGTATGGGTGGTATATGCCATTTTTATAAAACGGAGGCTATATTTATGCATGTCCACACAGAAAAAAATGGGAAGCAAATACTCTGGAATATTTCAAGGAAGATTACCTAGATTAACTCTGAATAGTTGGATTATAAGTAGTTTTTTGCTTTCCTCCTTGTGTGTTTATTTTCCAAAATTTTCTTTTCTTGGAAAAGAAGATGGGCACAGAGGAGATTTTTAAGGGTAGAAAATACTAATTTAAAATATATGGCTATAGGATAAAGTATAAAGCAAATTTCAATAAGGCAAACCACCAATCCCTAAAAATGAGGGATCTTTTTACCATAAAGGTCAGGATGAAAATGCTAGAAGCTGAATACAGTATTTAAGGCGGAATTATTTGTCTTTCAGAGGTGAAAGCAGGGGGCGGAAGAATTAGGAGGAATAATGAAGGTTAATGCGTTTGTCATGCAAGATCCTGTCATTTTCTTTTTAACCAACTTTTTGGCTTTCTTTGAAACCCTGCAGCTGAAGTTCTCTTCTGAAATTGGTTTCTACACCTTTAGGGATTAAATTAGTGGATTTTTTTTAATACTCAGTTTTTGGAATGTTACCAGGAGAAATATAGATGATTTTAAAATACTGGTGGCAAGAAATTAAATCAATTCTGTCCTTATCACAAAATGCTGGCAGAAAAGACTCTTCTGCTCTTCAGACAGATTCAGGGCCTTTGATTTGGAAGGGGCCTTTCATGGTGTGCCTTTGAAGTCACTGAGAAGCCACTGGTTTAATGACTGTGGTGGCTCTGAGCACCATCAGCTACCTGCTGGCTGACCCAGCTGTTTATCTTATTTCACTGCACGATCGCTGTGATTTCGCATCTGTGTCCATTTAAAATCTGATATTTCATCTAAGACACTCACGATCTTTTGTCAATAAAACATTATATGTAATGCCGTAGAAACACGCCTTAATATAATACCATAGGAACATGCCTTTTTTGTTTCTTTATAAACACAGTGATCAAAAAACACCTCAGAAGGGTGGGCTGAGATCTTTGGGGCTGGTTCTGCATCTTGTCATCTCTCCTGTGAAGGATATTGACCCTGGTAAGAATATGCAGTATCTGAGCCGTCACGGTCCCTGTGTCCCTTCTACGCCAGACATGCAGAGAGGTGTTTTTCCTCTTATTTATGACCCATCTGAGGCTCTGCTTGTCACGATGCTGCCATTTCAGGGGCTCCAGGATCCCTGAACCCATTAGCAGTCTGAATATCAGGATGCAACAGCACAAAAGGAAAACAGTGCCACACAGAAAAATAACTTCAGAGGAAATGCATCATCGGGGGATAGATGGTGTGAAGTAGCACTTGCTAAACAAGAGCTTCCAAGCCACCCTGAGGATGGGATGGACTTTTCTTTCCCTCTTTTGCCAAGTCTCTGCAACTCCTTGGTAGACAGAGTCCAGCAGAGGCCAGATGTTGGGGACAGAGGGGAAAAGGTTAAAAGATGCCTTGAAACATGTATTTTCCTTTCCCTTGATACAGAGATGCCATCCACTTGATATTGCCCAATAAATAGTGCCTCTACTGGAAAACTCCTTCGCTGATGGACAGATGGGGAGAGCACACTTGCTGCATGTCAGGTCCCTACCTGTGACAGCAGAAGCCAGAGGTTAGCATCTTTCCTTCTCAGGAGGGAACAGAGACTCGATAAGGGATTTCCCCAGCCATGCCCAGCTGGTGGGGTCGCTGGGACTCATGGTCCTCCACAAGATGTGGAACCCCCCTTGCCCTCACCCACCCCAGTGTGAGTTGGGGACCCTTTTCCGTGCCCCTGATCTTGGTCATCTTTGGTCAAGCTCTTACCCACCATATGAGATGGTTGGTTTAGTCTCTGTCCCTCTAGGTTGTGAGCCAAGCAAAGTCAGAGGACGTTCTCTTCTCCTGGGGATCCTCAGGGCCCGGCTCAGTGCCTGCCTCATAGAAGGAAAAGTAAATTGTTAGTCCAGGAGCGCGTCACCCCCGGGTTGCTTCCGGGCCTCTGTCTGACGCTAAATCCGTGACCTTCACTGCCCATGGTTTTGTGCATTGGTGAATGTACCTAATTTTGATAATCTGCTTTTGAAAAGAATCTTTCATTTCTTAGCCTGGGAAACACCAGAGTCCTCTAATTGGGGAATTTTCCTAATGCAGCCCCAGTGACAGGCTGACCCCAGGACTCTGAGAAGCCCATTCACTTCCCTCCCCTGATGGCTGGATAACAGGACTGAGAAGAAATGCCTCTGTGAGCCAAAGGCTTCTGTGGGTCCCTCTGTCCTTTGTCCCCTGTGGACCTGGCTCCATGAGGGTTGTCGTCTTTTCTCCAGTGTTGTCAAAGCAAATGCATGCCTAGGGAGAGCTCGTTCCAGAATTTTGTGGCACAATGGGCGAGTTGCTTGGGAAGATGGAGGAAGAAGGGGTGGAGACTTGGGGGGACCCTGGGGACCCTGGGGATGAACGGGGACCCTTACTGCTTCAGAAGGCACTTCGTTCCCCAACTCTAAGGGGCCTTTGGAACTGGTCACCCTCTAGTCACATTGCACCAAATTAAGCATCCAGCCAAGTTCTAGAGTGAAGACAGGTTTATCCACTTAATAGGTATAGATTCAGAAAATATTCTTGGACTGTCCATTGTGCCCCAAATTTCACCTGCTGGAATTCATTTCATATTTCATTCTTTCCAACCTTCTAGAATGAAAAATAAATATCTTTTCATGGGAACTTGTGTCTTATCCTAAAGATGAAAACAATATATACTGGCTGAATGATTTCCCAAGTAGACATAATCTGTCCAGGGTTCTGAGTTTGCATTAATGAGGAAGCAGGTTTTTGTGATTCCGTGTCCTGTGCGACATATGACTGGCATACCCAGTTTTATGGGTATCAATGGCAAAGTATGAAAGATGAGACCCTCCATGGCAGTATTCTAGAAATCGTATAATAAAAACCCACAGGGCTTCCCTGGTGGCGCAGCAGTTGAGAGTTCGCCTGCCGATGCAGGGGACGCGGGTTCATGCCCCGGTCTGGGAAGATCCCACATGCCGCAGAGTGGCTGGGCCTGTGAACCATGGCCGCTGAGCCTGCGCGTCCGGAGCCTGTGCTCCGCAACGGGAGAGGCCACAACAGTGAGAGGCCCGCGTACCGCAAAAAAACCCCAAAAAAACAAAACCCACAGAATGACAGCACAGATTCATGACTCACAGTCATAGCCCGTGAGAAAGCTGCAGATGAAAAGTTTCTAAGGCCGTATTAGAACAATTTTCTAAATCCTTGAAATGACTTGACTTCTTGAATCTTTTACTTGCTTTGGGGAAACATGTGGCCAGTCCGTGGTAGCGCTGCACAGGAGCCTGAGGGAACTTCAGTGGTACGAGCTACCCGTCTTTGTGTACAATGTTGCTATTTTGTTTATGACTTTTTGCAGTACTTTTGACTTTCTAAAATATTGCATTAAGATATTATTTGCCTTTTTTCAGCTTTATTGAAGTATAATGGACAAATGAAATTGTAACATACTGAAAGTGTACAACCGGATAATTTGACATATATGTATGTTATGAAAAGATTCCCACCATCGAGTTAATTTACACATCCATCACCTCACATATTTACCTTTCTGTTTTTTTTTGGTGAGAGCTCTTAAGTTTCACACTCTTGGCAAATTTCAATTTTATAACAGAGTGCTATCAATGACAGTCAGCGTGGTATGCATTGGACACTCAGACCTTCCTCATAACTCGGTTTGTACCCTTTTACCCACGTCTCCTGTTTCCCCCGCCCAGCCCCTGGCAGCCACCATCCTTCTCTCAGCTCCTATGACCCCCAACCCCAGATTGCACATATAAGTGATCCCAGACAGCGTTTGTCCTGATTAATGCGTTTCTTGGGGCCCTCTTAAATTCTGTGCCCAAGGCGAATGCCTCTCTCTCCTAACCCACTGGTGATACTCCAAGAACTCAGGTTTTGTGATAGATTTCACAAGGAAGAGTAGAGGACTGAGAGGTGACAGCACATGGAGGCTTGGGATGGACACGCAGCAGGCTTGTGTTTGAGACTGTCTGTGATGGGCAGGACGCCAGCATGCTTCCTATTCAAGCCGGCATCGTTGAGACAAGTATTCCTGATATGTTCACGGCCTCTACGTGTAGCACCAAAGGGGTCAGACACAGTGTAATGTCCACTCTGAGCTCAAAGTATAGGAGGAAATAGATCTGAAGACGCCTACGTGCCGGAAAATAGGCGTGGCCTCTTCCACTAGTGAAGTATCTAATATGAAAGGACCGTCCGTGACTTTGCAACTTGGTGGAAAAGAGCCACCCAGCCAAATTGATATGTGAGTGAGGCACCTCTCTCGTGTCACTTGAGGCCCCTGTGGGTGGCCGGCTGGCGTGGGCTCCGCAGACTTCAGGCAGGTCTGAAGTGACAACGTGTCACCTCCTGCCCACACCGTGCGTCCCCACCTCCTTCCCCAGGGCGTCCTCCTTTTTCCCGAGCAGATGCCAGGTTACAGACGCGGCCCAGACTAGAAGCATCAGGAATTAAGTTCTGTGGCGCATGTCTTGGGTCAGTGCAAGATGGGAGCTGGTGGATCCCGGGACACAGTTCAAGCATTGCCGGAGGGCGCAGGCTCGGGGTCTGGGTGCGCTTGGCGGTGCCAGAGGGATGACGAGTCCTCGCGTGGGCTGTCTGGGCCCCACTCCCCCACTCCCGCCTCATTACTGGCACCTCCCTCCCCAGCTGAGTTGTAGCACAAACGGCTCTTGCCTCAGGCTCTGCTTTCTGAGAAACCAGACTGACCAAACTAAGACATGTTCCTTGTTATTTTCCTGTAGCCTTTGGTGCAAGGGGGCTGTCAGGAAAAATGACTTCAAAAGTCATACTTGTCATGATTTAAAAGCATGATTTAAAATCATACTTTTTTTTTTTTTTCGGTACGCGGGCCTCTCACTGTTGTGGCCTCTCCTGTTGCAGAGCACAGGCTCCGGACGCGCAGGCTCAGCGGCCATGGCTCACGGGCCCAGCCGCTCCGCGGCATGTGGGATCTTCCTGCACCGGGGCACGAACCCGTGTCCCCTGCATCGGCAGGCGGACTCTCAACCACTGTGCCACCAGGGAAGCCCTGGGCTCCTTTTAATTGGGGTTTTTATTAGACTCTGTAATGCTATCCTTGTATTAGTTAACATCACCGAGGAAGGAAACCTCCCTCCCGAGACCCGTGGGAGTTGCCAGGTGAGGGTTTAAGGGCTGAGGACCCAGAGAAGACCTCTCCCGACCGTTGTTCTGCCTTATTCCCTCACATCACCTCACAACCGCTCTGCAGACACCCCAGCATCATGCAAGCCTCCAGCTTGTGCTGCAGAAGAAGGCGACTCCGATGCTGTGTGTGATGTTAACTTCTTGGGCCGTGTCCTTAGATGGGGACCTAGCATTTCCTGATGGTGAAATGGGCGCGAGATAGAAGAAGGGGGTTTTAATGGTGATGCATTTTCTCTTAAGTTATTTTTCTCTGTGGTGCTGTCTTCTTTCCCTCCATGTGGAAATCTCCCCACCTGCTGGGGTGGGGCCTCAGGAGGATATTGGGGGAGGCACAGGCTCAGTGGTTCCCAGGGCAACTCTGGAGCCAGTGCTTCTGGGTTGGAGCTCAGGCTTTGCCACCTCCCTGCTGTGTGACCTTGAGCAAGTCCTCTGTGCCGGGGGATACGATGTGTAGGGTGATGCTGATGAGGACAGTGGTGCTACCTACCTGGTTAGGGATGCCGTCAGAATTCACTGATGCCCAGGACCACTTGGGGCATGTCTGGCTTTAGCACCTCGACATCCAGCCTGACTCAGACCCTCTCCAGGTACAGATTCAAGGGAATTTCAGCCACCTCACCTGGTGATAAAAAAAAAATCACGTGTGTTGACTGCTGTAGACCCCAGGAACAGGAGAGCTATTGGATGTTCCCCCACTGCTCTCAGCCTTGCCTTAAAAATGTCTCCAGGTCTCAAAGAATTCTGAAATGAGGTGCTTTCAAAGACTACTTTTTTTTTGTCAGGATCATTTTCTGATCCGAGACACCATCTCCTTATGACATCTATCAGCTTCATTTTACCTTCATCATATAAGACCTGACCCAAAACCCCTATCTTAGAAATCCTTAAAAATGAACCCCTCTTCTCCCCTGTGCACACTTCATCTTGGTGTTCTTTAGGTTTCTAAAAGGTGATCTTTTATGGAACGAAGTATTCACAACATTTGAAAAATGTCAGTGTTTAAGGCATTTAAAGACAGTGGGGCTGGGTGTGCACCTATTTTGTACTTCTATGCCATTGAATTTGACTTTATTCAACTCTAAAACCCTGTCCTTTTATTCCGTGGAATTCACTTTGTTTTCTGAGTTGTCTATGAATTACGTGAGGAAGGCTGGAGGGGTTAAACCCTGGAGCGGTTCAGCCCCCAGGGGTGGCTGCTGTGCCTCTAGCTTGATCTTTCACGATGGTGATCAGATTTCCATAGAGCAGCGAACTTACCAGCTTTGTGTTTAAAAAGAGGAGACAGAATAAGTACAGGCAAGAAGAAAGTGGCATTTTTACTTGCAAATCGACTGTATTTAAGAAAGGTGTAATTTGGTTTAAATCAAGATGATGTGTATTACAGGTTGAGATTTTAGATAATGATGCCATGACATGGGGAGCTCAATGGAGTTTATTGACGATCAGTTGATGCTTGGCCAGATGCAGCCTTCTTCCTCCGCGGGAACATGGGCAGGTCTGGATTCTGAAAATTCAAGAACTTTCAAGTGAAATATGAAGAAAGAACCCACACTTATCTAGCCTTTCCTTCCACTTCCTGCCAGAGAAAGGTGGTTTTTCTTCGCAGGACGAGGCAGAGCACCCCCGTGACCCCGTGAACTCCCCCGTGGGTGGGAGTTTGAGCTTCTTGTTGACTGAGATGGGGTGTGTGTGTGGAGCGCGCGTGTGTGTGTGTGTGCACACGCGTGTGCGGCATGTGTGTGGTGGGGTTGGAAATAAACGGGAGGCTTGGCTTTGCCTCTCTCTCGAGTTATCAAATGTACCAGGTAATAAGCGTACACAGGGATGGTTAATTTTGTTCACATAAGTCTATATCATTCATTCACCCTGTTTATTTACACTAATCAGAACTTGAAAGCAAGATTTTCCCAGATGATCCGGCTTCTGTTAATCAAGTGTTGGCCAAGGACCTGGGAATTTCTCATGGCAACCCTGAGCAATATTGGGAACTGATGATTTTTTTTTAATATTGTTTTTAGGCTGAAGTCTTGGACCCAAATATAAATTTTAAGGGCACACTTATCCCTGGTGGAAGTCATCTATATTGATTTTCTCCTTGGTCAGCGCCTTGCCTCTCTTTCCATGATCCCATCAGATAGTTACATAACGATGACAATTCCTGAAACACACTGACCTTGGCAAGGAAGTCCAGTCTCCAGTGGTAACTTCCATCCAATTAGCTACATGACCTTGGACAAATCAGGCTCCCTGCCTGGCCTCATTTTCTTCACCTGAAATTTAGAGACTTTACAATCACTTTATTTTTTTTTCAACTCAAAGCATATTTTCTGATAATGACCAGAAAATTGGATTAATGAGATACTTCTCTCTCTAAGGACTCGAACAATTCCAAACATCATGTTAATTAAAGACAGTCGCTGGGTAAGCCTCAAGGAAACATGCCTATACGTTTGCATATAGAATACAGTGCACATAGCTCCCCAGACCACATATCCAGAGAATCATGCCCAAAGATTCAAGACTAACCATAATATATTCATACTTTTGGTCGACCTGGTAAAATGAAAACACACAGCTGTTATCAACTGTTATAAACACGGACAGAAAAATAACTCAACAATAGGAGAAACTCTATTGACATAAGATTTTTTAGTTGATTCCAATTTATTTGAAGATGAGGCATTGAACATAGTGATTGGAACAAAACGATAGCAGTGTAATCATTGACAAAAGGGACAGCTCTGATCTCGCGGCTGGCACAAACTCTTGGCTGTTTCCCTCATATTTTTGATGCTGTTCTGATCCATCAACAGTCTCCTCTCTGGTTTCCTTGTGACTAGTGACTAGTGAACTGCATGCATAGAGCAGTGGATCTGGTCCAGTGGGGTGGTGGTCTGTGACGTTCCGGTACATCCTTTCACGGGCTGATCTTTTCCTGGTCTCACGAGCATCATGCTTTAACCATCTGAGCTAAAGTAACACAGAACTTGATATAATGCAAGAGGTATTTGAAGCAATAAGAGAGACGAAAATAATCCTGAAAGTGTCTGATAACAATTTCTTTCTTTTTTTTTTATAATGCCTTTAGCGACAAGGAGCTGGGGCAACCAATGGAAAAGACAAGACATCTGGTGAAAATGGTAAGACCCCATGAATAGTCCAACTACTTACTTTTTTCCCGTCTGTAGCCTTGGGCATATGGCAGGTGCGGATCATAGCTTCCATCCTGATCGGCTACTATGTACGTCTGCACTTTGGTTTGGAGTGGATTTTAGCAACTCAAAGTAAACACCGTGGTCTGGCTTTACAAAGAAAACTGAGCTAAATGCAGTGATGAGAACACTTTCCTTCCCAAAGGAGGACTCCCATTTTGGGCAACATGGTTACAATGCAAATATCGTTCTCTGTTTTCTTCATTAGGGTTGGTGAGAATCGTCCGAGTTGGTGTGAGGATAAAATGAGATCAAATGAGAGAAGCGCTTTGAAAACTGTGAAGGGCTCAACTTCACAGGAAAGGAGGGTTAAAACTCGCTTCTCTCTCCCTCGTACACAGAGCGCGGTGCTGGACCGGGGGAGGTCCTGGCTCAGTGTCACCGCAGGGATTCACCAGCAGATAACAATAACTGGCAGAGACCAGAGCATTTGCCTCCTTGATTCCAGTCTCCACCTCAGCCTTAAACTGTAGGAATGATCATTACATTTTATGGATGGGGAAACAGACTGGGAGCAGAAGAGCTGGGATATGGCCAGGAATGGGAAGAGTGTGGACTTGGAAAGAGACAGAGCTGGGAGGAAGCCCAGCTCCCCAGCTTTAGCGGTTGTGATAGAGGGTGACTGGTCATAATGAAAAATCGCCAAGTAAGTGCCGAGGGTTAGTTATGGTTCTGTGGGGTTAGGTTCTGGGTGTTCCTACTTTTTCTTAGTTACAAAATGAACACACTTTTTACGGAAAACTACTCCTGCTTCCTGCTGGATGCAATTTAGGCTGGTGTGCGTCCAATTGTGGATAATGCCAATCTCAAAAACCAGCTGTAAAAATTCCTTAGAGCCCTGAAAACAACTTAGGGTCCTCAGTCATGAGTCTGAGTGTGGCCTGAACAAGACTAAGGTACTAGAATCTTTCTCTGTGGTGCGCTCATCTGGGGCCTTGCTGACTCAGCTGCCTGTTTGGCACCATCGTACTGGACAGGGTCTGTGTGGTGGTGACCGCTGGGATGAAATGGTCATTATATTAATAAGCAGAGGGATTGGTGCCCAAGAATGTCCTGATCAGACCTGGGGGATTGAGGAGGGTGGGGGAGGAAATAAATTCTTTCATAAGCCTTTCACGATGCCCACGGCGTTTCTCATCTTCTCTGTGTGGGCTGTGGTGGGGGTGGGTTATTAACAAGGAGGTCAGGAAGCAGAGAGGAGCAAAATGAGAGCTGCTCAAACAGAGAAGGAAGGACGGCCACACGGGTGCTTCCCGGTTTGCTGGGCTCACAGATTCATATCCACCTCATCATTGGAGTTCACAGCCATGGAATCTGCCAACCTCGGAATCATTGTATTTAGAGTCAAAAGGCTTCTCAGAGATGCCCTTGGGCAGCAGTTCTCAAACATTTTCCTGTCACAACTTCTTTCCATTCTTAAAACTTCTTAAAGACCCCTAAGAGCTTCCATTTTTGTTGGCTATATCTATTGATGGTTCCCACATTAGAAATTAAAATGGAGAACTTGTTAAAGGGTTTACTTATTCATTCATTAAAAATAAAGTGACAAACCTATGACATGTTAACATAAATAACATTTAAAAAATAAAAAGTGATGATATTTTCCAAGACAGAAAAAAAAATTTAGTGGAAGAGTTTTGTATTTTTGCAAATCGCTTTAATGTCTGGCTTCATGGAAGATGGCTGCTTCTCCATTCAATCTGTTGTAATAGCACGTGTTGTGTAGCCTCTAGAAAATTCTATGAGAATTTTCTATGTGCACCTGTGAGCAGATGCAAATTTTAAAAGCTACTAATACCTTAGTACCATGAAAAAATAATTTTGCTTTTGTGGGTTCCCTCAAAGGAAGGAAGTGCCCCCAGGGTACCTCATCCACACTTTGAGAACTACTGCTCTAGGCAACTCCCAGGTCATACAGGAGTTATGGAGTCTGAGATCAAGCAGAGAGGTGACCAAGGCAAGACTAGGTCCTTTGTGCTTGATACATCAGCAGCGCTGTTTTCCCCTGGCATCCACGGGTCCTTCAAAGCAAGTCTACATGCTCTGCTTTGCACCAGAGGGAATTACCAGCTGTTATAGAAGACACTACCTTCTGCTATTCTAAGGCATGAAATTTCCTTCAGATAAAAATTGATCCACTCTAGTGAAAATTGTGTGTGCCTTTTCTGGAGGTATAAAAGTTGATAGAAAGAAAAATATTCAAGGTGCTACGGATAAAACTTTTCTTTATGTAATTCTAGATATTAGAGGATATTCATTTTTGAATAGAAAAAGTTAGAGATTATTTGATAGCTATAAAATAAAGGTGCTGTATACATTCAAATTGCTATTAACATGTTCTGTCTTAATTTCAGATAAAACTGCTCATGTGTGATATACGTACATGGTATTTTATTATAATATTAAGTTTGTGCTTTTGCCTCTAAAGATGGACAAAGACAAAAGTCAGTAACAACCCAACAAAGATTGGGGTAAAGATTTCTAGAAATGGTCTAAAATATGTTTTCCTAAAAATCTAAGTTGTGTAATTCCTTATTCTTAAATTCATAATATGAGACGATCATCTTGGAATTTCTGTTTTAACCTAATATTACATTCCATTGAAATTCAGATGATTTTACTCTGTCATCACGGGTATCTAGAGAGATCTTTTATCTAATGTATATTTCCTATTAATACAAATGAAGCTGCCTACACATGTGGAAGGAACAGGGACCCATGAGAGCAGAAATATAAGGCGTAGACTATCAAAATGTTATAAGGTGGGGATAGTAGTCAATTCATTGTAAAATGAACATCCCTCAATTTTGTTAGTTGACTACAAGCCAAAGTGTTCTTATTTCAAATATTATGAATTTATTTGAGATCTGTAACACAAAGCAATGAAGGCTATGGTAGTGAATTATGGATGACTTGAAATTCTAAATTGGATCAGAGAAGACACAAGTCAGCTACATTAAAACCCCAGTGGGATCTAAAGTCTTGGGCTCTGCTGAAATTTTATTATATTGAGTATTATCTCAAAAGAGCCATTGGCTGGGGATCTGGATTCTCTTAAGATTTATTTTTGTGTCGCTGTTTTTGTTGCCGTGGTATTTGACATATATCCACCCCGTACTATCCAGAACAACCCTGAAATTGTCCTTATTCTCCAGGACACCAACTTCTGGATACACAACCCAGCAAATCCGGATGTTCCTCATCTCACCTGCAGCGTGAAGACGTTTTTTTTTTTCAGAAATATTAGGGTTGTATTATGTTTTAATTTAAAAAATAAATTCATTAGGATCTTGTTGGTTCAGGGATTTTCATTCCTATATGAACAAAGTACCCTTATGATTTGAGTAGTTTAGGCTAAGGACTTAGTTTGGTTCTAGATATAATGCCCTACTTGAGTGAAACAACAGTTCAGACCTCCAGTTACCGTTCATCTGCTACATTAAATTCAAACATGTTTATAAATACAGACACTACCATCTGAATCTAGATTATTCACCAGTCGTCACCAGTTTGGACACAGTCAAAAGATCTTTTTGTAAGACAATAATTTCACTGGATCTCTTGATTTATATCTTGATAGTCATCTTTCAGAGAGACTCTAAGAGTTAAATTCCTTTATTGACCAACAAAAATAGGAAAATACTGGAAGTAGAGTGGTTGCTGGGAGACTTCCAATCCGAAGGAAAGATTATAAGTAATAAACTTCTGGTGGAGCTTACTTTCAGAGCTTGGAGGCTTACCGAAGCTAAATTGAATTTCTAAAACTGGAATGGATTTCTTTTGACTTAGTGAACTGTGATATATTTGTTTCCAAAAGTCTGTCTTTGGAGGTGAGAGGCATGTGGACATACCTGAGTTTGATAAGAGAATCCCCCCACCCCACCCAATCCAGGCTGTAGGTAGATGCCCAGAAGGAAGGTATCGTTCTGAAATACCATGGGGCTCACCGCCATTGTAGTTTCTTTGAGATGTGAGTAGCCGAGCAAAAACTCAGCCCAACTTGAATAGGGGTTTCTTCTTTGGAAAAGAGGTCCTGGCTTGAGAAATTTCTAGTAGGTGTGGGATTATGCTAGGAGCACCTAAGATTTGGTTTGCTTTGATATGATTATACAATTACTAACAATGAATAAGATCAAATGTTGTTGTACTGGGTACTCTCCTCTCCTTGCTTTGAATAAAACTAAAAATCATACACAGTTAAGTTTATCTCACCTTTGGATTTGAGGGAACACACACACACACACAGAGTAATTTTGTTTTTCTGCTATCAAGTAGGTAGAGAGAGATTGATTCAGAGGGACCTGCATTCATAGGCAGAGAGATACACTAGCATTTATCTGAGCCTGACTTTTCAAATAAGAAATAAAATTCAAAGAGTTATTCCCAAAGCACTTTGCACACTGCCCACCCCCTTTCCCCCTTGACTCCAGAGCGCACAGCAGACGCCCCATTTTTTCCCTGTGGTATTCTTGATGACCTTTCTATGCCTATGCATCGACTTGGGCAGATTGTCTGGGGGTTCATTTATTCTATCGCCTCTCCTTGGTCTGTGGAAGTGTGTGGGGCAAGGTCTTGTGTGCAAGGATGGAAGATCAGCTTGGAGTAGAAAGGGACTGCTTTGAGGCCGGGAACAGAAGGGGACTTACTGTGTGTTTACTACCGCACCCAAGAGAGAAGTTCAGTTCTGGCAGGAGGTGCTGCCGGGCTGGTCTGGTTCCCTGGGCCCAGGGAGGTTAGGATGGAAGGCAAGGGGGGAAATACAATTTCCAGAAAGGCCATGGAGGGATCATCTCCTCTAACTGCCTGCGGTGGACACATGACTCGATTCTGCTTCTAATACCAGATGGGATAAATCAGAGTCTGAGGCTGGATTCAGAGAATTTGGATGTGTGTCGGTTCTGCAGGCTGCTCAGGGTTCTGGAAGCCGGAGGGGGGGCGGGGGCTGTGAAGCTCTCCTCCACCCTGAGGATTAATATGCCAATTCTGCATGAATCTCAGTATGAGTTTAGGTGGAAACTTACCGCGCTGAGCCTCTAAACCCCTTCAAACAGGGAAAATGATAACCTTGAATGTTGAGCTGCCACAGGTCTCAGAAATGTGCAGGTTAAACTTTCAGAGACTGCATCTGGCTGTGGGAAAAGCACCCCCCTGAGGTAATCAATCACTAGGGTGTGCAACGATTCCCAGGCCAAGAAGCTCTAAATCAGTTTCCTGTTAGAGCGCTAAAACCCGCCTGAAGTCTCGCATTCACCTGGACTGATGTATTGTGTGTGCTGCCCTGAATCCCGAGTCACACAGAGCTTTCGAGGTGAACAATCAAACGGTTCTGGTCTCTGTCGGGGGTCGCTTGGCCCTTTCTCCCCTTCTTTTTCTGCATTTGAAGTAACCAGAGAAAAAAATTCGAAAAAGAATGGATGAAATACGAACACGGCTTCCAAATACTATTAGCAGGACGTGCCCTTTGTGCTATTGGCTCTGAACTCTCTAAAGAATCTTTGTTCCGGAAGGAAGATATGGATACACATGTTTGCTTCTGATATGGATCCAGATGAGGAAGGAATGAAACTGGAATTGCTTATGAAGCCTGGCTTTTAATCAGGGTATCCACACACACCTGGTCAATGGGTACTATCGTTCAACAAGTGAATCGATTCTTTGTGAAGGTTATTTTAGGGATTAGTGCTGACAGGGAATTTATTACTGCCGATCTTAGTTACAAGGGTGATTTCCCCCCTTCAGGCTGAGCGTTATAATAACGTCAACATGCTAGTAATACCTTGGATAAATACGATGCTTCTAATTCAGTGTCTTTGAAATAAACATGCTTGAAGCATTGTTAATAGACACGGAGCCTTTTACCTGCTCTTGGTTATAATTCTCTACGTCTTTAGGCGTTTGCATAGTTTAAAATGCTCTCACACACAACCGATTCCGTGGCCGACTTGGGAGGTGGGTAGGGGAGGTGATGTCAGGCCAAGTTCCTTGAGAAGTCAGGTGATAGGCCCCAAGGTCACATAAATCACAGGAAAGACAGCAGGTCATCTGGACTGCCATCTAAACACACCAGCTTGTCCCCAAGTTCGCTCTCTCCTGAGTTCTCCTTGACGGGGAGTCTTGGGTGTAAACTGGCCACTGGGGTGGGCTGTGGTCTGAGCCCATAGAACTGAAGGAAGTTCACAGACTTACACCTTGGCCAGGCTGGAAACCGTAGTCTCATCAGCACCATCTTTTCATCAGTTTACTTAACTGTTCTCTGGCAAAGAGGTGTGATCACAGGCTAATTACAGGGACAGCCCTGCTGATTTTCAAAACTAAAAAACTGAAGCGATATTCTAATTTGTAGGCTTATCCTTATTTCCTCTTCCCTTCCCTCCTCTCTTCCTGTCTTTTAGAGATTATATGTTACAGCTTTAGACTAACTGAAGATAGAATTTTGTATCATACGGAGAAGGCCCATATGCTTTAGCGTTATAAATTATAACTGTTAGTTATAAATTATGCTGAAAGAATTGCTACTCAAGATCTTTTTAAGCCTATGAAGTAGCTTGTACCAGGAAAATGATGATCCGTCTATCCTTTGCCCCGATCAGGAGATAGGAATATTTCCTATTCTGCTTATCAGTTATTTGTATGGACGTAATGCGTCTCAAGTGCTTGAATAGGTTTTGCTCTTTTAAGTAGGTGATACGTTGATAATTTTATTTATAGAATTAATTTGCACAGCAAACAGCTTTTCAGAAGAGAGAAACAACTAGAATTTCAGCCTGAGCTACATTTCAGCCTGAGCTAAGATGGTTGAAATTTGTAGGGTTCCTATCAGTGGGTGTATCTGTGATTACAAAGGCATGTAGAAATCCTTTTGAGCAACAGAGTGAGCTGAATTGTCTTCAGAGACTGGACCTCCTCTTAGGCTGGACCTGCTGTCTTATCTGAGTTGTGCAGGAAAAGGAAATCTCCGTGTCTCTGTGATCATCTCCTGGCATCCTTAGAGCACCCACAGAACTCACTCAGACCCGAGGGCAGAAGTCTCCCTGGGTCTCACCAGAAGGTCCTCTGCCGGCGATTCTAGAACGTCATTGTGGGGTGAGCCCCGGGGGACTGTTGTGTGTTTCTGTAAAGTCCACTGCACACGATTGATGGGTTTCGTCCAACATTCTTAATCAGTAACGAGTTGGAGTTTCCAATCAATCCTAATTAATTGCCATGATTTGGCCCTGAATTCAGACGATTCAGTCAAGAAATGGTGCTATTTCACTCCAAGTACAATTTTTTATTCTTTCCTAAGTGAGCCCCTCGTGCTCAGGAAGTGACCGCTTTTCACTAACTTTGGCAAGCTGAGGACAGACTGGCTCTGAGTCCTCTTTTAAAAAAACTTTTAAATTGAAGGATAACTACTCTACAATATTATATAAGTTACAGGTGTACAATAGCAATGGACATTTTTAAAGGTTATACTCCATTTATAGTTATTAGAAAAAGTTGGCTGTATTCCCCGTGTTGGACAGTATACCCTTGTAGCTTTTTTTACACCTAGTAGTTTGAACCTCTTACTCCCCTATCCCTATATTACCCCTCCCCCCTTCCTCTCCCCACTGGTTACCACTAGTTTGTTCTCTATATCTGTGACTTCTTTTCTGTTACATTCGCTAGTTTGTTGTATTTTTTAGATTCCATGTATAAGTGGTATCATAGAGTATTTATTTGTCTTTCTCTGTCTGACTCATTTCACTCAGCATAACACCCTCCAAGTCCATCCCTGTTGCTGCAAATGGCAAAATTTCATTCTTTTTTATGGATGAATAGTATTCTACTGTGTGTGTGTGTGTGTGTGTGTGTGTGTGTGTGTGTGTGTATCTCACATCTTCTTTATCTGGAATCCTCTTTTTAAGAGTGACTTCAAAATGTGATAGTGGGTTTAGCTGGCCCTGCGCTAAAAGCTAGTCTAGCAGACCAGCAGCATCACTGTGGCTTTGCCTCACAGAGGGCAGGTGCCTCCCACTTTGGGGGGAGGCAGGAGAACAAAGGCCGTGGATCACCACAGTGGAGGTTGTCTCGAGGTTGGCACGGTGTCACCCAGCCACAGGCTCTAGAAGACAAACCTCTATAAGCTCATCCTCAGCTGTTCTCTGATTGCTGCCTCTTTACATCTTTGGCTCTCTGCAAAGGACAGGGCTGGCTGTATCAGTTGTAGGGTCCAGGGAATATTGAAAGCATGGACTCCTTCTTAAAAATTATTAAGCAGATCATTCAGTCCAGCCCTGGCTATTCTGAGTGAGGGTCCCTGTGCACGTTGCCTGCCGTGCAGCCGGCCCGAGGGGTGCCACAGACAAACTCCTTTTTAAAAACAATTCAATATGTATCATTCATTTCACAATATGTTTTTTCCCAGCACTTTCTAAATTGCTACCCTGGTTTAAGCACAGCAGATAGATAATGGGAACTTTTTAGTATGAGAACTGATTTGCATCTAATTAATTCTCCAAGTCAGGGGTGCAAAACTTCCCTTCTCTTTATATGTTTCCTTACCTTTTAATGGCCTTGGCGAATATTCCTGGATCACTTTGTATATTGGTTGTGACTCTGTAGGATTTCTGGTTTGGATTCTGGCTTTGAAGAGGATTAGAGATGGCTACAGGGTCTTCGGCTGCTGGAGAGGGAGTTCTAAATCCCCTCCTCCTGCTTTGGGGCAGCTGGGACTCCTCAGGCCAATAGCACACAGCAGAGGGGAGGCCTGTGAGTGTCCGGGCTGGGACCTTAGGAAACTGGCAGCTTCTGCTTTTTCTCTCTGGGAACGTTTGCTGTGGGAGAAGCCAGTTGCCACTTAAGAAGTCCTGCTACCTTAAACCATCATGCTGTGAGGAAGCCCAGCTAGCTCGTGGGGCAGCCATTTGGAGAGATGCCCACCCAGCCAGTGACTGTGCCAGCTCTCCCCACCCGGCTGACAGATGTGTGGGTGAAGGTCCTCGGGTGACCCCAGCCCCAGGGCCTTCTGGCTGCAACCGTGTGGGCGTCTCCGTCCAAGAGGAGCTCAGCTGAGCTTGCCAACCTACAGAACTGGGGGCAAAGAATACTCAGATCTTGTGCCTAAGCTGCTAATTTGGAGTGATTCATTCCCCGGGAATAGTTAACTGGGACACACGTAACCCACTCATCTTTGCTAACCCATCGGTTGCTTCTCCTTCACTCACTCTGCCCTCCTTCAAGTATATCCTGGATCATTTTCTTTGCCGGTTAGTATAGCATCCCTTCAGAATGCAGACCTTTGGGTCCTTAATAACCAGAAAAGCGATGCTGCAAAACACTCTGGACTCTAGCTTGGTTTTGCTCCTTCATTCCTTCATCCATTTATTCAGGAGATATTTGCTAAGCACCTAATATACGTTGGAGATGGTACTCAGAGCTGGGGATGCAATACTTTAGAAAAGCAATGCCGGGAG
The DNA here is from genome assembly GCF_039906515.1 of Pseudorca crassidens. Taxonomy (NCBI): domain Eukaryota; kingdom Metazoa; phylum Chordata; class Mammalia; order Artiodactyla; family Delphinidae; genus Pseudorca; species Pseudorca crassidens. Next base: position 143,846,150 of record NC_090300.1, read on the forward strand.
AGTGAGGTCGGATGTCCTTAGTAACGAATGTATCAGTCACAGTCCCGGGAGAAACCAGAGGGCACCTTCCATGTGAGTAATTCGAGGAGAGTTAACTACCAAGGGACCATTTGCAAAGGTGCGTGCAGGGTTCAGGGTAGCCCACCAAGAACAGCGTAACACCTCAGACTAGAAACCGCAGGGCCTGCAGGGAGGCAACAGAAGCCAGAGAGGGCGCTGTGTGCAGAAGCAGCCTGTGGTCTTCTGAAGGACATAGCTAAGCCTCGGGCAGTTTTGCAAACTTCTAGGGTTGCCAGATTCAGCAAATAAAAATACAGAATGCCCAGTTACATTTCAATGTCAGATAAGCAAAAAAAAAAAAAAAAAGTATAAGTATATCCCATGGAATAGTTGGAGCGTACTTATGCTAAACTTGTTTTTTGTTGTTTATCTGAAATTCAAATTGAACTGAACAGTCTGTATTGTATCTGACAACCCTAGCAGGGAAGGAGGCAAGGGAATAAATACCCAGATCTCGTTCTGTCTGTCTTCTGATTGCCTCTAGGACCACCCTTGGGATGAATCCAACCAAAGCCACAGCACAATGGTTAGGGAAAGGGTGGAGAGTGAATCAGGAGGGGCGAGAGGTGAGAACTGCCTTGCATCTTACCCCTGCACTTCTCCGACTGGGCTGTGGGCCAGGTCACCCGTGCCCTTCTCAGTCTTCCCTAATTAAAAATGTAGCCTGTTATACTGTAAGTGATTGCAGCTTTACAAAAACAGAGTAGGAGTGATTTTTGTACCCAAATTCTGGATTGGTTTCAGGACAAAAATAAAAGGAAAGAAAAGAAAAGCAGTCCATCAATATCATCCTTTTATTTTAACTGCGGTGTTGTTGGTTGGCTTAATAATTCTAAAAGAAGGAAAACTGTCAGACCTTTTGGGAAAGATGACATATTTGACATTCTTAGAGCAATTAGGCTGTCCCTGTAAAGGTTAATGTGTGTTCACACAGTCAGTTTTAGCCTCCCAGCTCAACTCAGGTGTCATTCAAGGGTCAAGGGAGGTGGCCAGAGATGGGGGGTGCTTACCGGGAATGCAGCCAGGACGGGGGTGAGGCTGGACATATCTCAGTCCAGTCTCAAGAGAAACCTTATGGAGAGGCCAGCCAGAAAAGGGGGTGGGGGGCAGAGCAGGCCTGGTTCCCCCCTGAAGTCAGGGTTATTGGGACAGTAGGGAGAGGACAGCAGCTTACAGCCTCCTGGGATTTGGGGCCACCAGGGCCCAAATAGGGATGGGGCATGTCCAGGCCTCCTCCAGTGAACTGGGGCTGGAAGCCACACCAGTTTCCAGAAAAACTGCTTTCAGTGTGCATGTGGGATCTACTGTGTCTGTGGATAACTCAGCCAGCCGCCCTGGCCACCAGAAAGGTGGGAGAAGGGGGGCTGCCAGGAATCCAGGTGTCCCCCGGGAGACCTCGACAAACTTCCGTCTGGCCTGGGGCAGGAGTATTGATCTGGGATGGACGGCACCGTGCTCTCCCAGCCAGCGCTGCAGATTAGAGATGCTAACCTTTGCCTTCCCTGTCCTGGGGAGGCATCAAAGAGCAGATTTGCTTTCATTTTGGTCCCTCTTGGATTCCTGGGTCCCAGAACTTTGAATTAAACTTCAAACTTGTGACTGTGAGATCAGCTGCTTAAAAGAATATGAGAAATGACCATCTCTTTCTTTTAATTAAGTACAAACCAGAACCCAAATCTTCATCCCTCCCCTTCCCCACACAACCAGGGAGATTGTTCTTTTGGGCACCACGGTGAAGATATTTCCCAAAGAAATGAGGATTTGAGCCCCTTTAATATAAGCCAGAATTTGAAACTTCAAGAGGGAAGAAGCAACACTGTGGGATCATTGAATTTAAAAGATAATTATTTATAGACTTCACTTTTTCCAGCATTAAGGTGAAGGAATATTTATTATTATTATTTACAGAAATTGCCACTTATGAGTGAGAAGACCAATTACTTGCATATTACTAGATTTAATTTAATAAGACATTAAAAAGTTATATTTTTCTTGAAGATTACCCCCTTTCTCTCAAAAAGCAAACTAAAGAATAAATGCTTCTTATCAACCCTCTGGGATGCTTTTGGGTTCTTGCTACAGCTGTCCTGTTCCAGCTGCCACTTTCCTTCTTCCTGTTGGGATCTAGAATTGAGTCGACCAATGATCAACTGAAATATGTATTGATTCGACAGAGCCAGACCTGGGGGGCCGCAGGGGAAGGATGGGAAATGGGCAGATGACGAGGTGGCCTTCCTCACAGTATTTATTTAGAACACTCCTTATTTATTTATTTAGAACACTCCTTCCAGGAACTTACGATTATGCGAAATGGAAGTTCGCTCTATTTCTATGCTTGGCAAGTGGCTTCTTCAGTCTTTCCAAAGCACATTCTTTTCTCTCTACCCTTCCCCCCCGTCCCAGACCCTGAAGATAATTGAAAAATTGAACTGCACTCTGGCATTCATTTAGAAAGCAAAATCTCCTCGGATGTCAGAGGGATGCTTTCGTGGCTTTGGTGCTGATGCGAGGGAAGTCACTCTCCCTTTAGACTCGTCCAATCACAATCAGCTCACAGAGCCAAGCATCCTACATGGCAGGGCCCATTTCCCACAGCACAGTGATCACTAATCGTGCTCATCACAGTGAGATGAGGCTTCTTGTCTCTGGCCTTCCTTAGGCTTCGGGGTTTCGGGGTTTCAGAATTTCAAGGCAAACATGAACCTCTTGGCAGTTTGAATTGATGTGCGCTCACCAAAATTCAATTTCTCACCAGCCCATAAAGACCTTGTTTTTATAGTGAGCTTTAAAGATGAGCTGGGTCATCAGACACAGCCCATGGCGATGCCTGTTGTAGATGACAGTGCATTTTCTGGCTGCTCTAAATGTTCCTCCCAGGTAGTCACGCTCAGTAATTGTTTCCTAGGAATTTCAAAAGGAATAGAGAAATGTTTAGAATCAAATTTTTGCTGGGTCTATCCATGGAAGAGCTGACACCACATCTGCCTCCTCTGCAGGGCTTTTCCCCTTTCAGTCAATTGCTTTTAAGGTTCTTTACTTTTTAGCCATTCCCCTGATCGCAGAGCTTCTGAACCTGCTCGGCGGCGTGGTCTGGCCTGAACACCCCTTCTGTGTCTCAGTTTTCTCGTGAAGCGGGTGGGGGAAGGGTGAATCCCCAGAGTCTCTGGTCCCTCTGCCATTCTATGGTTTGGCCATTTGCTGGCGGCTCACTCACAGTGAATCATTTCACTTTTTTGGTCCCCATGTCCTCTTTGTGGGACGATGTTCTCTTTGGACTCTTGTCTAATTTGGCTACATTCTGATTCTGTCTCTTTTCTGTACACATCGAGGGAATGTTGCCAGTGAGTCCAAAGAAGAAATGAGATGCTATTTCTTGGTGGAAGCAGTAGAGGGGAAAGAAAGTACAGTGGACAGAATCTGAATCAGATTGTCACTGGCTGTGGACATGTGATAACTAACGTTAACTATCTCAACAAAATGGGTTAAAATGGAAAAATACGGCCTTTTGTCTGGACAAACTGCGTTTCCGAATGTGGCTTATTTCCGTGGATGTTTCTGTGGTGTTCATTCAGGTTGACAACGAGGCTGCCCGGCTGGGGACCGGCCTCCAGGCGAGGACAGGTGTAGACGACAAGAGTCCATGCATGAAAGGGACACAAAGAGGTGGGTGGCCTCCTAGGGCGAAAATGGACACACCTGTGCACATAAAGAGGCTGCTGTCAGTGCTCCCTTAACCCCTGAAATTAAATTGTTACTGTGATTTTGCAGCCAGAAGGTATTGCAATTTTCTTTTGAAACTTTATAACCATTTCCCTTGTGGGCCAAGCAATGCCACCATTTGCCCTGAATCATTGGAATGGTATGTGAGGTTGTCAGCGGTGTACCCTCCCCAGCCCCATGGCAATTGAATATTGAGTTGCAGCTACTTCTGGAAAATGTCTCACTTGCATTTTCTATCAATCCAGCCCATTGACATCTTAAATGACAACAAGGCGTGCAGGAACGGCACTATAATTTTGAAATCATGAGCTAGATTAGTGTAGGGAAGGCTAGCGTAGGGAAGGCTAGCGTAGGGTCTTTGAAGGCATTGTGAGCGAGCTGCAGATAAGATGTTCAGTCTTTCAGTCTTTTTCTGTTCACACACCTCAAAGGTGAACAAAACAAAACAAAAATCTTGCCAATTCCATATCTGGGCTGGAAGCAGCCTGCTAGGTTGCCCTGGCCATTCACAGCTGGCAGAATAGAAGTCCCTGCTGTGTAGATTTTCAGTTCAGCTTAAAATGACTTTAGTGAAAGGTCAGATGCTATGGCTCTGGGAGCACATTGTTCTCGAGCAGACGGTTAGACTTTCTCTCCCCCCAGCATTAGACTGTTAGACTGTTAGACTTTTTCTCCCCCCAGCATTAGACTGTTAGACTGTTAGACTTTTTCTCCCCCCAGCATTAGACTGTTAGACTTTTTCTCCCCCTAGCATTCTATCTAAATTGGTTTCTCTCATCAGTTTCTTGTCATCAGCCTCTACTTAATGCTCCCTTGAGCTGCTGCCACCAAAAATGGATATTTTTTCACTGCTTCCATTTTTAATCTAGACAGGAATGCTTCTACTACCTCCGTTGATAATTAGAATGCTTCAAGGGACAATATTTTCATGCTGGTCCTTTGAAAAATTACGTGTTATTAAAAATTTATTTCAAAATTAAATACTGTTTTGATTATGTTGCCTGACACTGGAAATTGTTTTCTTTTTGGAATTCTTGTAAGAAAAATATTCTGCTTTATTTTTGGTCGGTAAGAACTTCTGGATGGGGGTGGGCCAGATGGTCTCTGTACAAAGTTCAAGGCCTTGCTTTCCTGTCACAGGGTCACATAAAGCCCTGGTTAAGCAGGGCTCGTGGGACCGAGCACAGCCCACATCTGGATTCTTCCCAGGTGTTCTTCACCTGAACCAATAGAGGACTCTGGGGCTTTAACACATTTCCACTTACCTGGGAAAGCACGTCTTATTCATTTCTTCTTGGGATTCCTCATCAGAACATTATTATTAAATAATGCTTAAAACTAAAACCCAAACTCTACTGTGAGCTATTCCTCCCGAATCTGAGACGCTCTGTGTGATTGAGCTGCCTCGCCCAGAAATCACATCACTTTATTCTTCCTTGGGTGTTTGATTTTATTCTCTTTTTACATATATGTGAACCCATCTTCCCGGTAAGTAGAATAACGAAGCCCAAAGCTTAAAATGGCTCACATCTAAAAAGCTCTTTCCAACAAATCAGCAAGCACTTGGTCATGGGCTCTTAAGATAGTGTCACTTTAAAAAAGCAAACAGAAGTGATGTGTTTTTGCCTGAAACCTACAAAATGGGGTGTGGAAGGAAGACTGACACTGTGGGATCAAGAGACCAGAATATGTTGAGTCTAAACCCACGGGCCGGCAGTTCCTGGAGCTGAATGTGCATCTCTGTTGACATGTAAAGACGCATTTGTGCACAGAGGCTCGCACCGCGATGCAGAGCCCGTCCCTGTCTCAGGACATTTGTGAAGCACAAGGTGCATCACCAGATGGGGAAATCAATGCTGATGGCAGCCTCGGGTTTAAGCTGTTGAGCTGTAATGGGGATTGATCGGTCTGGCTGCAGCTGGACCTGGTAGGTACCGAGCTCTGGCCATGCTTCCCAGACCTGCTTTCAAAGCTTTGCTTCCGAAGTCAAATTCTATATACACAGCGGACACATCTGCCCAATAGTCTTGTGCGTCTAAGAAATCTTGTAATCCCTGAAAATCTGCCAAGGAAAACACCGGTCCTCCTGGATTAAAGGCTCAGGTCTGAAGAGCTGGAGCAGTATGTGTCAGGGGAGAGAGCGCACCACCTTGCTCAGCTGCTGGCGGGGGCGGGGGGGTCCAGGAAGGGTGCAGAAGCACCTGTGACGCTGCTGGAGAAAGGCCTCTCTAATCTGTCAGTGCCTGCTGCAGAGAGCAAAGGGGAGGAAAAGAGAACCCCGGGTCCAGAGTCTGAAAACAGCTTTGGTCCCTCTCTGGCGTCCATGTGATGATTTTCCAACCCACAATGCTGTTTGCTTTCCACGTCATTCACAAAGCTTGGCTAATTTCACGAGAACCCTAAGGCTTGTCTGGCCTTTGTCCTCATCAGCTTTTCTCCTCCGGCTCGGAGTTCTGGAATGCATTCCATCTACCTTAGCACCTACCTTCCCCCCACCCTTTCTTTTTTTTTTTTTCACTTTTTATTTTATATTGGAGTATAGTTGATTAACAATTTTGTGTTAGTTTCAGGTGTACAGCAAAGTGATTCAGTTATACATACACATGTATCTATTCCTTTTTAAATTCTTTTCTCATTTAGGTTATTACAGAATACTGAGCAGAGTTCCCTGTGCTCTAAAGTAAGTCCTTGTTGGTTATCTATTTTAAATATAGCAGTGTGTACGTCAATTCCAAACTCCTTTAACTATCCCTTCTCCCCACCATTATCCCCTGATAACCATAAGTTCCTTCTCTAAGTCCATGAGTCTGTTTCTGTTTTGTGAATAAGTTCATTTGTATCAATTTTTCTTTTTTAGATTCTGCATATAAGTGATATCATACTATGTTTCTTTTCCTCTGTCTGACTTACTTCAGTCAGTAAGACAACTTCTAGGTCCATCCATGTTGCTGCAGATGGCATTATTTCATTCTTTTTTATGGCTGAGTAATATTCCATTGTATATATGCACCACATCTTCTTTATCCATTCTTCTGTCGATGGACATTTAGGTTGCTTCCACCTCTTGACTACTGTTTACAGCACTGCAATGAACACTGGGGTGCATGTATCCTTTCGGACCATGTTTTTCTCTGGGTATGTGCCCAGGAGTGGGATTGCAGGGTCGTATGGTAGCTCTATTTTTAGTTTCTTAAGGAATCTCCATACTGTTTTCCATAGTGGCTGTACCAATTTACATTCCCACCAACAGTGCAAAAGGGTTCCTTTCTCTTCATACCCTCTCCAGCATTTATCGTTTGTGGATTTTTTGATGATAGCCATTCTGACTTGTGTGAGGTGATACCTACCTTCCCCCTTTAAATCAAATTCTCTAGAATGATGCAGTGAGGGGAGTTAGAAATTCGATGGGGTCAAGTGAGGTTTTTTAGTATTAATTAGGTGCATTATTGCTGCTTTGAAGCTACTTGAACATGTCCCGTGATTATGATTGCATTTGACTTTTCTTTCATTTCAAACTTGGGAACTTTAGAAAATTCTCTATATTGGTGAAATTTTCAGAATTTAATCCTTTAAAGCTGGTATTTTGAAGTTTAGACGCTGGGGAAAAAGTGAGTCTGAGAAGGTTCCACCCTTCTGAAGTGGTAAAACCAGGTAACATAAATGAAAGGAAAACCCTCCAATTATTTCAAAGCTCTGAAAGGAAGAGAAGAAAATGGACCTGAGGCAGAATGGAAGGAGTGGGCCAAAACCTGGTTGGGGAGAATGCCTTCCTAGGAGCTCCACCTAGCTCATGTTCATTTCTTAAATTTTCAAGCACTTGAAAAGCTACATACTTTCAAAAGCTAGAAGGGGAAGGGTATGGCGAGAGAAGCTGATGCCCCATGAGGAGAAAAGGAGAGATGAAGCAGGGAAACCTGCGAGTGATGGTTGGCAAAGGTTACTGGATATGCAGGCAATATTTCTGTAAAAACCCCTGAGATTTTTAAAGTATTAAGTGCTATAAAGAAATGGCCAGCCATATCAGAAATTGGACAGATGTATATATCAGAAGAACAAGCATGTAGTTAAGTGAAGACAATGAAGCCATACTATGCACAGGGATGTGTATTTGAATTTGTTATCAGCTTGAAACAAAATGCTTTTAAATGAACTATACCCTTATAAGGACATATGTGTAAGTAGATGAGGTTTATCTATAAGAAGCTGAAACCCTAAGATAACAACGGCTTAAACAAAAACGGTTATTCCTCTCTCATACAAAAGGAATCTAGAGGTAGGTAGTCGAGGGCAGTCAGGATAATTTCAAGGAACATCAAGCATCTGTATTACTGTTTTGCTATCCTTAGCATAAGGCTTATGGTCCAAAATAGTTGCCCGAGCACCAGCCATTTCATCTGCATTCCAGCTAGTAGGGCGCAGATAGGAATAAGTAAAAAGGGCAAAGGGTTAGCTTTCTTTTAATGAGATTTCTTTCTTTCTACCCACATTGCATTGATCAGAACCTACGTCACCCAACAGTAAGGAGGATAAAAAGCTTATTCTGGGTAACCATGTGCCCAGCACCAAATCAGGAGTTTTATAACTAAGAAAAAGGGGGTCAATAGAGGCAAGAAATCAACTCGGCCACAACACATTTCTACTAGTGGAGTTTCTTGAGCACTTACATACCTGGCTGGCTTGCATGGAGGGCAGGTCTAAGGTGTTAGATGACTCATAAGTTCTCCACATTCCCCTTACCCCTAATCAGCTTGAAGTCTTCAGAGTGTGAAGGAGGGAAAACGGGGGCTTTTCTGAGAGGTCTGCTGTTAAGTGAGTTAGCTGCTGATTCCTGGGAAGGAATTTTCACCACGTACTCCGAAGAGGAAAGAAACATCTGAAGTGTGATCCTTGTGTCCGACAGGTTCTTATTTACCTACTTTCATTCAAGTTATTCTCCAGCACATAGTAAAGAATTTTCTATGTAAATAAAATGAAAGCCTGCTATCTGATGTCAACCCTTTCCCTACATAACTCCCCTCTCCTCCCACAGCCCCACATAAGCTAGGTGTGCCTGTAGGAAGGAGATGGTGGCACAGACAGCAGAATCCACTCTTGCTAGATTCAGCTGAAAGGGGTTTATTACAGGTTATCGGTGCCTTGCAGAATTTCTGGGAGGCAGAGAACCCAGCCCTGGCTGTGCACAGCCAGGAACAATGCATACGGAAACACTCAACCACACGGCAAGTTCTTCCAGCAGAAGCCCTTCTACTGCTGCTGCTGCCCGGCCCTTGGAACTGGGCACAGGATGCTTGATGTTTGCCGACTGCCCTGGCGAAACCCTGTGGATGCCTCTGCCTCTGTGTCTGCCGGACGGGGCCTCTTCCTATGTTTGGTTGCCTCTGCTGGGTTCACTTCTGCCTTCTCAGATCCTGCCACGCTGTACCTATCGGGCTGGCCCTTCGCCTGGGTGGCAGAATTCTGCTCCCAGGACACCTGTGGTGGAGGGAGAAGGTGGAAAGAGAGGGTACTGGGCAACCCAGCCTGTAGGCCCCCATCTATTACCACCAGGGGATAACCCTGAATTTGTCATTGCTCTTTACACATTACAAAGCAGCCAGTGCACACTCTCTTGTAAACGTCTTGAGACAGAAACAAGCCTTGATTCATGATCATGCCCATTTCAAACACAGGGGAGGATGTGAACCTCAGAAAGGCAAATCTGACCACACTCAGTCAGTTGGAACTTGAATTTGAGGCTTCTCTAGCGAAGCTGTTTCTTATCATACCTCATCGCCTTTATTTTTTTCCTAGAAAATGGAGACATTTTGGCTAGTGTCATGGGCTGAATTATATGTCCTAAAATCCATCTGTTGAAACCCTAACCCCTAGTGCTTCAGAATGTGACTGTATTTAGAAATATGGCCTTTAGAGAGGTAATGAAGGTAAAATGAGCTCATTAGGGTGGGCCTTAATCCAAGATGCCTGGTGTCATTATAAGAAGAAATCAGTACACAGGTACACATAGAGGGAAGAGCGTGTGAAGACACAGTGAGAAGACGGCCGTCTACATGCCAGGCAGAGAGCCCTCAGAGGAGCCAAGCCTGCCCACACCTTGACCTTGGACTTCCAACCTCCAGGACTGGAGCCAATAAAAGTCTGCTGTGTAAGCTGCACTGTCTGTGGTGGTTTGTTAAGGCAGCCCTAGCAGACTAATACAACTAGGAAACCGATTTTGCCTTTCCAATAGAAAAACTTTTTTCAACGATATTTATATCGTTTTTTGGTTCTCTTCCTAGGCTTAATGAGTTTGGGGAAATTTTTGGTCTCACCAGTGCTTATTCTTTTCCATTGATTCCCACAGATGTGCACTTATCTGATTACCTAAATGCCACAGCTGGGTAGTCATCTGAGCAAGGTACATCCAGGTAGGGGCCAGAGAAATGGGATTATGGGAGAGAGAGGCTTCATATTACCAAAGCCTGATGGGAACAGTGGAGGCTGTGGGTTTCAGAAGGCCTCTATTTTAGGACAAAAGAGAATTTCTCTCTCTTGGAAAAAGCTGTAAGTACCAAAAGGGCGCTAACTTGGTAAATGCAAAGTTAGGAGAAATGGGAAATGTGTTTTCATTTGATGCGAGAGAGAACACTGCAGTTGTGGAAAGCCACCCCCTTGCCTGCCGCCGCTAATGCCTGACCCTGCTCATTAGTCTCTGCCGCTTAGCACAGAACTGGAAAATTGCAATTCTCCGCACCAGCAGCCTCCATTCAATAAATCCTGAGCCAGCGGGCAGGAGTGAGAAATCGCCCAGAGCTCGGAGCTCGGAGCTGGCTTGCTGGGATTCCATGCTCCCGCCCAGCAAGGGAGGCACTGTTTTAACTCAGGAACAACTGGCTGAGGATGCTGTGGCCTCTTCCTGTTCATTTCCAGCTTTTTAAAGAATGTGTTGTCTTTGTTTTTATTGGCATTTCATGAAATGGCTCTCTGTGTCAACATCGTGATGAACTAGGTATACCAATTTATTTTTATTATTATTTTTTTCCCAGGAGGAATTGACCTTTTCCCTAACATTAGCTGCCTTGTTCTCTGGATGTATTTTGACCCAATTTGAGGCTTAAAGGATAAACATTCCAATTCTTACTTTTCTTATTTGTCCCTTTACTTTTCCTGCCTGGAGGGCTGGGTTTGGATCCTTATGAAGGAAGCCATGCTGGCTGTCCTTGGGCCACTCTGTGGTAGTCCTGGTCGGGAGAGGGTCAGTGGCCAGCTCTCAGGGTCCCCAGGAGCCTGAACACAATGTGTCAGTTAGCTTATATGTATCAAGGGCAACCCAACTGACCGATGTTACTTCTTTCCAAGTTAACATTTTTCTTTGAAAGAAGGTAGGACATTCTAAGAAATTTGGCATTAAAATACCCCATTTGCAGGGCATACGAAGTTAAATGACTGTTATTTCTTGATGGCGTGCTAAAATTTAGGTCCTTTTATAGTACGCTCTGTGCTTTGCCTCCTAATCAAGGCAAACTCCTACTCAGGACAATTATATCCCAATTTACTGCTTATGTGCAAATTTCTGATCGACAGGATTAGGCCTTAGGAGGTAATATGTTTCTAGAAAATAAATCCTAAAATATGGAGGGTTATAAATGTGTAAACGAAAGCCTTTACCTGTGTGTGTGTGTGTGTGTGTGTGTGTGTGTGCGCGCGCACACGCGTGCACAAGCCCCTGGGTTCACGAATTACTGCCAGTATCTTTAGGCAATGACTTTGCCTCATTGTAAACAAATGTGAGAGTTCCTTTGATCAAGCGTGTGGTTAATATGATAGATTTTGGAATGATGCTGAATTTCCAACTTTTAAAATCATATCCTGAGCTGTTGCAGGATCCATGAGTAGCTCTGTTATACCTTGGATGACTACATGTCTGGTAATTTCTACAGAATTTATGCTAATTATTTGAAGTCTGCCACTTTGATGGTAACTGCATGGATGAAGAATACTTTTTCAACAAGTGAAGAATAATTTTTCAAAAAGTGTTTTCTCATTGGTGAAGGGCCCCTGCCCCCCGCTCCCAATCTGGGCAGGTGGGTGTGAGGTTCGCTTTGGGTTCGGGCCTCCTCCCTCCACTCTGTCCCCTTCCCAGAGACCGTACCTGGCCACCTTAAAGCATGCACACTCGCTCTCCCACTCAGCACCCTGCTTTATTTTTGAAGTTTCTGAAATTCTAATACTTATCCATGAATTTACCTTTTTATTTTCTCTTTTCTCAGGGGAGCAGGGTTTTGTGCTTGCGCTCTGTTTTCTCACAGCCCCTAGAACAGTGATGGGCCCGTACAAGGCCTTCCAGGTCATTTGCCGAACGACAGAATTTGGTATAAATTCTCCTGGACCACCTAGTAAACGGGCAGATTTTCCAAACTGGTAGATGGTACCATGTGTTTAGACTTGGACTATTTAAGATTTCTTTTTCCCCCTAAGCAACATTAACTGGTCCATACAGAAGGCTGTCATCTTGGCCTCTGTCTAAGGCCCTGAAAGGAACAACATCCTGGGGAATAAAAACAAGACCTGGATTCTGAATCAGCCCATGGCCAGCACTCACTGGGTGCTCCTGGGTGAGGCACCTTATGGTCTCTGAGCCTTTGTAAAATGGGGACGGTGGATATCCCCTGCCGCTCTCATAAACGTTTGCAGAAGCCAGACAAGGCACAGAATGCAAAGTTACTTTAAAACCTAGAGAGCCCCAAAGTTAGATTAGGTCTGAATTCTGTCTCCCCCCAAATTCCTATGCTGAAGCCCTGACCCCCTGCCGCCCCCCAACTGCTATTGTCCCTCAGAATGTGACTGTGTTTGGATATAGTGCCTTTGAAGAGGTGATTCAGTTAAAATGAGGTCATCAGGGTGGGTCCTAATCCAATCTGACTGGTGTCCTTATAAGAAGAGGAAGAGACCCCAGACCATGTGAGAACATGGCAAGAAGGCAGCCGTCTACAAGCCAAGGAGAAAGGCCTCAGGAGAAACCACAGCATCTGACACCTTGGTCTCGGGCTTCCAGGCTCCAGAACTGTTAAAAAAAAAAAAAAAAAAAAAGTCTGCTGTTTAAGACACCCAGTCTGTGGCATTTCATAATGGCAGCCCTACTGGTTAATACAGCTGCTCAGTAAGAAATTTTGATGGGCTGTAGGGATGATCTGTGTTTATCAGTTCACACTCTGTGTTTATCATGCAAAGAGGATTGTAGTCTATCAAACCGTTCTCCCATTGGATGGATTTTCATGACAGCATCATAGACTTGTCATATCCATTTGGGATTGTCTTTACCCGGTAGCAGTTCCTTCCTTTTATATTTATGATTCTCGATTTTCCATTTGCCATCAAATGATCTGTAAAAGAAAATCCACTTACGTCTAGGAAGGAAGATCCGTTTAATGCTCAGGGAAGACTGGTTCTTAACATAACGACATCTTTAAGAAGGGCTACCTCAACGTTTCTCCTATGATATAATAAAATGAAAACCAGCAGGGCCATTCCCTGTCTCAGTTTCTGCAAGGAAAAGGCAATATCTCAGGAAAATGGTGTAAGGAATACCTAGAGCCGTGCAAAGTATAAATCTGAATAGGACTGGATGTTTTCCTGGTGGGGAGGTCATGGCAGCGCTGAATCCTGAGACATCCCAAGCCCCAGGAAGCACCATTTTTTCATCAGGCTGGGGCCATCGGCAGTGCTCTGTGTTGTGCCTGGGTTGTTTGATGAAGTGTCTTCCTAGGGAGGAAAGTCTAATTGCTTGGGACGCTTTTGCAGCTGTGCCTTTTGTTCTCAGAGAGAAGATAGATGGGGACACGGAGAGATGGATAACGGGTAGGTAGACGGATACTGTGGTGGAAACAGTCAGCTGTCCCGCCTGATAGGTTTTTTTTTTTTTTTTTTTTTGCGGTCCACGGGCCTCTCACTGTTGTGGCCTCTCCCGTCACGGAGCACAGGCTCCGGACACGCAGGCTCAGCGGCCACGGCTCACGGGCCCAGCCGCTCCGCGGCATGTGGGATCTTCCCGGACCGGGGCACGAACCCGTGTTCCCTGCATCGGCAGGCGGACTGTCAACCACTGTGCCACCAGGGAAGCCCCCGCCTGATAGGTTTTAATCCTCACCTCCTCAGATTGCCTCATGTCTCTGAGACCAGATGCTCCAGGCAATGGGCCTGAAGGTCTGTGGGGGGCCCTGGTCCACGGAACATGGCAATTGGGGTCCTACTCACACCTCCTGAGCTCTACTGTCAGGAAGTGGGTTTTCCTCTCGTTCTCCAGGGAAGTTGGCAATTGCTATCTTTTTGTATCACACCAGTGGATTGGAATAAATAATCTGTTGACCATTCTTCTGGTAAGCTTTAGAACTCCTGCGTGGAGGGACATACAGAAATGATTGAATTCCAGGACCCCAGACAGATACAGGTGATAAGGACTGCTCAGTCCCCGGCAGTTTACAAGGCGCTCAGGCTCAAAAGCCACCGCCAGGAACCGAGCGGGATGTGTTTTGTCCACGTCAGGCATCGGGACCCTGAATAAAAACGTCAGGTGCAGCCCACCCAGTGCAGATGTGAGTGGCAGCAGAGGACAAGCGGGGTGGCTGCAGGGAGATCTGGAAATGAAGACGGCTCAGGTCCCCTGCACAGCTCACCGAGGTCTACTGTCCCTTCTGATGGAGAAGCTGTGCAGAGCCCGGTGCCCTCAGGGCCTCCCAGCGGCAGGGACTGGCACCGCCCTTCTGCACTCTCCCAGGTGTCTATTCACGGGACCTGGGGGTCCTCTTTAGGTGGAGGAGTCTCTGTGCTTTGTGCTGCTGAGCAGGGACCGTCCCAACAAACACAAGCCCAGCAAATGCCACAGGCCACCTGAGGGGCCTGATGCCTTGACGCCCCTGCCGGGCTGTGTTTGGAGGTTGCATGGCCGGCCCTGCTGGACAGCATCCCTTCCCCTTCACGTTGGGGACCAAGCACCCGTAAGCCTCACCACTGAGCAGATGCAGGGCCCTGGCCGGGCTGGAGAACCACGTGACTGTCCACAGCCGTCTCTGACGTAGCAAGGCCTGCCCGTCACAACTGGGCCTGCATGCAATTTACACCATGGCCTGGATTTGCACATGACACTGGTGACTAGGTGCAGCAGGCTTTTAAAAAGGTTTTTTAAAAATTCTTTTGGTCGTGCTGTGCGGCTTGTGGGATCTCAGCTCCCAGACCAGGGACTGACCCTGGGCCACGGCAGTGGAAGCCCAGAATCCTGACCACTAGGCCACCAGGGAACTCCCGGAGCAGGCTTTTAAAAAAATATTTTTACTTCTCCATTTTTGAGATGAGCAAACTGAGACTCAGAGAAGCTAGGAACCTTCCCGAGAGCCACAGAGCAGGCAGAGACACCCCCAATCCACCTCGCCTTGACCCACAGCCCTGCTTCTGCCAGCGGCCTCATCCGGGCCGGGAGGGTCTGAGGGTTGGGAAGGAGTCAGCTCCATCCGCCAGGGGGCTGGAGGGCTCTGTCTGCCTGACGTGAGGCCTGCCTTTTGTTTATTCTCTGACATGGTGCTGGTGGCAGGCACTGCTCTGGGCATGGAGGGGCTTAGCCCACCCGGGGCTCCCTGGCATGAGAATCCACCATCAGTGGGAGTATCGGAAGATGCCCACCTCTGCACGCCTGGGCACCCCTTCTCCCACCAGGGCCCTGGCCATCCCCTAAGACCCTTTAGAAAACGCTTCCTGACGTCATTCCAAGTGGCCACATTTTCCATCCGAGAGAGGAAACTCACCTCTTCCTCACCATGTCACCTGAGGTCAAGGCCCCACGGAGGCTTTGCCGTGGCACCTCCCAGTCTCCTCCTCGAGAGGCCATGTGGTGGAAGAGGGGCTGAGGACCCCCTGCCATGTGGAAATGAAACGGTTCCCACCCAGGGTGAGTGACTTGGTGTAGTCCTCCAGGAAAGGCCTGCACTGGACAGCCGCCTGCCTTATTGATTAACGGACTCACTTGCAATCATTGGTTACTCATGGAACAACTACGATGTGCCGAGCCCTGGCTGAGCCACTGGAACAAGGCAGGTGATGTCCCTGCCCTTATGGAGCTCATGCTGTAGTGGGACAATGGACCACAAACTAGGGAGGAGAGCAGGAAGTAGAATAAGATAGTGATCGCCCCAAGGAGAGCCACAATGCGGTGGGGGGAGGGGATGGGGTGGGCCCTGGAGGGAGCACACCCTCCTGGGGCCCTTCCTGTCCCCAGCGGACATGGCTGAGGTCCTACCTCTGGGTCTCAGCTGCTGCTGGTGGTAGGCATCTCTCCTCTGCCCTGGAGTGACGGGGAAGGGAGGCTTTCGTATGGCCACCCTGCACCCTCCATGGTCACCATCACCCAAGTCATGGGAGAAGAGCCTGGCAGGCAGCTTGATGACTGAGATTTCTGCAGGGCCAGGGGCTCTGGGCACTGGCAGTGGTCCCTCAGATGCTCACCTCCATCATCCCTTCCCTCCTGCAGAGTCTGGGGTGCTCAGAGCTCTGCTTTTCTAGCTCCCAGGACCACATGGACCCATCTCCAGGCCCTCACATCATTTGCATTGAACACTGTGCCACCGATTCTAATTAGCTGTCCCCTCTCCACCACAGTCTGGGTCCCCCTCCTGCTTTGCACGTCCCTGGACGGCTCAGCAGGAGTAACCATGGCAGACCTTCCCCAAGACATGTTTGACTCTACAAAGTAGAGAGAGTAACGATTCCTGAAATATTAGTGGTTTCTTTTGTAAACACTGGAATACTTTTCAAACGAGGGAGAAATCGATAAATCACTTTTGGCTGAAGATATTAGTTGAAGATATAATTGTGAAATTCATGTTTATGACCCGCCCTTACTGTCTCATTATACATTCCCTAAATATACATAATTTTCCGCATCTTCATTCATCATGTGTCAAAAAATAATATTGCTGTTTTCTTCCATTATTGTAAAAGGGAAAAGATAAACCAGGCTATTCAAAAGCTTCAGGCTGCAGCGACATTTTAAATCTGAAAAAGGAATCTCCCATCTTCTGTTGAGTCAGAGCTCATTTTCCCCCTTTGCAATCACGGTACAGTAGATGCAAGGGTTCCTCCGGGAGGACAGGGGCTTGGGTCTCCAAACCATCTTATGACAATCTTGGTACAGAAGCTGCTGCTTCTCCTCCTTGCTGTGGGCCGGTGAGCTGGAGCCATCACATTTCAGGTTCGCTAGATATTTGCACTTTAGTCCCGGGCTCATGTGATAACATTAGTGAAACATTTTTAAAGGATGAACTTGAGGTTCAGGAAACTCCTATCCCTCCGAATGGCCCTGCCCCTTAGAGAGTCTCTGAAGAAAGGGCCCTGCAGTGTGGAGTAAAATGTGGATGGCTACCCGATGCAGTAAGAGACAATCCCACTATTCTCCGTATCATCTGGGTTCTCATGGGTTAAAAAAGATTGCCCCAAATAGTCCCTGGACATTGATGCACTCAAAATCTCTGCACTTAGGGACCTCGGCAGTCAATTTGGGATAGAGGAAAACAATTCTGCTGATTTAGGTCATGGACCGATCAGTCCGGCAAGGCTTACAAAGCCAGCATCCTCTCCTCCCAGTTGCAGGTGGGATTGGAGGGCTCCGGGCAGAACCTGCTTAGTCTCTGGGAAAATTGAGAGGAGCCTGCTCGAGGATCTACAAGGGAAATGTCACGCAACCAGATGCATCTCTCTCCCTCTCTCTCTCTCTCTCATCTATCTACTTATTCTATCATTCTATCTATCTATCTATCTATCTATCTATCTATCTATCTATCTATCTATCATCTATCTATCTTTTCTAACTACCTAGCTATCTAGCTAGCTATTTATGAGAGGGAGAGAGAGAGAGAGAGAGAAAAAACGAGATTGTGTGAGAGAGAACAGGACAGAGTAAACAGGAGAGAAGGAACCTGTCTCGCATATATTCCCAGTGTCCTCTACCCTCTATGCTGGGGGCGCTGCCTGAATACTTTCATCCAAGGGCACTAAGACAGGCATTGAAAAGACGGACCACATTTAGGTTAAGTGATGAACTCAGGCTGCCTGGTGACAAAGTCAAGGAATAGAGCCTTTTCCCTGCTCCCTGGCTGGGCTTCCTCTCCTGCCTCAAAGGCCCCCGATTTTCCCATCCCCAAGCTAGATGTGCTGTTCATACTGTCCAGCCCGTCTGCTCCAGGTGTGAGCCCAGGGTGGTAGGGTTGCTCTCCGTCCAGGTGCCGAGGTGGGTTCTGCCCCCAGTTCTTCCTGGAATTAACCTCAGGACCTTGTTTGTTACTTCATCTGAAGTCAAGTAGCTGGATCTCAACTCTGCCTGCATCTTGGAATCACCTGAGAGGCTTTCTTAAAAAGTAGGGCTGTCTGGCCCTACCTGCAGGGACGCTGATTTATCTAACTTGGTCTTGTTCTCAGGAGCTCTTCCGCTGTGGCCATACAAAGAGGCAGCCCTGAGTCTGGGGTGGGTCCTTGTGTCTGTATTAAAAAATACCTTTGGGACTTGCCTGGCAGTCCAGTGGTTAAGACTCTGCGCTTCCACTGCAGGGGTCATGGGTTTAATCCCTGGTCCAAAAAAGAAAAGCAAAATAAGTAATGCCTTTAATGATTCTAATGATTAACTTTCACTAGACCGAAGGAGTGATTAGAGGGTTTTATTTATCTGTTTGTTTTCAGCATTTAGCTGGAAAGGTCACAGCACACAGGGACAATCAGCACAGGTGATCAGTTCGCTTTGGCTTGTATCCTATTTTCAATGATTGTAACCGTGAATGAGTTCATTCCTCTGCCTTAACAAAAAATGCAAAGCCTACCTTGTTGGAACAAAACGTAAGACTTGTGAAAGTCCAGCTTGATTGTGAAGGTCGAATGGTGTCATCCATCTGTGACAATGATAAAAACAGAAGCCCTAATTCAATAAGTAAATCTCATTGGTAATAGAAGGGTGTGTGCACAGAAACTCAGTGACTTTTTTAGCTCCAGTGGTTGTATCACTGGGTCCATATCTGTAGCACTGTTTAAATTGTATCTACATGAGAAACCAGAGGAAAGTAACATCACTGCTAAAATTTAAAATGAAATTTTAATTGAAGTATAGTTAATTTACAGTGTTGTGTGAGTTTCAAGTGTACAGCAAAGAGATTCAGTTAAACATATATATATATATATATATATATATATTCTTTTTCAGATTCTTTTTCATTACAGGTTATTACAAGATATTGAGTACAGTTCCCTGTGCTATACAGTAGGTCCTTGTTATTTATCTATTTTATACATAGTAGTGTGTATCTGTTAACCCTAATGTTAAATGGGGCCATAAGAACAGAAAATCATGCACAGAAGATATCTATGATGTTGCGACTGTGTCTTTGAGTTTCATCGTCCCTCCCTCACAGGGGTAGAGGCCAAGCAACCAGAAGATGCTTCTTCTGAGCTCGGAGGAGTTTCAGGACGCACTCCACAGGCTTGTATTTTGCAAACTAGGTCTTGTGCTGGGGGTGGTGCCACGTGGTGCCCCGGAGGCTTTGTTGATCCAGAGCTGCTGTCCGTCTTCCTGCTTGCAGCTCAGTGATTGCCTTATGTTTGTGTTTTTCTTGCTCCAGATGGGCAGAAGAAGGTTCAAGAGGAGTTCGACATCGACATGGATGCACCAGAGACAGAACGCGCAGCAGTGGCCATTCAGTCTCAGTTCAGAAAATTCCAGAAGAAAAAGGCTGGGTCCCAGTCCTAGCGGGAGAGCCCCTTCCTAGTCTGCCAGAAGTCACCACCTTCAACCACCCTGTCAAGAAATTAAAAGAACAACACCTTCGAGGGAAATCATCTGCACATGATACCCACGTGCACCACAGTCCCACAATGCATGTACAGAGACCCGTGATATTTATACCCTTGTAGGAAGGCATAGACTATGCAATTGTGAGCGGCTTAATATCTGTTTATCTCCAGTATCATTCCTCTCGCAACTGATTATTTTCCTTGATGTTGTAATAAAATGGAGTTGAGATGCATGATTCAAGTGTCTGCCTCCACTTCTCCCTTTATATTAACTTGGGAAGTTACCGTTGCTAGAAGTAAGGCTAGATGTCTATTTTCTTCTCCCTCTAAGGGTTAGAGCTGAAACACGGTGGGTGCCTTCTGTGAGGAGCTTTCCTGCTGAGAATGGAAGATGCGTTCTCAGCTGTGCCTGTCTCATTTGGAGAGTTCTAACCTCTGACTGGCGATGGCGATGAATTTTCTTCTTATGATTGGATTAGAGCCCTGGATCCTGGGGTGCTAGAGAGTCAGAATGTTCCCTGGGGAATTAAGACTCATCCAGGAGAACAAGAAGGGGGAGGGCGATGCATCTGTTTAGGGGCAGTCACCCAGGTTTACACAGCAGGCGCATTTTGCATTTCAGAGCTCCGCAGGGGATGCCCCCACTATTGAGGGCTGGTCTGCCGCTCATCAGCAGCTCTCCGTACCTGGGGTGCTCCAGGGCCAGGTGGCTCTCTGGTCTGCCCTCCCATCCCCTCCGCAGCTCCTGACACTCCTCAGGGAGTGAGTTGCCACCTGTTAGGATTATTTAGCACATCCTGCAATTTGGAGAAGCTGCAAGTTCTCTCCCATTCCATCTCTTCCCCTGCAAACCTTGTAGGTGAATTGCTTCCCACACCCCAAAGAGTAGGCAGGGAGGAGAGGGCTGTCACATGCAGAGAACACTCCTTCGAGTCAAGAGCCAGGGGGCGGGGTGAGTGCCTGCCTTGGGGCCCCAGGTGGCAGGAAGCCCCCGCCCCGGAGACTGGCTGTTGGTTGGAGCTGTGCCGCATGAGAACCTGATGTGGAAGCTGCATTTCATCTTCATTCCTTTTCCTGGACAGTTCTCTGGGGCTGCTAGGGACAGGGCGAACTCGGGCTCCTCTGATGGGTTTCCAATTAGACAAGCACTAGTTAGGATCATTGCAGCACTGGCAAGCAGCCAGGGCTTCTTGGGACTCCTGATGACCTGTGGTCCCCGCTGAAAAGAGGACAGTGGGTTGAGGGAGCTCTCCATAGAAAGCTTCATTAGACAGCAGGGGTATGAATGTGACGTAGTGTTCTTTGCAGTTCCCTGGAGCACCAATGTAAAGAAAGTTGGGAACAAAACAAGTGCTTAAGGAATTCCGATGAATTCCCTCTACATCCCATCTCACAGCAACCCCATTTCTCTCTCATTCTCTCCAATATTTCACATAAAGGAAGTGGGATATCCCCTTGCTGTATGTGTCTGGCCCTGATGGCCAGCACAGTTCAACAAATCTGGAAGCAAATCTGGTTTTATAGTGAGGATGCTCCCCCAAGAGGGGACTTTTCGTTCAAAGCAGGGAGTCCTAGGGAGGGGTTCTTCCCCAATATTCTAAGGGACAGGAAACTCTCCCTCCCTCCCTGACAAATCCCCATGAGAGCAAAAGGAGGGGAGTAGGGTGAGGGCTGTGACATTTGGAGAGACCCCTCAATGATTCTGATACACCTTCATTCCAATCACAGGACAAGGGTGTATCTAACTTCTTGTGAACCACAGGGATGAATTTAAATTTTTACTTCCCAGGTGGATTCATGAGAGTCTAAAACTCCAGCCAACAGCAATGGGGTGGGGGGACTCCAAATGTACCTCCCTCTGCATTGAATTGGGTGTGTTGGGTCTATGGACTCGTGGAGCCAGAGGAAAGAGCAGTGGCTCATGACTCCCGCCTTTGGAGGGCCTTTCTTCTCCCGTGGGCTGCAGTGTTCATTGCAGAGAAGAGGATGGAACTTTCCTCTCCAGGGTGCACCCGAGCTGGGCTGCACATGGTGTCAGTTGTATTTCATGCATGTTTATTGAACTCCTACTACATGTATGTACTTGGTGCTGTCACGGTGCTGGCAGGCTGGTGGGGAAGAGGCACCGATAAATAGACAGTAAAATGGGGAGATTCATACTGCAGTGCAACAGAGAGAAGACAGCTCATCCAGGCTTGGAGAATCATTCAAGTCTTCCTGAGGAATTGCCACCCTCAGCAGCCATCTGAAAGATGGTGGGAGTTGTAGTTAAATAGCCTGGGTGGTTGGCTGGTGGAGGAGAGTCAGGGCAAAGCCCAGGAGAAAGAGGTGCTGAACTTTGCAGACCCAGAGATACGATGTATTAGCACACCCTAGCTTGGGGGGGGTGTACTGCTACCCAAACTTGGGCAGGCCAGGAGACAGGACCCCAGCACTCGGGACTTGGAACTGGATTCATCTCTGACCTACAGGTCGGCCAAGTGACCGCAGAGAAGTTTACCTTGAGCAGCTGGTTTCCTTACCATCAAGGTGATGATAAAATCTTCTTGGCAAGGTAGATGGGAAAATGTTAGGGATTTAAAATATCTCATTGTGGATGTGTGATAAATGGAAGATTATTAATGATAAACCATGAGGTAAAGAGTCAATCGTCACCTCCACCACCAGCATGCTTTTTCTTGAGTCAACCCAATTCATGGGACTCTGCTCTTGGCTGTAGCCAGCTGGGCCAGTGGTGGGCACCTGACCCAAGAGGTGGGCTCTGACAATAGGAATCTTTTCCTCGTGAGTTTGAACCAATAGTCATGGGACCTGAGCCAGTTAATGGGAAGGAGATATTGAGTAGGGGCTGAAGCTGGTATGGTGGCAGGTTAAAGCTGCCCCAAATTCTTAAAACAAACTTTTTTTTTTGCAAGAAGCTGCAAAATTTCATGTGGAGAGAGATGCAGGGGGATGCATAAGAGGATCCAAGACCCAAGATATATGGGCCCACGAGAGATGGGAGGGCAGCCTAGGTTGACTCATTTGGTTGAAATGAGCAGAAACCCACTCACATGAACTAAAAAAGGAAAGAATTATTCGGGTCTCACAGACATCCAAGAATAGAACATCCAAGACATGCAGGAAAAAAATAAAATGCCACGGACAAGCAGACTTACACGAATTTATAACTAAACTGGGGTACAGTGAGGGAAGAATTGATGTCTTTATAATATTGTCCTTAGAGCATTTTATGACTTTCAGTCAAGTTTTATAGTTTTCTTCATATAGGTCTTGCAGATTTCTTTCTGTTCTATTTCTAGGGATTTCATAGTTTTTTGGTCCTTCTAAATAGAATCTTTCCCCAAAGTGTTCTCTAGCTGGTTTTGCTGTTTTCTAGGAAAACTACTGATATCTGTATATTTAACTCATTAACTACTCATCTTACTGAACTACATAATCTCTGATCATTTTTCAGTGGATTCTTTAAGATTTCCAAGCAGACAGTCTTATCTATGATCTGTAATTAACAATATTTTTTCTCTTCTTTTCTATTCTTTTTAGCTTCTTTCTTTGTTCTTTCTTGTCTTCCTTACACTCCATCCTTGTGTTTTGATGGAGGCGAAGGGATTTTTCCATCTCAAGTGACAGTGAGAGACCATCTCATGCATGAGGTAGGCATCTCCATAGGTCATTTAATTGAGTTGTTTGAGTTTAACTTCATGCCGTTGTCTTTTCTCAAGTCTTGCAAGCCTAGTATTGTACCTTTGAATGCACACATTTTGTATACGCTGAAGTTTAACCTCGATAAGTTAGTATAATTGTAGGGGAAGTTTAGATAGGGGGAAAGAGTTTACGATTAGAGTTCATTTAGAATTTGTGTTTAAGGTGAGGATTCATATTAATGGCATGTTAAGGAGTTTTCACTTGACTCCAATTCAAATCATGGATGATCCAGGTGGGGTTTCTCAGTCACTGTGCAATGTCCAATATCCTAGCTTGGGCTGCTGTAACATAATATCATAAAGTGGGGGGCTTAAACAATAAATATTTATTTCTCACAGTTCTGGAGGCTGGAAGTCCATGATCAAGGTGCCAGCAGATTTGGTTCCCCAGTGAGGGCTCTCTTCCTGGCTTGCAGGAGGCATCCTTCTTCTTCTTTTAAAATTTATTTTATTGAAGTATAGTTGATTTACAATGTATTAATTTCTATTGTACAGCAAAGTGATTCAGTTATACATATATATACACACACACATACATATACATACATGTATATATGTGTGTATATATATACATTCTTTTTCATATTCTTTTCCATTACAGTTTATCACAGGATATTGAATATAGTTCCCCGTGCTACACAGTAGGACCTTGTTGTTGATCCATTCTCTATATAATAGTTTGCATCTGCTAACCCCACACTCACAATCCGTCCCCCTCCCCCCTTGGCAACCACCCGTCTGTCTCTAAGCAGACGGCCTCCTTCTTGCTGTGTCCCCACATGGTGGAGAGAGAGAGCTCTGGTGTCTCTTCTTCTCTTATAAGAGCACCAATCCCATCATGGGGGTCCACCCTCATGACCTGTTCTAAAGCCTGTTACCTCCCAAAGGTACCATCTCTTAACATGATTGCATTAAGAGTTAGGGTTTCACCCTATGAATTTTGGGGGGGCACATTCAGTCCACAAGATCCACCTTCTCAGGGGCAGGGCTCACCAGCTCTCCTGAAAGTCCTTTACCGTAATGTGATTGGACTGAATAACACACTGGCCTTGCTCCGCAACCCCACTGATCGACCACCTGGGTCTGATGTGTTCTCATTGCCACTGTTTCCTCTCAGTTGCTGCCTTGACGTTTTCCTCACAGCTGTGACAGTGGACTCTGCTCAGTGCCACGTTGCCCTTTTGGAAATAGTTTGTTCTTTTGCTAACAGATGCTTAATTGAATATCGGTGACTGTTACTTTGTTTTATGTGACCTCCGTGGGAGTCAGGGGTGGGTCTGCAGGGCAGGGATAATGATGGGTTTGCATAGGGCCTCATCAGGGTTTATGGATAAAATGACCAGAGGATTGTCAAAAGTACAACACTGAACTAGCCCTTTCTCTGCTCCTTGCCCTGTAAAGCAGATGTGAATATGAAGATTTTGAATCCCCGAAGCTACCATTCTCGTTATTTCTATGTGCCAGTGTTGCAGGGTCTCTGCTGCTTGAGAGTTTAGAAAGATGCCATCACACGAGTTGTGACAGCTCACAAAGGGTGGATGGATGGAGAAAGGCTTCTCTGTTAGTGCTTTTTGGGTTTCAGGGAGGGTTTTTTTCTTACAGCCCCTCAACTAAAGAACCATTTCCTAGCCCACCTGCAAAATGAACTGAGGAGTTCCAGTGAGATGACTGTCTTGTCCCAAGCCAGGCTGTCATTGACTTATGAGATGGATTCCTGCACAGAGACACCTGGTTGCAGGTGAAAGCACAGTTAGACTGGGAGAAGTCTTCCCTGCCATGTTCTCATGTGTACCTTACCAATGCCAGAAGCATCACCCTGACTACATGTTTCCCTCTGGTACTGCCACGGCCACCCGCGCCCTAGTCCTCTAACCATCCACTGTGCTGTGGAAGCCACACACGGAGCATATCCACCTCGAGACAGGAGAGCTTGTACCCCACTCTCTAATGATCCACTGGTCCAAAGGTCTGGGTTGACCTGATAACTGGGAGAGAGCCTCACCACTCACACTGGGATCACTTCACTGTTCCTCTGATTCCTCCACTTTGCACCCGCTGTTCTCTTTCTAGAACATTCCCCTGTAGCAGCCAGAGTACTCTTTTAAGAATGTGAATCTGATTGTGTCACCTTTTCCTTGCCTTATTGTCCCCACACTTAAAGCCTTGCACCAGCTTCCCTGTGCTCTTAGGATAAAGCCAATCTCCTTGACGTGCCCTCTCCCCTCACTTTCTGGATACTTCAGCTTTTCAGATGTGCTGGCCTTCCTCCCATGTCAGGGCGTTTCAGCCTGCCCCTCAGTCTTTGCATCCGGTTACCTCCTACCATGCTTTAGTTCTGAGCTGACAAGTTACCTTCAGGAGCAGTTGAGGTAAAACTAACTGCTGGAAGAGCTCAGCACCCAGATCCAGGAGACCACACCCAGTAGAAGCTTATTTCTTACTCAGTGCAGAGCCTGAGGCAGGTGTTCTGAGCCATGGCTGTCCTCCTCATGGAAGATGGCATCAAAGGTTTGTAAAGGGCCAGGCCCAGAAATGACTCAAAGCAGTTCCACTGGTCTGAACACAGGCACGTGGCTACACATATTTTCTAGGAAAGCAGGAAATTTGTCCACCTGTGTGCTCAGGAGGTGGAGGAAACACACCACTGTTTCTGGTGCAACTCCTCCCCTCACACCCCCACTCCACACATAAGGTCCTGTTCTTGAAGGCTCTTATTACAGCTTCACTTTCACATGCATTTATGTGCTTCTTTGATCAGTGTCACATCCTCTGCTCAGCTCCGTGAGGTCAGGGACATCCATTTGACGGCAAGTTAGTTGCTTGCTAAATATTTGCTGGGAGAGTGAATGAATAAATACATATCCAAGTTGCATGTACTCTGAAGAAATCAGCTCCCATTGTAGTTGAGGGCATGAAAATCCATATTTGAGAGACATAAAGGGACCCTGTGGTTTCATTCAGTCAACAGCCAAGCAAGACCTTGATTTGGTCAGAGTTCAAAATCAGCCTTCATGCTTCATTTTTCTTTCTTAAGAGGGTCTTAGAAAGGCAGTCATGTGGTAGATTTTTTAAGTCAGCCCAGCGGACAATGTGTAGACATACAATAGAATCAGGATAGATGGGCACCAAGACATGTACATTTCTAGGACACTTCCTTCCACAAAATAAAAATAAAAAAGCAAACAAATCCCCAAGCCTGTGGTGGCTGCAAAGACAGCAGGTGTCTGAACACTGCAAATCCAGGATCCTGCTTAGCATATTTTTTGTCATTCCTTCCATGTGGAATGAAGCTCCTCCTCTCCACCTACCCTCTCAGGGGAGCAGACCGCCCTGCACCTGTGGTCAGCAGAGCCAGGCTTTGGCTCCAACTCAGTTACTTCCACCGGTGTTGTCCTGGGCAAGAACCATAACTTCCACTGGCCTCAATTTCCCCCTCTGTAAAGTGGGTATAATAAAGTCCCCAGGGTGGTAGGGAGGGAACAGAGTCCCTTCTGTGTGTCAGGCTGAAGCAAGCCACTGAGCACTTTATACATATATTATCTCATTGAGTCTTAATAATCTTATAAAGTAGGTGCTTTATCCCCATTTTACAGATGAGAAAACTAAGGCTCAGAGAGGCTCAGGAAATGCTTAGGGTCATGCAGTTTGTGAGGGGTGAAGTGGAATCTCTCATCTGTGTCTGACTTAAGAGCCTGTGGTCCTTGACACCTGTATCACTCAGTACGAGGCATCAAATACCAATTTCTTATGCACATAGGGTGGCTTTAGGGGTCTACAATCTTTAGTGGTCCCCATGATGCCTCCCTCATTCATTCAAGCCCTTAGGAGTT
The DNA here is from genome assembly GCF_039906515.1 of Pseudorca crassidens. Classification (NCBI taxonomy): domain Eukaryota; kingdom Metazoa; phylum Chordata; class Mammalia; order Artiodactyla; family Delphinidae; genus Pseudorca; species Pseudorca crassidens. Next base: position 143,873,259 of record NC_090300.1, read on the forward strand.
CCTTTTGCCTCCAAATTCCAACAGAGGTGGTAGATAAAATAATGGCTCCCAATGATGCCCATGTTCTAAGCCCCAGAAAATATAAATATGTTACCTTAGATGGCAAAAGGGCCTCTGCAGATGTGATTAAGTTAAGGATCTTGAGGTAGGGAGATCATACTGGTTGTCTGGGAGAACCCAACATAATCATGGGGTCCTTATCAGAGGGAGGCAGGAGGATCATGTTAGAAAAAGATATGATGATGGCATAGAGGTTGGAGTGATGCCCTTTGAAGGCAGAGGAAGGCGCTGTGAGCCAAGGAATGCAGGTGGCATTCAGAAGGTGGAAAAGGCGGAAACAGCTCTTCCACCAGAGCCTCTAAAAGGAGCTCAGCCCTGCCCACATCTTGATTTTCAATCCTTAAAATACATTTTGGACTCTTGACCTCCACAGCTGTAATAGTAAATTTGTGTTATTTCAAGGTACCGGTTTGCTGTAATTTGTTACAGCAGCAATAGGAAATTCATACAGTGGTGTTTTCTGTGCTGTATCTCTTGTACCTTAGCACTTGGTGTGGTCTTGTAACTTACCTGCTATGCGTGTGTTAATTATTATCGCACTAGCTAATGGAGAATCCCTTGGCAGGGGGAGACCACAGTTTACCCCTCTCCATGAGGACAGTGCAGACACATCAATGCGTCGAGTAGAAATCTGTTGAGGTCCAAGATGGTGGCCCAGGGATGAGGCCATTGAGATGACCGGCAGATCACCGTGTCACCAGGGTGGGTCTCTGTGGATGGAAGCTGCATAGCATCGTCACACCCATATTTTCTGTGGGATCCCCCAAGGTGGGAGGTGTTGATGGCTGAAGTGACCTGGCAGCATCACGGCATCAACCGCTACCAAGACCGCAGAACTGTGGGCAGAGGCCACGCATAGGCGTGTCCTGCTGCAGAGGTTGGCCTGGGGCCAGCACTGGCTGTCATCGCGGATCTTCTCGTGGTTCAGGTGTCGCTCAGGCTCTTTTGTGTGTGATCTGTTTGCAACCCAGCTAGCTGGCAGCCTTTGCAGCACTAGGGCACTGAGCCAAGCTGACGAGCACAGTGGCCATGGGAATGACTTTGCTGCTGCAGAGCTGTGAGTGGGGAGGGGGCAGTGCAGACTCTGCAGCATTTGTAATTTTCCCCCAACGTTGCCACCCTCCCGCTGCAGTGTAGCTCCAAGGGCATCCTCCTGGTGGAGCTGAATGTTGGATGGGAAAGCAGGACTCGGGATCCTTTATTAATGTGATAACCTCCGAGGGGGTGTGTGATGGTGATTCCAGGGAGCTGTTTGAGGAGTGTGTTTGGTGACTGTCTGGGTCTAAATGAACTTGTGGGCTCTCAATCCAGCACTCACTCACTCGGTCCTCTCACCCCCATCTACCGCTCCCTTATGTGCCTTCCTGTTCATAAATCAAAAAGCGTTCAATGCTTCAAGCCACCGGGGGTGGGCCGGGGGTGGGATCTCATCCACCCGTGCATTTCATAAACAAATAAAGCAAGGCTGTGAGAAATGGAGTGGTTGGTCCATGGCTGCACCACCTGGACCCGGCCCAGAGTCCTAAAGGGCCAGCGTGTCTCCCGAGGAAGCTTAACCCACAAACAGGGCTGATTCAACATATCCCCGACTTTCCATCAGAGACACGAGGCTGTGCTTTCCTCCAGCCAGGCCTCAGGAGGCCCCCCGCTTGCTAGGCTACACAACCTTTTGCTAAAATTCCCTGGGAATGGAAGCGGAAGAAAGCTCGGAAGCAAACACATATGGAGCCTCTCCATCGCTATTACCGTCCAGATCTCAGAAAAGCAGACGGTAGGGGGTGGCAATCGAGATTTGAGCTCAGCTGCTTTAACCAAGACCCCCAGTAAAAGTGGGTCCAACGACAGGCTTGCCTCACCTGTGACAGTCTGGGTGAAGCCTTCCGGGGCTGGGAGAGCAGCTCCTGGGATCAGAAACACGTTCCTTCTGTCTCGTTTGACTCCATCCTGAGGACCTGCCCTTTCCCTTCTGGTTTAAGATGGATCACCATGATGTCCACATTCCAGTTCCAGGAAGGGGACAAGGGACGGACACCTGGGAGGATGGATATAGAGGGGTGGTACATTCTCTGCCACACAAGGGTCACCTTTGGTGGCCTAACTACGGAGATGGGCATCGTATATGGACCAAGTTCCCTGGACAGTTGCTGTCTGTCCACTTCTCTTGGTATGTCTGGTCTGGGGAGTTGGGATTGATGTGGTGAGACAAATGGTCTGCGTGTCTCCCGTGTCTCCTGGCCCTGGTCACTCCAGTTAATGCTTATGGCCTCCTGCAAGCCTCTGCTACTCCCCGGGGGCTTGTCTCAGCCTGCATGCAGGTCTCGGTGGTGATGGGGCATCACTGCTACTCAAGGCAGTCCCTGGCCAATGCCCAGTGGGGGGCTAGAGGACAACCATCCTGGCTCCCTTGCTCCTCAGGTGGGGTCACTCCGAGGCTGTACCATCCTGCCTTCCAGAGATCCTGGTGGAGGTGACCCCCAATAGCACGTAGTGACCTGCTCGACCACATGCTCTTTATTGGCTTTACTCCCTTCTTGCCTCATGTCAGCACTTCCCCGCCCATGCTGCCTCTGATAACCAACCTGTCAAACCACCTTCATCCAAATCCTTGCCTTAAAGTTTGCTTCTGGGGGAGTCCAAGCCAAGACTGTGAGACAAGGGAGATGTGTGGGCATTTTTAGCCAGAACTCCAGGTTCCAAGAATTCTGGACCATATGGAAGATATGTTTTGTTTATATTATACGTTTTACAACCTGCTTTTATGAAGAAATCAGCTTCTTAAGAATTAAAAAATGGGAAGAATTGACTTATGTTTCTGGAGCAGCCTCACCCGCTTCATCACTGGAACTTCAGCCAAGAAACCCTCCCTCTCGTCCTTGGGAATTTCCTGTGAATGCTCCTCTGCTTTTTCAGGTCAGAGAACAGGAAATTCAGGTCGTTTCAGGGATGCTGCCTTCTTTATTGATTTGTTATGACTTGGCGCTCAGGTCTCTGGGACATGGCTTCTGCATCTCAGGATGAACAGGAGTAATGCTCTCTGCATGTGTGCATCCATCCCTCCCCCCAGGGATGCTCCCCAGGGCCCACTCTCCCTGCTCCTTCCAGATGTTCCCTTGCTTGTTTTTGTGGAGTCTCGCTCGGCCCCCTTACCCTCCAGGCTGCTCTCCAAATGATCCTCGTTCCCTTGCATTTGGTCCAGTCTTGCTCCCTCAAGGCTCTCTGCCAGAGGGTTACTGCTTTCCAGGAGGGTCCTTGATGCCTGTGACAATAATTCTCTGATGGACACAAGATCTAGGCATCCTGGTTGCACAGAACAGAGCCTGTCTCCCTGCACCTATGCTGTCCTAGGACCATGATAAGCTATTCCAGTTAAAATCAGTTCCATTTGGGATGACACAGATTGCACTGTGGCCCCTCAGAATTTCCTGAGCACCATCTCTCCTCTTTTCCTATAGTTTCTAAGCCCCAGGCTATGATTTCCCAGTTTTCTTAATGGACGATCTGACAAACTGAGTTGTCTTCTGGACAGATTATACCATCTTTATCTTGCTTTAACCTGGATGCCTGAGCAGTGTTGGCTCAGTCCTGGGTGTGCTCTTGGGTTGGTTTTGGCCTGAGACCACACTCCTCCTCTATGTGAGGTCTCCCCAGGACATCATGTTAGTGTTTCTCCATGGGGTCCTGGACTTGACAGCCCTGTTCTGTAATAAGGGGTCTGACTATGTCTCTGAGCCAACAATAGCTCCAGCAGGTTTTGAGGATAAGGTGGGACCAGCAGAGTTTTGAGTGCAACTGAACGAGAAAGACCCAGAACCTTTTTTTTTTTGACAATGACTGCCAGGGAATCCCCAAGACCCAGAACTTGATATACCACTGAGGGTGAGGAGGGAGAACCACTTGCCTCCTCTTCTGTTCAACTTTCCTGCTCTTGGGTTGCTCTTCCTTTCTGTCTCACCTGGATTCCTACTTTTGATCTCTTCATCATAATATTTGTATTGCTCAGGGTAATTAATGCTAGCTGCTGTAACAAACAACCCCATATCTCAGCAGTTCAGTATACAAGAAGCATGTTTCTCACTCCTGTACAATCTGATAAGCACTGTCAGCTCTCCCGGGCAGCTCTCCATCCAGGTGGTGACTCAGGGATTCAGGCTCCATCTCTTGGGTGAGTCTGCTCTCCTTGGGTCATTTGCTTGTGAGAGAAAGAGCTTGAGTGCTTACCTGGTGTCTTAGTTTCCTAGGGCTTCCATAAAAAATTGACACTAACTGGGGGCTTAAAACAACAGAAATTTATTGTCTCACAGCTCTGGAGGCCAGAATTCAAGATCAAGATGTTGGCAGGGTTGGTTCCTTCTGGAGACACTGAGGGAGAATCCATTCCATGCCTCTTTCCTAGCGTCTTGTGCCTCTGACAATTCTTGAGTTTCTTTGGCTATAGACACATAACTCCAATCTCCGCCTCTATCTACACTTGGACCCCTTCACTGTGTATCTGTGTTCTTTCTTTCACTCTCTTTCCCTTTCTCTTCTCTTACGAGGATACCTGTCATTTGATTTAGGGCCTACCCTAGACTCAAGGTTATCTCATCTCAAGATCTTTGACTTCATTACATCTGCAAAGACTCCTTGTCACAGATAAGGACATCTTCACAGGCTCTGGGGGTTGGGGACTTGGATATGTCTTTTTTTGGGAGCCACTCTTCAACGCACTACACAAGGTTTGTTTTACTGTCAGTCCTAGAACTGGCACAAGAGTCCACCCACATTCCATTGCCCAGAACTAGTTGCACAGTACAGCTCTATTTGCAAGGGAGCTTGGGAAATATAGTTGTTCTGTTTGCTCAGAGGGAGGAGACAGAGGTGGTGGGCATCTGGCCAGTCCCCAACATTGGCTAATACTCAAGGGAGCACTTCCTCTGAGCCAGGTGCCCTGCTAAGGGCTTTGCAAGGACAATCTCATTTTAATCATCTTTAATCATCATAATTCTCACAAGAAACTTCTGAGGTTGATGCTCTTTGTTATCCAGGTAAGTAAACAGAAGCACAGAATCCTCTGAACAATGTCCCATGTCATTTGTAAATGGGAGAACCACTGTTTTCATCTGAGCAGACTGTTTTCAGGGTCTGTGCCTTTAGCTCCTATGACAAAGCCTCTAGCAGCCCTGATGCCTGGCTGTTGGTCTTTGTGGGCACAATTGTTACCCTCTCCCACACATCCCCTAGTCTGTTCTCAGACCCGTACTCATCACTGGGCACTGACTTGTCTGGAGCAAAGTGCTTAGAGGGTTACATGCTCTTTCCTTCACTCTGGAAAGGGTCTCATCTTTCTTCTCCCCACAATGACTTGTTCAAGGACACCTCAATGGACAATGATGAAACAGCCAAAATTCTTACCGTCTAGGTCTGCAACCGGATGACACCAATCAACGAGGATGACAATGCAGATACCCCAAGTTGATTGAAGTAAATGTTAACAAAATCATCTGTCAAAGAAGAAAAGCTGGCTAGTGGAGCATGATATGTTCCTCAAGCACAATTATTGACCTTCGGGTGAGAGGACACTGAAAATTTATTTCTATTTTGGCTGCTCACAGAACTGCATTTCAGCATCTCTAGCATAATCTGCATCAACCTGCAAAACGTCAGTTGGCAGCTTGTTTGAGGTGGATCCAAACTACCTTGTCTGAATAGAGCCATGCAGCATATCTGTAAGCAAAAGGGCCTTGGATTCACGGAGGGTGGGGAGGAGGGAACCAGGGTTACTGTCTCTCTCCCTGCTGTCCTGTCTGTTCTGGAAAATTTTCTGCTGGCTTGCAGAAGTCCAAAGAGCGAAAAACATGCTTGTGTAATTTTGTACTTCATTACGATTATTGATCCAGATCTGTCTTGTACACATAGACACAAAGAAATAAATATTTGTTTAAGGAAACAAAGTCCAGGAGAGGAGTGAGATTGGAGGAAGGGTAAGATTGAAAAAAAAAAAAAATCCAAGAGAAAAAGAAAAGGAAAGAGAGGAAGGGAAAAGAAAAATAGGGGGAAAGAAAATAATTTCCCTCTAGCTTGGTTTTGAGGTAAGAGAGAGTACTTCTCTCCATGCCCTTGACAAGGGTATAGTTAGGGGACACGCCTGCTAAAAGTTATGGCAAATCTGCTCTCAGTTACTGTAGATGCAGTAGATTTCATCCTTGGAGCTGGAGTGCTGTGGTCCATCCATGGATGGAGGAAGGGGGCATCTGAGGGTCTGAGTTGGCATCAGTTTACTTGGTACCTGCTCTATAGGAGGCATTGTATCAATTCTACAGGAACATAGAGAGAATGATGTAATTAGGTACAAATCTTTCTTTCATGTCTGCTTTGATTAAGCATAATATTAAGACATGACCATCTGTCTGCAAGGAGCTTGATTTTTAATGGATGTGATGGACATGCCCACAAAGAAGGTAAAAGTGGCATGGTCTCTGAAAGACACATAGATGAAGAATGGGAAGGGAGTGAGATACATTTTAACCCAAAGAATCCTTTGTGACAAAGTATGGGTCTTGAAGAACACACAGAAATTGGATGTGTGGAGATAGGGAAAGGGACATTCCAACAGGGGCAGCCACAGAGGCAGGAAAACGCTTTTTGGGATAATAGCAGCTGTTGCAATTTGGGAAATGCATAGGGAGCTTGGAATGGGGTGGTGGGATTGAAACCTAAAAAGGTAGGTGAAGGCCAGGCCAGATTACAGATGGCCACCAGGGCAGGGATGGCTAGCTGTTCACCAGCCTGTCTTCTTGTCTTGGGCATGAAACCAGACTACCCTTCCCAGCCTTCCTCACACTTAGATGTGGCCATGCAACTGAGTCTCAACCAACAGAATGGGCAGGAGCCACATGCCAGAAAGGGGAGCAGAGACTATGGGTGGGTGGAAGGTGAGCCTGCCCAACTGCATTACCACTTCCTACCTTGCCAGCTGCTGCCACCACCACCAACACCAACACCAACACCTCCACTACCATCAACACCAACAACACAACCATCACCACTATCATCACCACCATCATCACCTCCACCACTATCATCACCATCACCACCAACACCATCAACACCACCACCACCATCACCACCAACACCTCCACCACCACCACCATGACCACCACTGACACCACCACCACCATTATCATCACCACCATCACCACCACCACTACAACCAGTAGCACCACCTCAACTGTCAGAACCACCATCACTATCACCACCATCACCATCACCACAACTACTGCCATTACTGCTGATAGGAGTTTCAGGTGCACACACTGTGCCGGGTATTGTTCTAAGTACTCTCACGTTTTCTCTCATTTAACCTGGACATTGACCCCATGAGGTAGGCACTATGATTAGTTCCATTTTGAAGATATATTTAAAACCATTTGTTGTGTTCTAGACCTTAGGGATTTTAATTTATCTATAGTTTTGAAGTTCTTTGAGATCAATTCTTAAATATTGGTATTCAGGTAATAGTTTAGGCTTTGTTTTCTTAATCATGCTCATCACAAATCTTGCAGCCTTTCACTTAATCTTGAATTGTAGGCCAGGGTTTTCAAAGGTAAGCACATTCATCTGCAGAGAGTAGAAGAAGGGAAAGATTGAGAGGGAGGCAAATTCTCATAGTCCATTTAGAAAGTCCACATGTAACATCTGAAACTGAAATGCTAAGAGCTATATAAACATTGTTTTAATCAATTTTGGTATTTTCATGATTATGACTGTGTTAATATAATCCAGAGCTGAGTCATTTAATGTATTGTCATTGCATTTTCTTTCTTTCTTTTTTTTTTGGCAGTACGCAGGCCTCTCACTGTTGTGGCCTCTCCCATTGCGGAGCACAGGCTCTGGATGTGCAGGCTTAGCAGCCATGGCCCACGGGCCCAGCCACTCTGCGGCACGTGGGATCTTCCCAGACCGTGGCACGAACCCATGTCCCCTGTATCGGCAGGTGAACTCTCAACCACTGTGCCACCAGGGAAGCCCATGTCATTGCATTTTCTTTCCCTGGAGCTAATAACTGCCTAATTTTTTCTTTGCTTAGGTTTCATGTACTTATCACTATTTTAATCCCAAACTTTCTACCAAAGGTGTATCTATCCTCAGTATATTCAAATTCCTCAAGTCATCTGTATTTTCCTTCATTATTTTTTCATACATAGTGCTCCATCTTCTTGCTGCAGTAGGACTGCAGAACAGCTTTCATCCTGGCTTGTCCATCTATCTACCTCTCAGGTACTCAACCTTTCTGCTGTGTTGGGGTTCTTGTCTTCTGGTTCTCATGTGTTACTCTTTCTTGGTTAACTTCTTCATGTTGATGGAATGTATCTTTGGGTTCCTACTAAGACAAAGTGCCAGAAGATATAGTTTTTGAGACCATGCATGTTTGAAGATGTGTTTTTCTTAACTCTTACAATTGAATGATAGTTTGGCTAGGCATAAAATTTTAGGTTGTGAATAATTATTTTCAGATTCATATATTGTTTTTTTCCCCCACCTTTAATGATACATAATTTACAGACAATAAAATTCATTCATTAAAAGTATATAGTGGAGAAGAGGAACCAAGATGGTGGAGTAGAAGAACATGCTCTCACTCCCTCTTGTGAGAACAACAGAATCACAACTAGCTGCTGGACAATCATCGACAGGAAGACACTGGAACTCACTGAAAAAGATACCCCACATACAAAGACAAAGGAGAAGCCACAGTGAGAGGGTAGGAGGGGCGCAATCACAGTAAAATCAAATCCCATAACTGCTGGGTGGGTGACTCACGACTGGAGAACACTTATACCACAGAAGTCCACTCACTGGTGTGAAGGTTCTGAGCCCCACGTCAGGCTTCCCAACCTGGATATCTGGCAAGGGGAGGTGGAATGCCTGGAGAATCAGACTTTGAAGCCTAGTGGGATTTGATTGCAGGACTTTGACAGGACTGGGGGAAACAGAGACTCCATTCTTGGAGCACATACACAAAGTAGTGTGTGCATCGGGACCCGGGGGAAGGAGCAGTGACCCCAGGGGAGACTGAACCAGACCTACCTGCTAGTGTTGGAGGTTCTCCTGCAGAGGCAGGGGGTGGATGTGGCTCACCATGGGGACTAGGATACTGGCAGCAGAAATTCTGGAAAGTACTCCTTGGCGTGAGCCCTCCCAGAGTCTGTCATTAGCCCCACCAAAGAGCCCAGGTAGTCTCCAGTGTTGGGCTGCCTCTGGCCAAACAACCAACGGGGAGGGAACGCAGCCCCACCCAACAGCAGTCAAGCAGATTAAAGTTTTATTGAGCTCTGCCCACCAGAGCAGAGCTCAGTAAAAAGTTTACAGTCAGCTCTACCCACCACCAGTCCCACCCATCAGGAAACTTAACACAAGCCTCTTAGATAGCCTCATCCACCAGAGGACAGACAGCAGAAGCAAGAACTACAATCCTGCAGCCTGTGGAACAAAAACCACATTCACAGAAAGATAGACAAGTTGAAAAGGCAGAAGGTTATGTACCAGATGAAGGAACAAGATAAAACCCCAGAAAAACAACTAAATGAAGTAGAGATAGGCAACTTTCCAGAAAAAGAATTCAGAATAATGATAGTGAAGATGATCCAGGACCTTGGAAAAAGAATGGAGGCAAAGATCGAGAAGATGCAAGAAATGTTTGACAAAGACCTAGAAGAATTAAAGAACAAACAAAAAGAGATGAACAATACAATAACTGAAATGAAAACTACACTAGAAGGAATCAATAGCAGAATAACTGAGGCATAAGAACAGATACGTGACCTGGAAGACAGAATGGTGGAATTCACTGCTGCGGAACAGAATAAAGAAAAAAGAATGAAAAGAAATGAAGACAGCCTAAGAGATCTCTGGGACAATATTAAATGCAACAACATTTGCATTATAGGGGTCCCAGAAGGAGAAGAGAGAGAGAAAGGACCATAGAAAATAGTTGAAGAGATTATAGTTGAAAACTTCCCTAACATGGGAAAGGAAATAGCCATCCAAGTCCAGGAAGCATAGCAAGTCCCATACAGGATAAACCCAAGGAGAAACACGCCAAGACATATAGTAATCAAATTGGCAAAAATTAAAGACAAAGAAAAATTATTGAAAGCAGCAAGGGAAAAGTGACAAATAACATACAAGGGAACTCCCATAAGGTTAACAGATGATTTCTCAGCAGAAAATCTACAAGCCAGAAGGGAGTGGCATGATATACTTAAAGTGATGGAAGGGAAGATACTACAACCAAGATTACTCTACCGGGCAAGGATCTCATTCAGATTCAATGGAGAAATCAAAAGCTTTACAGACAAACAAAAGTTAACAGAATTCAGGGCTTCCCAGGTGGTGCAGTTGTTGAGAGTCCGCCTGCTGATGCAGGGGACGCGGGTTCGTGCCCCAGTCAGGGAGAATCCCACATGCTGTGGAGCAGCTGGGCCCGTGAGCCATGGCCACTGAGCCTGTGCTCCACAGCGGGAGGGGCCACAACAGTGAGAGGCCCGTGTACCACAAAAAAAAAAAAAAGAAGTTAACAGAATTCAGCACCACCAAACCAGCTGTACAACAAATGCTAAAGGAACTTCTCTAAGTGAGAAACACAAGAGAAGAAAAGGACCTACAAAAACAAACTCAAAACAATTAAAAAATGGTCATAGGAATATACATATCGATAATTACCTTAAACATGAATGGATTAAATGCTCCAACCAAAAGACATAGACTGGCTGAATGGATATAAAAACAAAACCATATATATGCTGTCTACAAGAGACCCACTTCAGACCTAGAGACACATACAGACTGAAAGTGAGGGGATGGAAAAAGATATTCCATGCAAAAGGAAATCAAAAGAAAGCTGGAGTAGCAAAACTCATATCAGATAAAATAGACTTTAAAATGAAGAATGTTACAAGAGACAAGGAAGGACACTACATAATGATCAAGGGATTAATCCAAGAAGAGGATATGACAATTATAAATATATATGCACCCAACATAAGAGCACCTCAATACATAAGGCAAATACTAACAGCCATAAGAGGGGAAATCGACAGTAACACGATAATAGTGGGGGAGCTTAACACCTCACTTACACCAATGGACAGATCATCCAAAATGAAAATAAATGAGGAAACAGAAACTTTAAATGACACAATAGTCCAGATAGTTTTAATTGATATTTATAGGACATTCCATCCCAAAACAGCAGATTACTTTCTTCTCAAGTGTGCATGGAACATTCTCCAGGATAGATCACATCTTGGGTCACAAATCAAGCCTCAGTAAGTTTAAGAAAATTGAAATCATATCAAGCATCTTTTCTGACCACAATGCTATGAGATTAGAAATGAATTACAGGGAAGAAAAACATTAAAAACACAAACACATGGATGCTGAGCAATATGTTACTACATAACCAAGAGATCACTGAAGAAATCAAAGAGGAAATCAAAAAATACCTAGAGACAGATGACAATGAAAAAACGATGATCCAAAACCTATGGGATGAAGCAAAAGCAGTTCTAAGAGGGAAGTTTATAGCTATACAAGCCTACCTCAAGAAACAAGAAAAATCTCAAATAAACAATCTAACCTTACACCTAAAGGAATTAGAGAAAGCAGAACAAACAAAACCCAAAGTTAGCAGAAGGAAAGAAATCATAATGCAGAAATCATAGAGTAGAAATAAATAGAAACAAAGAAAACACTAGCAAAGATCAATAAAACTAAAAGCTGGTTCTTTGAGAAGATAAAGAAAATTGATAAACCATTAGCCAGACTCATCAAGAAAAAGAGGGAGAGGACTCAAATCAACAATATTAGAAATGAAAAAGGAGAAGTTACAAGAGACACCACAGAAATATAAGAGACTACTACAAGCAACTCTATGCCAATAAAATGGACAAACTGGAAGAAATGGACAAATTCTCAGAAAGGTATAACCTTCCAAGACTGAACCAGGAAGAAATAGAAAATATGAACAGACCAATCACAAGTAATGAAATTGAAACTGTGATTAAAGGTCTTCCAACAAACAAAAGTCCAGGACCATATGGCTTCACAGGGGAATTCTATCAAACATTTAGAGAAGAGCTAACACCCATCCTTCTCAAACTCTTCCAAAAAAATTACAGAGGAAGGAATACTCCGAAACTCATTCTATGAGGCCACCATCACCCTGATACCAAAACCAAAGATACTACAAAAAAAAAGAAAATTACAGACCAATATCACTGATGAATATAGATGCAAAAATCCTCAACAAAATACTAGCAAAGAGAATCTCACAACACACTAAAGGGATGATACACCATGATCAAGTGGGATTTAACCCAGGGATGCAAGGATTCTTCAATATATGCAAATCAATCAATGTGATACACCATATTAACAAATTGAAGAATAAAAGCCATATGATCATCTCAATAGATGCAGAAAAAGCTTTTGACAAAATTCAACACCCATTTATGATAAAAAACTCTCCAGAAAGTGGGCATAGAGGGAACATACCACAACATAATAAAGGCCATATACCACAGCAAACATTATTCTCAATGGTGAAAAACTGAAAGCATTTCCTCTAAGATCAGGAACAAGAAAAGGATGTCCACTCTCACCACTATTATTCAACATAGCTTTGGAAATCCTAGCCATGGCAATCAGAGAAGAAAAAGAAATAAAAGGAATCCAAATTGGAAAAGAAGAAGTAAAACTGTCACTGTTTGCAGATGACATGATACTATACATAGAGAATCCTAAAAATGCCACCAGAAAACTACTAGAGCTAATCAATGAATTTGGTAAAGTAGCAGGAAACAAAATTAATGTACAGGAATCTCTTGCATCCCTATACACTAATGATGAAAAATCTGAAAGAGAAATTAAGGAAACACTCCCATTTACCACTGCAACAAAAAGAATAAAATACCTAGGAATATACCTACCTAGGGAGACAAAAGACCTGTATGCAGAAAACGATAAGACACTGATGAAAGAAATTAAAGATGATACCAACAGATGGAGAGATACACCATGTTCTCGGATTGGAAGAATCAATATTGTGAAAATGACTCTACTACCCAATCTACAGATTCAATGCAATCTCTATCAAATTACCAATGGCATTTTTTACGGAACTAGAACAAAAAATCTTAAAATTTGCATGGAGACACAGAAGAGCCCGAATAGCCAAAGCAGTCTTGAGGGGAAAAAACAGAGCTGGAGGAATCAGACTCCCTGACTTCAGACTATACTACAAAGCTACAGTAATCAAGGCAACATTGTACTGGCACAAAAACAGAAACATAGATCAATGGAACAAGATAGAAAGCCCAGAGTTAAACCCACACAACTATGGTCAACTAATCTATGACAAAGGAGGCAAGGATATACAATGGAGAAAAGACAGTCTCTTCAATAAGTTGTGCTGGGAAAACTGGACAGTTACATGCAAAAGAATGAAATTAGAACACTCCCTAACACCATACAAAAATAAACTCAAAATGGATTTGAGACCTAAATTTAAGACTGGACACTATAAAACTCTTAGAGGAAAACATAGGACATAAATCAAATTCTTTGACATAAATCACAGCAATACCTTTTTGATCCACCTCCTAGAAGAATGGAAATAAAAACAAAAATAAACAAATGGGACCTAATGAAACTTAAAAACCTTTGCACAGCAAAGGAAACCATAAGCAAGACAAAAATACAACTCTCAGAATGGGAGAAAATATTTGCAAATGAATCAACAGACAAAGGATTAATCTCCAAAATATATAAACAGCTCATGCAGCTCAATATTAAAGAAACAAACAACCTAATCCAAAAATGGGCAGAAGACCTAAATAGACGTTTCTCCAAAGAAGACATACAGATGGCCAAGAAGCACATGAAAAGCTGCTCAACATCACTAATTATTAGAGAAATGCAAATCAAAACCACAGTGAGGTATCACCTCACACCAGTTAGAATGGGCATCATCAGAAAATCTACAAACAACAAATGCTGGAGAGAGTGTGGAGAAAAGGGAACCCTCTTGCACTGTTGGTGGGAATGTAAATTGATACAGCCACTATGGAGAACAGTATGGAAGTTCCTTCAAAAACTAAAAATAGAATTACTATATGATCCAGCAATCCTACTACTGGGCATATACCCAGAGAAAACCATAATTCAAAAAGACACATGCATCCCAATGTTCATTGCGGCACTATTTACAATAGCCGGGTCATGGATGCAACCTAAATGCCCATCGATAAACGAATGGATAAAGAAGATGTGGTACGTATATACAATGGAATATTACTCAGCCATAAAAAGGAACGAAATTGGGTCATCTGTTGAGATGTGGATGGATCTAGAGACTGTCAGAGTGAAGTAAGTCAGAAAGAGAAAAACAAATATCGTATATTAATGCATGTATGTGGAACCTAGAAAAATGGTACAGATGAACCGGTTTGCAGGGCAGAATTTGAGACACAAATGTAGAGAACAAACGTATGGACACCAAGGGGGGAAAGCCGCGGCGGGGTAGGGATGGTGGTGGGATGAAGTGGGCGATTGGGATTGATATGTATACACTGATGTGTATAAAATTGATGACTAATATGAACCTGCTGTATAAAAAAATAAATAAAATTCAAAAAAAGTATATAGCTTCATAATTTTGGTAATTATGTATAACTGTGTAAATAATACCCCTACAATCAAGACATAGAACAGTTCTATCACTCTAAAAATTTGTCCCTCTACAGTCAATTCTCAGGCAACTATTGCCCTGCTTCATGTCACTATAGTTTTACCTTTTCCAAAATTTCATATTAATGGAATCCTACAGTTTATAGATGTTTGTGTTTGTCCTTTTTCATCTAGTATGTTTTTGAGATTCATCCATTTTGTTATATGCATTTTTTCCTTTTTACAACTGAGATGTATCCCATAGTATGAATATACTGCAATTTGTCCCTTCACCAACTGATAGACACTGGATTCTGCAACAAACATTGCACACAAGCTTTATATGGACATATATTTTTATTTCATTTCTTTCTCTATAAGTGGGTAGGATTTCTGCGTCATATGGTAAGTTTATGTTTCGATTTATTAAAAAATGCCCAAACTGTGTCCTAAAGTGGTTGTGACATTCTGCATTCCCACCAGCAATGTATGGTATTTCTATTAATTCCAAATCCTTGTCAACACTTAGTAGTTTTTTAAGATTTTCAAAGGTGTTTTTTATTATTTTATAGGCTCCATTGTTGCTGAAAATAAATCAAATACCATTATTATTTACAAATTTTTGTCTGTGCCCCAATTTTTGTTATTGAGCTTCCCTTTATCCCAATTTTCTGAAAATTTACAGAGATGTGCTTTGAAGTCAAGTGACTTTCATCCTCTTGTACTGAATGTTTAAGGCCATCTTTCCAACTGGAGTCTCATGTCCTTCAGTTCCTGGAAATTTTCTTAGATTATTTATCTGGTAATTTATTCCCCTCTATTTTTCTCTGAATTCATTTTCTAAAACATTTATTGTTTGAATGTTGGTTTCTTGAACGATACTTTCGTTTTGTTTATTTTTCTCTCCTATTTTTTTCATTTGTCTATCATTTTGTCTAACTAACTGGAAGATTTCTTTTCAGTTTTGTCTTTTAATTCTTTTCTTATCTTTTCCATTTTGATCTCATATTTTTAGTTTCCAATATATAGTTTTTTTGTTGCCTCAATAAGTACTCAATGTACTTTATTCTTGTTTTAATAAAACCGTATCTACCCATATTTATCAGGATATTAGTTGTAGTTTTTTCTCCCCAAAGATAGATTACTCTCCTTCCATCACCCTAGTTTCCCTTTTCCTGTTTGTTTCAGGATTTGTCTTTCCTTTTCCACTGAGTGAACAGGTTGGCAGGAGGAAGATTTTACCCTCAGGGAATATTTGGCAATATCTGGAGATATTTTTGGTTGCCCCCACTGGGGTAGGGATGCTACCTTCTCTAGTGGGTAGAGGTCAGGGATGCTGTTAAGCATTTTACAGTGCACAGGATACTCACCCCCTTCCCCACAACAAAAAATTATCCAGCCCCAAATGTCAATAGTGTGGACAGAACCGACTCCGCTGCTTTCCCATGGCAACTGCCACACACATCCTATTGCCAGCTCTTCCCTCAGCTCTTAGTAGACGAGCTCACCTCTCATTTTACTTCTCAAACTGAAGCCATTTCAACATAAGTCCCTGACTCTGTTTCTCTCATGGACAACATTTCTCAGCCCCATCTCTTCTCTTGCTCCTGTTTACAAAGAAATACCTATTCCCTCCAAAATGTGCACAATTGCCCCTTTGTGGGATCTACTCCTTCTGGTCTCTTTAGGAAAGGTACTCCACAGCCTTACTCTTTCTCTTAAATCCTTTTTTTTTATTGGAGTACAGTTGATTTACAATGTTGTGTTAGTTTCAGGTGTATGGCAAAGTGATTCAGTTTTATATATATATATATATATACATATATTCAGATTATATATATATTTAGATTATATATGTATTCAGATTCAGTTTATATATATATATATATTCAGATTCTTTCCCCTTATAGGTTATTACAAAATATAAAGTATAGTTCCCTGTGCTATATAGGAGGCCCTTGTTGCATAATAGTGTATATCTGTTAATCCCAAACTCCTAATTTATCTCTCCCCCACTTTCCCCTTTGATATCCGTAAGTTTGTTTTTTAAGTCTGTGAGTCTGTTTCTGCTTGTCAGATAAGTTCATTTGTGTCATATTTTAGATTCCACATATAAGTGATAACCTATAATATTTGTCTTTCTCTGTCTGACTTACTTCACTTAGTATGGTCATCTTTAGGTCCATCCGTGTTGCTGCAAATGGCATTATTTCATTATTTTTATGGCTGAGTAATATTCCATTGTGTATATGTACCACATCTTCTTTATCTATTCATCTGCCGATGGACATTTAGGTCGTTTCCATGTCTTGACCTTTTTCTTGAATCCTTGGTCTCTCTGTCTTCATAGCCTCCTTTTTCCCTGTAAAATATGGTTAGATCTGCTCTGTCTTTAAAAAAAACTCATCCCATGACCCTGGTATTTCCTAAGATTCCTATCCTACCCTTTACAGACACATATTTTTGTAAAAGTTGTCTAAACTGCTTGAAAGCACTTCCCACCTGACCTTTGTGGACCAGCCCTCGTCATGTCACTGATGAGGATCTTGCCCAGTGTCCTCTCAGAGATGTTCCCATGTTTCTCTGCCCCCTTGTCCCTGCCCCTCCTCTCTGCTGATTTCTTCTCTCCCTCTCCTGGGTCTTTCTCTTCCTCCCACTTGCTAACAAGTGGACGAATTGCTGCAGGCTCTACACTCAACCTTCATATCTTTTTTTTTTTTTTTTTTTTTTGCGGTACGCGGGCCTCTCACTGTTGTGGCTTCTTCCGTTGTAGAGCACAGGCTGTGGACGCGCAGGCTCAGCGGCCATGGCTCACGGGCCCAACCGCTCCACGGCATGTGGGATCTTCCCGGACCGGGGCATGAACCCGTGTCCCCTGCATCGGCAGGCGGACTCTCAACCACTGCGCCACCAGGGAAGCCCCAGCCTTCATATCTTCTCTCCAGGATACTCTTATTTATACCCATGGCATCTATCAGTTGGCTCCCAGATCTTCATCACCAACTTCCTGGTTTTAAATGCTCAGGCTCCATCCGTATAAGGTACTCCTGAGGTAAAACTAAAACTTGATTTTAGATTATGTGGGGGAAAAGATGGTAGTCAAAATGCTGCTATGGTGGCTGGGGTCACATGTGCAGAGGACAGCATACTGTCCACATGCTGTAATTCCTTAGTGAGCCCACATCATCAAGCGTGGGAAGTAGCCTCCCTCCCAGCTAAAGATTCAGTATTTCTGCTCTTTTTCCACATTAAATCTTTACCTTACTCTGCCTTAATTTGGGACCTTTTTCACACCTAAAATATTCACATAATTCTCTTTCTCGAACTACCCTGAAATTACATTTTGTAGTCCATCTGTAACTAGACCAAAGAAATATGGTCTTTCATTCTTTTTAAGTTCAAAATAAAAGCATGGTTTTGTTTATGCTATGACTTGGAGCATGAAGGGGCCAGGCAAACCTCTTCTGAAACCCAAATTCAGTCACACACTCATTATGCTGCCCCTGGATTAAGTCTTGTGGCTGAGGTTCTTGGCCCCGACTCACACTATAATCACCTGGGGAGCTTCTAAAAAAAACACCATTGTTCAGGCTCCACCCTGGACCAATTATGAGGCTTGGGCATCAGTGCTTTTCATGTGATTCAAATGTGCTGCCAGAGCTGAGAGCCACAGTTCCAGTTAGTATTTTTCCTTTGCCCACATTTTGGCCAAGACTAAAATCTTCCTTGTAGTGATTCTCCAACTTTAGTGTATTTTAAAATCACCTCGAGCACTTATTAAGACAGATTTCTGAGCCTCACCCTCAGAGTTTCTGATTCCATAGGTCTGGGGTGGGGCCCGAGAATTGCATTTCTAACAAATTCCCAGGGGATGCTGACGCTACTGGTCTGGGGATCACACTTTGAGAATCGCTGCCTGAGGATGTCAGTCTTCTGAAGTTTGCTTCTTACTGTTAGGGTAACCAGCTAGTCTTCATGTTGGTGCTAAGAGTCCCACATCTTGGGAAACCCCTCATCTTCAGGAAAACTGGGACAGATGGTCACCAAAAAGGTGTATCCCTGTCCTAAGCCCTGGAGCCTGTGAATGTGGTCTTATTCTGAAAAAGGGTCTTTGTAGATGTAATTAAGTTAAAGGTCTTGAAATGAGGAGATCATGATGGATTATCGGGGGGGCCTCAAAGCCAATGACAAGGGTCTTTAAGAGAATGAGACCAAGGGAGATTATACAGAGAGAAAAGAAGGCCATGGGATCACAAAGGCAGAGTATGGGTTGATCCCATCATAAGCCAAGGAGCCCCAGGAGCCACCAGAAGCTGGAAGAGGCAAGGAGAAGACTCTTCCCTAGGGCGTCCAGAGGGAGTGTGGCCCTGTCAACACCCTGACTTTGGATTTCTCTGGAATTGTGAGAGGTTTTATTACAGCAGCCGCTGGAAGTTAATACATTTGCCCTAACCACTGCTCTTCTATTTGGGGGGTTTCTTGTTTCTTATACTGATCAAAAGGGAGATAGTCTCCTGTAATAAACCATAAGGAAAAAAATATGAAAAAGAATATATATACACCTATATACATGTATATGTATAACTGAATCATCTTGCTGTACACCTGAAACTAACACAACATTGTAAATGAACTATACTTCAATTAAAAAAAAAGATATTCTGAAAATACCTTGCCTCCACAAAGACTGGATGGTTTACTAATGAGTCTGTAAAAATGCTTCCCAGAAAGAATAGGCTAGAAACCAATGTGGTACAGCTAATCTGATATATTAAAAATTCTGAAGATTATGTACAGTAGGTCATTAAGCAGCAAATGAGGTAACTAGAAAATCTATTCATATTAAATGTGCCGCTTTGTTATGCAGGATACGATGGCCCAGCAAGGGTGGACGTTCTGTCAGAAATGTCCTGGAGCAGTTGTGCTCTGGGTACAAAACAGAGACCACACAGAGAATCTTGGGGCTTGTTAGCACTCCCAACCACTGGGAAAGCACCTTGACACCAGGTGTTGAAGGGTTTTCTGTGCTCTGAGAAGGTACTGGCACATGATTGGGCCACACAGAGGCAGAGCCCAGGTGAAAGGGCTGGGCCACTCTGAGGGCGTGCACATCCTGTCAACCCTAGGTCACTCCTGGGGCCAAAATGCTTGGAAAAGGAAGGTTAAGATACATATGAAAAGCTCCAGAAATAGCAGGTTGCCCTGCAAAAACCTTTGAATTTCATGCCTTGGGCTGGTTCTGCTCTGGAAAATCAGGTGTGGATCTGTCTGGGGCCCCCTGATTGCAGTCCTCTGTTTTCTGCATCTCTTCTGGGTTTTCTACTGGCTGCTCCTCAGGGGTCTCCAGCTCCTATATCCTTGCTGAGATCTGAGTCATGGTTTTCTCCTGAGGGTCAACGTGTGGACTATTCTCTGAACGTAGCACTGTGTGAATTACCTTGTCTAGGTTACCTATACTTTGTACATATCCAACGTATACCGTGACATGTTAGACTTTTTCTTCTGTTTATTTAAGTTTGTTCATCTATTGTCTCATGTACACTCTTCTGCACACTGAGATGACCAATTATTTAAAGACAAGAATTAGGCTATCGGCCTTGCCTCACTCTCAAGACACTCAGGTCTGACACACAGTAGGATCTTATCTGGTAGAGATCTATTTATGGTTTCCCACTATGGTTTTTATTATTACTGGATCTAAATATTAATAAAACCCATCTGGTTCAGCTGTGAATTGAATGGGGTCCCCCAGAACGGGCCTCAAAAGGGGGCTAGATGTTCCAGAATTTGAAGAGAGAGGGCCAACACAGCAGACCTGGGGGAGGGTGGTTGAGTTGCGGGCACAGCTCAATACCTGACACCTTTGCAAACATTCAATGACTTTTTGCTGAATGAACGCTGCCCTAGAGGATTAGCTGTGTCCAACGTCTTATAATGGACCAAACCATCCCAAGGCATAGAATTCAAAGACCGTTGCAGGGCAACCTGCCACTTCTGGAACTTTTCCTATATATCTTAACTTGGGGTGTTTTGCATCATAGAGGAAATCTATTTTGAAACTCAAGTTCTGCAGTGGCTGCTCTGTTTAGACTTATTTTCTGAGACCATAGAAACAAAAACTCTAAGTTAAATTTAATGTCATGTCCAGCCCAAGACATGACCAGCCCAAAGGCCCAAAGGTGTTTGAAATCTGGTGTTCTGGCCCCAAAATTCACGTGAATGTTTATTCTATTCTCCAGTGTTTGCGTTCTAAATTACCCCTCAAGGAATACAGTCAGTCTTTAGGGAAGATGTATCTTGTGCTTTGTTACATTATTTCCTACTCCTTCTGAGCCCTGAGTTCAGGGTTCTCCTCATAGCCTGAGAACAAGCCTGGCTCAGACTACAGCTCTAATGAATTGTGTTAAAATAGTGATTTTCAAGAGGAAGTGATGAACATAGAGTTTATAAAACATGAAGATGTAAGTTTCAATACTTAGCTCTCCTAGCTACCTCTAGAGTTAGCTATGGAGGATGACCTTAGAGAAAATTAAAGTTCTTATTGCTAAAAATAGAAGTAACCTGTGGAGATGCAATGGGCTAGTGTAACAGGCTCTGCAAACTTTTCTCAAAAAAGCAGAATTGTTGGGAAGCTAAAATGGCTGTGGGATTTTAATTCACAGGTTTCCCATTGGAACTTTTAATTTGGTAAGCCCAACATGAAAAAGATGCTTTGTTTGCAAAACTGTCGACGATGTAGTGATGGTTTCTTTGGGGTTTATTCACTGATTTTATTGAGACTGCAGTTGGCAGAAGAGAGAGTGACTGCTTTTGAATATTGTTGATGTTATGCCACACAAAAGCTCTAAATGGGAGAAAGAAAAGCTTAAAGTCACCCTAGAACAAGCTATCTCCTATCAATGGGGAGATAATGATTTAAGAAACTAAAAATCGTGCATTAGTCTCTTTGGTGCAAAGTTAGGAAGATGTTTATGTAGATCCTTATAAATTTCCATTGGATTTTCTTTGGTACTTTGTTCCTAAGTCCCAAATCCAAGGTGAATTTTATAAAATGAACTTATTATGCTACAAAAGAAAAAGTACATCCTAGGATAGTCAGGCTTCCTGCTGATAAAAACTGGCCATGTTCTCTCAGCTATTGTTCGAAGAACTATTTCTAGAAGCTTACTAATGTCTTTAAAACTTAGAAGTGCAGACCAATGCCATGGAAATGAAATGAAGCTTATGAAAAATTAGTCTCTTTCTGGTTTTAGCACTCTGAATAAACACTGCAAAATAGATTTTAAAAATAAGTTCTGACCTTGGGGAGGTATGGTACATGACAGAATAAAACAAAATAGAAATAGTATTTTAGAAAATTATGTAAGTCCACTAACTCTGTCCTTGGCTCTAAAGGTGGATTTTCACAGACATAAAGAAGAGATTGGTGGTTGCCTAGGGAGAGGGGGTTGGGGAAGGATGGAGTGGGAGTTTGGGGTTAGCAGATGTAAGCTTTTATATATAGGTTGGATAAACAACAAGGTCCTTCTGTATAGCACAGGGGACTATACTCAGTATCCTGTGATAAACTGTAATGGAAAATAATATAAAAAAAGAATGCATATATATATATGTATAACTGAATCACTTTGATGTACAGCAGAAATTAACACAACATTGTAAATTAACTATATTTCAATAAAAAGAAAGAAAATAAAGGTGGATTCTGCTTATAAGTCCTCAATTTAAGAAAACAACGACAAGAAACAGTCCTCAATTTAAGGAAACAACGGCAAGAAACTAAGTTTCATGAAAAGAAGTGACACTTCTGAGGTTCTCGGAGTTAACTGCATCTGAGGATGAAGACATTTCTATGGATGTGTGGTTAAATCACGGAGCCCCTTTTGAGAGACATCTAACATGCACTGGAGAGTTATCTGATGCTCCAAGTGCCTTACAACCACAGATCTATAGAATATTTCAACACTATGTTTCACAAATTACCACCTGTAGCTCCACAAGGTATAGATCACCGTCAGGCAAACAGGCAGCCTTAATTATCTAGGCAGGGTAAAGGGGAGGCCATGGTCACACATATCACTGTTGCATTTTCCAAGTCACCTTTTCTCTAAGTTGTCCCAACAATTTGCTTCTATCAGTGCTGATGTTTGATGGATAAGCTGAGCTGTCAGGTTGAGCTGGATGTTCTTACCTCTTTCTTTTTTAAAAACGTGCTGGCCTGTTGTTTCTCACCTTGAATTTCAAGAGCCAGGTGGATTTTTTTGGAAGTACAAATTCTATAAGTTTGTATGTTATCTTTAGCTGGGATTCAAAACGAAAATAGGCGAGCATTTATAAAAGGGTGACTTTTCAAAGAATGCTATTTCTCTATTTTTAGTTTTAACCGTTTGAGCAGACATTTAAAAAGACTGCTTCATGTCAGCAAGGAAGCTTGCAGAATGAAACTTTCCTTAAAAATTCGAACTTAACTAAAAATCCCGGTAAAAACATTATGTTTTAGCTTAAGGTAGGAAACTGTGGAGAGATAAAATATAGCGGAGAGTGTAGGGGTCTCACCTGGGTTCTTTCCTCAGATCTAGGGAAATGAAGCAACTTTTGGCTTCACAGGTTTTCAACCATTTTGACATCAACAATCTTCACCTCAATTTCATTTCAAAAACTGTTATTCATTGCCCTTTTCTGGATCTTATAACCACTGAGAGTTACTCTGCCTTCAAGGAGGGAAACTTACTCACCATGGCTACGACCTTTGGTATCTTCCACTGTCTCACTCTGAATGTCCTTTTTCACCCCTCCATCAAACCAGCAGTCCTGCAACCTTCCCCTTCTTCTCTCAGTCCATCAGTATTCTTTTATCTTAGTTTCCCCACTTGGTCTGGATTAGATAATCAACCATCTTAATTGTTCTATTACTAGTGTCCTAAGTTTCAGTATCTGTTTGATTTCTTGACCTCCCTTTTGCTTTTGCCTAACTTTGATTAGATTCATGTGGGGGTGTGTGTGTGTGTGTGTGTGAGTGTGTGTGTGTGTGTGTGTGTGGTCTTGATGTTGAGCTTGTAGATGTTATTAGAAAAAGATAATCATATTCATTGCTCTCATCACAAAATTATTTTATATAACTTCATCTGAGGTCTCCTTGCTACCTGACATTTCTTGTAGTTTATTCTAGTTAATTCCCTAGTGAATTGCCCACAATGGCTGATCTACTCCTTTTCTGTTCTCCTCAAGTTTCACACTTACTTCCTTAAACTCCCTTACTCTCTGAAGTTGAACTTGTGTCCTGCTTCACTGAGAAGACATGACTTCTTACACCTCAACATCAGAATTCCTCTTCCTCCTCTCTTCTCTTTCGCTAATTAATTTTTCAGAAGATAAAGTATCTCTCTTCTTTTTTCATTGCTGGAAAATTCTCAGCTGTTATCTCTCTATTACTTCTGCCCAATTTTCCCTCTTTTTTTCTCCTCTTTAGGACACTGAACATACGTATGTTGGACCTTCTGAGAGTATCCCATAGGGCATTTATGCTCTTACTTGTTTTTCCTGCTGTTTTATTCTCTCTGCAATTTGGGTGATTTCTACTAGCTTTTCTTCCAACTCACTAATACTGTGTTCTGCATGTCCAGTCTGCTGTTAAATCTACCCACTATTATCTCAACTTGAGATACTATACGTTTTTCAATTTTACATGTTCATTTGGTTTTTTCTGAACTTAAGCTCTCTGCGAAAATTCGTCATCTTTTTCTCTAGATTATGATTCTTCTCCTTCATTTAAAGAACCATATTAATCAAGTTAAAATCCTTGTTTGCTATTTCCACTATCCAGTTTATCTGTGTTTCTACTTCTATTGAATGTTTTTTTCTTTCAATTGACTATTAGTCATATTGTTGCAGGAAAATGGGGCACAAGAGGATGGTCATGTCTTCGGTCTCAGGTGAGTCTCTGGGATGGGCCACCAAGTGAGGGTCCTTGGCTTCATGCAAGAAAGAATTCAAGAGAGAGCCATAGTAAAGTGAAAGCAACTGTATTTAGAGAGATAGACATTCCATAGACAGAATGCAGTCTGTCCCAGAAGGGAGAGAGGCTCTGAAATATGGGGTAGTTAGTTTTTATGTGTTGGGCACTTTCATAGGCTAACAAGTGGGAGGATTATTCCAACTATTTTGGGAAAGGGGGAGAGATTTCCAAAGAACTGGGTCACCACTCACTTTCTGACCTTTTAGGGTTAGACTCAAAACAGTCATGGCACCTGTGGGTGTGTCATTTAGCTAATGTATTACAACCAGCCTATAATAAGGCTCAAGGTCCACTGGACATTGAATCTTCTGCCATCCTGGGCCTAGTTGGTTCTAACCTGTTTATGTTGTATTCTCAATGGCTGTGTCATTCTTTTAAAGGTTGTACCCTGTCCCTTCCCTTCTGTCTCAATATGATCTTCCCTCTTTGCCTATCGAATTTTTAAAATGTATATTGTATATATTGATAAAAGAACAGTAGAGACTCCGGGGGATGTTAGCTTCCAACAGAAAGACTTGCTTTTTCCTTTGTTAGGCAGAGAAGATAAGAGACTGATCACCTTACTGTAATCAAGATTGAGCTGAGTTAGGTGCTGAGCAGAACTTTTAGTAAGACTCAGCTTACATCTGCTTCACCATGTTTCTGGCTTTTGATAGAGAGCCTAGCAAGTCTTCATCTCAGCTGTGAAAGACCAGAAAGTTCATTTCTGCCCTTCAGAGGTTTTCAAAGTAGCCCTTTAACTTTATATATGTAATATTTGTTTATTTCTGCATAACTAATTACCCCAAACTTAGAGGCTTAAAACAACCAACATTATGATGTCCGTTTCTGTAGGTCATGACTTTGGGAGCAGCTAAGCTGGGTGATTTGGCTGAGGGTCTCTCACGAAGTTGCAGCCAAGACGTGGGCTGGGATTGCCACTGAGGTGAAGACTGGACTGGAATGGGAAGATCTTACAAGCTTAGTTATCTGGCTGTTCACCTGAGCTCTCCTTTTTTCTCTGACTCTTGGCCAGAGAATTTATTTCCTCACTACGTAGCCTCTCTACAGGGCACTTGTGCATCCTTAGGACATGGCAGGTGGTTTTTCTCAGAAAGAGTGACTCAAGAGAGAAAGCAAGGGCGAAATCACAGCATTTTTATGACCTAGGCTCAAAAATCACACTCCATCAATGTCTGCCACATTCTATTCCCTGGAAGAGAGTCACTAAGGGGAATTAGCTCCACTGAAGGGAAGAGTATCAAAGCATCTGTGAACATATTTTAAACTGCCACACCTCCACACACATTTTTCAAAATCTGGCAAACGACTTCAGGGAAGATCTGCTTTGTGTTTCAGGCAGACTCCCAGAAAGACTTTGCCTTTTAAGCACCAAGAGAATGTAAGCAAAGTCACTTTGTTGTTTAGAGATCTTGGCTTGCTTCCATCATCTCCCACACTGCTCCAGAACCCAGAAGCTGTCCTGAGGCCCCTCTCATTTCCAGTTTGTCACAGCAGTCTCATTTGCCTTTACATGCTTTGCTGTTTCTCTTTGTTTCAGCAGAAGCCCTCTGCTTGTCCTTATCCCCGGCACCCACCAGGAATTGAAAGTGCCCCTGTGGAAGCACGGATGGCCACCATCATTTCACCTCAGAATGGTTTTCCCATATGTGAAATCTTAGTTCCTCTAGTCCTTATCATTTCCACAGTTCTTTGATGCCTTGAGAATATAATTCTGTAATTTATCCACATTTTTGTGATTGTATCAGTAGGAGCATTGGCCTGACTACATCCTTCCCTGAGGCAAAAGCAGACACTCTTCCTCTGAAAGGAAGCGTCCTGTTTGTTCTCTTGTTTCTGAGTCCTTGAGGCCCTGCTCCATGAAGTGTATGCCCTTTCCCTGATATCTCCCTTCGCTCCTATTCTGCTCCTTTGGCTTCCAAACAGCTCTATGTTTTTGCTCTTCTAAACAAATCCATTTTTCTTTCAACCCTGACAACGCCTTAAAACAGCACTCCCTCTCCCCTTTCACAGCAGCCTCATCTCCCACGTGTGTCCTTTATACTTTGGTTTTTGAAAATTCCCTGTAAGATCCTCAGGTGACCTCTTGATCTCTTGAAGAAGCCAAGAGGCTTCTTCTCAGCTTTCTCCACACCCAAACATCCAGCCCTGTTTACTGTTACAAACTCTCCCCCTCTGTTCTTTTCTTTCGTGTTTCCCTTGAGGGATCTTTTTTTTGACACATCTTTCCCCACTTGCTGTGCTTTTTTCTCCTGTCCCTGGATGTTCTCTCCTAATTTCACTACAACCCAGGACTTCAACATCCACTTCTATTTGTGTGACCTCTGAATTTTCAAGTGCTTACCAGACATCTCCATATGATTGGGTCATTATTACCCTAAAAACAATATTTTTCCCTGAAATTTTATTTTCATAATCTCCACTTATGCTCCAAGACTCAGGTCATGCTGCCCTTCTGGCATCCATCTCTGGTCCCTCAGGCTGCAGGAGGCAGGATGGGGATGGGACTTCTCTGTGTGTTTCCATCATGCACTCACCACCTGGCAGTGCGTCCCCTGCTAACTTTCTTTCTTGCTCCCCTAGAGCAGTAGTTCTCATCTACTCTGCTTTTGAACCACTCTCCCCACCCAGAGGAATTTGATGATATCTGGAGACTTTTTATGTGGTGACTCTTTGGGGGTTGCTAACAGCATCTAGTGAGTAGAGGCCAAGG
Organism: Pseudorca crassidens; assembly: GCF_039906515.1. NCBI lineage: Eukaryota > Metazoa > Chordata > Mammalia > Artiodactyla > Delphinidae > Pseudorca > Pseudorca crassidens. The sequence continues at coordinate 143,900,753 of NC_090300.1, forward strand.
ATGCTACTAAACATTTTATAAGGCAGAGGATGGCCCCCACAGCAAAGGATTATCCAGCCTCCAAACCAGTTTCTAGTTCTGAGAAAATGACCTCAACTATGAGCCTTTCAGGAAGTAGTAGCATGTTTTCCTAATCTGTGAGCCTGCAGTGCTTGACTCACTATGCGCTCAGTAAACATCTATTAATAACCAAAAAGGTCTACTGTATAGCACAGGAAACTATATTCAATATCTTGTAATAACCTATAATGGAAAATAATCTGAAAAAGAATAGATTTATATACATATAACTTTCAAATTTTATATTTATTTCAGCATATAAATACAAGAATATTTTAATATATTGAAATAAAAAAGAAACCAAGCATATCCCTGACTAGTCACACTTGGCTTACAGGACTGAAGGGTAGCAGGATGTGCCATCCCCAAATAGGACGCTTTGAAATAAAGAGTATTTTGAGATGAAGATAGAGCCAATAGAAGAAAAATTCCCTGCTCTCCCCCATTTGCCTAAAAGCAGAGTATACATTTGTAAAGGTGTCCCCCCTTCCCACACGACCAGAAAGGACAGAAGATAGTTCTTGGAGACAACTCTGGACCTTTATCAGCCCAGAGATGCCCCAGAGAAACCTACATAACTCACTTTACTAGGTAGCCCTTTTCTTCCATTAGTGTCCTCATATCTTCACCTTCCCAGAGCTTGCCTTCCCTAGAAGTTCAAAGTCCTTTTTCTATGTCTTATCACTTCTATGAAAGTGTGTTGTTCTTTTGTTAAGATGCTATACACGCCCAAGTTCTAACCCCTCCTTCGAGTTACTCATCATTGGGTACTCTCTTGTGTATAGAAGCTTCACGTTTCAACAAACTTCTGTTTTTCTCTTGTTAATCTGACTTTTGTCAGTCTAGTTTACAGGGTTCCAGCCAATAAGCCTAAGATGGTAGAGGAAAAAAAAGTTAAGTTTTTCTTCCTCTACAGCACACATCCAAAACATTTTGAACAAGTTCAGAAGTATGGCTGTTTATTTAACAAGTCCTATGGGTTGGAACTAGGCATATAGTGGTAAACAACAAATTCTTTCAAAGACAGTCCCGTTCTTCTCACTGTTGGCAAATCCTTGCTCTTTGATGGTGGATTTTAATTTTTAAAATTGTCTAAAGTCTTTCAGAATTGAGAATAGTGAGTAAAGGGGATTAACCTGAGGCCTTCTCTGCAAGTTAAAAACAGAGTATAAATAAAAAATTTAAGCCTGTATTTCTTGAATCACTTATAAATAAGTTCAGAAAGCCATTCCAACATGGCTTTATATGTTCTAACATCACTGAAACAGATTCTGGAGACAGAAGGTGACTACTTTGAGAGTTTCAAACTCATGTTCATATAGAAATTATGTCATAGCGATGCTAAAAACTTGGCCTCTGTGCACTGGTGCTGAATCAAATTTTGGAGAGTTTTTGGGTGAAGTAGAAAAGAATAGCTTTATTGCTTTGCCAGGCAAAGGGGGACACAGCAGGCTCTTGCCCTGAAGAAGTATGACCCAAGAGGAGTTGGTGAGGAGTTTTATAGCAATGGTTCAAGGGTGAGGTTGCTGATAAGGATCAGGGTGTGTGCAGGGCCTCTTTTACTATGGCCTCAGGTGGTCTCCTGATGAGCTTTGAGGTAATCAAACTGTGACCTTCTCTCTGGAACATCTTCTGTTTGGTGGGGGTTTTAGTTCTGCAGAAGAGCTTAAAGAATCTGCCCTTTGGAACTCAGGGCAGGTCATGGAGGCTGGCCTCTACTCCCTACAAACAAGAAATGGGGGACAGAAAGCCTTCTGTGTCCAGAAGCCCCACAGGGTTATGCTCAGTGTCAGTAGCCACATTATCTCTTATTCATACCCTGTTTTGAAAGTGTTTTTAAATACCTTGTGAAGAGGCAACGGTTCCTACTCTATTAGGGAAGACTAGAATATTCAGAAGATTGGGGAAAAAGAAGAACAGTCAACATCCTCCTCGTGAATGAGCCCTTAAAGTCTTTCTATCACTTTAAATCACGGTGACTCTTTTCTGCCTCTGGCTAGGAAATGTCCAGCCATTTTAGATTAGGTTCTCTGTGCTTCCAACACAAGCATATCATGGGGGAGCCAAATTACATTTAGAAGCTACATTTTAATTTTGATGATAGATTGTTGATTGACTTTGCACTCAATTTAATAGCATAATCATCTTGCTCCCAAGTGGCTATGACACGCTCAGTGCCCTAGGCCATGAGGCAGAATCAAGATCCTGTGTAAGAAGTCATCAAGCTCTTTAAAGGAGAAGAGAAAGGTAATAGATACCCTGATCCACACCTCCATCCCCACCAGATGTTTTGAACTCATTTTCATTTGGACTCCAAAATTCATAGTTTTTTTCAAAACAGTGATGCTGAAAACTCAGCCTCTGTGCACCAGTGCTGAATCAAATCTCAGAGACAGAGTTTTGGGTGAAATAGAAAAGAATAGCTTTACTGCTTTGCTAGGCAAAGGGGACACAGTGGGCTAATGCCCTCAAAACTGTGTGTCCCAATCTGGGAGGGCTTGGTGAGGAGTTTTATAACAAAGGTTCAAGGGAAGGGTTGCTGATAAGGATCAGGGTGTGGGCACGGCCTGCACGCCTTTAATCTGGCTGCAGGTGATCTCTTGATGAGCTTCTCCGGAGTGAAGAATGCTAACATCTTCCATTTATTGAGGGTTTTTGTTCTATAAAGAGCTCAAAGATGTTATATGTATCTCTTGTGGTGGGAACAAGGACCCTGCCCCAAGGCTGCACTGCTGTTTCTTGACTGCTCCTCCCTTGTCTCTGCATCCCTCCCTTCCCTGAGTAGCAATGTTTTGAAAGGCTTCCATGCCCAGGAGCCCCACAGGTTTCAATAGCAGTACCAGTTTATACAAACTGCTGTGTCCTCAATGGACAAAATAGGTGTTTGTTTTGTAATAAGAAAGCAAAGGACTTCCATGGTTATAGTTTTAATGTTAGACATTTAGTTCCATTTTCCTTTTCAAAATACACACACACACACACACACACTCACATACACAGCAAACTGCCATGAAAACTACTGAAACATCTAACTGAATTTCAATGGACATTACAGTTCTACAGGGCCTTATAATTTACAGCCCGCATTTTGTGTTTTAGTTGATTTAATTTCCAAAATGACCACTGGAGGTGAGGAAACTGACCAGAGATGAGAGAGTGGCGTTCCCAGGACCCGAGAACAAGTCTTCTGACCCCGTTCCTCCACCTTCTTCTTTACTAGTATTGTACAGACCCCTTTGAAAGGGAAAAAGCCTTCGTATGGATCCCTGAGAGAAACACAAAAGTGAAATGCTGCCAGTTTGGTGATCACATTGTTACCTGAAAACTGGGTTCACCTCCTGGTGGGTGTCCAGCCAAAAGACACAACCAAGCCAAAGATGGGAGAAGGAAGGATTTACTCCTTGCAGTAAGTAAGGAGAACACCCAGGGGTCTTTCCCAAAGCAGTGTCTCCCCGGAACAGCAAAATTGGGGATGTTTTAGGCTAAGAGTATGTGTATATTCATGAAGGGGCTTGGGTGGTCAACAGAGTTCAAGCTTTAGTTGATTGAAGTCACGAGGGTCAGAAAAGGTCCACATCATCCTCCCGTAGGTTCCAGCTGATCTGGTGGCTGGTCTTCAGGCTAATCCTTACCACTGAAACAGAACTGGGAGTCCTTACAACTGATACATTATCTTTGCTATTGTTACTTTGCTTGCCTGATAACAGTTTTGTTTCTGCCTTATTTTATTCCCTTAAGATTCATTACTGAGACCTGTTCAAGGGCAAGCATTGTGACCAGGCTTAGGCCAGAAATGGCTTCTCTTATGTCAAGAAAACCATGCCTGGTTCTCTTTTTCTGGGGACCCCCTTCCTTATCTGGTTGCAACCTGGTCTAATATTATCACAGATTCAGAGGCAAACATGAATGTCTAGGATCTCAGATTATGTTTATGCTTTTAAAGGTTAACATCAATAGAAAGATCCCTATCATCATAGGACTTGAGTGCTCTCCATGAATTTATAGACTCCAGACTGAAAAACACCATGACTTATGACCAAGAGTGTTTTTTAACTTTCCTGAGTGAAGATGTAGAATTTGCCATGTTAGTATTCAAGCTTCTGCAGAGAGCATGAGTCTCAGTCCTCAAACTCAAGCATCCAAAATGCAATTTCATTTCATGTATACCCTAAGCTCCCACTAAATGGCGGAAATGAATGAGCCCTGGTTCATTAAGCACAACCACAGCCACTTCAGGGGTTCCTCGGGCAATTAAGGGTTCCTCCTTTTCCCCACATAGTGGTGTGTCCACTCAAGGGCTGTGAGTTTAGAAACTGTTGCAGCCTGGGCGGGAGGGGACGTCTTGTCCTTGGATGCCATTGTCTACTCTTGCGAGCTTCTGAGACATCCACATTCCCATTTAATTGGGGGTCACTGGTCCACCCAGATCTTTCTACCTGGAGCCCTTTGCAGGTGTCCTTGACCTCCCCTTCAGCATCCACTGAGCAATTCTCAGCAGGGAAGGTGTAATGGTTAATTTTATGTGTCAATTGACTGGTCTAAGGGATGCCCAGACAGCTAAAACATTTCTGGGCATGTCTGTGAGGGTGTTTCTGGAAGAGATTAGCATTTGAATCAGAAGACTCATCCACTCTCCCGAGTGTGGGTGGGCATCTCTTACTCCATTGAGGGCCCAAATAGAACAAAATGTGGAAGAAAGGCAAGTTCTCTCTCTTCTTGAGCTGTGAAAACCATCGTCTGCCCATGACATTGGCTCCCCCGTTTCTCTGGCCTTTGGACTCCAAGACTGACACCCCTTCCCAACTGGTTTAACCTGTGGCTGAATTATACCATCAGATTTCCTAGTTTTGTGGGAATTTTACCTCCATAACAACGTGAACCAATGCTTATAATTAATCTCTCTGTCTCTCTCCTGTTGGTCTCTTGGTTTTGTTTCTCTGGAGAACCCTGACTATTACAGAAGAGACATTCTGTTTTGTGCGGAACTTTGCGGGGCTGCACCAGCGGTCACTTTGCATCACACCACCTGGGGTGGTGGATGTTGGTCTCCAGCTAAGAAGTAAGGCACAAATTCCTTCTGCCCTTGGGTGCCCAAACTTCTCTAGGTGGGGAGGGGCATCTGTCATCCACATCTTGTATTACTCAGGGGTCTTCAAAGAAACAGAACCAATAGGATCTCTCTTTTTTTTTTTGCTCTTTCTTCTCATCTATGGGTCTGTCTATTGACAGAGGGGAGAGCAAGAGAGATTTATTCTAAAGAATTGTTTCACAGAATTGTGTGATTGTGAGAACTAGCAAGTGTGAAACCTGTAGGTCAGGCCAACAGCCTCGAAATTCCGGTGAGAGGGCATGTCTCAGTCCTGAGTTCAAGTTGCACAGGGCAGCAGGCTGGAATCTCAGGCAGGATTTCTATGTTGCAGTCTCCAGCTGAATTCCTTCCTCTCTGGGAAAGCTCAGTCTTTGTTCTTAAGGTCTCCAACTGATTGGACAAGACCCACCTGCATTATGGAGGGTAATCTGCTTTACTCAAAGCCTACTGATTTAAATCTTATTCGTATCTACAAGATAACTTCACAGCATCATCTAGGCTGGTGTTTGACCACCCAACCAGGCACCCTGGCCTAGCCAAGTTGACATATAACATTAACTATCACACCCCTCTGTGCATGACTTGGCTCCAGAGGACAGACCAGCCTGGGCCCTGTTTCAGGACACTCACTGACCCCTAACTGTCAGGCATCCTTTTCTGTGCTCCTTCATCCCAGCCTGGGGATGATTAAAAATTCTCCCACGCGGCAGGAAAAACTGGCTCTCACTTTATGCTATGCTCTTCCAAATCTGTTGTTTATGGTATAAAATGTATATCCCTGGATCCATCAGGATTTTAGTTTCTGTGACTCAAATGGCTTTTCTTGTAAACCATGCTTTCTCCAGTGAGTCGCAAAGGGCATTTTTGAACTCAAAAGCTGAGGGTTGATACCCTGGTTCTGCTGCACTGTCCCAGCAGGAAGGGATCACACAGGGAAAGATCCCATGATGTCCAGGCTGCCTCCTGACCCAGGGGAAGCAACAGAGGGCGCAAGAAGAGTCCCCAGGAATGAGCATGCCAAAGTCAGTCCATCACCACGTTAGCGGCTGCGTGTCTAGTACATCAGACTGATTGATGGCGCGTTATGTGCACCTGGACCAGAACCTCGTCCGTGGCCACCTCTGCATCATTTTTTTACTATTTTTAATTTTTACATCTTTATTGGAGTATAATTGCTTTACAATCATGTGTTAGTTTCTGCTTTATAAAAAAGTGAATCAGTTATACATATACATATTTCCCATATCTCTTCCCTCTTGCGTCTCCCTCCCTCCCACCCTCCCTGTCACGACCCCAGTTAGAAGTTGAATGGAACGGAAGGAAGCTTCCAGTCTTTCCTCACACCTGATGACTGAGGCAGGCTAGGAGATACATAGCAAGTATACATTTCCTTAAATGAGAACTGGAATCTCTTCCTCATCTCTGGCTGGCACTGCTCTCTATGGTAGCTGAAGGCTTTCACGACCACGGAGACCAAGGGCTGAAGGAATCTGCACATCTCTCTTCATAAAGCCCTTGCCGATGGTTCCATTGTAAAGCCAAACCCCACCTATTTTGTCACTCAGATCAATTATTATAATGATGTTTTGCAAAATGAGACTTTGAAGCACAGACACAGAATAGAGATTTATCTGCCTCACTTATGGTTAGTCCTCTGTGTCCTTGAATGAGTTTCTAATTTCTCTCGGAAAAAGCTGGCTATGTGAGATATGGCATACTTTTTTTTAAGAGTAACCAACACATTTTATTTTATTTTTTAACATCTCTATTGGAGTATAATTGCTTTACAATGTTGTGTTAGTTTCTGCTGTATCACAAAGTGAATCAGCTATATGTATACATATATCCCCATATCCCCTCCCTCTTGCGTCTCCCTCCCACCTTCCCTACCCCACCCCTCTAGAAAGGGGTGTGGGTGGTGGACGGGGTTGGTGGGGGGAAGCTTTGACATATCTTTTAATTGCTGATGAAGACTTATGTAAATCTCAGGCTCTATTTCTTTGCTCAAAGACATGCCATCTTCTAGAACTAGCATAGAGGAGGCTCTCAGTATTATTTGTTGAATGAAGGAATGCATGTTAATAATACAGATGCTCATATGAAATGTAAACTAGTCAGGGAGTCACGGCGGGGGGGTGACACACATCCACATGACTTACATCACTAGGCATTGCTGGCCCAGATATTACCATATCCACTTCCTGATTTCCAGGACCATTTAGTCAGTGAGTGAATTGTCAAAATCTCTAGGGTGAAGCAGAGAGGAAGTCCCTGGAAACTTCCAGAACTAAAGGGAAGCCTGGAGAATTTGACTCAGAGAAAGAGCAGTGACCCAGGTAGACTCAGCAGCAGGGCTGGAGCCAAGGGCCCTCCAGTCTGGTCATTGTTGCGGGCAGTGTGGCCCCTCCTGGACAGTGAGTGCCAATGCTGACATGCCCTGGGGGCAGAGGCCACTCTGGATACCCGCTCTGTTTAGCAGCCACTGTGAGCAACTTTCTCCACCATCCCGGCATCTTTGGGTCACCCTCCTGGATGCAGAGGCTGGGGCAGGAGCTTCTTCTTGGCCCAGTGGAGGTCACATGCCCACTCAGTAGCAGTCAGCATGGCACACCTGGCCTGACCATCCACCAAGATGCACACAGTTCAGGGATTCCTCTCTAAAGGAACTGTGCTCAGAATCCCAGTAAGCAAGACCCCCAAATGATGTTCACTGCTGTGTTGCAACTGAGTCATGAACAAATGTAATTTGATAAGAATGAAATCAGCATTAATACCAAGGAAAGCAACGTTATATTTATATAGAGCCACTTACCACTGAGGTGGGCTTGTAATGAACACTCGACAAACATTGTCTATTACTGTTATTTTATGATCATTGTTATTAACAATATGGAATTGTCCAGATTTAAAAAATAGTAGATGGCCCATGGGCTGGCCGTTGGTAAAATTGTGAAGCGGGGGAGCTAGCCTCAGGCACCCACCTCTGTGCTTTCCCAACCCTCCCACCTGCCTCCTCTGCACCTCCACTTTCTTTCCCACATTTCTTTCCCACTTTCTGTTCCTTTTCCCCCATGCCGTTGAGTCTTATTCTTGTTGGTGGTCAACTAAGCTTTGTCAATGTAGTTAAGGCTGAGAATGGCTTAAACGTTAGCTAGGCAGAGCTATTGGTATTGGTTACCATGAGCTTGTAAAGATGTTAAAGTTTGCAAGACCAAATGAATGAATGTTTAATGGTGACACACTGCTGCAGGAATAACTAGCATTCATTAAATAAGCACTTATATGTTGGCACTGAGCTAAATGCTTCGAATGCATATTCTCCTAAGCACAAATGCATTTAATCCTCAGAACTCTTGGAGAAAGTTACTGTTATTATTATCATCCTGATTTTCAGATGGGAAAATTGAGGCTCAACCCAGTTTTGACTGATCTGTAGCTCATCCTGAGGACTATAGATCAAACTACTTCATCCTCAGCCTAATTTCACATACCCCCGTGGCTGATTCTTGACCCTGCAGTACATTCAAGTAATAAAGAAAATAACTTGAGGCATATTGAGGAGTTCCGTATTAGTCAGGTTCTCCAGAGAATGGAAAGGAATTAGCTCATGTCATTATGGAGGTTGGGAAGTCCCAATATCTGTAGCTGACTTGATGGAGACCCTGGAGAATCAATGGCATAGTTCAAGCCCAAGTCTGTGTTTGAAGGCAGTAGACTAACATCCCAACTCCAGCAGTTAGGCAGAAAGAGAAGTTCCTTCCTACTCAGACTGTTTGTTCTATTCAGACCTTTAACTGATTGGACAAGACCCACCACACTGGGGAGGGCAGTCTGCAATAATCAGTCTACCAATTCAAATGTTGATCTCATCCCAAAGTGCCCTACAGACATACCCAGAACTATGTGGTTGGACTAAATGTCTGGGCACTCACGACCTAGTCAAGCTGACACACAAAATTCACCATCACAAATCCTAATTTTCTAAAGAATTTTAAGTTCCTTGAAGCCAAGGGCAAATTTTTCCTCTTTTTTGAAATTTTTTGTTATTTGTTAATATTCAACACCCAGATAGTTGAGTTGAATAAATCTTCACCAGACTTAGCTCATGCAGTGGAACAATTCCAGTGGCTCTAGTGGGGAATTCTGAGTCTGGGGTGTAGGAGCTAGAAGAGTCTGGTTTCAAGTCTTATGTCTGCAACCAAGCAAGAGATTCCACATCCCCAAGCCTCATTGTTTCCTCTGTTGAATGGAGGCTCTGTTTCCCAGGGATGCTGTGAAGGTTAGAGAGTAGGCAAGGGAAAGTTCCGGACACACAGTAGGTCCACCATAAGTGGATGCTGTCACACTTATGAGAAGAGGAAACCAAAAGCGATTTTCCTGTCAATAATCAAACATGGCAGCTTTTTACTTTCGCCAAAGTAGTTTAGGGAAAGGGGCCTCCCCGAGTCGCCGTCCATCAACTGGCCATTTAAAGGTTGTTCTCAATCTATTCTGGATGACTTCATTTAAAGACACCCAGCATGCCTCCTTTTAAAAGATAAATCCCTGTCAATATGACCTTTGTGTTCTAAAGCAGCTTTTATCTGTGCAAACAAAATATTGGAAATCCCGAGAAAGCCTTTTAAGTGGAGACATTTGCTGCAGACTGGCATAGCCAGGGTAGATGACCTTTTAATTGACAGTGTACCAAGCTCTCAAAAATCAAGTTGAAAGGCAAGTTGTCAAATAATGTTCCTTTAAAGAGTTGGAAGCTACGATTTCTTCCTTTCTAATAACAACGTTGGGGTTTACTCTTTTTGCAAAATATTTGCTCGCTCTTTTAAGATTCCCTCCTCTTCTCCCAAGCATCCCTGGTACTTGGATGAAGACGTTAATTCTCGGTGGGTCAGGGCCTCTGCTGAGATAACTCAGAGAAACAGATTAGCCTCCAAGACTCACGAAGACCTACCAAGAGATCCAGAAGAAGTGGAAGGATAAATGTTGGGTCTGATGTTGCAGGCCACTAAAAATCCATTTTGGAGTTAACAGTGCTATTGAGTCTTCCTGCTGAATTCCCCTGGCTGAGTCTGCATGGAAAGCAAAGGTCAATTGTGGCCTTCAGGGGGAATGCTTGCCCCTTGGTCTTTCCAAAGCAAATAGAACAATCGTTTAGGAGGAGTGGGTCTAAAGGTACTTCATCACTTGAAATAGACTTTAACTTCCTTACACTACTTGGTCACGCCACCCCTCTTTGACTTGACATTCTGTTACTTTATAACTGCCCTTTAGGTTCTGGACTTCCCTGGGGACTTTGGCGATTCTGCAGCCTTGCCTGTGACCTTATTTCCAAGTATCTCTTATGTTGGGGGAATTTTCTATCCTTTTGGTCGCCAGTATCTATGCAAATATTCAGATTTGTTTTGTTATTTAGTGTGCGCTTTTTTTTAAAAAAAAAACAAAACCTCAATAGAATGTTTGGCTGTGTGGGTTTCTAGAATGTTCCATTTACTGATGAATTTGTTACCTATTGCCAGTTTCCAGGAGTCCTGATTTGTCTCAAATACAGTGAGGCCGTGAGTACAGATGGCCCAAGATTTGGCCAGCATCCTATGTCGGTCCAAAGGCATGAACTCGGAACGTTTGCCATTCTGGGCCGCCTGTAGCCTGGGGCCTCTCCTTTAATAAACCCCAGATACACGTACTACCTCTCCTGGGAGCGGGTCAGCTTCTTTTCAGTCCTGTATCTCCCCACCCTTGGGATGACCAACTGAGTCAGGATACACAACTGCTCTTGGTGTCCCCGTCCCTCTACCTATGGTGCTCCTGACCCAGGAGGCCATTCCTCAGGGTCCTGCCGCCACGAGAAAGCAAATACAGTCAACTTCAAATGGCAGAAAATTACTGCAGCCCCACGTACTTTTGTCTCAAGCTAGCTGAAAGCCATGAGATGCTGATTTTATTTTTATTTTTTATTTCCAGAAGCACATAACTTCTCTTTAAATTATTTCAGCTAACTTCTGCTGATGGTCTGTGGCTCAACGGAAGTGCCAGTTGAACTGAATTTGTGGGGTGATTTCACATAAAAGGAGTATGGCATAAGCAGGAGATCTGTACTCCAGAGTGTCTAGTTAGGAAAACCTAACAACAGCCTTGGTAAATATCTCCCGGGGAGCTTGCATCTGGGCTCAATGCATCAATGGCGTATTAAAGATTAATAGGATTTGTGAGTCATTAAAAATTATGTAACAATCATAAAGGCACGTTCAGCTCTTAGGGAAAATGGAAGGCACAGTTTTGGGTTTAAAAGTCATTCGTTGTGTGTGTGTTTGTGTGTGTGTGACACAAAAATATTCGTAGGGGAACTTTGTTTCACATGCCTCCTGCCTTGGCCCCCACCTGGTATTCTGCACCTTCTCTTCAGGTACCTACATGGGATTTCATGACTATAGGTTGTTGTTATTTTGCTAGATGTTATGTTTGGAAGACTAATATCCACTAAGCTTTTTAATATGTTAAGCAAACACATTTTAATATAGAGCTTCTGAAAACTGGGAAACTCTCCAGACCCACAAGAGTCATGTCAAATAATGGCATGTGGGCTTCCTGAAGAGTTGACGGAAAGATGGTTTCCGGTGAATGGAAAGGTGTCTTCTCCTAACCCCATCCTTTAGTTTCCTAGGGTTGTCGTAACAAATGATCACAAACTGGATGGCTTACAACTATAGAAATGTATTCTCTCAGTTCTTGAGAAGAAGTCCAAAATCAAGGTGCCAACAGAGGCATGCTCCCTCTGAGGGCTCTGGGGGAGGATCCTTCTTACCTCCTCTAGCCTCTGAGGGCTCCAGGTGTTCCTGGGCTTGTGGCCGCATCCCTCCAACCTCTGCCTCTATGACCACACAACCTTCTCTTCTGTCTGTATAATCTCCCTTTGCTCCTCTCTCTTTTTTTTTTTGTTTGCGGTACATGGGCCTCTCACTGTTGTGGCCTCTCCTGTTGCGGAGCACAGGCTCTGGACGTGCAGGCTCAGCGGCCATGGCTCACGGGCCCAGCCACTCCGCGGCATGTGGGATCTTCCTGGACCGGGGCACGAACCCGTCTCCCCTGCATTGGCAGGCGGACTCTCAACCACTGCGCCACCAGGGAAGCCCTGCTACTCTCTTTTAAGGGCACTTATCATTGGATTTAGGGTCACCTGGATGATCTAGGATGACCTTAGTTTGAGATTCTTAATTAAAACCTACAACGACCTTTTTTCCAAATAAGGTCATATTCATAGTTCCAAGTGGACATATCTTGTCGGGGGAGACACTAATCAACCCATCACCCCTCTCAAACTACAGTGCACAGCAGAGAAAAAGGCCACGACATTGTTCTAACTCAATTTCCAGGAGACATTTGTTAGAAAGTCAAAGCCTGCAGCAGCGGAAGCAGGATTCCACCTGCTTTCTTCCTCCCAAGATATTGTTTGGAAATTCCCTGCCTGATTCCTGGGGGGTGACCCTTTGCAGAGCTCTGGGATTTTTAGTATTTGCACATAAACATTGGGACTTGGGAGTAAAGCCTTGAATTAGGTGGTACTACTCAGACAATTACTCACTTAACAAAAGGGTTTGGATGAGTAAAAATCCCAAAGAATTAGTCCCCAATAATGGCATTTTAGCTCCCTGGAGAATGAATGAGGGAGATCTTTGAGGTCAGAGGTGACTTCTTGCATCTCAAACCACAGCATGTGGACTTGCTACTGCTGTTGATTCTGGTGGGAGGGGAGGGGCTGGCAGAGCAGCCCACACTCCCCCATTAAGAGGGTCATGGTCAACAGGGATGGGTGAGAAGATGGGGAGGGATTGAGGACAGGAAGAGCAAGGGGAGGTTGGGAGAAGAACCAGAAGGAAAAGTGTAGGAACCACAATAGCTCAGAACACAGGGAATGAGCCCAACCAAGGGGAGAAATGGGAGCACAGCAACAAATGGAGGCTTTGGGACAGAACATTGTGAGGACGCAAACCCTCTCTTAGGATGCGCTACATTCCGGATGTCACTGAATATGACTGGCCCAGTCAGAAACCATAGCAGTCTGCTATGGGTCTATAATCCTGGCCTTGGGAATCCTCACTTAGAGTGGACTTGGCTCAGAGCTGATCCAAAGTAAAGCCATAAAGATCTATCCTGAACTGAAATCAGGGTGTCTATTTATTTGTTTTCTTGCTTCCATGTTCCTCATGAGAATGAAAGCTCCGTGGGGACGGGAGCCTTGTCTGTCATGTTCACTGTTGGGGATGGATACCCAGTTCCTATCCTCAGTGTCTGACAGGTAACACGTGCTAAGCAAATATGTGATAAATGAAGAACTGAGTGGTGACCATCAGGGTTTGTCAGTCTGTATTTTGTTCAGATTTGAACCTTTGATCTTTCTTTGACTTTTACTACCTAGTCTACCTGGGATTTGAATTGCCTTCTGTTCACCCCATTAGTGAAGGATGGACTCTCCCCCTAGGGTTATGGAGAAGTGTAGCAGGCAGGTGGAGCTCTCCCCCAAATCACTTTCCTCTCACATTATCCGTGGAGCTCACGTGTTGGATGTTTACTCACATGGGTACCATCTTCGCCTAGTGAGAAACGACCAAATAATAATACAATAATATCATTATTATTCTCATATTTTAAGGACTATATAATATATTTGTCAAGAATAGAGACTCATTTTTGGAATGAGACTGAGGGAAGTCCAAACACCAGTTGAGCCATTTTTTGGCTGTGCTTGACCTGGAAGAAGTCTCTTGACTTCTCTTAGCCTCAGATGAAGATCTGAGCATGGAGAGTAACAACTTTTATGCAGATTAAATGTAAGGCAATACCGTGTATAAACTCCTAGCACAGCGCCTGGGGCGTACAAGGCAGTCCACAATCGTGATTATCATGGTTGCAATTTGTGTGGCTAGCTCCTTTGAGACACATTTCTTAGCATAAAACATCTATGGCTATTCTTGAGAAAATCCCAGTTTGTTGGCATGCATTTTAGAAGATGAGAAAGGTCAATGGGGGTGGGGACACAGGTGTCATGGCCATATTCTAAATTGTAATGGGGTGCTCCTTTGACAAAGTTCTAAGCACAGTTCCCTCCTTTATAATCATGCATACCTTCATGCTTGCTTGAGGGTGAAGACTGAAGTCCTATATATTTTATTAATTCACATATTGGTCATAAAGGATGGCGCACATCCACTTCCTGAGTCCCAGGGGAGGAGTGCATTGTGGTTAACCCATGCTTCTTTTCTGACTACCTCAGAGACATGTTTTTCTTCTTCTTCCCCACCACTCCTAGGGAGTCTCCTCCTAGAACATGGTAACCAGGTCACATTAGTCGGAGCGAAGATGAAAGGAAATCTGTGGTTATTGCTTTACAGCCCACTTGGGAAATCTGTGCCCTTTTCCCAGGGGTTCAATCTGTTTACATTCTGAACCGTATGTCAGGCATTGAATTTCCTTCAAGTCTATTGCAGCATGAAGCTTCTGTTGGCAGAAGTAATTTCTTGGAGCTATAAACATTTTGGCAGGCTTGGAGAAACACTGGTGGTCCCAGCCCATTTCCAAGTGACCATGCCACTAAACCGCAGGAAACAACAAATTTGGTCCAGGCTCCACTGACTGCTAACATGAAGTTGGAATTTATGATACAGTTCAGAGTCTCATGATCCTGGGAAATGAGGAAGAAATAGAGATTAAGTTCCCAACTTTACGGCATATGCAGCAAATGGATACAATCCTGTCTCTTACTGTGAACTCAAAAGACTGACTTTGAAGATCTAGAAGTTTCTGTTGTTGATGCTACTTAAAAGAGCCTGGTTCCAAAATCATCAAGAGCTCTGTTTGTAGACCAAATGGAGTCTTAATGGCCTGCAGTGCCATTTGAATATTCACGCTAATAGGTATTTTCCGTTAGGAAATAAGTACATGGTAACTAAGAATTAATTCCAGTATGTGGCTGTTGTTATAGGCAACTAATTTATGCTGATTCTTGACTAGAAGAAACAAATTGCTACATCCATTAAAGGAATTAAAGAAAGCTGTCTTTTCTCCTTTATCTGCACCCACCGCCCACATCTGCTGAGCCTCCAAAGGTCTTCTAAGTGTGTTTACCAGTTTAATTCCGACCATTAAGTGCTCTATTTACCATTTACTGTTATTCAGTAAATGGAACCCAGTAAAGGAACCCAATACGAAAAACTTAGAGTCCAATTTACAGCACAGTAACTAGGTCCTTCAAATAAGAGTGGCACAGATGGCACAGGAAATCTTGGAGGTCAGCACTGTGTAGATCAGAACTATTGTCACTGAGCCCAATTAAGTATGTAGATTTCAAAACATATAGAACTGATTGGGTGGGAAGATAGCTGTCTGTTTTGCAGAATCGGACGAAGTGGAAGTAAAGGACTCTTGAGAAAAAAAAGTGATGGCCTGTTAATGTTCCAGTCTTCAATCAGGACCGTAAAAATCAGGTCTTGCCCTACCTCAAAATCAACATGTTAGATATCATAGTCTCTGCTTACAGAGCTTGTCTGAAAAAAGTGATTTTTTTTTTTTTAAATCATAGCCATTCCTTAAGGGTAATGCTGCTTTCTGTTTTTCTTTTTAACGGAGAGTTACAGTCTTAAATGACATTACCTGGACTGAGAGTCAGGCTACCTGAATCTTAAGTCTGGTTTTGCCACTAACTAGTTTTGAAGCAGGGAGGAAGGGGGCAGGGCACCACCCTTTAGGAATGACATAGTTGTTGAAGACAGGACATAAACTGGTTAGAACTGACTAGGCCCAAGATGGCAGGAGATTGGACCTCCACTAGACCTTGGGCTTCATTATACACTCATTGTAATACATCAGCACATGCTAAATGACACACCCACAGGTGCCATGACAGTTCCGAGGATGATCATAAAAGGCCAAAAGGTGGGCGGTGGCCCAAATCCTGGAAATCCTGCCCCTTCTCCAAAATTGTTGGAACAATCCTCCCACTCTTTAGCCTAAGAAATTACCCAGCCCATAAAAACTAACCACCCCATATTGCGGGGTCTCTTGCTTTCTAAGAGGGCCCACACTGTGTCTGTGGAATGTGTATCTCTCTCAATAAACCCACTTTTTACCTATCATTTTGCCTCTCGCTGAATTCCTCCTGCACTAAGACATAAAGAACTTGGACTTCAGCAGGTCTTGAGGGCAGAGCAGTTCTCCTGGTTCCCTTACTCTGCGGCTCTCCCCCGGGCACCCCTTTCCAATAAAGTCTTTTGCTTTGTCAGCACATGTGTCTCCTCAGGCAATTCACTTCCAAGGGTTAAACAAGAGCCCACTCGAGGGCCCTGGAAGGGGCCCCACTTCTTGCAACATCACTGGTTTATTATAAAGAATACTATTCAGAAACAGCCCAACGGAAGAGAGGCAAGGAACAAGGTACGCAGGTGGGTGCGTGGAGCTTCCCTCTCTGGGCACGTTACCTCCTCAGCATCTTGATGTGTTCCTCAACCCAGGAGTTCTCTGAAGCCCATTGTATGCTGCTTTTTATGGAGGCTTTTTACATGTCATGACTGACTAAATTATTGGCCACTGGGGACTGAACTCAGCTTCCAGACCCAGTGAGACAGGCTGCTTGGATTTTGTGCCACAGAGAAAAGCGTTTCACAGGACTCAGCTGGTGAGGCATAGAGCTTAGCGTCAGTCTTTCACTTAATTACCAGATTAAAAAGTTGTCTTTGTGTGGGGGACTGTGTTGCACGCGGGGGATGAAAGTATGATTAAGATAGGGTTCCTGTTCTCAAGGTGGCAGGAGGACACGCATTCCTCGCCCTTGTTTAAAGTGTCCAGACACAAAGGTGCAGGCTGTACTGTGGGCGTTTATACTAAACTTTAGATTGAGATTCAGGGCCTAAATCATTCTGTGTTCACTGATCAGTGTCTTTGATTTTCAACACCGCATCCCCTCCTGTGCCATTGGTGATGCAACAGACCTGCAGAGAGTGATCAGCAGTGGTGCGTAGATTTTCTGCAGGTATTAACGAGGTGCTTACCAGAATGGGTCAAGGGAAGATGTCTAATTAACAGTGGTACTTAACTTCCATCACCAAATGATCCTGAACAAGTTTGTTGAATAAGATATTAAAGAAGAAGAAGGAGGGGGACAGCGTGATTTTGGAAACTCCCTAAATTCGCTTAAGATCACACGGAGCAACTAGAAGAACAAAACTAAAAACTCATGGGCACCAACGTGAAATTTGGTGGCAAGGTAACCCCACACATCCCAATATCTAAGGGAGTCAAAAGCTCATGCCAGCAGATGCCTTCATCCTACCCCTTCTGCACCATCTTCTCTTCCTCTTTCCCTCCCTCCCTCCCTCCCTCCCTCCCTCCCTCCCTCCCTTCCTTCCTTCCTCCCTTCCTTCCTTCCTCTCTCCCTCTGTCCTTTCCTCCTTCTTCCCACTTTGTTCTCTGAAACTGAGGCCAAAAGGGGGGCAGGAAACATAATGTATTGGGCCATTGGTCTCTCCCCGTCAACTGCAGCCGCTGGAATCCTCCAGATCTGAGGATCAGATGGGAGGGACTTTTCATGTATCGGATTTTCCAGAATCCCCATGGTTTCATGTCATTTTGTTCTTTTCAATAAAGTCAATTTACTAAAAGTACACAACTAAATGCTATTTCAGTGTGCTTGTAAAACCTCTCATAAACAAATTCGTAAAACATAAAAATACAATTTTCAGAGAGGACACAAAGGGACACATTTAAATTGAACAGCTGGAGAAATAAGGTAGAAAAATTATAGAGAGTCTAAGTAAGACAGAAGAATCTGATGGTACAGCACAGCTCAGTGAAATTTGAAATGGTTGCCGTATGAGCTTTCATTGTGTTGGTTTGCATTCCTGACGTGACTAGCAATGACTAAAATTTGGGTGGTCCAGGGCTGTGTGCAGTTCCCTGCTTTTGGGGGCTTCGTCTTCTTCACTTTGCTGACCGCTCCCTGGCCCCTTTCCCTGCCAGGGGAGGGAATTCCTCCTTCTGAGTTCCTGCCCAGCTCAGGATATTTCCTGTTCCCTGACGTTGTCTCTGATGCTCACAAGTGTGTACAAAAATATGCTGCTGACTCCCAAATACTCTTCTCTGGCCCTGACTAGTCTCTGGAATTCCAAATGCCTATAGGACACCTCCATGGAGCCTGGGCCTTTTTAGCCCAGATCCATGGGTACTTTTGGAGTCCAGGGATGGCTACTGGAGGTCCATGTGCATTTTCTGGGGAGAGGATACATAGATTTCACCAGATTTGTAAAGTGGTGCCTGGGACCCCTTCCTCAGAGAAGAGCCTGCACTTGGTGAGCGCATACCTGGGCCAGGCATTGTTCAAGGGCTTGGCCTTGAACGATGCTGCGTGATGTTGGCAGTGGTCTTCGAGGTACATCCTTGAGTGTCTCCTGTTTTTGCATATGAAGAGCTGGAAGAACCGTGAGACTGGAAGTAGCCAAGGTTATAGCTAATGGATATAGAGGTCAGGTTCAGCTCCAGTCGCCAAAATGCAGGCTTTTAATCCCAGGGCTCTTCTGCCTCCTTCACTCCCTGAAGTTAAGATCCTCACTCTAATCCCATGTTCTCCACCTGGCAATGGTATCATATGACTCAAACCCAGCCGGTCCTCCAGACCCCTCTCTGTCCCTCCTTTACCCAGTCATGGATTGTGTTTCTTTTGATTTTGGGGTACGCTCCCTCCCTATTGTCTCTCATAGCCTCTCCTCCAATCGACCCCCAAATGCCATGTCTGAGTTAGGCTCTCCCTACCTCAGACAAGATTATCATCACACTGCCCTCCCGCCCCCCCACCCCCACTCCCGGCCCCATCCATCCACCACCGGCTGTCATTTTGTCTCTCAGGAGCATGAATCCAATTGATTGGATCACATTCCTCTGCTCAGACACTTCCGTGGCCCCTGAGATATAATCCCGCCTTTTAGCAGAAGCCCTGTTACTCCGTGATCAAGGTCGCTCTGACCTTTCCAGCCAAAGCTCTGACTGGCTTCTACACACACCACCCACACACACCACCCACACACACACTGTACTTTTCCCCTCTGAGCCTTTTCCACACTGGTTCCTCATCTAGTTCCTCTTTCTGGAATCTCTGTTGACTCAATCCCGTTCCCCCCAGAGGAAGCCTCCTGAATCACCCCACTCAGAACGCTGTCCTCCCATCTGTCCCCAGAGCTTCACAGCTGGTGCCTGGTCTCTCGCATTGTAATTAGGGGTGGAAAACTCGGTCTCCTCCAACACACAAATCGGGTCCCACCCAGCTTTTCCTCCAGTGCCTGTGTTGGGAGAGGTACTGGTCCCTGAGATCTCCGAGGCTGTCTCCCCTGAACCCTCAGGTGTCTGACCCGGGATGTTTGCTGGCATCTCTGCTTGGAATGTGATCACTTTTTCAGCTGCCACATCTTTCAAGAGGTGACCACATGGTTGGGTGTGTGGGTGGGGGTGGGAAAGAAATACTCAGGGATTTTGGCACCCATAGAAGGTCGGGGAACTCCTATCTGAGAGCTGAAACTCTCCAAGTCTCTGAACCTTGGACCCTGGAACCCACTGAGGGAGGAAAAGATTGCCTAGGAGGGATAAGAAGGAGCAGAAAAGGGTGCAGAAGGGCTGGGCATCCTGTGGACAGACCACGCCCCTGTGGAATGTGGCGGCCCATCTTCCTTACTCCCAAGCTCAGGCAGTGACTGGCTCAGTGCATCCCTTGAACTCTAGTCACTGCAGCACTGCAGTTGGCTTTTTTTTTTTTTTTTTTTTTTTTGCGGTACACGGGCCTCTCACTGCTGTGGCCTCTCCTGCTGCGGAGCACAGGCTCCGGACACGCTGGACCAGCGGCCGTGGCTCACGGGACCAGCCGCTCCGCGGCATGTGGGATCCTCCCGGACCGGGGCACGAACCCGTGTCCCCTGCATCGACAGGCGGACTCCCAACCACTGCGCCACCAGGGAAGCAGTTTGCTTTTGAGAGGCATTTTCTATGGGTTGGCAGAGGGGGAGGGTGAGACTCCTTGATCTCAGAGAGCCCTGGGGAGGGGATTGTGCTCACACTGCCCTGTATTGACCTGTCACTGGGTGTGTGCTGCCCCAGGGAGGGGCAAGACTGCTGGGGAGAGGGCATATATCAGCTGGACGCCTCTGAGACCCTTCAGCCACCAACACTCCCAGCAGCCGGGGGCTCTGGGGGACCCTCTGGGGCACCTACCATACCTTTACAGTTGAAACTCCACATATATGAATCTTGTAGAACTGGTAAGGAAAGTAGAAATTTGCTAGTCCAAAAACCTCACGTTACAAGCCAGAAAAATGAGGTCCAAAGTCAGTTAAATGTCTATTCCAGCCAGGGGTGACACAGCTCCTCAGTGGCTGAGCCAGGATGAGAATGAAACTCTCCTGCTTCTTGGTTCATTTCCACATGTACAATAAACACCCACTGCCCCCCACCACAGAGTGGACACTTGTGTTGCTTCTGGTGGATGTAGGGTCTTCCCGTGTTGACAAACTGAGACAGGCTGGGACCTGGGGCCCTTTGCTGCAGGGCTTGCACCTGGACAAACATCTCCTCCAGCTACAGAATACAAAGAAACTATAAGGGACTAAAAATAACTGCGTGCATGCACAGTTGGGGCAAAATTATGGACAACAATATACAAAAAGACCAGAAAACCAACTGCCACTTCTGAGGTGTTGCGGAAAAAAAGCAGGGTCCTGTCCATGATCCCTGCACACACACCACCAAGGGGATCTTCCCGGACCAGGGGCCGAACCCGTGTCCCCTGCATCGGCAGGCGGACTCTCAACCACTGCGCCACCAGGGAACCCCGTTTATGGAGATTTTGAAACATGAATCAGGATCCAAGCTGATGTTATCTTTAAAAATGACACATTTTTCATTTAGATGGAAATAAAAGCCTACCATTCCCTTAATACTTGGACTTCTCCAAGTATTGTAGTCCCCCCATACATGGGTCTCAGCCCACGCCCTCTGGCTCTGCATCTCCCCTTGTCTGAAGGCGGGCTTCCTGGTGGTCCTCAGGTGGCTGTGTCCCTCCAATTCCCTTCTCAGCCTATTTGCTGGCTTTCACCCTCTTCTTGCTCCTTCTTTTGGAAACTCTCTCCCTTGGCTATGGGGATCCTCAACTCTCCTGGTTCCCCTAGTATCTCATTTACTGTTCTTCTCTCTTCTGCTCTCTGATCTTTCTTTTCCAGTCACCCTGTGAAAGTAATCCCTCTTCTATTTCCACTTTATGTACTCCTGGAAGATCCTGTCCCTTCGTAGGTCTTCAAATGCAGTCTATTTGCTGTTGATGCTCAGACTCCATCTCCAGCCTGGACTTCTCTCTTTACCTTCAAACTCTGAGGCACAGTTGCTTCCTGGACCTAGAGGCATCTGGACACCTCAAACAAATATGGCCACAGACACAAATGTTCCCTTGCTAAAATTCCTCCTACTCCTCCTATTGATATATCATTTTATGGAGCCATCATTCTTTCAATAACCCTGTAGGGCATCCTAATTTTTCTCTCTTCTTCACCTCTCAAGTGCTCAATCACCCAATTCCTCCTATTTTGACTCTTAAATATTGTTGTAGAACTTCCATCACTTTGGCTAGTGTTTTAGTTTAAGGCAGTGATCTATACCTCTGATCCCACCTTCATCTTTCCTGTGTACATGTCTGTGTCCAATTTTCCCTTTTATATAAGGACACCAGTTCATATTGGAAGAGGGGCCACCCTACTCTAATATGACCTCATCTTAACTAGTTACATCTGCAAGACCCTGTTTCCAAATAAGGGCACATGGTGAGGTACTGGAAGCTAGGACTTCAATATAGGAATACAATTCAACGCATAGCAAGTAGTGAGGGGGGAAAGGGATTGTAAATACTGTCGCTATAATTTCATATATTTTTCTCTACCTCCTGCTCAAGTAAATAAGTCTTAGAATCCCAGGTGGCTGTGGGTATAGGCAATGTCAGAGAGTAGAGATTTTTGGTGGTAGCCTGACGATCCCTGGGTCAAAACAGGGCTTCCTGCTTTTATAATGAAACATGTCTCTGGAAACTTCATTGAAGGGCAGAGCTTTCTGAAGCAGATGGAGATGTGCTATCATGTTCATCCACTGGTCTCTGGAAGTGTGTCTGCTTTTCAGATAAAGCAGATGGTGGTTTGGGGTCAGAAGATGGCTGAGTGCACCTGTAGCTGCAGCAGTTGGTATGTGTTGTCATTGTTCATTAATAGTTAATAACTGATAATAATAATAATGACTCTAAAATGTATTAGGGTTTCCTATGTGCCAGGCGCCGGGCTGAGTATTTCACAGGTGTTATTTCGTTGATGTTAGATGTAAAAACAGAGGCTCAGAGAGGTCAGGACCTGTACCCAAGGTGTGCAGCCAGTAAATATGTTGGGCATGTTTGAACAGCTGCATGAGGAGGTGTAAAGATGGAGCTCACCATGTGGGAGGAGGGGCCACCAACTAATAAGTCGGAATGGCCATCTGCCTCCAAGCAATGCACACCTTGCCTCACATGCCCTCTCATGTGTCCTCAACCTGCTGCTGAGGTGATAGTATGCCCACCTCCTCTCTCTTCTGCCAATTCTACCCAAACCAGTGGTTATCAAAGTGGGGTGCTTGACCCAGAGCATCAGCATCACCCGGGCTCTTCTTAGCAAATGCTGAACCAGACACTGTGGAATGGGGACCAGAAATCCCCCAGGTGATACTGATGCACTCAAGTCTGAGAAGCACTGAGCCAAACTGCCAGGTTTACAAACCCTCTGCCAAGAGTTGGTTGAGAAAAGTCAGGTTTTCCATTGGACTAGAATTCACCTTGGGTGGAGAAGACCCAGCTTTGTCCAGTGGCCACAGACAGCTCCTGTGGAGGGGCATCCCTGCCCCTGGGCAAGCTTCTTTCTGCCCTATGGCATCACTTCTCACCTGGCTCACGCTTCCATAATATTCTGAATGCCTGCCTATGTAACAAGCATTTCTACTTTACATCAGCAACCCCATTTTAATTTTGGCTGATAAATTAATTTTAATGAATGGAAACCCGTTAGGGCCTTGTGCTATGAGCTCCCAGAGAAGGGCCAAGGAGGAATGCTCACGGTGAGTTAGTTCACATTTTGCGGTTCATCCAGAAATCCCAGGTTCTGCACATTTGACTCCCAGGGATGCTGAACCATTCCTTCAGTCATTTATCTGGAGGGGAGGATGGTCTTTGATCTGGGCATGACTGCAAGCAAATTAGATGTGCACCTTTTGTTTTGACATTGACGAGCAGCTCCCCAGCCTCACTCAGCTGCCTCATTAGCTGCAGGGGGTGGAAAACCCCCAGACCACCTGGCCAGGTACGGGTCAGGGTTCAGGACAAGAGGAGTGGACATGTGGGGGAGCGCAGCCCTGTTCTGCCTCCTAACAGAAGCTGTTCCTACTTCTCTGTCCACCCTGGAATTTATGAGTAGGCAGGGAGCAGAACTGGGGTCTCAACTTCCTGACTGGATGTGATGTTGCCCTCCCATGATGCTGGGGAAAAGGGGCAAAGACAAGATCTGCTCAACATTAGGTGCTGTTGGTGTTATGTTCACTTTGAAACCAAGATGCTGTCAATTTAACAGAACTGTTTGAATTAAATGCTCTTCCCCTGGGGGGCTTTTGTTTGAGTGACACAGGGTGGGGTCTTGTAGTTTCCCCAAATCCCCAAGCTGAATGTTGAGAACTGTGTGGGGCAGGACTGGAGCTGTCAGACCACAGCAAAGTTACTGGCCAGAAGGATGGGAGTTTAAGACAGGCAGGGTAGC
The DNA here is from genome assembly GCF_039906515.1 of Pseudorca crassidens. Lineage (NCBI taxonomy): Eukaryota > Metazoa > Chordata > Mammalia > Artiodactyla > Delphinidae > Pseudorca > Pseudorca crassidens. The sequence goes on from NC_090300.1 coordinate 143,924,738, forward strand.
CATGTGGTCAAGGCCATTGATGCTGGGGTGCTGCTGGGTGTGCATCCCATCTCTGTGACCTTGAGCAAGTCCCTTGACCCCTCTAGGCTTAAATTTCCTCATCCACAGACTAGAGATGACGATAATCATCCCTGACTCACAGAGGTACCCTGTGGAATTCATGACTTCATATTTATATAGTGCTCAGAACGTGCCTGGTAGAATAAGCACTAAGTATAGTAATACAGAAGACTCAATCAATGATATTGACTTGTTTTCGTATGATTTCTTTTTCCTCCTAAAAACATAAGACAAAAATCATTCTAGTTAATGGAGGTAATTGATGGTTTTGGAGATGACATTTGTATTAGTTCAATAACAAAGCAAAATTGTGGTAAAAAGGTACCAGATTTGGTGGCTTAGACAATAGAAATTTATTGTCTCTCAGTTCTGAAGGTGGGAAGTCTGAGATCAAGGTGTGGGCAGGGTTGGTTCTTTTAAGACTGTGAGGGAAGGATCTGTCCAAGGCCTCTCTCCTTGGCTTGCAGATGCTCGTCTTCTCCCTGGGTCTTCACTATCTTCCTATGTGCCTATCTGTGTCCAAATTTCCCCTTCTTATAAGGACATCAGTCATATTGGATTTGAGTCACCTTGATGACCTCATTTTACCTTGATTACCTCTGTAAAGACTCTATCTCCAAATAAAGTTCATTCTGGGGTCCCAGGAGTTGGGGATCCAACATGTCTTCCTTGGGGAGCCCACAATTCCACCCATAATGGCACTTGGCCATTACTTTGGTTTCTGCAATCATCTCAGGCTGCTATGAATTAGACCCAGAAGAGCCTGTCTTTCCACTAGCTCTTCCTTCTCCAACATGGAAGATTTACATTTGCATCTGTGCTCTGACCTCCTTTGGTCCCTGGCAATTTGGAGCCCTAAATGAAATCAGTCCTTCTTCCCAGATTTTTACAGGCAAGCTGTACTTCCAGCTTTCAGGTTGTCTCAGAGCAGTTTTGCTTTAATTGGTTTATTTTTTTCTTGTCTATCAGATTGCTACAAGTGCTTGGCTTTAGAGTCGAGGTTTTGGGATGCTCTGAGCTACGTAGCCAGCTGGAATCCAGCCCACAAGAAGGATGTTACAGGGCTGGAGATCAAGCATGACTATTAATAACAATTATCCCAGGGTGACTGCTCAGAATTAATGTCATATTCAGCATCATTATTCCCCTCAGCATCTTCTTACTTGAAATACAAATGTGAGATTTTTAAAGAACCATATATTCAGAATATGCCTTTCTTCTCCTCCAATTCTGAGGACCTCAAATCACTTTAGTCCAGTGTGACTCTTTGCTTTCCATAAACACTTCAGGTTAATGTGGAGTTAAATGTAGTTATACTGGGGTTGCTGGAGTCCACATAGGCTAGGATGACCCATGGATAGATGCTCTGTGAAGAAGCAAGGAGATGGAAATAGGGACGCCAATATTTCTGACACTTGGCCCCGTGTTCCAACTTCTAGCCATACTCTATCTGGGTTGACCAAATTTGGAGACATCTTTCATTGCAATTTTAGTGTCCATGCTCCGATGCATGTCTCCTGCAAAAGCTTCAAGGAGTTTTGCTTGATGTGCTGTTTTCATTATCCATTGCTGCCCTGAAGCACATATTGGGTTTTCAAAATCCTGACATTTTCAGGTGGTTCTTCTGTTGACCAAGCAAATGCCAGGGATGCCCTGTGGCCAGGACCCAGATGTGCAGTGGGTTCAGTGGGTCCAGATGTCCCTTCTCTTTCTAGATGAGACCCTCTGCAGCCTTGAGCTGAAGAAGACAAAATATGGGTCTGTTGGGAGGGGTTCTTAAGATCACATCTACCCTCCTTTATGAGCTTCGGCAAAGGAGAATGGAGATGTCAGTGAGGTTTTAAGCCTCTGAAATATGGATTTTTTAATGAGCAAACTTCAACCAATGAACAAACAATAACCTAGACCCTATGCAACCTTGTATTAGTTTCCTAGGGCTGCTGTCACAAACTGGGTGGTTTAAACAACAGATATTTATTCGCTAACAGTTCTGGAGGCTAGAAGCCTGACATTAAGGTATTGGGAAGGTGATGTTCCCTCTGAGATTCCGGGTGAAACATTTCTTGCCTCTTCCCAGCTGCTGGTGGTGGTTGTTGATCTTTGGCATTCTTTTGTTTGTGGCTACATTTCTACAGTCTCTGCCTCTGTCATTACACGGTATTCTTCCCATGTGTCTATCTGTCCAAATGTTACTTTCCTTAAAAGGATACCAGTCATTAAATTTAGGATCTACTCTAATTCATTGGGACTGCATCTTAACTTGATGACATCTGCAAAGACCCTATTTCCAAGTAAGGTCACATGTTCAGGTGTTCAGGGGTTGGGACTTCAACACATTCTTTTGGAGGACACAAGACAACCCAGGACACTCCATCATCCTTGCAGGTACTCACTTGTCTTCTTGGCTTTTAGAAGGTTTATTACCAGAAGGTAAAGTCCTCTAAGAAAAACTGAAAATTTTCTGAGCTTGGGACTTTGAGGTTGGGTTTGCAGTGGTCATGTGTCTTTGTTGATAAGAATAAAAAAAATAAAATTTAGAATGGGTTTTGGTTTGTAGGGATCAGGTTAGAGGCCTAAAAGACAGCTACCAAGCTGGTTGATCTCCAGAGAGTTGCCATCAGAAGTGGAAAGACCGGTTTCCTCCACTCCAGACCTGCTCAGACCCATAGCTGTGTTACATGGCAGGCTTGTAAAAGATTTCCCTGTGTTTCTGTGTGTGGTGAGGGAGTATGGGCAGCATCAACACTGAAATTAAACTGTAAAGCAGAAAAGCACTGATGTTTTGTTAACAATGTTCTTTAGCTCACACTGGGAGTTGGCAAGTTTCATAAAGAAAAAACTGAAAAGCTTGGGCAGTTGATTCACTTTTACAAAGTGACTGCCTATTGTCCAGAGACACAGCTCAAGAAGAGGAGGCCCTGTCTATGTGGCTTCTCCATGCACTTGATGTTGGAGGAATAAAGGTGATGAGCCGTCATGCTCCCCACCATGTTAGGAAGCCATCTGTGTGGGCTTTGGCAAGAAGACCAAGAGAATGTTCATTCCACCTTTGGATTCACTTGCTTCATGACCTTGAGCAAAGTAATTCGACTCCTTTTACTTTGCTTCTCTCACTGTGAAGCGGAGATTATGAGAAGGAAGCTCACACAAGAAAGGGTCCCCTTTGCTGTTGGCCAAAACGAAATAGCAGGATGCTTGGAGCAATTTATTGGGGTCTAATATGAATGGCACTCACAGGAGGCTTTGAACATGCTCATTAATGTTTTTAGGGTGCCAGGGCATTATTAAATAAATTGCAACTTTAGGCATAAAAAATAAAATATAAGTGAAAAATAATTCTAAAGATCCTAACAATTTTATGTGAACTTTTAAAAAATAGGTAATTGAGACTTTCTGAATACTTGGGCTATAATGATGCCCCCATTTAAGTAATTATCCCAGAATCAAATTAACTGAAATGATAGGTCCTGAAACCTGCTTTGTAGCAAGTAGTTGAGTTTAAAGAATAGTTCTTTATGTAAATATGGCTTTTGCCTATACATTTCAGGTGTCTTTGTTAAGTAAAAGTAGTGTTTGCCAAAACAACCATTGTGGGAGACTTTTCACTCAACTGAAATGGAGGTTGCAGTGAAGGAGAGAGAATGGTTTTCGCTGTCACCTTAGAACTTCTTAGGGCCACAGCAAGGGAAAAAAGAAAATAGCTTCATGAATAATATGCCTTGTGCCTCTACTCTCAAGCTAATAATTTGCTACATATTCATTCTTATTCCTTGATAAGAAACACCTGTAAAGGGATTGACTAAGCTCGAAGCACAGGTTGATGTACAAGTTGAAAATTCTAACTTTTGGGAGTTTGAACATATAAATCTACTCAGAGATGCTGGTGGACTTGGCTTCTTGTGAAGTGTCAGCTCATTAGGACGATGAACAGGAACCTGAAGTTTGATTTTTTTCCAATCTCTGCCCTTCCCAACTCTGCTAGGAGATCTCCCTTCCTCCAGGGAGCAGCCCCCTGAGTCAGCTCCTGGCCAGAATCTGTTCTTTCTCAGTCCCTTTGATTCTTCAAACAGTCTCCCTCTGGTCCCCAAGATTCCATGTTGTTCCTTTGCAATTATCCCTGTCAACCTTGGTTCAAGTTTCTTCTCCCCACAGAGCAGGTCACACCTCCCACAGGGAACTGCTGGATTCTTGCCACGTCCAACGGCAGGGGTTTAAGTGGCCCCAGGTGCCCTGTCTTGAAGACCCCCTCATGGTCTTCAGGGAGGAGGAGTGCTGCCCGATGTGGGCTGGGGAGAGTGAGAGGAGGTGGTACGGAAGCTGTGTTCATGGAAGAGCCCATGGACTCCTCTTCTGACCCTGAAGAAAGCCAGCGGGGACTTGAGGGCAGAGTTGGTGTGGTGAAGCCCGGAGTCTCCTCAGGAGACAGAGGGAGGCTTTCAGGTGAACCTCCTGACTGGTTGCAGAGAGTCACCCTCATGTGAACCCCATATTTTTTACCTTCATCATCACTCTTGAATGGAAACACGCTCTATATAAATTTCCTTCCCACAGAAATTGCGTAGGACTGATAAGGATGATGCCGTCATTTTAAAGATGAGAAAACACATAGAGAGATTATTTCCCCATGTAATAGTACTTACCCAAATAATAAAAGTTTAGAGAATTTGATAACGTTAACAGGTAGATGATTTTAAAAGGGGAAAAAGAAATGCGTGTGTGTTTATGAGTCTAGTTAATACGTGGAGTTTGCCGCTAATGAAAGTTATAAAATCAGTGAGCTTGCTAAGGTTCAGTTAGATACTTGCTAGAATTAACATTAAAAAGACTGCTAATTTTAAAGCTTCACAACATCAACTGATAATTAGATGACCTTAGACACAAATGTAGTTTTCCTGGAGTATTTTTCTGGGAAAGCAGCTCACTTTAGCCTAAGAGATTAAACCATAGCCTCTTACACATCAGTTTTCACTAAGGGTCCACCGTGTGTAAGACATTATTGCCAAATTTAGGGGAAATATGAACCATACAGGAGATGAAATCCTGGAACAAAAGTTCTTCTGCTAATAGTTGCATGTCTCAGATACTGAAACTAATTTGAAAATATTAAATCATGTTCATTTCGTTTCAGTAATGTTGTTTGATGAATATTCCTTTTGAATAATTTGTTGTACCATTGTTTTGATTTTCGTTGCTTCCGCCACCCGTATTAAACTAATAAAATATGAACATGTCTGTTAAAAAAAAATAATGCTGAGAAAACATTACACATACTCCATTCCTCTCTCGTCTAATTCTTTCCCTTCATACACCCTCTCTTTGCACTCTCCATCTTTTCTCCCTCTAAGACAGAGATAACCACCTCCTTAAGCCTCCCATGATTAGGCTGACTTTATTGTCCTTCTTTCTGGATACTCAGTTCGGCACTAAGTTTAATCTGTTTTGTCCTATGTGGTCTGTCAACTGTATTGGTTTTGTTTCTTGAACCAGATGGTAAAATATTTGAAGGTGAGAATCACATCAGCTAAGACTTATATTCTCCTTTTAATTGACTAGAAAATACTAAAACTTTAAAAGGTATTTAAAAATATTTCTTGATTGATTGAAAGGAGCAGCAGCCCAAGCTTAGATTATTCAGGCATTTCCTTGAATCCTTTTTTATCGGGCAAACTTTGATGTATTTGAAGAGATCCATGATTGATGGATACCTCCATTTCTTTCATTTCATTTTATGGACAAATGTATGACCTTTGGCAGATCCAACCAAGTGTAGGCTCCCTTCAGACACGCCAGTAGGGGAGAGTTCCCTGACCTACATATTCTGGGGCCCAGAATCTGCACATGGTAGCCAGGGTGTCCTGTTCTGCAACTCCCTTAGTCTTCTTGGAAACGATCTTTCAACAGTGTCTCATGGAGACCTCCAAGGAAATGGCTGAGAAAGACCAAAACTACACTATGGAAAATGTGTACAGAGTTTAATAAGCAGGAAACATTAGCTGTAACGTGCGCATAAAACTCAGAACCCCTATGTGATCATAACAGTCTGGTTCTGGTACTGAGCATGAATCAGCTCTCCTCTAAATGTTGGGAAAACCTGAGTGACTCCGTCTCTGTCCCATCCTTGCACGACTCTCTCCTTTCCCCTCATCTGGTTCTGTGGCGTCTCTGCTGCTCTTTCTGGCCCTTCACTGAACTACATCGGATGGACAACTACTTGTGTCCGGGCTGATTAAAAAAAAAGGCAGCAAAGCCCTCATCCGTTCAGGAGTTATTGCTCAAGGTACTGACTTTAAAATACAGTGTTCATGAATTAGACTTCCACTCCCATCTGGGCTAAGGCAGAGGTCCCCAAAGTGACTAAGAGTGCGGTTTTCTCTCCCCCATCGCCACCAGTGCAAATTCCACATAACCGGCTGCAGTTCTTGTCTGCTTCTTCCCAGGAATTGCTCTTGTTTTCTCCTCATCATTTCAGTTGATGGATTCTATAATCCACTCTGGCTTTGGAGCAGACAAAAGCAAAAACTAGAGTCAGCCAGACATGGGTTCCAATCTCTGCTGGGTAGCTAGCTTATTCGTGGGTATGACTTTGGTCAACTCATCTGATCTCACAATGTCTTCACAAGGCCACCCATCATTTGGTACCCATAGAGAGGGATGTGGGTGCTAAATCATCGAAGGTCCCCGGCCTGCAGCACCCAGAGTTGGGGAAGGGACAAGGTCGGCTGTTACTGTTTCATGGTTTAGTGCCCACTTACTTAAATCACTTATGGTCACTTACATTTGTACAACAAACCCTAAAATTTTCTTGCTGCATCTCAAGATATGCACTTTTCAAAATATTGATGCTGATGATAAGAAAACCTGACATTGGTACATGCAATATTTTCACATGTACAATTAATTGGATTCTTTTTTATTATTACTAATTTATTCTGAGAGTATTTCATAAGGTTTCCATGAAGACATCCTTGTTGACATCTGTGAACTTATACATACTCCTGACTTGAGTCTGCAGGAAGGAACAGGGAGGATGTAGCATCCCAGTGACCTCTCATGGTACCCAAGATAACATGAGCTCCACCTCTGTGATGGATCTGGTGTGGGAAGTGATGGTGGTACCTCGAATGTGGAGGACAAAGAGTTCTGAGTAGTTGGAAGAAGAAACAGAGGGCTTGCCAACCTTTGAGAGAGCTTAATCAATCCAAGACCCAAGGTAAAAAGGAAAAAAAAAGTAAACACATTAAAAAATCCCTATTACACAGGAGGTATTTGGACAAAACAAGTCTAAGTCTTCCACAAATTGCTCATGTGGGCCTCAACCCCAAAGCATCCTTCAGCTGAAAATATCAACTTGAATAGTTACTTGAAGGTCATGAAACATTAGCAGTGAAACTTTCATTAAAAATAGCCATCGCTTACTACCGTGAGAGAACTCTCCTTTTCATGGGAGAGTCTTGAAATTGTTTACAGCGTCAAATTTGTTTTCCTTCTAATAATAAACCTTTAAATCTTTCAGGAAAATAGCAACAACAAAAAAGACTTTATTGACTCCCAAGGATGTGTCTGTGAACCACCTCTCCTGCAGTGGGGAGCTGGTACCCCAGGCAGCCATGCAGCCTCCAAAGCGAGGAGGGGGCAGTGTTTCCAGAGCACATCAGCCCTGCTTCTGGGAAACCTTTGATCATCTATTCCTTCCTCAATAAAATTGGCCTGGATATCCTTTCTATCAACCCCAGGCTCTGTTAAATACACACTGCCTTTTCTTGTTCATTAAGCTGTTGATGTTCTTCAAGGCTGAAAAGACCCCCATGAGTTCATCACTAAACCCAAACCTAGCTGGCTAACGTCTATAATTCATATCCCGAAAAATCTACCTCATTAGATGACACCCTGCTGTCTTCAAAGAGCCCATAGGGCAGCTTATTTTAGGTCCTTTAACCCTTGCTTTTCCCTGAGAGCACAGTTGCCCATCTGCCAAAGGTCTCGGGTGGCTGATCAGACCTTGCACTGAGGGAAACACTGTGGTGGCCAGGACTCCAGGCCGTGGAAACACAACCCTTACTTCAGCCACTTAGAGTGTTGGAGAAGTTACTAGAGCTCTCTGTGTCTCCATTTCAACGTCTGTAAAAGAAAGATTGCTATTCTCGTAGGATTGTCAGGAGGATCATGAGATCGTGCCTAGGAAAGGCTTTCTAGGTGCCTGACACAATAAGGACTCAATCTGCCACAGCTGTTTTATTGTTATTTTTATCCCACAAACCTTTGCTGAGACCCTACTCTGCACCAGGCACTGAACGAGGCTGGCTGGGCTCCCAAGGTGAAAGGATGAGCCCCTCGGTCCTAGAAGCTCACAGCCTGGTGGGAGGAGCAGACAAATGGACAGATCATGAGAGGTCAGGGTGATCGTGGGCTTGAGGGAGGTTTCCCAGGGTATCTGGGAGCATCTTCCCAGCTGTAGGCTCAGCGGGTGACACCTGAAGGGAATTCTGAAGGCTGGGTAAGAGAAGAACGTAGCAAAGTGTTCCCGATGAAGGGATGAGCCTGAGCAAAAGCCCTGGGGCATGGAGGAGTGTGGAAAGCTCTGGAGTCACTGACACAAGGTGGGGTGGGGAGCTGAGCCCGGGCAGGGGGCCTCGAAGGCCATGTCCAGGGGCACTGGGAAGACACCAAGGATGTAAGCGGAGGAGTTATTCGATCATATTACAGTTTCAGGAGGATGGGTTTTTCGGGAATGTGAAGGAAAGAGTGGAGGGAGATTGCTGTCCAAGGGGTCGGTTGGGAGCATCACCCCGTTGGGAGAACGGTCACCTCTTATTCATGCAGACGATGGCCTCCTGCAGGGATGGCTGGTGAGCAGGAAGGGACAGAAATGAGAGGAGGCTGAGGCTAGAGAAGACAGCGTTGGCAGCCGTGGAAGGTGTGAGCCAAGGTGCCCGGAGGAGAGAAGGCTGACGAGAAGCAGGTTGGAACTTGGTGGGTGGTGTGAAGTGAAGCCCCCTCCCACCTGGGTTGGGAATCAGGAACCAGAGCAGCCCCGGGAGGGAGATAGGGAGTTCCGGCTGCCTGAAGTCTCACCTTCTGGGCTTAGCATCTCTGCCCTTGGGCAAGTGACTGTCTGCAAGCCTCAGTTCCTTCCACGTAAAATGGGGGTATTAACACCTTCCTCGGGGGCCGGTGAGTGCCTCCAACGAGGGGATGTGTGCACAGAACAGGGCGCCAGGAACCTGAGGCTTGCTGGGGGGCCCAGACCCAACACAAGGGAAGCCTCATCAGGATAGTTTGAGGCCACATAAGTAGGGAGGGTCCACCAATAATGACTGCACCGTGTTGTGAGGATTTGCCAATTGCAATTCTGGTCCCTATAAAAAGGGGTGCTTTGCTTCACACACAGGAAAAGGATTTGCATGGACCCAAAGGGCATTCTTATCCTGTGCAAGCTACAGAGCTAGTTGCCATGGGAGTCACACAGGTAAAGCACAGTCCTGCCCCTCAGGTGGCTGAGAGTTGGGTTAGGAGCCTGGGGGCAGAATCAGAGCCGCCTGGATTTGATTCTCAGCATAGCGGCCACCTTCTCTTACCCCACCTAAGGTGAGTTTCTCACCTTCCCTGAGTCGTGCTTCTTCACCTGAAAAATGGGGATGCCCATGCTTGCTTTCAGGGCCACTGGGAGGATTAGAGGTGACATAGGGCAACACCTGGCAACAGTGGCTTAACTATCATTATTAGGGGAGCTGAAAGGTAATGACAATAGTTATTAGCACAAAATGAACAGCACTGCTAGAGAAGGGTAGGGTGTTTGGGGAGTTCCGTGGAGAAAGGGAGCATTTTCAGCTGAGATGATCAGGAAAGCATTTCCCCTGGAGGGAATGAAACTTGCTCTGGGCCTGAAAGGAAGGGGGGACCCTGCAGTGGCTTCACCAGTGGACCTGGCCAAGCTGAAACTACATTTCCAGAGTTCCCCCTTCCCCCGCCCTGCCCCGCATAGGGTCTGGGTAGGATGGGCCACAGGGCATTTGCAGGAGGTTTTGCAGGTGATGGAGAAGCAGTAGCCCCATCCTTCAGCCCTTGGGAGGTCAATGCACAGGGTCCAGGCTCCGTCGCTGCTGAGTTCATTGTTCTCATCTATGGTGGCTGGTCTGAGGGGCTCAGCTGGGTGGCTCCCCCACATGCAGACTCTGCCTCGCTGACTCCTGGGTGGGGCAGGCTTAGCTCCATTACAAAGAATGCCAGCTTCTCCTGCAAGACATCCCCGTGCCGGTCATTGAAGTAGGAGGCCCAGAGGTGCAAGAGATTGGTGTAAGGCCTAAATGATGTTGCCCTCACACCTGGGAAACACAGGCGGGCCTCTGACGGGCCAATTGCATGTTCCCCTCCCCATGCTGTTCCTGCTGACAAAGTCCCCTGGCGAAACCACTGTCCCGTCATGGGGACAGTCCCAGGGCCTGCTTAGGGCTGGTGGCAGGCTTCAGTTCTCTGCCAGCCTGCAGATTTATTCAAAGAGGCTGACCATATTCTCCTGTGGGAACTCCCCCCCACCACGATACTCCAAAGCCCCCTCCCGCAGCCCTGGATGTTCACTTTGTCCCCAAGTGTAACCCCATGTGGCCCTGCATGACGTGTGTGCCCCCCTCCCCCGGGGGCCCGTGAGTGGATGTGACAAATAGGCTGCTGTCGTCCCACTGGACCAGTGTCGGGTGCTGGGAGCTGGGCCGTCCCCATAACCCTGAGGTAGGGATGCTTACCTCCACGACGAGGTGAGGCATCCACGTTCTAACAGTCCCGTGGACTCCTGCCCCGACTTGTGGACCCACCATCCTGGCTCTCCCCAGTCTGGTACACACACTTCCTTCCCCGCTGCCTCCTTGTGGACCTTAGGAGTCAGCCCCAGACACAAAGGCCATGCCCTGCAGGGACTGTTTAACCAGCTTCCGGAACTTCATGGGTCAATGTATGGGCCTTGGAACTTATTTCCTCCCTGGAGGCCCCTTTCTGCAAGGAGCAGAGATGTTGTCCTTCTAATTCAACATAAACACGATGAATACTCAGCTTCCTTTCCTTTTCCCTTTCTCTTCAGAAGGGAGCACATGCCCTCTAGAGACTAGCATGGTGGTGATTTGACAGAGAGTGGGTATTGGGCATCTGCAGGCGGTGGCTTCCCCTGCAGGGTGCGTGTGCCGGTGGGGCCCGTGACTCTCCCTCAGGATGGCGACCTCTCTTCCCTCACTGCCTGCACTACGTCTGATCCCTCTGTGTGCCATCCATATCAGGGGTTGGGCTCTCTGTGAGCCTACCTTGTGCCTTTGGTCTCAGCATCCCATGCAGATGCCTGCTCCCACCCATCTTGGTGCCCTGGTGCCTGGGTCTCCTCGACTCTTGGGTCCTCAAACGTATCAGAGATTTCCTTGCTTCCTCTTCTTGGGGCTTGTGCTGTGTTGGATTCTTGTCTTGTTCTCAGAGACCTTGCATGCAGTTAATTCTTTTTCTTTTCCTCTTTCTCTTCTGGTCTAAAGAGAGTATTTTTCCCTCTTAAGAGAAGCAATATTTTAAAAAACCTTATTATCTTTTCCTTGGGCTATAGCTTTAAAAAGGAGAAAGAAAACCCTTGGATATTAAGAGCTTGACGTCTTTCTTATTTCTTTCCAACTGACCTGATGACTTTGGAGAAATGGCAACCTCTGGTTCCAACTGGAGATGGCCGTGGGGCTGGCGGGGGACAGAGGGTACACACATCACAAAACCCTTCAAAATCCCAGATGGTGGATGAGAGGGGAGCAGAGCCTAGTGTTATGGCCTGAAGGTCCCTGTCCCCCCAAATTCATATGTTGGAGCCCTTACTCCCAGTATGATGGTATTGAGAAATGGGGACTTTGGGAGGTGATTCAGTTTAGATAGGTCATGGGGGAGGAGCCCCCATGATGGGTTAGCACCACTGTTAGAGGGGAAGAAGGAGAAGAAAAAGGAGGAGGCGAGGAGGAACAGGGAAAGGGGAAGGGGGAGAAGGAGAGAAGCCAGACTCCAGGCTGTGTGCACTCACCAGGAAAGCCCATGTGATGACACAGCAAGAAGGCTGCCATCCACAAGCCAGGAAGAGAGGCCTCACCAAGAACTGCATCTATGGGCACCTTGATCTGGGACTCCCCAGCCCCCAGAACTGTGAGAACTATGGTTCAAGCCTCCCAGTGTGTGATATTTTGCTATGGAAGCCTGCACAGACCAAGACACCGGGGGAGCCAAGATGGGGAGTGGATTCAAAGGGAGAGTAGATGGATAACCGACCCCCCTCTACAGAGCGGTCAGGAAGGCTGGGCCTTAGGAAGGCCATCCCATTTGACCGTCAAGGACTGTTTGCTGACCTTCAAAAGATCATTTTTGGGAGGATGCCAGAAAGAATACAAGGTTGTATCGGGTTATGATGTAAGCAAGTATTGGAACTATGGAGTGTTGAGTGTCAGCCTCTTACTTCTGTGAGATCCTAGTAAATACAAGAGAAGACAGGTGATGGAAGCTTTAGGGCCTGCAGGGGACAATAAGTTCCCAGCAGGGTGGTGGGGAAAATATTTTTAGGACAAGGAAGACTTGGGTATTTTCGTTGACCGAGGAGAAACAGCCAAAGTAAAGAAAGAGATGGGATGTGTGGTGAGAAATCTCCACACTTGGAAGTGGAAAAATTATTTTGGAATCTTGGCCACACTCCTTGCTAACTTGGTGATCTTGGACAAGATACCAAACCTCTCTGAGCTTCCCTTTCTTCATTTTGTATAACTTCTGGGGATGGCAACTCTACGTCACAGGATTGCTTTGAAATGTTTTACTATTAATTTAAAAAGGTTTTGCATAGTATGCCACTACTTCTACAAACAGGGGTACAAATATGGTATTTATTATATGTCAGGCCCTGCTCACCACCTTTAATGTATATTAACTCACTGAATTGTGTTTACTAAGTGTTTTTCAACTTTATTTTCAAAGCAACATTGTGAGGTATTTTTATAATCTCCATTTACAAATGAGGCACAGAGAGGTTAATAACTTGGTCAAGAACACAGAGCTAATGAGGCAGAACGGCCAATAATCTGTGCTCCTAACCATTGTGCAACACTGCTTCGTCTAAATGAGCTTTCGGGATAAAAATTGGTTACATGGTTGATTGATTGGCTGAACAGAGAAAGAGGAAGGATGGTTGTTGGGAAACAACAGCAAAGAAGACACAAAAGAGTGGGATCAATAGCCCAAGTGGAAAGGTTGACTTTGGAAGGATGAAGGACAAGAGAGGAAGCTGCTGGGTGACAGTAACACTGAACACCTGGATCCAGCTGCTCCTGAGGCTGATCAGATCCATCCCCCGAATTTCGCTTGAGCCAACGAAATCTCTTGCTTAAATCAGGACTGGTTTGGCATTCACCCACTTGCATCTGAAGGATGATAACTGATACACTCATGGATTTTGGAAGAGAGGTGGAGTGGGCTGTCGTTTCATGGTGGTAACCAGTCCCTGTCTAGCTGTCTGCATTAGTGTCCTAGGGCTGCCAGGACAAGTTATACTAACTGGGTGGCTTTAAACAACAGAACCTTATTCTCTTATAGTTCTGGAGGTCAGAAGTTTGAAAATAAGTTGTTAGCAGGGCCATGCTCCCTCTGAAGGCTCTAGGAGAGAATCTGCTCTTTGTCTTTGCCTAGTTTCTGATGATGCTGGTAATCCTTGGTGTTCCTTGTCCTGTAGACGCATCACCCCAATCTCTGTCTCCCACACCACATGGCTGTTTGTCCTGTGTGTATGTTGTCTTTTCTCTTGCAAGGATGCCAGTCAAATTGGAGCAGGGCCCACCCTAATCGAATATGACTTCATCTTAATTTGACTGCAGCTGCAAAAAGTCTATTGTGAAATAAGGTCACATTCCTAGGTACCAGGATTGGACTTCAACATATTTTTGGAGGGAACATAATCTGCTCACTACATCCTCATAGTGCATTACTGGCCATTGTGACAAATGATCGTCTTTATATTTTCCCTTGGTTTCCTCCTATCTTCTCAGGCAGCTTTCAGTCTCCCAGATCTCAAGGGAAGGAATGATAATGTCCAGAACAGAGGCCATACTCTTGGCTTTGAGTTCCAAAACTGGCTTTCAAAAGCCACTATAAAGATAAGTCTAAGAACCAAGGGGTTTTTGATTTACAAGAGCTGGGCTCTGGTGAGGGACAGAAGGATTTGTGAGTTTTGGTGAGAAAACTTAGTGGGCTGAGTACAAAGTATATAAAATAAGCCAGAGTTCTGGAGAAGACACAGAATATAATGCAAGGGCAGCTTTTCAACTGCTTCCAAAGGGAAAGAAGGACTCAACAGGCAAGGTGCTCAGGAGGCAATGAGGTTAGAACAGACCTGTTGGTAGGTGTCTGGATTCTCCACCCCACATTCTGTTTCCTTTCAGAGCTAAAACTCTAAGGAGGCAAGAATCATGCAGAAGTTTGAGGAACCCCATAAGCATGGTCTGAGAACCTTGCATGCCTCTTAAGATGGGGTCAGAGTACATGGCCCTGGAGTAGCCAATAACCTAAAGGTGATGGAGGTGTTTAGCCAGACAGGTCCCAAGGCAGGCTCCAGGTCCCACACAGGTGGACCAGAGTGCCCAGAAGGTCGAAACAGTGGGACATAGCCACAGTGGCAGGAACCACAGACCTTAGCCGTGACTGTCAGCATAGACTACTCGAAGACCACGAGGGCCGTTTCATGCAGGTGGAGACAGCAGCAAGAGCTGGAGGCCAGCCCTCACCCCAGGCAGCTGGTCCTGAACCAAGTGTGTGCTTCTTAGAACACCACACCCTTTCCAAGAACTTCGATTGTCACCAAGACAGGGAGAAGAGAAGGGACAGGAGGGAATCCTCCATTTGGATAACTCCTCACCGCCAATAGGCTGAGTTCTAAACTGGAAGCGATCCATTTCCTTGAATTGAGTTCTAAACTGGAAGCGATCCATTTCCTTGAATTGAGTTCTAAACTGGAAGCAATCCATTTCCTTGAACTGAGTTCTAAACTGGAAGCAATCCATTTCCTTGAATTGAGTTTTTATTTTTGGTCATCAGTTGAAATGGAGGCTGAGTTCAGTTATGGAAGAGAGAATGGCCACATCTTTACACATCTGAGGCTTCTTAATATGTGTATGAGTAACCTATCATCGCATAACAAGTGACCCACACTTAGCTGCTGAGAATAATATGTGTTTATGACCTCACAGTTTCAGTGAGTCAGGGTTTTGGGTTTGATGTAGCTGGGGTTTCTGCTTTGTGTTCTCACCGGCTGCAGGGAAGGTATCGACTGGGGCTGAGCTCTCATCTGAATACTCCATGGGAGAACAATCCACTTCCAAGTTTGTGCAGGTTGCCGGCAGGACTCACTTCTCCTAGTTGTAAGGCAGAGGGCTAACTGTTGCCTGGAGAGGCTCACAGCTCGTCGGGGCTCCCACAGGTCCCTGCCACGTGGCCTTCTCCAGGCACAGTTCACAACACGGCGCGTCACTTCTCCAAGACCAGCAGCGAGTGAGTGAGGCTGCTAGCCAGCTGAAGTCTCATGTAACGTCATCATGGGAGTGACAAACCACCACATTTGTCACATTCCATTTGTGAAGAAAGTCACAGGTGCTGTCCACCCTCCAAGGAAAGGGGTTCCATAAAGGCGTGAATATCGGGGGGGTATGGATCATTGGGGTTCCCTTAAGGGTCTGTCTGCTACAATATGTAAATTTTCAAACTTGCTGGACATGAGCAATTGGCTGCATGTTTTCATCCAAGGGAATGGGTTCAATTCCAGTGAAGTCTCTTGTCGATTTCATAAAGTTCTGTTAAAGATTATATTAGTGAAACTCTCTATGGAATTTAGAAGCTGGGTAAATCCTGTCTAACTGTTGAAGGATGGGAAAACTTGGATCAGCAGGACTCGGTAGAGACCATAGAAAGGAGGTCTTCCAAGACGGCATCCTTTATGTTATAGCTCCCTACACCTCCAGGTCCAAACGGACTGTCTCCTTTATTTACTCAGGTGGTAATATAATTTGGCTATTAAAAAAAAGATATGACATTTGTGAAACAAGAACTTGCTGTTATTACTTTTATTCAATCTAATAAATAAGAAATAAATGAGACAATGTAGCTACATGATATTAGTGACTATTTAAAATTTTTAAACATTCTTCTTTTAGACAATGGAGCAGTTTCAAAGTTTAAGCTATAAATGCTGACTTCTATACATTTTTTTCTATTTTTTTGACTTTGAAAATTAAAACAATTTTATTGAAGTATAGTTGATTTACAAAGTTGTGTTAGTTTCAGGTGTACAGCAAAGTGATTCAGTTATATATATATATATATACACACACACACACATATATATATATTTATGTATATATATATTCTTTTTCAGATTCTTTTCCCTTATAGGTTATTATAATATATTGAGTATAGTTCTCTGTGCTACAGAGTAGGTTTTTGTTGGTTAAACAGTTACACATTTTTGGTAGAAATTATTTAAGAAGTGGTTTTAATTAGTACCTCTGCTCTCTCCCCTTCCTCTCCCCCACCCCTCCTTCCACCTTCTTCTTTAATATATGTTAATATAATTAAGTTTATAAAGCAAACTGGTTCAATGAAGCAGAAAACATGATATGAAATTGAAAAGGAACTGCATGTTTAAACATTTAAACATGATTAAACACACTCACATACATGCTGTTGGGTTAGGAATTGATTCCAGTACCATGGACATGCATCCAATCAAAAGTTCCCTGGGAGTGTTGCCTTAGACCCATACACAAATATAACAGAATGACCCTTTTCAGCCCAACTGTTAAAACAGTGCTTGGGATGATTGAGTGGGATGTTTGTTGGAACATTCTCCATTGACACGTATTGCTCAGCCCACATGGTCTTAAATAGTGGGTTAAAAGGAAAAGCTAATCACAGCTGCTACAATTGATTGAGAACCTATCAAGTAGCAGGCACTGTTCTAAACCTTTCAGAGGCATTAAATCATTGCACACTCACAACCTCCCTGGAAGGAGTTACTATCATTTCCCATGCTTTACAGATAAGGAAGTCCAGACATGGGAAGTAACTTGTGCAAGGTCACAAGCTTATCCATGGAGCAGCCTAGATATGAACCCAGTAATCTGGCCTCCAGGTTTCACACTCTTAACCGCTTTGTTTTAAGTTTCCTGAAGGATGAGTGCACCTGGGTAAGTCACTGCAAAAAATTTTTGGAATGATTAAAAAAAGTAAGTCAGTCCTTTCGGAGCTGTTCCATTACGTCCCAAGATTACCTGCTTGATGAAAAGACCTGGGTGTGGTGTCTGTTCATGGCGGCAGAGTGGTCTCCATCTGTATAATGAGGCAGGTTTTAATGAAGCACAGTCTCCAATAGTTATTATTTTTGGTCCAAAGACTAGCTTTGTATGAAATGCCATCTTTTCCTGACCCTCTTTTGAAGTGCTGTGCTCAGCACAAGTCAACGATCCCTGGCCCCGGGTGTTAGAAACAGTGGGCTCTTCTTAGCAGGGAGCTGGGAGGATGAATCAGCCCCAAAGTGGGGGGTCACAAAGGAGCCTTAAAAGGAAGCCAGGCTCAAATTTCGGAAAATGGTGTCAACGGTTCCATGTGTTTTGTACGACCTATAAATATCTTGTCTTCTATCTTTGAAAGCCCTTGCTGCTGGTCCACATGTTAATCCTCATTAGGTTAGAAACCTGGAAAGGATTTTTGCCATCAAAGATAGTGCTAAATACGGATGCTTCCTAGCTGAGCCCAACCCTGCTGAAGAAACTGAATGACTCTCCTCTTCTTGGCTTCAAAGCGTGGACCGATTTACCTCTTTCCCCAGCCTGTCAATCCAGATGAAAATATCCTTCGCCGGGTGCCTGTTCCGGCAGCATCCTGCCAGTTCCTCATCGGGGAGAGGGCCTGAAAGGGAGGGCTCAACCTGGAACAAGGCTACACTAACTGTGTGCTGGGTGCAATGTCGGTGGGCTCTCATGCGGGTTCCCATTTGCCTCCCCTTTGGCTAATAAGCAGCTGCAAAGCTGACTCACGTCGGTTGACTCATGTCCCCTTGAGAGTGCAGAAGAGCATTTTGCATTTCAAGAGGACTTAATCTTACAGTTTCTCATTTACTTTTGGCCAATATTTACTTGCACCATCCATGGAGAAATTCAGATCGCTTTCAATAAGCATCTCTCCAGAGACATCTTAATACAATTTATAAGGAGAATAATAATATTCCTTAATAAGGAGAATAAGAAAGAAGGAATTAACATTTGCAATATCTACTCTTACTGTCAAGTATGTATTGAACATCTAATACATACCAGGTGCTAGAATATGGATAGGGGTAGAATGAAGATTAAGACCTTCTATTAGATAAGATGTGAATTTATATGCAGATGACTTATTAAAATGCTCTCAGAGGAAAGCAGAAAGGGAGTGGGAGAGGAAATGTTGCAGGAGGGCAGAAGCAAGGGTGTGACGTCTGGCAAAATCCCAGCTCGAGACCAATCCCACGTGGAGCCTTGGAGCATAGATGGCAGCTCAGATCTTACTTCATATAAAGGTGACAGAGCTCCTGCCCTTGTCAGCCATTGGCTCAGCTCCCTTCAGGGAGATGCTAACTCCCAGGCATTTGGACTCTCTGTGCTTGTAGGAAATGCAATCTCAGTAGCTCAAGAGCAGCCCACTGAAGAAAGTTATAGGTGCTGCCCTTAGAAGAAAGGCACAGAGAGGCTGGAGGATGGGCATGTGAAAGAGTTAAATTTGCAGGGCTGGGTGGACCATCACCAGGGCCCACTATGGTCCAGCCCTCTCCCTGCTTTTATCTACTCACATTGAGGTCATTCCAACCTGTCCTGGCTTTTTCAAGATTGTGGTTGATTTCAATTTCTGTGGAAAACCCTCTAAAAGGAGAGTGAGAGGGACAAACTATAGCTTGTTCTGCACCAGCTGGTCCCCAGGCCGTGTCCGATGTTCAGCATCTCTTTTCTCCAGCACCCTGTTTCTAGATTCCCTTCACTGAAGAGATGGAGCCCTTGTTTACTATCCCGTTTAAGGATCATGCACTGTTAGGAATGGGCACGGGGCACCAAGAGGTGCCCCAGGGAATCATCTGGGCGCCTAACATGCTCCCTTCTGCACCCTGTTTCTAGATTCCCTTCACTGAAGAGATGGAGCCCTTGTTTACTATCCCGTTTAAGGATCATGCACTGTTAGGAATGGGCACGGGGCACCAAGAGGTGCCCCAGGGAATCATCTGGGCGCCTAACATGCTCCCTTCTGCACCTGTTATGTTGAAACTCGGGATGATGAAGATCAGTGACTCCTGCCAGCATGGTGATACCTTCAAGCTGCTGATCTTCTGTCAGAAAGAATCTAGAATGGCTGGGCAGCAGCGCTTGCTTGATGTTTAATGTGACTTTTACTGTGTCTCCTGGTGGAAATATCTCCTGTCTGGTCCCCTGGGGTCTCTAGATCCACACAACCTAAAGTTGTAAGAATGAAATCACATGTTTCCTTGTGAGTCAGTGGGGGTGGAGGGTCAGTGAGGTCATTCCTGCTTCCACACTTTGATTTCAGGATCCACGTATTTTACCGTTGGGGACTTAGCACCGTATAATGGCTGTTGGTTTGAGATACATGCTGTGTCCTGAAGCACAGGACCCCAGCCTCACAGGGGGTCACCTCCAACCCAGCATTTTAGCTGCATCTTTAAGATGCAATTGTCATGCTCTCCAGTAACTTCTGGATGTAGCAAGAGTAGTAGATCCCATCAACGTGTGCCCAATGTCACACTTCCTTTGCCATAAGTGGGTCCCTTGGTTCTAGACAGTATTTTGTTATGTGGGACCCCACGTTGGTACATGTGTCACTCCATGAGCTCTAAGATGTTGCCTGAGCCATGGCACTGGGGCAGAAAAGGCAGAATGATGTATGTTAATCCTGATCACAAGTGCTACCCTTTTCCAGGCAAAGTTCATGGCTTAGACTTGCCTCTCACGGAGACTGGACAATAAGGTCCAGCCCAGCAGAGTGGTTCCCCTGCTCTTTGCCAAGGGGGCTTGGATTCCATTCTCCTGCACCAGTCAGGGGCTGGATAAGTTCTCTTCGCCCACAGGACATAAACTCCCAGGCACTTCCTGCTCCCTTCACTTGTGGACAAAGTAGTTCTGGCAGCCAAAAGGAATTCTTCCCCCAAAGAGTTACACGTCTGGACACTTGAAGCCAGGAGATGGGGGCAGGGGACTGAGCAAAAGGGATCGAGGAGATCTGGGTGAAGTGTAAATAGTGTTTGTATTACAGACCTGGTCCCTGTGTTCACGCAGCTCACAGCCTCGGGGGAGAGGCAGATCCTAAGCAAATCTTTATAATTCAGAGTGGTAGGTGCCATGACAGAGGCAAAGGTGGGCAATTCCAGGGTCATGGAGCCTAAGTCTCTTTCCCAGGCTTAAGGGTGTGAGAAAGGAGAAGGGACAATTACCCCATTGGAGGTGACCTCTGAGCTGTGCTTAGAAAGATGGGCAAGGATTATTCAGATAAGGGAGTTGGGCGTTTAATGGTCCAGGTAAAGGAACAGCCATGTGCAAGGTCACGAGGGCAAAATAGTCAATGCAAGTATTGAAGACTGGCAGAAACACTAAGAGAGAGAGAGAGAGATTATGTGTGTGTGTGTGTGTGTGTGTGTGTGTCACAGAGAAGGAGAGAGAGGAGAGAGAGAGAAAGAGAGAGAGAGAGAGAGAGAGAGAGAGAGAGAGAGGTGATTAAGTGGTGTTGATAAAGATGACAGAGTAGTCTAATCTATCTAGACAGGAACCAGATCATGTATGATCTTACATGGCTAATTGAAGAGTGTACATTTTGTAAATGGAAAATCATCGAAAGATATTAAGCAATAAGTAATTCAATGAAAAATTTATGGTAGGAAAACTCATATGGCCCTGGTGTACAGAGTAAGATTGGAGAGTGTGCACTACTGGAGATCCCAAGACCTAGTCTGGGGAGTCACTGCAGCAACTCATGTGAAGGAGGCCCTGACAAGAGCAAGGACAGACTGGGAAGCACAGGGCAAAGTGTGAGCCAATACGAGACAGGATTAGTGAACGTGGGGAGAGGAGTGTAGTGGGTTGGCTAGTGGAGCCAAGCATCGGGGTAGGGGTTCAAGAGGAAGGGGAGCCAGGAACAGTGGGGCCACATGTGGTCATCAGTATCCTGTAGGTGGATCTTGAGGTTCTCATGGGACATCTGAACGGAGATGTCAGGAGGCTGTTGGACGTGGACTGGATGCTCAGGGCAGAAGTTCAGCTGGAGACACATATTTAGGAATCAGCAGACCACAGATGGGAACTCATGCTGAGGTGGCAGGTGAGATACTAAAACTGCCCAGGATGACAAACAAATGCACAAGAGAGGGTGGGAACTCTGGGAACAGACACATTTGAAAGGAGCTTTGGAGAATGAGGACCTTGACAATGACATTGAGAAGAATTAGCCCAAAGAGCCGAAGACCCAGAAACCAGGAAGAAGACAATTTCTCCAAAGGCTTCAGAAGAGGTTGACTGGATGAAAGCTGCCAAGGGACCACGGGATCCGGCCACAAGGAAGTCATCTGTGGTGTCCAGGAGAGCAGCTTTAGGGGAAAGAGTAGATGGGAGAAAAAGGTGGTGAAGCAGTGTGAGCACAGGACACACGTCTTCAAGATGGTGCACTGGGAGGGGAGGGGGGCAGGGGGCAGTGTCTACAGTGAGTGGAAGCAGAAGAAGAGGTTTCTTTTTTCTCCGTGGGAAAGATTTGAGTATATTTCCATGTGAATATGAGTGGGCGGAGGGGGGGTGAGGGTCTTGTAAAGGTGGAGAGGTTGGGATCCAGAGTACAGATGGGGGAGTGAGCTGTGGGTGGGAGGTGGGCAAGAGTAAGGAAAGGTGTGGGTTTGGAAGAGTTTGGGGTGCACACAGGAAAAGGAAGACATGCCTCCTCGATGCGCTCCCTTTCTTTGCTTGTTTGCCTGCTGAGAGCAGGAGAGGAGTGGGTTGGGGTTTGGAGGGGGTCCTGAAGTGTTAGCCTGCTCCATGCAGAGCTGGGTTAGCATCAGAGGTGCTGGCCTCGTAGGAGCCTCAGCTGCTCCACCCCAGCTCACATCTGCATGAGTGCCGGGTCGATGTACCTGTCGGCCCAGGTGTTATGGAGGACCAGTGGCCCAGGGGACGGAGTGCCATGCCCACCAAGGACAGGTCACCAGCCTTTTCCCCCACACAGCAAGAACAACAAAAATCACTTTTCTGCTGACTCTCACAAGGGTTACTAACACAAACCTAGAAATCTGCTGAATGTGATGTTTCGGAAGAGCCTACCTCAAGAGAAGTTTTTATTTAGAAGGGCCTGAGGGAAGGTCGGTCTTTTCAACTCCAGTATTTGAGATTTTAAGCAGCATGCAGTGACGTCTCCATGACCTGAAACCTTCAAATAACTGAGTTGTTTCTTTACCTTCCCCCCCACCCAAGATAAAGAGCAAACACACAATTAGCCGAATTGAAGAGTTTATTAAAAAGGTTAAATCTGTCTTGTACCCCGGGATCATGGACACTTAGAGCATCTTTTTTTGTGTTCGACGACACATCTGCACACCTACATTCACTTCACAAGCATCATTTAAAAACATTGACCATTTTTCACTGATGCCTAAAAAAGGGTACAAAAAAGTGCATGAGATGCAGCCCTCATCCCTCACACACTTCCGAGGAGCTCAGATATTTACTCAATAAGGTTGACACCGAGAAGGATCATCTCCTTGTTGAAACTTAAGGGTTTTAGGGATCTTCTGGTCCAATCAGGTCTACCAGATGGCCAAGCATGCGATCTCCTGGTGAGTTCCCAGAAGGGTCAGTGTCAGAGCCAAGCCTGTCAGTGTTCTTGCTGTTACACCACATGCCTTGCTGACACCAAATCCTCCTAAGATTCGACATAATTAAACAAACACAATTTTCCATAGTGGGCAGAACAGGCAAAAGAGGCAGGCCAGCAGACAAGCACATCTTGAGAACAGTCTTTGAAATGGATGGACTCTGGAGGGTTTTCCAGTTGGATCAGAGCCATAAGAATGTCCCCTTCTGGGGGCTCTGGGAGCCCTTGTTGGAAGCATCTTCATTATGCTTGGCTTGATGCAAAAGACTCCTACTCCTCCTAAAGGAAAGAAAGGCACCTTGATGGTGAGGGTTAACTCCCTCATAAGTGGGCTGAATGTCATTCACTAAGATCCACTAAACTGAAGATCATGAAAGAGTTGAAAAGGGAAGGTAAGTAGTTTCAGTGGGACAGGAATGTTCTCTTGTCAGGTGGCTAAGCCATCAGAGGAATAGGTACAGTGTTGGGCTAACAGTTCCTTGAAATTCAATCGGTTCAAATGTATGCACCTTTACTTGGCTTGTCCTTGGCTTTGTCCCAGCAGAGTGCATCTCTTGAGACTGTCATCAGGTCACCTTCCTGCGCAATGGCAGAGCAACCTCTCACGTTGGATGGGGAGACAGGTGCTGGAGGTTGTTGGCATGGCGTATGGGTGTGTCTGATGTGTGTGGTGCCGAGTGTGGGCACAGGGGTTGCACAGAGAATTGTACTCTTGTTCAGGGCAAGGATCCTCATTTTCCACCTACCTGGGGGCTGGATGCAGGGTCAGCACCCAGCACCATCACTTCCCTAGCTCAGAAGTCACCACCTTATAAGACACTTATAATTGCATATCTAGAAACAGGAAGCGTCTTTTAAAGAGACTGCTAACGTATTTCTCCATAGCGTGGCAAGAGGAGGTCCCCTCTATTTAGGGAGGCACTGAGCCTTTAGGGAAACCTCAGAAGGTGAGAGATTGAGGCAAAAGCTGAATTAACTCTTTGAGAGCAGAACACAGCACAGTTGGAAATGCCATCTTCCCTCTGATCATGATGCCCGGGTAGACCCGGTACTCACCCAGGTGCTGGTCCGACCCCAGGCCCTGCTATCCTCGAGGACCCTTCTCAGTATCTTCCCCAGACATAAACATGAATGTATATCCCAGTTGTTTTTTTCTCCAAGGAAGGGCTATCTCTTTGAGGCAGAGCACAGCCTCTCTGGGGAGGCATGATGCCAGAAAGGATAAACATTGCCTTTTCTCCCTATAGATGGTTTGAAGTTTCTGGGACACAAAGAGCTTTCTGGCTTTGCCAAGCTTGTCTTGGGAGATGAAACATGTACCCCTTGCCAGGTGCTCAAAGTGACTTTTCCCAAGTTTTTTCTCGTTCTTTCTGAAAAGTGAGAGATTGAGAAGAGGAAAGAAAAAAAATTCCTATCAAACTGTAAAAATGTGTAAGTGGATCACACCCAGAAGTCTAAGCTGTAACTAGTCCTGCCAGAGAGTGGAGGAGGGGCTGGCGCTGCCAGGTCTAATTACTGTCAAGAGCAGTAGAGGGGCTCAGATCTTTACCATACTCGAAGGGTAATGGGTTGGCCTCCAGCGTTCCATGGATGCTAGCAGAGACTCAGCATGATGTTACTCATGGCCCAGCAGTCGGCATGAGTGCCACGTTCCCATCGGCCCCCCTGCGCCCCCAGGCCCATGGGTGATGAAGAGCAGCTAGGTGGCCCTTGCGCACTTAGCGGGTTTGTGTCACAGCTGAGGAACCCTGAGCTTAGGAAACCCCACCCATTTGTTTCCAACTGAACAAATATTTATAAGATGCCTACTATGGGCCAGCTTCTTCTGTTCTAAGAACTGGGGATGCAATGGACAGGACAAAGAGTTCTGCCCTCATGGAGCCGACATTCCAGTGAGAGAAGACAGATAATGAACGGTAGCCATGATAAATAAGCAAATTATGCAGGCAGTTAGAAGATGTTAAGGATATGGATAGAGAGCACAGAAGGTATAGGGGCACAGGAACGCCAGGAGAGGGACAGAATGTGGTGTTACATAGGGTATTCAGGGAGGGCTTCAATGAGAAGATGAACCGTCTGCCTCTGTTTGACTGGTCATTTTGGGCCAATGGGTGGAAAAGAAACGTGGAGCTCAAGACCCTTGGATATTAAATTGTTGACACAATCTTCCCAGGTGACCTTCCAAGAGCTGATGATATTCTCTGAGTCACATCCTTTGGACAAAGATGCCATTTGAATGTGGACATACTGTGAGCTCTCTTTAAACCTCTGCAGAATAGGTGACTATAATGAACCAGTCCTCGGATTCCTGGTCCCAGTCCAGTGCCTGGAGGCTGCACACACTGTCTACCGTTGCTGGAAATAGATGTACAGAGTTCACCACTTCTCTGGAAGGCCTCAGCCATTTCCTTAAAAGTCACATGAAGATTTTGGCATATGAGGAATCAACGTCCCAGGTCAGAGGGATCTTTCCTGGTGGTGATCTACCACTTATTTTAAAAGCAGATTAAGCAACAGTGTGTTTTCTTTGTCTTAAGATATTATCGAGATTCTCTGAGCGATCAGATTTAAGACCATCTCGCTCTTCCATCTCTCCCCACCTCCCTTCTCCAGCCTCTTCTCTTTGTGGGTAGCACAGCAGAGGTGGGTACCAGGCAGTGACCCAGGTGGAAGCACTGGGGTTCCCGTGGGTGTGCACGTGCTCAGTGCTGTACCCTGGCTGTGCAGCAACAGAAGACCTTGCTCACTTTAGGAAGGAGAACGTCTTTCAGGCTGCCAGCCAGGTGGATGCCTCAGAGGAAACCCAGTCCGTTGACCCAATAACGATTGTCCATTGACCCTAGAGTTTTTTGGCTGGAGGATAAAGAATTTATCTGAGCTTCGCCACTCCAAGCTACATCAATCTGGCTGCAGACTTAGGCTAGTAAGGTGACCTGTGGAAGGCATTACAAATCAGATTAGAGATGGGGAGAAGTCCAGAGGAAAATGATCACTCCTCTCAATAATGGACTTTTTAATCCACAGAGACCCCTTTCATCTGAGTCTCTTTGTAGATATTAACACCAGGCCCCTACCTGAGGGGTAGGGTGAACTTTTTGATACAGTGCTTATGTGTTGAACTCATTTTAATGAGCATTTCCAAGGCAGTATTATTGAAAGCAATCCATTCCAGAGGCAGACATGATGTGGAATTTTTTATTTTTGCACATCTTGAGATAAAAAATTTTTTAAAATGTAAACTTCTAAGTTTAGGGGATATAGTAAGTTTTAGGTTGATGAACAATAGACCTTTAATTTTATTTTTTCCCAGAAAGTAGCATTTCATTTCTTTGAATTAAAAAAAAAAAAAAAGCAGTCTGTGAGAGTCTGTGAAGATGCCAACAACAAACTGTCAACATGGGTTAAAGTTTGAAACCACGGCAAGAAACAAGCATTTCGCATCCAGGAAGTCACCTAATGTCAGGGCCAGCAGGCGGTCCTGATGTGGTCCTGGATCTGCTCTGCAGACGCTCGGTATCACTGAATCTAAGTAGGCAAATGGGCTTGCCTGGAAAGTAAATGGAAGGAAGGAATGATGGAAAAGATGGAGGGAAGAAGGGAAGGAGAGAAGGAAGGAGAGAAGGAAGGAAAGAGGGAGGGACAGAAGGACAGAGGAGGCAGAATAGGAAAGAAATTTCTGAACATGTTCTCAGATGGCAATGGCTGACACCAGCCTAGGCTGGTGGCTTAAAGGGGAGCCTGTAGAGAGTATTAAGGGAGTGGAAGTATTTGTACAGTCTGCTACCTTGGCAAATGAGCAGCTCCGGTCATTCGACCAAGTTTTCTGGTCAATGCTAAACCTCTGACATGAGACCTAAGAGAGGCTGGAATGGGGAGTTGGGGGGGTGCTTTCTAAGGTGTACTATGTAAGGGTCATGGGAAGGAGAACACAATTCATACTATTTAAGAATAAGTGCTCTGCTAGGATAAGCCACATGGAAAATAATATACACTGAGAGGAAGAAAAAGAAAGATTTCAGAGGAACATCACTTACTCTTGACTCGTTTTCTCTGGGTGCAGAGGAGTGAGTCAGAGACACAGACACTAAGATGGTCTACTGCACGTTTAGATACTGGTTATGGTGGTGGCAGGACAGGTCCCTGAGGACAGGGTGCACAGACTTCTCCTGGTCCAACCTTCCTGCCTCCAGTGAGCTGGGGCTGACGGTGGGACTCTAGAGTAGGGGTCTGCAAACTTTTTCTGGAAAAAGCCAGATGGTGAATCGTTCCAGCTTTGCTGGCACTACCATCTCTGTTGTCACTACTCAACTCTGCCATCATGGCATGAAACAGCCATGGACTAAACGCACATGGTGTGCATGGCTGTGTTCCAATAAAACTTTATAGATAAATACAGCAGTGGGCTGGATTTGTCCCGTGGGTCATAGTTTTCTGACCCCTAGTCCAGCTAGAGGACCAGGTGTCGTTGGGAGGCAAAGAGCAGAGCATATGAAAGGGCTTAGAATACCTGGCCAGCCCCTCATTAAAACTCAGACCTGCTGCATCTTCTGTGTCTCTCCCCTCTATCCTGGGGAAGTCAGACTCTCAGAATCCTGGCTGGTTTATTAACTTGGGGCCTTGATTCAGCCCTGGTGTTTGCAAACACAAGCACCCCTAGGAAGGAGGACCCAGCAATCAATAGGAGACAAGAGAAGTAGACATCGAAATAAAGGCAGACCACCTTTTCTTTTTTATTTCACTTAGACAAAATGCAAAGAGTGTCTCATTAACTTAAAAAATAAACAAAAAAGAAAACCAAATTGATTCCCCCCACCCCTTCACTGACGGCACTCATCCTAAGTAACAACAGAAGGAGGTCAAATCAAGGACCCAATTTCTAATGGGAAAGAAAGGTGTGCAAACATGACTAACGTTTCCCCCGGTCCCCAAATCAAGGTTCCTTTTAAATTCACAAAGAAGGTAATTTTTTTTTCCTGTTTTCTTTCTTGAATCTTGTGTGATAGAACTTCCAGTCAGAAGGTTGAATGTGTCCCCCATGCACATTGTAGAAAATCAGTAAAAATGCAATAGCCCGTGAAGATCATAAAACTGGACTTCTTTCCCAAAAAGTCAGATGCCCAGGCAGATGGAGCTCACACTCAGACAGAAAAAAAGCAGGAGAGTCTTTGCACTGTCTGTGGTTTTTTTCAGTATTTTCTCTCTCTCTCTCTCTTTTTTTTAATATATTTTGGCAATTTTCTTTCATTATAAATATTGGAATTCTGTAAAAAAAAGGTAGCTTTGATTGAATTTTTTAAACCGTATTTACAACCGCTGTCCAGTCATGCCGTTGGTTATACCAGGGTGTAGGACTTGGTGTAGGGATTGCTGCCTTTCAAATGGCCCCGAGAGTCCAGCAGGGATTCCTGGGAGCTGCTCATCTTGGCTGCCTGTCCCAGCTCCACCCCCTCCCGCTGAGGTAATGTGGCCACGGCCCCCTGCTGCCACTGCTGTCCGTCCCTCGTGGAGGCCGTGGAGGAGGCAGCCTCCATGGGGATGGGCTCGAGGACCGGGGGGCGTTTCAGGGTCCGACTTTTCTGGGGCTCCAAGCATGCCTGCCCTAAACTCGGGTCCCTGCTGGCGCCTGGACCACTTCGATTCAACAAGAAGTCCATTCGAAGGTATGGAGGCAAGTGGATGAGGTCACCTGCAAGGAAACACAGAGGGTTAGGTGGGCTCTTCACTTGGTCAGCAGGTGCTGGCTGGCCCTGTGCCCATGCGATGGGCCACTCGGGGTATTATAGGTGGGAATGTCTCCACACCTGGGCACGCTTCCCGAGACCCCTGGTCAGAGCCCCTGCAAAGGCATCATCCTCAGGCCTCCTCCACCAGGCACAGGGAGAGCTGGCTTTCCTATGACTTGTTCACTTAAGCTCTTAAATGTTATACTTTCACCAGAGAAGTAGAGGTAACAAGATTCTTGGAAACCCCACCATGGGAAACACCAGAGGCAACCGCACATGCGGGGTATAAACGGTGATGGGCTGAACCCTGGATGCAGTGGACAGTGGTCGGGAGAGTGCAGGGTTTGAGGAGGGAGACAGGGATGCAGAGCAAAGAATGATGGAGTCTCAGCACTTCCACGGAACTGTGTGACCTTGGCTGTCACTTCTGTGATTGCTTTTGGTGGAATCCTTACCAGGCTTTGCCTGCCTGCTAAACTGCTTGTGTCTCTTTCGGTCAGTGCCGTGTAGACAAAGAGGAACAGCTTAGACCGAGTATCAGGGTTTCTACTTCCTTCTCAGGATCACTCATTTGGCTTCTATGATGCCAGGGAAATGCACCCTCTTCAAGAGAACCCACTGTGGGGAGAGAGGTTAGTGGACAGAATCCATTTCCCCACCCCCCCGCCCCGCCCCAACGCAGAGGCCACCTGTCCTCTGGGCTGCTCCCAGCACTGCCTGACACGACAGGTTTCCGTGATGACAAACCCCACCTGATGTGGGATTTCTCAATGAGGGGTTTGCTCAGGGCTTCCCCATCACCCGGCTGCAGAGTCCTCAGCAGTGCACCACAGCAGAGGGTCTTCCTGCCCACCCTTTCCTTCCCTTCCTCCTGTCACAGGATTCACACCTGTGTCTTGGTCTGTGGGCCCTCCTTGCCTGCTTCTGCTGTAATGGAGCAGGACCCTGTTTCTGGAACAGACACCAGCCATGTCCTCCACCTGTTTCTTGTTTGCAGAAAAACTTTAGCCTCCTAGGCCCTCCCCAAGTTCTAAAGAATAAATTTAATCAGAGAAATAAGAAGATGCAGAAACAAAGGACAATAGTCAAGGAAGACAAAATAACAATAGTTTAGTCATTAAACAAAGTCAAGGATCTTTAGTTCCTCCTCAAGGTCTATAGAGAACATTCTGAGCCACATCCTTTGAGCTGTTCTGTAGATACTGAAACCCCACCAGTTGGAAGGAGTTAACTGCATGCTGCCCACCAGCAGGAAATCCCAGACCGGTTGAAACCAAAAGGTTGATGATGTTGACTCCCAATTACCTCACCACCAACCAATCAGAAGAATGTCTGTGAATTGATCATGACCCCCACCACCCTCTCCTCAGCACGTAGCCCCTTTTTCTTTTCCCTATAAAATTTCTGAGCAAAGCCTGAGAATGGGGAGTTGGTTCTTTGGGACATGAGTCCACATTTTCCACAGGACTGCCAGCTTCCTCAATAAAGCTGTCTCTCCTTTTACCCAACATCTGTTTCTCAGTGTTGGATTATTGAGCAATGAGTGGCTGAACCTGAATTCAGTAATACTGCTCCCTCTTTTTATCTTTATTCTTCACAAGAATCCCCCCACCCCCCATCCCCACCACCAAATCCCTTGCATGTCTAATCTGTTTTGGCATCTGATTCTTGGAAAACCTGAAATGGCACAGCTGCCATCACCATCAACTACAGCAATTGTTCTTTTGAAGTTCAACTGTGACCTCTATTTGCCACATTCCATGGTTTCTTCTTGGTCCTCACCCTACTTGTACCACCTACAACATTTTGTGCTGTTGATCTTTTTGTTTTTGAAACTCTCAGCTTCCACAGCACTTTGCTCTCCCAGAGCTCTTCCTACATCTCTGACTGCGACTTGTTACTCTCCTTTCCTGGACCCTGTCCTCCATCTACCCTCTAAGACAGGGTTTTCCCAGTGCCCTGTGCTCAGCCCTCTCTTGGAGGCTCAGCACTCACCTCATCTCGTTATAGCTCACATCCATCTTTTCCATTTTGCTCTCTTTCCTGAGTTCTAGACTTGAATTTCACATGCTTTGCTAGATATTTCCACATGAATGTCCATCACGAATTTTATTTTATATTTTGTATTTATTTATTTTTTAAACATCTTTATTGGAGTATAATTGCTTTACCATGTTGTATTAGTTTATGCTGTATAACAAAGTGAATCAGCTATGTGTATACATATATCCCAAAATCCCCTCCCTCTTGCGTCTCCCTCCCACCCTCCCTACCCCACCCCTCTAGGTGGTCACAAAGCGCCGAGCTGATCTCCCTGTGCTATGCAGCTGCTTCCCACTAGCTATCTATTTTACATTTGGTAGTGTATATATGTCCATGCCACTCTCTCACTTGATCCCAGCTTACCCTTCCCCCTCCCTGTGTCCTCAAGTTCATTCTCTATGTCTGCATCTTTATTCCTGTCCTGCCCCTAGGTTTGTTAGAACCTTTTAAAAATGTTTTTATTTTTTAGATTCCATATATATGTGTTAGCATACAGTATTTGTTTTTCACTTTCTGACTTACTTCACTCTGTGAAGTACAGACTCTAGATCTATTCACCTCACTACAAATAACTCAATTTCATTTCTTTTTATGGCTGAGTAATATTCCATTGTATATATGTGCCACGTCTTCTTTATCCATTCATCTGTCGATGGACACTTAGGTTGTTCCATGTTCTGGCTATTGTAAATAGTGTTTCAGGGAACACTGTGGTACATGACTCTTTTTGAATTATGGTTTTCTCAGGGTATATGCCCAGCAGTGGGATTGCTGGGTCATATGGTAGTTCTATTTTTAGTTTTTTAAGGAAGCTCCATATTGTTCTCCATAGTGGCTGTATCAATTTAAATTGCCACAAAGAGTGCAAGAGGGTTCCCTTTTCTCCACACCCTCTCCAGTATTTATTGTTTGTAGATTTTTTGATGATGGCCATTCTGACTGGTGTGAGGTGATACCTCATTCAGACTACAAAGCTACAGTAAACAAGACAGTATGGTACTGGCACAAAAAAAGAAATACAGATCAATGGAACAGGATAGAAAGCCCAGAGATAAACCGACACATATATGGTTACCTTATCTTTGATAAAGGAGGCAAGAATATACAATGGAGAAAAGACATCCTCTTCAATAAGTGGTGCTGGGAAAACTGGACAGCTACATGTAAAAGAATGAAATTAGAACACTCCCCGACACCATATACAAAAATAAACTCAAAATGGATTAAAGACCTAAATGTAAAGCCAGACACTATAAAACTCTTAGAGGAAAACATAGGCAGAACACTCTAAGACATAAATCACAGCAAGATCCTTTTTGACCCACCTCCTAGAGAAGTGGAAATAAAAACAAAAATAAACAAATGGGACCTAATGAAACTTAAAAGCCTTTGCACAGCAAAGGAAACCATAAACAAGATGAAAAGACAACCCTCAGAATGGGAGAAAATATTTGCAAATGATGTAACTGACAAAGGACTAATCTCCAAAATATACAAGCAGCTCATGCAGCTCAATATCAAACAACAAACAACCCAATCCAAAAATGGGCAGAAGACCTAAATAGACATTTCTCCAGTGAAGATATACAGACTGCCAACAAACACATGAAAGGATGCTCAGCATCACTAATCATTAGAGAAATGCACATCACGAATTTTAAAAGCCACAGTTCATGAAGGCCAGTTCATGAAGGCCAGCCCCTAGTCCCAAACTCATCCCCAAATGCCACTTTCTCTTTCGTGCCCACACTTTTTGTATGTCATCCTCATCTTCCCAGAAATTGATACTTGAAATCTCAGAGCCCTCATTGACACCTCCTTCTCCAGGTTAATTCTACTTGCAAAATATCTCTTGACTCCCTTTTGCTCCCATCATTATGACCCTGGTTCAAGTCTTCAATACATCTTGTGGGACCCCTAAATGCATGAACACAATTAGAGCCCAGTCACTAGACACACTTTGCAAACTACATCGCCCAGGTTTGAGCTGGACTGAAGCCCAGACCTGACCTTCCAGCAGTTTTGGAATAGACATTGTTCACTGTGTAGCCTAGTGCTTCCAACTCTTCTCACTTCGAGACGCATGCAGACAAGGGGTATTTGTGCAACACACTGGGATGAATGCAGTGGGCTCTTCCTGGCCACATTGGGGACTGAGAGGCTGGCCATCTTGGCTCACATGTAAGTCCCTCATGGCAGACCTGGTGAGCAGCTCTGATTAGAAAACGGGCTGGGGGTGTGCAGTCCTGGAGCCGAGAGACTAGGTAAGAGGATGTGCAGGTGAGGGAGCCATGACGATGGCCTGAGCATCAATGGGAAGTGAAAGAGAATGAAACTGTGAGTTGTGGAACAAGCCCAAGGAGATGGCTCCAGAACTGATGGCAGGTGGGACAGTGGGAAGGAGGGGTCAGCGATGACTCCCTTCCAGGTTTCAAGCTCAGGAAACTGGGTGGACAGCAGGACTATTCATTCATTGCACAGAACTGCCTAGGAGAAAAACCATAATTTGGTGGGAAAAGATCATGGGTTTGGTTTCAGACATGCTGAGTTTGATGTGGTCGGGGACACCCCAGAGGAGATCGTTAGTGAGCATTTTATTCTTAATAACGTATCTAAGGCATAACTCATTCCTTAATTTTCTGAATCTAAAATAACTGGCAATTCTTGTTTCTTTTGCTTCAAAATATTCCCTGCTTTCCTTATTGTTGATCATGTCTTCCTCAGCCAGCCCCTTGGTGGGATCTTGGAACCTCCTGTGCCAGGCAGGGCTGCCATTAGCTGGTGGTTGCGCTAACAAAGCAGTGAAGCTGTGTGCGGTTAGACAGTGACTTAGACCCCAGAACCTTCGAAATTCAAGTTTACTCACTGAAAGAGAATAACCATTTAAAGAGAAGGGAGAGACTACTCAATGGTATAGGAGAACTAGAAACAAAAGCAAGACAGGCTGAAAAATTACTGGAAAATGCATTTTGCACAGTTTAAATGAGCATAAGAATTTTCAAAATGCTTTGAGTTTTCTTAAGAGTCCCCCCAACCCCCCAATAAGAGAAATGATGACCTTATTTTGGGGAGATTTACCACGTTGATTTCTGAGACCTTGCATTACATTGTCATGTTACTTGGTATTTATGATGCAAGAATCCACTTAGCATTTTCCCACTGGCTTTCTCAGGATGTCTTTATCCCAAGAAGTGATGGTGACTAATTATACGTTTTCATTAATATTTTTCAGCCTGTGTTCCACTAAAACAATACCTTGGTTTTGGCTCACTGAAATCAAAGGCACTTTGATTCAACATTGGCTTCATACAGTGAACTGGATCAAAGGAAAGCCCAATAATAAATTCCTTGATGATAGATTGGCCACGACACTCTTACAGAAAGAAATGATGTAATTTCGCATTCTTGTGAAATGAGTTTTGTAACTTGATGTATCTGGACTTTAGCTTAGAAAAAATGGTGGCATGAAGTTTACCATTATAGATGCTAATGTTGAAGGTAGATATTGCTATGTGTATTAGCTTTAGTCCCGAAAAATAAAAGTATTTAATTTTAAAAAATGAAACCCTATGTCCCTAATGCCTTTTATGATGGTATTGAAAATTCTTCGTCTTCCTTTCTGGTAGTGGATGTATTCTTTAACCTTCTCTATTGGGGGTTAAATTATTTGCAAACAAATATCATGAAAGCATTAACAGAGCTGTCATTAAAAACAAAAACTGGAACAATTCTTTTGTAGCACGAAGAATAATTTTTTGCATGTGAATCAACGCACCCTAATGGATCAGTTTTGAAATCTGTGGATTTTTATATATCCAATTTCCTAAAAGTGATTATCTGTCTTCATTCCAAGAGTCCAGATTAATTGGCTCTTTTATTTATTTACATAACTAATATTATCTTAAAAATCATTTTGTTCAAGTACTTGAGAAAATGTGGAAGGCATTTACCTCCAGGGTTCTTTTAAAATGTAGGTCAAGAGTGCCTTATGCTGTTTCTGACACCCAACTAAATCTTGAGCACTTGGCATATTTGTAATGCTTTGTCACAGATTCACAAATGACTCTCCATCCCAGCAACTCCCCTTTGAACAAACAGGGCTTATTAAACCCCTAAAAAGCAACAGCATCTTGGTCCCAGCTGGACTGAGGGATGCTCAGGTGCCAGATTGGATGGAACGAATGTGTCTGCAATCAAAAGACAAACCCATGATACCTTCAGGGTTGCCGCTTTAGATGTAGTGATCAAGGTAGCTGGAAAAGATTGGTGAGCACTGGAAATCCTTAATAATGAAAACAGCTCAGCACCACATCCCTATATACAAGGACTTCTGTGTTTGCTTATCGCAGGCCTGCTAAGCATCTCTGAATAGTCAGTATCTCCGAGAGATCCAGTTTTTCAGGCAAAGCTTGATTAAGTTGTGTGATGCTCTAATTAGCTCCTTTTGACAGTGTGTGTTTTCTGATTAGCACCCCAAGTAGCCCTTTCAACTGTGTGAATGACGTAAGTGAGCTCTCTTAATAGTTCATGCGCTGACGCAGAAGAAAGCACCAGAGTGATCGGTGGGGAGCGCTGTTTATTAAAGGCACTTTATGGCCATTAAAACCCACCTCTTTTGCTAGTCCCAGTACCAGTTAGGAAACTGGATTCTCTAAGCGTCCGTCCACTTTTATGTTCTGCAGACGTCTCTACATGCCGAGACAACCATGCGCTTATGACTCCAGACAGAGAGAAATAAAATGGGAAACTATCATGACAATCTAGACACCCACGCACCTGCTTTTCTTAACCTCCCGGCCCTCCATCTGGCCGGCCGTTTCACATGGGATAAACTAAACAACGCTTCTAACGGTGGTGATTAAGAGTGGAAGTCTGGACGACATTGCCTGCATTTTAATCTGACAGGTATAAGTCTGGGCTCAGTTTCCTCACTCATAAAATGGGAACAGAGCAGAATCGACCACAGAGGGTTATAATGAGGGTTTAATTAGATAATGCAGGTGAAAGATTTCCTGTCAGACATCTCCCTTTCCAGAGGGTCTGAAGTTATGGGGCTGGAGATCTGACAGGGGAACGGTTCAGGCACTCTTCTTTTACCTTAGTGTCTGTCTTTTGTGGGTTGAGTAGTGTCCCCTCAAAAGATAGGTCCATATCTCAACCCTTGGGGTCTGTGAATGTGACCTGATTTGGAGAAGGGTTTTTGTTGATGTCATTAAGTAAAGGATCTTGAGATGAGATCACCTGAATTTAAGGTGAGCCCTAAATCCTATGATATGTGTCCTCATTTAAAAAAAAAAAAAAAAAAAAAAGCAGAGGGAGATTTGAGACATAAAGAAGGGAGACGGCCATGTGACGATGAGGCAGAGGTTGGAGTGATGGGGTCACGACCCAAGGAACACTTGGAGCCACCAGAAGCTGGAAGAGAGAAGGAAAGGACTCTTCTCTAGAATTCCTGGAGGGAGCACAACCTCACGGACACGTTGATCTCGGACTTCTGTCCGCCCAGAAGAGAGAATATGTTTCTGTTGTTTTAAGCCACCTAGTTTGCGGTAATTTGGCATAGAGGCCACAGGACCCTAATACAGAGGTCCTTTCTTCCTGTCTGGGATGGGCTGGGGGTGTCACAGGAAACCTCTTTGAACATTTCTCCTGTGTGGAACAGTCTCTGCTCCCATCCACCAATGAGAGGAGGGGTTTTCTCTTTAATCATCAGTAACAGCAGCCGGCACGCTTGTGGTTTACGCTGTCCCCGCGCTGTGCCCTGAGCTCACAGCAGCCCCTCTGTGGGCTCTCCTATGAGCCATCCTTCCTTCTCTGCCAAGGTCAAGCCAGAGTCACTTCTCCCAGGTCCCCGGCTCCCTGGGGAAGTGGACAGGTGTCCAGCTGGCACCCAAAGACCCCCTCAGGGCTGGATTGGAGGTGGCTTTTCCGGATTTCCCCCAGGAGGGAGCCGAAGCCTCCTGAGTGCATCTGTCTCCACGGGCCTTCTCGGTTCCCCGCTGCCCAGCCCTCCCCAGCCCACCCTCCCAGAACACTTGACCCCCACCAGGCTCCGTGGAGCAACCCCCCCACCCCGAAGTGAATCCACCCCAGCCCTCTGGAGTTTCCATTTGAAAGCGGCAGTGACCCAGGAGAAGTCGAGGGGTCTCCTTTGCTTTGAACTCCAGAGTCACCTGTGTCAGGTGCACATGCCCTTGGCATCCTGGTGTGTAAACCCACCACTGCCCCCAACCCGGGTGGAGCCTGGCCCGGCCTGGGTGCAGATTCCAGGAAACCAGGGCCTCCAGACGGACATTGGAGCTGACATCCTCAGTGATAACTTCCCCTCTTGCTTTCCTCCGGCTACCTCTCCACTTTGTCTCTCCCTCTTTCTAGCTTGGTTTCCTTTGTGCTGAACCTTTCACCCATGAAGTAGAAGGCATGGGGAGGGGGTAAAGCACAGACAGTGCAGGTGCGAGAGGGTCGGGAGACGGCCGAGTGCAGTGCAGGGGCCAGGGCACCAGTGTCAAGTGTGTGTGTGCGTGTGTGTGTGTCTCTGTGTGTGTGCATGTGCACGTGTGATGGAAAGACAGAGATGGGAAGGAAAATCGGAGGGGAAGGCCACACACAGAAAAGGCAAGCGGAGGCACATAGGAGGAAAGGACAGAGTCAGGCAGACGGCCCCGGGGCTCACCCTCTGAAAGCTGGGAGGGAAAGGACCTGGGGACCCCAGCACTCCCTTCCTTGCCTTCCATCTGCCCTGTTCACCTGCCTGCCTGTACTTCCAGCCCTTCTAGCACCTTCCCAGACACCTAAACCCTGTGAGCTACCTCCCCAAACCCAGAGGAACCCACGGGGGCTGAGTCCCGCCTGCGCCTTGCAGGCTCTCTCCACCCACCGGCTTTTGTGGGTTTTAATTGCGCATTTGTGCATCGTCAACAGTCACCCCACTGTGCTCGGCTCCCGAGGCCAAAGCCTATGATGGCCCTTGTGTCAGAGACGTGGAGGGACAGCGAGGGGTGAAGGAGGCTGGTGGGGGAAGAAAGCTCCGAGAAACTGGGCTGAGGGACTGAGCTGCTGGGCCAGCCTGGGGTCAGGTGGTGCTGAGACGGAGGGGGTGGGGCAGGGGTGAGGTGGGAGGGAGGAGGGCTGGTGGGGAGACAGAGACAGAGAGAGACAAACAGAGAGATGGGGGACAGACAGAGACAGACAGACCGAGACAGAGAGGGAGACAGAGAGACAGAGACAGAGAGAGACAAACAGAGAGATAGGGGGGAGAGACAGAGACAGAGAGGGAGACAGAGAGATAGAGACAGAGAGATGGGGGAGAGAGAAAACAGAGAGGACAGAGAGAGACAGAGGGGTTCAGAGAAGCACACACCCAGAGGGAAGCACAGGGAAATCATGAAGACACAGGACCAAGAGAGATGAAAGTGAGAGACACAGCACCACACAGAGAGAAAAGCCAAGGTCACCGAGTCACAGGATGATGGCTAAGAGGACCGGGAAGCGAGCCCTGTGGGAAGGGATGTAGGTTGTAGACCATGAGCTGGCCCTCTCTCCTCGCCTGGCCTCGACAGCCCACCCGCCCCGGGCCTTGCACTCCCCGGGCATCCCCCGGCCCGTGGCTCATCAGCCCACCGCCCACAAACTGCACCCTTCACACCTGGCTGCCAGAGGAGCTCAGGCGCTGCCCTGACTCACTCCTTGAAGGACGAGAGGTGATTTAGCCTTTATTTCCATGTTATGTCTTATTATTTGACATCATGGGCCATTTCTCATCCTCCTGTCACTGCCCTCTGGGGACCTTTGGTGCCACTAATATCCCTGAAAGTTCACACCAAATAAGTCAGCATCCATTTCTCTGTCGGTCCCTAACCACTTTGCTTCCTGGCGCCATGACAACTCCAGCCCTCCGGCCTTGAACTAGCATGGATTCCCCTGGCGATCTCACATCCATCAGAAAATACGAGCTCAAAGCTTGCTATCCTGCACCCAGGGGGCCTCCAAGCCCTGCTCTGCCCGACTGTGGGAAAACTGCTGTGTTAAACCTGCCTCTTTTTAGCTGAAAGCCAGAAGACACGCCCCTGCCTTCCTATCAGGAAAGCAAAACTTCCTGAACCTTCTCAATCTATTCAGACTCACATGCAACATTTGAATGCATTTTAGCTTTGGAAGGAGAATGGCAAAATCAATCCCGACTCCGAACAAGAACGGATCAATTCAGAAACCCTGTAATGGACCTGCAGTCTGTGAATCTGGCTCAGACAACGGTTCCCGCCTCTGGCCACGTGCACCCTGGGGAAAGAAAGCCTACAGTCGAGAACAGCGGTTCTCAGCTGAGGGTGATTTTGCCCTCCAGGGGGCACGTGGCAACGTCTTATGATGCCCAGGGCAGCCTCCACCACAGAGCATCGCCCAACCCCAGATATTATGCGCTGCTGTTGCAAAATCCTAGCTTACATGGTCCAAGTTCCTAATTCCACGCGGATCCTGATTTCACTTTACTTTTACTTGAAAACCATCAGATTCAATCAGCATAGGGAATGGTACTCCTCTGCCTCTCCTAATCCACAAGGAATGACCTCCTCAGTTCTTTGTGGAGGGATGTAAGGGATGCATCCAATGGAACAGCAGTTAGATGGCCTGT
Source organism: Pseudorca crassidens (assembly GCF_039906515.1). Lineage (NCBI taxonomy): Eukaryota > Metazoa > Chordata > Mammalia > Artiodactyla > Delphinidae > Pseudorca > Pseudorca crassidens. Next base: position 143,964,113 of record NC_090300.1, read on the forward strand.
GTCCGACCTGACCTGACTAGGGTGGTGGGCTCAGAGCAACGGGCAGGGTGTGAGTGAGAGAGAGCTGAGTCTTGCCTTGAAATCCTGCCTCTGCCTCAAGTAGTTCTGTGAGCCCTTTGAGCTTTAGCTCTTTCCTTTAGCCAAGGGAAACGGGCCTGATAATTTCTAATGAAAACCTGTAATCCTGAAAGAGTCTTTCTTATGCTCTGAACCATCTCACCTGGGAAAACTGGTCCAGCACCTGTGAACTTGGAGGTGCTTGGAATTTGGAGATGAATAAGGGACAAATGAATGCATTTTGGGGAGCCTGAAATTCCAAGGCGCATTGCAATATCCTTCTTCTTCCGGCTGGGCGATTCTTTATAGTCAGCAAATGTGAGAACACTTGCACGCTTTCACAAAAAATTTATGCAGAATGAAAGTGAAGCAGGGTCCCTGTGGGCTTCAGTCTCCTCTGGGGACACAAGAAAAGGAACTTTCATCAACTTCTAACAAGGTTTTATATCTGTGCTTGGATGGAGCTGGATATTGATGTAAAGGTAAGAAGCCAAGGATGCTTACCTCGACTTCCAGCAATTTCAATAAAAACGACACAGACTTGAAACGACACTATGGCATCAAAGAGCTAGTTACAAAGGGGAGTGTGTAGTCCGCGCACACCCGAGGCCGACCAGATCTAATACTTTTCCAGTTTAATATTAATGTCAGAGCAGTAATGAAAACTTGTAAATGAACCCTTCTTGGTAAATGAATCTTCACTCCCAAACGGCAACCAGGAAAAACTCTAAATAAGTAATGTGAGATGGTTATCGGAAGTCCGCGTCAGTGGATTCTATTACCATTCTTGGCTCGTACTTGGGAGGCTTCATGCATTTTTAAGGGCTCGTTGTTATTGTGATCCTACTTGCTGGTGGACTTTAAAAACTACACTGAGGTATAAAGTGGGGCTTTGAGTTTGTTGTGCTCATGATTCTTCTGAAAGAGAGTAATTCTGGATAAAAAGCAGGATTGGAAAATCTGCTCAGAAGGTAGGCGAGCTGGGAACATGTTGGGGCATTTGGAGCCCCCAGTGGGGAAGGGTCCGTGAGGGTCATGTGACACCGTCAGGGACTCACACACCGAGGACCCCCAAGGAGGAGCCCTGGCTGGGGGCTTCAGCCTGTTCAACTGCGAGGCTAGCAGCCCCGGGTCAATAACCCCGCTCATCTTGACTCATCCCAAGAAGGACTAGTTCACCTGGAACGAGATGATGCCAGGCAAAGGAAATCTATGTTGGTGGAATTTAGGAGGCCAGAGAGTTGGGGTCTGGAGATCAGGGGGGTCATGACTGGTGGGGAAGGGGGGGCTGGCCTCTCAGAGCCTTGGGGGTCTTTACCCTGAAAGCAGTGTTTGCCTTGTTTCTTGGACCTCCTCAATGACCCGTCTTTGGGACACTTTGTCTGCTGTCTGTGACACTATGTGCTATTCTGATAAACAAGGAGACTGTGGGAAGTGTTGGTTTAACATATTAACACTTTGATGTCTTCAGGTAATACCTGGCACGGTATTTTTACAGGGAAGATGCTCAGTAGAGATGGGTTGAACAAACAAGTGTATGACATTTGTGTTTTGACAGGGCCCTTCTGGAGATGCAGTGGACTTTCCTTCATGGTGGTGAGCCTCTCTGCGTGTCATCCACGCACTGGAATCCAGAGCCGTCTTCTGGTCACTCAGCAGGACACAGGTGGCCGTCCTGCCCCTCTGTCACAGGCCCAGGTCTCCCCCTCACTTCCACCCCCTGTAGGCTCCCCAACAATGAGAGAAGAACGGCAATATGTCCACCTAGGAAAGCAGCGAGCCGCCAATGGACTCAGAAGTCAGAGAGAATGTAGTGAGAACGAAAGAGAAAATCTCCACATAGCTGCGGCCACAGTGAAACAGCCAGAGCACGTGGCAAGGTCGGAGGAAAGCTCGGCACCTGTACCCCGTGCAGGGGGGAGGAGATGGCTAGGAAAGGCAAACGCGCTCAGGGTTCCAAGCTCGGGACCCTCAGAACAAGTCCCGCCATCGCTTTCTGTGTCTGAGGGACAGCGACAAAGAACAGACTGAATTTACAGGCCGGTCCTTAAGAAGACAGAATTGCAAATGCACATCAGAAAGGTTTGGTTTTCTAGGAGGGAGTCAGAATGAGCCCATTCGAATGTTAAGGTCTACCTAGAGCTGCGTGAATACGCGGAGATGTTGCTTCATGGCCCCGGGGGGTCTTTCTGAGTTTAAATTCTGGGGGAGTGTTTGAAAGTCTGCACCTTTCAAACACAGCTTGGATGGAAGGAAGCTCTTCCTGTGCTGTGGATACCAAGCTCATTGCTGTCTGCCGGCCTTTATCTCTGCTCTTCCCTCCGCGTGGACCCGTTTCTCAGGGTCTCTGCCCGGGTCTCCCTGCCCGTCCACCACTGAGGTCTCAGCTCACGTCTCACTGCTTCTGAGAAGACTCCCCTGACCATCTTCTCCTAAGTACCTCCTGCCAGACTTTATCCCCTTCCTGGTTTACTTCCCTTCCCAGCGCTGACCATGATCTGAAACAATACTATTTGTTTACTTGATAAGTGTCTGTCTCCCCCCGGGAACATAAGCTCCTTCCAAGCGGGGTCTTCGTGGGTCCTGTCAGCCGTTGTATCCCCAGCTCCGAAAACAGGGCTAGGTGTGGAGTGGAAGCCAGAAAATACACACTGGAGGAAAGGCGGGGAGGCAGGGGGGGTGGGCGGGAAGGAGCAGGGCCATCTCTAGAAGGGTAAAGGCCAGGGGAACTCAAGCCTTGTGCGTGTGTGTCCGTGTGTGTGCACGTGTGCGTGCGTACATGACATGTGCACACGACAGCTGAGAACAAGGCCAGCCTTTGCAGGGGACGTGACCTGAGCAGAGGCTGGCTGGTCCTTCAGGTGGGAGCCCTGTCTCTCACTCCACTCTCTTCTCTCCCTTTAAACACACCCCCCCAGGGGAGCGTGAGGTATGTGATGAGTTGATCTTAAAATTAAAATCCTCAAACTGCTTCGTATAACTGGTTGTTCAGAGAACCAATAAGTTGGTGGCAAGCAACGGCCATTTCCAACCGGAAAACCTCCCCTGCATTCATCACGGCGGAGGAGCAGGGGGTCAGTGAGGTGCAGACGTTTAAGGCTGGGGTCCCAGCATCTCAGGGAGGAGATCAGAAGGGGTGGACACTTCCCGTGCTGCTGGCGGGGCCAGGCTGCATGAGGTTGCAGATTTGAAGCCTTAAATTGATTTAAGTAGCTTCCTGCCGTGGCATCTCTTGATCGCACAGGATAAGCATCATGAATAGAGAAGCAGTAGTAATCCAAGAACATCAGAAACTGGCTCCAGATGCTACCTGAAACCAAAAGTAGCTCTCGTAACCAAAGTACGAGAAGCCACCTTGGCCGAGAGGAAAAGAAGCTGTTAAATTTTCCAGCTATTTCTCAGAGGAATAGAGAGTTAGTTTGTTTGCTTTGTCTTTTGTTTTTAAAGATGGAAATAGTTTCTATTTAATAATTTCTAACCATTGTCATATTTGAACCAATCGGCCAATCTTGTCATCTTCACAATCATGATATATTCATTCATTCAATAACAGTTATTAAACACCTGCTCTACATCAGACACAGGGTTAGGTATATACATTCAATATCATTAAGCTGGTTAAAAATATTTCTTGAACACTCGCTATGCTGCCAGATATCTGCTAGACACCAGGAGAGAAATATACAGATAACGAAGACATATTTCCTATTTTCCTGCAGCCACCATCTGGCCAAATTCATTTCGCTTAGTCCTGATTTGTAGAGAATTTAAAAGCTTGGGGTTGTAAACGGAAAAAAAAAAAAAAAAACCTCATCAGAAAAGAACTGATGGTAAGGAGAAAGATATCCAGAGATTTGGATGACTGATAGCATCTAGAAACACAAGGGAACACAGGTAAAGACTTTGGTTTGGAAGCCCTGTTCAAGGAACTGCTAATTGTGACACAGTCTCCAGTCAGCAGGATAATAAACTGTAACTTTAGGTTTTGTGCCCAGTGTTGAATTTGGTTCCATTATAAAGGAGCAACAGAAAGGCTTCCAGAAGGATGAAATATTTTTCTAAAAGCATATGAAATGTCCAGTAATAATAATACATCATTTAGAGTGGACGAAACAATGTTTGTGGGCATTAGAATTCATAAGGATTTAAAAAGTTATTCATGCCTACAGTTATAAAATCCTTTTAGTCTAAATAGCATATTATGACAATAGTACCTTGTGATCTCTCAGTTGTTCTGATGGGTCCAGGCAACAATATCATGAAAACAGTTCAAACATTTTTTTTCAATAGGAAAATCCAACATGATGAACAACAAGCCACCAAAAAGATACGCACCTTTAATGATTTCAAGACCGGCACACAGAGGACATTTAACCTAGGAGCTGGTTCTACACAAGGGGAAGCATGGCACGTATCTCAGATGGGAGCGTGATGCCTATACTTAACTGGGTGATATTGATACACAAATGAGGCGGATGCTCTCAGGGAATCAATGGCCGTGGAAGGAAAATAAACCAAAGAAGGAAGAGGGGGGAGAGTAGTACATCTGCAGACCATCATTGGAGTCACCGTGGGACCCCTGACAACAAGTCAACAAGGCGACAACAGAAGCTACAACTAATGCTGCTGACGCCTGCATCAGGCGACATACAGCTTACACAAACCCCAGATGGTGGGTGTCGATGCCATGCCCATTTTACACTTGAGCCCATTTTACAGATGAGCCAACTGCAGCCCAGCGAGACTAAACAACCTGTCCACTGGCTCATTTTCTCCTCTCTCGTCTTCCTTACTCTCGAGGTTTACAGCCACAAAATGCTATGGCATTTCTCCTACATTTGCTGCATCTGCCTTGCCAATAAATGCCAACCACAAAAAGCCCTTGAATAAAAACACCGACAAATAAAGTCTTCTCCCTGAGGAGGTAGAGAGCACGGAAATAAATGAAGCTATCGTTCTTGACACGAGGTTGGTGCGGATCTTGACTCAGTTTGGAAGATGAGTTGCTGGATAGACAATTCTTATTTTATATATCTTTATGTATTTATAAAGCTCATTTCAGCTTGGCCTTATGCCATAAAGCCCAAAGGAATCGTGGGGATTTAAAATGAAGATATATTTTTGAAATAGAACCTGTAGCAGTGTTCAGAAAATGGGAAGACAAGAAATAAAACTGGATTCCACAAGAATGGATAGGCCAGTGCACAAAGTCAAGTCTACAGACAGGTACTTCAGGGTGAAAAAGAAAAGGTGATTCTTCAGAAGAGAACTACAACCGGCTGCCGTGGTTCAGATCCAAACTAAAGACGTGTTTCATTTGCCCCGTACAATGGTTTGCACGTATCTGAGCAAACACTTGAAAAGTGTGAGTCGCCGTATAACACCAAAATTTCTGAAACTCGCTCACGTGGGCCCCAGTTTCCACTCGGGATCACTGGGCAGGAGGCTGCTAGAGTCCTTTTCCCCTAGACAGTCACTCAGCTCTTGAGTTCTCCATGTCGCCATCCATCCCTTTACCCTGCCCCCCACCTTCTTCACTTACATGATCTGCCAGGCCCTGCAGGTCTTAGGGTTTGCAGCTCCCATCCACACACCGAGAATACTGCTCAAGGCAGACACCAAACTACTGGCCGACCTGACACTAGCCATTTACTGTCACTTTGGGTAACTCAGGGAAGCCAAGTGCCAAAGGCTGGCTCCCTGGTAAGACCGCTCTCCTTCTGAAACCCACAGCACGGCAGTGTTAAAACATCACCCCCATATCTTCGATACTCCTCATGTGGTGGCGATCTCCTTTTCTAGAATCTGGGCTCCCAGAGCTCTGGGGTTGCTTGAACAACAGACTATGGCAGAAGTGATGGGTCAGTTTTCAGGCCCAACCTTAAGGAACTGGCTATTTCCACTGTCTCTCTTGGGACACCGGCTCTTAGAACTGAGTCACCATGACATAAGGATGCACAAGCCACCTCGTGGAGAAACCCATGTAGGGAGGCTGCGGCCAGCATCAACCCTCCAGGTGAGTGAGCCGTTTGGAACGTGGCTCCTCTATCCATGACTGAGCTCCCCCATCGACACGGCCGGAACCGAGAGGCGTGTCCCCACGAAGCCCTGACTCAATTTCGGACTCAAGAACGAAACAAATGATCAAGCTTTGGGGTGGTGCGTTATGCAGCGGTCACTAAACAGAAGACCCAGTGTGAATACCAACAAGGCTTTCACAACAGACCCGTGTGACTTGGGAAGACGAGCTTCCCCGACCGCTGGTCCACACGTGTCTCGCCTCACCTGGCCGATGCGCCTTCGGAACCGCCATGTTCATCACGCGTCCTCCATCCTGAGGTTTGGGGGGAGATGCAGTGAACCTGCAGATCCCCGATTCTGAAGGGGTGCTGGAGGTCAGACTGTCTGTGTACTCATTTGTCCCTGCCGTCAACTGCTCGGACGATGTGTCTGAGATGAAGCACTCCGTGATGGTGAACTTGGCGTGCCTCAGCTGCTCTTCCATCTTGGCGTGTTCGTAGGCCCTGGCCAGTTCTTCGTAAGTGGAAGAGGCACTTTCTGTGGAGACCATGCTGCTTCGCGCTCGATCTGTGCCATGCAAAAGAGAAAACAAGACGGGTGATGTGTCACCGTGAGTCTGCACTGACTGGGTGGCGCTCTGGGCTTGTGTCTATTTCTTGCAGTCACTGGGTAGCCCGGCAGGGGTGCCTGGTCTCTGTCTGAGGACTGCCTTTGTCACTGTAAGGCCACCTTCATGATCCTCAGCCATGTGGCTCGGGGTGTCAACAGAATCTCTGGAGTCAGATGTCCCCAGCCTGGGACACTGCCATAGATCAGTAATACATCCCCTTGAAAAAATTCTGCTTTTAGTTAAGACAGCTGGGAATGCGGTGCAAATGAACTGCAGTGGCCCCTTCCCTGCCCCTGGACCACAGAGAGTCTTTCACTGGCAGGAATGATCTGAACTCTGCACTCAGCTCCTCTGGCCTCTGTGTGGCAGGAAGACAGGATGATGGTTAGAGATGAAGATGTGACTGCACGGAACTGCTCACTAGGCCAAATGACTTCTGACCCTGGGACTCATTCTTTGTGTGTGGCACCCTTTACGGGGACCAGGAAACCTCTAGAACCATAAAAGGAGCATCTTGGGTAGAGGACTCTCTGCACTTTAAACCCACTCAGAAGTTCTGAAGTCACCTCTGTGGAACTCTGAGGTTCTTGTAAGAGGAGTAACTGCCATGAAAATAAACGTACATGGTGACACGCCGCCTTTGAGACTATTTTTGAAGCATATCATCCAGCACAAAAGAAAATGAGGATTAAAATTTCCTACAGCTATTAAGTTTAGGTATCATTTCTTTTCAAACTTTTAGATTGGTGGGGTGGGCAACCCAGTGCTATTCTTAGGCTCTGTCTTCTCTGCAGAGTGAGATCTTGATGGTGGATGGTACGGTAGGAATGGCTTACCTTATAATCAACCCGTTTAATTGTCAAACGGGTCTGCCGTGTTCCCTATAGGGGGTGCTATGACCTTGTCATGTAACTTCAAGTGCAATGTCTTAATCCTGGAGATAGTAGTGGATGAGATGCCCTCAGAGTATAATCAGAATGATTGTAATCTTGAGGGAGAACAATTTAGAAATGTCTATGTCTCTCTCGGCAGGGCAGGAAGGAAAAGGAGAGGGAACCGTGTGAGTCTGAGATCCGGGATGCCTGCAAACTAGACTCCTTTGGCTCTGCTTTGCGGAATTCACTGGACCCTGGACACCGTCAATGCAGTACAGCTGTATCGGTACCTGTTAGGTAAATGGTCTAGCAATTTGAAATTGACCTTGAAAGGGAACAGGTAGGGCCCTGAAACCCAGGGTGTGGGCCCTACTTGTCCCGGGATAGAGAAGGAGGCACGCAGGCCTTACCTGTGTCTTGGGAGGGGCTGACGCTGTAACTGTCACTCTCCTTGTCCATGGACCCCGCAGCCCTGGGTGTTGGCAGCCTCCAGTCAGTGGTGAGGGTGTGTGTTGAAACGGTGGGGTGGGGTCTGTTGAGCGTCCACTGGCTGGCGTACCGGTTTCTCGCTGTGGGCCCAGCCTTCGCGTTCCTCCTGGTGGTGGGATCTGAGAAGAACCAGAACGAGGTTTGTGTCTAGGAGGGTGGTCAACCGTGATCATGGTGTTGAGTGGGGTTCTCCCGACCCAGCCCTATGATCCACTCAGCAGGGCTCATGCCTCCGGGAAGCTCTCCCTGACTACCCCTATCCAGAGTACTGGTTTCCTCTCCTCTATGTTCTGAAACATTCAGGTGATACTTCAGCACTTAAACAAGCCCTGTTGGGGAAGAATATCAGATTTGGACTCAGGACTCCAAACGGATTTGGGTCTTGCTTTTGGATCTTAATAGTTTCATGACCCCGCCTTGTATCACGTAAACTTCCTGAGAATCACCACCTTCTGTAAGAGGAGAGAGTTCAGCCAAATACGCTCTAATGTGGCTTCCTTCCTAAGTGTTACCTCGAGGTGTTGTTACAGGTTGAATTGTGTCCCCTGCAGAAAAGATACGTCCACATCCTAACCGCAGAACCTCAGATCGATCTTATTCGGAAATAGGGTCACTGCAGGTGTAATTAGTCCAGATGAGGTCAGACTGGAGTAGGGTGGGCCCTGGATCCAACATGACTGGGATCGTAGCAAGATGAGGAGACAGACAAGGAGGGGAGAGCCCCGTGGGGCTATGGAAGCAGAGACTGGAGGGCTGCAGCTGGGCCAAGGAGCCCTGAGGCCACCACCAGAAACTAGGAAGAGGCGAGGAAGGGTCCTCCCCTACAGGCTTCACAGGGGCATGGCCCTGAGGACAGCTTGAGTTTGGACTTCTAACTAGCGGAACTGTGAGAAAATAAATTTCAGTTCTTTTAAGCCACCCAGTTTGTGGCACATTGTTATAGCAGCCCCAGGAAAGCAAGCAGCTGTCTCCTGTATAGATTGTTGTCTTGTATTCACTCACTGCTTCGAGTATGACTTTTGTTCATCAACTAAATTGCAAGTCCTCAGAGCAGAGGGAAGAGGGAAGATCCCCTTATATCTGAACACTTTCTTATCCCTTTGCACATGGTAGCATCTCTTCAATGGAACTGTCTGAACTGTGACCAAGACCTGGGTTATTCAATGTGGAGAACAAAGGGTCATCGCATATCTGGACGTCACAGGTCTCCCATCTTCAGAAACATAGAGGTTTATGGACACACTGGATGGAGCCAGATGGGTTTCATTGTCTCTAAATTTGGAAACAGATGCAAGAGGTCAAGGGGGTGGACTGAGTTCTTAGCTCAACTCTTAGCTAACAAAAAACATGTTCCAACAGTACAGAACATTGGACACTGGAGTTGGCAATGTTCCCTTTTCTAGAATTCTGTGGAAAAGGGGAGAGGCTCAGTTACCTGGAATGATTTTTCTGGGGCTCCAGCCTGAAGGCCACATAAGGTCCTTTTCCATTTTTGAATTCTCTGCTTTTCAAAGAGGAACTTTATGTAGTAATATTTCGAAAATGATCTGGCCACTTCTAAACACAGCAGTCTGTGCTGACTGCTTATCACTAATGGAGCAGTTTCGCAGGAACAGAACTGAGAGAGACAACCTGTGGCCTGATGACACCGACCCACTTATGTGCTCTCCTGAACCTGCAAGTCTCTGCAGGACAGGGGCAAGGGCGTTCATCCTCCGATCATCCCACAGAGCCCGCTGTGATCCCCGGCACACAGACTTCCCTGGATGAACACATATAGCTCAGGGCGGCTTTATGGCTGACACATGGGAGCTCAGGGAGGAGAAGCGACACAGCTATTAAATGGCAGAAACGGAGCCCAAGACCCCACCTGTCAGTCCAAGATTGCCCATTACTCGGCCATGCGTGTCCTCACCCTTGACACCTAGGAGTCCTGGTGCTGTATCTGCATGATACTAGCTCATTTATGATTCTAGGCAGGGTCATGGGACCCTGGTGAAATGACTTTCTTTTTAAATTGGAGGATTTTCCTTTTTGCCAGTTTCTAGTTATCGGACTTGGAACCTAATCCATCACTCCACAATGCTGGAGAGAAAAGCCTAATGATGGCAGCTCAGTCGATACCTATTAAGATTTCCTGGGTCATCAAAATGCTCTGTCTTGGTGCATAATTCTCGGGGGCATTGATTTCCAGCCTCATTTCATCCGTTACTTGCAAAATTCCACGGAAGACTTTACTGGAAGGTTTTTCACGGCCTTGATTAGAATGTAAATGAGTTATGCTGGAGAGCCAAGCTCTCTGGACAGCAAGGTATAAATGATAATTGGGTTTCTCTGCTGAAATGCTAGGAAAGAGATCCTCAAAGAGATAGAGAAGCATTCTCCTGGGTAGGAGGCTAAATGTCTTCCAGGCACTGTGGATGTGATAAGTGGAGCTTAAAGAGTGGAGCTTGTTATTTAAATACTAATGAATCTTTTCCAGAAAATTACCCAGTCCCTTACATAAGTTTTGAGCGTTCTTATTTTTATTCTCCCTTAAGTTTCCTGTAAGTCCAGCTGTGGATCAGTTTTACTACAGGCCTGGATGCTTGTGGAAGAGGGGGTCAGTTTGATAGTATCACTTCCGGGACACAACTTCCTCAAGTCCCCAAACCCTCACCTGTGTTTCCTCCTGTCCAGCTCACCCACCAACGGTGGGGCAGAGACCTTGCCCCCCTCCATAGCCCCTTTTCCCACTGAGATGACCCTATCTGGAGAGTTCCATGGTCAAGTGGCACTATTCAAGCCAGAAGTCTTTTCAAGTTAACTTTGTTCATTATTCCCCGCCCCCTCTTTTTTTTCCTAGATGAGGACAGCTTTACGAGTGGCCTGATAACATTGGGAATATAGGTCATGATACTACTTTCCTTGAAACGCGCTTCGTTCTGTTCTAAGCAAGCATTCTACAGGCAAAATTGTCCTTGTAGGTAGAATACTCAGGAGTTGACACAGTTTTGAATAATCAGGTTTTTGGAGCTGTTTGGTACCTGAGTTGAACTTTTCTGTAGCATAGTTTCTGAGATAGCAGCTAAAATAAAAAGTTTACTTGGATTCCACTCAGTGGCCTCCTCCGTAGACCTTCCTAGTTAATCTATTAACCAAATAAATGTTGGGGTTTACGGTCCCTGAACAGAAAGTATTTTATTTGGGTCCCCAGCACCCTAATATAAATAAAATCTAGTGATGAGGCGTTATGCTTGCTAAACAACAGAGGAATTAGGGGTAAGTGATATAAATAATTCTTGGCCTTTCAGCATTGGGTCTGAACCTGAATTAAGCTTCTGCTTATTGAATCAAATTATTTTAATTATCCTGAACTTGGGATGAGAGGATTTGGTGGATAATAAGGTCATAAAACATGCCATGTATATAATCGCCTTTCATTCCCTGCTACTGGTTTTCATATCTTACAGATACTGAGGCCTTGGCTTTGCACGATGAATTTACCAGTTGTCTCATAGACGGGGTGAAACGGGGAGCCTGAACATTCCTATCATTCAATGAACAAATATTTATCAAGGGCTTATCACACACCGGCCTCTCTTCACTGCCATCAGGTATTTTCCAGCCGTGTGTTGAGTACCATCCCGGGTAATAGAGTGTGCGTGTTTTTCAAAGTCTCAACAAGAAAGATTCAATCCGTCTTGTAAGCTCTTCTTATTTAATATATATGTGAAGTCTATTTTGTCCCCAGCAGTCCTTACAGAAGCATCATCTCTTCTTAGAGGAGTGTGGAGGGGTTGAGAGTGGGGTTTCGGGGTGAGTGTCTCTTACTTTGGTCCAGCTTTACTACTCGCGGGCTGTGACCTCACTGGTGTGCCCGTTGCTTTCCTCTCTGGGACTGGTGGGTGACGACCTTGCCCACCATCAGTGCTGTTGTGAGACGTGTGTGACATTAACAAGCTACAGAACCACAGGCACGTGGGAGGCATCAATCAACCTGGGGCTTGGCCCATGACTCCTGAGTGACTAACACTTGACATGGGATGCAGTGTGTCCTGTTTAATGAAGATGGTGACGGGAGATTTGATGGGTTGACCAGGAAGGCTAGAAACTCACTTTCGAGAGTTTGACAGGAAAAAAGCCATGAAAAATCATAAAACTAGATGCTGGAGAATGCCAGTGATGCAGAAAGGTGCCCACTGGTAGTAACCAGTAAGGATGGGAACCGTGTCCTATTTGTTTTCCAGTTCAGCCCTGCGTGGTGAATACTTTTTGCAGGAATGAATAAATGATGATGGATGGATGACATCCAGGTAAACATGACAAAACAAACCCGGGTCAAATCTAACACTGATCACTTCACATGTCTTTGTACCCTTGCACATTTTGTAAGTAAAAAGGTTGGTTTAAGTTCTCCAAGGTGATGACCTCATTGGTAAGTTTCTGCAACGTGTCCCGGGGCTGACTGTGTACGTGTGGAAAGAAACACTTCTAACTGGGTGAGGCGATACAGACACACAGCTGATCAGATGTCTCAGGAAAGGGAGAACAAAGAGAGGAAAGAAACTGGTTGCCCGACTCCTGCTGAAAACACTAAACATCGTTTCTTTTCCACCCCCATTACTCTGATTTCAAAACTTCTGACATAAGTATACATACGGTCGCTCAGTACCTAAATGTATTTACTGAAGGTCTACTGTGTGTTGGACCCTCTGGCAGCAGCTGGGGAGACCCGCGTGAACAGAGACCCAGCTTCCAAGTGTGTCCTAACCCACGGGAGAGACGGGGACATGAACAGAGACGTGGACACAGCCACGGTATGTGTTTTCACATCTTGAAAGAGAGATACAGCAAATCATTGCAATTTCTCCCGTCCTTGTAATAAGAATTTGTTGCAACTCTTTGGCAAACTAATGTAATGCTTAGAAACATAACTTCTACAGAACAGTCGTGCTCATGTGCGAGCAACGTATTTTAGATGTTCTTCTTAAAAATAAAAGTTTCCTACAGTAACAACAAAATTAGAATAGAACAAGAATGTCTTTGGTAGTTGAGGAAATAGGCTATAAACCAATCTCTACAAATACGCCAGACTGCAGTGAGAGGAACCTGCCCCAGGGGACTGAGGGGATGCAGGTGTAACACCTGGGCCCAGGTGACAAGCTCTGGGTACAAGAAGCAAGCAGAGGACTGGGCTGCAGAAAGCTCAAGGCTTTGGACTCCTGTGCTGATCTGCTGGGGGGTGAGACACCCACCGTTTCTCCTTCCAAATAAAAAAATACAATGCCTTTAATCCCTCGTAATGTGGTTTTGGAGTAATATTTAATACAACAAAATGATCACAATGGAATATTACTCAGCCATAAAAAGGAACAAAATTCTGTCATTTGTACAGATGCGGATGGACCTAGAGTCTGTCATACAGAGTGAAGTGAGTCAGAAAGAGAAAGACAAATGTTGTATATGAAGGCATATATGTGGAATCTAGAAAAATGGTACAGGTGAACCTATTTGCAGGGCAGTAATCGGGATGTAGACGTAGAGAACAGACATGCGGACACAGTAGGGGAAGGGAAGGGTGGCATGAACTGGGAGATTAGGTTTGACATATATACACTACCATGTATAAAACAGCTAGCTAGTGGGAACCTGCTGTATAGCACAGGGAGCTCAGCTCGGTGCTCTGTGATGCCCTAGGTGGGTGGGATGGGGGTACGGAGGGAGGTCCTAGAGGGAGGGGATGTATGTATACCTATAGCTGATTCACTTCATTGTACAGCAGAAACCAACACAACATTGTAAAGCAACTATACTCCAATTAAAAAAGAAAATGATCCCGAAATCGTTACTAATGGAGAACGTTCTGCAGATGCTAAATGAATAGTTCTATTTTTTTTGGAACTAGAGACCGAGGAATGAATTTGTGTAGATTTTCCAAGTGTTTGTAAACACTATTTAATGAAGTTCAGCACCAATGAAAGAAGCGTCTTTCCAGAAGCTGTAGCAGTTTGGTTTCTGTGGGATCTGATCATCAGGCAACCCCTGGGCGAGCATTCCAACACCCTCAGAACGGGCTGCAGACGTGTGACACTAGCCTGTGAGGCCTGCAAAACCAGTCTGGCTGTGTCTCTGGCTCGTCCTATCCGCCTTCCCTGTCCCCATTCAGGTCCCACTTCTGTCCCCAATATGATTTAGAGGCTTTCCCGTACCATTCCTTCTGTCTGGCAGGCCGACTGACTCCTGCCTGGGACTCAGTGGAGGTCTTCCCCAAGCCTCACACGGAAGCAGCCCCTACCCTGGTCCCCATGCCCCTGGCCGACTCACCATCTCATCATTCTGTTCTATTTGTCCCTCGTACTTACTGATAAACAATGCTTTCGCTCCTTGTTTCACGTTTGACTTCCTCCACTCAGGTGAAGTGAATGTCTTTTTGCACCTTTCGAGGTACCCCAACCCTGGGCACTGGCCATATGTGAAGTAACACCTTCATGAATACTTCTGAGTCTGAATGAAGGAATTCTTAAAGCTCCGCAACCGTGCCTACACCGTCAGAGCCATGAGGCCATGAGAGAGGGAGGCCGACACATCCCTTCCGCCAGCCTCCTGCCTGAGGTGAGTGAGAGACACTCACCTCTCACTCGTTAGAGCTTCTGCTTGTGACGCAGATGCATGTCTCTGTGGATATTCTGAAAGCCATCAGATCAGCCTTCCCTTGTTCTGGGGCTGACCCGGCAGCTAGAAGCTTCCCCGTGCTTTAGTTTCACTGCCTCCTGTCCAGCCTTGACTGTTTACGACTAGCCTGTGTGCATCTCTCTGCCAGCTGAGCATTGGCAGGGAGCTGGACATGCAGATTCTTTTCACCTGCTGTGCGGGGAGCCCGGCAGGTTTGAGAGCTCCTGCAAGGCTGCGCTACTGTGGACACCTCCTCCCGGGCTCTACGTGACACACGCCTAACACTTGGGGGAGTGTTTCTCAATGAGGGGTCCAGGCAACCAGCAACAGAATCACCCTAGATGGCTGTTATAATGCAGATTCCCAGGTCCCACAATACACCAAGTGGATCTGAATCCCTGGGGGTGGAAGCCTGGAACGAGTATTTTAAACAGGCACCCTGGGTAATTCTGATGCACACAGAAGACGGGGAGCCACTCCCTGGGGCGTCTGTCCTGTTTCCTCTGCCTCTTTCCTATCCTGCTGCTAAGGTCTCCATTAACTTCCGCTCTGATGGGGACAAAGGCCTGCAGAGGTCAAGGATCCACTGACAGAAGTCCCCTGGGTCTGTAATCTTTCCCGGTTTAATAGCCATAAGTGGCTCAGAAGGCCATCAGTGCGGTGTCCTGAAGTAGCCAGGAGCAGGCCCAGGCAGATCACGATGGAGAAGCCATAGCTGGAGAGAATGTCAAGGACCTGGGAGCACCTTCTAAGAGCAAAGGTCTTAGTCCTCTGCACGCCTTCGCAAAGCTAATCCTCACTCGTGTCCCGTTCGTGTCTTCAGAATGTGCTAATGTCATCAGAGAAGGAAGGACGTGAGGTTACACAGAGGGGGGGAATAAAAGACTCCTTCAGAATGTTCTTGCAAACGACTTTTCAGATGAATTTCAGTACCCGCTAGCACCGTTTTCCTGCATAGTACGATGCTACTTAGGAATCATCCAGTTTGCTTCAGGAAGCTTCAGTGCATTTCACAGATGCCTTCCAAGGCAGACATTCTAAAGAACAGCTATAAGCATAATATTTATTTTTCTAATTATAGCACTCTACTCAAGAATGTAAAAATTTTTTCAAAGAGAGTGACTAATGATTTAAAAGCTAGCATCAAAACTTCCAAAAAGATAATAATCGGGACATCAATTTCTCAGTCTTTAAAGAGATTTAGGAACAATTTAAATTATGAAGGAATAAGAATATCTAATTAATAAGCTCTAGATGTGTTTAATTTCATCACAGTAATTAATTTCCATATAATACGGATCCAAATCTTAATAACTAAACCAAACAGAATCCCCAGATTAAGCAGAACTATATTCTTCTCAAATAGTGAGGTTCAGGAGAAAAACATAAGCTCGGAGGACAGACGGACCCACAGCTGAATCTTGGTTTCACTGCATAGTATGCGTACAACTTTGGGCTGTTTCCCTAACTTCTCTGAGATTGTTTCCTCATCAGTAAAATGGGAGCTCTAACATCTACTGTATAAGTAGGTACATGGCAGGGCTGTTGCAAAGATAACAGACTGATATCACCTTTCTATCCCAATCCTGGCACAGAGGAGATACTCACTAAGGTTAACTAACTTCTTTTCCTGTGTTGTCTAAATAAAAATAAATAAATACCTGGACCTGAAATTTCTAACACTTTCTTAGTAAACCAATACCAAGAGTTATTGGCTTCCACCGATATGATTTTAATAACAGCTCAGATCAGACAATACAAAGTCAACGTCCCAATCAAAGATGTCATCATCCCTACTTGCTTCTTAGGCACAGAGCTGAGAAGCCCCACATTTTACTGCACAGCCATGGAGCACAAATGCATTCTCAGCACTGGTAACACCCACAGAGTTTAAGTGATGTGTGACCACTCACTCGTTCCCGGCCGAGCGTCGGAAACATCCACCAGGGGCCCGGTGGCCTGCGACACGGACTGGTAATGGACCGTGTGTGTCACCGTCAGGGACTTTTGTTTCGCTGCCTCTCCGAAGTCAGCATCCGTCAACAGGACCGTGGAGCGATCGTCTGCAGAATAGCAGGATACAGGAAGCCAGGGACAGTTATACCTCCTGCTCAGTGACTCCCTGGCCGCCTCTCTCCTCGGTACTTGCATTGTTGCTAATGGCAACAGTAACAACCTCATCTCATCCAGCAAAAAAAAAAAAAAAAAAGAAACCCAAAATATTCAACCACTGTATTAGAATTACTCCAGAATGAAAATAATAGGTTGACTTAGGAGCATGACTTAAAGAGAATGACCGCGGAGAAGGGTCTCCCCTCTCTCCTGGGGCTTGGTTTCTTCTCATTAAGCACACCTTGATCTGGGGAGGACGGCTGGGTGGCTGTCCATTTAATAGAGTTTGGGGTTTATGTGTTTGTTAAAAGCTCACCCAAGACACCACCAGCCATGTCAGCATCACCCAGGGTTGAGGCTGCCATTTCAAATAAGCTTTGTTCGAGGAACAAGAAAAACTGCCCTGCGGTCATCTATCCCAGGGTCACCTCTCATATGGAAGATGGCAAATGTTCAAGATGGGGCATGGGGGGAGGAGAAGAGAAGGGCCAGTCTTCGGAGTAGACTTGATTGATTCCTTGATTTTAACTGTTCTGAGGTATAAGCCTTTTCTTCCCAACTCTCCTGAGCTTCAGTGACTCTAGGGCATTCTGTAAATTGACTTCTCAAAATGACTCACTTGTCAGACTTCCCAGGACCTACTGGCATAGGGCACTTGAAGGTTAGGGAAGCCTGGGTGCAGATGAATGCAGAGCATTTTAAGCCTCTGAGGAAGGAGCAGTCGGTCGGGCTGTGTGTCATTATTTGGCTGTCTCAGATTTTCATTACTTTCTTGTGATACTTTTCACACTTTCCTGAGAGCTTTTTGACTCCAAGGGAAACTTTCGTTAGGGTATATGGAGTTTTTCATACATTTTCAAGCACTGCAGGCTGGGGTGATGTTCGTATGAGTTTATCAGTCGGCTGGGACCACACTGCAGCGGGCTTGACACTGAACGGTAATGCGAAAGTCATAAACAACACAGCTAGACTGCTGTGCCCAAAAAAGGCTCTGAACAGAACGAACCTTACAAAATCCAATTACTCAGGCTCTGGCAGGAAAGGAAAACCTCCTGAAGTCAGAATAAAATTTCTGGGCAGAGAAAAAGAGGAAGCACTGCCAGGAGGTCTGCTGACACCCGTACAGCCCAGATCGGTGCCACGGTGGGAGCCTGGGCTCGGCTTGGGGGCCCCTCCCTACATCTGTCCCTCCACCCTCGAATAAGGCGGCCTTTCCACGGAGGTGGGCTCTTATAATTGGACCTGGTATCAGAGGCCCGACATACATTCGCTTTCATCCATTGTGGTTTCTATCATGTAGCCCCGCTGAGAACACGCCAGAGTATCTGTGGGGCTGGGTTTCCAGTTTTAACGGGACATTTCGGGTGCCTGTCAGTTTGTGAGGTTGACATCCATTCTGGCTAGAAATTAATGGCTCTCCCGTATTGGGTTATTGTAGGCAGAGCCCAGAGCGTTTTAAAGCCTCATGTCTCTACTTCCCCAACAATTAGAAGATGCCATCGACCAACTGTCAGGCTCCACCGGGAGGTAAACGACTCTTGGTGATGAATGATCCTGCAGCGAATGTGCTATATCTCTGGCTAAGGGTCGTTATTATGTACGGAAACGACGGGCAGACCTTCCTCTGGTGTTTGGTCAGCAGTGAATAGCTACTGGGAGGTAATACACCACTCCCAGGATCCGCCTAGAGACCTGTTTTAACAGCTGTAGGCAGAGTTATTAACAAGTCTCGTGAGAACATTTAGCAAATGTGTAACTGTATTATAAGGTCATAGGAATTACAATTTGATCTTGGAACTGATGTTTCAAAGGAAATCTTAGTTTTAGTGCCCAATTCACTGGGTTCAATAAAAGAGATTCCAGATACACTACAGAAAAGGTAATGGGAAACAAAACATGGTGCCTTGCCCTGAGGTGAGGCAGCTAATTAAATCTTGTGTATTTCAGGATGAGTAGCGAGCCCTCATACAACGTGGTAGTATTTAACTGAAGTTGGTTGATCGAAGGTCACATTGGACATGACCAAGCTGTGCTAAGTGCTGTTATGCCTGAACCAAACTTGAATCCTGCAGGGGCAGCCCAGGTCTTAGAATTTTGGAGCCATTAGGTCAGACATCCCCACTGTTCTATTAAAAGACCATAAAAGCAGGGCAGGGACAAGGGGCAATGGAGGTGTCCTGCCGATCTGGCCACTCATCACTGCCTAATTGGCAGGAGGTATGGAGGGTATATGCCAGGAGTTGGGTGGTTTTAGCCAAACCACAGGGAAGGGTTGTCCTGGGACCAAATGCCAGCAAACATCTTCTGGAACAGACACAGAGTGAAGTTCAAACAGTGGCAGCCTAGGAAACCTGCCTCAGAGTCTGTTTCCATGAGTACTGGGGGGTCCAGCCATACTTCTAAGGTGAGGAGTTCTGGGAAGTAGCCTGTTGATACGGAAGAAGGTGACGCCCAGTCACCAAAGGTGAAATCGGTGGCCAGCTGGGGAACCTGCCCTGGTTTTACTCCTGTCTGTGCGACCTGCAAGCTACAGAACCTCTCGACGTCCCAGTTCCCAAGTAGAATCTTTTTCCTATGTTGTTTGGGAGGCGTAAGTTAAATGATCCACATACAATGCTTATAAAAGTATGTGACCTTTAGAGCACTCTTAATAAATGTTAGCTATTCTTCTGATCATTACCGCAGTGGAAATACAAAGTCTTTGATCCTGGAATAAATAGAACCATCTAGACAGGCAGTGTGGACAGCGGACTTCGAGTGGAAAGAGGCTGGAAGGAGTCTGGACACCTGGGTTCTGGGTGGACAGGCCACTGAAGCTCTCCGGGTGTCTTTTGCGATCGTGAAACAGGGGAGCTGGGACTTTTCCAGAGCCCTGTGAAGGATTTTTATGGGGTGCCAGGGGGTGGAGAAAGATGTCCTTTGCAAAGACATTTGTAGAATTAAAAATTTTTCTTTAATAAAGGCCTTCTTGGAGTTGAGGAGGAGCTCATAAAGTGGATTTCCAAGACGGGGTCTTAGTGTACAGCCCTCCTCGGTTTGCTTGATTATAAATGTTGGTTCTTTGGGGTGGTATCAAGAGACTCTCCAGGAGAGACCCAACTTGGGACAGAGTTGGGGTTCTCTCAGGTGAACTCTGTGGTTTACATAAGTTCATTTCCCCCATATTTGCTGGTACTTATTATTCTCCTCAATAACAGTTGTCTACCTTCTAACTTCTTTGCTCATGTAGCATTCAAGATGTCCCCATGTCTAATATTTCCCATGGCTCAGGGTTTGGGCTGAGAGGGCATGGCTGTAGCAGCCACATTGTGTAAGGCGGCAAACAGGACACCTTACCAATGGTCTCCATTGTGTCTCTCTCCTCAATCAGAAGCTGAGCCCTGGGTATGTCGATGTGCATCCTCAGGGTTTGCTGTTGCTTGCTCAACGTGTCTGAAGTCCGGGTATTCTTACTGGGAATAAAAAAGAGGGAGGCAGTAACAGATTCAGTTCAGTGTTACCCTAGGCCAACACCAACTTATTATCTAATTATGTGGGGAGGGGAGGGGAAGACACACCAGATAGATTTTTTTTCCTTCATTCAAATGATATTTATTAATATTAAATTTCAGCAGTCAGTTGTGAGGTTCAGAAAATACCAACTGTCAATAAAGATTGGTTCTGCATCTATCAATAGAAACGTTGGACATTCCTATTTCTTGTATAAAAGCCGAATGAAACACACACACAAAAAAACATTCTTAAATCAACAACATTTTCACTTGTCAGCCATGAGATATTCCAACGATGGTAAGGGAGAAAACATGGGTACTGGTCATTCACTGGATGGGGTTTTACTAACAGATTTGTATTATACCTGGAGTCATTTTATTTTTGTTCTACTAACAAATCATAAACCTTGTTAGCTTCCCTGACATTAGTTTAGTTTTCCGAACCCAATTACATTTTAGAATAGAAAAAAAGCAATTACTATAAGAATTTATCTCAAAATTTGTGTACCAGAAAATTACTCTTAGAGTGAGCTGTCTCCTAACTAAATGGAAATAGGTAGTAAAACTGCATGGTATAATCAAATTCAGTTTCAGCTCACAGCAAAAAAAAAAAAAAAAAAAAAAAAAAAATCTGCATGTTGGACAAAAATACAAAAAAGTCCATAAAAGCTTTAATTAGCAATGCGCGTTAGAAAAATGGTTGTTCAATCTTTACAGAATTATAAGAATTGAGTAGATTTAAGAATATTTAAGAATATTATCTGAAACACCTTCCAGGAAGCAGCAGGCATTCAGATAAGTTAATCAATGTGATAATCTAAGGCATCCTTAAATCTAGCTCATTAACTGCCCAAGTCTGTTTTGAGAAAGATTTGCGGAGCCTGGCGCGCTCGGTGTTAATTATGTGTAACGGAGAACAATAAAGGTATATCCACACTAAAACCTCAAATGCCTTTTGCTCCAAGCAAGCCTCCACCGGGAAGCTCAGAGCTTCCTCATCCGCGAGGATGCATCCGCTCTTGAACCATGTGGTTGATGATGTTAATAATCTGAAGGTCAAGTTCACTCAAGAAGCTGTTTTAAACGTTTGCGTTCAGAGGTCCATGTTAATATTCTGAGTATTTTCCAATGGCTCTTTCCTGAGTGTAAACAAAACAGCTCACAGAAATGGCAGCTTTTGAAAGGTGCAGCAGCTCTACCTAGGCCTTGATCTTGAACCAGATTTCTTGCTCTGCAGGTGAGTAACTGGGTTATGTAGCTAGACCATGCTAATTACGCAGAGCCCAAATTCAAATGTTTTGGCCTGAATTTTTTACGTGGTCTATAAAGGTTCTTAAATTATTTACTTAACCAAGTTCTTACTTTATTTGTGTGTGTGTGTGTGTGTGTGTGTGTGTGTGTTTAAAGCAAAAATTCAGATCCTTGCATAAAATGAAGAGCGTTGGTGGCTTGGGGAGCTGCAGTTACGTCAGACAGGCTCTATTTCCACAAAAACATATGGGGAACTACTCCTCTGTGAATATCTGAAAGATCTGTTTCGAAACTTCACTAGGGACCCGAGTTTGTCCTTGCATCAAAAATAGAAGCGTGAGCTAGTTCCCTCTGCTCATCATGAATAGTTATGAGGCAGAGCCCACAGCTGCTCAATGAACAGCGAGGAACCCTGCGCAGCTATACTTAACAGCAAGGGGTCTGCTGTCAGTTTGACACAGGAAGCAAGTGACATCACTGCTGTGCTCCATGGCGATTGACACAAAGACTTAGAATATGATTAAACTTTGTGAACGGGGACAATCAAAGCTGGAGGTAAACGCCCCTCCTCGCAGGACTAAGCTGCAAGTCCTGCAGCTGGAAGGCAAGAAAGTTGCCCCACAAACCTTGAGATTCAGGGGCTTATTTTTCTTCCCTCTCTTTGCACTTGCAGTTTCCTTTGCTTAGGACACACTCCCCCAACGTAGGGCTCCTGTGGCTGCCCCCTCCCCTCTATCATTTCAGAGGAGCCAGTGGAGTCCTGCTGTGGGAACTCCCCATTCTCCATTTAATCTTGTCTCCTCAAAACTTAAAACTCCCTGGCATATGTTTAAGTGAGTTATTTATTAGCCGTCTCTGCCAATGGACTATAAGCGCCTCAAAGGATATTTTCATCTCTTCTGTCCCCTGTATACCCTGAAACTTGGAACGGTATATAACCAAAGTAGGTGCTCAATTAATATTTGTTGCAGGTTGTTGAATGACTAATGTTTGGGCACAATGGGAGCTGAGTCACACCTCCTAGAGCCTTTGCTTTGGGGGCAGTAACACTTTTCTCAATCTAAAAGGGTTATCAGGGCCCAAGGAAATTGTTTCTTTATCTGAATCTGTGCTGCCGTATTTTATCATCTCTTGTTACACGGAAGTTGATTCCCCCAAACTATAATAATTGACCATTAGAACAGCAGCAAACCTTCAAAAAAAAAAAGAAAAAAGCTATTTAAAGAAACCTCATTTGTAACCTGGAAAAAGATTCTGAATGTTTTCACTGTGGAAGCAAAATTGCATCTTTTATATGATATGGGATCATGCTTAATATATTAGTTATTATTGAAATATAATCATCCACCATCCATTTGCCATCTGGTTGTCTGATTAAAATGACAGAGAGCTGACCCTGGTTCACAGTGGATGGTGTTTCTGGGCTCAGCCAATAAATTATGTGCAGTTGCTACAACACTTTAAAATCAATATTTCCTTAAGATTTGGGGGATAAAACCCCAAACCAATGACGATTTCTGCATACCATCCCCCTTCCTCCCCAAAATGTAATACGAAGCATCCTGTAAGTACAAAGTAACTGTAAGGACATCAGGATATGTCTCGTTGTAACAGTTGGGTGGGCATTTTTCTTTTTTACTATGTGTATAAAAATATAAACATCAAAAAGCTAAATTAACTTGATCTCTCAGTCTGAACCCTTCACTGCTCATAACTAGCTTCCTTACTAATAGTGGTCCTTGGACATTAAGCATGTGTTGCTTAGTATGTTACAGCAAGCCGGTCTCACCTCTGAGAAGTCTGGTATATTTAAAAAAAAATGTTTTCTTGCCTAATCGCATAAAAGGAAAACCCTTTCTATCTGAGCATGGTGGATGAAGTCTATCAGGAAAACCCTTTCTATCTGAGCATGGTGGATGAAGTCTATCTTCTCTCTCCTCTACGAGGTGACTTGCTTGGGTGAGGTGGACGAGTGTCCCGGAGCATGAGGCCCAGAGATGGGAGTGGCAGCCTGTGGGGGACCCCCGGGGGGGCGGGCTCCAAGTTGTCTGTGTTTGTCCTGCAGTTGCACCTGCCCATCTGGCCCCGGGACAGCTAATCTCACCGAAATACACAGATCTTTCCTTGCGGAGCTTGGGTGGACAATAAATGTTATATTCACCTAGATCGTGGAGTGATAAACCTAGGAGCAATTTCCAATTGCTGTCTTTAGATAAGGAAAACAGGGCACAGGGAGAGAAAAGGATGTACAGTAAGTCTCCTACATATGAACCTTCAAGTTGCGAACTTTCAAAGATGTGAACGTGCGTGCCGTCAACGTCAGGCGCGAGTGACATTGCAGCCTGCCCTCCGTCTCCTGTTGCTGACGACCCTTCAGCTCTACCATCTCCCACCTCCTCTCCCTCCTCCAGCCAGTAACTCTTCTTGCCTGTTCACTCAGTGCCAGCCCCTGGATGCCAGCTGTTGAACTGTACTACTGCATTTTTCAAGGTATTGTAAGATTAAAAACGTTTTCTTTATTTTTTTTGTGTTTGTGTATTATTTGTGTGAAAAGTATCATAACCTTTTACAGTACAGTACTATATAGCCAATGGTGTTAGTTGGGTCCCTAGGCTAACTTTGCTGGACTTACAAACGAACTGGAGTTACAAACGCACTCTCGGAACAGAACTCGATCGTATGTCGGGGACTTTACTGTACCCCCAAATCACAAAGCCGGCCGGTGGCAGTATTAGGCCTAGAATATAAGTTCATGCTTCTATGTCCCAGCCTGCTCAGTCCTCACCTTCCCAGAGAAACCAGTGACCAAGATCAGGAACAGCAGTTCCGTAGGGCTTCTCTGTACCGAAGGGTCTGACTTGCCTAGACTTCCTGGGCTACATTTGGAATGTGCTTGGCCCTAACCTGACCAGCTAGGGGACAAGGCTTTTTGCTGCTTGGCCTGTTAACCTGCCAAACTTAGATCGAATTGACCCTTCATGAACAAAAACATGGCTTTCTCTTCTAAATTAACCCCATAAAAATTCACCTATTTGAGGAGCTTGGAAATTCTCTTCCTTTTCAATCACTTCCATCCTTTGCAGAAAAGCACCTTAAACACCTTCAGTGGGAGTAATTACCAGTTTTAATGTTCCTAATTTCATGTTGGCAACTGCAAATATCATTCTGATTCCCGCTCTTATCAATAGGTGGTCTTTCCACCACGGTAACTGCCCTATTAACAAAGAAGGAAGAAGACACTTTCTGATGTCTTGCCTGGGGGTCATGACAAGAGGGAGGGAAGGCAGCAGAGTAGCTAATACCACATCACCCTAACGAAACAAATGTTGAACATGTCAGGAAACACGGACCCCGGCGTCACAGGCTTTGGGAAGAGGCACGATTGATGATCCGGGAGTGCACGAAGGAAGTGGCCAGAAGCTATCTGGGAGGACACGCAGCTGCAGGAACCAGGCTGGGGTACAAATCAGGGAGGTGGACCTGGGTGGACACAGGAACGGGGGCCCCTGGGCTGAGCAGGTTACACCCAGTTTAGAGGGGGCGTCGAGCGCAGGTCCAGATACCCGTGATTGTCGAGGCTGTGCCCCGCGTGGCAGAACACTTGCAGGAGAAGTCAGAAAGCCACAGTTTTATGTGAAATGTCTTAATTTTTAAAGGACATCAACAATTTCATATTTTTAAGACTACACTAGAAAAGTTACTTTATTAGATAGATAATTATTATAATTCGAATGACTCTGGCTTATTTGCGTTCCAGATATTTTTGTCAGATTTGTTCAATACAAGCGCACATGTGTCTGGCTGCCTTCTATGTGACCACTAGCAAACAAGTACAGACTTGCACAGGAGCATGGACTCAAGGCATTTCATATAGCTTTTCATAATCTTCTCATGAACGTTTAATCTAGTGTGACGGGATTAGATAGATGGAGACATTTTACAGACCATTTGCATCTCTGAGCTCTACTCTGGGCTCCAGATTCCTGCTACCAGCTATCTGACACCTTCATTGGAGGCTTAAAAAGCATCCCCAACATGACCCTTACAAGCCTTTTTTTTTTTTTTGCGGCACGCGGGCCTCTCACTACTGTGGCCTCTCCCGTTGCGGAGCACAGGCTCCGGACGCGCAGGCTCAGCGGCCATGGCTCACGGGCCCAGCCGCTCCGCGGCACGTGGGATCTTCCCAGACCGGGGCATGAACCCGCGTCCCCTGCATCGGCAGGCAGACTCTCAACCACTGCGCCACCAGGGAAGCCCCCTTACAAGCCTTTTCTTTCTGATCCACATCCCCTTCCTCTGTCCTACAAAAAGAAAAAGTCCATACCCTGCATCTATCTTCCTAATCTTGGCAAATGGCACCAATGTTTATCTAATTGCTCACACCAAATACTTCAGAGTCATTCTTGATTCCTTCACATCTGTTACCAACAATTCACACTGTCTTAAAACACAGTATGGACAAACAAAGACATCTGTGGGAAATGTAACCCATGAGCCAACGGTATTCAACCTCTGTCTTAGGTCTTCACACATACTGGTGATATGGGAGAGGACTCTTTGTGAATAACGATAAAGTACTACTCTGATACGCCAAGGTGAGGGAGGAAGTTAAAGCCAACTGTGGTGCTGTAGGGGATGGGAAGAGACCCTATACCCCATCTCCTTTATCTCCTATGTTAGTCATCCTAAAATGACAACGTCAAGGTCACCATCAGGGTCCCTGACATTTTTCTTTTTGGCCACGCCTTGCGGCTTGTGGGATCTTAGCTCCCCAACCAGGGATCCAACCCCAGGCCTTGGCAGTGAAAGCGCTGAGTCCTAACCACTGGACCGCCAGGAAATTCCCTGACATTTTTCTTATCTGGTTCCTAGACTCTGATTATCCTCTTTTTACTTTTGGTTTAATCATTACAATATAAAGTGCAAAGGTTGGGGTGTCTTGTACAGTTGTGAACGTGCACTTACTTATTCTACTCCCCCTAGTCATTCACCTACTCAACAGTTATGAGTGGGGCAACGATAGTGCTGGTTTCTCCTAACATGGTGATGAAATAGGCTGTGACTTCCAAGACCAGACTGAATAGATATTTGCAGCAGAAGGTGGTGGGTGCTCTGGTGGAGGGGTGCTAAAGGGGCAGTGGGAGCTGAAGGCAAGGAGAATCTTCCTTGATCAGGCCATCAATTTTGAACCCATTCCCTTTCATGGATTCCCTTTCACCTGGCTAACTGTTAGGAAGGATCTTGACCTCAAAGTGGCATATTTGGTGAAAGCAAAACCAAAGCTACTTACTTAAAATGTACCTCATTATTCTCGGGTTAATGGGAAATGTTCTATTGGTTGAGTCCAGCCAACAAGAAAACTACCTGTGGTGTGCATAACTGCATATTAGTTGGTATCTATGTCTCTAACCAAGCATTACATGGGTATTTAGGTTCCTAGAATGAAAATTATATGTCAAGTGAAAAATGGGTTATCAATTTCAGACTGTCATTAAAAAAAAGAAGTCATCAAAGCAAGTTCTTTTCAACATGATATTTGGGCTGCTGGGTCTTGTTCTTACCTCATGAGCATTTCAGCTAAACTCTTTGCATCTGGGGAAAGAAAGCTGATATTAGTATAAGATAAACAACTCATTAATATTCACTTAAGCATTTGTGACAAATATTCTACAGAATCAGATGACAATAACCATTTTTAAATGTAATTGTATATCGAAATCATTGCTAATAACCTAAACTTTTATGGATCCCTTGTCTGTTCTAAATGAGACATACACACACACACACACACACACACACATATATATATATACATATATATGTATACACATATATGCATAAAGGTAGCATAAAAAGATAGGTACAAAAATACTCAGATACCTGCTAAAGGTTATATTACAACCTATTCATTTGCCACTTTCCAAAAACCCAATTTTACTTTCAGAAGTCAGAACATTAACACCTTGAAAGTAATTCATTATGTAGTACAAATTCTACTCTTTTTGTTATCAAAATGAAAAAGCTTATAAAAGTCATTATTACAGAGCTATGCATCCCTTTGGTTGATCAAAGAATTGTATAAACAGCATATCACTGTGTCTGGAAACTTAGATGTTTATTTCAAACACAGAAAGAAAGCTTTTCTCTGAAGGCATTATTTACCAAGATCTGGTTACCACCCCTGACAAAAGAAATCCTGCCGAAAAATGATGTAATTTTTTTTAACCTTTTTGATAGCACTGGTTTGAAATTCTAATTTCCCTTAAAATATAATTTGTTCTTTTTACACATCTTACCTGACAAAAATGCATGTTTCCTTTCTTAGAACACAAAGCCCTTCTTTATGATTTTCTTTCATTGCTCTCTAAAAAGCCTTGATGTTAAGTGTTCAATGAACAGAATTTTCTGGAAATGGATTCAGCTGTCTGTGTGCGTGCCAGGGAAGCGATGCATTTGTTGGAGCATTTTCATCTTTGGGGGCTAACAATTGAATGCAGTCGCTTTTATTTCAGGGAGCAGAGTGCTGTAATTGGGAGGTGTGGACTGTCACGGGAAGAGCCACACGTGGGCAGGCACCCCATGAGTCAAAGCTCAGCTTTTCAAGTCAGCCATGCCAGTTCCCACCTCGCAGTGAGGCCCCGGCTTTGCGCACAGATGGGTTCTGTCTGGGAAATGAAATAGCTCCCTTTATCCCACCCACATGGCAAAGCAAAGAAAGCAAAACAGCATCTAATTTCTCAGCTCATGGCTTTATATTTATCTGCAAAGACAAAGTAAATATGATGAGCTTCTTCTCTTCCTGAATGATTTAACACTTACAAAGTAAATATACATATACACATACATAAAATGCCAGAAGCTTGGGATTAATTAGTTCTATGTAACAACCAAGCAGTGGCTAGTTCAATACTCTAAAAAAGAGGAAAGATTTCCAGAGAGTAAAACACTGTACTTCAGCTCACAATCTGAAGGAAACTCCTACTCAAACATCTTCAGAATGGACCTGCGTTCCTTGTTCTGCCATAATCATCGTTCTTTTTCTATTTCTGAAGTTAATCATCACAGTTTTCTCTTCTATGATTTTTTTTCTATCAATGCACCAAGGGATGGCAGCATCCAATGAGTGAGGACAGAGGTCCCTCCAGTACTGATGTGCTCTAACTGCAAATTTTCCACGTCTACAATTAGCAGGCATCTTCATCCACACATTTAGGTGCCCAAAGCCATTTTGGTCTACCCTTCCCTATGCTTATCATCTTACAGTGGATCCCTTTCTCTTTCTGTCTTAGCTACTATTTCCTCCTTCTGACTCATCTTAAATTGTGAGAAACATTATATTCATGGAAACTCACTTCTTCTGTGAGTTCCCCTTTGAGGAAGCTGAGAGCTGGTGGAGTTTTAAGCACAGTGATGGGGTCTGAATAGCACAGTTGGCATCAAGAACCAGGCGTGAATGTCTTCTGGGGAGTGGGACCGAGTGGACTGCGGTCACAATTAAGCACATGCTAGGAATCTGCATTGCACCGGTTACTTTAGGACTGCTTGCCCATGTCCCCTTAATATCAGTCTGTGCCTGGGAATTACTGTGCCCTCCTTCGGAAACCAGGAAACTGGGATCCGGATACATTCAGTCATTTGCTGCAGCTGAGCAGGAAATCATAACCAATGTCTGTTGGTTCAAACTCTTTTTAACCACTGTCCTCAAAGTCCTTTATACATAGAGGGGGATACATGTCATATCCTTTGGAACACACAGAGGAGCAGACGTCTCATGCCAGCTGACTGAGGACACACCCTGGAGGGCGCTGTGTCAGGCCGGGTGAGTCAGAAAGGATGGAAGACTGTCCACCTTAAAGAAAGTGTGGACTTTAATGGGAAGAGTGCTCCAGGGCACAGAATTAACTTGTGTTGGAATTCTGAGCTCGTTCAGGAAGCAAGGAGTCAGTCAGTTTGACTACAGAGAGAAGTTTCTAGGGGTGGTGGGGAATGCGGATGGTCAAGATGGTCAGGAGCTAAGAAAATGCAACTTTGCATCACTGACCATAATCTGGAAGCTTTTACCTGGGCCAAGGAAGGGGGGAAGTGGAGGAAGGAGGGCAGAGGTGGTGGCCAGTGGGTACAGGTGCCATAAACAGCATTAATCAGACAATGCAGAGTGCCCAGGATGCGGGGCTGGGGGCAGGGGCCTGGTGGCGGGGAGTGGATGACACAATAGTAGACAGAGGGCATCTACAAGAATCAGGGACCTACTGCGTGTGGAGGGGACAGGCAGAGGGACCGTGGGGAGTCCAGGGAAATGGCAAGATTTGGGATATGCAGGGCTGGGTATATGGTAACACAAGGGACAGAAACAGTTGTCTAGAAGGACTTGGAAGCAGCAATTTGGGTGCAGGCTGAGATGTTTGGCTTCAAACATATTGAGTCCTTTGACATATTAACGTTAAGTTGGGGACAGATTTGGAATCCAGTGTCCAGCTGGGAGATATGTCAGGGCTGAGATGGGCTCAGAGTCTTCTGTTTATACACGGAGAGGGGAAAGAGAGATGGAATTTTGGATACACTTCTGTTCAGGGGTGAGAAGGGAATCTGGGACAAGTTAAGATAATATATTTAAAGTCATGGAATCATGGTATCTTAAGAGCATTACAGACTTTTCAACTCAGCCTCATAATAAATGTCTGAATCCCTTCCACAGCACCTTGGACAGAGGTTAAAATGAGCCAAGCCGCTGGATGCTCCAGGGAGGGAGCGATGCCCTTGCTGCACGTACGGTGCCGACCTCTCTTCCCACTGCTGACCTGCCTTCCACGTCTGTTGATGGCTCCCCACTCAACACATCTCCCCGGGACTCTGGCTCTTTTCTCTCTCCTCAGTTCAATTCTCATTTCCTCCTCAGCAGCTCCTTCTCTGGTCTCCCCAGCTCCAGACTCAGCCCTCTAAGTGACATCCCCACTGCAGGAAGGATCTGAAACATCCCCACTGCAGGAAGGATGGATCTGAAACACAGCCCTCACTGGGTTGCATCTGTGCTCTGAAACTCTCAAAGGAACCTCCCTACCAACAGGAATCCTCAGCTCAGGGTACCAGCCACCCATGCTGGCCCCAGGGGTCTTTCCAGCTCGGTTGCCTCTTACTTCGGTCCACCAACCCTGTCTCTGAGTTTCCTGCTCTTGCATTTTCTGCCGAGACCCCCGTGACTTTGTTCCTCTGAGGCCCTTGGAGAGGGTGCTTTGTCCCCACCCCTCCAGACAGACGTGACTTGCTCTGTACACCCTCCCACGCCCGGCAGGTGAAGCTGGTGTTCTGGTTCCCTGGGCTTCCAAGGACATCTGCACCCGTCTAACCTCTCTGCATCTGTTCAGCACAGCCTTTGCACCTTTCATTGTAACTTCCTGTTTTCATATTGTCTCTCTATTGGCCCTTTTGCCCTTATCTCCAGGCTCAGCCCAGTCACTGGAACAGTAAAGCCACATACAGTTTTTCCTGAGGATACAATTAATCACGAGAGACACCTTCCTTTTCTTGTGTTGAAATCCCTTGGTGTAATTTCTATCTGGATATAACAACGGCACCTTCTGGAAACGTTGAAAAAACCATTCGAATATTTCCAGGTAGCTACCACGCCCCAAGTAGCTCGGCTTCAGTGTCGTCTTTTCTAGGTTGAATTCTCTAATTTTCTTGACCACTCCTCAGGTGGCATAATTTCTAGGTAATTCCTTACTTGGGTCTCTCTTTTATGAAAGACATTTCCCCCTTCCTTCCTTCCTTCCCTCCTTCCTTCCTTCCTTCCTCCCTCCCTCCCTTCCTTCTTTCCCTCCTTCCTTCCTTCCCCACTTCCATCCTTCCTTTCTTCCCTTCCTCTCTCCTTCCCTCTTTTTTCCCTCCCTTACACCCCCCTTCCTTTCTCTTAATCCCCCTTCCCCTTCCTCTCTCCCTTTCTTCCTTTTTTATAATTCTTGTTCCACATTTTCTGGTCTGAATAGTTCTCCTCTTGGTTCACATCAAAGTAAGACAGATGTTGAGTCCTTCTTCTGCTACCTGCCATCTGTTAAGATGAGAACATCATCTCAAGTCATCTTCTTCTTGCCCAACACAGCTCAACAGCCTTTTGTGTTGTCTGTCACTTTTTTCCACCAATTTCAGCTCAGTCTGAGATTTAGACTTTGTGACACCTTTCCTGAAGCCCCGGCTACTTCTCTGTGCCCATCCTGGGCTTTGTGCTCAGCTCTTCATCTTTCGGGTGGGGAGATGGTGGAGAAATACTACCAGGGTAGCCTAGTGATATTGAAAGATGGAAAAAAGCAGTTTCAAAAAAATAACATGTGCTAGCACTGTGAATGTGCAAAGAGGGCTAGAAGATGATAATGAAAGGAGAATTTGGGGATCAGAAGGTAATTGGTCACCTGCCTTTAGGAGAGCACTTTCATTTGAGTGGTGGGGAGAGCAGTGAGACTGAGGATTTGGGAGCTGGTGAGTAATTAGTTGAGTATCAAAGTAAATAGTTGAGTATCAAAGACTCTTTCAAGAATTCAGTGGGGAAAAGAAATGGAAAGAAGGGCAGCAGAAGATAGGCAAACAAGAAGGAATCCTTTTTTTTTAAATATAGGGGAGCCTGAGTGGTAGCGAATATAGAGATAAAAAATAAATAAACCAAATATTTTTGATGGGCAAATATAAAATTATAAAGTCACTATTGATTCTGTGTTAATATATCTTTTAATTCTATGTTTCTTTGATACATCTTTTTAAACTAGCTTAATATGGATGTGGCAGGCTTTCTTTCTTGAATGTTCCAAAGCTGAAGAAGTTTCACAGGAAGAGAACTGGGTAGACAACAGTGATTTCGGCTCTCTTGCTAATTCTTCCCTAACTGATGTGTGATTTCCAAGTTCCCTTCAGTTTTCATGTCAGCAAAATAGAGCATAACAGTGTCAAGTTTATTTGCACCTATCTGCACAGCTATTAAGACACTAAAGCAAGATAGAGCATAGTAAAGCCTTAAGGAAAAGGAAGAAGAGAGAAAGCATGGAAAGTGCTAGCACTCTGCCAATTAATACACGGTTCAGTCAGTTCTTGGGAAGAGGCACCTCAGCTGGATGAAGAGCCTCGCAGTGTGGTCTCCCGGGTTCCGTGTTCTTTGTGGACCATCGCTCCTGTGGGGTCTGTACGTGGCATGAGGGGTTCTTATTAACACGGCAGCACGGGCCTCCAACATTGCAGCTGTGGCAGTCCTGAGTGCATATGCTAACGTTTCTTTAAAAAGGAGGACTCTCATTCATCGCCACATCATTACATTTTCATCTCCGAAGAAGTTCTAGTTAAGTGAAGGGCATCTGCTTTGGTTCATACCTCTACTGAGCAGTCACTAGCACACACCCACAAAAACATAAAAACCAATTTGGCGGCAGCAGATTTCCCCCTGCTTTACCATCTCTCAAAAGCCCTTATTGCCAAGCTCCTTCACAACAACCCCTGCTTTCTGTGGAATTTAAAGGGGTCTCATAAAGTAGCTGTATTCCTAAGGGCTATAAAACCTGCATTTACATTTTTACAAGGTCGCAAAGAGGACTCCCAGTCATCAGCTCAAATGAAAGCTGATTCCAAAACCATGACAAAATATATAGCCCAGAAAGAAAACCGTACAGACTTGCCATCTCAGAAAGTTGCAAATACAAACACGGACGAAACAGAGCACGTGGGCAGAGGGCAAAGCCCAGGGTGACCCCAACTCTCCCCATCCTTCTCCTGCCCCCCCCACCCCGTCCCTCGCTCCACGGCTGCACTTGGCCTGGCCCTGCTGCCATCCCACTGTTCCTTTGTTTCCCCACTCTCAGATACAGAAACCCCTTTTTAAAAATTTAGTTCTGCCATAACACATTTGAAGTTTTGAAAGGACAAGTTTTTTAAAATGAAGGTCAAAAGGAACAATGAGAGGAAGGAAGGAAGAAAACGCAAAGCCGAGAACTAAAGTTTCAGAGTAGAGGCTTCTGATCCCATCTAAGCCCAAAACTGGGCATCTATTAGCTAGGTAACGAAGTCTCTGGGGGTGCCCACCTCCCACCCCTTCACTATGGAGCACCGGGGACCCTTTGCCTACGTAGGACTCAATGCATCAGTGCCACGACCATCTTCACGCGAGTCTACCTTGAGTCCAAGGTCTTTGTGCTCCTAGATGCACACCTTTCCTCCTTTACATTATTAAAGTTCAAGCTAAGCTTTGGTCTTACAGATGAGGAGAGATTTAGCTCATTTGCAGGGCAGATTAATGGAATATTGAACAGTCGTGGCCCACCCCTTCAGCTGTGCCTGTGGAGGGCTCCAAGGCCACGTTCTCTCCGAGAACGGCCTCCTGGAACTAATGGGCCTTAGAGTGTTAATGCACTTTAAAGCAAGCTTAAAGTAATAAATAGGCTTCTGTTCAAGGGAAGAAGGCCATTTTGCCACAGAAACATGGTCAAGTTTTATGTCATACACTGATTTTTATCTTTAGCTTCTTTGAAGTCTTGGAAGTAGCTTTTTGGCTTGATGCTGCCAGTTGACCCATACAGGTTGGTGTTTTGCACCCTCTTGGGTAAACTCATACTAGAGGGGGAGGCTTTTAGTGACCCTGGACCTGTTTGCTTGACATGGGAATCAAAGTTTTATAAGGTTGTGTCTGCTGAGATCATGGTGATTTATTTTATAACCTTGCACTTCAAAGGATCTAGCGGTGGGGGAAAATCAGGGCATGACTTAAAGCAAAATGTGGCTTCTGAACTCCTGGATAAGGTTACAGATTTTTAAAAAAATGTAGCACTTGAAGACAATTTAGACTTTAGGAGGTCACTAGGCTCTAAAATTAGTCAAGCGCTCAGGAAGGAAGAATATAGGTTGGCTAAATTGCTTGAGTCCCATTTTCTTTCTTTCTTTCTTTTTTTTTTTTTTTTGGATTTTTACATAAAAGCACATTTACCTATGGTGCATTCACTAGGTTGCTTGTCTATACAGTGAAACAAACCTGCTTAAAAACATTGAGTAGCATCTAGCAATCAAACAAGGTCTATGACAGGGAGTTGATCTTACAGTGTTCGTTAGGGACCCTACAGTATTTTCCTATAATCCAGATTTATTTCCAGTTTTGATCCTGATCAGTGGTTGCTCAGGTAACTTTGACATATTATTAGAAATGTCCTTATTTCACACTATAAAATATTGTATGAAGCCATTCAATCTGTAAATATATTTGAACTGATTCTAACCCAGGGATAGGATCTGTGCCTT
Organism: Pseudorca crassidens; assembly: GCF_039906515.1. Lineage (NCBI taxonomy): Eukaryota > Metazoa > Chordata > Mammalia > Artiodactyla > Delphinidae > Pseudorca > Pseudorca crassidens. Next base: position 143,998,933 of record NC_090300.1, read on the forward strand.
ATGTGGGTCAGGTAGTAACTGGATGATTCTACTTATGAACTGTTTCATAGATAGGCACCTACTACCGTAAACTCTGTGGCTGTGCTTTTTTTTCATGAGAGATTTGGAAACAATTTGTGTTATTAATTAACATAACATTTCAAGGGCCCTTCAGGCCTAAAAGACAAAGATCTTTTGGGGGCAAGGTCTGGCCTTTCACTGATTCCCCCTTAACAGCCCTAGTCACTTGCTCTGCCCTTTTATGACACAGTTTTCAATGTTAAAGAAAGATGAGTCTGTCCCTTGAAAGCCTTTGCTGACCATTCTGGGACAGAATCTTAGTAACCTTCTTTTCTCTCTAGGACCTAGCCAAAATCTTGTGATCAAATAGAAATGGTTTAATAAGAAAATTTTACTGTTGGTTTTAAAAAATGTTACACCTGGCATGTGGTAGATAATCAATGAAGGTGTGTTGAATTAAATATTTCAGTGCATCCAAAGTAAAACTTGCCATTTGGAAGGCAATGGAGTTAGGTGTCCGATCATTTTGCCTTCTTGCTTCCCTCTTGTCAGACTCTTGATTTGGAAGCTTTTATTAAGCACATAAAATGCAAGACTGCAGATGCCTTTGTGCCCTGCAAGCTACTTCTCTGGAATACTTTGCTTCTCAGCATCTCCCGTGAATACATCTTCTTTTCCACAGCATTTATTTTCGTCCCACTGAAACCTTTGTGCTGGCTCTATCTCTTCTCTGGCACAAAGAAAACAAAACCATTTCCGGGGAATGAAAGGCTGGACTCGCTAATGTGATGTATTGCTTTCCTTACGAAGACCAGCTACAAAATAGTGGTGTCAAATAGCAGACATGCGGACAATAAAAATGCCAGCCCAGGATATTTTCTGGACAGGGTCCTTGCAAAGCAATAACTAAATTACAAGGGACTATTAAGAACAGAAAGGAAGGATGTCGCACCTGCCATCAGTCTAACTCAAATGCACTAGGAAGAGTCAGCAACATCTTTAGCATCTTTTCCTTACTCTTGGCAAAGCAGAACGAAGTTGAGGTGCTTAAGTCATAAGTAGAAGAGGAAAATCAAACAATAGTTGCGGAGGTAAAAGTAAGCAACGGGGACCAGGGGCAAAAAGAAAAGGTGAATTTGGGAGAGGGTGGAAGATGCTGGGAAGGATTTCCTCAACGTTTAACCCATTTGCTGCCAAACCCTTGTCATCAAATAGAAATGATGGATGAGAAAATGTTACCGTTGATTTTTAAGAATGTTATATGGACAATTCATAGCCCTCTAAGTGCAGCCAGTTAGACATGGCTGTCTAAATGCAACAAAAACACGCCACCCTGGTACCTCTATAACGATGTCCCTAAAGTCCACACAATGGGTTTCTGTTTTCGGTGAAAGAGGGGTTATAAAAATAAAGTCCTTTTGGTATTTTATTTATTTATTTTTTTGCGGTACTCGGGCCTCGCTCCGAGGCATGTGGGATCTTCCCAGACCGGGGCACGAACCCGCGCCCCCTTCATCGGCAGGCAGACTCCCAACCACTGCACCACCAGGGAAGCCCCCTTTTGTTATTTTAATGACAAACACTTGTGAATGGAATCCAGCACAGCTCACCTGATATTGAATTTCTCAATAGATTAGAACATTATGTTTTTGTAGTGCTGTTTTCTGTAGCTCTTGAATGCCCCCCCCCTTTCCTCCCTAGTTGTGATGAATCGCCTCCTCTTTTGTGCTTAGGTAGGATTTGTTTGTTTTAGCATTCGTGACATTTTGGCTCTTTTCCTGGTACATGCCTGTGTGTCTGCCTCATACACTAAACCTAAAGTTCAGAAGGCTCTTTCTTTTCATCTTGTACATCGAGCACCTAGCACGGCCCTTAGGATATAGGATTCACTCAAGAGAATCTGCAAAATTAAAAGGTAGGTGGAGAATGTGATTTAGAAAGAATATTTCAATGAGATTGACGGTTCATCTGAATTATTGGGCTACAGAAGGTGAAAAAGGAAGAACTATTAAAGTGTGCAGATGGAGTGCCATGTATTTCAAATATCTTAATTTGTTGGCCAACTAGAAGCACATTGATAGTAAAATGGGTTAGAGTCCCATCAAAAGGAGTGCTCTGGCTACCTGAAGACAGGTGAAAATATCCCCATGTTCTGCGGTTCTAACTGGACTACAGTCAAATCAAGCATTTACACAAGTGGTCAATGCTTTCCAAGTCTACCAGCCAGGCTTGGGGATATCCCAGATATAGTATAAGGACAGTGCTTCCAGGCCTGTTCCTCAAATGCAACTTTGAAGAATACATGGGATGTTGCATACTCCTCACTGCACTGGTACTAAAATGCAGGCAGCTTATATATACATTTTACCAAGAAGCGACTTGGTTAAATACCCTGACAGGTAAAGAGGAGGGACTCAGAGCACTGTCCTGCACAGGGCTTTGCATAGGAAAGAACTCATTGGCCTCACACTGCACAGCCAGGGCAGGTAGGGCTGTTGGCCAGAAGCTGGAACAGCCCTGTCGCACAGAATCTATAGAGCCAGACACGGGAATAACCGTGCTGCTGACAAAGGCTCCCATCTGGTCCAAGATCTCATCGTCCATTCTTTCCTTTTTTTTTCTTAGTTAAAACGAAACTCTTACACCAAGCTTCAGCTCCGATGTCTAATTCAGTGAAGTGTGTGTTTTCTGCCTCACAACGCTTTCCCAGGACCATAAGCCTTCAATTTCCATTTCCTGGCAATAAAATAGTTCTCAATTCCAGAACCAATCTGGAAGGTCTTTTTAAAGGATACCCTGAGAAAACCATAATTCGAAAAGAGTCATGTACCACGATGTTCATTGCAGCTCTATTTACAATAGGCAGGACATGGAAGCAACCTAAGTGCCCATCGACAGATGAATGGATAAAGAAGATGTGGCACATATATACAATGGAATATTACTCAGCCATAAAAAGAAACGAAGTTGAGTTACTTGTAGTCAAGTGGATGGACCTAGAGTCTGTCATACAGAGTGAAGTAAGTCAGAAAGAGAAAAACAAATACCGTATGCTAACACATATATATGGAATCTAAAAAAAAAAAAAGGTTCTGAAGAATCTAGGGCCAGGACGGGAATAAAGACGCAGACGTAGAGAATAGACTTGAGGACACAGGGAGGGGGAAGGGTAAGCTGGGATGAAGTGAGAGAGTGGCACTGACATATATACACTACCAAGCGTAAGATAGCTAGTGGGAAGCAGCCACATGGCACAGGGAGATCAGCTCAGTGCTTTGTGACCACCTAGAGGGGTGGGATAGGGAGGGTGGGAGGGAGACGCAAGAGGGAGGAGATATGGGGATATATGTATATGTATAGCTGATTCACTTTGCGATACAGCAGAAACTAACACACCATTGTAAAGCAATTATCCTCCAATAAAGATGTTAAAATAAACATAAAGGAGGCCGTAACTTGTGGCCTTGCTGCGGCGGCTCAACATTAAAGAGTGGGGTTGGCAAACCCTCTTGAAAGTCATTCTCTTTGCCTGCCTTGCTGGAGACGTGAAAGAGGTTGGCTCTCACTCAATTTCTGAGTCGTAACATTTGCGTGACTTGCGTGTGAGGCCCCGCAGTCCTGCTGACGGCACATCACAGGTCACAGAACCAGGCGGCGCGGGGAACCTGGCGCAGAGAGGGTAAGGCACTCCGCGGGGCCGATTCCCTCCCAGCCAGCCGTCTGTCCTGCTTTGCGGGGGGGACGGCCGAGCCTCCACTCACCTCTCAGCCTCTTCAGCCTCTGCTCCCGTCTCCTCCGCCGAACCACCAGCAGGAGTACGAACAGCAGGAGCAAGCCCACCAGGATACAGGAGATGGTCACCAGCATCTTGAGCCCTTCATTGGTCGCCAGCCCTTCATCGCTTTGGACAACTGACTTAATGAGTGGAGGGACTGTACCTGAAAGCAGGGCCATGATGTTAGGCGGCAGTTAATGGCGACAGCATGGCCGAGTTTTTAGGGATGACGGGTTACCAGAACCGCGCGAGTGAGCGAGGGCGTCCGCGGTGATGGGGATGAGAGGAACGCTCCCTCTAAGTCCTCGTCCATTCCGTTCCTGGCTTGCTCCCCTCCTACGCTTACTCTACGGAACGTCGAACCAGAGTGTGCGCGAAGGGCAGAGCACCTCGTTTTTTGGAAAGGGACTCCATTTGGCAACGTACTGCTGGGTGCAGACACTTGAAAGCATACGGTCCAGCCTGGGCGCTTAAAAGAGCCACACGCACTTCCGTGGAGTTGAGTGTCACCCAGAGCCCAATTGAGAGGGGCTGTTTGAAAAGCTGCACATCAGAGAAGGAACAATGGGTTTGGCAAGTGGACAGAAGGGAGTCTGTGGGGAGACGGTACCAGATGAGCCTGCTTAAAGGAGCTTAAAATCTCTTTCTGTTTGGTTATTCCCTTGCTCTCTATCACGGGTGTAAGGCCAAATTTACTTTTAAAACTATTTCCGGGTATAAGAGTAAAACCAACTCTTCAAAGGGGAGCCATCCAAGTCTCTAAAGCAAAAGCTACTTATTGGCCCACGTAAAGCTCTGAAGTTCAGATTATTTAGAATTACAAGGAAACACCTGCGTAGACTGAACTCTGAGCTGCCTTAAGCTGCCTTCTGCTCAGAGGCTTAATACAATGGGTGCGGAGATTCAAACACAGGCATCCACATTTTATGGGGCCTGCGTTTTGGCACTGACCATTATGCAAGATGCTCCAGTCCACTGTATCTTCCATGTAAAACAAGGACCAGGAAGTCAGTGATTCAGGAAAAATAATGCAAAAATAATACAATTTCCCTCTGAGCAAAAAGAGTCTTGTCCTGCATTTAGTGAGTAGAGCAGGGACAATAGAATGACGGGCCCCTTTGCTCTCTGCTAAGGCCAAGGAGATCATTCTTCCAACTTGATATAGAGTGTTTTGGCTGCAAACGCAAGTCTGCAAATGCTCAGAACCCACATAAGAGGCACGTAAGGGGATGCAGGTGAGGATGGGCCTGCAAAACCAAGATGACACAGGACCAGTGGAAACATCTGGCTGAGGAAATGGCAGAAGAAAGAGTCAAATAAAGCCACGGGCGAATCTGAAATCTGACTGGTATTGATAGATATAAAGCTAATGGTCAACGTTTGTTGTTCCTAAAATGAAAAAAATTCTTCAGGCAGAAGTGACAAAAAGGATATTAAAGCTTTATATCCACAAGCTTAGTTCAAAAAAAAAGAAACCTTTTTTCAAGGAAAATATACATATGTATTCTTATTTCTAGTGTAATAGGATTATTTCAGATTTCAGAAAATTTTAAATGTAGCTCCCAGGACTTTTTCGTGATTTAATCTAAGATCTTGGATAAAGTGAGAATATTTCTTTTAGAAGACAAATATTTAAGATCTGCAGAGCACTTTGACAGTAAGAATGACAGTTTCAAATGTCGCACGCGAGTGGTTTCTAATTAAATGATTAGCTGTGAACCTATCACGGACATGCACCTTGAAGCCGCGTGCTCTGGACCACACAGATTACGAAGAAGCTGGGCACCAGAGCGTGATGGTTGTAAGGCAATTAATGGACATCAATCATCTAAAGTAAGAAATATACTTCCTGCCCAAGTGTGTACCCTGCTAGCAAAGGGCTTTGGGGAGCCCTTACATGCCAGGGAAAATGGTCAGTGTTGACGTCCTTTCTTTTGTCAGATCAAAGAATGAAACCGTGTGGGAGGAGAAAGCAAGTTGTCCACACTGCTCTGCGGTGGCTCGTGCTCTGTGATGGGACCTCTTGGAGTGAAGTCGCTTGTGATTGAGGCTAGAAGGTTAGAGAGACGTGGCCCACGAGGATCAGAGCTTTTGAGGAGAAGCCTCACTGTCCGGGAGCTGGACCAGGTGCCTCAGGAGCTGCGGGGCCCAGGCTGGTATAACCAGCACCAGGACTCCCACCTTGGCACCTTCCTGCCTTCACCCCACCCAGGCTCTAAATACTGTGGGCGAGCCTGGGCTCTGGCTGAGGAGGGATCTGTGGGGAGACGACCTTGGTGGGAGACTCAGGGGTGGGTTTACAGTGTGCCAGGGTGGGAGGAACAAGCCCTCGGCTGGCCAGGACAGTCCAGGAGAAAATGGCGAAGGGAGGAGCCACGTCTACAACACCTCTGGAGCATCCTTTGGTCGTGTCCGAGGGTCCTTGGGTTTACGTACACTCTTTTCTTAGAACAGGAGAACCTGCACTCCAGGGAAGTTCCTGCCAGAGTATTGATTAAGCGAGATCCCAAGTGCACGTAAGCAGAGGAGCGAACACCCCTCAGCCTGATTAGCGAAGAATAGAGTATTGGGGTGTTAGCTCTGGCGCAGACTTTCTGGGTAAGTCATCAGCACTGTGGTCCAGCCCGACAGGTGGACACTGGACAGGGTCTCTGAGGGAGCTAAGCCCGGAGCTCCAAACTGTCTGATGAATGGCGGCCAGTTTTACCCTGTGATCACAGCACCTAATTCAACCCTGCCTTTCCCCGAGTGAAAATCACTGCAAGGCTGCAGAAATCAGCATCAACTTGCTGCCAGTTAGGACTTTCTGAAGTTTCCTGACTGCAGAACGGTCAATGTCACGCCACCCTTTTAGCTTCACTGGGCTTGGCATTTGTTCAACATCAAGAAATGGCCCTTATACTAGTTGGAGCAAAAAAGGATGAAAATTTCTATCACTTATTTTCAGTCAACTAAACATCACAAGATACCTCACCTGGTTTTCAGAAAGCCCATGCCAATTGCATGCATGTGTGCATATGTGTGTGTGTGTGTGTGTGTGTGTGTGTGTGTGTCTACTAACATCCCATGACATTATTGTATTTCCATCAGTGCCTCTATTTCTGCTCAGAGACTAACATAAGCTCCTTTACTGATGGAAGACTGTTTTTGCACATGCAGTTGAAGGGCTAAATGAGAGCAAAAAAGAAAGCTGTTATGTGGATTGGGATGGGGTGGGAGGAGGGGAGGGAGACAACAAAAGCAATGTTAGCTCACAGTCATGACCAAGCACACAACCACGTGGCACAGAAGCCTTCAGCCCCAGGAGAGGTCACTCCTGCCCCGAGACTCCCTAACGAGCTGCCTGCGGGCCCTCCGTCCCTCCTTCCTGGAACACAGCCAAGGTCACGTGGGTGCCTGGTCTAGGGAGCCCTGGGGGCAGCAGACTGAAAGGCCCCAAAGCCTAAGGGGATCGGCGGGGTCGAGCCCCACTGCGCCGATGATGGATGTCAGATGGGGGAGGGACGGCGAGCACGGGCACACATCCCGAGACGCAGAAGGGAGGCCAGCCGGCCAGCTTACTGCCGTCGTAGTTGAGCGTGGCGAAGTTGGCCTGCTTCTCGGCACAGCCAGCGCTGTTGCACACCCTCATCTGCAGCTCATACCACGTGGCTTCCTGCAGGTCGTACAGGATGTATGACTTGGAGAGAGAGGTCCGCTGAGCCGTGGTCCAGACCGTGGTCCCGAAGGGTCTGTACTCGAGTGTGAAGGAGGTGATGGGGCAGCCGCCGTCATTCCAGCCGATGAGGTTCAGCCTCACGCGTGTGGTGTTGATGCTGGCGAAGAGTTCCTGCTCCTTCGAGAACTGGGGCTCTGCGGGAGAGGGCACAGGGGCGTCAGCCACAGGGCACACGAGTGAAGGCCACCAGGGTCGTCCCACGTTTCCCTTGGGCTGCTTTCGCCACAGGCGAGGGGCTCAGTCCAAGTCTGGGTCATGGGCTGCTTGTCCACTATTTATAGGGATCTTACGGACCCATGTTCCCCAGGTGTGAAGGGGAACTCTGGGTGGGTAGAGGTTGTTTTTGTGAATCTTAGCGTTAGTACCCTGAAGAACAAAGCTATTCTCATGTATGCGCTTCCTTGAATGTTTTTTTTTTTTTTTTTAAGTTGAGAATTATGTTTTATTTGGTAGACAAAACTGAGAACTTAAGCCCAGGATGCAGCCTCCCCGGTAGCTCTGAGGGACTGACCCTCCTTGAGTGGTTTTGAAGGAACCACTGTGATGTGCTGGGCTGACCCGTGTCCATTCAGGGACCTGACTCAAGAGAAGTCAGACTTGGATTTGGGAAGTACTCATGGGCATCCTTGCTATGCAAGCGGCTCACACTCACTGGAGCCCAGGGACCCAGTGGGTATATTTCTGCATAAATCAACCCCTCATCATCTGAACCCTAGTACACGTTATCCAAAACTCAGGTGTTGCATCCAAATAACGCCTTCACTTTCGAATCTCTCGCTCTCCTGCCATCCCGTCCACACCACTGGATGAGAGTCAGCAGTGAGGAAACCTACGAAGACCCTCTCTCCGCCCCCTCACGTGCACTCACGTGCAGCCATGTCCCTCCCTCCTGCTGGTGTTTCTGAGCTGCAAATTTCACCCCTGAACATCACTGCCCTGGGGTTCGCCTCCCTGAAGGTCCATTTTCAGAGGAAAAACCAACTCACACTCAAGGTTCACAGTCTACCCCGGTGACTTCTCACCTGGAAAGTGGGGCCTGTGAGACAATGTGACAGTTATAGGTGGAAGGGGGTGAGGTGACTAAGGGAGAAGGTCACCCCCGAAGAAGGTGAGAGGGCAAAGAGAACATTTCACGGCTACTCAGCCTGGGAACTTTCTGTCGGCACCAAAGCCCTTGATTTTCAAATGACACTCTTTTTTAATATATTTATTTATTTTTATTGAAGTATAGTTGATGTACAATGTTGTGCTAGTTTCAGGTGTGCAGCAAAGTGATTCAGTTATACATGTATCAATCTATCTATTATTTTTCAGATTCTTTTCCCTTATAGGGTATTACAAAATATTGAGTAGAGTTCCCGGTGCTCTACAGTAGGGCCTTGTTGATTATCTATTCTGTGTACAGTTGTGTGTGTATCTGTTCATCCCAAACACCTAATTTATCTCTCCGCCTCACTTTTCCCCTTTGGGAACCATAAGTCTGTTTTCTATATCTGCGGACACTCTTCCTTTAAACTGCAAATGAAATAATGAAAAGAGAGAACCAGAATATTCTGTATGGACTGGCCATCTCTTTCAATACCCTGTAACACTGCCAAATCCATCTGGGGAATAACAAAGTTCAAACTCACAAACGTGTAAATGTATGATGCATCTTTTCTGATCCCAGTCTCCCCTTTGATTTGGAAAACAGGAAATCTAGAAACTAAGAAGGCTTACATACCTTTTCCTAATGTTTTCGCTTCTATGATTTCACTTATGCGCCCGGGTCCCACTCCATTTTGTGCAGTAAGAGTGAACTTGTACCAAGTCCCACATTTCAGATTTTCCAGGCGGTAAGAACGTTCGCTTGGGCTGATGGGAAAACTTCCCCACTGCTCACTGTTATCCTCAGAGTACTGCAATATGTAACCTTCAGAAAACAAGAAATATTCCGAAGAGCGTTATTTGCTTTCTATCAGAAGTTTGCACCCTGCATGGGATGCGTTCTCAGAATTTGCACATCTCTGGAAGGGAACACCTGAGCTCTTGCTGACTCCAGGAAACTGAACCCAGGCTGGGAGAAGTACTGTGATGATATATTGATTATGAGGTATTTAGGCCACGCCAGACGTTACTACGGTGGGATTGCTGGATAGCGTGATGAAGATAAAACCACTTTCTGCCCATTCCCTTTAAAAGGTGTAACTGGGCAGCAGGGAATGGATACTGAATCTCTAAATATCTGACCTTACGAGCACACGTGCCGAATGCCTGGGGATGGGCATGGTCTGAAGCTGGGTTCTTTTTAAGAGAACCAAAGCTCTGGAAAAGGGGTAAGTTATCAGCGGGGGTAGGAATCTTCTCAGCCAAGCCCTCCCAGTCCACAATGACTGTGCCAGACATTGTCCACAGCCCGTTACTCACATCACCTCGCGTAACCCTGTGGATTAGTAATTATGATCTCCGCAGTGCTGACGAAGAGACTGAGGTCCGGAGAGGTTAGGTGACTGCTCTAGGGTCTTATAAGCAAGATTCAAATCCTACCGCCAGAATCTGAAGCCTGCACTCCTGTGATCACGGAGACATCCCTCCCTGTTACACCTTCATCCCTGTCACCCCAGCCGCCTTCCTGGGGAAAACGTATCCTGTCTGCTCTGTCCTTGTCTCCTAAATGTTCACATCCAGGCAGCCCAGGACTGGCCTGCCTGATGCATCGTGTCCTTACACCAGCACACTGGCATCCTCCCTCCTGCCCATGGAATTCCATTTTTGACACCAGTGACGAAAGCACATCTCACCCCCAAGCTACAGAGCCCCTGAACCCCCAGCTGGGAGCAGTCAGTGTTTTCCATGTGCCTCTCATGAGATCACCCATCTCTGATGCCCTCCTTCTGCAGCCACGGTCAGTACCATCCCACTGGCTTCCTGCTTCCCTCCCCTCCGGTCCCCTGCAGCCTTGGGGTCCCTCCTCCCTCCTCAGTCTCATTTTCCCTTCTGTGTTCCCAATCTGCAGTCCTGACAGCCCTCTCAGAGCCTGACATGTGAGTGATGCATCTGGGTCAGCTCCCCCGTCCTATCCCGACTTCGCCACCTCCCTGGTGCCCTACGCGTGGGGGGATTGTACTTTCCTTCTCATTTTCTTCATCTAAACCACTTCTAGGCAGCTTTTCTAGCTCTTGGAGATGGGAACCCCCGTGTCAATGGCTTTGGCCACCCCTGTGCTTCAAGGACCCCTGGTCGCCTTTGCCTGGAATCCCTTCATTACTAAAGTTGGCTTCAACTCTAAGACCTTCTGCTCCGACACCCTTCCTGTACTGCCTCTCCCACGATCTCACACTTATAGAACCAAGGCTTCCTTTCCTCTGAGCCTGGAGTCCTAGGGTCCCTTGGACTCCTGCCTCGGTGCCCCATTTTTTTTTTCATAAAATGCTTCTCCACCTAGCCTAGAACCTCTGGTAGACCATTTCAATCAGGAGCCTGGTTTCACTCACTCTTGTGACTCCTCACCGCACTTACCCTGCCGGTCACCAGATTTGCTGACCCGTGATCCACTTTTCTGCCCCACTGTCTGAGATCACTCGAGCGACTCATTAAACCGTGGTAACTGTGACCCCTACACTTTGTGCCATTCCTCTGCAGCTGGGGCCTTGCTCACGCTTAGCAATGGCTTCGTTTCTTGATTAGTGACTCCCTGTGCATTTCCCACGGCAGCTGTTACAAATCGTTCCCTCTCCTCAAGCCCACAAACACATCCTCACCCCTAATCATCCAATTATTCAAAAAAAATAATCTCACCTTTCTCTTTGCCAAAAAAAGAAAGATCTTCCCCTTTGCCCAGTGGAGTGCTAATCAATGTTTAACAACTGGCTCTTGGGAAAAAAAAAAAAAAAGCCCTGATGGGTAGCATTTCTGATTTCTGCAGTGTGTAAATATCCCCAGCCGGGCCGTGGTCACCGAGGGCAAAGTTGAGGAGAGGGGTGGAAACGTGCTCTCATGGGCTGGAGGGAGATGGCTCCAGACACCACTGGCCTCACCCTAACACGCCCCTGTATTTCCTGTTGTCTTCTCGCCTTCCTCCTCTCTCAGAAGAAGGATGTCCTCTGCCGGCAGAACTCTATCCGTTATCCTTTCCCACCTGCTCTACGACCCCTTTTGTCCCGCGGCTCCTTAACCCCGTGCAACCTCAGTCTCCTCTGGGTTCTCTCCCTCCCCTTAGTCTACCACTTGCTCAGAATGTTCTCCCAATGCCACTTAGGCTGGGATCATCACGCTAACTCATTCCTTCAGTAGAAACTCCCTTAATTCTTTGCTACTCTGTGCTAATTGCAAAAGCTTTGTGCAAATAGACCGCTTCCCATCTTTCAGTACTTTCTAAGTCAGAACAGTCACTGTGGTTACTTAACTGACGCTCTGAGTACCTGAATGGATGGTACAGCGTTGACAACATGGGGAAGAAGCACAATGTAGCATCTTGGGGGAAGAGATGACCACATTTGTTTTTTCTTTCTTTTTTTTTGCATGTGTTAATATTTCACTCATATTGCATGCATGATACTCATCTTATGAATGGGATTCCTTGGATGAATGGGTGAGTTTCAACAAATACCATAAAAATAGATGTGTGGTTTTTTGCATAGGTAATGGAAGAATTAATTACATGATGAGTTTGTGGGAGAAAGAAACTAACACATAACGGTTACTTGATAAATATGTGTCCCTTATCTGCCCGTGGATGATGACAATGAGTCAACTGTTGTGGGCCACCTGTCTCTCATTACCTCTGATAGAACTGCCTCCGTTGTCCCCAGGAAGCCATGAAAGGGTGATGGAGGAAGAGGTGGTTTTGGAAACTGTAAGCCGAGGCTGATCTGGTGGAACTAGGGAGGAAACAGTTTTTAGAAAACAAGAATTAGTTGTTCCCGTCTTCAGTCTTCTGTAACAGTCATTTACCAAATGATTTTTTAACAGCCATTTATTAAATAAGTGTTTCAGGTTGACAAAATACGCAATTCACTTCTGTCAAAACGTCTATTTAGTTGAAATCCTGGGCTAAAGAGATAGAAGAGAACGATCCCATTATTTAAAGAAAAGTCAACCACATTTCTACTTGGATTTATTTCCTCATTCCCTCGCCGATTCCTTACATTTCTGAGTTGCTCACCACTAACCGAAATCTTCTGTGAACTTACTAAGGATCCATGCATTATTTTACTCTAAAGTTCAGCCGTGGTTCAAGTGAGAAAGATAAATGTCATTCACTTAGCTTTTCAGTTCTCAGCGATATGAAAGGGGGAGAGGAAGCCTGGCTAGTGGGAAAAAAACTGCAAAAATGTCCACTATTTCACGTACTCCCCTGCTCAAGAGGCAACACACACACACACACACACACACACACACACACACACACACTTAGCTCTGAACTCAAAGGTGTGCCATTGAGTGGCAGCATAAAAACTTGAATAGTCATACAAGGTTTGAAGAATACATACTTCTAATCAATGGGCCTCAGTCATATTTTGGATTAGCTCTGCAGACAGCAATACTGAAAAGTTTAGAAAGGTTATCCAAATTATATAGAAACCTTCTCATAAAATGCCCTTCTCTTTTCCTCCAAGAGAAGCCTGATATATTAACCCAAAGCCATGAAAAATGGATTCATCTCTTTAGAGTCATCATATAGTGTCTATCTCCAAAAATGCCCTGAAATCTCCTGAATTCAAGTTACTTGAAATTCCAGATCAATTTTGCATTATTTAAAAAAAATATATAGTTCTTCCCCTTCCCTCCCCTCCCATTGAGGACAACATTGGTTTTATTTTTCACTTGCTGTGATTTACTAATGTGATAGCACTTAAATCCGGAGACGTTGCACTTCGATTTTTTCTAATAATAAAATATCACTGTGCATCTAAATTTGAACCCAATCAGTGGCCATCTGGGATTTTACACATGATTTTAATTTGACAATCTTAAATTTGTCATGTACTTTTGGTGTATGATATCAAGAAAAATTACATACACTGTATTAAATACACAATTAAACATTAATGCCCTACAGAGTTTTAGTTTGTGTCCTTTTCATATACGTTGCATATGACAATTCAGTTAATTAGCATTCATAAAACACCTCAGTGGACATCATTAAGAAGGGCTTTTTCAGGGCTTCCCTGGTGGTGCAGTGGTTGAGAGTCCACCTGCCGATGCAGGGGACATGGGATCGTGCCACAGTCCGGGAAGATCCCACATGCCGCAGAGCAGCTGGGCCCGTGAGCCATGGCTGCTGAGCCTGTGCGTCCGGAGCCTGTCCTCCGCAACGGGAGAGGCCACAACAGTGAAAGGCCCGTGTACCACAAAAAAAAAAAAAAAAAAAAAAAAAAAGAAGGGCTTTTTCAGCAATGCACACCTAAAGACAAATGAGACTAGGCTCCCTACGTGAAAAAATGTAAACAGTGTTATCTCTCAGGTTATGAATGCTTTTTATTTACTTTGATTTGTTTAATTATATTCTCCAAAATGAACATCCAAGTTTTTGTAATATGAAAGTAGCAATTAGCTCTTTATAAAGGCTGATTTTTAAATTTGTTCACTCTTTGCACACAGGCATACATACAAAAAGAAGCATCAGAAAGAGTCCCAAAACGTGGTACCTTGTACTTGTAAATTTAGAATAATTTCATCTGATCCCCAGTTGTTATTGGCGATGCAACTGTAATATCCAGAATCTTCCGCCTTCACCGTCCGGATGACGAAGCTGCCGTTGCTGAAGACGCTTCTCCGCCCATCAACCGTTACGAGGCTGGGTGTCCCGTTACTACCTCACGGGAAGAAAAAGGCGCAGATTAAAGAAATTACAATCCAAGTTAGCTGAGGTTGGGGAAAAGCATAAACACTCTTTCTGAAGCAAACAACCCATCTGGAAGGTTATATTGAGGAAGAACTAAACGATGATTATATGACAGAAACAGTCACATAGCTGAGTTGTGTCCTTTGTAAAAAGTGCTGTGTGGAAGCGAGGTCCGTGTGAAGTCCTGGCTACTGGCTGCAAAGGTCAATGCTTGTCGTATCCCAATGGGAATTGCTTCTGTGGGCAGACGTGTCATTTTGACCAGATCAGACAGGGACAACTAAATTTTGGGGTCGCTTGTAGATTCGCTTAAAGTTACAGTTGTTAATGATTTTGACATAAGAAATGAACTGTGGTATGCCAAGAGGGTGATGAGCTGACTTTCGTATAAAGAGAGTTCCCTTGGCGACATCTGTGGTCATCCCCACATCCAGTGGAATGCCACCGGACCTCGGGAGCTTACTTATTTCCTTCGTATTAACTGACTTAAAAGAGATGAGAAAGTGGTCACTGGGCCAAGACCATCATTTCAATAGTTTGTGTCTTTTAAGCATCTTTGTTTGAAAATAGGAACTCTTCCGAAACAATTTTATACCAAATCTCTAGGCTCATCAGTGAATTCCCAGCGCTTTATTTACATCTTAATTTCTGTCTCTGAATAAAGTTACTTAAAAAAGTTACACGAACAGAATCCATCTCGCCCATTTCCTCCCTTCCATCTCATCTGCTGTTGTTGTAATAATTCCTACTGAGCACGGAAAACCAGATTTTATATTAGCTAAGTCTTAATGCATTCCATTTCTTAAAGTTATTTCTCAGAGCATTTGAGTTAGTGTTAATTGGTCCGTTATCTTGGAAGGAGAAGAGATAAGTGCTAATTCTCCAGTCACTTTGGGTACGTTCATCTCAGATATACAGGAGATTTTCATGATAAGGTACAGGAAGCTTCCACGGAGATTACTGGGCTGGCTAGACTATTCTCCTCGGAAGCATTGTCTTATGAATGTAAAGCTCAGAATTTTTAGAGAATTGACAAGATAGATCCGATCCTTTTAGTGTTAAAGCTGAGATTCTTCCGCCATCGCCCTCAACCAGCTTCCTCTCTATCGCAGAAGAGTGGGTAGTTTTCCTGGAGCTTTCAAAAGTGTAAATACACAAAATTAGACCACCAGACTCAGCACGGTGTGCCTGATGTACTGAGGGCATACATTGGGTTACTGGTTACCTGTCTTTCATCCACTTTACCGCAGGAGAAGGGTCCCCAACAGCTTTACAAGGCAAGGCGATGTCTTTCATCCATGGAGTAGTCACCGTGCCACTGAAGGTCAGGATTCGTGCGGGAGCTGAACCACCAAACAGAGCAGAAGCCCAGTAACTACACAGAGTCATCTACACAGAGGCCAAGGCGATCCTCCCCAAGCCAGCAACACCCCAGAAAGGAGAGTGTATCTCTGCCAATCAATGTCACACCTGCCGACACTATTCTTGGTATCAGAGCGCATCTAAGGGATGTTCATTGTATGAACATGCAAACTGCCGAAAACCCCTATTGTAGCATTTTATCCCCTTGTATTGACTAAACCACAAGGACCCCAAATGAAGCACTTGGGGCTTCGTAAGCCCAGCAGCTCCAAGATGTGCTTTCTATGAGCCCAGTTATTTTTCAAAGCGCTTATTAAGCAATTTCTCTCAACACCCAAAACTGCACATTAAAACATACTCGTAATATCTGAGAGAATAGACAAAACAAAACATGAAGTCCCAAGACGGGAAGAAGTAAAACTGTAATGACTTCTATTTATCGATTTTGTGGTACTTTCCCGACTTTATTATATCAGCTCGATCTTCAGCACAAACGTTAAGGAAAACAAACATTTCCAGACTGGCCTCTCTTGAAGAGCCACCATTTGCTTGGGGCAGTGATTCAGATGCTGGAACAGGGGCATCTCCTGGGGACATGGGCCCTGGTACAATCCCAAAGTGGCTGCAGGGCCCAGGAAGTGGAGAGGAAAAAGCCCAGGGCAGCCCCATGTCAGCAGGGGCCTCCTTGGAGACCAGAGGGGCCCTGTACTGACAGGCTCCTAGTGCCACTTTCTTGGGTGAGACACAGAAGCTGACAGAGACGCCAAGATACGAGTCCTCCAGAGGTTGAATGATGTGCCCGGTCTTTGCCTTTCACTGGGACACTGCTTTCTGGGCCACTCTCTAGAAGCTCAGCCCATCTGGATGCACAGACAAGGAGCCCACCGGTGGAAGGCAGCTCCAATCTGATGATGGACCCATAAAGATGGGACCAGTGTTGGCACCCCTGCACCATTTTGGGCTTGAGGGTTGAGACTGGCCAGCAGATGTGGAGAGAAGACTTCTCAGGAGAGTGCTGGGATGCCAGGAAAGGTGGAGTTCCCAGAGCCTGGTCTAGAGCACAAAGCTTTCATCACTGAGGTCTGCCAGACAGCTCTGACTTTTGTTGTTAGAGCAAAAGCCACCCATGTGTCTGAAGCAACGTTCCCTGCCTGCAGGGGAAGCTGCAGCTCTTCCTCCTTAGAGAAGGGTCTTCCGAGGTGGCTCACGGATAGCACCCTTCACCTGGAAATGGAGTATTCCGGGGCAGAGCCCGCTTTATCACTTACTGACTTTTCTGATTTTCTATCACGGTAACAAAAATATCCCGGGCAGGTAGCCTCGGATTTCTGACATTGGAAGTTTGGCATTTTCCCTTTCAAACCCTTCAGACCATCCTTTTATGATGAGGAATATCCTTGCAGCAAAATGGGGGTGATTAGGGAAACCCAGCTAGAGTTGGGGGGCTTTCAAGCTTTCTAACAGCCCCTCCCCCTGTAAGAAATATATTTGCCATTGAATCCCAGAAGCTGCACACCTAATGTGTGTGTAAGTGAAAACACAGGTACGTAGAAAAGTTCCACACATTCATGCGTACTGTGTATGATGCATTCTGATATTTTCTACTTTCTTTTCAAGCCTAGCTAGTCTAGCCCATTTGACTCTATTTCATTTTAGTTCTTTAATATGCTGGCTGTAACGCCTAAACTTAATTCCAGGACTCATGAGTGGTTTTCCACTAGGCTTTTGAAAAACACTGGCTAAAACCACTTCATCTTCAAGCCCAGCACAGCCGCTTTCTAGAATTAATGTCCGTTGGTGGAAGTTGGAATTCACAGGATCCTACTCTGAAATTCTAAGACGAAGCAGACTGGAGCGGGCGAGAGAATTAGCTAGCATCTTTGCTAAAAATGCAGACTCCTACTCTGGCTCTGTGATGCGGCAGACCTTGGGTGGGCTCCGGGGGTCTGTCTTTGAACAAGCACCTCAGGTGATTCTGATGAGAAACCGTAGCCCACGAGCAACCTGGACACCCCTCCCAGCTCCTGTGCTGCTCCAGCCACGGGCCATGTGCTCTGGGTCTGCCGCCCACGCCCCAGCCCCGGCCCTGGGCTCCTTCCCAGGATGCCGTTCCCCCAGGACTGGGTGTGTGGTTTCATTCTGCTGCTCCCTCCACCAAAGCAGCAGCCCCTCTTCCTGAACTTTACCCTGGATTTTTGGACCCCCCAGATCTGCCACGGCTGCCAGCCTGCCTTTATCTTCCGACAACTGCAAAACAAGCGGCACCAGCTTCCTCAGCCTGCGGGTGGCCCCGTCTGTCCAGCTTGGACCTTTTGGCCCTTACGGTTTATGGTTTGCCAGGGTCTGGGGCTCCTGGGTGGTGCCTGCCAGCCGGATGTCTGCTCCACCCCGGAGGTGTTCCCTAGCTCAGCCCCTTTCTGGAAAACCCATGGAGATCAACCCTAACTCTGGGTGAACCCCATTTAAGCATGAGAAGCTGAACATTTCTGGAGAAATCCACGTACCCGGGAACCTGGGAACCCCCGTCGATTTACAGTCACCAACCTCACCTGGCTTCTCCACTCTCCCAGCCAGTGTCAGTTTCGTTAGTAAGTTTCCTCCCGCTTCTCTGCAATGATGACTTCCTGTTGTCCCTTCTTTTCTCAAACTTCTGGTCCTTCCTTCACAGCCCCAAACTGCCTGATACTTGATACAGAAACTGGAAGACCCCAGCCGGGAGCTTCGCATTTCCTGCCCCTGGATCTCAAAACCCCCTTGTGTTTCCTTCTCCAAAGCTCATCCCACGGCCGTTGGCTCCTTGTCTTGTATTACCCACCCCTCCCTGTCCACGGAGTCTTCCCACGGCCACACGGCGTGCTCTGCAGCTGACACGGTAAACCTCAGAAACCAGAGTCTTGCCTGGGGTGAGACCCTGCCCTCGCTCCCGCTTCTCCTTCCTGTCACTTCTTCCTGGTGATGTACGTTTAGAGAATGTTCTGCTCAGTCCCTCTGCTGCCCCACCTCCCATCCACTTTCTCCTGTCACCCGGTCCTCGAGCCCCACCACAAATGCTCTCTGGAAGGTCCCTGAGGTCCCCTGTGTGGCCAGACCCAAGGGCACTGCCAGTCTTGCTTCCCTTGGTCTCCCGGCAGCAGCATCTCTGCCGAATTCCCGACCTCGCCCTCCTGGTCCTGCCCCTGCCTGTCTGGCCTGACACCCTCTTCTTTGCCAGCTCCCGGGCCTCTCCCTCCCCAGTGCAAGCCGACATGTGCTTCCAGCTACCCCTGGACCTGACTCTGCGCCTCCCTCTGTGGTCCAGGTGGGCTCTCCCCAGCCCAGGTGTGAGGGGTGCCTGGGTGCCAACCCCACTCCTTCTCTGCCTCCTGCCAGATGTCTCTGAAGAGTCAGGACTCGCCCAATGGCACAGGATCTCCAGTGGATGGCTCTCAGTCACATCAGACTGGATGTGTCCAAAATGTCCCCACATCCTTTCACCTGCCTCACAAACCCCTTCCTCCACGGTCATCCTCTCCAGTACATGACACCACCACCTACAACAACGCGCGCTAGATTTGCTTGTTCGTTCCGGCTCTCCCCCTGTCCCCCGCATATCGTCCACTGAGTCCCATCACTTCTACACCCAGGACACACCTTTCAGGCCCCTCTGCTACCACGCTAGCCCAGGCCACACTGCCTGGCTGCTCGGGCTCCTGTCTGGCCTCCTGTGTTTCCCACCTTTACCTCCCTGTGATCCACTCAGGATATAGACATCAGCATGGTCTTCAAACACACCTGCCATTAGTTGTCACGAGTACACCTACTGATGGAAGATGTCAGCGATGGAGAAACCTGACGTGAAGTGCACAACTCTATTTACTAGCATCACAATTTCTCCGTAAACCTAAAGCTGTTCTAAGAAGACATCTTAATCCACGTGCACACACAAAGATAGGATCACGTCCCTCCTCTGGCTCAGACTCCACAGTGTCTTTCCATTTTGCTTAGAGTCGAGTCTGAAATCCTTAACACAGCCTTGAAGGCCCAGTCCCGCCAGGCCTTTGCCTTCCCCCCGGCTCTCCTGAGACCACTGCCCCCTCCCCAGACCCACGGGTCCAGCATCCAGACCTCCGACACACGTAACTCTTCCTAGACTGGAGGCCTTTGAACACTGGGACGCATCTTCTTCCCTTGCCACGTAACTGCATTTACTTGTCCTTGGGTGGCCAAGGCTCTAAGTGGGGTCTGTTCCAAAGTGGGTTCTCTAAAGCATTTATTGACGTTTGCAATTATACATGTATATTTGTGTTGCTTTGTTGATTGTGTCCCCACCCGATTTTGAGCTCCACGAGGGCAGAGAGTAAACACGTCTCTTCTAATCCTTAGAAGAGACTCCTGTGTGCTCACCGCACACTGTTTCCTTTTCATTCTGGACATTCAGCCTGGCTTCATCTCCAAGCCGTGCTCTGAAATTAGGTGCGACCCATGTTTCATTCTATACAATGGAATATGGGTAAAAATGAAGTAAACACGTCCACATCTGGCCGGTGAAAACCTTCTTTATGAGACTCCATGCTCTCTTTCTCCATCTACATGGCTGGAAATAAAGGACCCAGGATCTCAAATCACAAGGTGGAAGAGGCCAGGATCCCTGAGTCACCATGTGGAATGAGCCACCCAGGAAAGCCACCCAGTCCAGAAACATCTGTTTTGGTCTGGGTTATCAGGTTAAGTCACTGACACTTACAGGATTTTTTGCTACAGCAGTCAGGCTCCCTTGACAAAATCACCCCTGTACTGCTAGCATAATGCCTGACATAGACTAAGCGCTCAAAATGATTTATTAAATGACCAAATGGCACCCACTACCCCCAGACAAGTCCTATTCCCGTGGAAGTAGCCACTTTCCAGTTGTTTGCCCTCTACCTTAGCCAAGCCATTCCTGGCTGGGTCTGGAGACGTCACATTGAATGAACAAGAGTACAGAAGAGGTGAGGCTATCTCTAACCCTACATCATATGTTGCATTTCTTTGTTTTAAATCCCACAGTCCTGATGCCCTTTGATAATCACTGTTTTCTAAGCGTTAGAAAGTGTATGTTGGGGGTGGCTGGATATTATGATCAAACAGTACAAGAGACAAAAAAAATCCACCATTTATATTCCTCACCAACAATACACTTATTTCCTATTTGAACGTATGTTCACAATGTGACACCACTCTCTTTTTCCTTCACCACTTTATTCTGCCTCTTTCTTAGCTGTCACATTACCAGCACGTTATCAAGCACTCTTAGAGGGCAAGTTGGAATCTTGGAATGTTTATTTTCTCTTTCAGGCACGTAGAAGCCTTATGAGTAATAAACTGCCAATGTGGCGTATTCCCAAACCCGGGACAACTCCTATCGGCCTGGAATTGTGAGGTAAATGCATTTATTCATGACAAGGGCGAATTTAGGGGGACTCTAACCGCCACATGGTAGCAATGACCAGAAGTAGAATAAGTGGAATAATTCTGTGTCTATACGTGCTTTTTAGGGCCAGATTTAACATTTCAACGTGAAGATATTATATTCACTTTTAGGAACTTTTTCTTCCTAAGACAAACGTCCTTTTGTTCCTTAAGGTCTTTGTATACAGCATTCCATCAATAGAAGAAGAACTAATGATTGTCTTACATTCATAGGGCTCTAAATTCCATAGACCAAAACATAGACATTTCTCTTTAAGAAGCACCAGACCTGATTTTGAAGATACTAGAACTTGCTTGGGAAGCTGTTATGCAGTGATTTTCACCTACCCAAAGGGGTGAATGGGGGCTCTTTTTCCTAATTTCCCTCAAGGCACTGGAAGTTGTAAAGCCACTCATCCTTAGGAGGATGCTTTCCTGATTTGCACAAAAGCCCAGTGCCAGCTAGCAGCAAATCTATTTCTTGGGCTGAAATGTGATAACACATGGTATTCTGGTTTACTTGATCTTTAGGGCATTTTAAGCGTTATTTCAGAGAGAATAGTGACTTAAAACCAGTCGAACAGTCACAGGCAATGAGGCCCTTGCCATAATGGGTGGTATACCTTTAGCTGCTGGCTCCACTGTGATGATTTCACTGCTGTTGCCTCTCCCGGCTGAGGTCACGGCCACCACCCAGACGCTGTACTGCCGATTCCGACTCAGGTTAGGAATTCTGTAGGAAAATGAGTCAGGAGAGGCTTCAAACTCGCTGATCACCTGTGAGAGGAGACATAAATGTTCCCACATTCAAGGAGGCCAATGGCACAAATGGATCTCCTAAAGGAATGCTTATTAACACATTATCTGTTATAAGAAACAAAAGCCACCTCTCATCCCTCTCTAAAAGGCTGGATCTGCAATATCTACATAGTCTGAATTTGTCTATGCAGCAGCTATGACAGCCACCAATGAGTAATTTAACCCTTTACATTATGGGTCATGGCACGGCTGTTTTGTGCTGGGGTGGAATAACAAGAACCAGATGGACCATTCTACCCGAGACAACCAAAGAACACACAAAATATAGGAAACAACTTCAAAGGCATTGCACATCAGGTAATGAAGGAGAGTGATCATCTCCCTGAAATATGGGAAATAAATGAGGTGAGGCCAACAGTTGCAGGGTTGCTACATTTTTGTGAGAGTTGCCAGGCCATGGCACAGAGAAGGGAACCCAGGAAGAGTCCAGCAGCCTCCCTGAGTCAAGGAGACAGAGCTGAGAGCCTGGAAGGGGGCTGGAGTCCCCAAGACAGAGCACCGGGAAGACAGCTACATGGAGAATCTGAAGAGAGTCCCACTGGGTCTTCAGCTGAGCAGATGTGTGCATGAGGAGAAACTATCTGAGGCCAGGGAAAGAATCACCTGAAAGGATTGGACGTCCCGGTGCTCAGCTTTCACGCAGGGCTGGGAATAGTGCCTGCTCCCACCAGCCAGACTGGAAGCCCTCGAGATCCATGGGACCATTGGACATAGTGCCTAAGGGTCTTACCTTGGTGGTGGGGAATAATTAGCCCTAGACTGAACACCATACTGGTATCGCCTAACAAATATTAAACGCAAGATTCATAAAGATCAAACTGTCATCAAGGAACTGAACTGCATCTAAGAATAAAAGTCAAAAATTTTACAGGAATAAAAATATCCAGTACCCTGTAAGGTAAAAGTCACAATGTTTGGCATTCAATAAAAATTTTCTAGATATGAATAACCCAACTATCTAGCAACTTGTGAACAGATAAAATGTTTTGCATCCAAACAATGGAGGATTATTCAGCAATAGAAAAAATGAAGTACCAATACATGCTTAACTTGGATGGGTCTTGAAAACATTATACTAAGTGAAAGAAGCCAATCACAAGAAACTATACACTTATGGTTACCTTGTATGAAATGTCCAGAATAGGCAAATCCCCAGAGACAGAAAGTAGATTAGTGGTTGCCAGGGGCAGGGTGGGAGAGAGGAGGACCGGGGATAGATTGCTATTGGGTATGGGTTTTTCTGGGGGGGATTATGAATGTTCTAAAATTAGATAATGATGGGGATCGTGCAACTCTCTGAATATTCTAAAAGCCACTGAATTGTATACTCTCAAAGCATGAATTTCATGGTATGTGAATTATAACTCATAAAAGCTATTATAATGGATGGAGCTAGAGATTATCATACTAAGTGAAGTAAGTCAGAAAGAGAAAGACAAATACCATATGATTGATATCATATGTGGAATCTAAAAATAGGACACATGTGAACTTATCTATGAAACAGACTCACAGACATAGAGAACAGATTTGGTGGTTGCCAAGGGAGAGGGGTGTGGGGGAGGGATGGATTGGGAGTTGGGGATTAGCAGATGCAAACTAGTATATATAGAATGGATAAACGAAAAGGGAACTATATTCAATATCCTGTGATAAACCATAATGGAAAAGAATATGAAAAATAATATATATATGTATAACTGAATCACTTTGCTGTACAGCAGAAATTAACACCTTTTTTAACATCTTTATTGGAGTATAATTGCTTTACACTGTTGTGTTAGTTCCTGTTGTATAACAAAATGAATCAGCTATACATATACATATATCCCCACATCCCCTCCCTCTTGCGTCTCCCTCCCACCCTCCCTGTCCCACCCCTCTAGGTGGACACAAAGCACCGAGCTGATCTCCCTGTGCTATGTGGCTGCTTCCCACTAGCTATCTCTTTTACATTTGGTAGTGTATATATGTCCATGCCACTCTCTCACTTCGTCCCAGCTTACCCTTCCCCCCTTCCCCCCATCCCCGTGTCCTCAAGTCCATTCTCTATGTCTGCGTCTTTATTCCTCCCTGCCCCTAGGTTCTTCAGAACCTTTTTTTTGTTTAGATTCCATATATGTTAGCATATGGTATTTGTTTTTCTCTTTCTGACTTACTTCACTCTGTACTACCATATGACCCAGCAAACACAACACTTTAAATCAACTATACTTCAATAAAATAAATTTTTAAAAAGCTGCTATAAAAAATTCCACAAGGATGATTATAATTTTTGTGAATTTCTGTTTGAATAATAGTAATAATAATAATAATAATAATAATAATAATAAAAATAAATCCCACAAGGACTCAGAGGCAAAAAAAAAAAAAAATCCAGAAATGCAAAGAAACAAATAAGAAAAAAGGACTCGTGAAAAAAATAAAATTTAATCAATCAAAATTGACCCATAGGGCTTCCCTGGTGGCGCAGTGGTTGAGAGTCCACCTGCCAATGCAGGGGACGCGGGTTCGTGCCCCGGTCCAGGAAGATCCCACATGCCGCGGAGTGGCTGGGCCCGTGAGCCATGCCGCTGAGCCTGCGTGTCTGGAGCCTGTGCTCTGCAACAGGAGAGGCCACAGCAGTGAGAGGCCCACGTACCACCAAAAAAAAAAAAAAAAAAAAAAATTGACCCATAATTGACACAGATATTAGATTTAGCAGACAAGGGCATTAAAACTGTTATTATAATTGTATTATAACCAGATATTAAAAAATCTAAATAGATACATGAATGATATAAAAAGACCTAAGTCAAACTTGAGATGAAATTACAATATGTGAGATGAAAAATACACTGGATTAGATTATTAGCAGATGAGATCTTGCAGAAAAAAAAAAGGTTAGTGAACTTGAAGATATATTAATAGGTGGAACACAGAGATAAAAGAGAATACAAAATTTAACACAGCATTCGTGAGCTACGGAACAACATCAAGCAGCTTAACATACGTGTAATTGGAATCACTAAAAGAGGCAGGATAGAAAAAACATTTGAAGAAATAGTGGCTGAAAATTTTCCAAATTTGATGAAAACTATAAACCCAGAAAACCAAAAATCTCAATAAAACCCAGCCACAAAAATATGAAGAAAACCACACCAAAGCACATCATAATCAAATTGCTCAAAACCAGTGATAGGGAGAAAATCTTACAAGTAGCCAGAGAAAAGACATATTATATATGCAGGCACAAAAATAAAGATGTCTCAGACTTCTTGTCAAAAACAATCCAAGTGCTATAGTCTGAATGTCCCCCCTAAATTCATATACTGAAACCACACTCCCAAGGTGTGGCTTTTGGGAGGTGAAGGGCACCCATGGGATCAGTGCCCTTATAAAAGAGGCCCAAGAGACCTCCCTTGCCCCCTTCTGCCATGTAAGGATACAATGAGGAATCTGCAACTGGGAAGAGGGCTCTTACCTACCATGATGGTACCATAATCTCAGATTTCTAGCCTTCAGAACTGTGAGAAATAAGCCTCTGTTGCTTAAAAGCACCCAATCTATGGCATTTTTGTCATAACAGCCCATGCTGACTAAGACACCAAGTAGGAAGACAGTGGAACAACAGTTTCAAAGTTTTGAAAGAAAAAAGTCAACCTAGAATTCTACATTCAACAAACATATTTTAAAATGAAAGAGAGTAAAAGACTTTTTCAAATATAGAAAAAGCTGAAAGAATTAATCATCGGCAGAGCCACACTACAAGAAATGTTAAAGAAAGTTCTTCAGGCAGAAGAAAAATGATACCAGGTAGAAATATAAGCTTACACAAAGGAATGTAACATACCAGAAATGGTAACAATGTAAATAAATACATATGATCTTTTATTATTTACATCTCATTAAAAGATAATTGATAATTAAAAGATAATAAAAATATAGTGTGGGGTCCATAAAATATATAAAAGTAAAATATATGAAAACAATTGCACAAATATTAGGAAGGGAAAAAAAATGGAAGCATGGTACTGTAAGGCTCTCAAACTGTATGTGAAGTACATAATATCACTTGAATGTAGAATGAAAAGGGATATGCATTAATCCCAAAGAAACCACTAAAGTTACAAAATAAGAGTAAAATAAAACTAATGAGACAACAGAAAATAAAATAGAATTATAAAAAATATTCAGTTGATCCAAAGAAGTCTAAAAAGGAGTAAGGAGGAAACAAATAGGACAATAAAAAAGTAGCAAGATTATAGATTTAAACCTACATCGATATACCTATAATTATTTTAAGTGTAAATGATCTAAAATCCTAATTAAAAGCAGAGATTTTGAGACTGGATATAAAAGTAATACCTAACTATATGCTGCCAACAAAAAATGCTTTTCAAATATAAAAATACAAGTAGGTCAAAAATAAAAGGACAGAAAATCTATCCCAGGCTAACACCAATCAAAAGAAAGTTGCAATGGCTATATTAGTATCAGACAAAGTAGATTTATGGGCAGAGAATATTACCAGTGATAAAGAAAGTAATTTTATAATGATAAAGGGATCAATTCATCAAGAGGACACAACAATCCTAAACATCTCTGAACTTAATAACAAAATAGCAGTCCAGGCAGACAAACACAGAAATTAGTACTGAGAAATGAGGTGCTGCTGTAATAAATACCTAAACATGTGGAAGTGGCTTTGAAATGGGTAGAGGCTGGAGGAGTTTTGAGGCTGATGATAGAACAAGCTGAGATTGCCATGAGGTGTTCGCCAAAGGTGATTCTGGTGAGAGCTCAGAAAGAAAAGAGGAGAGCTGAGGGAAAAGTCTCAGTCTTCTTAGAGAATACGCAAATAATAATGAGCAGAATGCTGGTAGAAATGCGGATGGTAAAGGCCATTTTAGTGAGGTCTCAGATGGAAATCAGGAACATGTTATTGGACAATGGAGAAAAGGCAATCCTTGTTACAAAGTGGCAAAGAACCTGGCTGAATTGTGGTCATGTTCTAGTATTTTGTGGAAGGTAGAACCTGCAAGTGATGAAATTGGATGTTTAGCAGAGGAGATGTCTTAACAAAGTGTTGGTTCCTACTGACAGTGGTAGTAAAGTTGAGAAGAGAGACATAAATTGAAGAAGGAATTGGTAACCCAAAAGGAACTAGAACTTAAAGATCTGGAAAATTCTCAGCCTATCCATATTGTAGGGAAACTAAAGTCCAGAGTAACTGACTCACTGAGGTCACTGTGCCAGACAAGGGTGATCAGAGACTCAAGCTCAGGGCTTCTGATTCAAGTCCAATGCTGCTTCCTCACACCCCATGCTGCCAATTGCAAGCAATCAAACACGTGAAGAGCTTACTTTTACCCTTGTGAGCTGTAAAGTAAACCTCATGTAGGTCACGAGGCTGCATAAGCTGCAGCCCCAGCTCTGCAATTAAACAGGGGACACAAGTGTTAATATACCTCCACATTGTCATAAAACCTATGCTCTCTCAACAAAATATAATATCAGAGAATTTCCCATTGTCAAATATTTAACATACAGATACCTAGTGCAGATGATTAAAGGGAGACTATGGGACCCTTGCACAGAGTGCTCAGATGTGCATACGTGCTAGGGTGCATCTGTGCATCTGTACTCCACTTGCCCCACTTTAGCCACCCAACCCCCATCCCCTTATGCATACCAGCCTGACTCCGCGATAGAAAATCATGGGGAACATTAATTCCTTTAGAAGTTCAGAGGGAATTTGACTTGTTTCCTGGAAAACCAAGAAGACAATCCCAAGACTATGTGTACTTGTGTTCTGTAATGTTCGAAGGCAATGTTGTTGCCAAATTAATTTTACAAAGCTTATGATGTGCAAATTATAACAATTGCGCTTACTGAACATTCAGCTTCAACAGAGCTTTAAAATATATTTACAAAATTTTCCATGAAGAGTGCAGAGTCCTTAGTTAAAGCTCAATCACTATCCTGTCTATAAGCTACAATTGGCCCTTATTTAGTTAGTTTTTACCTGAAACATACCTGAAAATTACCTGAAGCATAGCTAAAATCAATAAAACTATGATTTCTTATGCAACAATATCTGTTTCACCATTTACAGAGAAGACTAACCAAAAGTTGAAGTAAAAGAGGTTTATTTATAAAAACTTCCCCCAGTTGGAATGACCTTTCTCTAAGGATTAGGATAGAAAATTAGAGTCAAGCTATTCAGGGGTTCCTACTGGTTATTTGGGAAAATTGGTTGCACTGGTGCTGCCACTATGCTCCCCTGATGACTGCCATAAAATTGGGCACCAGTTTTTTGGTCTCAGTAGCAGGGCAAGAAGAAAATTGACTGAACAATTTAAATAATTGAAGAGTTGATTCGTTTTCTTTGTTATATATGTAACTGGATATTAAATGTGACTTTTCCTGTTATCATGAAGTTTTAGCAGTGTCCTTAAGAGGTGAGAATAGTCCCAAAGATGCCAGTACTTTCTTTCCTTACAAAAATGTGAGACCACCTATGCAGGGATTTCTGATTCTAATGTTCCGACCGTCACTTATCTCTGGGTCCCGTAAGAAGCTGAGTCAAGAATAGGATATTTTTGTTGAGAGATGTCTGTGTACATTCCCACCTATGGGCGGTAGGGGCCTTTGAACTCACCGTAGAGAGAGGTGAGTCACATTTGAGAAGGTTAAAGGCTAGCCCTGCTCAGGAAAGCAGAGAAGGCTGTGCTAGGACTAGCTGTCACTTGCAGGTGCTTGGTTAAGGATGCTCACACGTGGACGCTGTGAGGGAGAGCAAGGCTAGCTGTCTCCAGAGGGATGCCCACAGGTATGAGATGTCTCCAATAGAGGGGGGTACTGAAAATTATATAATATTTATTTTAAACAGCATTACTTATCCATAGATGGTGCAAAATTCAACCACTGCTAACAAATTCAAGAGGTGGCAACAGGTAAGAGAAAAAGAGCTAAATGGGAAAAAGGTTAATCAGAAACCCATTCAGGGTAGTGAAGCAAATCTATTTGTTTAAGCCCTTCTCAATGCTCAGCCAAACATGTTTGTTCTGGGAAAGAGGGAGGATGAGTATTACTTCCTTATGGAACATTTTCCTTAAAATTTTATATGATGTATAATAGCATTGATTATATTTACATTTCCTTAATTTTCTTTTTATTGGATACCAGATTTTCCAACACAAGGATTGAATCATGTTTAAACTGACTTGCCAATTTCTACCTGCATTCCATTGTGTGATATTACCTCCCCAATACTGGGAATCCTCAGTGAGAGGGATTGATTTTACTTCTGGATTTTTCCTGATACTTCAGCTAGGCTGATCCTTCAAAGGCTTTGAAGCATTAAATGAGCATGGAGGGATAGAATGGAAAATAGAATAGAAAATAACAAAGCAGAGCTACACTCTAAGGGCAACAAGATAGGAAATGGTAGCATAAAGAAAGACAAACTCCCAGTGTAGTTTCTCAGGGATGAATGAATCAAATTTGTCAAAAGGAGAAATTTATGGGGAGGGGGAGAAAGACACTTTTCTCTATATTTAAATATCTAAATATTTAATTTTCTTCTGGTAGATCTTTAACTCTCTAGTCTCATCATTTTCAGAGTCAGGACAGAGATATTAGCCATTCTAGAAGATTTTATTATTCCT
Organism: Pseudorca crassidens; assembly: GCF_039906515.1. NCBI lineage: Eukaryota > Metazoa > Chordata > Mammalia > Artiodactyla > Delphinidae > Pseudorca > Pseudorca crassidens. The sequence continues at coordinate 144,028,512 of NC_090300.1, forward strand.
ACAATATGAATTAAGCTTGAATGGATTACTATAGTTGGGCTAAACCTTTGTTTTAAGGGAAGGCTTGTGTTACTTCATGACCTGTGGGAATACAAAACCAAGCAACATGAAGAAAGCTCTGATGCCAGGTATATGACTTGTGTATGCTTGGTTCTTGATGGGAAATTCTGCCCCACAGCTCATTTCTAATTCTGGTCAGTGCCAGCATGATGGAGCAGACAGGGCATTTGTGGATTGGGGTGGCCAATGTTCTGCGCCCATCATAAATTCCTGTTAGCCATTTGAGAAAAGGTTGTTCATTCTCATCTAAAAAGTATTTAAACATGCTGATTCTATCAGAATCCAGAGTTAACTGACATTGATTGTTAATTAATCACTCTTCAGTTGCAATCCTCCAAGTGGCAGCCGAGTTATGTATTTCTTGGTCCATCAGAGATTGTTGAATAAGAAGAACAGGGTTGTTCTCTTTAGCTGGTGTCACGGAACAGGGACAGTCCATAGTTTTCTTGAGGAAAGACTTCAGTATTCTTTCAAGACACACACTTAAATTATAAAATGTGTAAGTAGTTTATCTATTGAGCTAAATATCGTACTTCAAATCAAATGTTCATGGGTCTTTGCTCTGGGAGGTAGTTGGGGTATTGCCAACACCATTGCACTGGAAGTGTGGAGGCTGATGTGATTAGAAATATGTGTACGATGAGGCTTGACACCAGGTACAGGACATCTGGGGCCAGTCATACAAGCTCGCTGGACTACAGATCTTTCCTTTGGGCTGTGCAGATGCTCTTAATACCATGCCTAGTAATAATAAAAGCTCATAAATAGTTGCTGAGTTTGAATTCATAGACATTTATTGAATTCAATTCCATTGTATAGATTATAAGGTAAGTTTGCTCGTCAAGGAAGGAGTTATAACCATGGTTTGGCAAACGGAGGAAAAATTAAAATAAGGCAACTGACAAATTCCTACTAAAATCTAGAAATAAAATCATTTGAATTCCCTTCCTAAAACTATCCCTGTCATAGCCAAGGACATGAATTCACATTTGTAAAATGCCTAGGAAAATAAATGGGAACTTCATGCATTTGTTTTAAAAAAAATTTATAGCAAGTTTTTACAAGGCTTCTGACATGCTTGCCTCCCTAAAATTGTACCCAGAGTGGAAAATACAGCTAACGATATTCACCTTTCGACACCCAAGCCAGAGAGCTCACATTTCCAGTGTTCTGCCTTTCTGTGTTATGGCTTTAGGTCTGGGGGGTGGAGTCATGCATTTCTGAGGAACTCAATAGTATCCTCCTCAAAATGATGTGAAGGTTGCTTAGGTTAGTCTTATCCTAGTGCTTTAATATCACCCCATGAAAAGGCGAGGAACAGCATCTTCCAGTCCTACTTTCACTCCAGAATTATTGTCTTGGGATGCTGGTGTATTGTTTTTCCTTTCATGCCTAAGATACTTTTTAACCAGTAAATAAGATAAAATTAGCCACAATGAGCTACTTTAAATGCTCTTTAGTAATTTCTATAAAACTGGATGTTTACCCAATAGTGGCTGAATCCATTTTCAAATCTCTTACACTATTTAGCTGAACAGATGGACTTGTAAAGCCTTCTTTAATCCCCTCAATCAGGTGTTATATTTTCCCTTTGTTTATATGTCCCTTAGGGTCCTTATCATTATTGCCCTTTGGATTAGTCTCCATGTAATCGTTTTTTTCTCATTTCTTTTCTGTGGTTGATTTCTAATTACATGCCTGTGTGGTCAGAAAAGATGTTTGAAATAATTCCCATACTCTTAAATATGTTGAGGCTTGCTTTGTGTCCTAGTATGGGGTCAATCCTAGAGTGCCCTTTGGATTATAATCTTGTATGTTCTTACCATCACTCCCCCATGGATGCTTCAGGCTCTCTGAGTGGGCCTTGCCTCACCCTCCGCCCTCCACTTATCCCCCAGGGATCCTAGGCTAGAACGTTGCAGGGTCGGGACCCACTAACCACTCTTTGGAATGGACTGAGGAAATGTCTGTTGTCTTAGTGACTTTAATAATGACCTATAATTTATTTGAGCACAACAGAAAAATGCGTGTAGAGGATGACTATGGAGTCACAGGCTGCTCAGATCAAATTATTCAGCATTTCTGATGGATATAAACAGAATTCCACTTTAAAAAATTTCAAGTAAGTTTTTAATGAAACACTAATTCTATCAAAGAAATATGGTACTTGAAAAAGTTTTAACATCTAATTATTAACATACTATTTTTTTAAAAAAATTGAATGCTATGATTTCAGAGATAGAATGTTCACAGCAGTGATTAAAAAAACCTCCAAAGCAGAATAAACAAAATGATAGCTCTTTTAATTATAGGGCAATGACTCTTTCAGAGCATGTAAAATCTTTCTGTTTAGTGGCAGAGAAGGAGCCTCAGTTACATGAAGAATAAACAGTTAGCTGGATCAATTTAAGATTTACCTCTTTTAAGATTTCTATGTATAATACATTTTGATCTGATTTCCATTTTATTTCATTATTTTCATCTCTAGAAGAAGATAATACAGCACAAAGATCTTCCTAATGAATAGACTAAGATGGCCAGCTCTCATAGAAATAATAGCATATTAAAGCTACTTGTTTTATCTTAGTCAATTTTGGTGGTTTCCTCTGTACTTTACCAAGATCACTCTATCGGCTATTATATAAATGGCTATGGGCTACTTTTAAGAAAGACTTCCAAATATAAAATATTTTAATTTGGGTCTCCCAAATATAAAAATTATTGTTATAATGTTCTGCAAGTGAATTAAAGTTGATATGCAGAAAAGGCATGAAAGAAACTAGTTTCTCCATGCTATTGTTTAGAATCAGGGCATTGTCCCAATAGACAGACTGACATTACAGGATGCTTATATTTTCCACTCTCTTTCAAACAAAATCACCTCCATTTAGCACAGTTTTGTCTTATCCTTTCCCTGTTGTCATACCATCTGCCATACAAATGATCTCTCTGTAAAAAGGCTTTATTAATTTAACTTGATTGCTATCAGCTATTCAACAAATTTTGCACAAAAGAACTGGTTAGCATTACATAACTTCTCACAATATAAGAAAGAAATTGTGAGAAAGGCTGTTCTAGGTAATAAATGTAATAGAGGTATAATATATAGTTTTGGGAAAAAAATAGCTATTCTTACTTCTTAATTGAAAACGATCTGAAGCCATTTATTTCCTTAAATAGTACCCCATGTCTGTATCAGACCAAGTCAAAAAGATGATATGTTTTCAAAGCTGGACTCTTCCAAAAACTCCAAAAGCTAGTTGATCAAAAGGGCATTTTTGGGCTTCCCTGGTGGCGCAGTGGTTGAGAGTCCGCCTGCCGATGCAGGGGACACGGGTTCGTGCCCCGGTCCGGGAGGATCCCACATGCCGCGGAGCGGCTAGGCCTGTGAGCCATGGCTGCTGAGCCTGCGCGTCCAGAGCCTGTGCTCTGCAACGGGAGAGGCCACAACAGTGAGAGACCCGCGTATTCCAAAAAAAAAAAAAAAAAAAGGGCATTTTCATCTGTGGCTACTTTGGAAGCAGTGGAGAAGTTTACACCGCTGTCTAGTCAGAATGAATGGCAGTTCAAAGCCAAGTTGAGCAGGCAATCTTGTGAGACTGGGCTTGAAGGGTGATTTTTAGGGCTTGTTTCTGTACAGAAATTCCATTTGAATAAATGATTCTGCTTCCCTTTGTTCAATAAAGTCCAAAATCGGGCTCAGGATTTTAAAGGCCAAGCTTTCTCCCAACCTTAGCATAGGGGTCACCTGCATTTTGACCTATTATAGCAACTGGACAGCTTCACTTTATGCCCAATGATACTGAAGCACCACAGATGATGATTTAAAAAAAATTAAAATATGGACTTAACAGAAATATTGAGCAGTTATTGGCTGGTTCATTGAGGATAGATAAAGAACTAGATTATTGTTCTTCATCTTTTTAAAGAACTAGATTATAAAAGATAGCATGTACTTCCCCTCACTCCCCCAAAGAGTTGGAGTCTAATAAATATATGTAAATTGCAGCACAAAAAATTTAAAGCAGATTTAGAACATATTTCATCAGAACTGGCCATGAAATACTGAGATATTTCTAAGGAAGTTCAAGAATATATTGATACTTCCCCAGAAATTTTATAAAACCAGAGTTGGTTTTCATATGCTTAGCTGTAGGTCTGTCTCAAGGAAACTTTTCTAGATTTCTCCCAGTCATATGATACGATGCTGAGTGCTAGAGTAGAGCTCAGTTAATCTCAAGAGCATAGAGAGCCTAATGCATGCCTGTCACACAGAGGTGCCCAAAAAAGATCTGCTGACATGTGATTAATTGCGTATATGTATGTGAAACATGACTGTGTATTCTTTGGATGACTTTTGGCAACTCCATAATTTACAGCTTTGCCATTACAGAATAAAGAGGTCCAGCAATAAGTCATTTAGCTGGAACTGTGGCAGAATGATTTCCATGTCAGTGATTCAAAAGCACAGGCATTTTATCTAAATCCTTAGGGGATGGAAAGCATCCCAAAGTATATAACACACTTTTCTTGCCTTATTAAGTAGAAACTTCATTATACAGTTTAACCTCTATTGGTTGACTCATAGCCATCATCCATAAAATTTAATTCAATATAGCATTTGCTGAACATCTACTATGTCACCATAATACCGGGGTTTCCAAAGGTATAATAGTAACTAACTGTGGTTCATGTACTTAAGAAACTGACGTGCCACTGCGGGGGCTCAGCTATGCCCCCCTCCAAAAGTGATGCAAGAGATTATGGTTACATCAAAGAGAGGTTAAAAATCAGTGCTGGGGATGCTGAGGCGAGATGGGGCCAGCTTCCCCGGGGAAGGCAGTAGGCTGTTAGGGTGAAGAGCCTGGTTCCTGAGCTCAGACCCCTGTGGGCTACAGACCCTGTCTTTACCTTGCTAAGCTGCGTGGTCCTGGGCAGGCTGCACAGTCTCCATGTCAGCACCAGTACAGAGAAGAGAATAAAAACAACCCCTCTTGCATAAGGTAATCATCAGAATTAACTGATGAAAGCAGTATTTTTAAAAATGTGGTCCATAGAAGCAATTTAGTGGGCCTGGAAATCATTTAAAAAATAAAAGAAGAGAAAAAAATCCAATATAACAGAAAATATCAGAGTGCATCATGTGTAGTAAGTGAAGTTTTGTTTACAAGGCTTTTGCTGTGTGTGTGTACTGGAGTGTGATCATGAAATATATTTCCAATTGTGAGTCATGAAAAAACAAGTTTGGAAACTATAAGCATAAAGCATTTAACACAGAGCAGCTAGAATATGGCAAGTGCTCAACAATGTTAGAATAAATAAGTTGAGCCTTAAGAATAAACATTATTACATGGGAGGATGAGAGGGAAAAGACAAGGAGGAGGAGGACCTAATACACACACACAATACACACACACAACACACACACACACAGGAGACACAGTGTGGCTTAGATTTTGGATGGAGGAAGGTTAGTAGAATAGGAGACAGCCATTGGAGCTGGGTTATGGAAATCTGCACAGGTCATCTTGAGAATTCTGAACATTTTTTAGGTAAAAAGGGAGAAGTTATCCAAGAAATTTGCACAAGGGCATGACATGATCGGACAAAGAATTTGGAAGAATAATTATGACAGTGATGCAGACAGTGGAAGGGAATGGATATGGGTAGTTTGGTTTCCCAAGCAAGGACTTGAACCAAGGCAACGGTGGTGGGAGTGAAAGGAAGGGAGAGGATTAGAAAGATGTTGTGGAGAAAGACTCTTCATGACACAATGTCACTCTGCAGGTGCTATTTCCCTTGGTCATAAAACCCTCTCATCAGGTACAATTCTTCCCCTCCTGCAAGCCAGGGCTGTATATATGTCCTAAGTAACAGTCTCTGACCTGATTATTTGAGTAACACCCTCCTACCTGACTCCTGTGTCATCCAGTGCTGTCCATGCCACTGTTGTGTCATTTGCCATGCCACACAGAGCAGTGACCATCTCTAGTATTTTCTGCCCTCCCTAGAACTAGGAACTTCTCAAAGAAAGACACTCTATCCTTTGTCATTGCAGTCCCTTGGTTATATTAGAGTTGTTCTCCAAACATTCTGGTTTGCCTGTTTTCTCAGTATGTGTTCAGATTGTATTCCTGGTTCCCTTGTGGTTGAGTGAGGCTATGTGATGGATTCTAGCCATTGATTTGTGCTGGAGCATTTAATGCCTATGTCAGACTCTCCAGAGATTTATTTCCCTCTGCCATAAAACCCATATGGGTCCTTCCTGGAGTGAAGATAACATGGATCAGAGCTACCACCAACTCACAATGAACATGAATGTGAAAGAAAAATAAAGCTGTTATTGGTGGAAATTATTGATATTTTTAGGCATGCTTGTTACACAGCATAACTCAGCTTCTCCTGACTAATACACCTCCAACTCTGGCTCAGCCCTTGGCACAAGGTAGCCCTCTACAGAAATTTGCTGGGTAAATGAAGAAATGATTTGGAAACAAATCAGATAATGAGTGGAAAGGGAGAACAGGAGTCAAAGTTAATCTAAGGCTTAGCTTTGTCTAAGGTAATGATTAGCTTAGTCAAAGGTAATGATTAGCTTAGTTGAGAAACAGGAACAGAAGGGGGGGGCAAGAATGAATTTGGTTCTGGACATGTTGGATGTGGTGGGGTCTCCAAGAAGACATGGATAGTAGGAAGTTGACAATATAGGACTGATTGGTTCTCTAAGATTGTCAGGGTTAGAGATAAACATTTTGAACCCCTTAACTTCAGATGATGGTTAAATTATGAGAATAGATTCAATTATTCAGGGAGATAGTAAAGAATATGAAAAGAAGGTAGAGTATTGAAAAATGCCTACCTTTAAGGGTGGGGTGTTGAGGGAGAGGGAGAACAAAGGAGAAAGAATAAAAGGATAATGGAAGCTAAGAAAAACAAATTTTAAAAACAAATAACTATATAATAGCTTGTGATGCTACAACTTAAAATAGGAAGAGCATTACTTCTTCCTAAGAGGCAATGGAATTTTACAACCAGGAGGCCCATGGTTACTTCTGAGAGAGGAACAATCAATATTATGATGAGCATCATTATAAATTCAGGTGGTCACATTAGATACTACTTCCCTGATTCTGTTATTGCACCATTTTTTGACTTGAGATTCCTGAATATTTGTGGTTCTCTAAAGCCACTCTGTCTTGTCCTCAGCCCCACTATAGCTTTAGGGAATGCAGTCTAGGGAGGGTTGGGAGGCAAACACACACCTGCTACCTTGGCTTGAATGTTGTCTGGACCTGGTAGAGGCTACTTTCTTTGCTTCCTAGAAGACTTGCTTAATTCTGAGTTGTGGGCTCCACTGTGGAGAGGTAGTTGCTATGAGTCTCATTTGCTCATTCAGCAGCATCTACTGGGCTCTACTTTGTGCAGGAACTGGCTAACATTATCTTCTGAAACTGGACTAACTGAGGTGGATCATAGCTCACTGATATAATTTTTTAGACCTTCTGATTTTTATTCTTCATTAATGAGAAGTTTGTGCTATCTAATTTCACATTTCTATGTCCACCAGCTTAGCCTTGGAGAACAGACAATTTCTACCTCCTAGTGCTTATGTAATATATAACATTTTTCACAGTCTGCTTTTAAGTAGGGAGGGTCGTTAGAGAGGAAATCCAGGTTAACTACTTTCTACCTGGGACCTTACAAGGCTAGCTCATTACTTTGGATTTCCATTGCTTCTCATAGTGTATGAATTGATCATCCAAACCATTATATACTAAAAGTAATAGCCATGGTTCCAAAAATTATATGATGAATTCCTTAATCAAACAGATTTGAGGTTTTGCTCTGACTGGGAAGGTTGATGTCTCTTTGCTTTAGCTGGTCCCTCACAGTGAGATTAATGTTTACCAAGCACCACTTTTAGACAACCAGCCTTGAGACAAATTTCCAGTTTCTTGTCTGGCAACATACAAAGTTTCATATGCTGATGACTTTTACTAAACTGACCTGAGGGAACACCGTGAAACAAATGCCTATAATCAGACAATGCATCGTACATATTAGAGAAAAGAGCCTGTGTCTTTTAACGAGGCACTTTCACAAGGAAGGGGCATGAATTGAGGATCTTGAGAGAAAATTTACATCAGCAAGGAGGTTAGCCGAGGGACTCTCATAAAGAAGATTAAATTACGGAGTATACTGTGTCCTAATTTATCTTCCCATGTTCTACATTCGACTATGAAGTCATTTCAAAGGAAAAAAAATTCAGATACACGAGCAGGAAAAATACACAGAACTAGGACTGCCCTCTGGTGTTTCTTTCGATACATTGGCAGAAAAGTAAAAGCCTCAGAAATTTGATAGCATCGTTTTCTGACTTAAAATTAAATCGCAGACACTAGAGATGGGAAAAATTCCCCCTTTCCAGTAACTTATAGTTCCTTATTCATTCCACGGGAAAAAAACAGAATAGTAGATGGAATTTTTTAAGTCTTCACCTCTGAAGACACGTGCATTAGTTCTCTCTCATCTTTACTTGCAATGGCATTATTTTATTTTAAAAATAGGTATCATATGAGAAGTCTCTGTACCTCACACTCAATTTTGCTGTCAACCTAAAACTGCTCTAAAAAATAAAGTCTATTAAAAATAGGCCTCGTGGTCTTAAGTGATATTTGAAATAGATGAATAGCAATGTGGTTCTAGAGATGGAAGAAAACTGATTCTGGTTCACTTCATGTTATTGAGGACAGCTCTGGAGTTCTGGGTCCTCTCTGCAAAGCTTAATAAGTGGTGCTTCCTGGGAGACCACAGGCACCTTGTGATAATCATATTTCTAGATTCACAATGTTTTTTTAATATGGTTAAAGACCACACAGAAACACCTGCTAGTGGTTGTAAGACATCAAGGAGGTGAGAAATTCAGTTATTTCCCACCTTTTCTGGTTAGTTTGATCTCGCTAAGGTATTTTTTGAAAGGCTCTTGTTGAGAAGGTCCTGGATAGTTCAGTCCCATTATTCTAGGCAGGGAGAGACTGGAAATCCCTTGGGAAATTATTTATATTCCATCCTACAGAGTGTTCGATGGATACTGTGTTTGGGATAGTAACTCCTCCTTTTTTATAGGACTTAATTCGTAGGCTGGGAGGATGGAGAGTAATATAGCACCCACGATCCACAAACGCGGGCTCGCTCCTCTAAGCCTCAGTCACTCAGGACTAATTACAAATAAGCCAGGTTGGGGCTTTTAGTTTAGAGATAAAGAGCTGATTGGGAAGACAGAATGAGGGTGAGCTGCCGGTGTTCCCTGCTGGCTCTCTCTAGCTCGTTGGAGTCAAAAGAGCAATTGGGAGTCCTACAGCAAATCAAGAAATGAATGAATTAATACAAATAAAGAAGCCCTTCATATTCGAGTGAAATATGGGCACATTTTCAGCAATAATTTTGTCTCTCTTTGCTGAATGTGGTGGTATGTCAGGGCTGATGCCCAAAGGATCAGAACCTGCACAGGGTCCTCAGTGAATGGCCTCTGAGTAGAGGGCCACCTACCGTGTCCTCTACACTGCTCTGCATCTCTGGACTTTGATGGTGGGATCTGATGGTAGGATTCAGCAGGTGAGAGTTAACAGCATGTTTGAAACCAGATAAGGAACTCACACAAGTTCTAAAACCCATATCTAAGCATATTACCTCTAAGTCTTTACTTCAACTCCAGAGGTGCTGCTGTTGACATATAAACAGCAGAACACACAACTTGATATTTTTCAGAGATGGAGGCCCAGCTGTGAGCCACACTCCTGCTCTCCCCCTGTCTCCCCACTGTTAATCATCCTCAGTGTCTATAGTGCCACTGGGCCTCTGGGTCCCCTACAGACTCTAGACTTGGGAAAGCATGTCATTTTAATTAAAAAGTAATTACTAAATTAGTTCAGGAATGTTATTCAACCTTAAAAAGGAAGGAAATTCAGACACATGCTACAACATACATGCACCCTGAACATATTATGCTCAGTGAAAAAAGCCAAGCACAGAAAGATAACACTGTCTTATTCCGGTGATATCTATGAAATTCCTAGAATAGTCAAATTCACTGAGACAGAAAGGAGAAGGGTGGTTGCCAGGGGCTGGGGGAGGGAGAATGGGAGGTAGTGTTTCATGGGCACAGAGTTTCAGTTTTCCAAGAAAAGAGCTCTGGAGATGGATGGTGGTGATGGTCTCACAACAATGTGAATGGAGTTAATGCCACTGAATTGAACACTTAAAAATGCTACCTTTTATGTTTTGATATTTTACCACAATAAAACCAAAATTAATTTGTGTATTCACTCCACAAACAGTGAATGGCTATGCATGTCATGCACTGTGCCGGGAGCTGGGAGATGGAAAGATGGATTGGACACAGCGCCTACCTCAGAAAATGTCATAAACATTTCTATGAAGACGTCATAAATTTCATGAACCATTTTTTGTTTTCTTTGAAATTTCCCCTTTGGATACACACATTCTTCTGTTTAAGAAACACTCTAACTCTGTAAGTATCATTCAGTGGTGTTAATACTAATGACAGCAAACCCCATATTTTGAAATATTAAGTACCCTACCTTTTAATTCCTTCACAATGAATTAAGCTGACTGTTGTACTTGTGAGGGTCATAGAGTCTTGTTAAAGTTCTTCATTTCTAGCATAACAAGGGTTTTCTGGCTGCTGGGTCTCAGTGGGCGATGGGCAGGGAAGGAGGACGGGGTCAGGGTGTGCGAGGGAGGCAGATGAAGCATGAAGTGAATTGAAGGATGAGCCCAACAGCAAAATCAATAGGTGGTGTCCACTGACAATCAATTAAGGCCTCTGGGTTTTGATTTTGATAAGCCGGCTGGCAGTGTTTGTGGGAACTCACCCAATAAACAATCATTCCAGACAACTGTGTCCCTTAGAAGGATTCAGAAGTGTATTTTCCAGTGAGGTGGTAATGAGGACCTTGCTTTGTATGTGCAGACAGCAGGGAGAAGAATAAAACCACTGGGGAAACCCAAGGAGGTGGGAAACAAAGGAAGGAGAATGTCTCAAGCGAGCGCCCATGGCTCGTTTCTGGAAGATGCTTGAAAGGCACTGGGTGATTTACCAACTTACTGTGGGGTAGGGGTGGGAGCAGAACACCGTGTACTTTCGGATGATGCCATTCAGTTTGAGAGGGGGGAGCCAGGACACAAAGACCATGGAGGCTGAGGCCGCAGCCGCCTTGACTCCTGCGGGGGGACCTGGAACTGGAAAAGCAGAAAGTTTAGTGACAGAACGATGGAGCTTCCCTCCCCGCCACTCCAGACCCACCACCCCACAGGACACCGCTGGGCCCTGCCACTCTCTCTTCCCAGCTCTTCAGGAGTCAGGGATGCGGGCTGAATTGTGTCCCTCCAAACCCAGGCCAACTACAGATTGGCACTTGCCATCTGCCTCTGCAAGGATTAAATCATGAACTGCTGCAGCCGCTGACCTTCAACATCTACTGAAAGGAGTTCAGGGTGGACATCAGGAATGAGGCCCTCTGTGCTCTGGGAAAAACTGGCAGAACAGGCCTTCAGACAGATAGATATTTTTAGGAGAAGATTTTATGAGCCCGATTCTTGCATCTCCTCGTATCTAGAAAAGCACTAAAATCATTAATGGTGACACCTGTTCCTCATGACTAGCAGGAAGCTTCTGCCAAAACGTGTGCTTGACTGCATGTACCCCCTTCACTGAAATCATATGTAACACTGACCTTCCCCACTACCTCTATGGAGAAGTTTCTCAGAGCTATCTTAAATTCTGTCTCCCAGGCTATAGTCCTTATTTTGCCCCAAATAAAACTTAACTCACAACTCTCATGTTGTGCATTTTTTTTCAGTCAACACCCACTTGTTGAAGCCCTAACCCTACCATGCCAGAATGTGACCTTATCTGGAGATGGAATATTTCAAGAGAAAATCAAGTTAAAATGGGGTCATTTGGGTGAGCCCTGACCAGCATGGCTGGTGTCCTTGTAAAAAAAAAGGGAGGTGTGGACACAGAGATATACATGGAGGCAAGACAATGTGAAGACACAGGGAGAAGATGCCCATCTACAAGCCAGGGATCGATTCTCCCTCACAGTCCTTGGAAAGAACCGACCCTGCCCACCCCTTGATCTTGGACTTCTTGCCTCCAGAAACCTGAGACAGCACATTCCTGTTGTTGGTCCCCCAGGCTGTGGGACTTTGTTACAGCCACCCTGGGGGCTGACACAGTGTCTCTCTGACCAGTGACCTAGGAGCTCCACTGAGCCATGTTCTTGGGCATATCCCCTAAGAACCCACTTTAGCAAGTATCCTGCTCAGTCAGTTTAGCCAGAATCTCCACAATATCTTGTCACCTTTGATATTGATCAAAGTCCTCACTCTCTGTCATCACCAGGTAATCTCTGATCCTCCTCACCTGCCTTTTGCAAAACTCCTGTGAAGCCAATTTAGCCAGAATGCCCCTCACCCCTGATGTTTCCTCTTAGCAATTTTTTCACCCAATGACCCCTCTTCCTCCCCTTCACTCCTTGGCTATAAATTCCCACTTTTCCTTGTTGTATTCAAAGCTGAATCCAATCTCCCTCCCCTACTGCAAAGCACTATTGTGGTCATGCCTTCACCTATCAAATCGTTCCCCTGAATGAAGCCTGCCTTGCTGTTCCTTAACCAGTGTCATGAATGGTTGTTTCTGTGACAGAACTAACACAATCAGCTCAAGTCCCTATTTTCCCGGGAGCCTTCTCTGTGCTTTTCAGTCCCTGATGACTTCCTGTCTCTGACTAGTAGAGAATTTAGCTTCTGGGTCATTCTTTTTTCTGCTACAGTGTTTGGCTTTGAACAGGCTTGGGGCGTACCTCTTGCCTCCTGAGTTAGGAATGAGGGCGAATTACCTCAGTCATCAGAGATCACCCTTCTGTGCCCAAAACACTTCGTGATGACACCTCTATTTGGCTCAGGAGAGGCTCAGAAGCAGTTTTTATGAGTATGAATTTTTGTGTCAAAGATTCACAGTTTATACAGACAACAAACTCCCCTCTGTAAATCATCTAAGAATGCAGAAAAGGGTGTTGATGACATGAAGCTTAATATGAGAAGTGAGATTGAACATAAGTGCCCTTCCCTCCACCCTTTTGTTTTCCAGGTTGAAGAGGGAGAATGAGGTGAGGTGGGTAGAACATGGGATAAAGAGGAAAGAGTGTTAAATCTGCTGTGAGAGAAACCACGAGGTTATTGCTTTCCTCCTCATTGTTTTAACTTTTCATGTAGAGAGAGGTTCCCCCCTTGATGGAGACCTTGAAATTCAAACCAGTAAGGTCCCCTGTGAGCCCCTGGAGGAAGCTTTGAGTTCCTTCCTTCTCCAAAAACAACCTAACTTCAGAGTAAATATTTTTGGAGTTGAATGTGTATCTCATAATTGTCACCTTCTAGGTGACAATTCTAGGTCAAATTATGCTCAAATTTTGACCTTGACTCTTCTAGGTCAAAACAACAAAGCCAACAACTCTGGCAAGAGTTAACGGGGGTTGGACACAGTCATCATTTGAAAATATAAAATCTTGGGATCAGTTTTTTGTATAGTTTTTTTTGCGGTACACAGGCTTCTCACTGCTGTGGCCTCTCCCGTTGCGGAGCACAGGCTCCGGACGCGCAGGCTCAGCGGCCATGGCTCACGGGCCCAGCCGCTCCGCGGCATGTGGGATCCTCCAGGACCGGGGCATGAACCCGCATCCCCTGTATTGGCAGGTGGACTCTCAACCACTGCGCCACCAGGGAAGCCCTGGGATCAGTTTTTGACAAGTTCCACCAAAAGCAAAAGGTCTAGAGAAAGGAACACATAGGAGTGATGAAGCTTGGATTAATAGGTCCTTGGGAACAAGGTACCTTTGTCCTGAATATGCTTAGTTTTCTACTGGTGAGGGCAATCACCAAGACATCTACAACCTGGTTCAGAGCCGCAGGGGCTCCTCCTGAACGCCAAGGGTAGAGCGTACACATGCTTAATATTCCCACGCTAATGGATGCCCCCAGATTGGCCAGAACCCCCATATCTTCCGTAAAGCAAACCACGCAGCTGGCATCCACCAGGCACTCCCTCTGGCCAGCGTCCTTCTAGGACCCCACGTACATTGGCAACAACCCCTTGGCTGGCTGCTCATCAGGAGTGTCAGGTTTGTTTCCACCCTGCTGGTGACAATTGTATTTGTCAAGGTAATGCAGTTTAATTTATGGAAACTGATGAAATATGAGTGCACAAAGAAAGCTGTTTTTAGGACAATTGATGGGACTTTGGAAAAGCTTTCTGAAGGTAAGTTTAAAAAAAAAAGAAGCCTCAATTAGGTTTGGGCAAGACTAATGAGAAGAACAGGTCACATGGCAAAAAAAATCAAGGCAAACAGATAAAAAGAAATTAAAAATCAGATTATTGGCCAATGACAATACATGTTTACTCCACGATCAAGAAATTAAAGTGGAAATTACAGATGATCCATGATGAATACAGTTCAAAGAATGAAAAATGACATAGAACTCTAATCTCTTCATCCCAAACTAAAGAAATGAGTCTGGATTATTTGATTAGACAATGATTATATAATAAATGTGTATTTATATGTTTTAAGTTAAACTACAATGTTTGAGTTCTGTCTCTTGGTCACTGTAAAATGTAGTGATTCCTTCTTTAGTAGATTATTTCCATTAACTTGCCTGGATCACGTCAGATCAAAGGGTTTTTCACTGCACTTACTACCTAAACCCCCATGTGGTTCCTCATACACTGATTTATGATCCATCTTGTACAATCTTTCCTTGTAGCGTTATTAGAATTTTGCACAAGAAAATAATAAATATACAGAAACTGAGGCACAAAATATTGGAGAAAGATTTTCAGGATTTCTGAGCCAATATTTTACGAATGAGAATTTAAAATTTTAGTTCTGGTTTGGATTACACCACAATGGTTAAAGGTGTGGGCTTTGCAGCCTCCACTGCTGGCTTTTCTCCAACTTTATCACTTGGTTCTGTGTCCTGGGCAAGTTCAGAAGTTCTCTAATAAGTCTTAGTTCCCTCATCTATGAAGCCAGAACAATAACTATACCAAGTTATTATTTTACTGTTAAGATTATGAAAGAGAATTCATGTGAAGAATTAATATGAGTCCTGTATATACGAGTCCTGTAATATAATACACACTGAATAAACTCTAGCTATCATTTGTATCATCGCCATTTCTTTATTGTACATATTGCTAAAGGATTCTGGCCTTTACTTTGTAACTCAGTGTTGAATTATAAACACCAAAAGTTGAGAGGGGCAGGAGACAGAGATGGCTTAGGAGGGTGTGTCTGGGACATAGTTGGTTAAGACGCACTCCTAGTCATCAGGTTACATTTTGGTAATCTGCTTTTTTCTTATGAAGATACAGGTAAGCTTAAGTAGCCTTCATGAATTTCTGGCCATCGTTGAGTGAACTTATGGCTCCAGGTTTGACTGGTTGAAGTTAAGAATGCAGCGGCTGAGGACCATCTCTTCTGCATTCTCCCACGTGCTCCCCTGTGCACGCAGATGCTCTCAGAGCTCCCGTGTCGGATGGCCCCGGCATCTCGGCTCTGACTCACGCACCTTAGACCTATCCTGTTCAAAGCAGGGCTCATCACCTTCTCTCCCAAGCCTCCCTCCTCCCGTCCCCTATTGCAGCAAACGGCACAGCCACATCCTTGGTCGCAAGAGCCAGAACCTAGAATTCTCTTCCCTTCTCGTTGCCTCTCGGTGGATGTGTAAGGTTGGTGTGTGCTTTAGACCTCCACGTGGACGTGTCAGGTCAGTGGCTGGATTCTCTTCCTGGCTCTGTGTCACTGCACAGCACTGGAGCCCTTTTTAGGTCCCTGGATGTGGCGTGCGTCTCCCACATCAGGTCATTGACACATGATGACTGACAGCCTTGGGTTCCTCCTGCCTGGAATTGTTCCCCACCCTCCACCTTGTCCTCGGCAACTCTAACTCATCTCAGCTTCTGCTAGTGCTTGCTTTCTTGAGAAAACCTTCTCTGTCACTAGCCTAGGTGAGGTTTGTGACAACTTCAGGACGGGTTGTCTCTGAAGACGCTTCTTCATGGCACTCGTCATAACCCACTCAGGAGTGATTGGTAAATATCTGTCTCCCCCACCAGCCTGCGAGCCCCACCTGTCCTGTTCTCTGCTGTGTCTCCAGTACCCGGGCCAGTATCTGGGGCATACTAGGTCCTCCAAGCAGACTTTCTAAATGAGCTCAGTGTGGCAGGCAGGATTCTAAGATGGTGCCCAAGATTCTCGCCCTCTGATATCCACACCTGTACAACTACTTCCCCTTGAATGTGGGTGGTACTTGTCACTATGATGGAGCACTCTCAAAATCAGGTTACATTGTGTGCAAAGGTGAAGGGATTTTGCAGACATAATTAAGGACCCAATCAGCTGACTTTAAGTTACTCGAAAGGAGAGTAACTTGGGTGGGCCCAACCTAATCAGATGAGCCTCTTAAAAGAGGGTCTAGAAGTCAGAGAGGGATTTGGAGTAGCAGAGACAGGCTCCTGTTGGTGATGAAGAGGTCAACTGTCCTGCTACGACCACACGACCATGTGATCCTGCTGGGGCCATGTGACAGGGATTGGGGAGTGGCCTCTGGGGGCTGAGGAGATGGTCTCAGCCCTAAGGGAATTGGGTCCTGCTGACTGCCAGTGAGCTCGGGTGAGGATCCCACCTCAGATGAGACCCCAGGCCCAGCCAACACTGTGATTTCAGCCTGTGAGACCCTGAGCAGGGGCCTGGCTAACCTGTCCCTGGACTTCTGACCCCAGGAAATGGTCAGATAATGAATTTGTATTGTTTTAAGGTGCTAAGTTTGTGATGATTTGCTACACAGCATAGAGAATGGGTCCACACAGTCAAGCCACCTAAGAGTGTATCTTAATGTGAAACATCAACCTTATTGTTCTGTAAAAATATTGCCTCAATCTGAAATGAGACAAAGGTCTAATAAGTACCTCACAGACACTCTGGTCAGCTTAGTTTTGTCATCATCATTCTTCTGGTCTTAGAGATCAGCCACAGGCAGGGGTACGTGTGTGTGTGGTTTGTGGCTTGTGTGGTGTGTGTAGTGTACGTGGTGTGTGTTTTGTGCGATGTGTGTGTGACGTGTGTGTAGAGTATGTCTGCATGTGTAGCGTGCGTGGTGTGTGTGTGGTATGTGTGAGTGTGTGTATAGTGTGTGCGTGTGCATGTGTGGTTTGTGGTGTGTATGTGATGTCTGTGCTGTGTGTGGTGTGGTACACACATCAGTGTGTGTGTATGTGTGACCCGCCGTGACAGCCAGGTCCACCTGAGCCCCAGGCTCCGCAGTGGCTTTTCTGAGCCGTGAGCAGATGACATGATGCTGCAGGGACACCTTCACAATAGCAGTTGTCGTCATGGCCAAGCAATGCATGAGGCCCCTTTTCGCTTCTGGTTTCCATCAGGCTCCAGTATGTCTGGCCTTTGCACCCATTACAGCAGTGGTTTCCAAACACTCTTCAAAGTGGACAAATCCTTTTAAGTGTCATGTGGGAGACCCATGCATAACACAGTGGAAGTGGAGTGGCTCCTTCTGAAGCAGAGCTGGGAGGGAGTCCTTCAGGGGCCCTCCCCATTACCACTGGGCATCTCTGAAGCCCCCCTAGGAGCCCTTGGACTTCCTAGGAACCTGTGTGAGAATCACTGCAGCAGAGGAAGCTTTGACATCCACGTGGTGGAAGGCCTCCCAGGACATCCTGGTCTGTGGTGTTGCCGGTGTATCCGTTACTGCACAGAGCACATCACAACCCTGCCAAATGCTGCAGGACTCTGGAATCCTAAGCAGTATTGATACCGATTAACTGACAGGCTTTCTCATGGCACACAAAGCCTTCAGTGTCTCCTGAAGGGCAGCACTGCTGGTGGTCAGGCAAATACACACACGCGCGCACACACACACACACACACACACACACACACAAAGAGTCCATCACCTTTAAGGTGAACCAGGGTGCAGTTACACTATCACCTGAGAACACACCATCCATGCCTTCAAGAGGATGTATGGCTCAAGATATGGCTGGCCAGAGGAATCAAATATCCTGATGTCTGTTTATTTTTCTCTTGCTCTGAGCTCCACTTTCAGATGTCCTGCTAAACAGATCATTAACCATGGCAGAGAGGGACCAAAGATCACATATTACGGCTCCTGCTGGACTTCTTCCCACAGAGCTATGTGGCTTTGTGATGTATTCAGTAAATATTTGCACTTAAACACAACCGTCGCCATTTAGATATATGTAATGTTTTCTTTTGTGGAAAAGGATCAGGGCTGAAACTACCTTCTGCCAGCAGGACGAAATAACAATTGGAAAAATAATAAATTACATTTGTGTGTGTTCTCTTCCCCATGGCTTGGCTCAGATTATATTCTCAGCAAATAAAATGGTAGCAGGATTTCACAAACGTTTTAGAATTCAGAATTAGCTGTCCTGTGTTCAAAAACAAAAAGCTTGATTGGCAAATAATCTTTTGTAGTCTTGCAGCAATAAAAAATGTGCAAGTTCTCAATGATTGAGCAGTCCTGGGAAGAGGACCTGAGATGTCAGTTGTTCTTACGGACCCTGAGAATACCTCTGTGGACCCACAACTATACTGATGGAACTGAGACTATGGACCCAATAGTATGTCCAAGGATCTATATCAGAGATCTATATCAAGATCTCCATATTCTTGGAGAATATGTCCAAGAATGTTTATAGAAACTGAGAAACTACTTATGGAACAGAAGACTTGTTTTCTAAACAGATATTTCAGTTGTGAATTATCCCCTGTAAAAGTAAACGCTGTGTGTTTTATTTTTCAATTTTATTTATTTAATCTATTTTTATTTATTTATTATTGATTCTGTTTTTATCTCTTTCACTAGCAAGTGATACATTTTTCCTTTTTAAGATGATCAGTGACCTAACAACATAATTTAAAATTCCAGGCCCCATGACACTGAGGGGTGAGGACGTTAGTTTAAGAACTGTTTTGGGCAGAGAAGTCCTAATTGAATGTTTGCTGTGAATGTGTTAATATTTCTTTACTTGCAAGAGCATCAATAAACAATGAAATTTCAACCTGTGCCTAGAATAGTGCTTTTCTGAGGAAAAACAATAAATGTTGACAATTATTATTTTATATTTTTACATCATTTAATTGAAGTCGGCAGTGTTATCCAAACTTCAAATCATAAGACTTCACAGAAGCATCAACAGGATTTATACTCTGACTTTGATTACGCATTCCTTACAAGCAGACACAAAATTGTAATCAGTTCTGAAACTGCTCAAATGTCTATTTATATTAGACATTGAGTCTATAAGGATGGCTGGCACAATTCTTCACCATTTCTAGATTAGTGAAGCTTTCATGTGAATCTGGGAAATAAGCTCACTATTATACTAGTTTTTCTCTCCTTCTGCCTAATCTCTGCTCTGCTTCTTTTTGAAAATGCTGATGATTTATCCCAAGTAAATACTGACACTCAGCTCTGCATCACTCTCGTCCACGTTTGCACAAGTGGAATTCTTGATCTCCTCCCTGGTATGCCCAAGGCAGGGCCTTCCACAATTAATCACATCTCCCCATACTATTAGCACTGGATATGAAAGCAGAGAATAATTGATAGACAAATTACACTTTGGGTCTCAGGGTCAAGTTTTGAGACAGAGCTCTATGATTTCTAAAACTGGAAGAGTAATTAAAAATTGATCCCAAATTACCAGTCAGTATGGAGCTGTAAAGAGCTTTCCGCTTTTATTGGATTTCTGTACGTTTTTCTGAAAAATGCAGGTGTCAAAATTCATGTTGCTGATCAATTTGCTCTTTAAATAATAATTCCAGTGACATCTGTGTTATTGCTTAGCAATGCAAAAGAAGGTTCCACCCTCATTCTGAAGGAGTGGAGATCAAATAATCAAATGTCTAGTGTCAGGAACCATCCCACGATATGTCAAGCTAGGTGATGTTTGCACACATCACTTCACTTTTTATGTCTTAATTCTGTGCAGTCTGATTGTCATGGAAGTTTTGTACATGAAAAAAGTCCAGTTCAGAGAAAATGGGGTAAGGTGTCAAAGTTCCACGGCAGCAGGTGGCAGAGCCAGCATCTACACACAGCTCTCGGTTGATTACATTTTAAAAATTAAATATGGCTGTCTTCATCCAGGACATAGATTTGTAGATATCTCTATGAATGTGTGACTTCCTAATGGCATTGCATTTTGACCTTAGATTTCCCTAAAGAATGCAATTCCTTTGGGCGGCATTGGCTGACACCTGCATATAACCGGGAATAATCACTTGTGTGTTCTAGAAAAACTGAGGGTAATGAGGTTAAATTTGTGTGTGGGAACTAGAATGCACGAAGGGCTAGAGAGACAATAAACATATGTGAGGGTAGACGGACAGGACTGCTTGGGGAGCGGGGCTGGGTTTGATGAGGGGAGAGCAGAGAGTGATGCTGTGAACATCAGGGGAGTGTCCTTAGGAGACAGAAAAGCTGGGCAGGAAGGGTCTGCCCAAGCCTCTGAGAGTGTGTCCCTAGCTTTGCTCCCACAGGACATGGGGGGGGAAGCAACAGCATGTTGACTGTCTATGTAGCAAAGGACATCAAAACTGCCAATACGTGGGCACTCATGGGCAATGGAAAACGGCTCTCCCACCCATACCCTGCCCAGCTTCCTGGGGAACAGAGGCCCTGCAAGAAGACAAAAAAACAAAACTGCAGAGCCAAATCAGCACAGAATTCAGGTGTAGTGGTTCCCACCTCAACTCTGGCTTGGGTATAATTCTGAGCTCTGATTTGGAGGATTCCACAAGGGGATCAATTGGATATCAATTGCTCTTTCTTTTATTAAGGTGGAAACTGCTTTCCTCACTGTTGCCATAATATGTATTATAAGTTAAATTATTCTTCAGAAAGTCTTCAGTAAGGTCCCTCAGGCTTTCCCTTAAAATAATGTAAGAAACTATTTTGCCATACAGTTTTTGTAGGATTGGGAAATAGTCACATAACCAAGTCCGAACTGTGATCTGAAAAATGTGCTACGATTTAAAATTTTACTAAATCATCATAAATTCTTGTAAGAAATTTAAAAAAATTAACATGAAGCTCTCACATTGAGGGCTTATTCTAATGTTATTCTAAAGCTGGCACAGCATATGACGATGTAGACCATTACATAATTTTTAAGTGGAAAGATGGAAATGATCAGAGCTTACACTAATAGCTAAAGAGTCACTGAAATTATTCTAATGGGATACAAAACAGGGATGGCCCTGGGATACAGGCCTGGGATAAAAGGCACTTTTGTTTAAAATAATATGTGCCTCCCCCCACCAAAAAAAGGAAAAATTATAGGGGAAGAGAGAAACAATGGATAAATCAAACAAAGGTGACACAGGAAGTGCTGGTCTGAATCGTGCTGGAATATTTTGTGAGGGCAGCAAAAAAGTTTGCATGGAGCAAAGTCAAGAATAGTGGGTGCCTCCTAGAGAAATGGAAATAAAAACAAAAATAAACAAATGGGACCTAATGAAACTTCAAAGCTTTTGCACAGCAAAGGAAACCATAAACAAGACAAAAAGACAACCCTCAGAATGGGAGAAAATATTTGCAAATGAAGCAACTGACAAAGGATTAATTTCCAAAATTTACAAGCAGCTCATGTAGCTCAATAACAAAAAAACAAACAACCCAATCCAAAAATGGGCAGAAGACCTAAATAGACATTTCTCCAAAGAAGATATACAGACTGCCAACAAACACATGAAAGAATGCTCAACATCATTAATCATTAGAGAAATGCAAATCAAAACTACAATGAGATATCATCTCACACCAGTCAGATGGCCATCATCAAAAAATCTAGAAACAATAAATGCTGGAGAGGGTGTGGAGAAAAGGGAACACTCTTGCACTGCTGGTGGGAATGTGAATTGGTACAGCCACTATGGAGAACAGTATGGAGGTTCCTTAAAAAACTACAAATAGAACTACCATATGACCCAGCAATCCCACTACTGGGCATATACCCTGAGAAAACCATAATTCAAAAAGAGTCATGTACCACAATGTTCATTGCAGCTCTATTTACAATAGCCTGGAGATGGAAACAACCTAAGTGCCCATCATCAGATGAATGGATAAAGAAGATGTGGCACATATATACCATGGAATATTACTCAGCCATAAAAAGAAACGAAATTGAGCTATTTGTAATGAGGTGGATAAACCTAGAGTCTGTCATACAGAGTGAAGTAAGTCAGAAAGAGAAAGACAAATACCGTATGCTAACACATATATATGGAATTTAAGAAAAAAAAATGTCATGAAGAACCTAGGGGTAAGACAGGAATAAAGACACAGACCTACTGGAGAATGGACTTGAGGATATGGGGAGGGGGAAG
Organism: Pseudorca crassidens; assembly: GCF_039906515.1. NCBI lineage: Eukaryota > Metazoa > Chordata > Mammalia > Artiodactyla > Delphinidae > Pseudorca > Pseudorca crassidens. Next base: position 144,051,086 of record NC_090300.1, read on the forward strand.
GGTGAGCTGTGACAGGGCGAGAGAGAGGCATGGACATATACACACTACCAAACGTAAGGTAGATAGCTAGTGGGAAGCAGCCGCATGGCACAGGGATATCGGCTCGGTGCTTTGTGACCGCCTGGAGGGGTGGGATAGGGAGGGTGGGAGGGAGGGAGACGCAAGAGGGAAGAGATATGGGAACATATGTATATGTATAACTGATTCACTTTGTTATAAAGCAGAAACTAACACACTATTGTAAAGCAATTATACCCCAATAAAGATGTTAAGAAGTCTGAAAAAAAAAGAATAGGTGGGTGAATTAATTCTCTGACCCAGCCTTTCCAACAATAGCTCCTGCCCGGGAATGCTGCCAGCTGGTGGGAGCCTCCTGTGTGGCCCCTGGAGGTTCAGACGGGACCTGAGCTCTCCCCCAACAAGCCGCCCCCTTTCTCACCATCCTCTTTGGTCCGAGTGAAGATCTGCTCGCTTCGCACGCCGTCCCCAGCCCGGGTGAAGGCCAGCACCTGGATGCTGTAGTTGGTGTATTTCTCCAGCCCATCCAGCTCCAGGGAGGGCTGCGTGGTGGTGACGTTTTTAATCTCACCCAGCTCTGGAGGACAAGAAAACACGAACCTGTTACCGCGGCTGTGGGCACCGTCCTTGCTGCCCAGCACTGGGCCACGAGCCTCCATCGCTCACGTCCTGAAATCACGCAAGGGGACCAGGCACAGTCTTCATGTGACACCAACGCTCTGCGGCATTTGGAAAAGGTCATTTGCACCAAACTGCCACAGAGCACAGGGTGGAAAAGCGGTTTGGAAAACAGCAATGCACTCCAAGTTAAGTGTTATAAACCCAACGCTGGCACCGTGGCTGCCCTCCTGAACTGTCCCCAAGCAGGTTTCCCGCACCCCAGGCCCCAGGGAGCCAGGACCACTGTGCTCACTCTGCAGAGACCCTTCTAACTGCTCATCCAGAAGCTTCTACAAGTCGAGTTTCATTTTTCCATTTACAAAAGCAAACTCCTTTAAGGTAGACGTGTTTCTCAGCACCTAACTTAAGTATATGAGCGTCGGCAGCGCGGCAAACCCCTCCTGTCACCTGGAGTGAACCCTCCGGCTGACGCGTCAGGAATGTGGCGTCAGCTAAAACTGCTTCACGTTCTGGTGTGGGATCAGCTAATGACGTGCAAACATGGACCTTTCTGCTGGCGCATCTGAGGTATAGGATATGCGGCAGTTTGAGAAAACTCACGGTGGTGTGTTAAGTACCGCCACGGGTGCTCTGACAGACAAGGAGAGAGGGGCCTGAGGACTGCTGACCTTTAGGGCAAGTGGCCGTGTGTGGGATGTTTGGTGCAGGCTCGTCCCCGTGCCCGCTGTGCCCGGTTACTCAGAACTGGGCTGGGAGACGGGGTCCAGGAGGGAGTCCTCCTTGGTGTCTGGCCACCTCTGCACACAGTGCACACAGTGAGGCTGCCCGAAAGGGTCTCTCGCGCTCTCTGGCCTCAGTAAAGGCAGCTGACATGCCGTGCGCGCTTCCTTGGGTTCTGGGTTCCCAGGTTAACTCATTTACCCAGCATGACCGTGCTCTTGTTTCCACAACCCATTCATTTTACAGGAGAGGAAACTGAGGCAGGCAGAGACTCAACAGCTTCCCCAGGTCCCGGAGCCGAGCACGGGGGCCGAGAGCATGGGCCGCGGCACCACAGGGCGTGGCCGCACGGGCCCGGTCCCCACTCTCAGCCACTCCCTGTGGCCGCTCGGTGGGCCTGCATGGCGGCCGGATGAGATGCGGTTCTGCCAGCTGGTTTCCTCTTCCTGCTCTTTGATTTTCTTTCCTTTTGTCCTTCTGGCATATTGCACGGAAGTTCGGAGATTAGTGGCCAGCTGTTTGGTGATTATGGTGACTATTTTTACTTTTCGTCATCAAAAGGATCAGGGCTGAACTGGACATAGCAGGATAGTTGAATTTAAAATAAAGCAGGGGGTAGCCAAGGCTTGTCACTCACATGCCAGGGACCCCTGTGGGTGATGAGGGCTGTGAGGGGATGGGAAAAATGGGCACAGACACAGCCCCGGACCCCAACAGGAGCCCGGCGCCTGTTCCCACCTTGGGCACCTTGTGGATGAGTTCTGGGGGCAGGATGCTTTGCTGGGGGGGCAGAGAAGAGCAAAGGGCACAGCCCCCCAAAGATGCCTGTGGTCTTCTGGGGGAGACCATCTGGTGGCAGACTTTTAGGGGCCACAATCTAGAAACCGGAGCAGATGGCTTATGAAAATGAAAGAAAATGTTTGCTCCCGTGTGGTCACTGTGCATTTGGAAAGCTGGGTAACAATCGTTACCCTCAGATGGGTTAGAAATTCTCTCCTGTGAAGGAAAAGTCTGCCCTGGGTGACCATCAGACCGCTTTCCATTATATTATTCATTTATGATGTTCATTTTCCTGAACATAGATAATACAGGTCAATTGGAGTAGGTTAAAAAATTCAAATGCTAATGGAAAAAGTTTAAGTATAGATCTCATCAAGATCTTTTCAGATTTAGGAACTTCTACATTATGCCAAAGATTACACACACACACACACACAGTCAGGGAAAATGCAACTCAGGGGAGGGGCTTCCACGGGGCTGTATGCAGGGCTAGTAATGAGGAATTGACTATATCATGTGACCTCTTGGGGCCTCTGGTTTTATGCTTTTGTTTTTATCTTTAAGAAGGACCCAGGGTCTCTACGTCACGGGGGAAGTATGAGCTCCAATTACAGTGCAGGGGAAAGGTGTGCTGTGCCGATGGGACAGGGCTGTTCCCCAGTGAGACACAGTGATGGAGAAGAGGACAGTTAAGAGGGAGAAGGGCAAAGTGGGACACCCTGATCTTTTTGAAGAAAGCAACACTTGACACAAAAGAATTACACCCGCTCATGAATTACCATACTAATTAGAATTGGTATCTGGTTGTTGACTCATACTGGGGTTCATATTATTTGGATGAACTAAGTTATCACGAACCATGAATATGAAAGCAGTCCAAACCCCTGTTCAAAATTACCCCCCCCCAAGGATTTTTAAAAACTACCTGTGCCCCAGAATCTACCACAAAAGCACCTCATTCTCTCTGCTGGGAGGGTATGTCCCTGACTCATCAATGTAGAGGAAGTAAAAAGGAAAATTATGAAAAAAGCCAAATTCAAAATAGCGTGCTTCATTTGTCGTTCTTTCAAGCTCCTTTTCTTTTTTTATGGCTTAAACACGGATTTCTATCACCTACTTTTCACGGCCCCAGTGGAGTCATTAAAAAAAAAAATATATATATATATATATATATGGGACAGTACAGTAGAAATTAGCATAACATTGTAAATCAACTATACTTCAATAAAATAAATTTTTAAAAATATATGGGGAGTAAAGAATAGTGTTCAGTTGAAATCATGAGTAAAATAATATGAAATTAATATAGAAAATAAATTCAGAAATCATACTATTTATAGTACAAAAAGTTTTTTAAAGAAAAACTTCATATTTTAAAACAAAATAGTTTTATGTATTTATTTACACCCTTCTTCATTCTTAAAGGGTCTAAGGAAGAAATCAAAATAGGGGTGGAAATCACTTCTCCCAAGCACCTCCTCAACCTGCCAGCATCGTAGCAAAAGTCTTGGTTGGTACTTAAACGTTGCTTTGATTCAGAATCTGTCGCTTTGTCTTGAAGAAAGACAGAGGGCTGAAAAGCAGCTCCAATTCCGATGGAAATAGTGGATTTTCAAAGTGCGCCATTTCCCTAGCAATCTTAGACTAACTGCTTCTGTCAGGTCTTAAAAATTCTTTGACTTTCAGATTATAAAATACTCAAATTTCACCGACCTATTGTACATTTAACCTGTCCTATCAAATATATTAACCAGTTTTATCTGGTCATGTTAACAATAACAAAATGCTTTTTAATGCATATTTTTCAAAGTATTTGGGGCAATTGCTAATCACAGCAGTAGTAACGATCTCTTTCTCTCTTGGCCTGCACGAGTGAGTGTGTGCGTATGTATGTGTGGTGTATCCTCAAGCTTAGCAGGTATAGTTCTTTACACGATCACTATGTGTTGTGTGTCTGTGGGAACCTCAGGGCCGCAATCTAAGAGCTGGTGCAGAAGAATCCAGTAATTCCATGAAATTCCCTGCGAGTGCGTACATGTCACTTCTCAGAGGTAGCAGGTCAGGAATGACTGTTCATAGGTTTCTGAGGGTTTCTTTCTCATCTTTTGGAGATTAAGTGTAGTACTTCTACATTAGGCATTAAGCACATCACCTTGGTCTTCATACAGTGAGTAAAAGTATCTTTAGAAACTGTATGCATTTCCAAGCATTCTTTTTTTTTTTTTGCGGTACGCGGGCCTCTCACTGTTGTGGCCTCTCCCGTTGCGGAGCACAGGCTCCGGACGCGCAGGCTCAGCGGCCATGGCTCACGGGCCCAGCCGCTCCTCCTGGACTGGGGCATGAACCCGTGTCCCCTGCATCGGCAGGCGGACTCTCAACCACTGCGCCACCAGGGAAGCCCCAAGCATTCTTTATTTAAAGACTTTTGTTTTTAAATGTTCAAGTTTTTAAAGCTTTAAAGTGTGAAGTTGACTGAACGATATTAACCGTATCATCCATCGTAGAACTAAGGTGCTTACAGGCATTATTAGCACATATGAGGAAAATGTGAAAATGTAATGAAGAGTCACCACCGGATTATGGAAATGTTTCCAACAAGAACAAAAAAGGACGATTTTAGTGTAACACTGCCTTTAGGTGAGTACGTTAGGGTGTTTAATTTCATCTTATTCAAGAAGAGGATTAGAAACCAGAACAAGTATATGCAATGATCTATTACTGTATTGTGTCAGTAAAGTAGGTAATTTGAAATCTTTCGTTGCTCCGTATTTTACTTCTATGGGAGTCTTAAAGCTCTGTTTGCAGGGAGGAGGTGAAGGGAATCATCTGTTTAACTCTGTGCCTCCGTGGGGCTGGCTGTGCCTTACTGGGCTGCAGGTTCTGTACGCATCACTTATCCCCACTCTCACTAGGCTAGAGCAACCATCGGGGCAGATGCTGCATCCTCAGTGCCAAGCAGGAGCTCAGCACAGAGTAGCTGCTCAGGTAACACTTCTGCTTCGGGGGCGCCCAGAAGGCGAATCAGAATGTCTCCCACTGCTGGCACTATGAAAAGCGCTACCTCGACATCAAGGGAATCAGATCTGGTCCTCAGCTCTGAGACACAAGTCTGGCTGCAGATGTAAACAGCTAAGCCTGGAACTCTGCTATTTACTTAGCAAATTAAGCTGCCTTCCTTCCTTTATTCTGGCACCAATAGTGGAACCCCTGCAGCCTCTGAGGCCCAGTGTGTTCTGATTACCTGGGTGGGGAAAGTGACCGGGTTGGCAGAGCAGACCCAGGTGGTCCTGAGCAGAGGTGGGAAATGCCCTGGGGGCCTCTGTGTTTGCCCAGACTCAGAGGACCCACAGTCAGAAGAGCTGCAGGAAGCCCCAAACCAGAGGGGAGGCACCCCTGGGGGCTGGATATGGGGAGCAGGGCAGGGTGCAGATGTGGGCCACCCAAGTCCTGGGCCACAAGCAGAGAGCAGAGCCTTTCCTGTTAGGGGCTGTAGCTCAGGGTGGGCCTGTCGTGCTCCTGGAGCGGGGCTCAGCCTGGCTCGGTGACGTCAGGCCTCTGTTCTGCTCAAGACACTTGGAGCCCCAATCTTGCCACTCCCTGAGCTGACCCTCTCTCGTGCCAAGTCTTGCCTCCAAACAGGAGAATTTTGTCCTACAACTTGAAAGAAGAAAAAAAATCACAAAGAAACAAGAAGGAAGAGAGGGAATACAAGGAGGAAGAAAGAAAAAGGAGGGGACAAAAGTGGAGGGTTTGGGATGAAAGCGCTCCTCGTGGGAACAACGCTCCTCCGCCCAAGGTGTTCTGGCTCTGGCGTTCTTCCTGAACCCCTGCTAGTTCAACTACAGGAGCTTAAGGATTTTCCCTGCTGAGTCCTATCGGGGAATAGGAGGAAGTCAGCCTTTTAGGATACACATCACGCAGAACTTTCTAGATACAGATCCAGGTTTTGGTGCTGCCTGCAGAGGCTTGACATAGATACTCATAATTAGGAAAACACATCTATTCCTAGATTCCCCAAGTGCCACCCCCTCCTATCCTTCAAATTGCTTTTTGAAGGTATATGATTTAAACAGCTGTGCACACCTGTTAAAAATGTCAGATATGAGATAACAGAAAGACGAGGGGAAAGGAGAAAAGTACCCATCGATAAAGAACTGCCCACCCTGTGCTGAATCCCACGGTAGGAGGAGGGGGTCTGCAAATTCCATGGCGCATCCTTTGGGGCAAACTCCAAGTTCTAGTTTAACCCCCTTACCTCCGTCCATGAGGTTGGCCCAGTAAATGACTCTGAACCCCTGGAGGATTCCATTCAGGGCTTCCTTGGAAAGTGTGGACCAGGACAGTGATATTCTTTCTGGTGATGTTGCTATGGCTTGGACATTTTCGGGGGGGTAGCTGGGCACTGAAATTAGATAGTTAGAATCTGTAATAACCGTGGGTGGTTTAATTAGCAAAGCAATATTGAATAAGCAACATTACTTTAATAGTTCAAAGTACAGGAAAATAAAACATTGCTCTCAATCCCCCAAATTAAGGAAAAAAATGAGTACCATTCCTCTATGCAAATATTATGATAACTCAGTAAAATGCAATGACTTCATATGACTTCCACTGTCTCTCTTTCCAGAATAACTGCTTCACTGTTAAGCCCCAGGCTTATGGAGTTGAGAACACTTCTGATCCTACTGCATGAGTAAAAGATCATTGCTGGTCTGGCTTATTTTCCCATTACCCTTGAAAGTTACTGTTGTAAGTTACATGTACTTTATACAGTACATCTCCTCATACTGAGTAATACCTGGCATGTAAATTGAAAGCCTCACTGTTGAAAGTGCCACAAAGCAGACACGTCATCGTATTCACTGTCCCATCCCCAGCAGGGCCCCTTTCAATACTATACCATTCGTCAGAGGAAAGAGCGAAAATGGACTAGGATACAGGCTAGAAGGATATTTGAAGTATTTTTCATGTGGGTTTATGCAAACCTTAAACGTCGTGGCTGGGAGAGGGGGCAAAATAGTGACTGAATTGCAAACATCAGTGAAAGATGAACATCAACGTGAAAACCCAAAGGTCTATCTAACCACGCCTGCGAAGACTATGAAGATGGAAAGAAAAGCCTGGACTTCTGGGTTCTAGCTGTCTAAGACTTCTCTCCCTGTGAAAACGCTCAGAAATTATAGATGCAAGTCACCATGTGTGCTCTCAAACCTATGACCCAGCGGCTAGTTGCACGAGAGGCAACTGCCGTGCGAGCTTGCTGCTGGAAGCATCTATCCCCTACTCCTACAGCTGACCCTATATCTGACCTCTGCACCTAAAAGATGGCGCTTCCGGACACTAGGGTTCTCTCTCCTTTCAAGCATTGCTGGAGAATGTGAGCTCTTAGGTGGTCAAGGTGGGAGGGTACATTAATGCCTTATGGCCACTAGGGGGCGCACAGTCACCGTGAGATTTGCTCCAAGGAAGCTTGCTCATTCCTGTTCTCTGGTCTCAGAATGCTTGAAAATAAAAAGCAATCACAAAAAAAGGAAGGAAGGAAGGAAGGAAGGAAGGAAGGAAGGAAGGAAGGAAGGAAGGAAGGAAGGAAGGAAAGAAGGAAGGGAGGAAGGAAGGGAGGGAGGGAGGGAGGAAGGAAGGAAGGAAGGAAGGAAGGAAGGAAAGAAGGAAGGAAGAAAGAAAGAAAGAAAGAGAGAGAAAGAAAGAAGAAAGAAAGAAAGAAAGAAAGAAGAAAGAAAGAAAGAAAAGAAAGAAAGAAAGAAGAAAGAAAGAAGAAAGGAAGAAAGAAAGAAAGAGAAAGAAAGAAGAAAGAAAGAAAGAAAGAAAAAAGAAAAAGAAAAAATCCTCCTTTACAGTGATTTGTGAGAAATTCTTAGAAAATCGGATTTCTACATTCAGACTGCCGCAGTCATAGGGAGAGCTTTGGTTTCACGCGGGAAAAGCCCACCTCTTGGGCTTGATGGAGAAGGATGCTGAAGAAGGGATGGATTTGGCTTTGCAATCAAGGTCTGTCAAGGGCACCGAACCAAGGCAGCCCACGAGTTAATCAGGGCAGCTTCCCCACCGGAACCCCCAGTCCCTGCCGGCCTGGATGCCATTGTCACTGCAAAGCCCGAAGGCGGCCAGGCTCTGGGGACCCAGAGCAGCGGCTGGAACCTACCATCCTCGAGGGTGGTGGTGATGACTTCCTGAGAAGAAGGCCCCGTCCCGGCCCGGTTGCAGGCCTGCACCACCAGGCCATACTGGGTGAACTTGTTTAGGTTGCTGAGGGTGTAAATCTCACTGTCCCCCGTGGTGTCGATACTGATGATGTTGAACTGGAAGTTGCCCCCAGTGCTGTACTCGCGGTAACCTATCTGGTAGCCACGGATAATCCCATTTTGCAGATGTTTCTTGGGAGCCTAAACAGGAAAGAGAAGAATCACTAAAGAACACTGTTTGTGATTTGGTAAAAAACAATGTTATTTTCGGATGCTTTAAACCTGTTCGAAAGCTGGTTAATCCTACTGTATACCTATGGCCAAGCTACGAATTATATTCCATGAATAATTTGGACGTTGAAAAGTTACCAAGTACAATGTGAGTAGCTAAACAATCAAACCAAAAAGAACACTCGAGGTGTGACAAGAGGAAAACCGGCACCTGCCCTCCTCTTAGGCAAATAAAAATGAAATTGAATAAGCGTGGAAATAATCATAACAGGTGTGGCAGTAGTAATAGTAATAGTAGCAGCAAACTCATACCTAGAGGCTGCTCGTGGCCAGGTGCTCTGCCTTTACCTGCGCGAATGAGCCCAACCCTCACTGCAGCCCCGGGACACAGCACCACCAAGACCTTCATTGACACAGGAGGTCCCACAGACATGAGGGACAGGAGGGGAATCCACCACAGAGCCTGTTCTCCCAGCCCCTCCCGCTCATGCTGCCAGGACAGCCGACTTCTCTAAGCGGTGGGGAAGTTTGGAAAGATGGATTGCGTCTGTGGTACCTCTGCCTACACCAACCATCACCTGGGGAGACTGATGTTCGTGTTTTCACCCAGCAAAATCTACGGAACTCTGTCACATTGTTCCAGGCACTGGGGAACAGAAGTGATTTTTTTAAAAAAGGTCCCTGCCCTCATGGAGCTTATACTCTAATGGAATATTCCAGAACAAAGGTGTTTGCACATCGAAAGCTGGATGTGAAGGGGAGTCCACCCCTGGCAGGAAGGCAAACCTCTTTCATTAAGGCCTGAGTCATTCGGGGATCATTTTATGGTGATTTAAGATGGGCAAGGTGAGGCTAGAGTTACGAGTCAAAAACAGAACAGTTTTTGCTGACACATTGGACTTTTTAAGAATCCAGACTTTTTTCAAGTATGTTTTAAGAACAGCATCAAAGTGATGCTCTAAAGTAATAAAGGTGTGGTAGGCTTTCAGGCAATCAACAGCTGTGTGTGTGTGTGTGTGTGTGTGTGTTGAGTGTGTGTATTTGTATTACGTCTGTGTGTGCATATGTGTGAGCAGATATGTGTATGTATGTGCATGTGTATGTGTACATGTGTATTTCAGTACAAACCGTGGATTAAGGTCTCTTAGGACTCTGAAAATCTTTCTGAAAATGCTTACAATCCCATTGGAGAGAGGAAATACGCACTCAGGAAACTGCAGAGAAATCTGAAGTGTTCAGGTGTGTGGTACTGGACCGTGAAGGCCAGCAGGCTTCTCGAAAGTGGCAAAATGAGTGTGGCCTGAAGCAGTCAGAAGATGCTGACCACAGGCGGGGCTGGAGGGATGGCCAGGGTTCCAGAAGGGGAGGGAGGGTGTGGGGTGGGAGAGACAGAGCAGCTGGAATGGATTGGGGGGGGCTGCTGAATGCCCAGGGGTGAGGAATGGCAGACAGAGAGGATGTGCCCAGGATGGGGGTGGGGTGAGGCTGGACCACCAGCAGGAAGAAGGCAGAAGAAGGTCGGGACAGACAGCGCCATGAACGAATTCAGCAGACGCCTGTGGATTGCCTACCACGCCAGCCCCCCGCGTCATGAATGTCGCCAGCTGTCTTTGGGTGTTTGTCTGAGTTATACGAGAGCAGTAAAATCACATTTCTTTTTTCAGGCGAGTTTCCTCATTTGTGGTTTTCTTGGATGCCACTGCCTTTCTCAACAACTCGTCTGATTTCAGGCATTTACATGGTGCTAATAGGTATCAAAGAAACAGCCTGGAAACCATTACTTCTTCAGTCAAGTTGGCAGTCAGACGTTGACACAAAAGCACACCCCTTTCTTATTATAAGCAAGTGTCTATGCGCTCCTGCTTTTGCATTGGCGAACTACAACTTTTCACTCTGATTTAAAATTGGATCCAAAGATTTCAGATGTCGAGAATTCCATTACCTGGAATTTGTTTTACCTAAACCACTGAATTGCATTTGTATCATTGGACTAATTAGCAAAATCAATTTCCCTCCAAAAGCCATGGATAAGTCAAATATAAAACAAAGACATTTCTCCTATTTCACAAAGTTTTTTTAATGTTTAATATGGTCACCCAAATATAAAGGACTGTTTAAGTTTAAAAAACATTCTAATTTTTCAACGGGCTCCCTGTGACAATTTAAGTCTCCCTAAGGTGCCAAGTCAGGATCCCAGGAGAGGAGCTATGGAGTCTGATCAGGTAGGGGGTGTAGGGAGTGGAGGCAAATGCCCACGAGAAAATGTTCACTCACAGCACCCAATTCAGCTGAATCTTCTACAAGCAGAGGGACCTGCTGGCTGACATTTCCCTTCCTGGGTTTGGGGGGATTAATCATGCCCGTGATTTGGTTGCACAGATAGGTGGGTAGAGAAATCTTCCTTTTTTCACTTTCTGAGGGTGAAAACACATTCTAACTGCTTAAATAGGATAGGCAACACAGTGGTTTTTGTCCTGTTCAGTTTAAATATTTTGTACAAAAGAAATAGAACATTCTTTACATTTTCCTTAGAACAAAATTTTAGTCCTGCTAATTCTGGAGTGACACGAAGGTTATTTTTGTTTATTAGATTCTTCTGCAAAATATTTTGTAGAAAATTATTTTAGTGTTTTTTTTGTAATAATAAAAGTATACAGCCACCATTCCTATGTAATCACTATTCAAATTCTGATATGTTTTTTTCTCTAAGTGAAATTGAAGTTTGTTTTTCACATGGTTGTTTTCATACTCTACAATTTAGTGACTGATTATTTTTATTTAATATGCTATTATGATCATACTTTCATGTTTACTTCCAGTTTTTAAAAATCATATTCCATGTTTTATTGACTCATTTTTCCAACAATTTTGTTTGGGATATTGTTTTGTAACTTATTTCCTACCACAGATGAACCTCTGTGATACAGTGCATCTGTTTTTAAGTTTGTTTATTGGACTGAAGTCCCAGAAGTGGGACTTATTGGGTATCTTATTTCAAAAAGGTTGTGTTTCAGTTGACTGTTAATGAGATAGGATTTTTTGGTTATTATTCTTTTAGATGTGAAATCCAATATGGTAATGCAAGGGACTGTGTTTATCACAAGAAACAAAGAAGAGAGCTCTCCTCCAGTTTTCTTAATATTCTGATTTTGAAGAGATATGTATGAATAGAGTGGTGAGTTATTTGAAGGTAGCAGTGGTTTCACACATTTCTTTCCAGGGCTCTAATACAATCGCTAGTTATCATGCAGAATGAATTGTTGCACCTGAGAAAGAAGCGATGGATTTTTCTTACAAATGAAATATGCACTTTTGATTTCATAGCATGCGGGCCCTAAGAGTGTTTGAAAACCATCTAAAAAGGATTGTGTTGGGGGAGAAATGGGGAATGACTACTAATGGGTATGGGCTTTGTTGTGAGTGATGAAAATAATCTAAAATTAGATTCTGGTGATGGCTGCACATCTCTGTAAACATACAAAACAACATGGAATCGTACACTTAAAACAGCAAATGTGATGGTATGTTAATTTCATCCCAATAAAGCTGTTTTCATAAAAGTTAGCGTGCTGAAATCATCTCTCGGTTATTTCTCTTTCTAATTCAGTTACAACAGTAGCTTCCTTCACCACAACCACGGTGAACACCACCAATCAATACTCACCACCTCTACCACCACATCTTCACCATCACCATCACCACTACCTACATGCACACCGCCCCCCCCTTACCACCTCCACTATCTCATGCCCCCAAGACAACCATCCCCGTACATCACTGCCATCAACTCCATCACCTGCATCATCACCATCATCACCACCACCTCCATCACCTGCTTCATCACCATCATCACCACCACCTCTGTCACCATCATCATCACCACCTTCATCACTGCCACCACCTCCATCACCTGCATCATCACCATCATCACCACCACCTCCATCACCTGCATCATCACCATCATCACCACCACCTCTATCACCAGCATCATCACCATCATCACCACCAGCTCTATCACCAGCATCATCACCATCATCACCACCAGCTCCATCACCATCATCATCACCACCTTCATCACCAGCATCATCACCATCATCACCACCACCTCCATCACCTGCATCATCACCATCATCCCCACCACCTCCACCATCACCAGCATCATCACCATCATCACCATCAGCTCCATCACCATCATCACCACCACCTCCATCACCATCATCATCACCACCTTCATCACTGCCACCACCTCCATCACCTGCATCATCACCATCATCACCACCACCTCTATCACCAGCATCACCACCATCATCACCACCAGCTCCATCACCATCATCACCACCTTCATCACTGCCACCGCCTCCATCACCTGCATCATCACCACCACCTCCATCACCAGCATCATCACCATCATCACTACCACCTCCATCACCTGCATCATCACCAACATCACCACCACCTCCATCACCAGCATTATCACCATCATCACCACCACCATTACCCTATACCACGGCCACCTCTCCCACCTTTACCACCATCCTTATCACCTCCTCCATCAATAAATCACTGCCATGCCTCCAATACATCCACCAACATCACCACTGACATAAACATCACCCTAAGTATCACTATTACCACCATCACCTCCAACACTAACTCAGGGCCAAAATCACTACCACCAGTTACTACTATCCCTCCACCACCTCCACCACCTCCATCACCTTCACCTGTTGAGCGCTTGCTTTTCCCAATCAGTGTAATAGGTGAGATGTATATCTCCCCATTTATCTTCACAACAACCCCAAGAAGTCTCATTATCCTTCTTTACAGATGAAGAAGGTAAGTGTAGAGTTGCAATTCTAACTCAGGTTTTTCCAAGAGATGTATTTAGTTTCCACCACTCACAGAGCCCCAGATAACTTTTCTTCTTTTTGAAGCACTTGCTAATTAGGTTTGTAAAGTTACACTAAGCAAAACATTTTTAATCAAAGAAAAATCTAGCAAATCACATGAAGAGAAAGTATTGTTTTCATGCACAAAAGTAAGCAAAAATTCTAACTGTAACAGGCAAAGTTTAAGTTCTACTATTCATTTGTAGGTTGAATAGTCAGATGTAAATTTAGGAATGTGTTAACATTAAAGAAATTCTTGAGGACATATTAGGAAACAGATCTCTTTTAAAAATCCATAAGTGCAGGGAATTTAAGGGCTGTGCTGCAAGTTCCAACTTTTTTTGAAGTGACTCTGGGGACCTCTCTGAGTTACATGAACAACAAGCCAGCAGGGGACGTGGGTATGGACCAGTGGAAGCACTTCAATCCATTTGTCTGGTAGTGGGCTTCATATCACCCGAAGACAAGTTAGTATGTAATACCCCTTACTTTAAAAGTTGTTTTGGATGATACATTTCTGCTTGGAGCATGTGTCTACTTGGAATAAAGGGAAACGGTTGGCTGATGCACAAAGAGAGAACATCCAGGTGGGAAGGCAGTTGAGGCTATATCAATAGCCTCAAAGAACAACTGATTAAGTGGGTCAAAAATAATTGTTTGCTTTCATGAAACTAAGAGATTGGAGTTAATGGTGGGGTAGGACGAAACGTAGAAGAAGGAATCAGGTAGGGGTCTTTAAACACATTTTGAATCTGGGTTGCAAGATATTGGAGAAGACAAGTATCCTAAGAAGCCACTTTGATCATGCCCTCCCTCTCCCCAAATCTCAACAGTGCCTGTTGTAAGATTTGAGCCCTACAGGAGTCTTTCCAGACTAATGTCTCCTGGATGTCCCTCCACCTAGGATTCTCTTTGATTGCTTGATTAAGCATGGGGATTCCAACTCTCTTACACTTTCTCATCTCATGAAAGCCCCAGTCAGAGAATGCACTTCTTCCTTTTTTCCACTATCGATACATGACTCACTCCATGGCCAGCTCCACTTCCAACTCATTGGGGAGCCTCCTTTGACTATCTCCATCCAAGGAGTCCTCTCCTTCCTCTGGTCTCCACTGGCACTCACCCAACCACGATCAGCTCAGCAAGAATTGGCCACTTCCATCTCCTCTATGGTCACCATTAACATATCAAATGTCTGGTCTCCAAGAACTTGACTGCAAGCGCCAAGAGCACAAGAGTTCCTAAAAAAATGTTTGAAATCTGACCCACTGCCCTGTCCAAATCAAGACTTCAGCACAGTGGACATTCTCAAAAAATTTATTGTAGATAAAGAAGACAATGGTTCTGAGCATTTATGAGGTGTAAAAAAGTGATGGGTAAGAATGACCTAAGATTTATATCTTACTGAATAAAGATCTAATGGGCAGGGTATAAAGACGGAAGAGATGCCTGGACTCCAGACCCAGGATGCAGCTGTTGATCAGAGGCCTGGGTCAGTCAGTTCAGAGGGAGCTCTCAGGCAGTGTGCCCCAGCCTGGACGTGTGGGTTCAAGTTGAGAGCTGGCTTCCGTGCTGTCATGTAGCATGGCGGCCAACCTATCAAGATGGGAGATTTAGGCAGCATTGGGAGGGGTCCATTTCATTTCCCAGACCCCATCAGGGAGGAACATAGCTTCTGAAGAGCTATTTTATCTGGACAATGTTGTCCATTTTTGTTTCCTGCTTAAAACAAGGATTCCAGAGTTTATTCACTTGTCATCCAGCCAGTGGGTCACACATGCTTACAATAAGGATCATTGAAGACCAACCAACAGATTTATAGCAAACCTCTCCTGGCAACCAGCCCTCTTAATACATATTAGAGGAAGACGTTGGAAAGTAAGTGATGGGGGGAAAGCAAAAAAGCTAAAGTGAAGAAGGGCTCCCTTCACTCCATAGTCAAGAATTCAACCATCTGAGTGTCTTTCCATGCAGGATGATGCTGTCATTTACAGATGACTTTGATATGTGAGTGCTCTGGTTTTACCTTTTCTCAAAGCCCTTTGAATGCACTACTATTCTAAGAGAAGGCCTTAGCTATCCACTGTTGTGTTTTTCTTGTGAGGATTCGTTGTTTTCCCATGTAGAAATTTCCTCTTCCTTTCCTTCGCCTTTGCATCCAGGAATGATCCAGATTTCTTTTCATTTGTCTCATTTATCTGCTGTCTGTGGCCCTCTCTTTCTCCCCTTCCAGTCCTTTGTTTTTTCTCCTGTGGTTTCCCTAAACAGCTTTCTTTCACATCTGTTGAGGAGCCCTTTCTCCAGCCTCCAAATCCCCCCCAACCCTCACTTGCTTTAAGAAACCATCTCTTTTGATCTCCATGACAACAGGAGCCCCATGTCAATTTCCTTGTGTGGTTTGCAAGTGCCTGCATTTGACGTGTCCGCCCGAATCGGCCTGCGAGCCACCTGTGGCAGGTTCTCCACTTTTTATAGGGAGGGTAGAAACAGGGATGAGCAAATGCTCAGGGCACCAGTGTGGCTGTGAGTGATTAGAACAGGCACCTCATCTTCAGAAAACCACCAGCCAGGTCCTGTTTCTGGCACGCTCCCCTCCCCCTCCCCACTGCTGGCGGGTGGACTTTCCTCAATGTCAGGGTCCATCCGCTGACCTGGAGAGCCCAAGGCGTCCACTGCAGAATCCTGCATTCTGGGAACACTGCGTCACTCTGACGTGTGGAGTAATTCAGTTGAAAAATGATTTGAAACGTTTCCTTTTAGATTCCTCCAAATTCACTTAAAATGTAGTCTGTCCTCATTTCCCTTTTATTACAGGGGTGGGGGACTGTCTTTTTCATCTCTGTGTGCTTCCTCCAGCCCCTTTCCCTGCTCCCCAATATAAACAGCATGAGCTCCATAACTTGTTCAGTGAACGGATGCATTAACTGTAACAGCCAGCAGCTGGTGCCTCTTCTATACAAGGCATTGCGTGCAGGGAAGATGTGCAGTGAATCCGTGAGTAAAGTGGAAAGTGATGATGGCAGTGGTGAAGATTTGCACAAGGGGCTGTGGAAGGGAAAAGGAAGAGATGCCTTTTCCAAATGGGTGCAGGAGGACTCCCAGAGGAGGGGGGCAATGTTATAGGAAAGTAATCAGTGGACATGGCTGCAGGTGGTGAGGGAATAAGAGATGGCTCAGGAATGGAGAGCAGCTCCAGCGACCCTTCAGGGAGGTATATGGGGTGACTGGGTGGTGGTGGCGTGAGTGCCGGAAACCTAGGGAAATGCTGGGGCCCCACCCAGACCTGCTGACTCAGAAACACACGCTGGCTACAGGGAGGGCGTGCTGGTCTGTGTTTTAACAAGCCCTCCCTGGGATGCTGAGCAAGCTCCAGTCTGAGAACCACTGCGGTTGTCACTCAAAGTCATTAAAAGGTTTAGGACTGGCCTCACTCGGGATGGACTTTCGTTAAAAAGCAACGGCTGCACATTCCCCAATGTTTCAGGTCACCAATAACCCATTTTCCTGGTCTCTGCAGAACAGAAGGGATTGAACGCAAATAGGACCGTAAGCCCTCTGTGGTCCGGGAGTCACACAGCAACAAAGGGACCTCTTCACAGGGGGGCCGGGGTGGAGGGGAAACAGCTGCCTTGCTGGACAGAGCCCTGCTTGGGCTCCCCAGTCCCCGTGGATGGACAGCACAGCCTCTCTGGATGAATGGACCGTGGGTTCTCAGGGAGAGATGGCAGACAGAGGAGGAGTCTTACATCGTTGCCTCAAAGCACATTTTCCTTCCTGTCTCTCTCCTTGGGTTGGCCCTCCATGGCCACTCTGCCATCCACGGGGGCTCTAAGCTCATTCTCGGCATCGTAGGTCTCCTACAAGGGATACGTGCGGCCATGTGGCTCCCCCCTCAACGTTATTGTTCGTCAAGGGACAGGTAAAGAGCCAAGGGGCCACGTGGTGTGAAATAAAAAGTGGACACGTGATCTGCTGATGAGACACGCTTAAGTTACGATGAATGACAAAGTGTTTGAAGTGTGTACTATCTGGAGAGGCCAAGAACTTGGAATTGGAGCTGGATGGTCACCGTAGTCTAGTCAGACTTGGCGGAGGAGATGGTGACCAAGGGTATGCGTTGGCTTGGAACACAAATGCAGAATTTTAGAAACATTTTGGAGAATATTGTGGGATGAACTTAAGGCTAACTTCTGTACAACAGGGTACCATTTTTTTCAATTTCTAAACTGTAGGGTAGCTCCCATTTCATTCATCCATTCACTCATTCATTCATTCATCCCACCAACAAACATTTGTTGAGTAGCTACTCTTGTTAAAACCCTCCTTTTTTGAATTTTTCTGTCCTTTGCAAATCCCATTCTCTGGTAGCCACATAGAGCATTTCTCACCAGCCATAAAGGCTTATCCAGTGGTTTCTGCTGACACCCTAACAAAGGAATTCGCAGAACATATGCAGACTAGGATTGGGTTTACCTATCAGCTCTGAGGTCTCTAGGGACATCCCCCACCTAACATCAGGGCCTCTAGATGCTGTGCATCCTTCTTAAGGTCCTACGTCTAACTCAGGTAGCTGGTAAGGAGGGCACGGTGGTTTCCGAAGCTCAGAGAAGCTAGAGAAGACTTCTGAGAGGAGACTTTGCCAGAAGGTTGATGGCTCAGTGTGCCAGAGCTTGGGAGTGGAATCAGTCAGAAGTGGCAAGGAGAGGGAGGCGCCCTGGGCTCAGAGCAGGGGAAGACCAGGGAGGGGGTGAGGAGGGGGGCTGTGGAAGTTTCCATGGGCCAACAAGGGGTGTAGCCAAGGCCCAACCAGGAAAGAATCCACCCAGAGACTCTGAGGTTCTGGGAGGCTGGTCTGGTACCTCTGAGCCTGCAGGTAATGGGAATTTAGGGAAAACAGCGTTTTGGTTTTGATGCCAAGAGGCAGTGTGTACTAGTCTGTGCGTATGAAGGTTGGGGTCCCAGCTATTTAGTGGCAGCTGAGTGATCCCAAAGGACTTGGCTTCCCCCATGCAGACAGGGGTATCCAGCCGAGAGGAACTCCCCTGCAGGGAAGGGGTGCCCCCGTGGATGACAGAGTGGCCGTGGAGGGCCAGATGGACCCATCAATAGGCCACAGAGATTTAGGGGGCCACATCTGACCCAGATCTGCTAAGCTAGTGCAAGAGGCAGGGAAGAGTCCCATAGTGCTTTAAATCTCTGCCCAGAGGGCCAATGAACAGGCAGCTATTGTGACGAGTTTCAATTGTATGTGGCTGCTTCTTTTGGTATCATCTTGGTTTATTAAACATGGTTGACAAACTGTGGTCCTGGGGCCAGGTCCTTTAGCCACTTGTTTTTATATGGCTCTTAGTGAAGAATGTACATATTTTTAAATGACTGCAAAAAATCAAAAGAGAAAGAATAGTGTGTGACATGTGAAAATTATACGTGCTTCAAATGTCAGTGGGGCTGAGTCAGGTTCTACTGGAGCCCAGCTGCACCCTCCCAGCTGCGTATCTGCCGTGTCTGCTTCTGAGCTACAGTGGCAGAGTTGAGGGGCTGTGACAGAGACCTCATGGCCCACAGAGTCTAGATTATTTGCTTTCTGGCCCTTGACAGGAACAGGTTGCAGACCGCTGTAGGACACAGTGTTGTGAACAGAGTCGCCTGCAGGGCGAGATCCACTCTGTGGGCTGGAGGTTGAAGGCAGGGAGGGATGTGGGGAGATTATCAACGGTGGAAGGAGAAGCACCTCCGAGAGAGGGGGTGTTGGAGAAAGGCCAGGGTTTGGACCAAAGGAGAGTCAGTGACCCTCCCTGCTGGGATGTCAAAGTTCTAGCCTGTGTTCTATCAGAAGACAAAGAATGCCTGCATCCACAGTGGACCTTTGGTCCGGGATATGGTACCTGCCACCTACACCTCAGTGATGGTCCTAAGCATAAGCATAGGATGGCATTGCTCCTGCAGAGCTAAGTAGAGTCTCTTGTCTGTTCTTGGGTCATGAAAGGCTTTGGCCTCAATTAAAGGCATCAACACTCATGAATGGGTAATGGAGGAAAAGAACATTGAAAAGCATCTAATAGGCTACTCTGCCCTGTCAGGAACATGCTAGAAGCATTTGGACAAGGGGCCCCCCCAAGGAAAGCTCTGGTCTGAAGTGGGGGGATGGGCCTGACACATTCCCAGGAGCAAGGAGAGCCAGTGATTCTGTCCAGACCCCCGGGAGTGACACCACACTTTCCCTGCGTCGTATTTTCCTTCTCTGCGAATTCTCACTGCTAGGAGTCATTGAGAACATGCCTCTGGAATTCTTCTGTTATTTATATAAAGACAGGGCTTATTCCCACTTTAGATTGTGACAGGGATGGAAAATGAGAATGAAAATATACTTTTAAAAAGTAGCATTATTCTATTTCCTGTATTTCTGTGATTCCTCAAAGCACAAAAAACATTTAAGTTTGGACTCAACATTTTCAAAAGAATGTACCAATGGAAGGATTCCATCACAGGAACTGAAAGGATGTAAAATCAGTTTTCAAAAATTTTAATACGAAGAGGAGATTGACCTTTAAAAAAACTGTGGAAGGTTACCTAGAAATAGAGTTAGTTGGTTACATCTTAGTGCATTAAATTAAATATATTTGTATTAGTGAAATGAATCCAAAAGCATATGTTGTATTTTTCTGTCCTACCCCATGTAACCGTGAAAATGGAATGTGGAAATTAGATGCCCAGAGTCTCCCAAGGCAGCTGACTCCTGCTTTCCTGGCTGGAGTTCTTCCTGCAACAGACCCAGAAGAACTTGGTCCAGCCTATTTTAAATGATAAAAGTAACATCGCATTTCTTCCCTTATCTTAGGAGACATGTCCATATTGGACAGATGTTTTCCTTTTATTCTTTGATTTTTCATTCTAACACCTGTGCCCCATTTACTAATTTATCTACCCTATTTGATTTCTCTGATAAGATGGGAAATGTCATCAGCAAGATGGCTTAATGATGGCTTTCTAAGAAAATTAAGCACATTAGTAAATCAATGAAGGTAGAACATACCCTCACACCATATACAAAAATACTCAAAATGGCTTTAAGACTTAAACATAAGACATGACACCATAACACTCCTAGAAGAGAACATAGGCAAAATATTCTCCAACATAAATCACAGCAATGTTTTCTTAGGTCAGTCTGCCAAGGCAATAGAAATAAAAGCAAAAATAAACAAATGGGACTTAATCAAACTTACAAGCTTTTGAACAGCAAGGGAAATGAAAAGACAACCTACAGGATGGGAGAAAATATTTGCAAACAATGTGACCAACAAGGGCTTAATTTTCAAAATATACAAGCAGCTCATACAACTCAACAACAACAAAAAAACAAACAACCTAATCGAAAAATGGGCAGAAGAACTAAATACATATTTCTCTAAAGAAGACATACAGATGGCCAACAGGCACATGCTTAACGTTGCTAATTATTAGAGAAATGCAAATCAAAACTACAGTGAGATAGTACCTCACACTGGTCAGAATGGCCATCATTAAAATGTCTACAAACAACAGATTCTAGAGAGGGAGAAAAGGGAACCCTCCTACACTGTTGGTAGAAACATAAGTGGGTGCAGCCACTGTGCAAAACAGCATGGAGGTTCCTCAAAAAACTAAAAATAGAGCTACCATATGATCCAGCAGTCCCACTCCTGCGCATATATCTGGTCAAAACTATAATTCAAAAAGATACATGTGCTATAATTCAAAAAGATACATGTTCATAGCAGCACTATTCACAATAGCCAAGATGAAAGCAACCTAAATTTTCATCAACAGATGAATAGATAAAGCAGATGTGGTACATTTACACAACGGAATATTACTCACCCATAAAAAAGAACAGAATAATCCCATTTGCAGCAACATGGACGGAACTAGAGATTACCATACTAAGTGAAGTAAGTCAGACAAAGACAAATATCATATGATATCACTTATATGTGGAATCTAAAATATGACACAAATGAATTTATCTGTGAAACAGAAACAGACTCACAGACATAAAGAATGGGCTTGTCGTTGCCAAGGGGGATGAGGGGAGGGGAAGGAAGGACTGGGAGTTGGGATTAGCAGATTCAAACGATTATATATAGAAGGAATAAACAACAATGTCCTACTGCATGGCCTAGGAAACTATATCCAATATCCTGTGATAAATCATAATGGAAAAGAATATATTAAAAAAGCATATATATGTATAACTGAATCACCCTGCTGTACAGCAGAAATTAAGACAAAATGTAAATCAGCTTCAATAAAAAATGAATAAAAAAAGAGAATTAAGCACATTAAATAGTGAGTATTCATTTATCCACTCACTCTACGGGTGCCTTTCAATTCACTGATAATACAGAAGGGCCATATTCACTTTAGTTTGCTCTTCTCATTTGTTCTTTGTGAAAAGTAGGGCTAGTATTTTATGAGAACCAGTAAAACTACATATGAGCCAGTCTTTTGAATACTTTTATTAAAATTACTACCTATCCATCTATCATTTAGATTATTTAAAATAAAAACTTTATTGATTAATTTTTTGGCTGGGCAGAGTTCATGATATTTACATTTACTGGGAGGTATCTGTTATCGGAAAGGACTGTGCTGTCCAGAGCCATCAGAGGGGCCAGCATCCAGGGTAGAGAGAAGAACCGGGGCTGTTACTCACTGAACCAAACTCATATCCTAAAATGCTCTCCCAGTCTCCATCCTCCGTGGCTGTCAAGACAGTGCTGGGAGATGAGTACAGACAAGGCTATGCTGTTACGATGGCTACTGTTTGTCTGTGACTTAATGAAAAGGACACTCAGATCGGACCTAGTGGAAGGATTCGAGCTTCAGCAATGACAAACCAAGTTACTTGCTCAAGATCATTTTTACTAAATGTAGAGGGGAGAGTATTATCTAGTTATGTTGAAGTCTAATCCAGCACTTTCTGTCCTGTATCAGAGTATCCTTATTATATGTAATTTACTTGCTGTAGATGCATTTAAATTATGGTAATCCTACTTTATGCATAATGTAATGAAATACTGTCAAGTTATGCTTTTTCATATACTCTTTATTTTCACTGCAAGTGTTATATATTCATAAATGTATGACACTAAGTTTTCATGGCTAAATTATGCATAGTGTAATCGTCAATAGACAATTAAATAAATTTTAATATTATCCTGACCATAAGCAATTTTTACCTTAATGTCCCAACTTTAGAAGCCAATCCACTTGTTAGATGTGGTGTTCATGTACTAAATAAAGACCTATGGCTGGTCACCAGTAAATGTCCAAAATGCTCTTTTAGTTCCAACCTCATGATTCCTACTCACTATTCTTGTTTGCATTTCTGATAATACGTTCCATCAGTCAAGGAAAAAATACCATCCTTACCTACTAACTTATTGTAACCTAACAGTTCATAACTTGTTTATTTATTTATTTAACATCTTTATTGAAGTATAATTGCTTTACAATGTTGTGTTAGTTTCTGCTGTATAACAAAGTGGATCAGCTATCCCTATACATATATCCCCCTATGCCCTCCCTCTTGCATCTCCCTCCCACCCTCTCTATCCCACCCCTCTAGGTGGTCACAAAGCACCCAGCTGATCTCCCTGTGCTATGCGGCTGCTTCCCACCAGCTACTTTACATTTGGTAGTGTATATATGTCAATGCCATTCTCTCACTTTGTCCCAGCTTACCCTTCCCCCTCCCCCATCCTCAAGGTTATTCTCTACGTCTGCGTCTTTATTCCTGCCCTGCCCCTAGGTTATTCCAAATCATGCTTTCTTTTTAGATTCCATATATATGTGTTAGCATATGGTATTTGTTTTTCTCTTTCTGACTTACTTCACTGTGTATGACAGACTGTAGGTCCATCCACCTCACTACAAATAACTCAATTCCATTTCTTTTTATGGCTGAGTAATGTTCCATTGTATATATGTGCCACATCTTCTTTACCCATTCATCTGTCAATGGACACTTAGGTTGCTTTCATGCCCTGGCTATTGTAAATAGTGCTGCAATGAACATTGTGGTACATGACTCTTTGAATTATGGTTTTCTCAGGGTTATATGCCCAGTAGTGGGATTGCTGGGTCATATGGTAGTTCTGTTTGTAGTTTTTTAAGGAACCTCCATACTGTTCTCCATAGTGGCTGAACCAATTCACATTCCCACCAGCAGTGCAAGAGTGTTCCCTTTTCTCCACACCCTCTCCAGCATTTATTGTTTGTAGATTTTTTGATGATGGCCATTCTAACCTGTGTGAGCGGATACCTCATTGTAGTTTTGATTTGCATTTCTCTAATGATTAGTGATGTTGAGCATCCTTTCATGTGTTTGTTGGCAGTCTGTATATCTTCTTTGGAGAAATGTCTATTTAGGTCTTCTGCCCATTTTTGGATTGGGTTGTTTGTTTTTTTGATATTGAGCTGCATGAGCTGCTTGTATATTTTGGGGATTAATCCTTTGTCAGTTGCTTCGTTTGAAAATATTTTCTTCCATTCTGAGTGTTGTCTTTTTGTCTTGTTTATGTTTTCCTTTGCTGTGCAAAAGCTTTTAAGTTTCATTAGGTCCCATTTGTTTATTTTTGTTTTTATTTCCATTTCTCTAGGAGGTGAGTCAAAATGGATTTTGCTGTGATTTATGTCATAGAATGTTCTGCCTATGTTTTCCTCTAACAGTTTTATAGTGTCTGGCATTACATTTAGGACTTTAATCCATTTTAAGTTTATTTTTGTGTATGGTGTTAGGGAGTGTTCTAATTTCAATCTTTTACATGTAGCTGTCCAGTTTTCCCAGCACCACTTACTGAAGAGGCTGTCTTTTCTCCATTGTATATTATATAATATTGTATTATATAATATTGTATACAATTATATAATATTGTATATCCTTGTCTCCTTTATCAAAGATAAGGTGACCATATGTGCGTGGGTTTATCTCTGGGCTTTCTATCCTGTTCCATTGATCTATATTTCTGTTTTTGTGCCAGTACCGTACTGTCTTGATTACTGTAGCTCTGTAATATAGTCTGAAGTCTGGGAGCCTGATGCCTCCAGCTCCATTTTTGTTTCTCAAGATAGCTTTGGCTATTTGGGGTCTTTTGTATTTCCACACAAATTGTGAAATTTTTTGTTCTAGTTCTGTGAAAAATGCCATTAGTAGTTTGAGAGGGATTGCATTGAATCTGTAGATTGCTTTGGGTAGTAGAGTCATTTTCACAATGTTGATTCTTCCAATCCAAGAACATGGTATATCTCTCCATCTATTTCTATCATCTTTAATTTCTTTCATCAGTGTCTTATAGTTTTCTGCATACAGGTCTTTTGTCTCCTTAGGTAGGTATATTCCTAGGTATTTTACTCTTTTTGTTGCAATGGTAAATGGGAGTGTTTCCTTAATTTCTCTTTCAGATTTTTCATCATTAGTGTATAGGAATGCAAGAGATTTCTGTGCATTAATTTTGAATCTTGCTGCTTTACCAAATTCATTGATTAGCTCTAGTAGTTTTCTGGTAGCATCTTTAGGATTCTCTATGTATAGTATCATGTCATCTGCAAACAGTGGCAGTTTTACTTCTTCTTTTCCGATTTGCATTCCTTTTCTTTTTCTTCTCTGATTGCTGTGGCTAAAACTTCCAAAACTATGTTTAATAAGAGTGGTGAGAGTGGGCAACTTTGTCTTGTTCCTCATCTTAGAGGAAATGGTTTAAGTTTTTCACCATTGAGAATGATGTTGGCTGTGGGTTTGTCATATACGGCCTTTATTATGTTGAGCTAAGTCTCCCTATGCCTACTTTCTGGAGAGTTTTTATCATAAATGGGTGTTGAATCTTGTTGAAAGCTTTCTTATATCTATTGAGATTATCATATGTTTTTTCTCCTTCAATTTGTTAATATGGTGTATCACATTGATTGGTTTGCATATATTGAAGAATCCTTGCATCCCTGGGATAAACCCTACTTGATCATGGTGTATGTTCCTTTTAATGTGCTGTTGGATTCTGTTTGCTAGTATTTTGTTGAAGATTTTTGCATCTATGTTCATCAGTGATATTGGCCTGTAATTTTCTTTTTTTGTGACATCTTTGTGTGGTTTTGGTATCAGGGTGATGGTGGCCTCGTAGAATGAGTTTGGGAGTGTTCCTCCCTCTGCTATATTTTGGAAGAGTTTGAGAAGGATAGGTGTTAGCTCTGCTCTAAATGTTTGATAGAATTTACCTGTGAATTCGTCTGGTCCTGGGCTTTTGTTTTTTGGAAGATTTCTAATCACAGTTTCAATTTCAGTGCTTGTGATTGGTCTGTTTATATTTTCTATTTCTTCCTGGTTCAGTCTCAGAAGGTTGTGCTTTTCTAAGAATTTGTCCATTTCTTCCAGGTTGTCCATTTTATTGGCCTATAGCTGCTTGCAGTTCATAACTTGTTTATAACCTAACTGTTCTAAAACAGAATAGGGAAAGTGTCTGTCCTCAGGTATCTTGTATTATGCCAGGTTCATCCAGGCTCCATGTGAAGCTTTCAGGAGAAACCATCTGAAAGGACTGTAGGCTGATGAATGGAGCTGACCTTGCTCTGAGTCCTTAGTTGAAGTTCAATTTATGTCTTGTCCGGATGAATTAGCTGAGAGGTCCAGCCTTTTCCCTGGGATGGAACGGAGGCAACCCTTCTAGGCTGAGTCTCAGTTAACTTGTCTTCCCAGAATGCCCAGGTGTGAGCCTGCATCCCACACTCTTTGTGGCTCAGCAGCCTTTGGAAAGCTGGCCAGCATCTTCTTGCTGCCCTTTGAGGCTGGGAACTAAGAGGACTGCCTGCTTACGTTGGGAGGCCAGCCAGGACCTTTAGAGCAGGCAGATTGGCAGCTCTGCTCTGGGACAGAGAACTGGGGTACTAGGAAAAGGCCAATTACATGGCTAAACCAAAAGGGTTAATCTGATGGAGAGGTGCAGAGAGAGGCAGAACATATTCCAAAGAAGCAAATAAGAAATGAATGGTTTTATGAAAGGGATCTGTATATTTTATACATGTGCAAAAAAGTAAGATGGTGATATAGTCATGTAGGGCTTTTTAAGGTGTCCAGAGGTTTCCAAAGGAAAGGTACCCCCTCTTTATATGCATATTTTAACATGAAGGTGAACAATGAGTGGTCCATATATTTATTTAACAAATATTGACTTCACTTCTACTGAGAATATAACAAACAAACAAAATATGCCCTCTACCCTCATAGAGCTTACAGTCTAGTCAACTGTAAGAAGTTAAGAGAGAATAATCCTACTCCCTGTGGATGACCAAGAAGTTTTGAAGTCAGTTTGTATTTTTCTTCTCTCACTGTAGGGGAAAGAGGTAAGACTTGTTAATATGAGAAGGGCTGACAGTGCCTTATCTATTTGTCAGGCATACTAGTCAACAGGATTCTTAATAAAACTGCAGAAAATCTAACTCTAGAACCAATTGATTAGTTCATAAAAGAAATGTAAATTTTGTAATTTTTTCATAGCCTAAGGATTAAGCAAGAGTTTAAAAATTAAGTAAAATTAATTTCAAGGCAACCCTTTTGAATCTCAACTGACTTAGGAAAGAAAGATGTCGACTTACTACTCCAGTTATGCTAAGGTTAAGTTTACAATTTGGAAAGAAAGTGGTAGCAGGTAAAATGTACAGGTTACCTATTTTCTTTAACCTTCGTGGGGTTGGGTAACATTTATAACATGAGGCTGGAAGGAGTTGGAAGAGGAAATAATAGTTTTTGAACCTTTCCATGTACAAGTGCAATATCGTCATTCAACGTACTTTAGCTCATCAATTGCTTCGAAGCCCGGCAGGCAAAGTCAGATTGCCAAGGTAGGTAGGGGTCCTTTGACAGTCACGAGCCCTCAGTTCTTGGGCAAACCCCTGCAACCCGAGGAGGTTGTACAGAACTGGGTATACCCAGCACACAGATCCAACAGTATAATACATGTAGGAATTGAGCAGAGAGCCTGGCAGAGAGCAAATGCTCAGGAAGACAGGTTTCCCAGGAATCCCAGCCAGGAAATACCAGTGCTAGAAGGTGCTCCTTTCCAGTGGGGTATTCCTTTCCCTGGAGGAAGAGGGATTTGGATGTAGAAGTGGCGTCTGCCGTTTATTAAATCATTGCTATGAAGATGACTGGCAATAAGGCAGTTTTGTTTTTAAATGACTAAGCCATTTTCCCATTGTAAGAGCTCTTCTCTGAAACATATACTAGATTGTAATGATGCCTCAATTACTTGGAATTATTGGGGATTGTGGAGGTGTGGTGCTCTAGTTAAAAGTATCCTTTAGATTTCTAAAATTTAATTAAATCCCCAAATACCCAGTGTTCATATTTTATGGAAATCACGTGTCTTCTGCAATGTTACTCATTCTAAATAAAATCTCAGTCAGAGAGGATGACACTGAAGGGCAGGAAAGTGGCAAAATCATTCTCAGGATTTTTATCCGGAGTCAGTTTGTTTTCAGCAATGCAATATTTAAGCAGTGGACAATTTCATATTTTCAGGATAGCCTATGGCTCTAAAAGATTTCTCATTCAAAACAAAACAAAACAAAACATTTACGTCAATAGGAAAAAAAGTCTCTGCCTTAAATTGCATTCTCTGGGTAAATGTTTTGCGATATCTATAGTAATGAAATATTCCAAACTCTGAAAGTTTTATTTAATGAGCATATGTAAATAGCCTTCAAACTGTCCTCAATTTGCATAAAATGGGATTGGTTGATTCTGAGACTGACCAGAAGAGAAGGTGACAGGGACTGTCAAAAGAGACTGGTTCGTTCTGTCAGTGTTTTTATACTTAGGCGACAGACTAAAATCTGAATTTTCTGAAAAACCAAAGAATTCTCATTTAGTTTTACAGTTTTCAGGT
This sequence comes from Pseudorca crassidens, assembly GCF_039906515.1. Lineage (NCBI taxonomy): Eukaryota > Metazoa > Chordata > Mammalia > Artiodactyla > Delphinidae > Pseudorca > Pseudorca crassidens. The sequence continues at coordinate 144,079,463 of NC_090300.1, forward strand.
ACTTGATTAAATACGTGGTTATCAGTAATCCGTAGCCGTCAATATTCTTTCTGATTTTGAATAACCCCAGCAGAAACATGCAGTAAATTGTATTTACTTATGCAAAAGGCTTGTGCAAACTTTCTGTTTTTCAAGGGGTGTGGAAGGAGAGCTAGGAATTGAACTTTTATTATCATTTACCTAATTTTTATTTTACTTAGAACTGTTGCTTTATCTCTTGAGTTCTTGTTAAGGTACTGCTTAGCAACTTTAAGTAACTCAAAATATGTAAAATTATGGAAAAGCCCTTTCCAAGTCTTCATCTTCCATAATATAGACAAGTTAATATGGTCCTGGTTCTTGGGCATCTTCCTGTGGGCTTACATTTAAGTGATGTTCGGATGCCCATTTCCTCTAAAATGTATCACACTTTTACTGGATCATTACTACCATTTATTTTGCAATCAATTAGAGTAGAAACCCACGTGCAGAATGGCTGGTCTATCTGGGACACTGAATGTGGGTACTGTGGTCCACCACTGTACGCTCCGGAGTATTGTACTGTAGCATGAATTAGACTCTCGCCATCTTACAGCCTGGTTTTGGGAGATCCTAAAATCTTGGGGGTCTTCTCCACAGCAGTTTCTGAAAGACATGTGCTTCAGAGTCTAGCGCGACATAAGCACTTGTTATTCACATATGCACTCATTCATTCATTCATTCATACAAACCTGCCAGCCATGAGGATCAAGGATAAATAAGACCCTCCCTGTCTCCAAGGAGCTCACAAAACAGCAGAGGAGATGCGACAAAATGGACGGTAGAAAGCGTGTGACAGGGACCTCATGGAGCTATTTCCCAGAATCATGGGTAACGCAAAGGGCCGAACAATTAATTTGGAGATTTACACATCTTCACCGAGGGAGTCAGGCAGGACCAGAGCACTGAGTAAGCAGGACGGGACAGGTGGGCGGTGGAGAGGGGATGCTACAAACATTGAGAGCAGCAATGACAGTTGAGGAGAGAAGAGGACAGCAGGGTCCCCTAGAACTGGGGGAGGAGAGGGTGGTAAACCTGAGACAGGATGCTGCAGCCTGATGCTGGTGGCTGGGCTGTCCTCTGGGGTTTGGTCTATAGCCAGTAAGGCATGTGTCACCTCTGGCGGACTTGAAAATTTAAACACTTGAAACTTTTCTTTGGTGAAAGAAATAACCAAGTTAAGCAGGAAAAGTTGTTAATTTCGTTCAATAGAAGGGGTATGTTACAAAAGTGTTGCTTGTACAGGGATAATTAAACACATTTAACTTCTGTCTCTGATGTTATGGAATGTCCCCCAAGCTGCCCCTGACCTTTCAGAGGTTTAGTGTCTAAAGGTCTACATTCCCACCCAAAGCCCGGAGCTGCTCTTCCCTCTATCTCATGTCTCTTTACTGAGCGCATCTTTTACTTCTGATGAGTTTTCTTGTGACCCTCAATGAGTTTCTGCCTCAGTCCCCCCAATGTTTCCATCCTGGCTGACAGATGTGTGGCCCCCTCCTGGGGCTAACACAATTTCTTCCTCTCTCTTTACTTCTTTCTCCTCCTTTCCTATTAGCCTCTTTACACAGAATGTAAATCTGGGACTTTAACGCCATAAAATAAAGGCATATTTTATGTAACATATCATACTTTGGATTACCTAGACTCGCATACAATTTGGTTGAATCAGTGACACACTTTCATGACGCAATCAGGCCAGTGTGAAATGACAGCCAATCAACGGGCAGCCCCTACTCCACTCAGTGGTACCCACATCCTTTTCTGCAGCCTGCTACCCTGTGAGAAATCACGGTTCCGTGAATAGGACGGCAAAACCAGTTCACAGTCTAGTGGAGGTGAGGCCTCCTTTCAATAGCCCACGACTTGTTCATCCTTTTGACATTCAGAAGAAATTTAACTGCAACCTATGACTTTTCCTGCTGCTTTTCTATGGAGACAGAAAGGATGCAATGGCTTTTAACGCCTCTGAAGTTTCTATTTTTAGTTATAAGAGCTCTGGGGACAGACACCTCTCTCCTGCAGGATACAGAAAGCTCTAGGGGCCACCGTAATAGCTTTTCAGTGGCAAAAGGCAAGAGAATGCGGAGGGCTGGTGGAGGAAACTTCCCAGTCTTTAACACAAGACAGAGTGAGTCAGCATTCCATTTGCCCAGTGGCTGGGCTGCGTGTGGGGCTGTGGCTTGCTGAGTGCCTTTTATCGCGCAATGTGTGATGCTCACAGCTGGCGGATGTGCTCACAAAGACGAATGGCCCCTTCCCCACCTGGCTCGGCCTGCCCTGTCTGAGCAGCTGAACAGTTGCGGTGTGTTGCCCGCTGGAATCACAGCTCAGTGGCCGGGCTGTGAAAAGACAGCACAAAGGGGCTTGCTGCCCTACTGTGTGTTAACACCCAAGGTGATGTCCACCCCAACCTTGAAAATCCTTTTCATTTTTTTTTTTTGTTATAGAAGCTTGTCATTTTATGAAAGAGCTGATGCTAGAAGGAAAAAACCCAACAAGTGGTGCAACGAATGAGGTTTTTAATGGGACCAAGAGGTGGACAGTTTGAAGACCTCACTGTGGCTCTTACCTTCCTCTCTGAGTGAGAACACAGAAAAAATGGCAAGGAAGGAGGTAAGAAGAGAACATGTGTGATGAGAGAAACCCAGAAGTGGAAAAGTAAGTGCAACTTTGCAGACGTTCTGACCCAGTAACAGCATTCTAGATAAAATGGAATTTGGGCTAAGGCAGTTGGCTCCAAGACCACATGAAGGGGTGACTAATTCTCAAGCAGGTTCACCCACCACGTCAGTGACTTCAAGATCCCTGGGGCAGCACTGCCTAGTGTGCTGGTTTGGGATGAGCTTGGGCCAGAAAATCAATCAACACTGTTTCCTTCACTGAGGATGTTTTGCTAAGAAAAACATGTCTGCCGGAGGAACCAGCATGCTGAATGGTGTGCTTGTTTGCATTGTGCCTCACGCTTTCTCTCCCAGCGGCTGGCAATGAGCCCTCAGCTCACCAGCAGCCAGTCTGCATCTGCTGGCCATGCTGGAGGGACCACTGCCTGGGATGGCAGCTGGCCCAACGCTGCCCCCCTTCCCTGGGTGTGTGTGAGGCCACTGCTAGCTAGGGGCACAGCAAAGACCTCTGTCCTCCCTGCCACTTGGTGGGCTGTCTACCACACCATGATTTGCCATTTAGGAAAAGCAATTAGGAAAAGTTTCCACTGGGATGAACGAACAAGTGTGGTCATGCACATCCGTTTCCCGATTTGCGAGTGGAGAGCAGCGCTTAGGACACAATCACGATTCAAAGACTAAAAATAAGGCTCCCAAACTTCACTCTCTGTAGATACAGAAGTTGCTGTAAATGTATTCAAATGTGGATACAAATACTGGATTGTAATAAAAGGACTTTTAATCTAACTCTGTCACATAAAAGTTTCATATGTATAAATTTGCTGTACACCTGAAACTAACACAACATTGTAAATCAACCATACTCCAATAGAAAATAAAAATTAAAAAAAAGGACAGGCTTCCCTGGTGGCGTAATGGTTGAGAGTCCGCCTGCCGATGCAGGGGACACGGGTTCGTATCCCGGTCTGGGAAGATACCACATGCCGCGGAGCGGCTGAGTCCGTGAGCCATGGCCGCTGAGCCTGCGTGTCGGGAGCCTATGCTCCGCAATGGGAGAGGCCACAGCAGTGAGAGGCTCGCATACCACAAAAAAAAAAAGAAAAAAAAGGCATCACAAGGCATGATGTCTTGGCATCATAACACTTAACATGAGTGAAGTACTCTCCACCCTCCATGGAAAAAGTGCCAAGAAGACAAGTGTTTGCTGAGTTTACCTTCCAGGTGACCCTGATGCTCTGGGATGAGATGGGTTCCAGGCGAACTTCCTGAGGTGGACCGTCGGGAGCTGTAAAGACCAAAACCCACAGACCGGTTAGAGACAGGTTCCAGAGCGAACAGGAACCCACACAATAATACGCAGGCCCAGAAGACAGGTCACAGCAGCTTTAGTGGGAAAACCAATTTTGCAGAGTCACTGCGTACAACGTTTACCTCGTGCTCACTCGCTCCTAGAAAAAATAGATTTCGTATTCTTCCTCACCTTGTCCTTGACAACTTGATGAATAAACTTCTCAAGTTAATAGACCCGTAAAACAGGAAGTTGTAAAACAACATTTCTTTGATAAAACTCTATAGTGGCTGCTGAAGACCCCTCTCCTTCCTTTGGAAGTTTTGTTTAGTGACGTGCATTGGGGCCCCTCAGGATGCTCAGAACTACTTAGGGAAGAGAAAAAAAGGCTTCTGAGTCTCTTTGATGGCTTTAGTTCTCCACATTTTCCAATGGGAAACTCTTATTAACCTGGGGCTGCAGCCACAGAGGACAGACACAGTGGAAGAGTAAAACAAAGCATGCAACTCACTCCAAACTATTTCCAGTGGTTGCAGGGGGGCCACTTAACCTCCCAGGGACAGTCAACCACTAGGTACTAGGGATGTACCCTGTACTACGTACACAGCATGGAACTTAGAGAGAGGAGACATCCTTCTCCAGCAAGAGTCTGTAATCAGAACACCGGGCCGCGCACACAGAGAGGAAGACGTGGATACAACACAGCACATACTCAAGTGTCTTCGGAGAAATGGAAGCAGACAGTAACCCAGGGGTCAGCAGGGAGAGACCCCATTGGGTGATCACATATTGTCTGAAGGACAGTTTTTCAATCCGTGCTGAGCTACAAAAGGGCCAATTCTGTGGATGTGGAGATGCCAGGAGGACTGGAGATGAGAAATCAGGAATGGCGAACGGAAACCAACCTGAAGGGTTTGGAAGTGAGAGGAAGGGGAAAGAGAAGGGTTGTTTTAGGGGAGATGTGAGAGCAAGGGAAACATGTTTTCTGTTTGTCAGAGAAAGAAGTTTTGAGTGACACCACAGTGCAGTTGCTAAGCTAGTGGCTGTTTGAGTCTTTCTGCCTGAGTTCAAATTCTTGCTCCCTCGCTTAGTAGCTGGGTGTTTTTTTCCAGGTTACTTCATTTTTCTGTGCCTCAGTTTCCTTCTCTGTATAATGGGACAATACAACTTATGTCAGGATTGTTATGAAAACAGTGTGCTCAGAACACATAAGCAGTAATGATGATTATTATTCTCACTGGGTGTTTTTACGGGGGGAGTTGGAGAAACAGCCAAAAGAAAAGTTACACTCGAAGGGACAATGTCCCAGCAAAGAAGCGAGAGGACAGAAGCAGGAGGGGAGGTGGTGGGGAGAGGGGGGCGTAGGGGCCAGAGCCGCTGGGATGGGAGGAAGAGGAAGCAAGAAGGAGCTTCGGCAGACGTACTGGGGAGGGAAGCAAGGTGAGCGAAGACACAGGTATGCTCGCTGCTTGCAGGGAGCAGGTTCAAATCTGATAGTCTCTCTTTTCACCAGAATCCTAAGGGGCAAAGTCAGGGGAGAGTAGAAGGCACCAGGAACGCGGTAGAGGCTTGCATTGTTGCTGTGGCCTGTGCAAAGGAGTGTGCCCTGCACGTGAGGGCACTGACCCACCGGCGGGGGGGATTTCACCGATGAGGATACTGTGCAATGCAGCCAGCGGTCCGGTCCCATTGCAGGGCTTTACGAGACCTCTGATGGCTGCAGGAGAAACGTCGCTGGGTGGATTGGGGATAAACAGTGACCACGGGAGAGAAGTAGCGGATGCTGGAATTGTTACTAAGTAGAGTAATAAAACCTGAGGGCTGCTCCCCCACACGAAGGAAGAAAGGTGGGGGGCAATTCCACTGTCGGGGCTGGTGGGACTGGGGGGGAATGGTAACATGAGGGTGCAAGAGAGGAAGTCGAATTTCCAGAAAAGACGATTCATTACATTTGAGAAGTATGAATTTGAAGGGAAGCGGGGACATTGTACTGAGGCGTCTGCTCAGCTGCTGGAAATGTTTACAGGAACCAGGGAGAGAGTCAGGTCAGCAGGCTGCTCCCTTCTGCCCGCACTGCATCCGCAGTCTAGCGAAGCCCTCCCTGAAATCGACTCCCAATGTCTCTGCTCTCTGCTCTCCCTGTCTCTCTCCTCACTGGGGACATAGCCTCTGCCCCTGACACCCTGCTCCAGACCAGCATCTACGCCTGGCCCAGGTGCTCCCTCCCCAGCAGGGCACAGGGTAGTTAGTTTTCTAGGGGTCCTGCAGCCTCTTGGATTTATCGATTCTCCAGGTGAAAAGGCTGTGCTAGCACTGAAGCTAATTTCTGGAACAGTAACCCAGGGAGAGGCTGGCATCCAGCTAATTGTGATCATTGTTATGCGTCTGCACCACATTTCTGCTCACAGGGTCAAGCCCTTTATGCAGGAACATTTCAGTAACAGATCCAAGGAAAGCACGTGGAACAGATTTCTCTCACACACTGAGAGTTCTGTGGTCAGCGAGAAGCATGTGGTTCATCCATTAAAATCCTTGAAAAATTATGTTGAGGTCTGATGGCTATACTGATGCTTGATTATTTTAATTTAATTATGCTAAATCACATTGAACAAGGAATCTGCTCGCTAGAAATCGAAGGCACTGTTGGGGCCCCATCCATTCCACATCCTTTGGCCTTTGCTGCAGCCTTTTCAGGGGCATGACAGGCAATAGTCACAGCCTTCATTTTCTCGTTGAGACATATTCATAATTATAAACAAAGGTACTAGGAGAGTGTTTAAAAAATGTCCTGATTCTATCAGAAAACATACAGTGTGAACTGAGGACAGTTTGGTTTTTCAGTCTGGTCTGGTATTTTATGAAGGTCCCTGTGTAGTGGTGGAGGGACAGTCCCTGACTCCAGGACAGACATGACTATTTGTAAGAACACAAAACCTTTTTTACTTAGCCTATAAATACTTCTGTGATTTGTTAGTAATTCATTTATTAGTCTGCTTGGTCTCTGACGTGAATGCACTCAGACCTCCCCTCTCTTAAAAATAAAGTGATAGAAACTATATTAAAGACAGTGATAGAAACTATATTAAAGACAGAGACTAAAAGAATGTAAGCCATATACTCACAATGGCATGGTGCCCAGTATAATTAGGAAGAGTTTCTGTTTGGGTGCTGACATTTCTACTCTAAGTTTCTGAAACATTATAAGACAAACCCTTTAAAAATGATATTAAAAATGAGTCTGCTTCGAGAATTTTAGTGCTTTCCTTACAACTCCTGCGCAGTAATTTTTTTTCATGGATCCTCATCTCATTGCAGAAGGACAATTTCTGTAAACTTAGAATCCAAGGCAGATTGAATTCCCAATGCTGACATGGTTGAAGATCAACTACTAAGCCTCCATTGATTTAACTAAATTTGAAAATTGTGTTGACATTTGACATTTAAACATTTATTTAATGCTCTTGAATTGAAGCTGTACTATAAATAGAAAGCGTGGTTTTTTCTTCTTTTTTTAAAGCAGGATATTTAGCATTTTTCCTGTGGGAAGAGAAGGCTAGAGGTAAGAATTAATGATGAATGTGATTTTCCCAAATACATAATTTCTGCATGTCTACAGAAGCCAAAACTATTCAGTCTGTAAAAGAATAATAAATGAAGACTATAATTTACAGTTCCTAATTTTGTTTCTAGGCAAGACAACTTCTGCTAATTCTGTTTGGCTGAAAATACAGGGATGACAGACCCTTCCTAACTGTCAAACCCGAGATGGTCCTCTATCCTTTCCAAGCAGGGAAGGAACGCCGAGACTCAAGCCTCAACACTCCCCTCTGCCCGCAAATTATTCTCTCCTCCGTGTATTGGTCTCCTGGCTTCACCCAGAGGCTTGGGGCTCAGTTGCTTATGGGGCTGTGATGAGCCACCCCAGTGGGAGGCACTCCCAAACTTCTATCTGATTCCTCTTGGGGAATTTACTGAGGGCCTACTATGTGCCAGGTCCAAAATTGGGCAGAGACTGGGCAAAAATGGGCAAAAACAGGGACTGACAGAAAACTTCATGATCTACAACCACATGCTCATCTCTGACAGAAGCAGTGTGGGGAATTCCCTGGCAGTCCAGTGGTTAGCACTCGGTGCTCTCATTTCCACAAGTTCAATCCCTGGATGGGGAACTAAGATCCCACAAGCCATGCAGCGCGGCCAAAAAAAAAAAAAAAAAAAAAAGAGCCTGGGTGAACAGAATGTGCAGAGTATTCTTTGCTGGACACAGGAGACCAAGAGGGAGTTCAGCAAAAATCAAAATAAAACCAAGAACAGTTGACCCCTAGATGGGGAAAGGATGAATTCATTTAATGATTATTTATCAAATAAATAGCTTATTCATTTAAACTGTTATTTATTTAGCATCTGTTATGTGCCAAATGCTGTTCTGGGTGTCTGGGACACAGCAGTGAACAAAACAGACGACTATTCCTGCCTTTGTGGGAGGGACCAAAACTATAGATCCTAAACAAAATAAATCAGCAAATTATATGGTATGCTGATGGTATAGAGTCTATTTTCTAAAAAGGAGAGTGTGAAGGGAGGGAGGGGACCAAGCGTGCCTGAGCAGGTGTGGGGACTGACATTTAAATGGCAGTGGGGGTCAGGGTAAGACTCATTGAGAAGATGCAACTGAGGAAAGACCTGACAGAAGTATGCGGCGGGGGGCGGGGAAGGACATTCCAAACCATTCCAGAATAATTCCAGAATATTTCAGAACATGCCAGGATAGCTGGCAGGAATACACGGAGCAAGCATGAGGAACAGGAAAGGGGGCAGTGATCTATCTAGGCTTAATTTCCAGCGTCTCTAAATGGACGCTGGAGCAGAACGACGATTACAGAAGCAGGTGGTTGAAGGCTCGGGTATCGGGCAATCTTGCTTCTCGGCCGGCAGACCCTGTGCAGTGGACTCTTTCCTTGAAGGGCACAGATGATGCCACACGGGGCCCCAGTGGGCCCCTCTATTCACGTGTCTATTGTGCGCCGATGCCTTTTATCCCTAAGCCCTCAGGACATCCCCTTGCCGCAGCCTCTAGCTCAGCACACAGGAAACTCTCCTTCTAGATCAGAGCTGCCACTCTGAATGTGATGAAAGATGATGCAAAGCCTGTTCATTCAGTCCCGGACCCGAAGGAAGCCCACCAGCTCTCTGTGGTAAAACCCTTCGCTAATTCTGACCTTCCGTCTCCGATGCGTCTGAAAATTCAGCAGTTATTCAACACTGAATTTTGCCCCGCGTCACCGAACATTCACGTTCTACGGGCGGAGTCCTCATGAAAATGGTGACGGGATCAGCCACCCCCAACTCGGTCACAGGCACTAAGTGACACGTGACCTTCGGGGCACAGCTGCCAATGGGGAAGCCGGTCATGGGTGAGGGTCAGCTGCGGACGTCACATGAGGATCACTGTCAAAGAAACCTGGGCAGTCAGTGCTCTTCTGATCCATTAGGAGCTAACCTCCTTAATGCTTGACCTTGTCTCCACTTTCTCTCTCGACTTCTCCTCTCTGGGGTGGGGGGGGGTGGCTAAGGGTTGCTGAGGTGGGTCGGGAGGTGTGCTAGACATTGATCTGTGCTCCGGGGCTATCTCCCAAGGTCAAGTGTATCAGAGGGTCTGTTAATACGTTTGTGAGTCTCACTTGGAAATAACCACACTGTTGTGCACTTGGAACCATGCTGTTTTCCAACATTAGCTGAGGCTGCTACATGAGTGGCGGTGATTCCTTCTTCTCTCAGCTTTGCGATGGATGACACAACAGAAATCCAAACCTGAATTCCCATCGTGGCAAGACCCAAGTTAGGGATCTGGAAACTGTTTCTGTAAAGGGACAGATCCTAAAGATTTAGGCTTGGGCTTCCCTGGTGGCGCAAGTGGTCGGGAGTCCGCCTGCCGATGCAGGTGACACGTGTTCGTGCCCCGGTCCGGGAAGATCCCACATGCCGTGGAGCGACTGCGCCCGTGAGCCATGGCCGCTGAGCCTGCGCGTCCGGAGACTGTTGCTCCGCAACGGGAGAAGCCACAACAGTGAGAGGCCCGCGTACCGCAAAAAAAAAAAAAAAAAAAAAAAAAAAAGATTTAGGCTTTGCAAGCTACATGCAGTGTCTGTGGCATATCCTTCTTCCTTTTTTTTTCTTTTTATAACGCAAAAACTTCTTAGCATGAACGTTGTAAGTGGAATTTACATGGGTTGTAGTTCGCTGAACGCTTAACTGCAAGAAGGACGGATGCTGGTTAATTGGGACCTATGGTTAGCCTAAAGGGTAACTGCTACCTCCCCAGCTCCAGCCGCTAGCCGGGATGCCTCCCGTGGTCCTAGTTAGAGCTCCGATGGGTGCGCCTTCTCTCTCCTGCCTCCCTCTTTATCCGCCTTCCAGACCTGCCCTGTTGCCTTTCTCTACTTTTCTCTCTTCATGACGCCATTCAAAATTTCAGTGTGGTTTTAATCCTCCATATATTTTCCTCACCCCCCCCCCCCATACACTGCTCATTGTGTGTATTTCTAAGACAGTCCTGTAAGGCAGGTTTAAGGACGTTTCATCCACATATACTGAGCCGTCTCCTTGTGTCAGACACACATGAGGGGTACAAACATGAGTGGCCCATGGTCCCTTGGAGAAATGATGGCTCAAAGGCTGTTGTCAGAAAGAATTCTACTTGGTGCACTAACATCATCCCGGAGACTGGAAAAGGTACCGCACTAGGGGAGATGTTTCGCCTGCTTTCAAAGGAAGAGCACAGAAAAGTAGGCGTAGACCTTGAAGGGCTTCCAGACAGGGGCAGGTGCAGCTCACACACGGAGGAGGGGGCAGGAAGGGGGCTCATCGCTGATCTGGCCACAGGGAGTCCAGTGTAGCTTCAAGGTAGTGATAGGGTGGGGAAGACCCAGGCCTATACCTCACAGGCTCATTTCCTCAGCAGGTAGGCAGTGAGAGGCATCCTCAGGTGCCCTAGACTTGGGCACTGCATTACCATAAAAACGAGTGGGTCTATGGCTTCCAGAAACTTCCATCTGGGGATTCTCACTGCTTAAATGATGACCTCATTTCTTCAGGGAAAGGGGGCAGTAAGGGCCGGAAAAAGTTCTCTCGAGATGGCTTCGGCTCCCTAAAAGATGTGCCTTTGGGGATCCTCGCCAGGAGGTGGCAGAAACAATCTAGGGCCACCGCAGGCAGTGCTACAGAGGGTATCTTTGGTCAGGAGAGCTGCCCTCTGTTTTACGTGAGTCACACATAAAAAAATGACTTTTTGATTTCAGTCATGCAAACCTACACACCAGGACAAAGCCAAATTCTGCTTTGCGGCTTTCCTTTGCACAAGCCTGACCTTTCCTTGCATTCTCTCTTAGCTCATCTGAAGAGTAGAAGACGGGCTGTGGTGCTGCCAGAAGCCAGCACCCAGGTGAAACCCCAAAGGCCAGTCCAGGGTCCAAGCAGGGGGCTCTGCATCTGTCTGTCTGCAGAGATGCCTGGGAGTGGGCTGCACACTGGTGACCAGTGACCAGGAGCGGCTTTTCACCTGGCCTCCCGGCTGGAGAGAGAAGCGCTGCCATGGCAACTGCCAGCTTCAGGGAGATCACAGAGGAAATGACAGAATAAGCAACAGCAGCTGCATTGGTCATGGCGATGGGAAAAGCAGCGCGAAATGCACCACCGGAAAAACATCGCTGCCTTGAGAAGGTTGTGGAGATGGGCAGAGTCAGAAAAGTGGCTAAAAGGAAGGAGAAGCCTCAGCCCTGAGCCCAAATTTTCATTTCGGGGCAGCTTATTCTCCCTAAATCCCCAGCATGATGAAATTCCAGGAAATTAGTGTGTTGTTTACATAAATATTTAAGTAAGATTCTATTTTTGCAGGAGCCTATTAACACTCATTTCCTACTTATTTCTGAGCAATGCAATGTACTTTCAGAGACTGGGATTTTTTTTTCAATTATCCAACATGTTTGCGGCGAAGAGGAGAAAGGCATCATTATGTGCATTTTGCTGATGAGAAATCACGCAGTTTCCAAGGGTTAAAAGTGGCTCGCCCTCAGACTGGAGCATAACGCTACCCTATCTCCCATCCTTGAAAACAATTTTCAAGAACTGATGTGTTCTAGAGTTGAGAAATGAATACTCATCTGCAGTTCAGGAAAAAAAGTAATCGTTAACCTACTTCCTTGAGGACCATGTTGATTGTGCACAGCAAAGGGATTATATTTTTGCATTTGCTGTGATCCAGCAATCCTACTTCTTGGAATTTAACATAAAAAATAATGTTGCAAATGGGAAAAGATATATCACAAGGATGTTTATCACATTAGTATTTATGATAACGAAAAATTGAAGAGAAATGCAAATCAAAACTGCAGTGAGGTACCACCTCACCTCAGCCAGAACGGCCACCATCCAAAAGTCTACAAACAATAAATGCTGGAGAGAGTGTGGAGAAAAGGGAACCCTCCTACAGTGTTGGTGGGAATGTAAACTGGTGCAGCTACTATGGAGAACAGTATGGAGGTTCCTCAAAATAACTAAAAATAGAGCTACCATATGATCCAGCAATCCCACTCCTGGGAATATATCTGGAAAAGATGAAAACTCTAATTCGAAAAGATACACCCCGATATTCATAGCAGCACTATTCACAATAGCCAAGACATGGAACCAACCTAAATGTCCATCGACAGATGAATGGATAAAAAAGATGTGGTACATATGCACAATGGAATATTACTCAGCCATAGAAAAGAATGAAATAATGCCATTTGCAGCAACTTGGATGGACCTAGAGATTATCATACTAAGTGAAGTAAGTCAGACAGAGACAAATATGATATGATATCACTTATACGTGGAATGTAAAAAATGATACACATGAATTTATTTACAAAACAGGAACAGACACACAGACATAGAAAACAAACTTATGGTTATCAAAAAGGAAAGAGGGGGAGAGATAAATTAGGAGTTTGGGATTAACAGATACATACTACTGTACGTAAAACAGATAAGCAATAAGGACCTACTGTATAGCACAGGGCACTATTCTCAATATCTTGTCATAAATTATAATGGAAAAGAATCTGAAAGAGAATATGTATATATACACACACACACACACACACACAGAGACACACACATATATGTATAACTGAATCACTTTGTTGTACACCTGAAACTAAAACAACATTGTACATCAACTATACTTCAATAAAAAAATAAACAACCGACATACCTAAAAACGTGGGGTTTGCTAAAGAAATGGTGGAAGGTAGAATTACATATTGTAGGAAAGTCCTCAAGAGATACAGAAGAGTGACATCTATGCAAAGTGCCATTAATGAAGGTAACAGAGAAGCAGGTGGTGGGAAGGGAGTCAAGAACAACCCCCGTTGAAAGATGCAGCGATCTCTTGTGGAAGCTTAGACATTTGGGGGTGATCCCCCTACTCTTGGTGATTTTGGAACTAGGGGTCTGAGACCAAGCTTCCACCTTCCCTGCAGCAGTAGGGACTAGATGGTTAGCTCTGACTGGGGGCAGGAAAAGAAAAGCTAGACACTCTTTTGCCCCCAAAGGATGAGCCAGGCCATGGTTCCTTACCTTTCCTTCACCAGAGAAGCCCTAGGGCAGCTTGCATCCTCCTGTCCTGCCAGGAGATGGGTTGGCAGGCAGCGTGCACTGCCACTCCCTAACTGCTCAGTCCTCTGCGAACAGGTTATTGCCACCCCCGGCAACCACGAGTGAACCTCCCTGTTGAAGGGTGTGTGTCCCTGTGTGTCCGTGTGTGCATGTGTGGGTGAGCATGCACACGTGCGTGTGTGATGAATAATTTAGTGTGTGATATCAACATATTCATAGGTAGCGCCAGGTGGTAGGATTGTGTGAGCTGTTCTGTCTTCAGAAAGCCTATCTCTACCTTCCATGTCTTCAACACAATAAGAAATACTTTGTAATAGGAAAAAAGTGCGATACTCTTGATGACAGAGATAGTGACATTTCTAGTCAGTCAAATAACCTGTGCCTCCGTCTCCCCCCTCCCCACCCAGAGAATATTCTTGCCATTTCGTAGTTAAGGGACCCCCCCCATCCCCTGACTGCACAGCCACCTGAGCAAGACACAGGCTCACGGCTCTCCTGCCCATCTGGATTCCACGCAACCAGACAAAGGGATTGTAAGAACAGCGTGGTTCTTTAAATCTCACCAGCTTGTTAGCCTCATAGGGCTTTCTTTTAAGTCTTAGGTGTGAGAACCTTGACCTAGGTCCTGTTTGAAGAGCACTGCCTTCAAAGTAGGCGGCAGAGAGCCGTCTGTGTTTTTGATGGGGCGCAGAGCTATGGAGAGCAGCCATCAAAGCTTGACCCTGCATTAACCACCTGAGTCCCGCAGGCCAGCTCCCAGCCCTGGGCCCCCGCTGGTCAGACGTACCTGCCTCGTCTGCGGTGATGGACAGCTCGTTGCTGGGCTCACTCTTGCCAATCCGGTTCTTGGCGTACATTCGGATGCTGTAGGTGGAGGAAGGGTGGATGTCAATGATGGTGGCCGAGTTCAGCTGAGGGGAAACATCTTTGGTTCTCTGAGCAGAATCCCAGGAGTCTTTGGGGTTTTGTTTTTCAAAAAAGAAGAGATAGAGATGTGAGTTTTTTCCCTCTGCCTTTGAAAGTTCCCAAGTAGGAATTTAAAAAAAAAAAACAAAAAAAGGAAGAAGAAAAGAAAAAAAAGTGACAACTCAAAGTGAATTCTTAATGCAATGCTGCCAGTGTTCCCACGGGCTGGCCGTCAGAGGGGGTGTGACACCACACACCCGTTACCCACACTGAGGGGGACGGAGGCTGTGGGCAGCTGGGTCCAGGGAGTTTTGTCCAAGGCAACACAACAGACCTCCTGGCCGAAATCGCAGAGGAAAATAGAAGTGGGGGGAGCTCATGCCAGTAAAGTGAAAAACAGCTACTTTCAAGCACTCATTGTACAAGATAATAAAAGAAAGCACAGCTGGGACAACCTTCCACCCAAAAGAAAAAAAAATCCCTGGTTCTAAAAGGTATTTGAAAGCCAGCAAAGCCTTTAGCCACGTCAGACCCCTTGTTCTCCAAAAGGAGAGTGGTAAAAATGAAACACATAAAAATACATAAAAACTCATCTCACTCACTCTCCAGCATGAATACTGGTTATCAAACGTACTTCTCAATTCTAATTTTTGAAATCATTTTGTCTCCAATCCTTTATTGTAGGAATTATTTTTCAACCACAGCTAATTTGAAAGGTAGCATATGCCTCATACAAAGAGTTATCATTAAATCCATGACAGTGGTTCACCTGCTGGCTTTAGAGCTTCAACCCGTGATGAGCACGTCAACAAGTGGTTCTTATTTCATAAAGAGTTTGGGCAGGTGCTGCTCAGGGGTGGGGGTCAAGAGATGATGTTGGGTGTGGAAGAACCAAGATGCCCCTGAGATGGTGGCAGAGAGGATGTTTGTATACTCTCACCCTCCCACCCCACCCCAGGATCCCCTTGCACTTGCTCCCCTGTGCTCATCACACTTGTAAGAATTTCACTGAGAGTCTGTGTTCCCTCTTGGATTCTAAGTCCCATGAGGGCATGGTCCACACTGGCCATGTTCACTGCTGCATCCCCAGTGCTCACACAAAGCCCGACAAATAATAAACGCATGTTTCATAGATGAATAAATAAATGGCAAACATACAGACCTCTGGGCCCTTGGAATGACCCCACTCCCTTTCCACATTAATGATGACCATGGAAGTTCAGAGGGCTGCTCTGTCCAAAGGTCATCATAAGGGCAAGAGGTTGTCTGGACTTGCAGAAGGAATACGTAGCTTCAGGTATGACTTTGAGTGTTCTCATGTAACAGGGAATGGAGCCTAATGGAAACTAACAACTAGTATTCCAACTAAAAGCAAAAGTATCATTTGAGTCCAGAAGACTGAAGATGGAAGAACGTTGACATAAGAAGAGAAGATGCTGCAGAATAACGAACGGTGGAAGAACAGAAGGATAGGATTCAATAGAGGACACATGACAGGAGGAAATTCCATACCAATGGAATCTCGTATAAATAGGAGTCTTGTCCCACAAAGAGAAAGCCAGGCCTTCTGGAGAAGACGCTTGAGACAACAGAGAGGAACCCCAGACTGCAAGATGCAGAGACAGTTGCTCACCAGTCCCAGGAGGAACCTGACACTTGCAGGCGTTGACGGTTCTGCCCAGGCCATTATGGAGGCTTCTGCAACTGACTGAGCTATGGAGAAGGGCCATCCTCCCCAAGGGCGTGTCTGCAACGTGGCTGAGAGCCTGCAGGGAGGTAGTGATGGCTACCGCCCACCTCGTCCTCCTGCCAAGGAAGTCATGTGAATAGCCTGTGGGGAGTGACCAAGGCAGGGGTCTCAGGCAGGAAGTGAGTGGTCCTTGGAGAACAGGCTCTGTTTTCAGCTTCTTTTCTTGCAATGGTTAGACTTTGAAAGAAAAAGATGATGCCCATGATCACGACTCACGACTGAAGGGTAGATTGTTTGGCTAAAGATGAAAAGGTTGAGAAAGAGAAAGAATGGGTTATCCCGAAGTGTTTAAAAGTAACTGAATGAAGAAGAAGAAAGCCTAGTTAAATCTCCAAACACACTCTAGCAAGTGATATGGCATCAAAAGAAGAATACAAACAGGGCACTGGCTACCCAGGAGAAGAGCCTGGAAAGGGACTAAAAAATGCTACATCTGATCTCAGATGCTGACGTGCAAATGGGCAGGTCACGGATTAGGAATGAAGTGTGCTTGAGAATACAACACCGGACATTAGAAACAGTCCCAGAGAGATCCTGACACTTGGGAAAATGAAACTGCAGATTGAGATATGAATAAAACTAGCAAGAATACACCGTAGGTGAAGTAAAGAAACTTCTTAGGACGAGGAAGTCGCAAGCAGAAAGGCAACGCCTGGACATCCGAGAGCCGGAGGGTGCAAGCACGGACGGGGAGAGCAGGGAGAGGAATAGGATGGTTGTGAGGACGGACTACAGGTCTCCTTACCCAGTGAAGGAAGGGGAGGGTGGTTTCTAGACACAGCGAGCACATGTAGCATCGAGGAAGGTTTATAAGTCACACGAAGAAGATCGTTTACTGGGCATCTTTACCGCGGTGTGGGCTGGGTTAAAGGGACTCACAGGGGATGCTGAGGTTCCCGGCACCTAGTAAGGGTGGTGAGCATCTCCCTATCGGGGCCAGGAGGGCCAAAGGAGAGGAACAGAGTTTCTGGGGTGTAGACAGGGCTGAGACCTCAGAACAGGGCCCCTGACGGAAGTTGTGCACACAGAACAGTGCTTCCGCAGGATCCTTCCGAATCGTCCTCTGTGTCTGCCACTGCGCCCCCCAACTGGGAGTCAGAGGGAAGGGGAATCTGAGCTGTGAGCCACGGAGCTCAGCCTTGGGGAGAAGAGCAGACACTGGGTTTATGGCAGAAGTCAAGGCAGCGGTCGGAGAAAAGCCAGCAGCAGAGGGAACTCAGGCGCTGGCGTAGCATCTGCTCTCTGGGCGCTGCTCTAGGCATTTTACAAAGGTGACTTCTGCAGTTGCCAAATTTGTGGGTACATCAGAGACGCCTCAGTGCTTTCAGACACATGCACTCAGAATCTCTGGGGGGTGGTGCCCCCCAAATCCGTGCTTTAAAAAACCTCTCTCTCTGGGTCATTCTGATGCACAGCTAGCGTTTGGACAGACTGCTTTATTCGACTGGGTTCTTACAACATTCTGGTGAAGTAGGGGTTTTTATTTTCATTGTGAAGGTCAAGAAACTCGGACCCTGTTATCGAGCTGGTGAGAAGTGGGGCTGGGATTTGACCTCACCCGTGTTTTCCCCACGTTCTAGGCCGTCTTCCCGCAGCACACAACCTTCACATAGTCTCTGCAGGATGCTTGATGGATGAGACTGGATTTCAACTTTCCAGGTATCTGCTGGAAGTCTCATGTGCTTAGATGAAAACCTCTGACGAACTTTTAACTTGGCTTCCTGGCAAGGAGGATCAATGCAGAGAGCTGGGTCAAGTGCAAGGGAGGGGAACTTTGCCAAGAATTATTGTAAGTCCTCTGCGTTTGTAGGAGCTAAGGGTGGGAGAGCTGTGCACGGTCAGATTCGTCCCTTGGTTTAGAGAGGAGATGTCAGAAGCATCTGATGAAAAAGTAGGTAGGATTCCATGATGTGCCCTGGAGAGACCAGTGGTGAAAAGGATGAGGAAGCTCAGAATGGCCTCCCTGCCTCTGAAATCCCAATCATCCCCCATGGGAAGGACTGGGGAAGCCCCCAGGAGCGGTGTGGTTGTACTGGGTGCTTGCTGGTGAGCCCAGCTTGGGCGTCAGACACCCTGAGTCAGGAGGATGGGCAGATCGTCAAGGACAAATGTAAGAGGGTGAACTTGATCTGCAGAAGGGTCGTTAGAGGCCTGAAAGAGTGAGGGTGGCCCAAAGTTTGAGAGACAAAATTATACAAAAGAAGTGCAATGAAGAGGCAGCTCAGAGAAGGATGAGACCTGCGGTGTTGGGCAAGAGAAGGGAGGCATCGGGACCCAGGGGAAGCCGCTTCTGCTTCTTGCTCTCCATGGAGAAGAAGCCTTGGTGAAATGGGGAAGGGGGCCTGAGAGGAGAAGGGAGGTGTGCAAAGGAGCTAGGCCCGGTCAGTGAGGCCCTGAGGAGAAGGACAGAGGCAGCCCAGAGGGGACGTGGGGACAGGCGGCCTGCCTTCCAAGAGGAGAAGGAAGTAGATGCACTGGACAGCATCGGCCAGCCGTGCACGGGGGACAAGGTGCTGGAAGGGGATGGAAAGGGGTTCTTGGTGTCCATCTGGAGGAGAAGCAGTGGCCACTAGGATCTTAGTATGTGGCAGACAAAGCAACCCGTGGGATTGGGGCTCCACGGAGAAAGTTGAACATTCCAAATGAGGGAGGCGAAGGCTCCTTTGCGTCTGCACCCGGTCAGATGACACCAGGGCTGTTGCCACCGGGCCTGATCAGAGCAAGTGGGCCAGGAGATGATCACTGGAGATACAAGCAAAGGAACTTGGGCTGTTTTGTCTTTCTTGGCAAATGGAAAATTAAGGAGCATCATCTGTTTTCATATCCTGGAAGGGATGTCATTTGCCAAAAGGGCTTAGGCGGTGGGAAGAGGGCCATTGGCTTCAGGTGCAAGAAATGTAAGAATATCTAATAATCCTGGCTGGCCCGAGGCAGAATCGTGCTTTCTCGGGCTGGTGACTTTCCATTGCTGGGGTTGGTCAAGCATAGCCTGAAGGATCGCTTGCAGGGACCCACTTTGCTAGGAATGTGGTCATACATTGTGTTCTTAGCAAATTAACAAAAAGTGGAAGAAAGCATCTTTTAGGGGGATGATTTCATTGCCTAAAACTCAGGTTGAGAGTTAACCAGTAAAAAAAATGTTTCTTACAAGTCTATTATGTGTGCTGGTCACTGTAGGTGATGCAAGGACATAGCACAGGGTTCCTCAGATGTAGTACCTACCCTGAGGGGTCACTAGATCCCTCAGGGGGACAACTACTCAGCACAGGAGACAGCTATTAAATAAACAGTCACAAGCTCACCAAATGTTCCAAGGCAAACAGGGTGCTCTATGAGTAGAGAAAGGGCATGCCATAAACTGGGTAGTCAGGGAAGGCTTCCTGGAGGAGGTGACATTTAAGCTGTGACTTGAAGGATCAGTTTCTATGTACTCTGCCTATAAATTGCACTCACTTAAATTATGGCTGTACTGTTTATATACCCAAAACTTATTGAGGAAGCAACTAACACATGAAAATGCTAACACTTTTCCTACAGCAGTGACTGTGATTCCTGCCTGCTACTGATCACTCCTTCCTCCCAGGCCTTTCAAACTGAAAGTGATGGAGGTCCTGGTGGAGACCTCAAGCCATGGCTACCTGTCCATGGGCTTTTCCCCAAGTACCCCCGAGGTGCTCATTCTGACCCTCAGACTGCTGGGTTCCAGAACTGCAAGAATGCCTTAGCCATGAGCTTGGCTGTGTGTGTGTGTGTGTGTGTGTGTGTGTGTGTGTGTGTGTGGAGTAGAAAGATGGAAATGTATCCCTTGATTCTGACCATCCCCAGCTTCACAGATAAGGAGCTTTCCTGCTTTAATTCTGTACAGTCCCATCAGCTTACACATTTGAAAATCTGTTTGCGATAAACGTAATTCTTAGGTTTGGACTGCACGTAAATTAAATGCCACAAGTATTACTGAGCATGTCTTATGTGGCAGGCACTGTGCTAAGTGCTGGGGAAGCACTGAATCAGAGTCCCTGCCTTTGGGAAACTTACAGGAGACGTGGGAGACACTGAGGATCCTGAATGGGTAGCAAGTAGTTAAACAAACACAGATGGTCCTAGAGGCCTTTTACGTGTAAGCATTTTGGTGCACGCTGGAGTAATACTAAAAGCTGCATTTATTACACGTTTGCTATGTGCCAGACGGTGAGTTGTAAATGCATTCCCTTCTCAATGAGAATTCACCAAATATCTGTGAAGTGCTGACACATGTTAGGCCTGTGCTAGGTCCAGGGGAACTGGGCAGGGCTCAGCACACTCCAAAGAGCTCCCAGTCTGGTAGGGCTGACATGTTAATAATCATCAGTCACAGCTGTCTGACCCCATTCCCCAACTAGGTCACACTGTGCAGTACCAGGGCTTAGAACTTCACATATTTTTTGATGGACCAGGTAAACCCACAATGTCATAAAAATGTCAGTTCTCCGTTAAGCTAATAAACAAATTTAATGTGATCTCATTAACAATAACAAAAACATGCCTTTATGGAGCTAAACATGTTGATCCTAAAGTTATATATGGAAAACTAAGAAAATACTGGAAAGGAAAAGTTACAAGGGTGGACTAGTCTTATTAGATATTAAGACATAAAGCCTCTGTGATTAAAATGGTCTGGTACTGGTGCATTAATAGATAAACCAACGGAGTAGAATAGAAAGTCCAGAAATAGACTCAAGTACATATGGGAAGTTAGTATGTGATAGAGGTGGCATCTGAAATCACTGGGAAAAGGTGGACCTTTTAATAAATGATGTTGGGGCAACAGAAGACCCATTTTGGAAAAGATAAAACTAGATCCATCTCTCCCAGCATACGGAAAAGTAAACTCCAAATGGTTTGGAGATCTAAATCTTGAAAAGAGAGGGAAAGAAACAACATGAAGTACTAGAAGAAAAGGGGCTGAATTATTTTATGGCCAGAGGTAGAGAACAACTTTTCTAACTTAACTCAAAACCCAGATGTAATAAAAGAAAATATTGATAAATTTGAAAAACAAATACAGAGTTAAATACATGATCACACATGATGACACCTGCCAGGAAAGGAAGGGGAGAGACTGTAGGAGCACATGAGAGGGAGGCCTGGCCTTGAATGTGGACCAGGGATGAGTCCCTGTGGAGGTAACACGAGGAGTGGCGTCTAAGTATCAGGTGGGAGTAACCATAGTAACTGTGTGGTCCAGGAACGGGAGGGCAGCCTTTGAGGGACCCTTGTCACAGTGATGCTGTGGGAGCCCATCTCACAGAGGAGGATGGTTTGGGGTGGGTACAGCTGGTAAGAGACAGGGCCACAGCTGAGCCAGGACAGGCTGGGCCGCAAACCCCTTTGAGGAGCCACTGGACCATCACCACTGGACCGTCACCGGCACCTGGAAATGACTGATGCCCTGAAGTCAGGGAGGCACCAAGCTGCTCCCCTGAGAGACTGCATGGGCACTAGCTCCCAGACACACAGTCCTTCGGTCAGTGCCCAGCCAGAGAGCCTGGTGGGGTCTGTCCCTCCCTCTGAGGACTCTGCAGAGGGTCCGCATCATGCACGTCTGTGTTTCTGCTGAGTTCTCATTGTTGCCATCAGTTTCCAGGCTCTTCTCCAAGAGAACACGCTGGTCTCACCTAAGAAGCACTTCCTTTACTTCAAGACCTGGATCTCAGAACTTCTCAATCTTGGGTTCCATCCTGACCTTATTTGCTTAGAACGAAGGCAACGCCTCCTCTCTTCCTTTGACCCTGGGCAAGCCCGTTGGTCCTGATTCCTGAAAGATCCCTGTTGGGACCAACACTGCCCTCAGCTTGCTCAAGGGGCATCCTTCACCTCCACCTGCAGTGGACCTGCCACATTTCTAGGGGACAGTGTGACTGCAGCTGCTGTGCTCCTCTCAGGAGGCTTCCTCAGGTCCCATGTAAGCATCACCTCACTTCCAGGTCTCTGGCTGCGGCTCAGGGGAAAAAGCCAAGCCATTTCACCTCCTCTGACGTCTTTTTTTACGCATTTCCAGCCCGTGACTTATCACCAGCCTCAAGCACCATTGCTGTAACCTCTAGTCTTGGTTTGATACAAGTTGTTTTCATCACCATGAGTTGCTTTCCTTAAGCCCCACCCCTTAGGCTTTTTCTGGACTTGCTTCCTACTCCCGTCTCACACATCCTCCTGCTCTGCCCCTTGCCCACTCGTACTGAAACATTTCCTCCCTCCTGACCTGCCTTTCCAGCTGCCTCCAGCTTAATTTTTTACTCCAGCGTCTGCTCCAAAGATACTAAGTGGATCACGACAGCGTGCTCTGAAGTAACACACGGTGCCCGGAGAGTGAGAAGCAAGGTCACTTTCCTGGCCTCTGTGGTTCTGTCAACGCTTCACGTGCTGATGCTGCTAGAATTCCTCGTCTCTTTTGTGTCAAAGTCCAGACCAGGAGCCACAGCGGTGGCACCCTACCCTCGGCCTGATGGGTCCTAATGTTCCAAGTGACCTTGTCATTGTCACTTTAAGGCGATCAACAGGCAGGCCTGGCATGGTCCTGACAGCTGTGGGTCTGTTTCATGTCCGAACTCCCTGCGGGCCGGCCACTTGCTGGCGCAGAGGAAGCACAGGAGTGCTGGCCCACATTCGGGCCCATGGCCTGTCCCTGCACATCCAGGAGGACCCTGAAGGGTCAGAGCCCATCTGGAGAAGACGTGGCCCTCTGCACAAACCACCACCACTCGGCTCAGCCCACAGACACTGAACACAGCTGGTACTCAGGGATTCGGACACGAGGGAAGCAAAGGGAAGCCAGGGAGGTAGAAAAAATAATGACAGGGGCCAGGTCGGGTCGGCAGCAGCCCATGCGGCCATCGGTGGCGACAGTGCCAAAGTGGCCACAGGGAGCAATCACATAGAGGTCCTGCTGGTTCAAAGAGAAAAGAGGCAGGGCTGACCCAACGAAGCCATCTCGACAGAAAACCATTCCCACCCTAGGAAACGTGGGTGTACTTCGTGCAAGGAAAGAGACAAACTGGTAAAAAGAGCCCCCTCTGAGTTTCCCAGAGTCCAGGTTCTTCTTACAGGTAAAATCCACTCGAAAGGCAAAAAATAAAAGGGCTTTCTGAAGTGGAAATGAAGTCGGAGGAAATCAAGGACTTACCTGATTTATTTTTGCATTCAATGTCATAGCCCGTGATGGGGCTGTTTCCATCAAATCCCATGGTCCACCTGAGGGTGATTGTACGTGCCTTCACATCTTTGATCTCAATTTCAGGAGGGTCTGGAGGCTCTGTGCAGTCAACAGGAAACCCGGGATCAGTTCAGATATTGTTCAGGCACAGACGCTAGTGGAAAAGCTGAGGGTGACTCACAAAAGCTTTGTCAGCATTTGACATGGGCAGACGATTTTTTTACCTGGAAGTATTTTTTTCCCCAATCCCTTTTGAGGATGGAAAATTTTCACTTTTCAAATCTGCCAGTTTTCACAGCACTTGTAAAGCTGGACCAAACATGGGAGATTTCAGTGTCACCCTTCTGGTCTGGCTTGGGATCTATTAACTCAAAAACTATTTTGGCCCCAGATATTAAACTTTCATTCGGATCGTCTAGTATAAGGATCCCTAACATTGAGCAAGAAAGGCACACTATCAGGGCTGCCCAGTCATCCAAACCCAATTCCTTTACGAACTTTGTCCCCTGTGTTTTGGGGCTGCATCTTGACATAATCATGAGATCTGCAAAATGGTGCTTTAGCACCCACTTTGTACAGATTCAAAGTTTTCCGAGGACTTGGAAGTGTGACACGTCAAGCTGAGGCCACACAGGTTCCCAAGCCTGGGCACACACTTACTGTCCTGAAACAGCCGTGTTTCTCCCCCTAGGCTATGTCCATCCTACCTTGCACTGTGAGCTGAATTATTCCACGGTCCTCCCCATAAGAATTGATAGCGTGACAGGAGAAGAAGCCAGAATCTTCTCTTACCGTTGGCAAAATCTATGCGTAAAGCAGAGAGAAATTCGTCTTACCCAGTAGAACGGAGCGAGGGAACAACTCAAGGGCTTTTGGCTGTAAAACGCTTCTCTCCACTCTCACCCTCCTCCCAGCCCCAAGCACACACACACACACACACACACACACACACACACACACACACACAGGGACACACAATTCTGAGAGCAAATTATTTCAGCACAATTGTAAATGTGCAGATGGATAGAGGCAATGTAGACGTTCCACGTCAGCTGCCAGCTTGTGAAATTGGATGTGTAATTTAACGTAGGATGCACGGTCAGGTTGATATATATTCCCCATATACTTTTTTTTTTTTAATCTCATAGTGGATTTTTAAAACATTCAAAGCAGCCCTGCCTGAAAAAACAGATCTATAAACACCGCAATAAAGGTTTGGTCTCCCAGGACTCCAGGATTGGACCCTGGGAGTGAATCAATATTAGCGTTTCAAACACAGGACTTTTTCTTTCCATGTGTGTCCTACGGCATCGTTTCTCCCCCATATTAAAAGAATCACCCAGCTAACTGCCAGTGGTGCTGAAAGTTCTAAGAGACTGCAGTACTTTTTTATGTTGGGTTTTCCCCCAAGAATCAAAATATTTTCCTTATAATATTTTTTGTCCAAGAACCCATCTAATTTTTCTTTTTACAGGAAGTTAAAACATGTGCGCAACATACGCTGTCATTCCGCCAGGATTAACTGTCATTAAAAGACTCGGTTTCTCTCTTTCTTTTTATTATTACGGTTGGGTTCCCTGCCATGTTCCCAATAATTTTACTCTTAACAATTTTACGTATGATAAGGCACTATTTTGGCAGGCTACTCAGCAATCCCATTATGGGAAGGGGGAGAGACAGTGCTTCGTAGATGTTTCAAAAGCTGATTTGCTATTGGCTACCCACATGCACCGACTTATGTCAAAAGACAGGCTTATTCTGCCCATGAAGGTAGCTTCTCATCTGCCATGTTTGTCATGTTTTACCTGCAGAGTGGAAATCACCTCCTCTCCCAGCTCCTTGACGGACACGAGATAGCGGGCCATTTCGGGGTTAATGATTCTGTCCTCCTTCTCCCAGCGGACTATGATAGGCTTCTCGCCATGGGCCGTGCAGCTCATTTCCTTCTTCTGACCCTGAGTGGCCAGGGTGGTGTTTGGATAGGACGTAATCATTGCAGGAACTGAAAACCCAAAAACGACACAACTTACTCGGCAAAGCAGGGTTCTCGGCTTCCCCCACCTTAACACGCAGCTCAGTTTTTTTTTGCTTTCTGGCTGTACTGCGCGGCTTGCGGGATCTTAGTTCCCTGACCAGGGAGCATGGAACCCGGGCCCCTGGCAGTGGAAGCGCAGAATCCTAACTACTGGATCTCCAGAGAATTCCCGAGGAGGTGTTTCTTTGAAATAAAATGCATTCAGGAAACTGCTGAGCAAGAATCATGATCAAGATAGTTGGAAGGTGGCAGAAAAATGAAACTGGACTAAATGAGCCTTAAGCAGAAATTGCCCTGTGGTTTCATACTCGTGCAGTGTTACTCTCTTCCAATCCCTGTGGATGGCAGACCCACATCCCCTAGAACACACAGGACAATGATGTGACTTGCTTATTGGATGGGAAAGGGGGCTTCCATTGAGAATTACACTCCTTCTGTAATCTCCTACATTTCTAACTCTCCTTGTCAGCTATGGGAACGAAACCTTGCTAGTCAACTGAGATGGAGCCCTGGCTGTTGCTAACCAGTCCCTGAAGTGACCTCTCGACATCCCATCCCACGGCTGGCACAAACTTTTACAGTCACGTGGAAACCATGGACCTATCCTTCTCCCATCGTTTATAGCAGGGAATCTCATCCCGATGCATTGAGAGAACAGGAACCTTTATTTGTGAAACTTGTCCAGTTCCCTCTCTCCACCTCAAAATCCATCTATAGACTCCCATCCTGGGCAATATTCCAGGAGACATGAGGCGCCAGGCCCATGCCACAGACCACCTAGAAATGCTGGACAGTGTGTAACAAACACCTTTTAAATGCATACTAACTTTATAAGAAAGTGAGAGAAAACCCAGGAGCCAGAAACAAGGCCCCAGGTATTACAGTGCTGGTGCTTTGACTGCCTGTGAGGCAGGTGATAAAAAAAAAGGGAAACCTCCATGCAGAGCTCCTCAGAGGGCTCTATCCTAGGAGCAAGCCAATCATCAAAAAACAGTCAATACATAAGACGGCACGATGGCAAAGGGAGAAGCAAACTGCCTTGGCTTGTGTTGCGAATGAAGAAAAACCATCTCCCTTGAGCATTTGTAGCTGGTCTGACTCTACATAAGTTTGGAGTCAAATTCCTGCTAAAGGATTGATGTGATGGCGACCCTAGTTTGGTAATGGGCCTGAGGAATCCAGCAAAAGCAAACAAAAACACACTCCAGAAGGATGGGTCCTTTATCCAGGCTCATTGAGATTCTCCCAGATAAACCTTCTCTAAACATGAACTCACAAAACAAAAATATAAAACACATGAGGAAACAATCTACTCTCGTTGAGAATCAGCACCCGCCGAAGACTTCAGATGCTAGAATTCCCAGACACAGAACCTGAAATAATCATACACTAAACGTTTAAAGATATTTTTAAAACATGAGAGAAGGAAGATGGCGGAAGAGTAAGACGCGGAGATCACCTTCCTCCCCATAGATACACCAGAAATACATCTACACGTGGAACAACTCCTACAGAACACCCACTGAACGCTGGCAGAAGACCAGACCTCCCAAAAGGCAAGAAACTCCCCACGTACCTGGGTAGGGCAAAAGAAAAAAAAGAAAAAACAGAGACAAAAGAATAGGGACGGCACCTGCACCAGTGGGAGGGAGCTGTGAAGGAGGAAAAGTTTCCACACACTAGGAAGCCCCTTCGCGGGCGGAGACTGCGGGGGGCGGAGGGGGGAGCTTCGAAGCCGCGGAGGAGTGCACAGCAACGGGTGCGGAGGGCAAAGCGGGGAGATTCCCGCACAGAGGATCGGTGCCGACCGGCACTCACCAGCCCAAGAGGCTTGTCTGCTCACCCGCCGGGGCAGGCGGGGCAGCGAGCTGAGGCTCTGAGGCTCGGGTTTCGGTTTCGGACGGAGCGCAGGGAGAGGACTGGGGTTGGAGGCTTGAACATAGCCTGAAGGGGTTAGTGCACCACGGCTAGCCAGGAGGGAGTCCGGGGAAAAGTCTGCACCTGCCGAAGAGGCAAGAGACTTTTTCTTCCCTCTTTGTTTCCTGGTGCGTGAGGAGAGGGGTTTAAGAACGCTGCTTGAGGGAACTCCGGAGACGGGCGCGAGCCGCGGCTAAAAGCGCGAACCCCAGAGACGGGCGGGAGACGCTAAAGCTGCTGCTGCCGCCACCAAGGGGCCTCTGTGCGAGCACAGGTCACTCTCCACACCCCTCTTCCGCGGAGCCTGTGCAGCCCGCCACTGCCAGGTTCCCGGGATCCAGGGACAACTTCCCCGGGAGAACGCACAGCTCGCCTCAGGCTGGTGCAAAGTCACGCCGGCCTTTGCCACCGCAGGCCCGCCCCGCACTCCGTGCCCCTCCCTCCCCGCCGGCCTGAGTGCGCCAGAGCCCCCGAATCAGCGGCTCTTTTAACCCCTTCCTGTCTGAGCAAAAAACAGACGCCCTCCAGCGACCTACACGCAGTGGCAGGGCCAAATCCAAAGCTGAGCCCCTGTGAGCTGTGAGAACAAAGAAGAGAAAGGGAAATCTCTCCCAGCAGCCTCAGAAGCAGCGGATTAAAGCTCCACAATCAACTTGATATACCCTGCATCTGTGGAATACCTGAATAGACAACCAATCATCCCAAATTAAGGAAGTGGACTTTAGGAGCAAGATCTATGATTTTTTTCCCTTTTCCTCTTTTTGTGAATGTATATGTGTATGCTTCTGTGTGAGATCTTGTCTGTATAGTCTTGCTTCCACCATTTGTCCTAGGGTTCTATCCGTCCATGGTTTTTTTTAAACATTTTTTTCTTAATAATCAATTTTAATTTTAATAACGTTATTATACTTTACCTTCTTTCTTTCTTTCTTTCTTTCTTTCTTTCTTTCTTTCTTTCTTTCTTTCTTTCTTTCTTTTCTTTCTTTCTTTCCTTCCTTCCCTCCTTTAGACAACGAATCATCCCAAATTGAGGAGGTGGTCTCTGACAGCAAGATTTATGATTTTCCCCCATTTACCTCTTTTAGTGAGGGTGTATGTGTATGCTTCTGTGTAAGATTTTGTCTGAATAGCTTTGCTTCCAACATTTGTCCCAAGGTTCTATCCGTCCCTTTTTTTTTCAAATAAGAATTTGTAAATTCCATAACTTTATTATACTTTATTTTATTTTTACTGTATCTTCTTTCTTTCTGTCTTTTTTCCTTCTTTCCCTCCTTCCTTCCTTCCTCCCTCCCTCCCTCCTTTCTTTCCTTCTTGCCTTCTTTCCTTCTTTGCTTCTTTCTTTCTTTCTTCCTTCCTTCCTACCCTCCTTTCCTTCTTTCTTTCCTCATACTTCTACTAATTCCCTCTACTCTTTCTCCCTTTTATTCTGAGCCGTGTGGATGAAAAGCTCTTGGTGCTCCAGCCAGGAGGCAGGGCTCTGCCTCTGAGGTAGGAGAGCCAACTTCAGGACACTGGTCAACAAGAGACCTCCCAGCTCCACATAATATCAAACGGCGAAAATCTCCCAGAGACCTCCATCTTAACACCAGCACCCAGCTTCACTCAACGACCAGCAAGCCACAGTGCTGGACAACCTATGCCAAACAACTAGCAAAACAGGAACACAACCCCACCCATTAGCAGAGAGGCTGCCTAAAATCATAAGGCCACAGACACCCCAAAACACACCACCAGACGTGAACCTGCCCACTAGAGAGACAAGATCCAGCCTCATCCACCACAACACAGGCACTAGTCCCCTCCACCAGGAAGCCTACACAACCCACTGAACCAACCTTAGCCACTGGAGACAGACATCAAAAACAGCAGGAACTACGAACCTGCAGCCTGCAAAAAGGAGACCCCAAACACAGTAAGATAAGCAAAATGAGAAGACAGAAAAACACACAGCAGATAAAGGAGCAAGATAAAAATGTACCAGACCTAACAAATGAGGAGGAAATAGGCAGTCTACCTGAAAAAGAATTCAGAATAATGATAGTAAGGATGATCCGAAATCTTGGAGATAGAATGGACAAAATGCAAGAATCAGTTAACAAGGACCTAGAAGAACTAAAGATGAAACAAGCAACGATGAACAACACAATAAATGAAATTAAAAGTACTCTAGATGGGATCAATAGCAGAATAACTGAGGCAGAAGAACGGATAAGTGACCTGGAAGATAAAATAGTGGAAATAACTACTGCAGAGCAGAATAAAGAAAAAAGAATGAAAAGAACTGAGGACAGTCTCAGAGACCTCTGGGACAACATTAAACGCACCAACATTCGAATTATAGGGGTTCCAGAAGAAGAAGAGAAAAAGAAAGGGACTGAGAAAATATTTGAAGAGATTATAGTTGAAAACTTCCCTAATATGGGAAAGGAAATAGTTAATCAAGTCCAGGAAGCACAGAGAGTCCCATACAGGATAAATACAGGGAGAAATACGCCAAGACACATATTAATCAAACTGTCAAAAATTAAATACAAAGAAAGCATATTAAAAGCAGCAAGGGAAAAACAACAAATAACACATAAGGGAATCCCCATAAGGTTAACAGCTGATCTCTCAGCAGAAACCCTACAAGCCAGAAGGGAGTGGCAGGACATACTGAAAGTGATGAAGGAGAAAAACCTGCAGCCAAGATTACTCTACCCAGCAAGGATCTCATTCAGATTTGATGGAGAAATTAAAACCTTTACAGACAAGCAAAAGCTGAGAGAGTTCAGCACCACCAAACCAGCTTTACAACAAATGCTAAAGGATCTTCTCTAGGCAAGAAACACAAGAGAAGGAAAAGACCTATAATAACGAACCCAAAACAATTTAGAAAATGGGAATAGGAACATACATATCGATAATTACCTTAAATGTAAATGGACTAAATGCTCCCACCAAAAGACACAGATTAGCTGAATGGATACAAAAACAAGACCCTTATATATGCTGTCTACAAGAGACCCACTTCAGACCTAGGGACACATACAGACTGAAAGTAAGGGGATGGAAAAAGATATTCCATGCAAATGGAAACCAAAAGAAAGCTGGAGTAGCAATTCTCATATCAGACAAAATAGACTTTAAAATAAGGACTATTAAAAGAGACAAAGAAGGACACTACATAATGATCAAGGGATCGATCCAAGAAGAACATATAACAATTGTAAATATTTATGCACCCAACATAGGAGCACCTCAATACATAAGGCAAATACTAACAGCCATAAAAGGGGAAATCGACAGTAACACATTCATAGTAGGGGACTTAAACACTCCACTTTCACCCATGGACAGATCATCCAAAATGAAAATAAATAAGGAAACACAAGCTTTAAATGATACATTAAACAAGATGGGCTTAATTGATATTTATAGGACATTCCATCCAAAAACAACAGAATACACATTTTTCTCAAGTGCTCATGGAACATTCTCCAGGATAGATCATATCTTGGGTCACAAATCAAGCCTTGGTAAATTTAAGAAAATTGAAATTGTATCAAGTATCTTTTCTGACCACAACGCCATGAGACTAGATATCAATTACAGGAAAAGATATGTAAAAAATACAAACACATGGAGGCTAAACAATACACTACTTAATAATGAAGTTATCACTGAAGAAATCAAAGAGGAAATCAAAAAATACCTAGAAACAAATGACAATGGAGACACAACGACCCAAAACTTGTGGGATGCAGCAAAAGCAGTTCTAAGGGGGAAGTTTATAGCAATACAAGCCCACCTTAAGAAGCAGGAAACATCTAGAATAAACAACCTAACCTTGCACCTCAAGCAATTAGAGAAAGAAGAACAAAAAAACCCCAAAGCTAGCAGAAGGAAAGAAATCATAAAAATCAGATCAGAAATAAATGAAAAAGAAATGAAGGAAACAATAGCAAAGATCAATAAAACTAAAAGCTGGTTCTTTGAGAAGATAAACAAAATAGATAAACCACTAGCCAGACTCATCAAGAAAAAAAGGGAGAAGACTCAAATCAATAGAATTAGAAATGAAAAAGGAGAGGTAACAACTGACACTGCAGAAATAAAAGAGATCATGAGAGATTACTACAAGCAACTCTATGCCAATAAAATGGACAATCTGGAAGAAATAGACAAATTCTCAGAAATGCACAACCTGCCAAGACTGAATCAGGAAGAAATAGAAAATATGAACAGACCAATCACAAGCACTGAAATTGAAACTGATTAAAAATCTTCCAACAAAGAAAAGCCCAGGACCAGATGGCTTCACAGGCGAATTCTATCAAACATTTAGAGAAGAGCTAACACCTATCTTTCTTAAACTCTTCCAAAATATAGCAGAGGGAGGAACACTCCCAAACACCTTCTACGAGGCCACCATCACCTTGATACCAAAACCAGACAAGGATGTCACAAAGAAAGAAAACTACAGGCCAATATCACTGATGAACATAGATGCAAAAATCCTCAACAAAATACTAGCAAACAGAATCCAACAGCACATTAAAAGGATCATACACCATGATCAAGTGGGGTTTATCACAGGAATGCAAGGATTCTTCAATATACGCAAATCTATCAATGTGATAAACCATATTAACAAATTGAAGGAGAAAAACCATATGATCATCTCAATAGATGCAGAGAAAGCTTTTGACAAAATTCAACACCCATTTATGATAAAAACCCTGCAGAAAGTAGGCATAGAGAGAACTTTCCTCAACACAATAAAGGCCATATACGACAAGACCACAGCAAACATCATCCTCAATGCTGAAAAACTGAAAGCATTTCCTCTAAGATCAGGAACAAGACAAGGTTGCCCACTCTCACCACTCTTATTCAACATAGTTTTGGAAGTTTTAGGCACAGCAATCAGAGAAGAAAAGGAAATAAAAGGAATCCAAATCGGAAAAGAAGAAGTAAAGCTGTCACTGTTTGCAGATGACATGATCCTATACATAGAGAATCCTAAAGATGCTACCAGAAAACTACTAGAGCTAATCAATGAATTTGGTAAAGTGGCAGGATACAAAATAAATGCACAGAAATCTCTGGCATTCCTATATACTAATGATGAAAAATCTGAAAGTGAAATCAAGAAAACACTCCCATTTACCATTGCAACAAAAAGAATAAAATATCTAGGAATAAACCTACATAAGGAGACAAAAGACCTGTATGCAGAAAATTATAAGACACTGATGAAAGAAATTATAGATGATACAAATAGATGGAGACATATACCATGTTCTTGGATTGGAAGAATCAACATTGTGAAAATGACTCTACTACCCAAAGCAATCTATAGATTCAATGCAATCCCTATCAAACTACCACTGGCATTTTTCACAGAACTAGAACAAAAAATTTTGCAATTTGTATGGAAACACAAAAGACCCCGAATAGCCAAAGCAATCTTGAGAATGAAAAAAGGAACTGGAGGAATCAGGCTCCCTGACTTCAGACTATACTACAAAGCTACAGTTATCAAGACGGTATGGTACTGGCACAAAAACAGAAAGATAGATCAATGGAACAGGATAGAAAGCCCAGAGATAAACCCATGCACATATGGACACCTTATCTTTGATACAGGAGGCAGAAATGTACAGTGGAGAAAGGACAGCCTCTTCAATAAGTGGTGCTGGGAAAACTGGACAGGTACATGTAAAAGTATGAGATTAGATCACTCCCTAACACCATACACAAAAATAAGCTCAAAGTGGATTAAAGACCTAAATATAAGGCCAGAAACTATCAAACTCTTAGAGGAAAACATAGGCAGAACACTCTATGACATAAATCACAGCAAGATCCTTTCTGACCCACCTCCTAGAGTAATGGAAATAAAAACAAAAATAAACAAATGGGACCTAATGAAACTTCAAAGCTTTTGCACAGCAAAGGAAACCATAAACAAGACCAGAAGACAACCCTCAGAATGGGAGAAAATATTTGCAAATGAAGCAACCGACAAAGGATTAATCTCCAAAATTTACAAGCAGCTCCTGCAGCTCAATAACAAAAAAACAAACAACCCAATCCAAAAATGGGCAGAAGACCTAAATAGACATTTCTCCAAAGAAGATATACAGACTGCCAACAAACACATGAAGGAATGCTCAACATCATTAATCATTAGAGAAATGCAAATCAAAACTACAATGAGATATCATCTCACACCAGTCAGAATGGCCATCATCAAAAAAATCTAGAAACAATAAATGCTGGAGAGGGTGTGGAGAAAAGGGAACACTCTTGCACTGCTGGTGGGAATGTGAATTGGTTCAGCCACTATGGAGAACAGTATGGAGGTTCCTTAAAAAACTACAAATAGAACTACCATATGACCCAGCAATCCCACTACTGGGCATATACCCTGAGAAAACCGAAATTCTAAAAGAGTCATGTACCAAAATGTTCATTGCAGCTCTATTTACAATAGCCCGAAGATGGAAACAACTTAAGTGCCCATCATCGGATGAATGGATAAAGAAGATGTGGCACATATATACAATGGAATATTACTCAGCCATAAAAAGAAACGAAATTGAGCTATTTGTAATGAGGTGGATAGACCTAGAGTCTGTCATACAGAGTGAAGTAAGTCAGAAAGAAAAAGACAAATACTGTATGCTAACACATATATATGGAATTTAAGAAAAAAAAATGTCATGAAGAACCTAGGGGTAAGGCAGGAATAAAGACGCAGACCTCCTAGAGAACAGACTTGATGTTATGGGGAGGGGGAAGGGTGAGCTGTGACAGGGCGAGAGAGAGTCATGGACATATACACACTAACAAATGTAGTAAGGTAGATAGCTAGTGGGAAGCAGCCGCATGGCACAGGGATATTGGCTCGGTGCTTTGTGACAGCCTGGAGGGGTGGGATAGGGAGGGTGGGAAGGAGGGAGACGCAAGAGGGAAGAGATATGGGAACATTTGTATATGTATAACTGGTTCACTTTGTTATAAAGCAGAAACTAACACACCATTGTAAAGCAATTATACCTCAATAAAGATGTTAAAAAAAAAAAAGAGAGAACAACAAGATGTTATCAAAAACAACCAGGAAGATTTTAAAAGAAGTGAAACAAATTTATAGTTTTCGCCTGTTTTTTAACCTCATTTTCCCAATCACGGAAAGAAAGACCCACCCTCATTTATAAGGTCAAGCTCACACTATGCTCTTTATATCCCACCTCGGAGCCTTCCAGTGCCCCATCTCTGGGCACTTGACCACAGAAACACTGGGCCTTCTCCTGAGACTGGCACATACTGGGGCGTGTCTTCCCCAAGGCCGGTCGGGAGGGTTTGAGACAAACAAGCCAGAGATCTACCAGCTTTGTAGCCTGAAACCCCATGGAAGACCCTGCACTGTGACGTTTCTCTACAGTCAGTGGGTGTGTGGCAGAGATAACAAGATGTGGAGTGGGCAGAATCGGAACCTAGGAAAAGACACACTGTGAGTCCCATATTTTAAAGAAAGCCGCTTACAGCCATGGTGAGATTCCTCTTCCCGCGTATCTGAGAATTGGCAGAACTGGCTCTACCATCCCTAAACTTTGGTCTTCATCCCTCTCTTCCTCTGGCTTATTTAAGAAAAGTTTTAATTTTATTAACAACTTCACTGAGGTATAATTAACACACCACAAAATTCTCCGGCTATAAGTGTACGAATGAGTGGGTTTTAGTATTGTCTTTGTGTCCTAGGGTGGCAGTAGCAAATGACCACAGGCTGGTGGCTTACAACAGAAATGTGTTTTCTCACAGTTCTGGAGGCTAGTCCACAATTAAGATGACGTCAGGACTGTGCTCCCTCCAAAGGCTCTAGAGAAGAATCTTTTCTTGCCTCTTCCAGCTTCTGGTGGTCCTCGGTGTTCCTTGGCTTGTGGCAGCTTGGTTCCAATCTCTGCCCTCATGTTCACATGGGTACTTCCTGTGAATGTTTCTCTGTGTCTTCACACGGATTTCTCGTAAGGACAGCCATCATTGGACTTAAGACCCGTTTTCATTCAGTATGACTTCATCTTAACCAATTACATCTGCAAAGATCCTACTTCCACATGAGGTCATATTCTGAGGTTCCTCGTGGACGTGAATTTTGAGGAGGCACCATTCAACCCAAAACAAGTGTATTTACATTATCCAACACACACACACACACACACACACACACACACACACATTACTAGTACAACCCAATACAAGTATATAGAGTTGTATGATCATCACCACCTCAAATTTTAGAGCATTTAGATTACCCCAAAAGATTCTGCCTGTCCATTTATGGATTCTTTCCTTTCCCACCCCCAGTCCTAGGCAACCACTAATGGACATTCTGTCCCTCTAGATTTGCCTTTGTTGGACATTTCCTATAAATAGAATCCTACAGTGAATACATATTTTTTGTCTCTAGCTTTCTGGAATTTTTCCACTGTGCATGTTTTCAAGGTTCATACATACTGGAGTGTGTACCCAGTACTTTTGTTCCTTTTCATTACTGAGTGATAGTTCACTGCGTGGATAGACTACATTTTGTTCATTCATTCACCAGTTGGTACACATTTGAATAGTTTCCACTTTTTGGATTTTACAAATAACGCACACATTTGTGTAGAGGTTGTTGTGCTGACTTATGTTTTTATTTTTCCTGGGTAGGTTGCTAGGAGTGGAACGACTGGGTCACAAGGCAATTGTATGTTTAACACTTTGGGAAACTGCCACACTATTTTCCCAAGTGGCTCCACCATTTTTCAGTCTCTATGTAAGAAGATTGTGCATGGAAAGAATGTTCCCCTTCAACCACATGATGGAGACAGGCTGAGCAGCTGCAACCAGTCTCCTGCAGACACTTCAAGATGATTGGCCAGAGACAACCTGGAAAAATGCCCCCATATAAGCAACCTAAGTAGCCCCTATTGTGTGCAACTCACTCTAAGTTCGCCTGTGTGCTCTTCCACATGTACTTTGCTTCGAACAAACTCTGTCTCTATTTCACAGTCTTGGTCTCTTTGCCGAATCCTTTCTTCAAAGAAGACAAGGACTGAGGTCCTTCTTGCAGCGCTTCCACCGCCAGAATCAGTGGGGGAGCTCCAAGAGTAGAGATTGGATAAGCTGCAAGAAGATGAGCTGGCAAATTCTGCTCCAGCATGATGCTTCCTGGCTGTGGAAACCCCAGGACCACCACGGTCCTTCCACTACAGAGGAGTTGAGGGTGGTGAGGAAGGCTCCAGGAGAGGGAGATGTCTGCCACCTGGGAGAACTAAGCAAACACAGGGACTGGAGCTGTCCCTCCTCTGAGATCTTGAAGGCAGAAGGCTTCCAGTGGTGGCCTGTGTAGGAGCATGAGAAGCGTCTATGGGTCTGTGAACCCGGGACGATGGTCCCTTCCCCAATTCTCCTCCTCACTGAGGACAAGGTCTGAAGCCCTGGGAATTCAACGGCCCCAGGTAAAGGATCCATGGACTGGTCCAGATAGCCACCAACCATGGGACGCCAGCAGAGAGGAGGCTGGTAAGCACACCACTGGTAGGGCCCAAGGGCGGCATGGCACCCTCTTCAAGAGTGTCTCCCACAGCAGGGAAGGCTGGGCTGAAGCTCCAGGAGGAGCAGGGAGCAGAGTGGACCTCTCCCCATATCTCCCTGCTCCTCCCTTTGTCTTTGCATTATCTGTCATCAAACAGCTCTGGCTGCTACCGAACACTTTTGAACAGGGGTGTGGAACTTGGACATCTTATGTGTGGATGGAGAGCTGAAAGAGAAAGCTCACAGCTTGACCAAGGGGGACCTGGACAAAAGCTTTGGACACCTGTGCTTGGGGCCGTGGAGCACACCTGCCCTGTTGCGCAGAGCCCCTTGTGTGACCCCAGCCTGCCCAGTGCGCTGTGATGCCTGGGATCACTTTCCTGAACCTGGTGGCGGGGAGAGGCCAGGCTCATCTGTGAGGTTCTTTGGACATGTCTCCTTATTAGTTTTCCTTTAAACATGGAGTAAGAATTTTCTTTATAGTGGCATCATTTCAGTAAACCTCAACCATAGGGAATATATTTATGAAGAAATGAAGCAATCATATATCGTGTCTAAGAACCCCAAAATGCAAATGTTTTAGCAGCAGGGGAAAGTCCCTGATGCTCTCTGTTTAATGTTTACAAGCAGGACACATGACTTCAGTTAAGTTACTTTCCTGCCCATGGCAGATGGAAACCCACCCTGGGAGAGAGTGGCAGGCTACCAGGGGTGGGACCACCAACAAAAGGGAAGGAATGAAAGAGCTGATATGAAAGAGGGAAGTGTGACAGCACTGAATAGGCATGAACCTCAGGACGCATGGTGATGTGGGGGCCACTTGAGTCCAGCAACTCCGGTGTCCCTCCTCTCCTCACCCCACACTCATCTCAGCCACCCCTGAGTGTTTCCGGGGGCCCCAGAGGACCATCACTGTAGGTTTTTAAATGATGTTCCTGAACCATTAAAAAATGTTAAACTAGCCTGGTGTGGTTGGTTTAAAACGATTTAAAATACTTAAGATTTCCTTCCAAAATGGCTAAAAAAACATTTTAAGTGTCCAAGAGGGTAGGAGAAGTCAGTTCTGTGGGCGATTTACTCTGTGCTCAGGGACTCAAAATCTCTATATAAGCATCCCTGAAGGTCTTCTTTCGAAAAATATACCAGAACGAAAGATGGTGCTGTCATTTTCCTGGGAAGGATTTGGAGGGACGGCCACTGCCACTGCCACTGCCAGCAGACGACTGCCCTTGGTAGGATGTCCTCAGCAGTGGGTACCAGCTCCTCGAGATGTACTCAGGGATGCTCAGTAACGTGAGTCAGGGTAACTGTTCCTGGTGAAAAATCCTTTTCCACGATAATGGCAAACCCCATATTTGTATATGTTGTAAAATTACTTGTAAATTTGAAACACAGTTGACTTTTTAATTAAAAAAATTATGTTCTAAGGAGGCAAATTATTTGAGAATCTCAAGATGCTTTCTTTTGCTTCTACAAACACTTCATCTTTTAAAGACAGGAATTGGTTTCCCATAGTAAGATTTATTAGATAAAACTGAGGGCCAGAAATGTAGAAGAAAATGGGGAAGTTAATTAAAGTATTCAAGAACAGGACAGTTTATGTTATGTCTAGCCCACACTAGACAACTCATTGCTGAGGAAGACACATAGGTGACAAAATATTTATTTTCATTTGGATGTATATCCATGTCTAGGTATATTTTGAGTTTGTTTTTTTTGTTTTTTTTCTGTTTTTTTTTTAATTGAATGGCAGATTCTTTAAATTCTGTGGTGCTTTACAATTTTCAGAAGTTTCACACACATGGTTTCATATAATCCCATAATAATCCCATAGTAACCCTTTTTAAAATCCCTATCCCTATGTATCTTTCTCTGACTTACTTCACTTAGTATGATATTCTCTAGGTCCATCCATGTTGCTGCAAATGGCACAATTTCATTCCTTTTTATGGCTGAGTAGTATTCCATTGTATATAGGTACCACATCTTCTGTATCCATCCATCTGTTGACAGACACTTAGGTTGCTTCCATACCTTGGCAATTGTAAATAACGCTGCTATGAACACTGGGGTGCATGTATCTTTTCGAATTAGTGTTCTTGTGTTTATTTTGATCTAGACCCATGAGTGGAATTGCTGGGTCATGTGGGAGTTCTGTTTTTAGTATTTCTAGAAATTCCATACCTTTTTCCATATTTTGAATTTGAAGCAGGGAGTTGCTCTGATGCTTTGTCTCCATGGGGGTTGTGACGATGACTATGGACCTCATCCTAACAGATGCTGAAGTGTGGGCGTGTCCAGGGGGATGAGGGACTGAGCCACGGTGTACAGGTGGGGAGATGTGTTATGCTGGCTGGTGGCTTCCACATCTTAAATGCAATGGAGGGTGGGGACCCCATCAGAAATGCTCATGGTTGCAGGGATTTGGGGTCCTGGGTGGGCTTGTCCAGGATCGCAGGCAGACAGTGGGTTTGTGTGAAACTGACATACAGGGACACTGTGGGACTTGGAAGGTAATGAGTCAGCTCACGTTCACGTCTGCAGAGGTTATACATCAGGACTTGGTTTACTGTTTTATTGGTTGCCTCAATTTAAGGAAGAGATGGAGGAAAAACTGATAATGAAGACTAAATATCTGAAGCCATTGCAGGCTACAAAGCCCTAAATATTGAGAAATGATTCTTCTAGTATGAAAGATTCAGCAAAGAAGTCTGATTCATCTGAGTCAGCAAAGAATCACTCACACCATTGACAAATGAAATTCCCATATAAGTCTTTGCTGTTTCACTTCCGTCTTGTTACTGTAAACAAAAGTACCAACCAGACTTCAAGTTGCAACACTGGTTCATTAGCTATAGGGTGTCTTATGGGAGCAACAGATGTAAAAGTTCATTGAAAAGCAATAAAAGTATTTTGTGAGCTTGAATTGGCTATATGGAATTGACGATACTTAATATTATATATTTTATTATTATTTATACTTTTTTGAGATCTGCATGTTAAATGTTTACTAGCACGCCACTGGGCATATGAGCAGAAGAATTTACAGACCAGAAATAAAGTAACAGGAACATCATAAACGAAGTGCGGTCCCATCAGCCAAAACAAGTAGGTGGTTGTTTGGGGACATGCCCCCCACTTCTTATGCTTCCAAAATGGAGGGACCTTCTATCAGAACAGCACTCCTGATCTCTCTCCTGCATGACGGGGCAGTGACTTACTGATGTGAGAGCTGGGAAGGAACTAACCAGTGAGGCCCAGTCCCTTTGGGTTACCTGTTGGCAGAGGGTGTGTGTCGGATCTGCAGACCTCCCATAATGATAGGGGATGTGTCTGAGTAAAAGAAGAGCTGTGCACCTCCGGCTTGGTCAGGGGCTGGGTGGGTAACTCTCCCTAATTCTAGATGTAGGATTTACAAACCCACATTCTCCAGAAATCTCCTATCAAACTACGCTACTCCTGTGTCTCTCCATTACTTGATTCTGAACTCTGTGGTATTATTTTGGGGGCCCCTTAAACTCTAACAGTAGGTGTGAACTATTGACCTTGAGCAGATATTTTCAGTTGCCTCCCCAAGCCCATTTTTTCTTTCTTTCCCCAGTTTTTAACAGGAGACACTATAAAAAAATCTATACCTGAATGAAAGAATGTATTTAAGTGCCTTTCTTATAGCCAGGTATTGCCATATGACTGAGATCAAGGCAGTGATATATCTAAAACTTCTGGGAGGCATGCTCAGCTGGTTGTAACCCCTTTAGACTTCCTCTGTCTTCTCCTGTGCCAGCCTGAAATCAGGACCTGATAGCTGAAGCACCAGCAGCCATCTTGGATCATGAGGTGACTCTGAAGATGGGAGCTTGGGTTTCTGATGACACCCTGAAGCTATTATCCCAACCTGGCCTGCCTCACTCCAGAAAAAAAAGAAGCTACATGACAGAGAATTGAACTATTATGTTTATCCATTATTATTTTGGATTTTTCTATAATAGGAGACTGAGAATTGTTTTAAGCTGACCTTAACCATGGGTCCAGACTATTTGGGAAAATATGGCATATATTCTATATTGAAAAAACAATTTCTATTGGCTGGCTCTGCACAGGAGGTTGTAGTGTATGCCTCATACAGTTTCCGAAACAACCACCAGTTGAATACTTGTTGTTGATGGGTTAGTGTGTCATCAGCCTGTATAACGTGGTAGTTGCCTGAATCTGAATCCTTAGGTGTGCCACTGGCTCACTGTGTGGCCTTAGACAGTCCCTTAACCATTCTGTGCCTCAGTTCTGGTTTTTGTCCGATGGAGATAATGATTGTTTAGAGGTTAAAGGAAGCCAGTCCACAGCACGCAGTGAGTGTCACATGAGCATAGATCCATGGCCTCTCCGTGTATCTTCATGCCCCAAGAGAGGGGTTCTTCACCTGAGGGATGAATGTGAATATGGGCTTTGACTTGGGGGCTGTGGTCCACTCAGGTCCTTGGGCACATCATCTTCATGAGGCTTCTTTACTAAAGACATCTTCAATTTGGCCTCATATCCACTAACCAAGACGTTTTTCTTATAAAGGCTGAGAGCTAAGTCATGGTAATTAAAGATCCCAAAGCCATCAAAAGTGACCTCAATTGCAAAACTGTAAGTAAATCTGTTGTAGGCCCAAGAAGAAGAAAATATTTACTTCTCATCCTTATCAAAGCTGGGACTTTAGCTTTGGAACGTGGCCCCCTGGTCCCTCCAGTAAGGAGCCTATTTCTACAACCCCCTGTGCTGAGCACAGAATAGAGAAACTCTGGTGGCAAAGCTGTGTTCTGGAAATTAATCCACACTAATGCCTCCCAGTGTCATGGGCATCTAAAGGTCACACAGAGGATTTCTCAGTGGGCGGTATTTGCTGAAAAAGGAAAAAAAAGAAATTTGTAAAATGGCAGAGTGTGGAAAAATACAGATTTCCTGTGAGGACATGGTAAGTGTGATCACTTCCCAGGTCTGGGGTATTTAATCGCTCTCAGTTCTTGACATTCCAATGCGAGTGAATCAGTTCTACAATAAGCGTTTCTGTCCTACCTTATGCGCTGCTACGTAGGGGAGGGAGCAAATGAATGGTGAAGGCTGGTGTTCACCTGAATGTAATCTCAAGAAAATGCAGCATTGCTTGGAGAGCTTGCTTGTTTTCTGCCCTTTCCTTTTCTTACTGATGAAAAGCTTTATTGCATTCTACGTGGGAGAAGTGCCTCGACTAAACCCTGGCCCTCTGCTTTATGGTTTGTCCCTCTAACTCTGCAAAATAATGCCTCTTTTTTTACTCACATGTCTCCTTTGGAGGAGTGCCCCACCAAAATGGGTATTTTAGTTCTGGTCAATAGTCAGAAATAGTCTGACAAGCCCATGTTCTGTCCTACCCAAGTATTTTCAGCCCTTTAAAGAAATGGTCAAAAGAATTTTTTTTTTTTTTTTTTTTTCTGTACGCGGGCCTCTCACTGCTGTGGCGTCTCCCATTGCGGAGCACAGGCTCCGGACGCGCAGGCTCAGCGGCCATGGCTCACGGGCCCAGCCACTCCGCGGCATGTGGGATCTTCCCGGACCGGGGCACGAACCCGCGTCTCCTGCATCGGCAGGCAGACTCTCAACCACTGCGCCACCAGGGAAGCCCCAAAAGAATTTTTTAAAGCGATCATTATCACGTCTTTTTGCAATGCTCATGTCTGAAAGCAAAGGCTTTTCGAAGGTCAGAGTCACGGGTGCTGAGAGATGACAGCCTGTCACTGGAGCAGGGCTTTCTGCAAGGGTCTCTGAAGCATAACGAATGGATGGGGTAAGGTAACAGGGATGGGTGCCAAGGGGAGGCCAGAGCAGCCCTGCTAGTGGGTGCAAAGGAAATCCAGACCAAAAGGGCTTTGTTCAAAGATGGCGCACCGTGTGCTTCTCCTGCAAAATTTCTCATTAAAGACAGTGCTGTTTTATTTCGTTAAATACTGCTTTATAAATTTCCTTCATAAACCAGGCTATCACCTAACAGCATCTTAATGTTCAGCAAATCTGTGTTCTTATGGTTTAAGGGAGGCCCATCTGACCTACTTTCTCATAGGGTAGAGGTGCAGTGGTAGAGTGGAGCCACTGCCACCCCCCAGGGTGAGCCGATTCTGCATATGGAGATCAGCTCTGCAGTCCAGTGATGCCATCTATTTAGCTTGAAATTGGCCACGGTGGGAGGATTTACACCACTGAAACTGACACACGCTAGAAATCAGGACTTTCTTCCCTCCCTCCACCCCCAACAGCTAGTTGTTTAACACTGAAGGATTTACCAGAACACTACACAGGATGGTATGTCGCTACGCGAATGATTTTAAAGGGTGTTCCCATCATGCCAGAAGCACTGAGGAGGTGTGAGTTTACCTAAGAGCAATAACCAGCCTTACTCATAACAGTGAACCCTGCAAATATTAACAGCACATCACTGCATGTTTGGACAGGGAATTCAGCGATAAATTGAGGGACACACTGATTTTTCAACACAAGGAAAAAGAGAAAATAAAAAATTATATTAATAAGTCACTGATAAAGATTATTTCCAAACTTTCCTGTTTTACTGACTCTACCAATAATACAAAACTGATCCTAACACAGTTTTCTTTTCTTCTACCTTAGCTCTGCCAAAAAGACCACTGAAAAAGAAACAAAAGGAAATACCAGGTGTCCTGGATAAGCCGCAACTACACAACATGCCTGTCAAGATAGTATGGTTCAATTCCTTCATTTTACGGATAAAAAGAAAAAATTAGAA
This sequence comes from Pseudorca crassidens, assembly GCF_039906515.1. NCBI lineage: Eukaryota > Metazoa > Chordata > Mammalia > Artiodactyla > Delphinidae > Pseudorca > Pseudorca crassidens. Next base: position 144,123,189 of record NC_090300.1, read on the forward strand.
AAGAGGAATGGGTGTCAAAGGCCCAAATGCAAGAGTCAACCAAGATCTGACTTCAATGAGTCCTATTTTAAAACCGTCATTATTATCAATAACGACTCCCATAGAGGGCAGCCAATCTTCCCAAGTGCCCAGGACCTCCTGTGTTTGAGCAGGAAAGACCTGCATCCTGGGGTGTCCCTCAGTCCCTCCATGTGGTCAGAACAGAGGCAGCAGAGGATGGTGTGGAGCTAAGAACAAGGCAACAAGGTTGCCCCAACACCCAAGCTGGAAACCACAGTCGGGGACACACAGTCAGGGACACAGTCAGGGTTGCCAGCTGGGAGGGCCACGGACGGAGATGTTCTGAGACATGAACACTTTTTTTTAATTTTTTTTTTTTGTGGTACGCGGGCCTCTCACTGTTGTGGCCTCTCCCGTTGCGGAGCATAGGCTCCGGACGCGCAGGCTCAGCGTCCATGGCTCACGGGCCCAGCCGCTCTGCGGCATGTGGGATCTTCCCGGACCGGGGCACGAAGCCGTGTCCCCTGCATCGGCAGGCGGACTTTCAACCACTGCACCACCAGGGAAGCCCTGAACACGTTTTTTAAGCTACTTCTTCTTCCTCTTTTTTTAGCTACTTCTTCAAATATTTTTTTACGTCTTCCCAACATTTGACTATAAACATTTTCAAACATACAGAAAGCTGAAGAGCCATATACCCACTGCCTGTGTTCCACAATGAACATTTCATGCAGAGATTTGAATCAAAATGTATTTTCATTATTATTTCATCAGTCAATCAAAAGTTACTGAACACCTAATTTTCATTATTCTGAACACATAAAATAGGCTTAGGTGAAAATGTGAATCCGTGAGTGTCGCAAAGATCAGGTGCTAAGATGGCAGCCGTCTTCTTGAATTCTGCTGCTCAGGTTGGAGACCCCTGAAAGTGCTTTACTCTGGACTCTGCAGCTGTGGTTTGGGATCTGGTGGCCTTGGGTTACAGCACTGGTCTTCTCAGAGGAGGAGAGGAGAAAGGGGCCCAGGAGCAAGAGGCTGGGCTCCAACCTCATGCTATCCATGGACATGATACCATGAGAGGGCAAGACCATTGGCTGCCCTGGGACTTGGTTTTCTCATCTGATTCATAGGTGAGCTGCATGGGACCAGGTGTTCTCAACCTGGCCTGCATCTCAGAAGTTGGAATCAGCTGAAGAGTTTTAAAAATATAACAAGTGTCTAGGCCCTACCCCAGATCAACTGAACCAGAGTCTCTGGGGGTGGGGCTTGGGAATGGATTTATTTAAAACTCTTCTAGTGATCCTCATATACATCCTGGAGTGCAACAGCTCAACTGGAAAGCTCCAAGGTCTTTCCAGTTCTGACTGTCCTCCTGTTTCCATTTTCCTTTCTAATCTCCCCTTCGCTCCCTCCATCCTTCTCTCTGTCTACCTTCTTTCCTTCCTTTCATCTTATCCCTCTTTCTTCCTCTTTCTCCTTCTCTCTCTCTCTCACACACACACACACCATCCTATAGTAACAACAGCCAACTTTCATGCGTCCTGACACCGTGCTGGGACATTTTCCATATACTGTGCAGGTATTCAATCCACACAACAACCTGATGGGATAGAAACGCTGGCCATAGAAGTGACCCAAGACATATTTACAAGTGCCATTTTAAGTACCTTCCAAATTATACTACAAGTAAGTGTGAAAGATGTAGAAATACCGATTCTAGCAGATTCATTGGATTTAAATTTATACGAACAGATGTCTGTGCAGATGATCGAAGAGAACCAGACACCAAACACCTATTTTGAAGGGGAAAAAATTAAGATTAAAATATAAGAGAATCTGAGGATTCATTTCATATGTCACATCTTGTTCCCTTCCTCTTTATTTGTAAGTAAGGAAACAGACCTGGAGGGTTTAAGGCTGGCTAAACAAGAACCTCTTCCCTTTCTGCCCCTCTCCTATCCCTAATCAAAGCTCCAGTGCATCCAGTAAGATTAAAAAAATCAATATCATCATAAAATTAACACAATAAAGTTATCTTTACTCCCTAGATAAGGAACCTTTCTCTTCCCTCTCTTTCTTTCGCCAGGCTCTGGGGAAGCTAAGCGGGTCTAAGCTAAACCTCGCGAGGTAAATCGTGCATCTGAACCTCTGTATCCTGCCAAGTTTCAGCTCAATTTTACATCCGTGATCTCACAGTGACATGCGTGTTCTCAGCAGAGAAGGACATGCTTAATTCCGTGTACTCATATACTAAAGCAGAATCATGGCAGGTAAACAGAATTGGAGTCTAAAGCCATGCAACAAGTCAATCAAAGACCCACAGGGAGAACCCGGGCCTTATGGACCCAAGGGCAAAGCTGCTTTGCCTGACCATAGCTGAGGCCCCAAGGCTGGTCCACAGGGCGCAGAACTCTGCCTGCTGGGGCGAGGGCTGCCAGAGCATCCTTGGAAGCCCCTCCCTCTGGGGCTGGACCCATTCAGGGGAGATTTGCCCTGACGTCCTTGGTGGTTCCCTTTCCTCAGCTGCAAAATAAAGGTCTCAACATCCCTCCTGCAAGCCTATTGCCTATTTGAGAGATGAGTTCGACAGGACAGGCTCCATGATCTGTAGGTTCCAGAGCAAAACGAAAATGTGGAGACTTTTGTTAACAAAGCAGGGAAGGGGTGCCATTAAAGTTATAAAATATAAAGCCTTTTTTCTTTCTTCTTCTGTCTCTCTTTCTCTCCACGTGTCATGATGGAGATTTTTAAAAAATATTAAAACAGCTTTTTATTTGTTAATGTCACATAAGAATTTTAAGCAGGTTACACTATCTTAAAAAACACAACTAATGCTTTTTAGGAGAAACCCTTCCCTCCCCTCATCCCCCTCACAAATTAAGAATCTAAGAGAAGTAACCATAGAACAAAGTTTTGTGGAATCCTTCATCCAGCGTGCTTACGTGATGATTAGGTTAATATTGCCTTCTTACAAAATTTCTCTTTTCCATTTAAAAATAATTTGGCACCTTGATTGTTTATTACAAAAAATTCAGTACAAAAGTTTGATGTATTGAAAAATGCTTTTCCCCTCCCTCACAGCACCGTTTTATATATAGCAGAGAATCATCAGCAGTAGATTGCTAATCCAGATGGAGTAAGATTTTCTATTTACTGTCGTGTCAACCCTCCCAGGCACCCAGGACACACCCTGGGACTTGCAAGCACATGTGTGCACCCTACTAGCTCAGGGTTCCCTTCCCCCCCAGGCCTTAGATGGGTGACCCCCAGGTACCGCGTGTGGCCCTCTGAAAGCTCTCTGCTGCTGCTGTCTCTGGCAGGGAGGCTCCCTTTATATCCCACGTGGGGCTGCCGTGGGGAGCCTGACCCCAATCTTCCAACACACACCCAGGTCCCCATGGGGTGGAGGACGGCAGTGAGGGCTGGGTGGGTACAGCGAAGGGGAGGCCTGGGGCCCAGGAAATGGGGGGGAGGGAAGGCAGCTGAGCATGTGAGGCGGCAGGAGGTGGGCTGACTCAGGAGCTGAGTCTTCAAGTCCCCAGTTCATGCTGCATTATGCCATCGGACTGCATTACAAAACACATTTAAAGATGAAATTATTATTAAGACCTTCAAGAGAGCAGCTGAAGAAGCTTAAACCCCAAGTGCAGGGTCCCTTGGGAGCTGGGAATCCCATGCAATGGCACTGACTGCGTACCCTGGGCGCTGGCCCTCGATGCTGGTAAGTACCCAGCCTCCTAGGCAGACACAGCTGTTACCAGTAGACAAGAACAGCTTGGTTACCTGCAGGGGGTAACAAAGCTGGAAGGGACAGTCTCTCGGGCAAGGCTCGGGCACACCTACCGCAGCCTTGAACATGGACTGGGAGGCCGCAGGCTCCCCTACTCCCATCACCAAGGCAACCGTAATGAGAGAAGGGGTTGGTCCTCTTTCCAACACACTGCCAACCTCCCAATGTCATATTTCCCTGTCACCGAGATTCCTATCCTCACATCACCTGGGGGCCACCGAGGAACCTATGGTCGCATGTCCCAGTCACAGCAAATGAACGGTATCCTCAGAATTCTTCTCCTTTTCTTTCTTTTTATTTTCTTTTTTAATTTTTATTGGAGTCTAGTTGATTTACAATGTTGTATTAGTTTCAGGTGTACGGTAAAGTGAATCAGTTATACATATAGGTATATGCACTCTTTTTTAGATTCTTTTCCCATATAGGCCATTATTACAGAGTATTGAGCAGAGTTCCCTGTGCTCTACAGCAGGTCCTTATTAGACATCTATTTTATGTATAGTAGTGTGTACATGTCAATCCCAATCTCCCAATTTATTCCTCCCGCCCCATTTTGCTCCTTTTCAAAAAACTGTGGTAAAATATTCATAACGTAAAGTGGATCATTTTAACCACAAGTCCAGTGGCGTTAAGTGCATTCACATTGTTGTACATCGTTTATCATCATCCCCTTCCAAAACTTTTTCATCTTCCTCAACTGGAACTCTGCCCTCATGGAGCAACAACTCCCCGTCTCCATCCCCTGGCCCTCTACCCCCTAGCGAATATGGCAGTTTCAGGCACCTCCTATGAGCGGAATCAGACAGTACTTGTCCTTTTGTGATGGGTTTATTTCACTCAGCATAATGTGTTCAAGGTTCACCCGTGTTGTAATATGCATCAGAACTTCCTTTCTTTTCAGGCCTGAATAATATTCTGTTGTGCGTAGATACACTATTTTGTTTATCCATTTGTCCGTCGATGGACTCTTGGGTTGCTTCCACCTTTCGGCTACTGAGGATAAGGCTGCTATGATCACTGGTGTTCAGAACACTGTTCTTGGAAATGTCTGTTGCCCTTTGCTAGAGAAAATGGTTTGCAATTCTGTGCCTGCTTCTTTTCAACGTTCAAAGGCCGAGTGGATTTTTCCCGGTTTGGGGTCTCTGCCTCTCAGCTGTATCTCTGTTTCCTCATCTGTAAGAACAATGGGTCCTCCAGCCTCCCGAGGCTGTGGGGAGGATTAATGAGATTCTGTGCGTGGAACCCACTGAGCGTGTCCCCAGAAAGGCCCCGCAGAAACACAAAGTGCTATTATCACTGCTGCAGAATCAGAAATTCCTCCTGTCCAAATACATATTTTTCATAAAAGTTTCAGCAAGGAAGACTGCCTACCAGGCAGCTCTAATCCTCATAAAGAAAATGATTTCTCCAGCCAGGAATTAATATGTTCTTAGCACATACTAAAATATCTCCTCGGCTGGGTTATTATGCTTACATAATGAAGTTACTTTGATTATAACCATTAATCAAATACGTGTTTCCAAGCTACAGTGGGCTGTAGTTGATGTTAAACTTGAACAAGAACGACAACATCTCCACTTCCTGGCAGCTTTGTCAGGGCCCCGTGACATGATTAAACTTGTCAGGGCAAAGACGGAGGACATTTAGGGTTTATATTACATTCACTCTGACCTTGTTTCAAGTCACATTATTGGAAGAAAGTTGATTTATTTTGCATGACAAGTATAAGTATCAACCAATTCGCGTAGAGATAGGCCAGTCATTTCTTCCTTTTTTTTTTGGTCCTGTCCAGTCATGTCTACAGAAGCTACATTTTGTCCAATAAGAAAACTTCCTAATAATTAGGTAGAAAAAATCTATTAAGTAGACTTTGATTTTCTGCCAACAGTGAAAGTAAAAAATAAATTAAAAATTGTAAGAAAATAAACCGTGCATCGTGAAAAATTAAGTGAAGTCCCGAATATTAATCAGAAAAATAATAATAATCAGCCATGTGCTAGCCAGCCCCCAAGGTGATCCCTGGTGATTCTTGCCTTCTGGTATGCAAACCCTGGTACAGCCCCTCCCCCCATTGTACCAGGGAGGTTGGTCTGCACAACCAATAGAATACTAAGTGGTAGCAGTCACTCTGAGATTAGATTATAAACGACTGCACTTCCACCTTGGGCACTGGAGTCCTGCCTCTCTCCTCTCTTTCTGATCACTGAGAAAAGCCTGCCATCGTGTCACCAGGACACCCAGTGGCCCACGGAGAGGACCACGAGGAATGCAAGGATCTAACCAACCACCCATGAGGATACAAGGCCTGCCATCAACCCCGTGCAGGAGCGTGGAGGTGGATTCTCTCCCGGCCAAACGTTCTCCCTTCTAAAGTATTCAGATATGGTTCTTGGAAGGCAAGGAGTTTCCGTGGAAACAGGACCAGCAGTTTCCCTTGGCTTACGGATGGATACACAGAGCAGTTGGGTCTAAAGCACTGTTCTAACTTGTAAGCTGGTGCTTCACATACAGCTGTTTTTCACGGAGAAGCAAAGGGAGGGAAGATAAACCATCATCCCCTTTAACACTCTTGGTGGTGACCTGTGCCTCACTCTGCCGATACCAGCAGCCATGCCTATTGCCCTGGGGTCCCTGGAATTCAGGGCAGTGTCTTCTGGCAGCTGTGCTCATGCCACCTCCCTCTTCAGGGCACCCCAGCATCTTCCTCCACTTGAAGAATCTTGTCCAAGACAGGCCAGTGACCACGACGTTGATCCTGCCTTGGGCCCTGCAATCCCCACCGTAGTTTAAAATTTCTGACGTTTGGCCTTTTGCTTGAAGCCATTTTGACCACTTGGTCTCCATCCTGTGTCAGTATTCATTTCCCACAGTACTTCTTCATTTGGCCACTAATGAGATCTTCCCATGTGCTTGCATGCAATGCATATGTGTTTTCGTTAAGTTGGTTAGCTGGATTTGGTTATAATATTTGGGTTATTTAATTTGATTATCATTTTTTCCCTGCATGTCTTTGTCATTTGACTCTGCTAGTATGAGGGACACAAAAAGTCCTTTTAAAGACACCTGGTGTAATAATGATGATGATAATTGCAGCTACCATGTATTAAGCCCTATGTTAATCATTTTATTAGTTTTTAATCTTTACAGCAACCCTAAGAGGTAGGTGCTATTATTATCCTGATTTTATAAGCACAGAAATTGAGGCACAAACAGACTGAATGACTCATTCCAGGTCACACAGTAAGGGGTGGACCTGAATTTTAACACAGTCATACCCCTGGAGTATGCAACCATAAGCAACTGAGTTTAGTCTTGCCTGGTTTTGAATTGTATATATAATAGGCTCGTGCTGTATTATTTTCCATCTTCCATCTTTCATTCTTTGTTATGATTGCATGATATCTGCTATGTGTATTATATATTGAATATATGTATACACAATATAACGTATATATATATGGGGCCTGCAGGTGTCCTCATTGCTGTGTAATATCTCTTTGAATGAACTTTTACAGTTTACTTCCTGGGGAGGTTTCAGAATTTGGCCACTGCAAACAATGTGACTACCAGCATTTTTGTACATGAACCACAGTCACTTATCCATGAAATTCTTTAGAGAACATTTAGAGGAATTACATTTCCAGTCAAGGTATATGTGTATCTTTAAATTTATGAGACAATGCTAATAAACAGCTTTCAAAAACAGTTGTACAAATTTACAGTCTTGCTGCAATCTTTGTTATTAATTTGTTCATAACAGTGGTTCTTCAAGAGTGGGTCCTGAGTTAGCAGCAGAAACATCACCTGGGAACTTGCTAGGAAGGCCAGTCCTGGGGCTGGCAATCTAGAATCGGACTGTCAGTGCTACAGGTGATGTTGGGTCATGCTTAAAGCTGAGAACCGCTGCTTTAGACTGTTCTTGGCATTGCCCCTCCCTTGCCCCCCAAATCACCCGGAGCCTTTCTCCAGCATCCTGTGGAGGTGTTGTAGAAAAGTGCAGGATCTGAAATCTGAAGAGCTGCCTCTGAGTTTTGGCTCTGCCAGTTTTTTTTTGTTTGTTTGTTTTGTTTTTTTGCGGTACGCGGGCCTCTCACTGATGTGGCCTCTCCCGTTGTGGAGCACAGGCTCCGGACGTGCAGGCTCAGTGGCCGTGGCTCACGGGCCCAGCCACTCCGCGGCAAGTGGGATCCTCCCAGACCAGGGCACGAACCCATGTCCCCTGCATCAGCAGGCAGACTCTCAACCACTGCACCACCAGGGAAGCCCCCTGTCAGTTTCTGAGCTATACACTTAGGTGAGTGTTGACACTCTGAGCCCTCTTCCTCAGTGGGTACCATGGTGACGTCTCCCTTAGCACAGAGCAACTGCAAAGATCAGACACTTGAAAAGCTCTTTGGAGACTGTGCAGGGTTTATAGTGTTAGTTATTTTTATCCAGCTAACATTCGTATCCATGAACTTGCTTTCTCAACTAGATTTACATTCCACCAAGGCTAAAGTGCTTTTCATATATATGTATATAGGCCAGGACCAGAAGGGGAAGACAAAACAGTGTTAGGATGAGGGGATCTTAGAGCTTTTAAAGATTTAAACATGTTGTATGGTTTTTATAAAGTGTAAGCAATTAAAAAACATGTTTAAAAGTAAATTTCACTTTTGTAGGTCCTAAATGAAGTATTAATAAATTTGGTAAATAATATGTAACCATCATATCGTCTAGAACACTGACCGCATAGGTTAAAAGAAAAAGAAAGGTGGCTTTTTCAAGAGCTAAATTCTGGTAACTTGATATGAAAAGAATGGGGTGACAGTCGGCTTGCTCTCCAGAAAGAGGTTTCGAGTGGTGTTTTCAAAGGGATTATTGACATGGATTGATAGAAGGGTATGTATGCGTGTGCATGGGTGCCTGTGATTGTGTGCATGTGTATGTATTTTTCCATAAGTGCCAGAGTGCATGTGTGTACAATCACGCATGCATCACACACACGTGCATGGATGTGCACATGTGAGCACGCCTGTATGCATGTGTGTGTCTTGGAGGCATATAGGACAATTCCTGGCCCCTTGGAGCATTTAAATTATCCTGAATTCCTTCTCCAAAATTTTATGTGAAAGCCAAGGTGATGTATATTTTTAATAATGCTTATTAGAAAATAAATACACAATTATATATATATATTTTTTCTTTCTAAAGAGCTTTCTCTCTTAAAAAGGAAAAATCCAAAGGGCTCAGATGGTCTCTTGCCCTGTTTTATAGGTTTGCTAAAGCAATGACCGATAGGGAGGTAATGGAGGTGGAAAACAACACCAGTGATTCTGCAGACGGGAAAGCACCTTTTCTGAAGGAACAAGCAAACAGCTAAACCCAGCCCTGCGCGAGCCTGAACTACCCACCTTTTCCTTCTTAATGCAAAGTGGAAGGGATTCTCCTCACGTACTGAACTGTAGGATTAATAATGCTAGGGAATGGAGATCGTGCCCTAGCCTGACAGCAAATGGCAGGATAAGTCAGTGCACACATACACACGTGCCAAACATGCATGTGCACACCCACCCACATGCACTAGCACGCCACCCCCCTTACACACCGGCACCTCAAATCAGTGCTTTCCCTTGCTTTGTGCTGTGGGCTTATGAGCTTCAGATCCAGATATACAATCAGGAAATCCTCACTTGGCACATTTGCAGGGATATTTTCATTGTCACTACTGGCAGGTGGCATCTCTTGGGGTCTCCTGTTTATGGCAGTTGATAAATCTTCCACAGGAAGAAATAGAAAGGAGCAAGGGGTTCTTGGCAAACAGCGCCGTTAATCAGAAGATACTTTATGACCCGGCGGCTCTCTGGGGGATTTTAGATTTCAGAGGCTTGTGAAGTGACATGTGTAACTGTCCCTCTCAGGGGAGATGAGCAGGCACTAATTGAGGCATTGACAGCTCTAAATGAAGCAGAAACCCACTAGAAAGACTCAGCTCCAGTGGAAATTAGCGCTACCAAGCAGGGCACACCGGGGCGTTAGCGGGTTTCATTCACTGCTTGTTCATGCGAGCAAGTGCGCGTCAAGCACCCTGACTTGGTCTCTTACACCACATGATCGGAGCGAAACAGCCACAAACATGAGGTTAAAGATTTAAAAACATCTCCTTTATGATCTTCCCAATTCACTGTCTTCATAGATGGATATTTATATTGTGTATTTTCCGCTTTCTCAGATGCAAAACAGGTACAGGAAATATTTAAGCACATCTCAAAATCGCCAGGCATATCCAAGAATGCTTAATAGCATCACATTCAGCTTCCCATGAAGAAAGAGTGTAGCATTATCCTCTCCATCTCGTGTGGAGCACGTTCATGCAACAGGCACTGGAGGTTCTGCCTCATTTGACCTTTCGTATCTAACGTGGAAGCATCTCACCTGCAGACCTCCAGAAGCTTCTGGGCGCTGGCAGCAGCACCTGCTTCCTTCTCAGAGAGCCTTGGGGGCCAGAGGCGAGGAGACTGTGGGTTGTGACTCAACATTCAATCTGTGCTTTAACGGTGGCGCTCTAAAATCCACCCAGTTCTCAGAGTAAGTGACGGCCGCGCACGCATGTAACTGGGGCTTTAAGCAGGTGTGTGTGTTTGTGTATGCGTGTTTGAGCTGGAATTAAAATGTCCTCATCTGAGTGGGTGTATCCCTAGTTACAGGGAGAGAATGTAAGGTTTAAACACCTGGAAGCTTCTCTGCAGAAATGCACGTGAGGTCGGGGGGCAGCTTTGTCCGCAGTAGTCAGAGTGGCTGCTCATCAGACTTGAGCTGCTCCAGCATCACCCGGTGGCCGGGAAGAAGCACAGATGACTGGGCTCAGCTGAGTGTCTGACGCAGCAGCCCTAGGGAAGGACCCCAGCCCCAGCACCCATTAGACAGTGGTTCTGCTGTCGGTGACCCACCGGCCAGAGGAATGCATGACTCCAGCACCCAAACAACATCTCCTGACCCGCTCCGATGCGGCTACTTGGATGTGTTACATCAAAAAGTATAAACGCCATTTCTTTTAGTTCCAAATATTGTGTGTAGCAAACATCTTTCACCCTTGCTTTTCCCCTGGTAATTACAAAATTTTCAAAGAAATTTAGGTGAATATTTTGGGAAAAATAAAAAAAATTGTGCATGGTATGCAAGCCAGAAACAATGAAGCAACAATTTAAGAATTCTGGGGCTTCCCTGGTGGTGCAATTGTTGGGAGTCTGCCTGCTGATGCAGGGGACACAGGTTCGTGCCCCGGTCTGGGAAGATCCCACATGCCACGGAGCGGCTGGGCCCGTGGGCCGTGGCTGCTGGGCCTGCGCATCCGGAGCCTGTGCTCCATGGAGGGAGGGGCCACAGCAGTGAGAGGCCCGTGTGCTGCAAAAAAAAAAAAAAAGAATTCCGTATGGCAATAAACAAGCAAACAGCTAAGCAAGACAAAATGAAAAGGACCATGGCCAATTGGAAAAGATATTGTAATGTATTATAGAGAAAGGATTATCATGTGATAACAGGAACTTTTAAATATTAAGAAAAACAAAGAGTCTTGGAAATAAAATGAAAAAGGATACAGAGAGGGTATTGAAAAAGGAGAAAAGGAAATTTCAGTAATGAAATATCAAGATATTCAACTTCTATTATGAAATTAAATGATCATTTTTGCCTACAAATGCAGAGCAGTTTAAGGACCAAACATGTCCAGTTTGGGAGGAGGTAGGGCACTGGCTCTCAAATCCTGTGTGTGGTAATGCCAGATGGTACAGCCTTTTGGGAAGCCGGTGTGGCCCCCTGTGACACGATTTGTTACCAGCACAGCTTCTCACCCTACAATTCCATTCTTGTATTTTAATCTAAAAATTGATTTGATAAATGCACACAGTTTATGTGCAAAGGTGTCCCTAGCAACCCTTTAGGCACAACATAAATGTTCATGATTATTTAAATAAGTAATCACATAGTCACAGAATGGAATATTATTTAGCCATTAGAACACTGAAATTTATATTTAAAGTCCCAGAAAGATACCTGTATTAGTTTGCTCGGGGTACCATAACAATATACCACAGACTAGGTGGCTTAAAGCACAAATTACTTTTTCTCACAGTTCTGGAGGCTGGAATTTTGAGATCAAGGTGTCTGCAAGTTTGGGTCTCCCCTTGGCTTGCAAATGGCCATCTTTTCACCACGTTCTCACGTGGTCTTTTCTGTGTGCACATGTATTCCTTGTGTCTCTTACTCTTCTCATAAGGAAGAGGGTCCTGTTGGATCCAGGCCCTACCCTTATGACCTCAGTTGGCCTTAATTACCCCATCAAAGACCCTATCTCCACATACAGAAAGATGGGAGGTGGTTAGGACTTCAACACATGAATTTGGGGGGGGGGCTCAATTCAGTCCATAATATTACCAATAATATATTATCAATCAAATAACAAGGCCTACAAGGCATAATCATTTATTGTTCTTAAAAATTGTATTTATGAAGCTCTCTTTCTCTCTCCCATCACCCCTCTCTCTCTCTTTGTATATAAACACATCTAAATATCTATATGTCAAAATACAGTAAATATGTTAACAGTGGTGAATATTCACTTTCTACTTTATTTCTTTCAGATTTGTCTGAATCTTTTATAATAAACACATTTACTTTTATAAACAAAAATTTTAAAGTTATTTGTTTTTGACATAATAAATAATATGAGCTTAGTGGCTTGTGTTTAATGCCCGTTAAAATAGCCCAGACTCAAATATGAACAGCACAGCGACACCCTGAAGAAAGGTGCATCAAAATGTCTCAAAACCCTGTCTGAAAACTCTCCCAGAGGCTGCATGGCTGGGCTACATCAGGTCACAGCTCCATCATCTGAGCAAATGGCAGCAAATCTCAAAGGTTTCTGGTTGGACACATAGTCTCTCCTGTTGAGCTAGTGCTTCACAGATGTTGCACATTTTTTTTCAGGGAGCTCAAACTGCTGCATACCTTCATATTGCTGAATGGTCAGGGATCCTCAAACAGCTGGGAAAAGCTGGGGAAAGAAGCAACATTTTCTCTCCAGCTTGCACGTGAAGGGACATTCGATCATAAGGAGACCACGTGGAAAGCTCTCCTGAGCAACTGCTCCCTGCAGGATGGTCCGATTTGGCACCCAACGAAATTCCCTTTGGGCATACAGCACAGATATGGAGAGGAAGCTGTAGCTTCCTGCTTGGAAAATATCCCATCTGGCCCACTCCTCCCTTCTCTTCTCACCCTCTTATTAAAAACCAAATAGTGACATGAAACAGGCTTGATCTCTATGGAGACTTAAGAAATGTTTGCTGGTGATAGGACACATCCCTCCACCTCCAACTAAGGAAAAAGACCTCAAAACCAACAGCGCCAAAGATAAGGTCTGAGATATTGTGATTTCTTTCTGGAAGCTCTAAGTACAAGGAAGCTGACAGCTAAATGAGGTGGCACGATTTTGAGAACTTGCAATCAGGATTAATTGTAGAGATGACGTTCTGTGTGCTTAGAGAGGCTGCCTGTAGCCACTTGGACGATGAATGATTTTCCCCTCATCTTCCTGAACCTGGGATGCTCGGAGCAGGTTGCTATGGCTGACGGTACACCTGCTTCTGCCTTGACAACAGCCCGTGGAAGGAGCTTGTTAAGGAACCAGTGGGGAAGGTGTGCAGCCAAGCCTGGACCTGTCGAGGATGACATCAGGCTTTGAACAGAACGAGAAGAAGAAGGGCTAAGTGAAGAACTGCTTCTTACTTTCTAGACTTGTATCAGGAGTGTCTGCACAGGTAAGAGCTTCCACACTGCTCCTTCATTCTCCACTGTCTTGTCTACCTTTCCCTTGGAGAACCTTGCCATCACCACAAAAGAAGTGTCTGTTGCTACCTCTTTGTGTTTGCACCTGGCCCCGTACCGACCTCTCCCTGTCCCCCGGTAACCATTACGTTATTTCTTCATCTCTGCGGTTTTGTCATTTTGAGAATAAATGTAACTTTTCGAGATTAACTGTTTTTACTAAGCATAATCCCTTGCAGGTCCTTCCAGGTTGTTACATGTATCAGTAGTTCATTTCTTTTCATTGCTGAGTCATAGTATTCCATTGTATGGATGAACCAGACTTTTCAGCCATTTCCCTGTTGAAGGACATTTGGCTTTTCCTCAGAATTTGCCTGTGATAATGAAGCTGCTATGAATGTTCAAGCACAGGTCTTTTGGGGAACATAACTCTTCCTGTCTCTGGGATAAACTCACAACAGTGTGACTGCTGGGTCATGTGGAAAGTGCATGCTTACTTTTATAAGGAACTGCCAAACTCTTGCCACAGCAGTTGCACCATTTTATGTCTCCTCCAGCAACGTATGAGAGACCCAGTTTCTCCACATTTTTGCCAGCATGTGGAATTATAACTGATTTAAATAAAAGTTTTTGCTGCTCTTATAAGTGTGTAGCAAGACATTACATTTTAAAAAATATTTATTTATATTATCTATTTATTTTCCTTATTTTTTTGGCTGCATCAGGTCTTAGTTGTGGCACGTGGACTTAGTTGCCCTGCAGCAGTGGGATCTTAGTTCCCCGACCAGGGATTGAACCAGCGTCCCCTGCATCGGAAGGCAGATTCTTTACCATGGACCACCAGGGAAGTCCCAAGACATTACATTTTTAACGTGCACACCTATCTGCTCATAAATCTGTAGCTGGACTGCAGAGAAAATGTCAAGAAGGGTTAAGACTGAGGCCTGGGGCAGGCCACAAAGGACCTTCTGGGCCAGGTCAAGGTGTCTAGGTTTAACATGAAGGAAGTGACAATCTAAGAATTTTAAGCAGAAATCAAACATCCAATTTTTTGTACATTGTAGTCAAAGAGCATAGCCCATATTATTTGATTATTTTTGTCTGAAGTGGAGTTTTTCCTTACTCTTTGATATTCTTCTATTAACTTTACTGATTACATTATTTAAGACCTCTGTGCCTTTCTCTTTTCCTCTCCTCCCTTCCTCTCTTCCTTCCTTCCTTCTTGACTTTATTTTTTAAGAGCAGTTTAAGGTTCATAGAAAAATAGAGGTAAGTACAGAAATTTACCATATACCTCCTGCCCCTTCCTTATTTTTCATTCCATTTGATCTGTCAAAGGTTGAGAAGCTTGCTTCCCTCAGCATTTTGTTTCTTTTGCCTTCTGTTGTATTCTAGCAAGTTTTCTTTTGTTTGGGTACAACAGTCAGTATAGAGGCTCCCTATCACACTCTGTGAATTATCATCTGTCCATTTGGTCAGTATAGGACCATCTTATTTGTCTGGATAAATGCTTTCTTCCTGGGACTCCATTTCGCTTGAAATAAAGATTGCATTACCTATCTTTTTGTGTGTGCATTTCCCTGGCTTGCCTTTGTCCATTGTTTCTGAGAAGCAGTTTTCTCCCCAAAGGCTTTTTGCTTCTTATGTCTCAGATTCTCTGAAGTACAAAGAAGAGACATTGTTCCTTGGAATCTTCCAGGTACTAAAGCTCTTCTGCGTTCTTTACCAGAAAGTGAAGACTATTTCCTTCTCTCCAGTAATCAAGTATCCACTCCACCTGTTGGACCTGCTCTGTCAGAACTGAATGTATTTAAATGTCAGCAGTTGTTGTAGCAGGTCAAGCTGAGCTTCCTGCTACTCAGACAGTCAATGACATCAGCAGAGTGCTCAGGTATACCAGATGTCCATGAATGAGTCAACAGCTTTCCTACAGGACTGCTATGGCTCGCTGGACATTACTATGGTGGGAATATGGGAGATCACATTTCCCAGTAAAAACATGAATACATACCAAATTTGTCCTACTTTTATATTGAATGCAGTTATGTGTACTTTTAGAATTTATTAGGAAATATTTCATTCCTATAAAAAGAAATAGAGAATAATAAATGAACATCCATATGCCCTAATGGGTAAACATTGCCATCATGTGACCTGAGGTGACTCCCTGTCTTTACTGACCTTCAGTTTCTATTGGAACATCAAGGCCATGTGGTCTGGGTGCTACACAGTGAGAAGCAACAAGGAAATTTATTTATGGATGCAATACTCTCATGTGACTTCTTTTTTTGAGATGCTTTTAAGAGCAGATTTAGGTTTACAATATAATTGAGAGGAAGGTACAGAGATTTCCCATATACCTTCTTCTTCCACACTTCATAGCCTCCACTATTATCAGTATCACTCACCAGAATGGTACACTTTTTACCAAATGTACCTACATTGGTAGACGTAAGATGAACCTACATTGACACATTATTACCCAAAGTCCACAGTTCACCTAAGGGTTCACTCTTGATGTTGTACATTCAATGAGTTTGGACAGAGGTATGATGACATGTGTCCACCACTATAGTATCATACAGAGCATTTTCACTGCCCTGAAAGTCCTGTGTTCTGCCTATTCATCTTTCCCCACCCCCACCCCTGGCAACCACCGACCTTTTTATTGTCTTCATAGTTGTGCCTTTTCCAGCATGTCATATAGTTGGAATCATACAGTATGTAGCCTTCTCAGATTGGCTCCTTTCACTTAGAAATATGCATTTAAGTTTACTCCATGTCTCTCCATGGTTTGCTAGGTCAATTTCTTTTAACCCTGAATAATATTCTATTGTATGGGTGTACCATAGTTTATTTATCTATCTACTGAAGGGCATCTTGATTGCTTCCAAATTTTGGCAATTATGAATAAAACTGCTGAAAAACATCCATGTGAAGGTTTTTGTGTGGACATAGTTTTCAACTCCTTTGGATAAATACCAAGGAGTGCAAATGCCAGATAGTATGGTAAAGGGTGAGTTTAGTTTTGTATAAACATCTCATACAATGTATGATAATTCCTGTTGCTCCACACCCTTGCCAGCATTTGATGTTGTCAGCGTTTTCTAATATGTGTGCAGTTACATCTCAGTGTTGTTTTAATTTGCATTTCTCTGATGACATATGATGTGGAACACCTTTTCATAGGCTTTTTGCCATGTATATATATCTTTGGTGAGGTATCTGTTATGATATTTGGGTTGTTTGTTTTCTGATTGTTGATTTTTAAAAATTCTTCATATATTTTGGATAATAGCTCTTTATCAGATGTGACTTTTGCAAATATTTTCTTCCACTCTGTGGCTTGTCTTCTAATTCTCTTGATATTGTCTATCACAGAGCAGAAGTTTTTAATTTTAATGAAGTCCAACTTACCAATTAATTACTTTCATGGATCATGTCTTTGATGTTGTATCTAAGAAGGTATCACCGTACCTAAGGTCATGTAGATTTCCTCTTACGTTATCTTCTAGGAGTTTCACAGTTTTACAATTTACATTAAGGTCTATTGTTTATTTTGAGTTAATTTTTGTGAAGAGTGTAAAGTCTGTGTCTAGATTCTTTTTTTTTTTCTTTGCAGGTGAATGTCCAATTATTCCAGCACCATTTGTTAAGAAGACCATCTTTGTTCCATTGTATTATTGCCTTTGCTCCTTTGTCAGAGATCAGCTGACTATATTGGTTTGTGTTTAGTTCTGGGCTCTCTATTCTGTTCCATTGATCCATTTGTCTTTTCTTTAACCAATACCAGACTATCTTGATTACTCTAGCTTTGTAGTAAGTTTTGGAGTCAGGTAGCACCAGTCCTCCAACTTCATTCTTCTCCTTCAATATTGTGTTGGCTATTTTGTGTCTTTTGCCTCTTCATATAAACTTTAGAATCAGTTTGTCAATGTTCACAAAACAACTTGCTGGAACTTTTATTTGAATTACATTGAATCTATAGATCAATTTGGGAAGAACTTACATCTTGACAAAAAAAGGTCTTTCTATCCATAAACATGGACTATATCTCCATTTATTTAATTATTTGATTTTGTTCGCCATAGTTTTGTGGTTTTCCTCAATTAGATCTGTATTGATTTTGTGAGATTTACCTAAGTATTTCATTTTTTTGATACTAATGTAAATGGTATTGTGTTTTTAATTTCAAATCCTACTTTTTAATTGTATGTATATAGGAAAGGAAATGACTTTCATATATTAACCTTGTGTCCTGAAACCCTGCTCTAATCACTTACTAGTTCCAGGAGTTTTCTTGTCCATTCTTTCAGATTTTCTACAGAGACAAACATGTCATCTGCAAACAAAGGCAATTTTATGTCTTTTTTCCCCAATCTATATACCTTTTCTTTCCTTTTCTTGTCTTATTGCATGATCTAGAACATCTAGTGCAGGAGTGACCAGAGGGGACACCGTTACCTTGTAACTGTTCTTAATAGGAAAGCTTTGAGTTTCTTACCAATAACTATGATATTAGCCAAAATTTTGTTTTATAGATAGTATTTATCAAGTTGAAAAACTTCCCCTCTATTGCTAGTTGACTGATTTACTGAGAGTTTTGTCATGACTGGGTGTTGGGTTTTTGTCAAAATTTTTTTCTGTATCTATTGATATGATGTGTTTTTTTCCTTTTTTAGCCTATTAATGTGATAGATCACATTAATTGATTTTCAAATGCTGAATCAGGAATAATATCATTTGGTCATGTTGAATAATTCTTTTATACGTTTTTTGGATTCAATTTGCTAACATTTTGTTGATGATTTTTGCATCTACGTTCATGAGAGATATTGGTGACCAGTTTTATTTTCTTGTAATGTCTTTTCCTGGTTTTGATATTAAGGACAATGCTGGTCTCACAGAATGATTTAGGAAGTATTCCTTCTGTTTCTATTATCTGAAAGAGATTACAGAGAATTGGTATAATTTCTTCCTTAAATGTTCGATAGAATTCACTGGTGAACCACTCTGGGACTGGTGCTTTCTGTTTTGGAAGGTTATTAATTGCCAGATTGTGTCTTTCAAGGAATTGGTCCATTTCATCTGCTTTTCCCAGGCAGGCATAAATTAGGGTGGTTAGGAGCAGAGAGAACTGTTTTTTTTTTTTTTTTTTTTTTTTAAGATTCCATATATATGTGTTAGCATATGGTATTTGTTTTTCTCTTTCTGACTTACTTCACTTAAAAGAGGACATCTCTTATCCCTTTCTTGAAAGTGGAATGAAGATTTTCATCATTTTGAGATTACTCCATATTCAACAACTCAGAAGGGAACATATACCTCATAATAGTTTATTATATTTCTTGATTAATTTTTCCTGATGCCAAACTCATAGAAACTTGAGGTAGAAAATTTGGAAAATGCAGAAAAATGTAAAGATGTCTTAATCAGCTTGGGCTACCATTACAAAATACCATAGACTGGGTGACTTAAACAACAGAAAATAATTTCTCACACTTCTGGATGCTGGAAGTCCAATATCAGGACACCATCATGGTCGGGTTCTGTGAGGTCTCTCTTTTTGATATGCAGACAGCATCCTTCTTGCTGTGTCCTCACAAGGCAGAGAAAGGATGAGCTCTGGTCTCTTCCTCTTCTTACAAGGACACTGACCCCATCATGGGGGTCTCACTCTCATGACCTCATCTAAACCTAATTCCCTCCTAAAGGCCCCACCCCCAAATGCCATCATAGTGGGGGTTAGGGCTTCAACATATGAATTCTGGAGGGACACAAACATTCAGTCCGCAGCAAAGCACAAGAATGTATAACTCATAATTGTAATCTATAGAGAAATGACCATTTTTAACGCTGACATTTCCTCCTCATCTTTTTGTATGCTTTTCTGCACATTGGCAAGACCATACCATATGCACATTTCAAATCCTGCTTTTTGAAAAATTTAACTATAACATATGACTTCCCTTTACATTAAGAAAACTTATTTAAACACATTAAATTATTACATAATAATGAATTAGATGGGTAAGCCATAATTCATAAAAGCATCTACTTAATTTGGTTATTTAGAGAGAAATTTTTATTATTATAAATAGCTATGTTGACTTTTTTAACATAAATCTTTGTCTACACATATTATTTCTTTGATATGGATGACTAAGGATGAAAATAGTGGATCAAAAGAGATGAAAAATTTCTGGCTTTTGTTATATGAGGTCAAATTGCCTAATAGATATTTTCCTGCCAAACAGTAAACTAGAATGCATATTTTTGTGCATCTCTGCTAGCATCCCATATTATCAATTTTTTGTTTCCCTACATGTTTACTAATAAAGCCAATGCTCAGGAGAGGGGAGGATTAATTAGGTGTTTGGGATTAGAATATACACACTACTATATATAAAATAGACAACCAACAAGGACCTACTGTATAGCACAGGGAACTATACTCAGTATCTTTTAATAACTGAGAAAAGAATCTAAAATAGAATATATATGTATATATGTGTATAACTGAATCACTTTGCTGTACACTTGAAACAAACACGACATTGTAAATTATATTTCAATAAAAATTAAAAAAAAAAAGAAAAGCAAAAAAAATTAATGCTCAAAAAGTTGTGAAGCTAAGTGAAATTCTTTTTAGATAGTATTCAACTTCATCTACAATATACCTTTTATGAATTAATACTAATGTCAATATGTTGAAATCTGCCATATGTTTGATTGATATTTTGTTATATATACCAAATCATATTTTTTGGATGTGCTTGGTGCAGATCAGACATACATTTTCTTTCTCTCCATAAAAGATACTGAATAGTTCTGGGGAAATTAGCTTTAAGCTTCTATGGAACAAAATCTCCTGGAAAATCATCATCGTGTTACTGCACCCTGATCTCCCAGTCACATTTAATAATGAGACACAGGAAACTGAAATCACTTGAATCCAAAAAGTTAATGCCTAAAATTTCTTCTAACAAAGAGCTACGAGCTCTTTACAAAGTTTGGCTGGTTTAGAATTTATCTTCTTTTAACTACGACATGGGAGACTAAGCAATATTTATTTGCCTTTCAGCATTCCCTTGTCTTTTCACCCTGGTCCCCTGGAATTCTGGAGGCAGGTGTTGGCAGATGTGAGTACCATGTGCTCAGGCAAGAAGGAGCGGGTATTTGTGTGCAGCCAGCTACTTTCTTCCTCCATAAGCTGCCCTCAGGGGCTATTTTCTAAACATAGCAAAGTCAAGAATCAGAGAAGTTTCACGTAACATAAATACACACATTGGATTTAATAAGCAAAATGTAAAATAAAAATGCTAGATTAAATTCACAATAAAATATCAACTGAATTCATAATTTCTCTCCTCCAAAAATATTGTAGATTAGTAAGTGCAGTCTTAGCCTGAGTTTGAGGTGAGGGCATTTGGTATTCTACAGGGAAATTAGCTAATTCTGCCTTTTAATTAAAATTATTTTTCTCCATGACACATAAGTTTATTATAAAAGAACTGGATGCTCTGCAGATTCTGCTATGGTAAACTCTAATGCTTTGTAACTTGATTAAAAATCTCTTTAATTTTGGGGACACACACTGATGAGAAAGTATTGGAGTAGTTATACGAGTTATATGGGACTCTCCCCAAGAGAGTTCAACTGCTCTGTGACTGAGGAAACATGAGGGACCCAATTCTTCCCTGACACCCCAATGTGGATAGGGGTGTTTGTAAACAGAGTGAAAGCTGGAGGAAAAGGAGCAGCCTTCACTCACAGGCCTGCCTACCACCCAACCGAAAGATGACCTTTATCCTGTCCATGCTCGTCTCTGCATCCTTGGACCCTGAGGCTGGACCAGCCCACTTTTACAACCCATCCTCTGAGGTCCCTCCATCATGAATTTGAAAAATCTCATTAACCTTCAAACAATCCTAAAGTTACCTTTATACTACGCCATTTCACAGATGCAGAAACTGATGCTCAGAGATGTTCAGACACACACTACATACAACTCACACAGCTGGTGAGAAGCAATGTCAAGATTTCAATGCATTTTCGTCTAACTGAATATCTCCATTATTTATTATACAAAAGGTAGGCAGTCTCATTAATATCACAAGAATAATAAATAGGTCCCTCCCGTGCTACAGCCTGCAGAGAAGACTGAAATCCAGCCTGGATTTCAGATTTGAGATTTGTATAACCTGAAAAAAATATGTATACATTTGTATTTCTATGTATTGTATCTATACATATTTATGTATATATACATATTTTATATATATCTACATATATTTATATATATAAATGTATAAGTATATAAATTATGAATATATTTACATATACATACATATATATTTACATATACGTATATATATAAATTTGTGCACATATAAAATAATCATAGAGTTATTCTATATCCACTGTTCTCAGATGATCTCAGGTATGGTTGGAAGGTACCTGGGATCCCTGAGAATTTCTCAGGGGATCTGTAAGATTAAAAGCTATTTTCAGAATAATACTAAGATACTATTTGCCTTTTAGAACTGACAGATCAAAGCAATAGTGGGACAAACTGCTGTGGCGTTAGTAGGACTTGAGGCAGTGGGAGCCGACGGCACGCTGTCCCGGTTGTCCACCTTCACACGCTTGCCGCAAAAACAAATGCGTCAATTGCCACCTTCCCTTGAGCATGTCCTTGACAAAGCAGTAAAATACATTTCATTTCTGTTCATGCATGCCTTGAGGCTGTGTCTTTTTAATAGTCTGTGAGACAGAACAGCGAGAACTTACAGAGTACGTGTGTGCCAGGGCTCGAAAGGAAGCATGGGTGTGAGGTTGGGTGGGAGCTTGTCTATCAGCTGCTTTTGTCATAGGAAACCATGCTCACTTGAAAGAAAAACTGACACACACACAAACAAACAAACAAAAACTTTGTTTGGGTATTTAACAAACACTTTCTCGAAATGAATGAAGTGGGCATTATCACTTCAAGGAAAACAACTGAGAATATTTGTTGCCAATGATAAAATCTGAGCTTTCAAATCAAAATCAGATTTTGGAAAATGTGTATAGTCCATCACACAATTAATATATCTTCCCAATATTTAAAGACTTTTAGGATGACATCAGTGGTGATATTAAAAACTATGCTTTTAAAAAATATTGTATAATGAAAACAGCTCATACAACTCAATAACAAAAACAAACAAACAACCCAATCAAAAAATGGGCCGAGGGCTTCCCTGGTGGCTCAGTGGTTGAGAATCTGCCTGCTAATGCAGGGGACATGGGTTTGAGCCCTGGTCTGGAAGGATCTCATGTGCTGCGGAGCAACTGGGCCCGTGAGCCACAACTACTGAGCCTGAGCATCTGGAACCTGTGCTCCGCAACAAGAGAGGCCGCGATAGTGAGAGGCCCGCACACCGTGATGAAGAGTGGCCCCCGCTTGCCACAACTAGAGAAAGCCCTCGCACAGAAATGAAGACCCAACACAGCCAAAAAATAAATAAAAATGGGTCAAAGATCTAGATAGACAAGTCTCCAAAGAAGATTTACAGATGGCCAATAGGCACATGAAAAGATGCTCAACATTGCTAATTATTAGAGAAATGCAAATCAAAACTACAGTGAGGTACCACATCGCACCAGTCAGAATGGCCAGCATCAGAAAATCTACAGATAACAAATGCTGGAGGAGGGTGTAGATAAAAGGGAACCCTCCTACACTGTTGGTGGAAATGTAAGTTGGTACAGCCACTATGGAAAAGAGTGTGTGAAGTTCCTCAAAAAACTAAAAATACAGTAACCGTATGGTCCAGCAATCCCACTACTGCGCATGTATCTGGACAAAACTCTAATTTGAAAAGATACATGCACCCCACTGTTCACAGCAACAATATTTACAGTAGCCATGACATGGAAGCACCCAAAACATCCATCAATAGATGAATGGATAAAGAAGATGGGCTTCCCTGGTGGCGCAGTGGTTGAGAATCTGCCTGCCAATGCAGGGGACACGGGTTCAAGCCCTGGTCTGGGAAGATCCCATATGCCACGGAGCAACTAGGCCCGTGAGTCACAACTACTGAGCCTGCGCGTCTGGAGCCTGTGCTCCGCAACAAGAGAGGCCGCGACAGTGAGAGGCCCACGCACCGTGATGAAGAGTGGCCCCCGCTCACCGCAACTAGAGAAAGCCCTCTCACAGAAATGAAGACCAAACACAGCCAAAAATAGATAAATAAATAAATAAAAATTTTAAAATAATAAAAAAAGAAGAAGATGTAGTATGTACGTGCACACACACACACACACGAACATTACTCAGCCATTAAAAAGAATGAAATAATGCCATTTGCAGCATCATGAATGCAACTAGAGATTACCATACTAAGTGAAGTAAGTCAGAAAGAGAAAGACAAATACCATATAATGTTGCTTATATGTGGAATCTAAAATATGACACAAATGAACTTATTTACAAAACAGAAACAGGTTCACACATATAGAAAACAAACTATAGTCTCCAAAGGGGAAAAGGGTGGGGAAGGATAAATTAGGAGTTTGGGATTAGCAGAGACAAACTACTGTATATAGAGCAGATAAACAACAAGGTCCTACCGTATAGCACAGGGAACTATATTCAATATCCTGTAGTAAACCATAACTGAAAAGAATATGAAAAGGAATATATATATGTAACTGAATCTCTTTGCTGTATGCCAAAACCTAACACAACATTGTGAATCAACTACACTTCAATTAAAAATCATTGTATAATGAAATGTCTCCACATTTGGCATATTCATATAGCTAAGTAAATCAATATTTTCCAATAAACCAATGCTGGGTGTTAAAAACCCATACATGTGCAAAAGATCCATTCAAAGTGCAAAATAAGATGATAGATTTTAAAGTAACAAGGTATGAAACGGCTGTCAATAAGGTTTCTGATTCTGTGTGGCAACTAACCTTTAAAAGCTACCACTTGGGTTGCTCACTCTCACCACTATTATTCAACATAGTTTTGGAAGTTTTAACCACAGCAGTCAAGAGACGAAAAAGAAATAAAAGGAATCCAAATCGGAAAAAGAGAAGTAAAACTGCCACTGTTTGCAGATGACATGATACTATACATAGAGAATCCTAAAGATGCTACCAGAAAACTACTAGAGCTAATCAATGAATTTGGTAGAGTAGCAGGATACAAAATTAATGCACAGAAATCTCTGGCATTCCTATACACTAATGATGAAAAATCTGAAAGGGAAATTAAGGAAACACTCCCATTTACCAATGCAATAAAAAGAATAAAATACCTAGGAATAAACCTACCTAGGGAGACAAAAGACCTGTATGCAGATAACTATAAGACACTGATGAAAGAAATTAAAGATGATACAAATAGATGGAGAGATCGACCATGTTCTTGGATTGTAAGAATCAACATCGTGAAAATGACTATACCACCCAAAGCAATCTACAGATTCAATGCAATCCCTATCAAACTACCAATGGCATATTTCACAGAACTAGAACAAAAAATTTCACAATTTGTATGGAAACACAAAAGACCCTAAATACCCAAAGCAATCTTGAGAAAGAAAAACAGAGCTGGAGGAATCATGCTCCCTGACTTCAGACTATACTACAAAGCTACAGTAATCAAGACAGTATGGTACTGACACAAAAACAGACATATAGATCAATGGAACAGGATAGAAAGCCCAGAGATAAACCAACATACATATGGTCACCTTATCTTTGATAAAGGAGGCAAGAGTATACAAAGGAGAAAAGATAGCCTCTTCAGTAAGTGGTGCTGGGAAAACATTTAACTAAAAGAATGAAATTAGAACACTCCATAACACCATACACAAAAATAAACTCAAAATGGATTAAAGACCTAAATGTAAAGCCAGACACTAGAAAACTCTTAGAGGAAAACATAGGCAGAACCCTCTATGACATAAATCACGGCACGATCCTTTTTAACCCACCTCCTAGAGGAATGGAAATAAAAACAAAAATAAACAAATGGGACCTAATGAAACTTAAAAGCTTTTGCACAGCAAAGGAAACCATAAACAAGATGAAAAGACAACCCTCAGAATGGGAGAAAATATTTTCAAATGAGGCAACTGACAAAGGATTAATCTCCAAAATATACAAGCAGCTCATGCAGCTCAATATCAAAAAAACAAACAAACAACAAAAAACAAAAAAACAAACAACCCAATCCAAAAATGGGCAGGGCTCGAAGACATAGACATTTCTCCAAAAAAGATATACAGATTGCCAACAAACACATGAAAGGATGTTCAACATCATTAATCATTAGAGAAATGCAAATCAAAACTACAACATGGTATCACTTCACACCAGTCAGAATGGCCATCATCAAAAAATCTAGAAACAATAAATGCTGGAGAGGGTGTGGAGAAATGGGAACCCTCCTGCACTGTTGGTGGGAATGTAAATTGATATAGCCACTATGGAGAACAGTATGGAGGTTCCTTAAAAAACTACAAATAGAACTACCATATGACCCAGCAATCCCACTGCTGGCCATATACCCTGAGAAAACCATAATTCAAAAAGAGTCATGTACGAAAATGTTCATTGCAGCTCTATTTACAATAGCCAGGAGATGGAAGCAACCTAACTGTCCATCATTGGATGAATGGATAAAGAAGATGTGGCATATATATACAATGGAATATTACTCAGCCATAAAAGAAACTAAATTGAGTTATTTGTAGTGAGGTGGAAGGACCTAGAGTCTGTCATACAGAGTGAAGTAAGTCTGAAAGAGAAAAACAAATACTGTATGCTAACACATATATATATATATATATATATATATATATGGAATCTAAAAAAAAATGGTTCTGATGAATCTTGGCACAGGACAAGAACAAAGACACAGATGTAGAGAATGGACTTGAAGCCATGGGGAGGGGGAACGGTAAACTGGGACAAAGTGAAAGAGTGGCATTGACATATATACACTACCAAATGTAAAACAGATAGCTAGTGGGAAGCAGCCACATAGCACAGGGAGATGAGCTCTGTGCTTTGGGATAGCCTAGAGGCTTGGGATAGGGAGGGTGGGAGGGAGACGCAAGAAGGAGGAAATATGGGGATATATGTATATATATAGCTGATTCACTTTGTTATACAGCAGAAAGTAACACACCATTGAAAAGCAATTATATTCCAATAAAGATGTTTAAAAAAATACATTTCAAGACAAAACAGAAAAAGCTACCACTTGTCAACTTTTTGTATCAAAGAGGAACAGGCACGTTTATCTCAAAAGCCTTTAGGCCTCCCTTTTCCAACTAGTTCTCAGTGTATGGCTGTATTTTCTTCACATCCTCCAACCAAAACAACATGTCACAACAGATTGAATGCAGATGCAGCTACTCTGTCCCTCTGTAAGCCAGACATTTAAAGAGACTTTCCAAAATGTAAAACAATGCCTCCCTCCTCACTAATTTTTTTTGCTTGTTTTTTTTGTTTGTTTTGGAAAATATAGTCAGTTTTCATTTAAAAGTGCTCCTTATGATAACATTGTGGGTTCATTATTGTCACTTACTTTTTAAAAAATGTCTCAGTTGATTTTCCAATACAATAAATACTGACAAGTCTAGGCCACATGAAAAAAAAGCCCTTCAGCGTTCTCAATAATTTTTTTTTAATTTAATTTACTTTTTCAGATTCTTTTCTAGTACAGGTTTTACAAGGTATTGAATATACTTCACTGTGCTATACAGTAAATCCTTGTTGTTTATTTTATATATAGTAGTGTGTATCTGTTAATCCCAAATTCCACATTTATCCTTCCCCTCTCTTTCCCCTTTGTTAACCATAATTTTGTTTTCTATATCTGTGAGTCTATTTCTGTTTTGTAAATAAGTTCATTTGTATCATTTTTTAAGATTCCACATATAAAGTGATATCATATGATATTTGCCTTTTTCTGACTTTCTTCACTTAGTATGATAATCTCTAGGTCCACCCATGTTGCTGCAAAACCTGGATGGACAGTTTTTTAAAAGCCATACCAAGACCCAAAGTTTGAGACATGACTTTCTGTATAAATTGAGGAGAAAATTTCAAAATCTGTTTTGGTGTGCTTTCAACGCTTAAAGTCAGATGGAAGTTTCTTAGAACGAGGGCCAAACCTCCAATGAAACTTTAACCCCTGGGAATGTTCTCTGATATCCTCTTGCCCCCTAGCACTCAGTCCCCCAGCACGTACCTTAGTCATCATCATGTCCCAACCTTGCCTAGTCATCGTGTTCTCCTTCTTATGTGTGTCAGCTGTGGCCTCTCTAG
The DNA here is from genome assembly GCF_039906515.1 of Pseudorca crassidens. Taxonomy (NCBI): domain Eukaryota; kingdom Metazoa; phylum Chordata; class Mammalia; order Artiodactyla; family Delphinidae; genus Pseudorca; species Pseudorca crassidens. The sequence continues at coordinate 144,151,126 of NC_090300.1, forward strand.
GAGGGTCTCCACGTCTCCTCCTCCCCTCGCCACAGTGGGAGCCCTGCTGGGCAGCCTTGCTGAGAGCCCTGGGCTGCACTTCCCTGGATGCCCGGTAACACCTGGGTATCGTCTTCATCCTGGCACTGCCCAGAGTGCAGCCCATGCTCAGCCTGGCTTCACACGTCACCATCACCACTTTCATACCAGCTGCTCCATCCTAACAGAAATGCCATTTTCAGCTCTTAGAAACTTCAACTTTCTTGCCTCATGACATGTGGGTTTCATAAAAACAGGTGAAGTAACTAAAATAGGTAAGGACAGCTATCTCAGAATCAGAAAGGTATTTTCAAAAATCCTCAACCAGAAACCAAATTACCTTTATAGCAGTTATATCACATTTAACCTGTTGTCCAGTTGACCCCTGAACTGTGTGGGTTTGGGATGCCCATCCCCTACACAGTCAAAAATCTGTGTATAACTTACAGTCTGCTCTCCATATCAGAGGTTCCAAAACCTGGGACTCAACCAACTTTGGATTGTGTAATACTGTAGTATTTACTATTGAAAAGTATCTGCAGATAAGTGGACCTGTGCAATTCAAATCTGTATTGCTCAAGGGTCAACTGTAATTAGAAACACACATGCACAGACACATCCGTATAGCTATCAAAATGGATTTTTTTCCTATTTTCTAAGCCATCAAGAATGATTATCAGCGTGACCTAACAAAATGCCTAAGCAACATTTCAATGTCAAATTTTTCAAAGTCACAACATTAGGAAAAGTTTACTCTCGCATATGATTAGGAGGGTTTTGGATGTGAAGATGACATGAACTATAGGAACACACTTAAAGGTCTCACTAAGACAGATGATTCTCAGAAAAGTCTTATCCACACTTCCCACCTTCTCAGACAGACCGGGCACGAAGGATGGAGAGTTTCCAGACACCCCCAACCTGCACGCTGGGGGTTCCTGGGAACCGCACTGGCATTTCCTAGATTTCAGATAAATGAAGAGTTAAGGCATCGGGAGGAAGCAAAGTGAAGTTCTCAAGATAACCCACAGCATCATAACAACATCTGTCCTAGGTAATGAGAAAACATTAGGCTAAATACAAATACGATGTGGATTTTTTTTTTTTTTTTTCGGTACGCGGACCTCTCACTGTTGTGGCCTCTCCCCTTGCAGAGCACAGGCTCCGGACGCACAGGCTCAGCGGCCATGGCTCACGGGCCCAGCTGCTCTGCTGCATGTGGGATCTTCCCGGACCGGGGCACGAACACGTGTCCCCTGCATCGGCAGGCGGACTCTCAACCACTGCGCCACCAGGGAAGCCCTGATGTGGATATTTTTTAACTGAAAAAGAAAATCTCTTTCAATATCCTATAATCCAGTCTATTTTCCTCTCCATTAAATTGAGGCATATAATCTTTCATTAATCGCTGAGGCACTATTTAACACTACACTGTTTCAAACAAAATTTGGTTAAATTACATATAAGAGTACATCTGGTGACACATAGATATATATTTAAATATCTCCCACAGTTTCGGACTTAGTCAACAGTTTAAATGAATGTTAAGAAGATAGGAAACAAATAGAGTTGATCCTCTATGGAAACAATTACAGTTATTTTGCAATGTGTTTATCTTTTATGTCCACATTAAATCAGAAATGTAAGGTGTCAAGACAGAGGCTGTGACGTCTGATGGGGAAAGATGATTTGAGGTACCTAACTTTCCACTATATACACCAAGATTATCTACAACATCAATAAATACGAGCTTAATTCCATAAATAAATATTGACGCTTAAATAGGCAGAGTGCAGTAATTGACAGTAAAAAAATCTCAGATCCTTATTGGAAATTAAAAAGTTAAAAGCTGACTTTCATAGTTTCTAAAATGAGTATCTGAGATTTTATATCACTTCAAATGACACTAACTGGGACAATTATCTCAAAGGTTAGATACACACTCACACACACACACCCACACACACCAAAGAACTTCCAAACTAATGATGCCACTCACTTCAAAAAGAGAATAAGTCAATGTTTCTTCTCTTAAACTGAATTATCAGTCACTTAAATATTCAATCCCAAGTATAGGTGCCCATGGGATCTTGATACATATAAACTGGATTGAGTTAAAGACTACCTTTTTAAAGCAGGTATGGTGTGCGCATGACATACACGTATCATACACACCTACACACTCAGGTTGTTTATTGGTAAATGATGAAAAAATCCCAGTCCAAGGGGGTCTGGACAGACCAAATGAAGGAAAGACATTGCTCAGACACAGACCTTCCTTCCAACCATGTCCATAAGTAAATAACTAAGTGCATATACAGACATATATTTTCCTCTCCTATTTACTGCCTTTGTTCCTGTTTGCAAAACCTGCCCTGACCACTTGACCTTTTGGATCAAGCCCAAGAAGTCTGTCTTGTGTTTGGAAGCTCATCCCCAACCCAATCTCTTCCCTCCAGTTCCCTCAGGTACAGCTTCTCAAAATCTCCCAGCCACTCTTTCTCCCACTCTCAGATATTCTACAAATTGTCATTTTCCCACCCTCCACCCCTAAGCATATCTTCAGAATGCCTAAAATCAACCAAATGTGAGAGAAGTTGTGATGCCTTCTTCCCTCCCACCTCCTGTCTGAGTGTGGGCTTGACAGCTGCCCTCCTGAACCCCTCAGTTAAGTGGTTACCCCATCAACCTAGAGATAAAGATCTGCACATCCCATGAGGTAAGCTGTTTCTTCCTCCCTCATCCCTACTCCTGTCAGCCCTAAGGTCGGTCCACCTCATCTTCACTGGGACAACGGCGAGAAGACAAAGATAGTGGCCCCTTCCTCAACCTCCTTAGGCTCTGCTGTGCCAACGTGAGGGGAGAAGGGGATAGAGGGCAGGGACTTGCCTCTTCTCCCCCAGAACCTTCTTGGAATCAGCTACAAGTCTACTGGTGCTTCTCCAGCAGTCACAAAATCCTCAGCGCCATCACTGGCTTTTGAAAGATGATGATTCCAACATGGAGACACATCTACTCTCATATGGGTTTGATAATAACCTCTTACATGTAAACAGAAGTTATTTTATGTGTAAATAGAAGTGCTTTACATAGATCATCTCTTGTATATCCACATATCAATCTAATGAGATGGGCTTTTCAATTATCTCTGTTGTATAGTTGAGGAAACAGGCAGAGACCTGGGGTATAAACCCAGGCAGTCTGGCTCCTAGAACCTGTGCTCTTGACCTTATCTCCAAATGGTGGCTACCTCAAAAATAAAGAAGGAAAGTGAGGTGCACGGGAAATCTGCAGACAAAGTATCTGCCTTTGTATGAAAGCTGCGGATATCAATGTGGAATACATCTTTTCACTTATTACATGGTAGCTAATTCTTTATAATTCAGTGTGTTGTCAATACTTTCTTGGGTAGAAACAGAAATTTCTCCCTTGAACCCTGACTTTCTAACAACTTGGTTCACTATCTTGCATTTCTTTAGAGCTCTATTTCACTTCTGAGAGACCTACCTAGTAGCAGAAAAGATCTTACATTAAAAGGATACAGATTCATTTGGTAACAATATGAAAGAAAGACAGACACATGTAAGAGCTGGATGAGGAGACCTGGAGGCAACAAAATGTCCCAGACCCATGCAGTCATCCACAAAGCCCTGACTGTGTCAGGTTGTAACACATGAACCCCAATCATACTCAAATGTCTAGATGCCTCTTTGAAGTGCAGCAGTATATACATATAGACGTTAATTAGCCATTTTTGTTTTTCATACTTAAGCAGTCTCTAGGCTTTTTGGAGGGAAGCAATCACTTAAGGACCAAGCACTGATGCTCGGATGAAGAGTGTTGTGAGGAACCGTGGCCCAGGCTGAGGCTCCATTCTTGAAGATGCAGCACTTAAGTGTTTGGAGGGCTCCCAAGTCTCACCACTCGAGGACCATAGCGTGATCACACAGCCTCCCAGCTCATGCTTACTTGAAGACAGAGAAAGGTAGCTCATAAAATTTTAACCAAGCCTTTGGAAAAGGGCCACTTTTGTGGCCTATCACAAAACTGAAGTTTATGGGAAATGCTATTTGGCCAATACCAAACCACATTTAGGGTAAATTGTTTTCTAAACACCCAGGGGTTGTCTCGAGTTCAGCCCATCATATTTCCCAGAATTGGAAATGCTTCCATTCTACCTTGAGATCATATAGGTATTCTGAAGTCTGTAGTTATGAGGCATCGCCTCTTGCCCCCAGGGCCACCCTAATTCATCCACTGGGGAAGGATCCCTCCTCCTCTTTTCTGTTTTTGAAAAAAATAAACTTTACATTTTAGAATGTACTTAGATTTACAGACAGGTTGTGAAGACGGCAGAGGAGTTCTCACATTCTGCACACCCAGGATCCCCTATTAGACACATCTTACATTACACAGAGACACTTTATTGACTGAAGTCCATACTTGATACAGATTTCCTTGGTTTTTACCGAATGCACCGTTTCTGGTCTAAGACCTCATCTAGGACACATCAGGGCGTTCAGTCAGCATGTCTCCTGGGTTCCTCTTGGCTGTGGCGGTTTCTCAGATTTCCCTTGGTTTCGATGACTGAGCATTTTAGAGCCTACTGGTCGGGTATTTTGTAGAATGCCCTCATTCCACAAATTGGGATTGGTCTGGTATTGATATTTTCCTCATTGTTAGACTGAGACCATGTGCTTTTCTGAGGAGAGGACCCCAGAGGTGAGGTGCTGTGCGCATCACATCACACCAAGGGTCCACGCGATCAATATGCCTGATCGCTGCGTAGGCTGACCTTGATCACCCGGCTGAGGTCATGTGTCAGGTTTCCCTGCTGTCAGTTACTCTCCCTGCTTTCTCTATATTCCTGTCCACTTTGGAGGCAGGACCATGCACAGCCCACACCTGAGGAGCAGAGCTGTCCTACACTACTCCGAGGGGGTGTGTCTACTTAAACTAGGTGGAATTCTTTCGCCAGGGAAGTTTGTTTCCTTTATTTATTTATTCAATTGTCTGTTTATATTCATATGAACTCACAAATATTCATCTTACACTTTGAATTATAATCCAATACTACTTTACTTTATTGTTTAAATTTGCTTCAGATTTAGCCATTGAAAGCTCTTTCAGTTGGCTCCTGTGTCCTTCTGAAATACCACCATCACTGGGTTCTTCCTTTGTTTCTTTTCCTTTTTATTCCCTTTCCTCCCTTCCTCCCTCCCTCCCTTCCTTCCTTCCTTCCCTCCTTCCTTCCAAGGTTAATAATAGTACATGGTTACAGAATGGATTGTACTGGCATTGTATGGCGCATTGTACTGGCAGCCCTAAACACTGACCATGCGTCCAATAACGTCATGCATTATGTACAGAGATATTGAATTATATTTGTTGTTATAACCCTAAGGACAAGAGGAATATGGAAAAAATTCAAGTATAATGGAGCCAAAAATGGATTTGTTGAATCAAATCGAGTGGCTTCACGCCCTGAGAAGGAGTGACTGACGTCTGGTACAGCCACGGAGTCAGACAATCAGTAACGTGGACCTAGGGAGAGTGGAGCATGACACACCCCTTTTGAAGAGTTTCCATGGAGCAACCACAGAACAGGGTGGGACTGAGGTCCAAGAACAAGAAACCAGTCACTGTCCCTACACGGGGCTGCCCTGGTTGTTAAGAAACCTCAGTCCACTAAGAAAATATCCCTGGGGACTTCCTGGAGGTCCAGTGGTTAAGACTCCACGCTTCTACTGCAGGGGGCGTGGGTTCAGTCCCTGCCCAGAGACTCCCGCATGCCACGTGGTAAGGCCAAACAAAAATAAATAAATAAATAAATAAATCTGGGGTGGGGGGAATGTGAGGACTCCATATCTACTAAAAAAAGAAAAAGAAGACATCCCTGAAGATGCTGAAGAAGCTGGCCTCACACTGTTTACATGTCATGTTTCCTCAGTAGATAATCACTTTCTAGCTCCAGAAAGAGTTAGAATTCAGTACAGAAATGTTTTAGAGAAGAAAACCCCAATATTACTATTTTTATGATAAGAAGTTCATGCAGTTTAAATGTTTATGAGTATATTAGTGTTTCACATCAGATTTGTAATACAAATTTTAATGTATAATTGAGTAACTGATTTGGATAAGTGATATTAGCTGAACCACTTACTGGGCTAGACACAACAGTGTAACATTTAAGAAATTATAAGAAGAACTAAATTTACCTGTAAGTTTAACTTACTTGATTTATAAAAATTATTTGGATTCCAGGAAGCTATTGTCAGTCTGATAATTGGAGTACTTAAAAAGGAAATCAAATATATTTAATTTATAAATATAGTTCAATCTGCAAAAATGAATAAAAAAAGCTAAGTTTATAAATGGGACTAAACATTAATCAAAAATCCCTTAAAAGCACTTGTTCAGATTTGCTAGATATATCTGTAGGTTAATAAGATTTGTGAGTTGAACTAAAAGTTAAAGGAAGGACACATTTGAGCATGGTGCAGAGCCTAGGCTCAGGACCCAGAAAAGGCCTTGGGGGAAGGGCCTCTGCTTAGGACCCACCCAGAAGTGGAGAAGCAGCATGTCCAAGGGGCTGCCTGCAGAGTGTGGGGTTCTGGAGTTTGGAGCTGACTGGTTGCTCCAAATTTTTAAGTATTTACCTCCTCACTTCAATCCTGTTCCATAACCTCAATCACAGGGTGAAAAAAGACTACTAAGGAACCTGGGCAGGAGGAGATAAGCCAATATATCTGCCTGTTGAGCCTACAGTTAAAAATAATTATAGAGAACATGGTGATCCTTCAGAAACTGTCAGATACATCAGAAATACATCTACACGTGGAACAACTCTTACAGAACACCTACTGAACGCTGGCAGAAGACCTCAGACCTCCCAAAAGGCAAGAAACTCCCCACGTACCTGGGTAGGGCAACAGAAAAAAGAATAAACAGAGACAAAAGAATAGGGATGGGACCTGCACCTGTTGGAGGGAGCCGTGAAGGAGGAAAGGTTTCCACATACTAGGAAGTCCCTTCGAGGGCAGAGACTGCAGGTGGCTGAGGCAGAAAGTTTCAGAGCCACGGAGGAGAGCACAGCCACAGGGGTGCGGAGGGCAAAGTGCAGAGATTCCTGCACAGAGGATCGGGGCCGACCGGCACTCACCAGCCCGAGAGGCTTGTCTGCTCACCCGCTGGGGCGGGCGGGGCTGGGAGCTGAGGTTCCGGCTTCGGTCGGAGCGCAGGGAGAGGACCGGGGGTTGGCGGCGTGAACACAGCCTGAAGGGGTTAGTGTGCCACGGCTGGCCAGGAGGGAGTCCGGGGAAAAGTCTGGAACTGCCGAAGAGGCAAGAGACTTTTTCTTCCCTCTTTGTTTCCTGGTGTGTGAGGAGAGGGGATTAAGAGTGCTGCTTAAAGGAGCTCCAGAGACGGGCACGAGCCGTGGCTAAAAGCGCGGACCCCAGAGACGGGCATGAGATGCTAAGGCTGCTGCTGCCACCACCAAGAAGCCTGTGTGCGAGCACAGGTCACTATCTACATCCCCCTTCCAGGGAGCCTGTGCAGCCCGCCACTGCCAGGGTCCTGGGATCCAGGGTCAACTCCTCCGGGAGAACGCACGGCGCACCTCAGGCTGGTGCAACATCATGCCGGCCTCTGCCACCGCAGGTTTGCCCCGCATCCACACCCCTCCCTTCCCCCGGCCTGAGTGAGCCAGAGCCCCCAAATCAGCAGCTCCTTTAACCCCGTCCTGTCTGAGCAAAGAACAGACGCCCTCCGGCGACCTACATGCAGAGGCGGGGCCACATCCAAAGCTGAGTCCGGGAGCTGTGCAAACAAAGGAGAGAAAGGGAAATCTCTCCCAGCAGCCTCAGGAGCAGTGGATTAAATCTCCACAATCAACTTGATGTATGCTGCATCTGTGGAATACCTGATAGACAATCATCCCAAACTGAGGAGGTGGACTTTGAGAGCAAGATTTATTATTTTTTCCCCTTTTCCTCTTTTTGTGAGTGTGCATGTGTATGCTTCTGTGTAAGATTTTGTCTGTATAGCTTTGCTTTCACCATTTGTCCTAGGGTTCTATCCATCTGTTTCTTTTTTTAAATTTTTTATTAATATTTATTTTAATAACTTTATTTTATCTTTATTTTATTTTATCCTCTTTCCTCCTTTCTACTTTTTCTGCCTTTTATTTTGAGCCGTGTGGATGAAAGGCTCTTGCTGCTGCAGCCAGGAGTCAGTGCTGTGCCTCTGAGGTGGGAGAGCCAACTTCAGGTCACTGGTCCACAAGAGACCTCCCAGCTCCACATAATATCAAATGGCAAAAATCTCCCAGAGATCTCTATCTCAACACCAACACCCAGCTTCACTCAACGACCAGCAAGCTACAGTGCTGGACACCGTATGCCAAACAACTAGCAAGACAGGAACACAACCCCACCCATTAGCAGAGAGGCTGCCTAAAATCATAATAAGTTCACAGACACCCCAAAACACACCACCAGATGTGGACCTGCCCACCAGAAAGACAGGATCCAGCCTCATCCACCAGAACACAGGCACTAGTCCCAGAAAGCCTCATCCACCAGAAAGCCTACACAACCCACTGAACCAACTTTAGCCACTGGGGACAGACACCAAAAACAACGGGAACTACGAAGCTGCAGCCTGCAAAAAGAAGACCCGAAAAACAGGAAGACAAGCAAAATGAGAAGACAGAAAAACACACAGCAGTTGAAGGAGCAAGATAAAAACCCACCAGACCTAACAAATGAAGAGGAAATAGGCAGTCTACCTGAAAAAGAATTCAGAAAAATGATAGTAAAGATGATCCAAAATCTTGGAAATAGAATAGAGAAAATGCAAGAAACATTTAACAAGGACCTAGAAGAACTAAAGATGAAACAAGCAATGATGAACAGCACAATAAATGAAATTAAAAATTCTCTAGAAGGGATCAATAGCAGAATAACTGAGGCAGAAGAACGGATAAGTGACCTGGAAGATAAAATAGTGGAAATAACTACCACAGAGCAGAATAAAGGAAACAGAATGAAAAGAATTGAGGACAGTCTGAGAGACCTCTAGGACAACATTAAAAACACCAACATTTGAGTAATAGGGGTCCCAGAAGAAGAAGAGAAAAAGAAAGGGATTGAGAAAATATTTGAAGAGATTATAGTTGAAAACTTCCCTAATATGGGAAAGGAAATAGTTAATCAAGTCCAGGAAGCACAGAGAGTCCCATACAGGATAAATCCAAGGAGAAACATGCCAAGACACATATTAATCAAGCTATCAAAAATTAAATACAAAGAAAACATATTAAAAGCAGCAAGGGAAAAACAACAAATAACACACAAGGGAATCCCCATAAGGTTAACAGCTGATCTTTCAGCAGGAACTCTGCAAGCCAGAAGGGAGTGGCAGGACATATTTAAAGTGATGAAGGAGAAAAACCTACAACCAAGATTACTTGACCCAGCAAGGATCTCATTCAGATTAGATGGAGAAATTAAAACCTTTACAGACAAGCAAAAGCTGAGAGAGTTCAGCACCACCAAACCAGCTTTACAACAAATGCTAAAGGATCTTCTCTAGGCAAGAAACACAAGAGAAGGAAAAGACCTATAATAACAAATACAAAACAATTAAGAAAATGGGAATAGGAACATAAATATCGATAATTACCTTAAATGTAAATGGATTAAATGCTCCCACCAAATACACAGACTGGCTGAATGGATACAAAAACAAGACCCATATATATGCTGTCTAAAAGAGACCCACTTCAGACCTAGAGACACATACAGACTGAAAGTGGGGGGATGGAAAAAGATACTCCATGCAAATGGAAACCAAAAGAAAGCTGGAGTAGCAATTCTCATATCAGACAAAATAGACTTTAAAATAAAGGCTATTAGAAGAGACAAAGAAGGACACTACATAATGATCAAGGGATTGATCCAAGAAGAAGATATAACAATTGTAAATATTATGCACCCAACATAGGAGCACCTCAATACATAAGGCAAATACTAACAGCCATAAACGGGGAAATCGACTGTAACACATTCATAGTAGAGGACTTTAACACCCCACTTTCATCCAAAATGAAAATAAATAAGGAAACACAAGCTTTAAATGATACATTAAACAAGATGGACTTAATTGATATTCATAGGACATTCCATCCAAAAACAACAGAATACACATTTTTCTCAAGTGCTCATGGAATATTCTCCAGGATAGATCATATCTTGGGTCACAAATCAAGCTTGGTAAATTTAAAAAAATTGAAATTGTATCAAGTATCTTTTTCGACCACAATGCTATGAGACTAGATATCAATTACAGGAAAAGATCTGTAAAAAATACAAACACATGGAGGCTAAACAATACACTACTTAATAATGAAGTGATCACTGAATAAATCCAAGAGGAAATCAAAAAATACATAGAAAAAAATGACAATGGAAACATGACCACCCAAAACCTATGGGATGCAGCAAAAGCAGTTCTAAGAGGGAAGTTTATAGCAATACAATACTACCTTAAGAAACAGGAAACATCTCGAATAAACAACCTAACCTTGCACCTATAGCAATTAGAGAAAGAAGAACAAAAAACCCACAAAGTTAGCAGAAGGAAAGAAATCATAAAGATCAGATCAGAAATAAATGTAGAAGAAATGAAGGAAACAACAGCAAAGATCAATAAAACTAAATGCTGGTTCTTTGAGAAGATAAAGAAAATTGACTGACTATTAGCCAGACTCATCAAGAAAAAAAGGAAGAAGACTCAAATCAACAGAATTAGAAATGAAAAAGGAGAAGTAACAACTGACACTGCAGAAATACAAAAGATCATGAGAGATTACTACAAGCAACTCTATGCCAATAAAATGGACAACCTGGAGGAAATGGACAAATTCTTAGAAATGCACAACCTGCCAAGACTGAATCAGGAAGAAATAGAAAATATGAACAGACCAATCACAAGCACTGAAATTGAAACTGTGATCAGAAATCTTCCAACAAACAAAAGCCCAGGACCAGATGGCTTCACAAGCGAATTCTGTCAAACATTTAGAGAAGAGCTAACACCTATCCTTCTCAAACTCTTCCAAAATATAGCAGAGGGAGGAACACTCCCAAATCATTCTATGAGGCCACCATCACCCTGATACAAAAAGCAGACAAGGATGTCACAAAGAAAGAAAACTACAGGCCAATATCACTGATGAACATAGATGCCAAAATCCTCAACAAAATACTAGCAGACAGAATCCACCAGCACATTAAGGGGATCATACACCATGATCAAGCGGAGTTTATTCCAGGAATGCAAGGATTCTTCAGTATACGCAAATCAATCAATGTGATACACCATATTAACAAACTGAAGGAGAAAAAACATATGGTCATCTCAATAGATGCAGAGAAAGCTTTCAACAAAGTTCAACACCCATTTTTGATAAGAATCCTGCAGATAGTAGGTGAAGACATAACTTTCCTCAACATAATAAAGGCCATATATGACAAACCCACAGCCAACATCATCCTCAATGGTGAAAAACTGAAAGCATTTCCACTAAGATCAGGAACAAGACAAGGTTGCCCACTCTCACCACTCTTATTCAACATAGTTTTGGAAGTTTTAGCCAAAGCAATCAGAGAAGAAAAGTAAATAAAAGGAATCCAAATCGGAAAAGAAGAAGTAAAACTGCCACTGTTTGCAGATGACATGATACTATACATAGAGAATCCTAAAGATGCTACCAGGAAACTACTAGAGCTAATCAATGAATTTGGTAAAGTAGCAGGATACAAAATTAATGCACAGAAATCTCTGGCATTCCTATACACTAATGATGAAAAATCTGAAAGTGAAATCAAGAAAACACTCCCATTTCCCACTGCAACAAAAAGAATAAAATATCTAGGAATAAACCTACCAAAAGAGACAAAAGACCTGTATGCAGAAAATTATAAGACACTGATGAAAGAAATTAAAGATGATAGAAATAGATGGAGAGATATACTATGTTCTTGGATTAGAAGAATCAACATTGTGAAAATGACTCTACTACCCAAAGCAATCTACAGATTCAATGCAATACCTATCAAACTACCACTGGCATTTTTCACAGAACTAGAACAAAAAATTTTGCAATTTGTATGGAAACACAAAAGACCCCGAATAGCCAAAGCAATCTTGAGAATGAAAAAAGGAACTGGAGGAATCAGGCTCCCTGACTTCAGACTATACTACAAAGCTACAGTTATCAAGACGGTATGGTACTGGCACAAAAACAGAAAGATAGATCAATGGAACAGGATAGAAAGCCCAGAGATAAACCCATGCACATATGGACACCTTATCTTTGATAAAGGTGGCAGGAATGTACAGTGGAGAAAGGACAGCCTCTTCAATAAGTGGTGCTGGGAAAACTGGACAGGTACATGTAAAAGTATGAGATTAGATCACTCCCTAACACCATACACAAAAATAAGCTCAAAGTGGATTAAAGACCTAAATGTAAGGCCAGAAACTATCAAACTCTTAGAGTAAAACATAGGCAGAACACTCTATGACATAAATCACAGCAAGATCCTTTCTGACCCACCTCCTAGAGTAATGGAAATAAAAACAAAAATAAACAAATGGGACCTAATGAAACTTCAAAGCTTTTGCACAGCAAAGGAAACCATAAACAAGACCAAAAGACAACCCTCAGAATGGGAGAAAATATTTGCAAATGAAGTAACCGACAAAGGATTAATCTCCAAAATTTACAAGCAGCTCATGCAGCTCAATAACAAAAAAACAAACAACCCAATCCAAAAATGGGCAGAAGACCTAAATAGACATTTCTCCAAAGAAGATATACAGACTGCCAACAAACACATGAAAGGATGTTCAACATCATTAATCATTGGAGAAATGCAAATCAAAACTACAATGAGATATCATCTCACACCGGTCAGAATGGCCATCGTCAAAAATTCTAGAAACAATAAATGCTGGAGAGGGTGTGGAGAAAAGGGAACACTCTTGCACTGCTGGTGGGAATGTGAATTGGTACAGCCACTATGGAGAACAGTATGGAGGTTCCTTCAAAAACTACAAATAGAATTACCATATGACCCAGCAATTCCATTACTGGGCATATACCCTGAGAAAACCATAATTCAAAAAGAGTCAAGTACCAAAATATTCATTGTAGCTCTATTTACAATAGCCAGGAGATGGAAACAACCGAAGCGTCCATCATCGGATGAATGGATAAAGATGTGGCACATATATACAATGGAATATTACTCAGCCATAAAAAGAAATGAAATTGAGTTATTTGTAGTGAGGTGGATGGACATAGAGTCTGTCATACAGAGTGAAGTAAGTCAGAAAGAGAAAGACAAATACCGTATGCTAACACATATATATGTAATCAAAGAAAAAAAAATGTCATGAAGAACCTAGGGGCAAGACGCAAATTAAAACACAGACCTACTAGAGAATGGACTTGGGGACGCAGGGAGGGGGAAGGGTAAGCTGTGACAAAGTGAGAGAGTGGCATGGACATATATAAACTACCAAACGTAAAATAGATAGCTAGTGGGAAGCAGCCTCGTAGCACAGGGAGATCAGCTCCGTGCTTTGTGACCACCTAGAGGGGTGGGATAGGGAGGGTGGGAGGGAGGGAGACGCAAGAGGGAAGAGATATGGGAGCGTATGTATATGTATAACTGATTCACTTTGTTATAAAGCAGAAACTAACACACCATTGTAAAGCAATTGTACTCCAATAAAGATGAAAAAATAAAAGTTAAAGGAAGATACAGGCTTTTTGCATTTATAACTTTAATAAATGGCTGTATTAATTTTTAAAGCCAAAGTAATATTTTAATGTTTTTTCTTCACTCAAAAAACCAGAAACTTAGAGAAATAGACTTAAGTTTGAAAAAGAAAATAAAAGTCCACCTAAAACTCAGCCAGTTGAAGCAATTACGGTCACATTTTTGCCGACCTGTTTTTCACGGCACTCTTTACACACACAAGAACATGCACATAGGCACGCAGAGGCACGAGCACACACACACACACACACACACACACACACACACACACACACTTAGGTAATTTTGCATAAAGAGAAACACATCATACACTGTGTATTTAATTACAGATATTTCTGCCCCATCCTTATATTCTCTCCCTCCCCTCCACATAAACACACTTAGGCTGACTCTGTTATAATGCTGTGTACGTCCTTTCATAGTTTTCTCTGTAATCATACAATCCTCCACACAGATGCACGCACAGCACACACATGGGCACAGCGCATGGTCTGGGGTCACAGTGTATTTGGTTACGACCATCTTTCTCTGCGTTACTTCTCTCATGCAGAACTAGCTCACAGCATCCCCAGGTAACCTGGCACCACTCCTGCACCCTCTCTTTCATGGCTAGGTGATAGTCCTGGAATGTTAAGACGCCCTCATGCTTTTGCTAACACCTGACAGCCTCAGGTGAGGGCCGCACACCCCTCCCTCTCGGCCTCGCTTTGGCCGCTGTGTGACCCACTTGCCCTGGCCTAGTCTGTTTTGCTCTTCACACCTCAAATCTCAGTTCCCAGCTAGAGACCCCTGCAGTCCTTAACCAGAAAGTGCAGTGGGGAACAGCCTTTGCACAAAATCCTCACACAGAGCGCGGGGACGTAATGTCTGTGTTCTCAGAATGTTACGTTTGTCTTATTTTTGTTTGATTTATTTCTCCCTTTTAGGCGTGGAGTCATTTGGGGGATGACATTGTTATGAGTCAAAGCAAACTCAGTTATCCAGCTAAGGCCAGGTGAGTTGTAAAGAGGGCCAGCTTTGAACCTGTGCAGCCCTGATGGCAAACCTAGTCCATGGCACAGGATGGCTCTGTGGCTTTGGACAAGTTGCTCAATATCTCTGAGCCACAGTTTCATCATCTGTACAATGGGGATCAAGGTCCTGTTTACCTCAGAGGCTGATGAAAGGATAAGTGGGGATTCTATAAACAAAGCAGTTCCCACTGGGACTGGCTCTTAGTAAACAATTACTAAATGAAGCTATTACATGTTTTTCCACATTTGGTAATATTGATACAAGATGTGGCTGAATTTGAACTTTTATAAAATAAGGCAGATGGAAAGTTCTGTGACCAGCTTCACTCCTTTCCACCGTGGCCTTGTCACTTCTGTGTCCTGCTTCCCCTCTTTGTTCGTTGCTCTTCTGTGATATTCTTCTAAATCCAGTTCCCTGCCTCCCTCTTCTCTCCTTTTTGCTTTTCTGCAATCTCATGGTCCCCGTCTTTCCTGCCTGGAGCATTTAAAAGTATTCAGTTGGCAATTCTCTGGTGTAGGTGTGTTTCTATTTTTATGTGATACTACCTCACACAACCCAAACTGTATCCCTGGGTTGATTTTCCTAAGGTACAATGTGAGGGAGACATGTATCCATGAAGCCCAGGACTGGAGGGAGGCTGTGTACCCTGAGTGCTGGTCCAGCCTGAACCTCAGTCTCTTCTTGTCTCAAACAAGAGGCTTGGGTCTGCCAAACCCTTAGTCTCCTTCCAGCTCCGAACCTTTATATGCACGTCAGAGCTATCATGACTTAGTTGTCCGAAGTCTCAAATCACCATCAGCTCTCTTTGTTTTTATGTGAAACTAGCCTCTTCAGAAATGGAACAGTGTTAGGGATAATTTACTTGCTATGTAGCTGAAGAATCTGCTATAGACTACACGCAAGACACAACAACCAGCAGTGTCTGTTCTCCTGTCACTCTGTGCCAGCAGTGATCTTTTTCTATCCACCACCAGCCTACTACTGAGGCAGCGGGACAGCGGCCACATGGTATGAACCCAAATCATCTGCAGTCCTGACTTAGCCTATGTTGCACAGTAACCATCTGGAAAGCAGCTACAGAGAAATACATTTTACTTACGAAGTAGGAAGACACAAGAGAGAAAAATGTCAGGCTTGCAAAAATATGGAGCCATTTATTTTCTCTCATATTTAACTTGAAGAATGTTACATAAATGCCAACAATTAAGACTAAAAGAGTTGCTACTGAGGTCTGTGTAGGACTCTTTCTGACCTCTTGAACCACCTTGGTTCCTCTTCAGCAAGAAAGATCTGTCAATTAGATGGGAATAGAGTTGAGTCCATTTGGAGGGACCATTTGGAAGGAAGAAAATGGTACCATATCATGAGGGTCAAAAACCACCTTCCATTCAAATATCACCTTCTCATTCCCTGCTAAAGGCCCCTTCTTTTGTCACTTCTTCAGATGTATTCATTTGCAGCAAATTTAGCTGTACTCTCGACAATGCAGCCAAAAAGTTAATGATGATGCATCAGGCTTGTACTTCTTTTCAGAAAAAAAAAAAAATTCAGATCCATTTACACCCACTAGAGGCCATCATTATTTTATAGAGAGCTCTCTCCCATCAGATACAGTAGACATATGTTTGTATCATCAAGAGTAAGGAAAAAGCTCAGTATTGCATGGGTGATTTTTTCCATTATTCAAAAGGAAGGTTGTTTTGCTAAAATAAAAATTACCAAGACCTAAGTGAGGATGTCCAATGTGGCTCTATTATCAAGCACTACACCTGGGGTGGAAACACTGTGATTGAAAATAATGTTCCTCTGTACCTTTGCTCTGATCTGCATACCTAAGTATAGAACAACTAGCTTCTTCCTACACAGCTGCATAGATTACAAAGTGATTCTAAACCTGGCCCTGGCTGCCCCTGTTTTCTGCCCACATTCTGAAAACAGCTCTTCCCGAGGGCAGGAAGCAGGCTTCCTTGTTCTGTGGGGTGTTCCAAGCACGGAGCCCAGGGTCTGGCCCAACAACTGAACATCTGATGATTGAGTCAAAACGTGCTTCCCAAAGTGCCCACGAGGAAGAGCATCTGAGCTTCCAGCATCTTTTCACCATGTTGCTAAGTCCCTTTAGCTCATGGCTTTCTGCTCCTTTCCTATTCTGATGAATCCCCCAGGTGTGGGCTAGTTTATCATTTCATGCTTTTACAGAACTTCTAGGTCTGTAGGGTTTTATTTCAGTGGGACAAAGGATGTGGGGTAAGAATCTAGGCCTCTGTTGCCTGTGGTTAAAGAAGGGAATGCTCCAACCCAGGGGGACACAGCACAGTGAAGATTTGGATGGAGACCCTGGGAATAGGCTGCTCAGACATGCATCCTGGCTCTGCTCTGTACAAGCCCCGTGGTCTTAGGTAAATTCTCTGAGTCTCAGTTTCCTCATCTTTAAAATGGGATTAACAACAGTACCCATGTCATAGTGTTGGAATAATAATTCAGCAAGTGAATATTGATAAAGAGCTTGGGAGAATGACTGGTACACAGTTAGTACTAAGTAAGTGTCTGCTGGGTCACAATCAGATAATTGAATCACAGATGTTCCATCTTAACAACGTTGGAGAGGCAGCCATGGCTGCTGACATCACTGAGCTGGGTGTATGGGGAGAAGTGGACAGGAACCCATGGGACAGCTTTATTATACCACTGCCGCCGAGCTTCTCACAACAACTGAACAACCGTCCTCCAACTCTCCTGTTACTCCTGCAGCTTAGAAGCCCCAGTGCCCATCACTCACCCCTAGAGCCAGCATGCTGTCTGTTGTGTAAAAACTGCGCAATCAGGGTTTGCTGGAAAAAATGCCGCAAAAATGCTAGGAGGTTGTGTGAGTTTTCTATTTCTGCTGTGACAAGTACCACACACTGAGTGACTTAAAACAACACAAAGGTATCCTCTTACAGTTCTAGGGGTAAGACGTCTAAAATCAGGGTGTGTGCAGGGGTGTGTCCCTTCTGGAGGATCTAGCAGTGAATGTGTTTCCTTGCCTTCCCAGGTTCTAAGGCACCTGCATTCCTTGGTTCATGGCTCCCTTCCCCCTCTACGCTGACCTCTGGTTCCACTGTCATGTCTCTTTGTTTTTGGACTCTGACCCTCCTACCTCTCTCTTACAACAAACACTCTGACTACACTGGGCCAACCCAGATAACCCAGGATACGCTCTCCATTATCAAGACCCTTAACTTAATCACGGCTGTGACGTCATGTCGCCCCTCAAGGTGACACGTTCACAGGCTCCATGGATGAGAATGTGGACATCCTGGGGAGGGGGTGGTCCTGACTCTGTCTACCACGGAGGTTTTTGGAAGTTTGAGAGAAAAATCAATTCAGATGCGGGACCGTGTGGGAGCAAAGGATGGAAAGATGATCCCGGAAGGACAGGATTAACTCCGAGCTGACCCTCCCCTGGTCAGAACCTTCTGGGATGGGTCTGAGGCCAGAGCTTCCTTGAAGCCATAGGGGGTAGTGTGGGCTCGTCCTCTGGCCCAAACGGCACCTCTTTGCAAAGGAGAACAAAACTCCCCCTTGCTCAGGACCATAGACTGCCTTCTGCCTGACATTGTAACTGCACCAGCTATCATGACCATGGTCTGAACAGCACCCCTGAGATGTACAACCTCATGCCATGGCCCTGGAGAAATGGAAATATGAACATTAAAAAAAAAATAGACTTAATTGTTTTAAATACATATTTTGTTTTAAAATAGATCCAAAAGAAAAAAGCTTCCAGAGCCTTAAAAAGATTCCAGAGCCTATCATCTCTTTGTGCGAATGTCAGAAAACATGGATTTTTCAAAGCAGTTGTGCCCCAAAGTCAACTGGGGAGCCTCTAAGAATGGAAATGTGAGGCTCCAGCCCCAGAGCCTGACTCCACAGGTCGGGAGCAGAGTCTGCATTCTTACTTAGTTCCCTGGTCCTCTAATAAACTTGGACAAACACACCTGGGATGTGGCCTCCCAGAGAGAAGAACTGCAAACTGCGCCAGGCCCTGGGTCATGAGATCCTCCTGTGGAAGCAGAATCTACAGTCCTGCCTCTGTGGTTTAGAACCAGGTCAGTGGGAGAGCTGGTAGATGTTGTGGACATTGGGCCTAACAGTGAGTAGGGGAGAGGGTGGAGATATTTACCCCAAAGTCCACCCAGAGCTGGAGTCAACGTGAAACAGGTGGGGTTGGCCTAGCCCACCTCTAGGAGGGAGAGGATGAAGGTCATTCAGTGCTCCCCATGGGTGAGCTTGCGTCTTTTCGCATTCACCCTGTGTGATGCTTTGAGGCAGCAGGAAGAAAGGAAATTAACTAGTTCCTGTGTGGTCTAAACGAACAACGACATCAAGCAGCACGTCCTTTCTTTCCCGCACCTCAACTCCATTTAACTACAGTTGGCCCTCTGTATCCACGTGTTCTGCATCTGTGGATTCAACAGACCCAGGGTCAAAAACTGGGAGATTGGGATTGACATATATAGACTACCATGTGTAAAACAGATAGCTAGCGGGAACCTGCTGTATAGCAAGGAGCTGAGCTTGGTGCTCTGTGATGACCTAGATGGGTGGGATGGGGGGAGGAGGGGAGGGAGGTCCAAGAGGGAGGGGATATAGGTATACATATAGCTGATTCACTTCATTGTACAGCAGAAACTAACACAACATCGTAAAGCAACTATACCCCGATTTTTTAAAAAATTGAGAAAATAATTCCAGAAAGTTCCCAAAAGCAAAATTTGAATTTGCTGTGTGCTGGTTAAATATTTACATAGCATTTACATTGTATTTTCAATTAGGAACAGAGTATTTACATTGTATTTACAACTAAGGACAGAGTATTTACATTGTATTAGGTATTATATTTCATCCAGAGGTGATTTAAAATGTATGGGAGATGTGTGTAGGTTATATGCAAAAATGACATCCTTTTATATAAGGGCCTTCAGCAACCATAGATTTTGGTATCTGTCGGGGGTCCTGGAACCAATCCCCCACAGATATACAGGGATGACTGTGCTGGCTTTATGTGGCCTTAAATAAGTGCTGCTGTTCTTTTCGGTGACAGCTGCCAGAGGTGACAGTGCAGTACATGGGAGGAATTAAAAGCCCTTCCATGATTTTCTAGAACCTTACCACTTTCAAGTGACACAATGACTGTGCCCTTCTCACCTGAATCTCTGACAGTGATATAAGACCCCATACAGGGTGACTTTCCCACTCCCTTGACATGAAAGGCAGCTGCAATTCCTCTCTGAAATAGTGGATTCTCATATGTTCATCACATGTGCCATTCACTGTTTAATTTGTAATCTCTTAAATTCTCCCCATGAATGACTTCAGAGATGGAGAACAGTTATGGGTCCTGAGTGGAAACAGGCAATTTTGGTGGGTTTTCACTGACTCCCCGCATCTCTAGAAGATTAGTTTCAAAGGCCTTTCTGCAGAGAATATACAACATTTCAGAATGTCAAAACCCTAACTGCCTTAAGATACTGGAAGATAATTTTGGACCTAGTAAAGGAGAGAGAAATTAATTTTTGTTTTTTTCTTTTCCCAAGTGGAGAATAAATAACAACAGTAGATATTGGAAATAGAATTTTTGACATTTCTCAGGAAGAGAAGATAGTAATAAAAAGAACATCCATAATGCTGCTTTAAATCATAAGATGGAGAAGTGGGTCTGTTTCACACAGGCTGTTTTGGAGACATGCCCTCTTATGAGGTATGAGTTAGTCACCTTATGTGCAAGATAAAATCATCAAAAACCAACACTGAACTAAGGGCCACATTCTAAATTTTTAATAGAAATAAATGTGTAGCAAAAAAAATGTAATGCCTTTTCCATCCTAAGGTGAATTACACTGTTTAGATGAGGTAGCTGTTTATACTGGGAAGAACTTATTTAACTGAATAAGTGCCTAGATTCCTATAAGACACTTGGAAAGGTGCTTGATTTAGAAGGATGGACGAGATCCACTATCACAGCTTTCCTCAGAAGGTGGCGTAGGTAAAGGGGTAATAATTTAATCCAGCCTCTGAAAGAGTCTACAAAGCACACCAAAATTGGTAATTGCAAATGGAGAAAAACTTAGACGTTTGAGATATTTTTATAGTGATCTTAGATGCTCTTATGCTGGACACTTTGAACGTGTTTGGTATTTGCCTACGACCTGTCAATTTCAGGAGTTCATCTGAGACCCCAGTTATACCTCCACCAGGTCCTTGTAAGAACATCGGACAAGAAGGGTGACACCACTGCATACCACCCACACCTATGCTATGGATTAAATGTTTGTGTCCCCCCGAAATTATGTTGATGCCCTAACCCTCAATGTGGTTATATTTGAAGATAAGGCTTTTAGGAGGTAATTAAGGTTAAATGAGGTCATAAATGTGGGATTCTAAACTGATGGGACTGGTGGCCTTGTAAGAAGAGGAAGAGATATCCCCCTACGCCCACCCCTCTCTCCCCTCCCCCACCATATGTGTGCACTGAGAAAAGGCCATGCGGGGACAAAGCAAGAAGACAGCCATCTGAAGACCAGGAAGAAAGGTCTCTCCAGGGATTGAATTGTTTGGCACCTTGATCTTGGAATTCTAGCCTCCAGAACTCTGAGAAATAAATGTCTGTGGTTAAGCCACCCAGTCCGTGGTGTTTTTTTTACGACAGCTGACTAACACACCATAGCTGCTCAGACTTTACTGGGCACACACATCACCCAGGGATCCTGACAGAACACAACTTGTTGGGGGCCCCCTGGAGAATTTGCAGATGCTGTTGCTTGGGTCCCCAGACCACACCTGGAGTAGCGCTGACCTACACAACCCTAGGAGGGAGCCACCACGATTAGGACTCCACTGGAGCAGCTGAATGCTGCCCACCTGCAGGGGCCTGTCCCACAGGGCCTGCCACCTCAGCAAGGGCTTTATCTCCGTCAACCCCCGAGGGAGAGGCTGATCTCCTCTGATAGTTAATTTCGTGTGTCAACTTGCCTGAGACAAGGGGTGCCTGGATCACGCAGTATTTCTGACTGTGTCTGTGAGGGAGTTTTTGAATGAGCTGGGCATCTGAGTCAGTGGACTCGCTACAGCAGATGGGCCCTGGCCTACGTGGGTGGGACTATGTGGACACCCTGTGTGGAACTTCTTAGCCGCCATGATCATGTCAGGCAATTTCTCATAATAAATCTGTCATTCAATCTCTCTATATCTAATAGGGTATATGCATATATCCTACCACTTCTGTCTCTCTGGAGAACCTGACTAGTATAGCTCTGTAGCTCTGTTCATGCAGGTGATCTCCTTTCTCTTAACCCTTTGGCTTGAAAGGTCAACATTACCATCACTGCCCCCTCTGTGTAAGATGCAGGGGGCGGTGCCTGCTTGGGGGCGGGCCCCAGGCTGGACATGGCATGCCCTCCTTTGGTGCCACCTGCTTCCCTCCTCCCTTGCTGTCTGGTCACTGTCAGTCCTGTTGCCTCTCCCCGCTGACAGCTCTTACCCTGCCCTTTCCTTCCTACTCCCACTTGACCCGTGGTCAGTAGGTGTTTATCACCTTGTGTCTAGACTATTGCAACAGTCTCTACTGGCTTTTGCCTTCATTTCTCTTCTACTAAATCCGTTTATTCCGATCCATCAAGCATGTAGATATATGTTCATTACTTTCCCATAGACACTTCTCTGACTATATTTTCTCGGCTTTCAGTGGCCTTCAACATCTCCCACAAGTCAACAGTAAATTACCTGTGTTCCTTTTCCAGTTAAAATACCTCCTCTTTTCCAGCCTCTAGGATTTCGTTCAGGCTGCTCCCCACTGAGGAATGCCTTCTCCCTTCTCTTCCTCGTCTCTGCTTATCGCAACCGCATAAATTGTTAATATGCAGCTCCAAGGTCACCTCTCCTCTATGAAACGTCACTGATTGTCTTCTGTGAAAATGCTGGTTTCCTCCTCTAAATTCCCACAGCAAATCGCTTGCATGATGTTTGTGACACATGTCCTGGATCCCCTTCTCACCAGGTATGTGAAGCTCCCCCAACAGATATGAGCTCCCTGGAGCAGAAACCCTGATGACTCCACCAAAATCTAGCTCAACATCTTGCACAGAGTAAAGGACCATTTTGTAGGTGGACTCCTGGAGGAATGAATGAACAGACGGATGGAGGAAAGGTCAAAATAATCAAGTGAAAAAGTCATATTCTAGGCTCTGTGGTGGTCAGGAATGCTGCTCATCACATGCTTCAGGTTCTTTACCTTCTGTGCACCTGGGAGACTGGCTCTTTCTGGTCCCTCGTGGTTGGATGGGGCCATGTGCCTAGCTAGAGCCAATGAGCTGGGAGCAGAAGCGGCTTCTGGGCTGGACCATCTGCTTGTTGGGATAAAACCTTCCAGAACCCACTTGTCCACTGACATTGTGACAGGCAAGTTTGAGAAGGTGCCTGCTTCATCCGTCTGAGAGCCTGAGAGCCTCTCGCTACAGTGAGCAGACCCCCACACTTCCTCCCATGGTGGGTGTACTGTGCGCTTGTTCCCGGGGTGCAGCCGCTCTATCCTAACTGTACGGACCCCTGGGTCTCTCTTCCTCACTGCCCATGTTCATCTCGTGCTGAAAGCTTCCAGCCATGACCACGACCCTCTCTCCCCTACCTCGTGATGGTGACCTCTTATCACCGATCTTAGTTTAGTAACCTTATAGGACTCCCCTGTGTCTGAGGCTTTGCTTCCTAATTTCTGTTTACAGCTAATGACCCCTGAGGCCCACAGCCCACAGCGGGGCCGTCCGCCTGAGCTCTGGGCTCCTTCCTGAGTAGGGACGGCTCACATTCTTGTGTGTTCACAGTGACTCCGGAACACAGATGCTCAGGAGGAAAAAATCTTCCTGTTAAGTCTTGTCGCATTTCACAGTTTAGAATTAAAGCAAATGAAGAAATCATACAGAAAGAGAAAAAATAACAGTGGGTTTGTTTTTCAGATAAAAAAAATAAATCTTTGGAGGAGGAGATTTGGTGTGGGAGGGGTGGCGCATTAGGTGGGTCCACTTGTTTTGCTTTTGTTCATGAGACCTGGGACTCAAGGGCACAGAATCTTTGGGATTAACATATACTCACTACTGTAAATAAAACAGATACACAACAAGGACCTACAGTATAGCACAGGGAACTGTATTCAATATCTTGCAATAACCTACAATGGAAAGAATCTGAAAAAATATATATAACTGAATCACCTTGCTGTACACCTGAAACATTGTAAATCAACTATACAGTTTTAAAAAGGCACATAATCTACTCTTTCATGGACTTTTTTCCTTTTTTGACTAGTGAAATGTAGTGGAGAAGGAAAGAAATGAGCACTTTTACCAAGGCTACTTTCACACGCGTTACCTGTAAACAGGAGATGTAACTTGCAGGGTTCAATGCAAAGTGAACATGTGGAGGTTCTTGTTCAAAAACTATTCAGAATTTCCAGACCAGGACAGCAGCACACTGACTTGAGCACGGCCTCCGTGAGTGCGGGACCTGAGTGAGGCCAGGGCTGCTCCCTCAGGAAGCCAGCCCTGCCTGTCACATGGTACCTTTTAAGATTCTAGAACATTTTGCTCTTAGCACTGTGTTCCTGCATTCTATTCTATGCCCTTGGAGAGCGCAGGGTGATGACAGCTGAGTTAGACCAGCAGCCTGAGGAGAAAGAGATGATGCAGAGAAAGAGAGGAACTCCCTCTCCGGCAGCTACCGCAGTGTCGCAGGGAGGGCTGTGACAGTGACCCACCCAAGGAGCAGAGGGAGGGACCTCTCAGGGGTCTGCCTTGCTTGCACTTCCCATCTGTGACGTTCATTTAAGCCTATCAATGCCAGTAGGCACACACATCAGACAACACCTGGGAGAGGCCATTTCTCCTCGGGTGTGCTGACACGCGGAAATGGACCATTCTCTAATAAGGGCCCAATAGCCTACATCTTTTATCATACAGGCTCCAGCAGAACCGTCATTAAAATTCACGATTGTGCTGCCACCAGCGATTTCCTGTTTAGTCACTTTCTTAAGACCCTGAACCTGTTTTGCGTTTCCTTTTTCGCCATGCATTCCTGAGGGGTCTCAAAGATAAACTCTGAAGGAATGAGAGCCACTGAAGGTTTTCTTCCACCAAAGCTCTGTAAACAGGAGCATCAGCGACGAAGGAGCAGCCCCCAGCAGTGGGAACCCTGCTTGGGTGCCGGGGAGTTGGTTGTTTGGGGGCGTGTTGCCCGGGGAGGGCAAGGCAGGCAGAAAGGCCATGGACGTGGTAAGACGTGCATTTTATAACAGGTCTCATTTTTCTCCAGCAGCCAGGGGAGGGCTGGATAAAAGCAGCGTTTTAAGAAGCAAGAAAGCTCAGTGCTGTTGTGATCTGCATGCAGAAGTGCTTGAAATTTTGTCCTGGTAATTATTTAAAAGACAGTGCCCAGTCCACTGATGATCAAGGGCTCGACCTCTGGACGGTCTGGCAAGGTGCCTGGAATCCACAAGAAGGAAGCCAAGAGAGGGAAAGAGGGGTGCTCCTGCTTTCCACCAGCTAGCTCCAGCCCTCTCCCTTCCGCCCCGTTGTCCTGAGGATGGCGAGCTGCTGCGGAATAGCTGGGAGGGAAAATCAACAGAGGATCGCTCCGCGACTTCCGGCGTGATTTATTAGAGCTCGTGTCTTGCGGCTGCAGCTGCCTGTCCAGGTAATGACACACGAGGCGTGATTAAAGTGCGCGTCCTTAAATCAAAGCTGTGCCGATGGTCGGAAAAGGCAGCAAACGGCCCTGGGAACTTGCTCATCCCTCTGATGGGAGGACGTTATTAGGACAAAAAGGGGCCTGTTATCCTAACAAGATCAAGCCTTGCATGGGGAGCCTTCTCATGTCTGCAGGATTTACCTGGGCTCCTCGTGGAAGCCTGAGAACAAAAGGGGGCTGGGAACGTGCCCATCACAGCTTGCTGGGCATCTGCTCCGTCTCTTGCAGGGAGGCCCGTGGGGTAAGGAACAGGCAGGGAAATTTTGCCAGGTGCCCGTGGCACAGTCTGCCTCTCCCTGTTTCTCTCCCTCCAGCTTGCTGCTGGCAGGTAGGGTGGCCGGGCAGTCAGAGCTCACAAATTCCCCTTCCCTTGATCCCAGGAGTGAGGAAGACTTTGGACATGGGCCTCTCTGAGCAGGGAAAGTGCACCTCCGGTTTGCTGTGGGCTCTACGCCCCTCAGCCTTCTGAAACTGGACAGACCAATGATGCTTTCGGCTGTCAGACTGACCTAGCCACGAGGGGGATGGGAGTGGCGGAGAGAGAACAGTCTTTGATTTCGGGCGAGATCCAGGTTCCTGTCCCTTAAAGATTCAGTAAGAATCATGTCCAGGGGATCTGAGTAAACTCGGGCAGGAGTCCCACTGCCATTTTTCCCATGTCCAACAAGGAACATGGGTCTGCCGAACCGGAGGCCCCAGCAGAACGGGACTTTGGGGTGAGTGGGGGTACCGAGCTCGGGACTTGGGGGCAACGAGAATTAACATGGAGGAAGAACACAGAATAGTGATTAAGACTCTGAAGAGCAGAACGAGAAAAACAGGCACAAGTCATAATGTGTAGGCTGGAAGAGCAAAGGATTAAACCTCAGCTCCTTAACTTCCTGCTGTGGGAGGACTCCCGTGGACGCTGAATTTTTAATGCTAAAACCGAAGGTCTCAGGCAAACCAGGACAGCTGGTCACCCCACATGTGACCTTGAGTCCATCTTAACCTGCAAGAACATCAGGTTTATCATCTGAAACATGGCAAACAGAGTCAGCCAAACTGCAGCGCTGTTGGAAATTAGCATATAACTATATTGAAAGTGTCTAGTACGTTTCTTAGAAAAATGTAGGAATTCAATAATAGTATTATAAAAAATAATATTCAGGATATTTCAACTAGAACAAGAGGCCTGTAAAAGTAGTGAGTTCTCCATCAGTGGATGCATCCAAGTCAAGGCTACAGGAGATTTTCGCCAGGTTGTTGGAGGGAGTTGAAGCCTAGAGCAGGACCCGGGGACTGGGTGAGGACCCTCCCCGCCGGGGAGTCCAGACTTCCCAGACTGAGAGTCTGCAGCATTGCAATCATGTATGTATAAGGAGCCAACGTTTCCAGAGGTTCCTGGAGGTTGTGTGTGAAGGCTGCTGTCTCTCTGAAGCATGGGATGTACTGGGTCTCCAGGGCAGGAGTGAGTCAGGAACTCTCTTCGCAGCCTGGGATGCTGGCATTGCAGCTTCGGGGAGCCCAGACTTGAAGCGGTCATGACCTGATGGGGAAACACAGAGGTACCGTGCAGCCACTGAGTGATGGAGAGGGAAACAGGAGTCCCGGGCCAGGAAGGGGCACAGTGCCTGTCTGTGGCGACAGAACCCAGAGGTGGTGCTGACTCCTGAGCAGGAGACCCCAATCCCACCAGAGCCTGCCTCAAGGTCGGCCCTCAGAGCCAGGTCACTGGCACTGTTCCCTGGAGGAGGGAGGCCTCTGTGCTGACACAGGTCTCAGGCCTGGCAGAGCTGTTCTGACTGATCACCGTGGTCTCCTTGTTGATTTTTAAGCCCTAGAGTGCTGACACCTCCTGTTTTTGCCTATTCTATTCACAGTGACCTTGACCTCATGACCTTTGCATTTAAATCCGAGACTGCACATGTACTGATACTTGCAGGATTCTGCAATTCCAGGGCTCAGGCAGACAGAATGACCTAGGGAAGGCTGGGAATTCATGGCCTCTGTTCTGAGCTTAATCCATGCAGCGTCTGGGAGCCTCAACGTTCTTCCTGTGTCTGTGTCTCTGAAACATTCCTACAGGGATGAAAAGTTTTGGTGTTTTAAGGAAAAGTCAGGGGCGTGGGTTAGGAATGCGGGGAAAGGGAGAGGAAGACTACTGCGTTTCAGGATGGATGGGGGCAGGAAAGGAGGGTGTAAAGAGACGGGCGGAGGTCTATAGTACTGCATGGTGAGCTGGAAATGAAAAGATTTAAGTTACCTTGGTGCCTCTTCTGTGGTTTGTTTGATCATTGTTTTTACATTCCACACTCACGGTGGACATGTGTGATGAATGGCCTGCTAATGTAGTGTAAAACGTGGACACATTACATTTCCTCAAGAAGAATCAACCCAGAATTTCTGAATTCCCAGACAGCCTCACCGTGGCCACCTTTTTATCTCTGCTGCTAATCAGTGAAAGGGCAACTCTCACATTAAGACGCCGCTGAAGTGCTGGCGATGGCACGGTGACGGCCGCTGTGCTACGCGGGGTCGGGCTGGCGTTCCCAACCTCACTGCTAATGAGAACATTTGAAAGATTACTGACAGGCCATGTCCATGGAGGTTGCTGGAAGTAATTAAGCACCGCTTCAGTGAAGGGCTGCATCGGCACGTTCAAGACTTGAATGATACACGAGTGAGAGGCTGGGTTGTAAGTGTGTGTTGCCTGCCCCGGGGTCTCCAAGACCCTCTCCTTCCTTCCTGGCATCCTTTCCCTGGCAGTCAGGTCAGTTTCAGGGACTGCTGAGACCACCAAGCACGAGCTCAGTCTCCATCCTGTGATACCACGGGATGCGCAAGGGAGGCCTTTCTGCAGATTTCTGGGCTCCCACATCCTTGTGCTGGAGCATGTTGCCTGCTCTCTCTTTTGGCTCCCATGAAGGGTAATGTAGGAAGCTCTGCTGCTGATGCAGCTTTGGAGATAATAAGAAGGCAAAACTGGCCACCAAGGAGAGGGCTAAACTGACACAGGACCAGCCAAGTGAGGGAGAGTGCAGACCACTAAAAAGCACGTGGCAGAAAAATACTGAATGATAGAAAAATATCAACCATATGTAGATGAGAACAAAGGGTAGGTTATTCAAGAGGAAGTTCAGATGATTCTAGTTATAGAAAAATGTGTAAGCACATGTAAGCAGGGAGAAAAAGCAGACAACATCCTTGTAAGTTTTTGGAGAGGAAGGCTGTTTCCCACTACTCCTGCTGGGTGCCTCCTCGGGGGGTCAGATCTGTCGGTGAAACTCTCATCTCTATGTCATTTCAACTCAAGGGAGCAGTGACTTACGCTTAGTAGTGAGTTTGGACGGAGGGACCAGGCATATTTTGCTCCATCCTTTTCTCTGCGTTTTGCTGGGAGCTGGCAGAAACACGCACCCTATGGTGGGCAGGTTCTCCCCCCAGTGATCCTGCCTCTGATACCCACACCCTCAGGGAGTCCCTTCCTCTTGAGTGTGGAGTGTCACTTCCGTGCTCAGGTTATATGAGATTCTAACTCCCGATGTGAGACTCTCTGCTGCCTCCTCAGCTTGCATGTTTGGGGGAAGCAAAGCAGTCGTGGTGGAGACATAATGTGCTCAAGGAATTAAGGGTGGCTTCTGGCCAAGAACCAAGTGGGAACTTGTAACTGCAGGGAACTCAGTTTTGTCATCCACCACATGACCTCAGCATCAGAGCCTTCCCCAGTGGAGCCTTCAGACGAGACCTCAGCCACGGCTGACACCTTGATGTCAGCCTTGAGTGAGACACTGAAGGAGGCTCAGGTTAGCTGTACCTGGACTCCTGACCCAAGGACACTAGGAGATGATAAACGTGTGCTGCTCTAAGCTGCTAAGTCTGCGGTAATTTGTTACAAAGCCATTAGTTACATCTGATTTATATTAGATGACTAATACACCCCTTCATGCTGTAAAGGATGCGTGGCGGGTCTGCGCTTTGGTATGGCACAAGGGCCAACAGGGTTCCAGGGCTGCTCAGGACCGCCTGTGTGCAGTGTATGGCACACGGGCCAACAGGGTTCCAGGGCTGCTCAGGACCGCCTGTGTGCAGTGTATGGCACAAGGGCCAACAGGGTTCCAGGGCTGCTCAGGACCGCCTGTGTGCAGCGTTGGATTCCTGGCACAAGTTAGGAAGCTCCTTTGCCCAGAGATGTCAACAGCACTGTCTCACGACACTTTGGTCAGTGACAAATGAGACATTATTTTTGTTTGTTTTCTTTTGTTTTCTTGTGGTTTTTCAGGTAACGCTGATTTATAACACTATATGAGTTTCATGTGTACAACATTATGTTTCTATTCTGTATAACTTACATGCTCACCACCAAAAATTTATTTTCTATCCATTAGCAGTTGATCCCCTTTACTCATTTTACCTTCCCCCCACCCCTTTCCCTCTGGTAACCACTACTCTGTTCCCTGTTCCTACGTGTTTGTTTTCGTTCCACTTGGTTTGTTCATTTATTTTTCTTTTGTTTGTTTGTTTTTTATATTAAGCGTGAGTGAAATCATATGGTATTTGTCTTTCTCCACCTGATTTATTTCACTTAGCATAACACCCTCAAGGTCCATCCGTGTTGTTGCAAATGGCAAGATTTTATCTTTTTTATGGCTGAGCAGTATTCCATTGTGTATGTATACCACATCTTCTTTATCCATTTATCCACTGATGGGAACTTCAGTTGTTTCCATGTATTGGTCACTGTAAATAATGCTACGATGAACATGGGGGTGGAGATATCTTTTGGGGTTACTGTTTTCACATTCTTTAGATACCCAGAAGTGGGATAGCTGAATTATATGCTAGCTCTGTTCTTCACTTTCGAGGAGAGATGCTATTGTTTGACTCCTTTGTCTCATTCGCATTTTTCAGACCTTGGGCAGGCAAGAGAGAGATACTTCTCTGAGATCTACTTTGAAACACCATCTTTGAAGGTTAGGATCAGGCGAGACTTTTCTACTTTTTCACTTATTCCATTTAAAAAGATCTGGGAACCTGTACAATTATTATAATCAGAAAAAAAGTATTTTACTAAAAAGGGCCAGCTAAGTGGCCAAGACAATACAAGTGGGTGCTAAGAAGGACTTTCATTATTGCCTTTGATTTGGTTTCTATGACACAAGCTGTCCTTAAACCATCTAAAGAATACTGGGACCACGTTCCTCCCCAGGGCTCACTAAGCTCTGCTACTTCCATCCATCACCCCAGTCCCCATTCCTTCCCAGGGCATAAAACAAAATTGGGATAAATAGGGAAGAAAGAGGAAATAGTCTTGAGTTATGAGAGAGTGCTATGATTTGTGTCACCTGTCACCCCCAAACCCAAGTGAGGGGGGCTGCAACAGAATCACTCATAGAGGTCAGAGTGCCAAGAGGGTAGAAGAATGGAATTCATACTCCCCAAGGGCTACTTTCAGTGGGAGGTGACATGTTTATCTATCTTACACCTACCTGAGCAGGGAGAAGTAAATCAGAGGGAGAGAGATGTCAGATGGAGAGAAAGCCAGGACAAGGATGCATGAGGTACCACGGTACTGCAGAAACTGTTTGGGCTTGGTTGATACCTTGTCTAGGATGGCTGGTTACCAGTAAGAGTCCAACAGCAAAAGCTGCTGTATGGGCTTGGAGAACACCAGAGAGGAGGGAGCAGTGATTTATCTCTTTGCCATTCCCCTGAAAATCCCCTGCCAAATAAGTCACACATATGCTCAGAATGGAGCCAGTGTTGTCTGTGTAATATAATAAAGAATATGTCTTGTCTTTGGCCCTGGGTCTTGTCATGGAGCTTCAAAATCCTTGGAAATTTCGGAATGCAGACAATGTCTTTTGTTATTGATAATGAACTCCTTTCTGCCTGACCTGAGTTTATCCTAATGAGGTAACTCTAGGTGGGCCCTCTGACAGTTTCAAGGGAGGGGCTGGTCCTGCCTGAAAGACAAAGCACTTGATTAGTGAGTGATTAGAGGGCTGGAACTTTCAGTCTGGGGAAGGGAGAGGGGCTGGAGATTGAGTTCCACTATGATGTAATCAGTCATGTCTCAGTGATGAAGCGTGAATAAAAACTTTGAACAATGAGCCTTGGAGAACTTCCTGATTTTGAACATATCGCTGTACTTGGAGGGTGACATGCCCGACTCCATGGGGACAGAAACTCCTGTGCTCAGGACCATTCCAGATCTTGTGCAATGCACCTGTTCATCTGCCTGTTCATTCATATCCTTTTTACTAGAACATTGTTAAGCATAGCACTTTCCTGAGTTCTGTGAGTCATTCTATCAAATGATCAAACCTGAGGAGGTTGTGAGAAGCCCCTAATTTGTAGCTGACCATGCAGAAGTATGGGTACCCTAGGGATACCACTTAATGCTGGCATCTGAAAAGAGGACAGTTCTGTGGGACTGAGTCCTTTAACTTCGTGGAATCAGAAACTAGGTGTGGGTAGTTAGTGTCAGAATTGAATTGAATTGAAGGATACCCAAGTGGTGTCAGAGAATGGGGTTGGAGTGTAGGCTATTTGCCACACGGAGAACTTTGATGGGTAAGTATTAGAGAAACACTGCAAGCGTGAAGATAAATAAGGGCTCCTTTGTCCCTCACCAACTCCTCCTATAATCCAACTCAAGACAAGAAAGTGACCCAGAATGAAAGACCAAACCTTTCAGCCATGGGGAGGGTGCAGTGTCACAGTTTATATCAGACTGGCCATTATGATATGAGGAAATAGAAAATTCTGGGACCTGTCTGAGAAGTTGTCACAGTAGATTCAATGGAACCCAGTTGAAGGTAGTCATGGGGGAAAACAAAAATTGATTCATTATGCTTCTCTCCACCCCATCAAGACCAGACCTTCCAGTAATTCTCATCATCTAAAATGTATAGTTGACATTATTCAAGGTATTTGATTATTATAATCACAAGTTTTTCTAATCACTAAAAGCATACATCACACCAACCTCCAAGGGATGTGAGGCCCATTGCAACTTAACACACAGAAAGAAGGTGACTGGGTGGTGCAAAGCCCAGGCTTCCAGCCTCAGCACAAGACAGCTCTGAAGGGCCAGATCAGCTTCAGAGCTCTCCGTAGGATCAGCAGAGGCCCCGCTTGCACCTGCACCCCAACTTCTCCTTCTGTCCTTACCTCCTGCCCTCCCTCAGAGGTGCTGACCCCAAGCGCTCTGCAATCAGCTTCCTGCACACGAAAACAGCAGGTATCCAATGCATTTTCCAACTTTAAAATGGGGTAGTCCCCAATTAAACGGCAGCAGACCCTGAGCATCTGTCGAGAATGTTCTCAGTTCTAACTCTGTAAAAACGATGTGGGACTTCCATGGCATGTTAGAATCTACGACTTCATGGAAGCAGACATTTAGGTTGTGGGCACTACAGGGTGGATGTGAAAACACAGTCCCTCCTGAGCTGCCGACTAGCACCAAAGTCCACATTTGTCAGGGTCCTCCAGGGAAGGAGAACCCACAGGATGGACGTATAGATAGATGTGTGTTAAGGAACAGGCTCATCAGGTTATGAGGGCCGGGGGCAGGTTGGCAGGTGGGTGGGCTGGAGACCCAGGGAAGAGTCGCCTTTGCAGCTCCAGTGAGAAGGCAGCCTGAAGGTTGAATTCCTTCTTCCTCTGGGCAACTCAGTCTACTTTCTCTAAGGACTTTCAACTGATTGGATGAGGCCCACCCACATTATAGAGGGTAATTTGCTTTTCTCAAAGTCTATTGATTTAAATGCTAATCTCATCCAAGAAATACCTTCACAGCACTATCTAGACTGGTGTTTGACCACACAACTGGGCACCATGGCCTAGCTGAGTTTACACATAACGGTGACTGTCACAGGGTCACCCCTTGTCAACCCAGCACCCGCATGCATTTCTTTGCACCACATTTATTCTCTGAATAAAGACAATAGCAAGCTCGTACTTCCACTTGGCCTGACACAACTATCCTGTGTAAGACCACAGACACTCTACTCTGTTCCTTAGAAGAGGATGCAAAGTACCTGGGGGCTGTTCACTCTCCTCTTTGATATCTTGTAACTTAAATACGGTAATTTAAAGTCAATGCATCTTATATTATACGAGAAGGAGATAAGAGAGAGCAGAACACAAAAGTAATCGTTATACACACACACTTACACAAACCCCAAACCCACTGCCTGACACCTGTCCCTCATGAGGGACGGGACTGCATGAGCAGAAGAGATTCACTTAGAATCTGTACAATAACAATAACAACCTGTGAAGAAATTATTACACTCCTACTTTTTACAGCTGCAGGAATCATTTAAAGTGGTGCTTGAGAAGGGGAGGCTTATCGGAGGTCTCAGGAAGTGATCCTGGAGACAATTATTTTATTAGTCATAGGCTTATACTGTCCTTTCTCCTGCCTTCAACACACAGCCAAGGTAACAAGGTGTGATGACAGTGGCAACAATCAGGGGATTCTGCACATGTTAATGCAATTGATGGTCTCCGAATGCCCTTTGCTCCTCATTCTTTTCACAGAGCAATGTGCCTTCCCCTTGTTGCATTATCAGTAGGCTTTAAGCAAAAGTGCTTTTTTCTCTCTTTTTCACATTTAAAACGAATGGCTATAGACTCAGAATTGCAAAGCAAGTCTGACTCTATTCTGTTTCCCTTTTCTAGCAACGGTCTGGTCCATTCTGTGCCAAATCTATAGATGAGCCACAGAAGACTGGGTGTGTGACCTAAGTCTCTGGGGAGAAAATACTATTCTCCAGTAGCCCTCAGCAGTATATGAAAAGTGAAGAAATGATGAAAACCTAAAAATATATGTTCTGAAACTTCTACTCAGGGTCTTCAATGGTCTGGCCTCAGCTTTCTTGCTCATCCCCTCCTGTGTTCCTTCCTGCTGCAGATAATGGGGAGAAACAACTTATGAGGCCCAGAGTAGGTTATTCTCAAAGGACATGAACACATGAAATTGTTTCCTAGCTGAATGTCCAGGAAAAGAATGGGTATAAAAGTGATGCCAAACCACAGAGGGAAATATGATGCACCTGTTAAAAAGAGTGAGATGGAACTATGTATATTTATCTAGAAAGACAACTAGGATTTATTGTCAACCAAAAAAGCAGATGCAAACCGAGAGATCTCGTGTGATTTCATTTTTTTTAAAGAAAAAGCTGACATGTACAAATACACCCATGAGGAGAAAGGACAAAAGAAGGGGCCATGCAGCTCCTCCAGAGTGCAATGCAGAGTCCTTATCAGCTGTAAGGACTTCACCACCTCTTCCTGGAGCTCTGTTCTCTACCCCAACAGGATCTCTGAAGAGACCCACCAAGCTTTCCATACTTCAGGCCTTTGCACTGGCTCCTCTCTCATTGACAGTAAAGAC
Source organism: Pseudorca crassidens (assembly GCF_039906515.1). Taxonomy (NCBI): domain Eukaryota; kingdom Metazoa; phylum Chordata; class Mammalia; order Artiodactyla; family Delphinidae; genus Pseudorca; species Pseudorca crassidens. The sequence continues at coordinate 144,186,172 of NC_090300.1, forward strand.
TCCACTCTAAGCAAGTATAGAGGCTAAAGAATAAGGAACAGGAAGCAAGGCAGGGACTTCTCAGTACAGGCCAGATCCCAAGGCACCACCCAGAGATGAGAATCAGGCCACCCCAGCAGGAAGCGATGCTTCTGGGACCATCAGTGATGGGTGCTCTTCATTTCCTTAGAGAGAAGACTAAAATTAGAATCAGCTAAATACTGTTTATCTCCCAGTTCTTCTTAGAGAAAATAAGAGTATTGAGTCAGCCATTCTCAATGATGTTTCCTCTGCCATGCTTATAAAATCTTGTGTAGTCCTTCAGTGTATAATATAAAACACTGACAATTAAAACCATGGCTCTGGTGCCCAGAATGAGCTAAAATCAGGTATCTGTTCTGCTCACACAGCCTCAGAGGGAAGAGGATCTTACCTGCCTGTGTGTATATGGGCTGTGGTCCTCCATAACGGCTCTTAAAATCAGCAGCTAAACGGATAGATGCACACATGTGAACACCTAACTTGAGGTGCTGGAATCAACTGGCTAAGGGTGTGGGGATTTAAATAGAAAGTGGGAAAATATATATTCAAAGGCTCACTGCCCACCCCCTCTCTTTCCTTCTGACGCAGCCATGTCTGGAACTGCAAAAAGTGGATGGCGGGTCACTGCCCTGGCGGCCACGGGCATCCCTCCATGACTCGCCACTGCATTACAAATGTTCATCAGTGACTCTTCTCTGGGGCTGTTGTCTTTGGATGCATCCTAACATGAGTAGTTCAGGTTGTCCCTGCAGAAGGCCAAACCCGGGAGTCCCCAAGACACAAGTGAGCATCACAGCCCAGATACCCACACTCTACATGGTATAAATCGTCAGAGGGAAATCTCTAAGCCTCACCTTTCTGTAAGCTTATTTCCATGCACCTGTTCACAAGGGCCATGACAGATCAGATGAATCATAAGCTTGTTTCAGCTGAGCTCACAATAGAAGTCCAGTAGCCCTTGAGGACAACATTTATCTGTAGCTGCTTTTCTTAAGTTATTCCTAAACAAAACCATCCATTGTCTTCTGCATCCTTTTCCAAAGGAATTATGTTAAAACCGATGATGTAACAGCAATGATTAAGAGCCATGAGAGAGAGAAAGGCAGCCCCTGATGTCCAGGAGCTGAGCTGGCTGGGGGTTCCCAGCTGGGTCCTTGGTGTTCTCTCGTTGAATATAAACAACTTCACAGAACACCAAAGCAGACGAGGCCACTCTGTGACTGAGATGGATCAAGATGAAGCAAGCCCACCCCTTCATCATGTCTGAATACAGACAATAGCATGAACGTTATCCAAATATACAACAAAATGGCCAAACAGCCCCTCTCCTGGATAATACGAGTGACCACTGCATCTTTACTAACCACAGCTATGGGCTGACTCTATTCCTGCCCACTTATGGATGAGATTCGTTAAGACACCCAATCATAGAATCACCCCCACTGCCAACAGCATCCAATCCAGAGCCAAGTGCTGCTTCCTTGACTCTTCCCCAGATCACCTAACATAGGCCCATGGATATAATATGTCCTTTCTGACACCTGCTTAAGACACCTCACTGGTCCCCATGGTGTGTGTTCTCCCTCAGGACAAGAATAAACCCAACTTGTTCCACTACCTGTGTATAGCTGGTGGGCCATGGCTGGAAGGCATGGACAGAAACGAGGTGGGAGCACAGAGGTCTGAGACCCCAGCCCAGATGCTCGACTGACTGCCTGGTATGTGCAGGAACTCAGAAAATGTTTTTGAACGAATGAAAGAACTAGTCAGCTAGGGTTGAAACTGAAATGCGTGTATCTGTGAGTCTTCCTGTCACAGACCATCTCACCATGAAGCTTCTAATGCTGCAAAAGCATTCAAACATAAACTGGAGTCCAATAATAATATAAAATCATTAAGATCTGGGGACTCAACTATACAAGTAAAAGGGAAAGGCAAAATATCTATTTAAAATAGCATAGGGGTTTCCCTGGTGGCAGAGTGGTTGAGAGTCCGCCTGCCAATGCAGGGGACGCGGGTTCGTGCCTCCGTCTGGGAAGATCCCACATGCCACGGAGCAGCTGGGCCCGTGAGCCATGGCCGCTGAGCCTGCGCGTCCAGAGCCTGTGCTCCACAACAGGAGAGGCCACAACAGTGAGAGGCCCGTGTATTGCAAAAAATAAAAAATAAAATAAAATAGCATATACAAAATTCAAAATTCTGTGGGTAAATAAACAATAAGACATGTATGTGTTCTAAATGGAGAGAATTTTACATCCTCAGTAAAGGACACGCAAGTAGAAGAGGGAAAATGGGGAGAAGTTTCCTGTTTCTGGGTGTGAGGACCCAGTGTTATAAAGATGTATGTCCCCCACTCCAAGCTATTCTATAAATCAAATGAAATTTTAATCAACCCCCATGATCGTTTTTGAAATAGACAAAAGCTTATCTGGAAGAAGAAACACGTGAGCAGAGCAAAGACAATGTCAAGTAACAGAGATGAGGGAGGGTTGGCCTTGGAGCCATCAGAAGAGAGGCAAGTGTTGCCCTATCAAATCTTCACCGTGTTGTACTGATACAGTTATTTAACCACAAGACAAGGGTGTAGAAATTAAAAAGAAAAGGAAACAAAACAAAACAAAAAGACAGCTCAATGCAAAAGTATCCATGAGCATTTAGGACCTGAGTGCAGCAGCTTCCACTAATGAAGAGCTTATCTTTCCTCTTTTTCAGACACTCTGCTGTCAGAATATTCTAACACTTAATCCTCCTAGATTTAGCCCAGGGGTCCCCACTCCTGGGCCATGGACCAGTAGTGGTACAGGCTGCACAGCAGGAGGTGAGCAGCGAGCGAGCAAAGCTTCATCTGCCGCTCCCCATCGCTCCCCATCGCTTGCATTACTGCCTGAACCATCCCCTACCCCTCCCCGGTCCATGGAAAAATTGTCCTCCATGAAACAGTCCCTGGTGCCAAAAAGGTTGGGGACCGCTGCTTTAGACAGTAGGCACAATTATCTCCATTTTACAGAAGAGGAACACAGGGCTTGGAAAGGTTAGAGAACTTGCCCAAGTTTACATAACTAAGAAGCCATGAACCTGGGGTTTGAAACCAGATTATCTAACTTCAAAACCTAAACTCTTAACAACCATTGCACAGGTTCACCTGAAGTTGCTAGATAGTCTGGAATTTTAAAAAATAGTAGCTTTATTGAGTATAATTCACATACCATAAAACTCGAGTTTCAAGTGTACCGTTGAGTGTTCTGCAACCTTCACCACTCTCTAATTCCAGAACATTTTTATCCCCCCAAACAACACCTTGTTCTCATTTGCAGTCACTCTCCACTGGCCTATCCTCCCAGCCCTCAGCAGCCACGAATCTTTTTTCTGCTTCTATGGATTTGCCTATTTTGGACACTTCCCATAAATGGCATCCTATGATATATGGTCATTTGTGCCAGGTTTCTTTCACTTAGAATGCTTTCAAGGTTTATCCATGTTGTAGAATATATTGCTACTTCATGTGTCCGTAGGACTGAATCATATTCTATTATATGATATACTACATTTTGTTTATCCATATACCAGTTGATGGACGTTTGAGTTGTTTTCACTTTTTGGCTGTTGTGGATAGTGCTGCTTTAAACATTCATGTACGAGTTTCTGTGTTGACATATGTTTTTATTTATCTTAGGTATATACATAGGAGTGGAATTGTTGGGTCATACAGTGACTGTATGTTTAACTTTTTGAGGAACTGCTAAACTGCTATCTAAAGCACCTGACCATTTTACATTCCCACCAGTAACGTACAGTGTTCCAATTTCTCCACATCCTTGCTAACATGTCTGTTTTTTGTTTTGTTTTTTGCCATCCTTGTGGCTATGAAGTGGTATCTTATTGTGGTTTTGATTTGCATTTCTCTATGACTAATGATGTTGAGCATCTTTTCATGTGCTTAGTGGTCATCTGTGTCTTCTTTAGATAAAAGTCTTATCGAATCCTTTGTCCATTTTTTAAATTGGGTTATTTGTGTTTTTATTGTTGTGTTGTAAGAGTTCTAGATGCAAGTATCCTATTAGATATACGATTCACAAATATTTTTACACATTCTCCAAGCTGTCTTTTCATTTTCTTGATGCACGAGTGTTTTTATTTTTATAAAGTCCAAATTATGTAATTTTTCTCATGTCACTGACATAAAAATTTACTCCAATATTTTACTCTAAAAGTTTTATAGTTTTAGCTATTGCATTAAGTCTATTATCTGTTTTGAGTTAGTTTTTGTATATGGTGTGAGGTGGGGATCCAACTTTATTCCTATGTTTTGGGTGATTTATATGTTTATACTAATTCATTTCATGCCCATAACAACAGTCTGAGATGACTGGAGAAATAAATAACTAAAACACATAAAGCTTATGTAACTTGTCCAAGGTACACAGCTAGCAATTAGCAGAGCTAACCAGGAAGTTTGACTTGAGATCTCATTTTCTTAAATATCTTTCCCTCAAATGAAATTGTTATTTCAGAAAGTAAGGACAGGATGACATGCTCAATGAATGATGTTAGGACAACTGACTAACCATGTGTGGAAAACATATAAGCTCTGGCTTATAATTTACATCACAATAAATTCTCCCTGAAGGGAGAGCCAGTAATGACTAAAGTAGATTAAACAATATGCAATCTGCTGAGAGAGAAAAATGATGGAAGAAAAATGATCCAAGTACCAGAAATCTTGATATTGGGACAGTATCAAGTGGGTTAACATATGTGTCCTAGAATAAGAGGTAAGAAAGAATAGGACAAAAAAAAAAAAAAGAGAATTACTGGAAAAAACGATGGTTGTAAACACCTCAGGTTTGAAGAAAGATATCAGCTTAAAGGTCCAAGGAACTCCTCAATCCAAATCTACACAAATACAAAGGAAACAACGCTCAGGTACATCATAGTCACACTCTGAAATCCCAAGAGAAAGAAAATCTTAAAAGCGGCCAAACAAAAATGACTCATTAAGTATAGGGGTGGTGACCCTGAACTGACACTAATTTTTAAAGAACCAAAAGACTACCCTGGCCCAACGATCAGGGTAGGGGCTTTTTTTAGGTCAGGGAATCAGTGTGTTTTGGTTTAGGGCCAGCTTGCAGTGGACATAACAAATCTTCAAATTCATCTTGTGGTTATTTCCTCAGTTCCAGGATGTTTACTTGGAATAGATAAACCCAGTAACCAGCAAAATAAATACCCACATGGTTCTCAAACTGTTGAGTGAGGTCTATCATGATAGGAAAGGGTGGTGGAAACCACTAGCACTGCTTCTTGCTATCAGCTTAGTAAACTAGAAGCAAGAGTGCAAATCTGGACAGACTGCAGAAATGTGTACCAGGTGAACTGGGGAAGTAGGTGGGGTTAGGGGTGGGGACGGAGACTCAGGAGAGAAGGAGCGCTGGTCATGGGTGGGGGTCTCCTAAAGGAACGCTGAGCCCTAACAGCTCAGAATGGGGCCTGGAGGGACCTGTATGGGTTTCTGAGCAGCACCCCTCTAACCACAGGGTATGAGAAGTAGAGTCGGAGTGAACACCTGGGACACTGTGGGAGATGCAACCTTCCCAGTCTCCCCCTGGGACAGCGGCAACTGTTCCCGCCTGCTCTGCCGGAGGCTCCCCGGCCTCTCTCTGTGCCTCCTGTAAGTCAGACATAACCTACAATTCTGAGTGTTATTGTCCGAATTAGATAAGGGTTTAGAATAAGTTGTAGCTATAGTTGTTATAATGCTTTCCCTCTGCTCAAAATCCTCCAGTGGCCTTTTATCATATTTAAAATCAAGTCCAAAGTTTGACCATGGATCTAGCCCCTGCCTAGCTCTATGGCCTCATTTTGTTCATTGCACTCCGAGCGCAATGGTTTCCCCACTAGTTCTCAGATGTAACCCACTTCTACCTCGAAACTTTGCACTTGCCATTCCATCTGCCTGGGCTGCTCTCTCTGAGCATGTGCACACCTCACTTCCTTACTTCATTCTGTTCTCTGCAGGGCATTATGTTACATCCCCATCTGCATGTCCTTCTCCCCATGGGGATGTATGCTTCATGCCGGTAAACTTGTTCAAGGAATAAGCAGTGTCTAGTACAGTCCCTGACCTCAGGTGATACTCAGTGAATACTGCTGATTGGATAAGCGAACAGATCTGACAAGGGGCCGCTGGCGGACCAAGAAGGGCTCCTGTGGGTCAGCAGTGATCCCATGGCCAGAGACCAGATGGGACTGTAGGCATCTCAGCGGATGCCAGCACGGAGGGTGACAGATAACTGAGGACCCACAGCACTGATGCCACCGCCCCCAGGAGGCCACGGGAGAGGAAAGATCTTAAATCAACTGAGAGACCTTGAAATAGCAGAGATTACCTCAAACTGGCAGAAATAACTTTTCAGTTGCTGGGTAGAAGGGGGCCTCCAAACAGAAGAAGGAAAAAGACGTAAGTAAGTAAGGGGAGAAAATACATGTTCTTTCCCTCGGAGGGATACTGGCCCCAGTAACATTGAAGAAATGCTGCTGGTATTCACCACTCTCCCTCCACCAGGTACCGACCTCCCTGCTCTGGGATGTGCCCGAGGCCTTTGGGTTGCCACTGACCCTCAGCTGTCATTCCTCCACAGACCTCTCTTACCCCAACCCAGAGAATCATGCTATGAATGCCAATTTGGATGGGGTTCCTCAACCCAAATAAGACTCCTCAACCTCTCAGGGGCATTGAGCTCAGCCTGACTTGCTGGGGGGAGCAGTATGATTGAGCTGAGCCCCATTACCTGCTGATGATCTGTCCACTTCCTATTTAGTTTGGATGCCTCCAGCCGCAAATAAGAAAACCCTGACCCACACCGGCTTAGACAGAAAAGCAATCAAGTAATTGGTCCTCTCACAGTGATGAATTCAGAGGCGGGGGGACTGCAAATGCAGTAGCTTAGGGATAAATCTCAACTTTCCTGGTTTTCTTGACTCTACCTTCCTTTATGTTTTGGTTTATCCTCAAGATGGTGTTAAAATGTTTGCCATGATAGAGTATCTGGAGGTATCACCTCCAGATAGGGCCAAGAATTAAGAGATGAACATCTCCTGCTGAGTCTACAATTAAGAATAAGGAAATCTTTTCAAAAATATCACAGAAGATTTCTTACATTTCATTGACCAAAACTGGTCACACGCCCATCCTTAAACCAATTATGCTCAAAGGGAGAAGGCTGCCCTTGGTTGGTTCAGACTAGAGTTCACATCCACTAGTGTAGACAGATTAGGATTTACCTGCTGGAGCAGGTGACCTAGCTGTGGTGTGCTTCCCTCAAACACAAGAGTCTGCAAAAGATCTCTGTTATCACTGAGTGCATTTGTGTAACAAAGTACCACAGACCGGTGATTTAAAGAACAGAAATTTATTCTACCACAGTTTTGGAGGCCAGAAACCTGAAATCAAGGTTTTGGTAGGGTCATGGTCCCTCTGAAGACTCTAGGGGAGAATCTTTCCTAGCCTCTTCCAGCTTCCCTTGACTGTGGAAGCATAACTCCAATCTCTGTCTTCACAAGACTGATTCACTCCATGTCTGTGTCCAAATTTCTCCTTTTTGTATGACATCACTACTATTGGATTGAGGGCTGCACGACTCCAGTAATACCTCCTTCTAACTCATTCCCTCTGCAAAAACCCTGTTTCCAAATGAGATCATATTTGGAGATACTAGGGGTTAGGACTTCAATATATGAATTTTAAGGGGACACGAGTAAACACTTAACACAGAGAGGAGGGAAACTGAAATGGGACTGGCAACAAATAGTAGCTGCTCTAGTAGCCTTCCCATCTTACAGATTCCTTCTTAACCCCAAAGACTCTTTAGCTGGGAGACTCTCAGGCTCACCGAAGAAGAGAAATGCAAACATTTAGCTGCCCTACCTGGAAGGAGCCACCACCCAGCATCGGCATTACAGCCACTTGGGGTCTCCCACCAGCTCACAGGTCCCCCTATGTTTTTCCATACTTCCTTTCCCATGGGTGTCCCCATCCTCTACTTCTGAACACGGACAATGCTATGAAAGCTGCAGATACTTTTGACAATTGGACTTCAGACTATGAGTGCGTGCATACATGTAAGATATGGTCAGGGGGTTGCTGGTGGGCTCCACAGTTATGAAAGTGTGTAAACTGGGTGATTTGGACTCAGGGACACCTCGTAGTCTCTGACCGGCATGGATGTGTCTCGGGCGGGGGTGTAATTCGGGAATGATGATGATGATAATAACACCAGCATTCACAGCCTCCACCTAAAGAATACCTGCTACTCGCCTGCACCCGCCTAATACCTAAGCTCTCCTGTGTGATGGCTCACGTCAGGCTCACAGCAACCCTGAGAGGAGAGAGAGGTCTGTGGTTGTCTCTGTTTCAGTAGGCTTGCACAGAGGGTGAGTCACCTGCCCCAGGGCACAGGGTTGGAAGGGGTGGAACCTCGGCAGTGTGAGTCTGGAGCCAGAATGCTGACCACAGGGGTACATGCCTTTGATTCATTTATGTTTCTTCTGCTCCAAGGCTGCAATAAGAGTGTGGACATGAAACAAAGGTGATGAAGTATTAAAACCCAGTTTTCAGTAAAACCTAGTTTTCCACTGATTCATGCTCGTTTATTCCTCCTCAGCCCTCGTGACCCTATTGTCGTATGCTGGTCACTTCCATCCGGATGCTCTGAGATACCCTGCATGAAAAGCACGACACACAGTCTTCATTTCAGGCCATCGCGGCTGTGATTTTCTAGAACAGTCGTGCTGACCTTGTTTTGCATCAGGAATTCCTTTTTTCTTGTTTTTTTTCGGTACACGGGCCTCTCACTGTTGTGGCCTCTCCCGTTGCGGAGCACAGACTCTGGACGCGCAGGCTCAGCAGCCATAGCTCACGGGCCCAGCCGCTCCGCAGCATGTGGGATCCTCCCGGACCGGGGCACGAACCCACGTCCCCTGCATCGGCAGGTGGACTCCCAACCACTGAGCCACCAGGGAAGCCCAGGAATCCCTTTAAAGATATAAAGGCTACAGTGTTTCTTCCCAGAAAACACACACATTTTTGCATATGATTTCAAGGGATCGCACAATCCCACAGGATCAGCTACAACCTTCCGGGACCCAGGAGCCAAGGTTCTGAAGGCTTCATTTAGAAGCTCTCAAATTAAGATAATAGAGGGAAAGCAGCATTAGACTGAGATACACACAAGCAATCTTGACAGTTTAAGGAACAAAAAAACTGTAATTTAGTGTTTTTATGTAGGCAAACTTTACTCCCGCTACTTCTGTGAGCACAAAACAGGAAAAAAACAAGCATGTATCTCTTGTTCTTAAAGAGTGGCCTTTACAGAGTGACCAGGAGCAACCTGGGAGCACCCTGTGGAAGGGACTGAGGCCACCGCAGCCTCACTGCGGGGCAGCCCAGGCTGGCACCCCTTCCTTCCCTTCAGAGACCACAGAGCAGCACTTCAGGTGTTCCCGCAGACACCTGTACATCCTAGAGGCAGCACATGAGGGCGGGAAGTAACAGAGGGTGGATGGACTATGGAAGGCTGTTTATGGATTCTTTTACTTTAGCGGGGGGGGGATGGGTTATTGTATTCCAAGCCCAACACCCACTCCGGCAATAGCAGGACATGAGGTGGCCTGAGGTCAAAGCACATTACTGAGGTCTGTCCAGAATTGGCCAAGGCCTGGGGACTGTTTGACCAAAGATGACTCGAGCTGGCGCGTGCACATGCAGTGCACACGCATGTGTCCCCACACGGGACCCAAGGACCTGCCCAGAGGGAGGCCTGAGGACCAAGGCTGGACTGGGGCCCTTGTGGGTTGGCTCCGGAAGCCAGAGATGGGGAGATGGGTTCCACAAATAACCGACTCTCCAGGGAGGTGCCTGCTCCTGGTTGATAAGGGATGCTCTCCTACACGGCACGCGGGGATCAGAAGGGACCTGTGCGGAGCAGCAGACAAAAGAAGAGCTGCCTGGGCGTCGTGGGCCAAAGATCCAAACAGAAAGATAGCAGGATTCCTGTAGACACACAGGCTCAGACCAGCCAGGGGCAGAAAGCTGGGACGGTGAGGATGTGATCTGGGCACCTGGGAGAAGACGGCTCAACTGCCTGAAAGATTCTGTAGTTTGGGGAACTATTTTCTTAGCACAAAAGACCACGTTCCCCAAGTGGGGAGGCTTCTTTTATTTTCCCCAAGTGGTGAGGCTTCTGCAGTCCCTGTGGGCCTGGGGTGAGGGGCGCAGTGCTGTCACCAAAGGCCACATTTGATTGAAAGTAGAGCTCAGTTCCCCTGTCTTTCCTGCCAAAGGTCCTTAACATTTTCTGATGTTTTGGGTCCCTATTCCTGGGATGATTTTTCGTAAAGGATAAATTAGAATTGAGATAATGTAGAACCAGAAGCAAGAATACCAACAAAACCGGGAGGATTTGCACTGATTATTTTTCTGTCTCATTGATGGCTTTCCATGACCACTCCTTCCAAACTTGGTTGCCTTCTGTCTTCCCTGCCCACAGTCTCATCATACCTGATTCCAAAAAAGGGTCGGGGGGAGGCATTCATTGTTAAGTTGCTTTATCATTAGATTAGCGAGTTTTGAAAGCATTGGAGTCGTGGTAAGAAAACTTCCCAGAGAGGAGACCCAGCCAGTGCTGAGGGGGCTATGTTCTACTTTGGTGGGAATAGGACTGAGTTGACGCCCTGCATTCAATTTGTGCCTTTCCTAGAGTTTCTTTTCTGTTCCTCCCGGAGGAGAAGGGCCGAAAAAGGGCCATTCCAGGGCGCGGCGCTGGGCTTGCCACATTTGGGAGCGCCGCCTGAAGTTGGGTGCACAGCCTCCCGCCGCCCTGCCGTTGGGCTGGTGGAGGCCGCAGCACTCCTAGGGTTGCATCAGTCTTCCTGTTTGCACTATTTCTTTTTGTGAACATGGCCCCGTCTTAAGTATTTCCAATTGAGAAACGAAACCTCAGGAAACGGAAACTTAACTAGCCGCTCTCGCTTCTGTAATTACGCTTGCTGACCACCACCCCCCCCCCACGCAACCGTCCAACCAATCAGACGGCGACTAGTGTCTTTGTTCAAAAATCAACCAATCAGTACTCTACACCCCTGGAAAGCCCCGCAGAACGTCCCGAACTTGTTTGTACTTGTCTATAAAAGAGCTGAACTAAACTCCATTGGGACCTCTTAGCGTCACCGGCAACGAGTGCGCGGAGGTCCAGGTTCGAACCTGCAATAAATGACCCTTGCCGTTTGGCTTTGACTCTCGACTCTGGTGGTCTTGTGGAGGGGCCTCGCGACCTTGGGCATTTCAGTGCCAGTGCATTGTACCCAGTGTCCCCAGTGAGAACCCAACACCAGGCTCTATCAGTAGAGTTCGGATCTTTAAAATACGTGTAAAACCCAGCACCAGCCATCCTGGGCGTCTGGAGTTCTCATCTGAGAAGCTGTCTTAATTTCCTGACATGCCTTATCAGGTAGAAAGTTCTCTCCTACTGCATTTAAAAATATTTGCAGACCAGTTTTTTTTTTTTTATTTTTTAATGACTTATAGAAAAGGGAGAGTCCTTACTATTCTTATGGAAAGCAGTGCAATTTCTTTTGAAACATTAAAGAAATTGTGCCTGATGTAAGCCTGGGTAGCGTCAGATGAGAAGAGCCTTGCTGCAGTGCCGGGTATAATCCCGTTACCAGTGCAGCGACATACAATCTGCTTGCAGCCAGGCACCTGCTCTGTCCCCAGCAGGTCAGAGCCAATGCTCTCCACTCCCACTTCCTCCCATTTTCTCAGTAAAAGAGCTGTACGCCAAGTGGCAGGTCTCCCATTGCCATGTGCAGAGCCTAAACGTGTCAGTTTTCGTACCCTTAACAGTCTTGCCAAGCAAATATACAAAGAATAAGCGAAAGCCATCCCTCTGTTAGCTATTGTTTTTGTTTAAATGGTATCATTTAAGCAACAGTTAGAGATACTGTATATCTTTTGTCTTCTGTTTCTATATCTCCTTATTAAATTATGTTTTTACTTTTCAGAATTTAAATATTATGATTTTTTAACATCTTTATTGGAGTATAATTGCTTTATAATGTTGTTTTAGTTCCTGCTGAAATTATGTATAAAGCCACCGGAAGGTTATCAAGAACTGGTAAAAATAACTGTTCCATAAATGTGCCTCTCTGCTAGCAGTTTGTATAGTTTGAGAGAGAGAAACTAAGACTGACAAACCCTAAGAACAGTTTTCTTTGACGAATACTCGCTTTAAATGTTTCTTTCCCTAATCCCCTCCACATAGCGGGTAGAGCATCCAAACACAGTTACCTCTTGCCTTGAGTCTTTTGATTTCTTGTATCTGCTCTCTCTGTTCTCTCTCCCTTGAGCGCCTCTGTTTACCCCCAACAATTCTATCTTTCGAAATCCACTGCACCCTTTAGGACTGAAGTCAGAGGCCATGGGTACCATTCTGTAGGCACTAATTCTCCAGGGGGTGTAAACCACGCCTTCATCTGTGCATTCCCAGTGTCCCATGCTCCATCCTGACACCAATGCGTTCTGCTGGATGGAGCTGTCCACAGCCAGGCCTGATGGACCCACAGGAGAATAAGCTCACTAAGGGCAGGGGGACATCTTTGTGGTCCCACATCCACTACCAGCATCAAAGGTATGGAAAGAGGAGATGTGGGGAAATCAAGTTCTACATTTTCAAATTCTACCCATTTTTAAAGATTTTTTCTCCTGACGCTTTCCTTAATCCGCTCAAAATGATGGTTCTGTCCTCCTTTGAAAGGCACATCTCTGCACCTTACTCCTTCCCTTGCACTATGATTAGCAGGCTGTCTCCTTTCTCAAGACATAAGCTTTCTCATTCATGAAGGTAAGGTCTATGGTTGATTGTATTTACATCCTTCATGGGGCACTGTGTCTATTAGAGCTCAGATACATATACGAGTGCGACAGAAAAAAATGCTTTATAAATTTTAAATATGTCAAAGCAATTGCAAAATACATTTCTTTTGTTGGGGAAAAATGGATCAACATGGTCAGTATTGGTCTTCAGATCTTGGGTTTCCTTAATATTTCATCAACTTAGTTTTAAAAATTACGATTTCAACTTTGTATTTAAGTGATATGACAATTTGTCTTCAGATTCTTGAAAATCAGTTCCTCTGGAGTATAATATTTAGAAGTCAAATGTATGTATTGGATATGTCCACAATATATTTCAAAGCAACCTTATTTCAGAACTTTAATTTGTCTATGATATAAAAGTATACCGAATAGACAGCTTGATATTTTCACTGTCCTATTAGAAAAAATGGGTTAACTAGAATAAATTCTTAGTAAAATAGGATGGATACTAGTTTGTGTGTAGCTAGCCTTTAAATCTCTCTCTCTCTCTCACGCACACACACACCACTGGAATTCACTTTTAAATCCAATCTCTCTAATAAACGATATGATAGAGATCCTTGACAACCTACAGAGAGCATAATTAAAATAAAAAAGAGGAAGTCTGATCAAAACCTTGTAGTCAGGAAGAAATCACAATCTATCCAGTAGCAGAGAATATAAACGGAGAAAGACATAAGTCATTCACTTAAACTAGATGTACAACCATTTGCTAATGAGCAGTACTCAGTAGAAGTTGGTCTACTTTGGTTCTTTCTTTGGTGGTTTAGTTACCAAAGTATAAAAATAATTTCACTATAAAGTGCCCTTTCCTAAAAAATGGGTCAGCAACACGGACCCTAAGCATAGTGCTACGTGTTCTTTGTTCTTGTAGATGTGTGTGTTGATAATGAGGTTTCTGCTTTCTGGATTTCAGAAGGATCTTAAAAAGGAAATCTATGGACAAGCCAGCTTGCAGATAATAAAAAGCATGAATAGACCTCTGAAAGGAACACATCTGAGAGCGTGCACTGGGCTTTTCTACAATGAAATCAACAGGAGAGAAATGTGGGTGCCAAAGGCAGGGACCCACTCATCTGCTAGTTTACCCAGAGCCTGTAGCCATGGCCAAGGGACCCATAGGCTCTGACAATCGCTGAACTTCTACCGTCCTCTTTAACTATATTTTTAGGACAGGAAACCCCCAGCTGCAGCAAATCACATTTTGTTTTTGTTGTGTTTTGTTTTTAAACAGTATGCATGGAGACCACTGAAAATGGAAGCCCCCGAAGCCCTATTTAGGTAAAACGAAGTGCTCTTCTTCCTTACTTTTCACCGTGAGGTACATGGACTTGCTGACGTCCGCGCCCACATCGTTGCTGACCTTGCACAGGTAGTAGCCGCTGTCTTCTTCTACCACGTGCTTGATCAACAGAGACCCGTTGCTGAGGACCTGAATTCGGCCATTCAGGGCAATCGGTTGGAACTGGGGAACCCCAGCACCTGCAACAGAATAAAAAAGAGGAACAGTTATGCTAACATGAATAAATACAGAGAGACAATGAGCTCCAGACCAGACCAATGAAGGGAAGTGATGGACGCCGAACACACAACCTAGAGGACAAGCATCAGATACACCAAGAATTTTTTCTTTCCTCCGACGATGAAATTCTTGTTTATGGAGAAACATGTTTATTTAAAATGACAGTATTTCAAACTCTGAAATAAAGAGTAAGAGAACTTACAGATAGTTTCTACAATTCATCAAATTTGATGAGCGTTAAGCAGTTGATAAATTATTCACAGAAATCACAGTAGAATGACTACAGAAGTAGACATCTCTTGTGTAACTAAATACATTTTTTTGTGTCCCTAGGGACTTAATCTGCATGTAAACAAGGAGTGCTTCAGGGACAAGGCATTTGAAGACCTCACAGGATGAGCACCTCTGAGACTACAAGGAGAAAACTAATACTGCAGACTTCCCTTCTAAGTGTGGTTTATTCCAGTCTAGAAACACCATGTACAATCAGCATCATTGAATATTATTAAACAAGTCAGATCACTGCACTAAGACAGCACGAATTAAAACACTGCTCTCCTCTGAGTGCTTGCATTCAAGGAAATAGTGGCCCAGATGTGGTATGCTATGGTCATAGATGTGATGTGATCCACATAAAGGATCCATACAAAACTAATTTAGAAAATAAATTTAGAAATAATAAAACAGAGGATTAAGGCCTCGGGAGATTTCTGGGAAGATGGTAGTTGGATGAATTGGATGAATCTGCTATGTTGTTTGCCCCTCTTCTGGGACTAGGAGTGTGTGGTCCAAGCCTTGAAAGGCTGACAGAACTTCTCCATCTTCCTGGACCATTCCATCTTCCTGGAGAAAGCTCAAAGCATGGGCCAAGTGTGTGTTCTAGAGAAGAGCTGCTGGTCTTTGTGTCCCCAGAACCTACATGGGACCTGAACAGGTGGGTGGTCATCCGTTCATGCAGGAAACTTCAGACTTTGCATCTGGGGAAGTGAAATGAGAGGGGGATACACTTCCTCCTGTTGTCTCCTCCCAAACTGACCATTTACCTATTGGTATCCCTCAGGTCACAGTGGCAGAGACTGTGGCTATGCCTTCCTTTACCTATTTCAGCTCCACCAAAGAGACAAAGGAAATTAATCATGTATCTGAGGGGACCTTTCATAATGAATTACAAGGACAAGCAGAATCCCTACAACAGATGGTTTCTATCAAAACACAACTGTTAGAGAGTATATATGGAAACTTGAATTTAAAAAACAGAGTTCTATTTCTGCTCAGGATGGAGAAAGACACAAAAGAATATCACTTCCACACTAACAACAAAAAAGAGACTGTTAATCTACAAAATCATGCTTTTCTTTGAATGAATCAGAAAGTGGAAGTCACAGGCAACTGGGTAAACTTAGTTGCAAAGAATTAAAAGCCCTACAAGGAGATAAGGTACAAGTAAACAATTTCATCTTTGGGACAGGGTGAGAGGACAAGGTCCTGGGCATACAAGCAGGTAGGAAGTAAAGAACTAGAAATAAGTATAACCTACTTCAATTGCTACTCTTTCATGCATCATGACCAAAATTCAATAAAATATTATGAGATGCACAAACACGAAAGCAAGAAAAAAGAGCCAGAGAAGAAATGATCAATAGTTTTGAAATCTTGGTATGGAACTATCAGACAGGGACTTTACAACAACTATGGTTAATGCCCATAAACAGGTGGGGATTCAGAAAGAATATTAAAACTACACAAAAGAGACAGATAAATAAAATGTCAGAAACAACAAACACAATATTAGATCGAAAGAATTCCTTAAGCTAATCAGCAGATTGAACACAGCAGAGAAAATAGTGAACTTGAAGCTAGGTCAACAGAAATTATCCAAATCAAAACAAAAAGTGCAAAAGAGTGAAAAATACAGAATAGATTGTCCTAGAGCTCTAGAACAATATCAAATATTCTAACATTGAGTAATTATAGTTTCAAAAGGAGAAGAAAGACAGGGGCAGAAGAAATAATATTTGAAATATAGAAGACTTTAATACCACTATCACTCAGTTTGACTTAACTGACATTTATAGAATTCTACACCCTGCAGTAGCAGAATACATACTGGTTTCAAGTGCACATGGAACAGATATCCAGAAAGACAATATTTTGGGCCATAATACAAATTTCAATAGATGTTCAAAAATAAAATAATACAAATCACTTTCTAGCACCACAGAAAAACTAAAATCGAAATCAATAACAGAGATATATCTGGGAAAACCTCAAATATTTGAAACTTAAACAATACGCTTCTAAAAAAACTCATGAGTCAAAGAAGAAATCACCAGAGTAATTAGAAAAAATATATTCTGAGTTGAATAAGAATGTAAAAACAACATATCAAAATATCTGAGATGCAGCTAAAAGCAACACTTAGATGGAAGTTTGTAGCTTTAAGTGTTTGTATTGGAAAAGGAAAAAGATCACAAATCAATGATCTAAGCATCCCTCTTAAGAAGCTATTACAGGAAGAACAAATGAAACTCAAAGTAAGGAGAAGTAAGGAAACAATAAACAGGAAAACTGAAATCAGTGAAATAAAAAACAGAAAATTGTAGAGAAAATCAATAAAACCAAAAGCCAGTTCTTTGAAAAAAAAAATACAAAAACCTCTAGCTGGACTGATCAAGAAAAGAGAAGAGACATTAGTTACAAGTAACTATAATGAAAAAGGCCATCACTGCAGTCCCTACTTGAATTAAAAGGATAATAGGAAAATATTAGGAATAACTTTGTGTCAATAAGTTTAAAAAGTTATATTAAATAGATAAATTTCTGGAAAGACACAAACTCTTAAATATCACTCAAGAAAAATTAGATAAACTTAATAGTCCTGTATCTATAAAGTTAATTTGTAGTTAACAGCTTTCCACAAAGAACAATCAAAGCCCAGACAGCTTCATTAGTGAATACTACCTAACACCTAAAGAAAAAAAAATTTTTTACACAAAGTCTTTCAGAAAATACAGGAGAATAAAACACTTTACCACTGATTTTATGAGGCCAGCAACATCTTGATACCAAAATCAAAGACCTTAGAACTAGAAACCAATATCCCAACATAGACATAAAAATCCTTAACCAGCCAAGCCAGGACTGGGAGCCGGGGGCAGGGAGCCAGCCGGGCTCTTGGACAGGCCTGGCAAGCGTAGTGGCGCAGGATCTTTGTGCTCGGCCAGGTGTCAGGCCTGAGCCTCTGAGGTGGGAGAGCAGAGTTCAGGACATTGGCCCACCAGAGACCTCCCAGACCCTCATAATATCCATCGGCCAGAGCTCTCATGGAGATCTCTGTCTCAACACTAAGACCCAGCTCCACTCAACAACCAGCAAGTTACAGTGCTGGACACCCTATGCCAAACAACTACCAAGACAAGAACACAACCCCACCCATTAGCAGAGAGGATGTCTAAAATCATAAAGAGGTCAAAGACACCCCAAAACGCACCACTGGATGCAGCCCTGCCCACCAGAAAGACAAGATCCAGCCCCACCCATGAGAACACAGGCACCAGTCCCCTCCCCCTGGAAGCCTACACAGGCCACTGAACCAACCTTACCCACTGGGGGCAGACACCAAAAAACAATGGGAACTACGAACCTGCAGTCTGTGAAAAGGAGACCCCAAACACAGTAAGTTTACCAAAATACACAGCAGATGAAGGAGCAAGGAAAAAAGCAACCAGACCAAAGAAATGAAGAGGGAATAGGCAGTCTACCTGAAAAAGAATTCAGAGTGATGAGAGTAAAGATGATCCAAAATCTTGGAAATAGAATGGAGAAAATACAAGAAACGTTTAACAAGTATGTAGAAGAACTAAAGAGCAAACAAACAATGATGGACAACACATTAAATGCAATTAAAAATTCGCTAGAAGGAATCAATAGCAGAATAACTGAGGCAAAAGAACGGATAAGTGACCTGGAAGATAAGATAGTGGCAATAACTACTGTAGAGCAGACTAAAGAAAAAAGAATGAAAAGAATTGAGAACAGTCTCAGAGACCTCTGAGACATTAAACTCACCAACATTTGAATTACAGGGGTCCCAGAAGAAGAAGAGAAAAAGAAAGGGACTGAGAAAATGTTTGAAGAGATTATAGTTGAAAACTTCCCTAATTTGGGAAAGGAAATAGTCACTAAAGTCCAGGAAGCCCAGAGAGTCCCATACAGGATAAATCCAAGGAGAAGCATGCCAAGACACATATTAATCAAACTATCAAAAATTAAATACAAAGAAAAAATATTAAAAGCAGCAAGGGAAAAGCAACAAATAACATACAAGGGAATCCCCATAAGGTAAACAGCTGACCTTTCAGCAGAAACTCTGCAAGCCAGAAGGGAGTGAGAGGACATATTTAAAGTGATGAAAGGAAAAAACCTACAACCAAGATTACTCTACACAGCAAGGATCTCATTGAGATTTGATGGAGAAATTAAAACCTTAAAAGACAAGCAAAAGCTAAGAGAATTCAGCACCACCAACCAGCTTTACAACAAATGCTAAAGGAACTTCCCTAAGCAGGAAACACGAGAGAATGAAAAGATCTACAATGACAAACCCAGAACAATTAAGAAAATGGTAATAGGAACATACATACCAATAATTATCTTAAACATAAATGGATTAAATGCTCCAACCAAATACACAGACTGGCTGAATGGATACAAAAACAAGACCCATATATATGCTGTCTACAAGAGACCCACTTCAGACCTAGGGACACATACAGACTGAAAGTGATGGGATGGAAAAAGATATTCCATGCAAACGGAAACCAAAAGAAAGCTGAAGTAGCAATTCTCAAATCAGACAAAATAGACTTTAAAATAAACTCTTACAAGAGACAAAGAGGGACACTACATAATGATCAAGAGATCAATCCAAAAAGAAGATATAACAATTATAAATATCTATGCACCCAACACAGGAGCACCTCAATACATAAGGCAAATGATAACGGCCATAAAAGAGGAAATCGACAGTAACACAATCATCGTAGGGGACTTTAACAACCCACTTTCACCAATGGACAGATCATCCAAAATGAAAATAAATAAGGAAACACTAGCTTTAAATGACACATTAGACAAGATGGACTTAATTGATATTTATAGGACATTCCATCCAAAAACAACAGAATACACTTTCTTCTCAAGTGCTCATGGAATATTCTACAGGATAGATCATATCTTGGGTCACATATCAAGCCTCGGTAAATTTAAGAAAATTGAAATTGTATCAAGTATCTTTTCTGACCACAATCCTATGAGACTAGGTATCAATTACAGGAAAAAAAACTGTAAAAAATACAAACAGATGCAGGCTAAACAATACGCTACTAAATAACCAAGAGATCACTGAAGAAATCGAAGAGGAAATCAAAATATACCTAGAAAAAAATGACAATAAAAACATGATTACCCAAAACCTACGGGATGCAGGAAAAACAGTTCTAAGAAGGAAGTTTATAGCAATATAATCCTACCTCAAGAAACAAGAAACATCTCAAAAAAACAACCTAACCTTACATCTAAAGCAATTAGAGAAAGAACAAAAACCCCCCAAAGTTAGCAGAAGGAAAGAAATTATAAAGATCAGATCAGAAACAAATGAAAAGAAATGAAGGAAACAATAGCAAAGATCAATAAAACTAAGAGGTGGTTCTTTGAGAAGATAAACAAAATTGACAGACCATTAGCCAGACTCATCAAGAAAAAAAGGGAGAGGACTCAAATCAATAGAATTAGAAATGAAAAAGGACAAGCAACAACTGGCACTGCAGAAATTCAAAGGATCATGAGAGATTACTCCAAGAAACTCTATACCAATAAAATGGACAACCTGGAAGAAATGGACAAATTCTTAGAAAAGCAGAAGCTTCTGAGACTGAACCAGGAAGAAATAGAAAATATAAACAGACCAATCACAAGCACTGAAATTGAAACTGTGATTAGAAATCTTCCAAAAAACAAAAGCCCAGGACCAGATGGATTCACAGGTGAATTCTATCAAACATTTAGAGAAGAGCTAACACCTATCCTTCTCAAACTCTTCCAAAATATAGCAGAGGGAGGAACACTCCCAAACACACTCTATGAGGCCACCATCACCCTGATACAAGAACCAGGCAAAGATGTCACAAAAAAGGAAAACTACAGGCCAATATCACTGATGAACATAGATGCAAAAATCCTCAACAAAATACTAGCAAATAGAATCCAACAGAACATTAAAAGGATCATACACCATGATCAAGTGGGGTTTATCCCAGGAATGCAAGGATTCTTCAATATATGGAAATGAATTAATGTGATCAACCATATTTACAAATTGAAGGAGAAAAACCATATGGTCATCTCAATAGATGCAGAAAAAGCTTTTGACAGAATTCAACACAGATTTATGACAAAAACCCTCCAGAAAGTAGGCATAGAGGGAATTTACCTCAACACAATAAAGGCCATATATGACAAACCCACAGCCAACATCATTCTCAATGGTGAAAAACTGAAACCATTTCCTCTAAGAACAGGAAGAAGACACATTTGCCCACTCTCACTACTATCAGTCAACACAGTTTTGGAAGTTTTAGCAATCAGAGAAGGAAAAGAAATAAAAGGGATCCAAATCGGAAAAGAAGAAGTAAAACTGCCACTGTTTGCAGATGACATGATACTATACATAGAGAATCCTAAAGATGCTACCAGAAAAGTACTTGAGCTAATCAATGAATTTGGTAAAGTGGCAGGATACAAAATTAATGTGCAGAAATCTCTTGCATTCCTATATACCAATGATGAAAAATCTGAAAGAGAAATTAAGGAAACACTCCTATTTACCATTGTAATAAAAGAATAAAATACCTAGGAATAAACCTACCTAAGGAGACAAAAGACCTGTATGCAGAAAACTATAAGACACTGATGAAAGAAATTAAAGATGATACAGATGGAGAGATATACCATGTTCTTGGATTGGAAGAATCAATATTGTGAAAATGACTATACTACCCAAAGCAATCTACAGATTGAATGCAATCCCTATCAAACTACCAATGGCATTTTTCACAGAACTAGAACAAAAAGTTGCACAATTTGTATGGAAACACAAAAGACCCCGAATAGCCAAAGCAATCTTGAGAAAGGAAAACGGAGCTGGAGGAAACAGGCTCCCAGACTACAGACTATACTACAAAGCTACAGTAATCAAGAGATTATGGTACTGGCACAAAAACAGAAATATAGACCAATGGAACAGGATAGAAAGCCCAGAGATAAACCCACACACATATGGTCACCTTATCTTTGATAAAGGAGGCAAGAATATACAATGGAGAAAAGACAGCCTCTTCAATAAGTGGTGCTAGGAAACTGGACAGCTACTTGTAAAAGAATGAAATTAGAACACTCCCTAATGCCATATACAAAAATAAACTCAAAATGGGTTAATGACCTAAATGTAATGCCAGACACTATAAAACTCTTAGGGGAAAACATAGGCAGAACATTCTATGACATAAATCACAGCAAGATCCTTTTTGACCCACCTCCTAGAGAAATGAAAATAAAAACAAAAATAAACAAATGGGACCTAATGAAACTTCAAAGCTTTTGCACAGCAAAGGAAACCATAAACAAGATGAAAAGACAACCCTCAGAGAGGGAGAAAATATTTGCAAATCAAATGAAGCAACTGACAAAGGATTAATCCCAAAATATACAAGCAGCTCATGCAGCTCAATATCAAAAAAACAAACAACCTGGGCTTCCCTGGTGGCGCAGTGGTTGAGAGTCTGCCTGCCGATGCAGGGGACACGGGTTCATGCCCCGGTTTGGGAAGATCCCACATGCTGCAGAGTGGCTGGGCCCGTGAGCCATGGCCGCTGAGCCTGCGCATCCGGAGCCTGTGTTCCGCAACGGGAGAGGCCGCAACAGTGAGAGGCCCGCGTACCACAAAAAAAAAAAAAAAATGCAATCCAAAAATGGGCAGAAGACCTACATAGACATTTCTCCAAAGAAGATATACAGATTGCCGACGAACACATGAAAGGATGCTCAACATCACTAATCATTAGAGAAATGCAAGTCAAAACTACAATGAGGTATCACCTCACAACAGTCAGAATGGTCATCATCAAAAACTCTACAAACAATAAATGCTGGAGAGGGTGTGGAGAAAAGGGAACCCTCTGGCACTGTTGGTGGGAATGTAAATTGATACAGCCACTATGGAGAACAGTATGGAGGTTCCTTGATAAACTAAAAATAGAACTACCATATGACCCAGCAATCCTGCTACTGGGCATATACCCTGAGAAAACCATAATTCAAGAAGAGTCATGTACCACAATGTTCAATGCAGCACTATTTACAGTAGCCAGGAGATGAAGCAACCTAAGTGTCCATCAACAGATGAATGGATAAAGAAGATGTGGCACATATATACAATGGACTATTACTCAGCCATAAAAATAAACGAAATTGAGTTATTTGTAATGAGGTGGATGGACCTAGAGTCTGTCATACACAGTGAAGTATGTCAGAAAGAGAAAAACAAATACCATATGCTAACACATATATATGGAATCTAAAAAAAAAAAAAATGATTCTGAAGAATCTAGGGGCAGGACAGGGATAAAGATGCAGACGTAGAGAATGGACTTGAGGCCACGGGGAGGGGGAATGGTAAGCTGGGACGAAGTGAGAGAGGGGTATGGACATACATACACTACCAAATGTAAATTAGACAGGTAGTGGGAAGCAGCCACATAGCACAGGGAGATCAGCTACGTGCTTTGTGACCACCTAGAGGGAGGGTGGGAGGGAGACACAAGAGGGAGGGGATATGGGGATGGATGTATACATATAGCTGACTCACTTTGTTATACAGCAGAAACTAACACACCACTGTAAAGCAATTATACTCCAATAAAGATGTTAAAAAAAAATCCTTAACCAAACTCTACCAAATGAGGTTTATCAATATATAAAAACAATAATATATCATGACCAAGTGAGTTTTATTCTAGGAATGCAAGGTTGGTTTCAATTCAAAAATTAGTGAATGTAATTTATCATATTAACAGACCAAAAAAGAAGCACAATATGATTACTTGAATATATACAAAGAAAAAAGAAAAAGTATTTTAGAGTTAAAGATCCTGATAAAATCTCATAGTGAGCTAGTCATAGAACGGAATTACTTGATAAAAGGTTTCAAAAGGCTTACAGTTA
The DNA here is from genome assembly GCF_039906515.1 of Pseudorca crassidens. NCBI lineage: Eukaryota > Metazoa > Chordata > Mammalia > Artiodactyla > Delphinidae > Pseudorca > Pseudorca crassidens. Next base: position 144,209,925 of record NC_090300.1, read on the forward strand.
ACATCACACTTAATTCTAAAAACCGAATTATTTTCCACCAAAGATCAAGAAAGAGACAAGAATGATTGGTCTGGTCCTTTTATGCAACATTGTTCTGAAGATTTTATCAAGAGCAATTCAAAAAGAAAATGACATAAAATCCATATGTATTAGAAAAGAAGAATATAACTGTCTTCCTTCACAGATGACATAATTATTTACATAGTTAATGAAAGAGTCTATAAAAATGTTGCTAGGATTGTAAATGACTTTAGCAAAGTCACAGTATACATCAAAATACAAAATTCAAAGTTAACTTTATTTTTATATATTAGTAACAAGCAATACTGAAATTAAAAAAATAAATTTGCATGAAAACTTGAAATATTTACAGATAAATTTAACAAGATATTTGCAAGACTGGTCTACTGAAAACTGCAAAAGTTGTTGCTCACAAGTAAAGAAGACCTAGATGAGTAGAGATGGGGCATTATACCATGTTCATGGATAAAACTTCTTAATATTTTCAGGCAGTTATTGGAAATCTTGTATAAAAGGCCAAATAATAAACATTTTATGGTTTGCAAGCCATACAGTCTGTCACAATTACTTATTTCTGTCATTGAAGCATGAATGCAGCTACAGAAAGTACATAAAACAGCACAATTATGTTCCAATAACATTTATTTACAAAGGCAGGTTTTGAGAAGAATTTGGCTTGTGGTCTATAGTTGGCTGACATCTGATTTAAAGGTATGTAAAAAAAGTATATAGGTGTAAGACAATTGTAAAGTTGGAAGAGGGTGCATATACTAATAATACTCACACACTTGGATTAGTTCTTTATCTCATATCTGGTGTGAAATATCGTAACATCTTTCTAAGTAGAAAAATGGTTTCAATTTATCTTATTCAAAAAGAATTCAAAATCAGGGATGAAAAAATTTTAAAAACATAATAGTAGTTTTTAATAACTTCAATATGTTGATTTCCTCAGTATCAGCTACTGACTATTTTATAGAATGAGATGAAATGAACAAAATCATTCTTATCCTTACACCTGTTCACTCCTTGGGAATAGTCAAAAATTATCAAAATGTATAAAATGAAAAATTACAACAGAAGCATATAGATCATTTAAAACTTAATCCAGGGGCTTCCCTGGTGGCGCAGTGGTTGAGAGTCCGCCTGCCGATGCAGGGGACACGGGTTCGTGCCCTGGTCCGGGAAGACCCCACATGCCGCGGAGCGGCTGGGCCCGTGAGCCATGGCCGCTGAGCCTGCGCGTCCGGAGCCTGTGCTCCGCAATGGGAGAGGCCACAACAGTGACAGGCCCGCATAACCCCCAAATAAACTTAATCCATATGAAAGTTCACGGAAGAATTAAAGAAATGTTTGATGGATAATGAACATATCACTAAATGAATTGTTGATTTTGGAAAATAATTGATGAAAGCTATCTCCAAGTTTACCTACTGGGGTTTAAAACATGAGAATTTCAGATTAGGAATCTGTGAATTTTTGGTCAAAAATTTAAACAGTAAAAAAGTAACTTCCCTCTTTTTCTCCTCAAGATCCCATTATCTTGAGGAGAAAAGAAGGGAGTATAGCCTTCCTAATTTTTTATAAGCACATATAAAATTGTGCTTTGTCTATACAAAATGGTGTTTATTGTCCAATTACTAAGCACCTACTCTGTGGTGGATCCAAGGCAAGTAGCTATGGTTACAAAAGATGGTGGCCTCTTTGTCAGTCTCTCTTTGAGGTCAGAACCCTCACAGTGGGTAAATGTGAGTGGCCATATTGTGAGCCTTCCTATGGAGAGCCTTCCATGAGGGTCTCCCCCAGCCAACCGTCTGTGAGAAGCTGAAACCTGCCAGCAGTCACCTGAGTGGGATGAACCTTGATATGACTGAATCCCTGGCCAACAGCCTGAGTGCAGTGCTGGGAGACACCTTGAAATAGAGTGCTCAGTTAAGCCATACCCAGATTCCTGCCCCACAGAGATCATAAATGTGCTTTATTACTGTTAAGCCACTAAGCTTTGGGGTAATTTGTTACACAGCCACAGATCCCCAATACACTGTGAAAAACTAGGTAATCAGGAATCCTTTTAGTTCCTCAGTTTCCTCACCTGCAAAATGGAGATAATAATAGATCCTCCTTCATAGGGCAGTGTAGGCATTTAAATTCTTAAGCTATTGTGTGACACACAGTAAGCACACACTATTGCTGTTTTTTTTCTACTTTCTGCTTCTATTTATTTAATCAGTTTATGATTAGTTGACTATTTCTTTCCGACTCCACAAGACTAAGGACAATGTTGCAATGAACCTCTCTGCTTGTCAATCAATCCATCAATAGAAAGAAAGATATAGTGGTAGGAACTCCACTGGATAAATACTTGGAGTGGAATTCTGCACATCTAAGTGTTAAAATATATTGCTAAGTTGCTTAGTAAAAGAGCAATTTTATTTCCTGGGGCTGGGGTTAATTTTTTCCTCACACATGTACACTATTAATCTTTTTGATCTTCATCAATATAGTATATATCCCATTATTTTAACTTACATGGTTTTACTAACTTGTATATTTTTTGGTTGCTTTTGCTTATAGATAAGTCTGAGCATCTTTTTATAAATGTATCAGTAATTTGTACTTGTTCTTTGGTGAACACTCTATCTATATTCTTTGCTCATGGATCTATTGAACTTTGTCTTTTTCCTCTTCATTTGCCAAAGCACTTTGGTTCCTAAAAGTGATTCTATTTTCCTATTTTACAAAATTTTATTTTTGCTTGCGTTGTTTCAATCAGGATTGGATGTTGAATATTATCAGCTACCATTTCATCATCTATTGAGATGATCATACTTTTCTCCTATAAAAGTTTACTGTATCTTTTAAGGATCTGGTTTCGTAAATTATAAAATTCCTTCTTAAGGATAATAGTTTCTTTGGGGTAAGGATAAAAAATATTATTAGGAATTAAAAATCAAAGAAAAAGCCTTTGATTTTTATTTAAGTGCTTAAATTTGGTTGACAGTTTGAAAAATCTGTAAAGGCTATTGATACCTTTCTCAAAGTTAACAGCAAGCTGGGAGCCAGATCTAGACTATTACACACAACCTGGAAATTCAGCCAAACATAGGATTTAAGAAATGTCTCCATAAGGCAGCAAACCAGGAAATCTGAAAATGCTATGGGATTTACAGATTCTGTAAAAATGTGTTACAAATCCCTGAGAACCTAATAAAATGCTGATAGAATGTGAGAAAGTTATAGGATCGTTCACATCAAAACCACAAATGTTTTCTTCTCCTCAAAGAATTTTCACCAGAAAAATACTTACAATATTTGACACATTTATAGTAAAGAATTACAAGATAAAATTTAGCTACATTGCTAAGCTTTCTCAATTAAATAGCTGAAAAGGATTATCTATTAACTCCTATCTTGACCGAGAGAAGCCTCTTCATTATTAAAATGTCCTCATGGAGACAGAGATAAAGTATAAGTGCAGTTGAAAACCATTAAATCTTTTTTTCCTTTCATCAGAAAATGAACCTAACTTGAAGGGATATACCATTTATAAATGTGACCATGCTTGCTAAACAGAGTAATTCATCCACCATAAGGACAACAATCCCAGCGATGAGTACTGCTTAATTTGAGGGAAGTGGACTTGGCCATGGTTTGGTAGAATTATAGGTCATCTACTTCAGATTCATCGTTATGGTAAAGAACAAAATTTAACACAGTGCACACAGTATTTCAAAATTCTGCAATCTTGTTAGCATAAGGTAAGTACTTTGCATAATTAACTAGAAGATACACTTATAGCAACCAGAAGCCATTAATTAAAACGATGTCAGTTTTCTGTGGATAGCTGGGGTCAAGTGGGGAAAATTTTAATGTTCCGTTACATGAAAAGCAAATGTTCACACATTATGTAAGGCACCCACAGAACGACTGAGTATGTTCATATTGTGTGACCTTTATTATTTATTGAAAAGATACACCTAGCAGGACTCTCAAGAACTGAGGGAGTAGGAATAGTGGAAAAAGAATAGCTGAGTATCACCAAGTGAGCCCACTTTGAAGGCAGCAACAAATACGGCCATTGTTTCATCTTTTCTTCCCTCTGAAGTCTTTGCTGATCTGAAGTGAGAGCACTTGACTAAGAGTCAGCAGAATTGGGCTCCTATGTTATCTCTTAAACTTAGGAGCTCTGCCCTTGAGCAAGTAGCTTATTCTGTCTGCATCCTTAATGTCATCGTATATGAAATGGGAAGGAATTCATTTACATACTATATAGATTGTTCACAAGAAAAGGAACAAGACTGCATGAATGCAAATGGGTGTCAATGTCCACATGCTGAGACCAGAAGAAGTTGGCCAATGAGCACATGCAGAGAGTTGCCTGGCAGGTGGAAGAACATTGTTTTGGAGGGGAAGAGAACAGGAAGAAGTAGATCACTTTCTACTCCCTGGGCTGCACCCAAATAATAAGCTATTCCTTCTCCCCACCAAGGAGTCAAAACACAGTCCCTTTCGTCCTTATGAACCGGGCGGTGTTTTCCTGAGGAATGAGTTTGTTTTCCTTGCTCAGGGAGAGGGCCCTCTGAGAACAGTTGGTGGGCTGAAGGGAGTGAGTAGCTATAAAGATGGGTGGGGATAGGACGAGGAGAGAGCAAGTACCCAGAGAAACAGCAGGTGCACCCATTTCAGGTGTGGCTGCTGGGAAGGGAACCCTTGATCAGTGACAGAGGGCTGGGTTCTGGGTCCTGTTCCAGAGAAGAATCCCAAAGAGGACAGAGGCACAGTCCTGAGACATGGGTCCAGTTCCAGGCTGGAGGGCTCTTCCCAAGCCCAAAGAAAGAAGCTTCCACACAGTACACGATGTGCACATCATGTTTTGTCTATGTGTTTGCATCAGGTATTGTCTGTTGATCTTAGCACTACTGCTGGACTTCTGAAGTCTTCCCTAAATTTCAGGGATGGGAAGCCTGAGAAGAACATTTCCCCGGCTGATTTGTCACAGTTCTGGTTTATATTTCACCAGCGAGAGGCACTTGAATGCGATTTGGAAAGTGCAAGGAAGGAGAAATCGTCGTTCTCCTTTAGAAGCAGTAAGTCGATGCATGGGCAGATGCCAAACATCCAAGTCCGGGAGAACAAATTTTGTTCTGGAGCAGCTGGAACCACAGATGGAAGTGGCCTCTCCTGGCTCCCACTTTTGTCAAGCTCCTAAAAGGCAGCTGAATTCCTCCCATCCTTCTAAAAATACGCATGCATCTAATTCCCTGTATTAAATTCCTACTTGATAAAACACTGCACCATAACTGGGACAGCAGCAAGGTTACTTCTTTTGTAAATTTGCATATAATTATGTTCACTGTGCAATTCACTTTCTTCTTTTAATCTCTGTATGTCTATCCTGAAGAATTCTATCCAATAAAAACAACTGAACTTAGGTGGCCTAGACTGGTGCCGGCCGAGGGGTTGTTAGAATTTGGTGGTCCACTAGTTTATCATGCTCATTTCATGACTTTTACTCTGTACCTAATCTGCAAGCATCCTTTTTATCATCAAGATGGAACACTGGTCCCTTACTTATCAGAAAATGGAACCATGAACTGCCACGATTCGGCACTTGTTGATGGGACATGCGATACCAGAGGCAGTTTGAATGGCTGGATTTTGCTGATGCCACCATTGGGCTTTGCATTGGGACCATGGGCTGTGAGCCGCCCCTGCAGCTGTGTCGACCATACAAGGTTTTCAGTCACCACCTCCTTGGAGCAAGAGATGCCCAAACATTTGTCCTCAGTGTGGCTGTCCCTATCCACAAGAGGATGGTTAGAAAGTTCCTGGGGAAAGACAATGAGAAAAAGGGAAGACAGAGGAGTGGAGGAAAAGAAGGGAGGGCCAGATGGACCCCCGGGGCCATTGTCCTGGTGACTCTACCAAGGCTCGGGGTAACTGCAGTTTCCTTGGGTGGGGGTGGGGCATCTACGATGGTCCTGATGCAGCTCCCAGAGCCACGGAGACTCTGCTTATTTTAGCACAGGGAAAGGCCGCAGCTTTCCATTCCTCGTGAGTTTTATTCTACCATCAAAAGGAAATACACCAATATGATGAACATTCATCTTCTCCGTTCTGCTCACCATCCTTTTCCAAGAACTCATTATTGCTCAGTGAGACCCACTGCTCCTACCTGGTAACAGACAAGCAGAGCTGCTTTTGTTGTACCTGAAGGAACCACATTTGACTTTGAAGTTGGGTTTATTTTCACCACTTACGTCACAGGGAGGTGTCACTTTCTCCTTTTTAGATTCTTTGAGCTCTTTCTCTGCATTTATTCTAGATTCATAGCTTGTCACCTATTTGCATGGGGACAAGGGACACTGGATGATAGGTGAGACTTGATAGCCTCGACGAGTCTGGTGAAGGAGTTTGGAGCGGGTGTTGCTGGAAAGACCCGAGAGGACGACTGCAGGTCCAGTAAACCAGTGGACAGAAGAGGTCGGATGCATGGTGGTGGAGGCTTGGAGGCATCCTAACCCATGCAGAAAGTGGGACAGTGGTGAGTCTGGGAGCAGGCGTGGTTAGAGCTCTGGGTGGTAATCAGACAGACAGGCAGGCAGTGAGGTGAGACAGGATTAGATGACCAAGGGCCAAGCAGATGACCAAGACAGAGATCCAGTTTCTAGGACAGGGGTGTGAAAGCAACACTTGGTCTGAGCAAAGGCTGTGATCTGGCATTCAAGGTCAGAGTGTAAGTGGCCACGAGGGTAAAGAAATGAAGCTAAATGCCTTGAATGCTAAAACAAGAAGGAGGCTCAGGCCCGAGGTCAGGACAAGAGTGAAACCTGCAAGGATACAGGAAATAGGATTAAGGGACCAGAGCTTATGAAGGAACTTTGTGGGTCCAGAGACCCAAGGACAATCCTGACTGGGCCTCCCCACGGAGTTACTTCAATAGGAAACCTCCTGTTTTCCTACAGGGGAAAAGAGGAACAATCTCATTTAAGGGACTTATTATTATTTTGTTTTTTGGTCTCTTGATTGTTTGTCCCCATCCGGACTTATCTTTTGAATGAAAAGCAGGGGACCTGCAGTGGGGGCCATCTCTTGACTGCTGAGGAAGAGGTGGCTGCGATCAACTCAGCAGGGAGGTCTGGAATTGGTTTTGGTAGAAAAAATGTCCTACAATTAACATACTTGAGAACTTGGGCTTGTCCCATGCTGCACATTCTTCATGGCATTTGGAGACATAGGCCTTGGGGATTGTGGAAGGTGCTGCGATGTCACCTTGACTGTGGGAGAGAGGGTGTGGGCAGGACCAAGCTGAAGCATTCCAGGGCAAGGCCCTGAGGTAGGAGGAGGCTCCAGAAGGGTCACCTGAGCACTCCGACCAGGTGTACTGAGCACACATTTGTTTCTCAGTCTAGAATTGAGTACATTGCATGGAAATATCCAGAGAACTGTTGTGAGTGTCAGATTTTTTCCTATGGATTTCTGAACAAAGGATTGAAGTCCCTGTTGGCCCCTATAAAGAGTCTACAGCTTCTGCTAACAACCATCTGAACCTACAAGTGGATCCTCCTCCAGTTCAGATGAGACTTGGCCCTGGCCAACGACTGCAGCCCTATGAGAGATTCTGAAACAGAGCACCCAGCTAAGATGTGCCCAGACTCCTAATCCACAGAAATCATGAGATTTTTTAAGTTGCTTTTAAAAAAAAGAAAATAAAAGGAGTCTATGGCAAGATGGAAGGGTTTTGGCAGGTGGGTTGACACCAAACAAAAGAGGACACTTCTGGGACCCAGGAGGTAAGGGACAGCCAGGACCCCTGGTAGAGTATACCTTGTGGGAACAGAAGGACAACTTCCAACAGCTTTCTGGGGACAGAGGGAGATGCCTGAGCAAAAGAAAAACTATTGTGCACCAAAGAGTAATGGATTCTTGGATGTCTCCAGGAAAAACTGCAGTTGAGGAAACTTTGGTCTCATGTGAATGTGCTACAGGTAAGAGAAGGAAGGGCACAGGGAGAGGGTGAGAGAAATAGGCAGGAACTAGGGGGTCCTATCCCACTGCAGCCTCTCTATGTACTAGAGAGTGGAAGAAGATAGGAACTCCCCCCAGATTAAGGAGCACTTCTCCCTTGCTTGGAAAAGAAAGAGACATGGACAGCTGCAGAGAGTCAACAAAAACTGGCTATAGATGTAACACCTTTCCACCCAGAAAACCAAAGAGGATCAAAAAGAACTATTGGCAGAAGCTTATAAATACACACTACCACAGACCATAGTAAGAAAGCAAGAGAATTTATAATGGGCATATAAAAAGATTTGAATAAATGGAAAGACTGTCCATGATATTGGCAGGGAAGGCTCAATAGTTTAATGATATTGATGTTCTCCATGCTAACCTTTACATTTATTACAGTGTTCCAAATTTTTCAGAATATTGTTTTGGAACTTGATAAAATTAGCCTAACTTGCATCTAGAAGAAATATGCAAATAAAAATCCATGTGAGAAATCTAGGACATTTTTGAAAAAGAAAAACAATGAGGGGAGGAGTGTTGTATGAGATATTAAAACATATTAGGAAGAGATAAACTTCTAGTATGCATGGTCCTGATGCCAGACAGACAGTGCAAGAGAGAGAGGGATAAAAAATGGATTTCAACAGACGCATTTCTTTCATAGACTATAAAGGAATTAAAGTTAGTGGGAAAAGGTTGGGCTAGGAAATAAATGGCTTTAGTACAGTTGGGTAACTGTGTGAGCTGAGGTGATGACGACAGTGATGATGATGATAACAGCGAACATGTATTGACTAATTGCTATGCCAGTCACCATAATAAATGCTTTCTATGAACCATCTTATTAAATCATCACATTACTCCCCTTATTTCATTTGCTTCCCATATGAGGAATCTGTGGTTCATGCAGGCTAAGTAATTTTCCTGGAGTAACACAGACAGATGGTGTGTGTCTGGGGTATGCACTCAGCCCACTCTCTTAACTGATGATTTCTACTACTTCTCCTTTATTTTTCTGAAGTAAAGTTCAAATTTAATAAACCTTAATACATAAACAATAGGATTTAAGTTCAAAGGGTTTAAAGATGGTAGCATAAAACCAGCATTAGAACAGTATGGAGGTTTCTTAAAAACCTAATATAGAATTACCATATGACCCAGCAATACCACTCCTGGGCATATACCCAGAGAAAACCATAATTCAAAAAGACACATGAATTTGTAAAGCAATTATACTCCATTAAAGATGTTTAAAAAAAAAAGACACATGCACCCCAATGTTCATTGCAGCACTATTTACAATAGCCAGGTCATGGAAGCAACCTAAATGCCCATCAACAGACGAATGGATAAAAATGATGTGGTACATATATACAGTGGAATATTACTCAGCCATAAAAAGGAACGAAATTGGGTCATTTGTAGAGATATGGATGGACCCAGAGACTGTCATACAGAGTGAAGTAAGTCAGAAAGAGAAAAACAAATATTGTATATTAACACATATGTGTGGAATCTAGAAAAATGGTACAGATGAACCAGTTTGCAAGGCAGAAATAGAGACACAGATGTAGAGAACAAACATATGGACACCAAGTGGGGAAAGCAGGGGTGGGTGGGTGGTGGTGCTGGGATGAATTGGGAGATTGGGATTGACATAAATACACTAATATGTATAAAATAGATAACTAATAAGAATCTGTTGTATAAAAAAAGAAAACAAATTTTTTTAAAAAACAGCATTTCTTTTCTTCCTGGAAATCATAAAATAGCAAATGGGAGAAAGAGAAATAGAAAATGCAAACTCTTTTATGCATGAAATTAGGAAATAGCTAAAACTTCAACCACAAAATAGGTGATGGGGCAGCCAACAGTGTACACTGAGCAAAGGTACATGCATGGTGCTAGGGAGTGTTCTAATCTCATACTTTTACAGATACCTGTCCAGTTTTCCCAGCACCACTTATTGAAGAGGCTGTCTTTTCTCCACTGTATATTCTTGCCTCCTTTATCAAAGATAATGTGATCATATGTGCATGGGTTTCTCTCTGGGCTTTCTATCCTGTTCCATTGATCAATATTTCTGTTTTTGTGCCAGTACCATACTGTCTTGATTACTGTAGCTTTGTAGTATAGTCTGAAGTCAGGGAGCCTGATTCCTCCAGCTCTATTTTTCATTCTCAAGATTGGTTTGGCTATTCGGAGTCTTTTGTGTTTCCATACAAATTGTGAAATTTTTTGTTCTAGTTCTGTGAAAAATGCCATTGGTAGTTTGATAGGGATTGCATTAAATCTGTTGATTGCTTTGGGTAGTAGAGTCATTTTCACAATGTTGATTCTTCCAATCCAAGGACATGGTATATCTCTCCATCTATCTGTATCATCTTTAATTTCTTTCATCAGTGTCTTATAATTTTCTGCATACAGGTCTTTTGTCTCCTTAGGTAGGTTTATTCCTAGATATCTTATTCTTTTTGTTGCAATGGTAAATGGGAGTGTTTCCTTAATTTCACTTTCAGATTTTTCATCATTAGTGTATAGGAATGCAAGAGATTTCTGTGCCTTAATTTTGTATCCTGCTACTTTACCAAATTCATTGATTAGCTCTAGTAGTTTTCTGGTAGCATCTTTGGGATTCTCTATGTATAGTATCATGTCATCTGCAAACACTGACAGCTTTACTTCTTCTTTTCCAATTTGGATTCCTTTTATTTCTTTTTCTTCTCTGATTGCTGTGGCTAAAACTTCCAAAACTATGTTGAATAATAGTGGTGAGAGTGGGCAACCTTGTCTTTTTCCTGATCTTAGTGAAAATGGTTTCAGTTTTTCAGAAAAATAAGCTCAAAGTGGATTAAAGGCCTAAATGTAAGGCCAGAAACTATCAAACTCTTAGAGGAAAACATAGGCAGAACACTCTATGACATAAATCACAGCAAGATCCTTTTTGACCCACCTCCTAGAGAAATGGAAATAAAAACAAAAATAAACAAATGGGACCTAATGAAACTTAAAAGCTTTTGCACAGCAAAGGAAACCATAAACAGGACCAAAAGACAACCCTCAGAATGGGAGAAAATATCTGCAAATGAAGCAACTGACAAAGGATTAATCTCCAAAATTTACAAGCAGCTCATGCAGCTCAATATAAAAAAAAACAAACAACCCAATCCAAAAATGGGCAGAAAACCTAAATAGACATTTCTCCAAAGAAGATATACAGATTGCCAACAAACACATGAAAGAATGCTCAACATCATTAAGCATTAGAGAAATGCAAATCAAAACTACAATGAGATATCATCTCACACCGGTCAGAATGGCCATCATCAAAAAATCTAGAAACAATAAATGCTGGAGAGGGTGTGGAGAAAAGGGAACACTCTTGCACTGCTGGTGGGAATGTGAATTGGTACAGCCACTATGGAGAACAGTATGGAGGTTCCTTAAAAAACTACAAATAGAACTACCATATGACCCAGCAATCCCACTACTGGGCATATACCCTGAGAAAACCATAATTCAAAAAGAGTCATGTACCACAATGTTCATTGCAGCTCTATTTACAATAGCCAGGAGATGGAAGCAACCTAAGTGTCCATCATTGGATGAATGGATAAAGAAGATGTGGCACATATATACAATGGAATATTACTCAGCCATAGAAAGAAATGAAATTGAGTTATGTGTAGTGAGGTGGATTGACCTAGAGTCTGTCATACAGAGTGAAGTAAGTCAGAAAGAGGAAAACAAATACCGTATGCTAACACATATATATGGAATCTAACAAAAAAAAAGTTATGAAGAACCTAGGGGCAAGACGGAAAGAAAGACACAGACCTACTAGAGAATGGACCTGAGGTTATGGGGAGGGGCAAGGGTAAGCTGTGACAAAGTGAGAGAGTGGCATGGACATATATACACTACCAAATGTAAACTAGATAGCTAGTGGGAAGCAGCCGCATAGCACAGGGAGATCAGCTCGGTGCTTTGTGACCACCTAGAGGGGTGGGATAGGGAGGGTGGGAGGGAGGGAGACGCAAGAGATATGGGGATATATGTATATGTATAGCTGATTCACTTTGTTATAAAGCAGAAACTAACACACCATTGTAAAGCAATTATACTCCAATAAAGATGTTTAAAAAAAAAAGGTACATGCAGAAAGACAAGGCGAGATGGACCATGGCTGGGACTCTGAGCAAGCATCAGCAGCGTATGCATCGTGAAAGCGGGGAGCACATCTGAGGGGCAACAGACATCAGCAACCATGGTGTGCACAGGCCGGGTGAGGCAGCAACTTCTCTGGACCTGCTGTGTGTCTTAGATCAGTGAAGGAGGGTTCAGGGAGGAACCAGATACTTGCACAAAGCAATCTGTTCCTGGGGATATGCATTTTCTTCAAATGTGAGCACTCAAAAGGAAGCCAGGATCTAGCAAAGATACTACAAGGAAAATGGAAGAATAAAATAGAGACAGAAATCTATAATGAAATCTCCTCAGAAGGACGCCATGATTGAGATGAAAGCTGTGAATAAAATAGCTACTTGTCTATGAAGCAAGAGCTCAAGAGAGAATGAAATGTGAGCTGGCGGAACTGGAGAAAGAAGGGAAAATATTAAATCACAAATATGAAGGCAAAATTGGAGACAGCACAAAGGAGAACAGACTTTGTGGGGAAAAAGATGTAGAGAATAAACATGAGAAAATATCCAACAAAGTAAAATGGGAGTAAATCAGTTAAAAAATCAGAGAGAAAATGACACCCTCTGGAAGACAGGTGAAGGGAATCTGATGGCCCCGTAGTCAGAGACCCAGGTCACCATGCTACCTCCTAGGCAGAGGCAGAATATCCGGATCTTAAAGGAACAAAGACAGAAATCTATTGAGCACCTTAAAATGTTTTCAAAAATACCTGGGAACAAATCTGGAAATTAATTCCATAACTTTGTTGACATGTTGCAAAAAAGATGACTTCTGCACCCTAACCCTTGAAAAGACCCAAATTGGTGCCAGGTGTCACCCACCCCCTTCTCTCGGAACAAAGTCAGTTCATTCTGTTGTCTTAGTTTGTATATTTTCTGTGACTTGAGATAAACTTTGAATATACACACCCACAAATGCAAAGCACGTAAGAGAACAAATATTACAGACATGATTCGAGAAGAATTTTCTTACATAAAAGATGATTTGAATCTACATATTAAATAGGCACATGACACATCTGGGGGAAAAGTGACCCCACATGCATAACATCAAGGCATAGACTATACATTTACTGGACTTCAAAGTCAGCTCTTCGGTGCATGCAGGCAAAAAAAAAAAAAAAGAGTCATTTCTAAGGAGAAATCAGGCAGCTTCTGTTGCCTCCCAGGAAATAATGCAAGCTACCAACTCCTACAAGCTAAACTCTCTTTATGTGCAAAAAGGCAAGAGGCAAGCCATTGTGAAGAACGAACCTGGAATATTCCTCGCTGGAAAACTGTAGCTAAAGGACTAGTATTGAGCAGGGGATCAATCGAACATAGAACTGAGGTGATACCAAAGTGGGGCATACACTGGCTGAGCAGAACGTGGAAGGGATAAGCCCTGACCACGGAGAAGGCATTTATTGATAAAAAATTAGGATACTTAGAAAATGTATCATTGGGTATACTGAGAATTCGGTTGTGACTACAGAGAATGAGGCCCAAACTTCTGATCTTGACCCTGGGCCGATTTGCTCTCCTGACATTGCTCTGTCTCAGTAAGTGGCACTTCCACTGTCCTCAAAGACCCGGGCATCCTGTTGGACTGCTCCCTTTCTCTACGACATCCAGTCCATCAGCCAGATGAATTCAGAAATCAACTGCTCGTCCCTTGACAGCTTGTCCAGGCCACATCACAGCAAAGCCCTGCTAACCGGCCTCCAGATGCAATTCCTGCCTTCCACCTAGGGCCGACAGGGTCCTTTGAAAACTCTAGGCAGAGCACATGGCATCTCTTAATTACTCCAATAGCCTGCTAAGTTCTGGTGTCCGCAGGGTAGCAGAAGAAAGGAGAGCGCCGCTGTCACAACTCTGATCCACTGCCTGCATTCCCCCCGCCCACCCCCGCCAGGCAAAGCCACATCTTTAAGGTCATCGATGAGGAATCTGACCTGCTGGGACCTCCAGAACCTCCTTTCACTCCACTGCAGTGAGTGAGCAGGACCCAGCTCCATTGTCCACCTTGGTGCTTCTGGAACATTCCAGGTATAAACCCACTTCTGCCCCGGCTTTGACCCCTTGACCTTCAGTGCTCCCCCCAGATATGCACATGGCTCATCTCCCATTTCTTTTAAGTTTCTGCTGAAACATTACCTTCTTCTGGGGCCTCCTCTGATAACCCTATTTTAAATATAAACTACTCCCCACTGCTCTCCCACTCTCTACACCAGGCATGCCCTGACTCTTGTCCTTGGACATTCCTCTGACCAAAGCATTCCTGGAGGTCAGAAGTGGCCCTATTTCTGGATGGCCAGAGAGCAAAAGATGTGCAGTCAGCCCCTCTTTCCCCTTTAGCAGCTAACAAGGGGATGGTCCAGGTCCCCAGGACAGCAATTGAAACCCACTTCCTCCACTATAAATGACATACATTTGCTTAGCTATAGATTTCTGTGAGCGCAGGTAAGGCCCACCATGGTATTAAACCCTGATTTTTTTTTTCAAATCTCTTTTTGACAAGAAACCTTGTTTGTTCGTGTAAAAAAAAAAAAACTCAGGAGACAGAATTGAATGTCTTAGACTTTGTGTATCCAGACTCAAGGTCAAAACTGTAATAACATTATTTTTCAGGAAAGATTGTTTCATTTCTGCAATAGCTGCCCTTAAACCACTGCAATTTACTCTGGAATTCTGAAGCTTCAGGATTAAATTGCATCTCTTGGAGAAACAGCCTGAGTCTGTGTGTGTGTGTGTGTGTGTGTGTGTGTGTGTGTATGTGTGTGTGTGTGTGTGTGTGACATAGAAGAACTGCACTTATGCTCTTAGTGACTATTTGATTATGGGAAACATAGTCTATAAGCAAGGCTAAATTTTTCTTAAGAAACATCTTTGCTACTTGCATGATTAAAATAATAATATACCATTTCCCCTATTCTATTGAAAAATATTAAAAAACCAAGCATAATACCTGGCATTATTCTCATCGTAAGAAACAGGCACTACTATAAACTGTGGGAAGGAGTGTAGATGAAACAAGTGATGACAAGTGGCCGATACATATTGAAATCTATAGAAATTGCTTACTCTTTGAACCACAATTCTACTTATAGGAGTTTATCACCAGAGAGAAAATGGACACATGTACAGAGATCAATGAGATAGAAGTCACTGTGACATTTTTACGATAGTGAAAAACTGGGAAAAAACACAATATCCAACAGTAGTGTTGGACACACCTGGTTGCCAAGCACCCATCCTCCCCCTTAGTGAAATAGCCTGGGTTGTAGTCACGACGGCCGTATGCTTAGCTATAACACAACTTGTAGAACCCCTGTGGCGAGGGCTGACCTGGCCGGTGAGACATGAGCAGAATTGATTTATCACACAGTCTGGAGAGGTCCTTAGAGGGAACTGACTCAGGTGGGTGTGAGAGCCTTATCTCTGTGGTCTTCCTCGTCCATGGAAATGTGCAAGTGGCCACGGGACCTTAGTAGCCATTGACTGATGGTGGGAGATGCTTTCGAAGAGTGACAGAGAGATAGATGTAAACAGTGTGGGTCCCTGATGACTCAGGGGAGAAAAACTAATCCTGCCCTATCTACTCCCAGATTCCTCTTATGAGAAGGAGTAAACCCTTGTGGCACTAAGTCAATGAATTCAGTCCTAACAAAGGCAAGAGAAGTTAGATGTATTTATGGATGTATGAATAGAAACTCAACAGAGACATTAAAAAGTCACAGTGAGCACCCATATTTGTTGCCATGGAAAGACATTCATACCTATTATTAACCGAAGAAAGGAGGTTGTAGATCAGGAAGACTCACATGCTCGCAATTTTTTAAAAAGCACAAAATTATATGTATATCTACAGATATATATATTTGCCAGGGAGACAGTCTGAAAAGCTAGATGAAAGTTTACAGTATCAGGACTTCCCTGGCAGTCCAGTGGTTAAGACTTCACCTTCCAATGCAGGGGGTGTAAGTTCAATCCCTGATCAGGGAACTAAGATCCCACATGCCTCATGGCCCCCAAAAAAACAAAACCAAAAACATAAAACAGAAGCAGTATTCTAACAAATTCAATAAAGACTTTAAAAATGGTCCACATCAAAAAAATATCTTAAAAAAAAAAGTTTGCAGTATTTATCTTTGGTTATCTTTGAGTGATGTTTTTAAAGGGGGATTTTAACTTTTAAAAATTTGTTTGCTGCAATTTTTAAATTTTTCCTTAATGATTTTAAATTGCATATCAAGTTCAAAGGTAAAAAGGCTTCTATAATTTAATTTGCACATCAGTGATGGGAAGGAATAAGATGTCTGTAACACCCATAACAGACAAAGGGTTATTTAATCTATGAAAAACACTCTTTCAAATAAATGAGACATAGAGATGAGTGTGAGAGTAACATGAATGAGAAATTCTCCAAATGGGAAAATGAAATGGTCTGTAAACAAAGGCTAAAACATTTTCAACATCATTAGTAATCTAAATTTGTAAATTAAGACAGGAATTTGTAAATTAAAACAATTCACCCATCACATAGTAAAGACTAAGGAAAAAAGGATACTATCTAGTTGGCGAGGGTGCAATACATACACAGCTTCATACTACTGGTCAGTGTGTAAATTGCCCTAATATTTTCCAATGTGTCCTGGTCCAGTGCAGACCAAGAGCCTTCGGTGTGATCACAGTATTTCACTTCTAGGGATTATACAGACATTTCTCCAAAGAAGACATACAGATGGCCAACAGACACATGAAAAGACACTCAACATCACTAACTGTTAGAGAAATGCAAATCAAAACTACAATGATGTATCACCTCACACCGGTCAGAATGGTCATCATCAAAACGTCAACAGACAATAAATGCTGGAGAGGGTGTGGAGAAAAGGGAACCCTCCTACACTGTTAGTGGGAATGTAAATTGGTGCAGCCACTATGGAGAACAGTATGGAGGTTCCTCAAAAAAAAAAAAAAAAAAAAAAAGGAAAAGAAAGCAACCACACATATGCACATTGAACTAACACACGAGGATGTTCACTTCTGCAGTGTTTGTAATAGTGAGAAATGGAAAACAACCCAAGAGAAAGAAAGAACATCCACACAATGTCAAGCATTAGAAATAATTTTGAAGAAGATAAGCATCATGGGAAATGTTTGTAACATCTATATAAACTCCATGCACATCGATGTAAAGCACATTAAATCAAATGGATGCTATTTGTTTCCATGTAATGCAACATAGGGCTACAAGTATGGCCCCAAATAAAAAGTCACGTGGGCAGATACTCTGAATAACGGGCTTTTATTTTGGGATAAAGTGCTTTTCACATGGACAATGTACATGGCATGCTACAGGGGAGTAATCTCAGGGATTTAAAACAAAGTTAATTGATTCTCCCCCCAACCAAATGGTATCTATCCCTCTCTCTCCTCCCTCTGCTCCTCCACCCTAAAGGAAATACACCAAAAGGAACTGTGGCAAGTATGCCGTTTGTTTTTCTCTGATTGCTGTTACTTTCACAATAAGAAAATGCAACACAGTATATACCTTAAGTCTTAAGATTGTTAGGGAAAAAAAAAAAACATGATTTATTTATTTGTTGTTTGTTCATCCTATCAGTATATATTTGGCCCTCACCTGTTTAATAAATTACTGAAGGAAGTTATGTGAATGAGAAAGGAAAGAGTATTTCCAACACGTTCGTAAGCATAGCTAAGGAAACTTTCCTGGAGAAGGTGATAAGATAGAAATAAATTATTTTTACCATGTCTAGAATGGTTCTCTCATTAGTTTTCAACACTGCTCATTTTAATTTATGTAATGTTTACAGTGTTACCTTAATACTGGGAAACATTGCTTTGCCTTTGAAGAGAAAGCAAGATTAAGGGTGAAATTTTGCTTTTAAAAAGAGACTACCAAGGAGATGATAGGTAGTTTTTTATATCTATGGTATCTAGGTAAATAAAACAACCAGTAGTTTTATTTTAACCTTCTAAAGCCACTTACCCTTACTTATCTAAATACTGGGGAAATAATTTCCCAACAATGAGTAATTCTGACAATTTATACTTGTTTTTCCATGTGTATGGGCTTGCAGGGGTCCCCAAGCAGATCATGGTCATCCAACATAGGTAGTCAAGGTAGAGCTTTCCCAGGTAGTCAAGGTAGAGCTTTCCCAGGTGCTGAAATAACTTACATAAACTGCCTCCCCTACCCGGTCTTTCCAAGGGCATGTTATACAAGAACATTTCATGGCCCAAATGAAAACACTTAGGTGGGTTACTAGGGGTGTATGTGAAGGATGGATACACTTGGTGGAGGTGGGGACGTATATATTTGTAAGAAACATCTGTGCAAGAAATGCTCATCTCATCCTTTAGAATATAACATACATTTGGTAGATAACAAGCAAATCAAGTAACTTCATACCTTTAGAGAATTTCCACACGATGGTGGGTACAGGATAACCCTCAGCTGAGCAATTGAGGATGACAGGCTTGCCATAAATCCCGTCTTGGTCCCGTGGCTGAACCACAAACTTGGGAGGAACTGAAAAGAGAGAAATGCCACCAGTAATTCAGACAAGACTGCAGATTATTAAAGCTGCGATTTTAAGAAATCCAAGAACTTTAACAAGCATGAAAGTACAAAGAATGCTTTACATATATGTGAAAATAAAGCAGAGGATTTGTAATTAGGGGCCAATTAAGGAAGCAATTTCAGTGCAGGTGATTTTTCTTATTATATCAATGATCTGATGCAGATGGAAGTTGCTTTGCACTGGACTTTGGAGTGTGGCAGCTTGACTAAACCAAGGGAATGTGACATTCTGTTTTTGATCTGTTATGGAAGATCTTTGGGGATCCATTCTTGGGTATGAAATGTTTTTAAAGCATCCAATATCTATTCTTCCTCTAACAGGAGATGAAGGGAGAATTAATAGTCTCTTCCTAAAGGCAATAAAGAACACAACATGGTATTGAACATTTCCTAAAAATCTGATAAAGACACATAGACCATTATTTCTGACATCAGTACCCTTCTGAGCCAAAAAGGGACTATGGAAAGCAGTTGAAGGGAGGTGCCATGAAGGCTTTATAGAGTACCAATTTGAAAAAAAAAAAAAAAACAGATTAAGTAACTGCTTATTTGGTGAGTTTTGTGAGATGCTGAAAGACACATCAGCCCTACCCAAAATATACACATGCACTCTGCTTAAAAAGTACCTGCCAAGAGAACATAAATGTTTTGAGTTGTTCTTGTGATTTTAAGAGTATTCAAGTCTTCTCTTAAAGAGAAGAGACAGATTCTTCTAAGAAAGGTAGCATCTAAAGGTCTTAGGATCCAGAAATCTTTTCCAGCAGATCAGTGACTAATTACAGGATGGATTTTCAATGAGACTGTCATGAGACTAGGTGAGAGGACATAGATTATGTCCACCATATATCAGATACTTAGCAAATGTGGGAGTTCTTCCCCTCCTTTCCACAACTCCTGATAAGGCTAATCTTTTCTGCATTGCCATTTCCAGAATTCTTCATTTTGAGGCAAAAATGTGGTCCTTTGTGTTAAAGATATATAGGAATTCCAGCCACCACATGAAATGGACTGGGGAGAAGTTTAGAGTCTACACTAGCTAGGATCTTAGGAGCATGTTGAAATGGCATGAGCCATAGTGAACATCACTTTGCCCATCAAACAGCCAAGGAGGGGGGAATAAAATCAAGACAAGAAGCAGCTAGAGATGGAACTCACTGCTGTGTTTCTGGAAGAAACAACAGAGAGTGATGACTAAGAGCACAGAACCAAAGGCTAAACACCTGGATTTGATCTCCAACTTTGCTACTTCTAGGTTGGTCATCTTGTGTAAGCTGTCAAATGTTTCTTAGCTTTGATTTCCTTATCTGTAAACTGGGAACTCTTTTTTTTTTTTTTTTTTTTTTTTGTGGTACGCAGGCCTCTCACTGTTGTGGCCTCTCCGTTGCAGAGCACAGGCTCCGGACGCGCAGGCTCAGTGGCCATGGCTCACGGGTCCAGCCGCTCCGCGGCATGTGGGATCCTCCCGGACCGGGGCACGAACCCGTGTCCCCTGCATCGGCAGGTGGACTCCCAACCACTGCGCCACCAGGGAAGCCCCCTTATCACTTTTTAAAAATATATTTACATTCTATAGACTACATTTGTCTCAGAATACCACCTAAATGAAATAAAATTGCTCACTATGAAAAGACCCATTGGCTGTGCAAATTATTTAATTAAATAATGTGCACGTTGGAAGCTGTGTTTATTAATGATGTTAAAGCTGGACACACCTGCATTTACTAAATTAACCAACACTCCTACAACACTTCATATCTTCCAGGCACTTCTGACAACTTTTATAAGCTTAATTCATGTTACCCCCATACCAATGCTATAAAATGAGTTCCCAGGTCTTCCCTGGTGGCGCAGTGGTTGAGAGTCTGCCTGCCGATGCAGGGGACACGGGTTCGTGCCCCGGTCCAGGAGGATCCCACATGCCGTGGAGCGGCTGGGCCTGTGAGCCATGGCCACTGAGCCTGCGCATCCGGAGCCTGTGCTATGCAACAGGAGAGGCCACAGCAGTGAGAGGCCCATGTATCACAAAAAAAAAAAAATGTGACAAGGTGTGTGTCTCATGGTGAGCAAATTATTCCTAGGAAGAAAATGCTGGAGATTTTATAGAGCAAAGTTTTCTAGTAAAATTAACCTAACAACCACAAGGGTAGATTGCAAAGTTTAAGGCATCATGTCAGAATCATTCTGTCCAGGGTGGAAGGTAAATATGCAATCATGTACATTCTATTTGGCTCAAATTCTGCTAAGAGCAAGGAATCTCTTGTCAAATGGGCAGGGTAGCTAATCTCTTGCATTTCCTCTGGAAGAATGTCTAATTATAATTGATCCATGATCCCTCCCCTCGATTTGGTTCTAATCCAAAGCAATATTATTTAAAAACCGATCACAGAGGTTTACATGGAAAATAACCACTGACATATTGTAAGTGTAAGGCAATTACTGAAGGAAATGGCCCATAAAATTGAGAATTATCTTTCATATGCCCCTCTTTAATCTCCTTGTATCAGGTACTGATGATTCTTTCTTGCAAATGTGTCACATATCCTCAAATTCTCTTCATCTTCATTGCCGTGTCCTAGTCATGATGGGTAGACAGGGTGTGCGGTGAAGTTCCTCCGTCCATCTGGTTTCAGCACCTCAGGGTGGACAGCTCCATGCACTTTGCCAGGGCACCACACCAAGAACAGGAGTCTCTCTTTGCTGTCTCAGGGCCTTCTCTAAAGTAACAAACACTCACCTTCATGGGTGCAACCAGTGAGGGGTGAGCGTCGGGATAAATGCCCTGCCTCTCCCTCCTCCAATCCTATTGGACAACTCTAAGGTGTGCTCTATGTCTGTGCTTCTCAAACATCAGAGGGTGTCAGAATCACCTGAAGAGTTGATTAAAACCCAAGTTGCTGAACCCTGTCCCTAAAAGTTTTGACCCAGTAGGTCTGAGGCAGGATCCAAGACACTGCCTTTTCTGATAAGCTCTCAGGTGACGCTGAGGCTGCAGATCCAGAGACTACCTTTGAGAACAACTGTTCTGTGTGATGCCTTGGAAGGTTCCCAGAAGGAATGAGCCCCAGTTGCCCACAGCAGCAACTAGCTCATTAAAGCAACTTTTAATGATTTTTCCCCTCCTTTCCTAATCTCATTTCCCTTCATTTTTCACACTGGGATCCAGGAATTACATCTCAAATAAGTGATCTACAGCCAGTCCTATACCTCACACTCTGCTTTTAGGGGGACTTAACCTGAGACAGGGCTAAAACTGGCTCTTATCTGGATTTATGAAACAGCTTCCTAACTAGTCTACCTGCTACCTACTGGCCCACTCGAATGCATTCTGCACACAGTGGCCTGAAAGATCCTTCTAAGAGAGAAATCACATGATGTGACTTTCCTGCTTAAAATCATCAGTGCCTTCGCATTGTCCCTTGACACAACTGAAACCCTTACGATATTTTGAAGGCTCTTTATGACTTGGGTCCTTGCACTCCAGCTTCATCTCTTGACATTTCCTTTTGTAAGCTTTGCTCCAGTCTATCTATTCTCCAGCTCCCCCTGGGTCTTCACATAGGCTTCTGTATTTCTTTGTTTAACAAATTATCAGTTAGTAGTATTTACATCTCAGCTCAAATTTCACTTAGTGTGGGACACCTTTTCTGATGCTGTGGACAAGACTGAGTGCCTCCACAGAATCCCACGTTATCATGTCGTAGCCTTTACCACACGTTTGGTGTTGCTGGTTTAAATGCCCATCTCCCACAGCTGGCTGCACACCTGGGAGAACAAGAACCATGCCTTTCTTGCAGACCATCACACCCCAGCACATGACACAGTGCTGGAACATAGAAAGTATTCTGCAAATATCTGTGGAATGGACAAATCAATAAATGGATATTATTGTTCCAGTTTTAAAGACTAGGAAACAGACCCTATCCAAAGTAGCATGGCTCAGTTAATAACTCAGATCAGAGTGACCTCAATGTACAAGGTCTTTGAGGAGTATGGGTCTAGAAGCACCATCTAACAGAAGAAAGCACAGAGCACTGCAGGAGGATTTTGGCCAACGAGATACAGAACTGGAGGTGGAAGAATGCAGAGCTGTCGGCACTGTCATGATTTTGGCCAAAACTTATGATAGGACCTAAAGACTGAAGACTCTGTATTGTCTCGGTTATAATTCCTCAAAGTTGCTGGTTTCCTTTTTTTTTTTTTTTTAACTATATTTTGGTTTCCTTTTATTTGCAGAACACTTTATTTGTGGTGAACATATCCATCAATATAGTTGGCTTTCCAACAGAGAGACTTTTCCAGTGGTGATGAGGGTGATTAAAGAAATAGAAGGGACGGGTTCAACCAAATAATTATGTCGCATCCCCAAAAGGCAATGCAGGCCACTGTTGCCACACATTTCTATGAATCATAATTGCATGCACATGCAATACTCCTGTCCCCCTAAAAAGAGTCACATGAGATGTGTATGTTCTAAAATACCCAAATCCTGTCATGGGACCCATGTAGCCTGACACTATCTGAAGTCTTGAAGGGATTTCTTTGAGAGAGTTGCCTGCTTCATGATGCTTAAGATGAGGGTTGTTTAAAATACGTGATCTTTGGCTTTGGTCTGTTTATTAAAGGGAAGAATTATTTTTGCTGTTTTTAAGGGAGGAATAGGACAGGTAAATAATAGGACAGGAATTTTTCAGTGTTAGGTGCAGTCCAGTGTTTTATGTTTGGAACTCATGGCCTCTAAGTAGCTGTATATTTCCAAAGAAGGGATGTAGGTTTCACTATCTGTCAACAGGGACAGGGATTCAGTTTTATTGAAGGTAAACCGGAAGCTACTTGGTGGTGGCAGCGGAAGATGGGGGTCCTGTGTAGATAAATATTGCCATTCTCTGCTGTATGGCATTTAGTCAAGATAGTAATTGATCAAAGTCTAGGTAAGAGTTAATTTATGACACTGGAAGCTAACCTCCAGTGGCTTCCTGTCATACCCAGAATAGATAACCGCCCCCCACTTCTCTCCTACTGAACAGTGAGCACATTGGCCTCTTGCTGTACTTTGAACCCACAAAACCCACTCCTGACTCAGGGTCTTTGTACCTGTTTGTCTCTCTGCCTGTAACTCGCTTCCTACAGAGAGACCTGTGACTCACTCCCTCACTTTGGTCAAGTCTCTTTCCAAAAATCTCTTCAGAAAGGCTTACCCTGTGCATCTGAAAATTCCATTCCCTTATCACTGTCAATCCTCCTATCAAGCTTTACTTTTCATACCACAGGTAGACACCTGACATCATTTGTGTGTTCATTGCCTCTCTCCTGCTCTGAAAAATGTAAGTTTTTTTTAACTTTTTACTTTATATTGGAGTATAGTTGATTAACACTGTTGTGTTAGTTTCACGTGTACAGCAAAGTGATTCAGTTACACATATACATATGTATCTACTGGTTTTCAAATTCTTTTCCCATTTAGGTTGTTACTAAGTTTTATGGGGCAGGGACTTGCTCTCTGTGTGTTGATCACCATGGTATCCCCAGCACTCACAGCATCTATTATAAAATAGGTGCTTGACAAGTATTTGTTCGAAAAATGAATGGATGAATGAAGCAAAATGATAGCATGACTATAGTATCATAAATTGGGTCCACAAACAGCAACTAGATAGTGGCCTTGTATAAGTTTTCTTTTTCCTGCCAAATAAAGGTCAAGTAAGGACTTTTTAGATAATGTGTTTGTTTCACTGTGTGCCAGCTCACCATTAAAAGCCAGAAACAACAGACCCGTCATAAGATATAAAGAAGTGTAAGAAAACTGACCTTTGGAATCGCAGATAGGAAATCACAGTGCTGGTAGCTTTCCTCGCAGTGGTGCTGAGCCAATAATAGAA
Organism: Pseudorca crassidens; assembly: GCF_039906515.1. Classification (NCBI taxonomy): domain Eukaryota; kingdom Metazoa; phylum Chordata; class Mammalia; order Artiodactyla; family Delphinidae; genus Pseudorca; species Pseudorca crassidens. The sequence goes on from NC_090300.1 coordinate 144,234,623, forward strand.
CCAAAGGGCAGGCGTGTTTTGCCATTAAGTTCAGTCCTTTCCCTCAAAATGGCTTCATCTATGCCAAGGTCACCCAACTGAGTGTGACATTAGGGTGATCATCCTTCCACTGCCAGTGTAAGTCATGAGGCACGTGCATAAGTGCCAAGGGTTTTTTCTTTTAACTTCTTATGATAACAGCGAATTTATTTTAAATTGTCTTCATAAATCTTCCCAGTGACCCAAACTATAAAAATGTGCTTTGCTTTACAATGGCCCAAAGTCCTATGACTCTGGTGTAAGGAATAACCAGGAACTGGGTTCCCAAATTCCATTTCAATCCTACCCTTTTATCCTATACCTCAGCCTTAATGTCTCAGGTATCACCTCTACCTTCCACACACAATTTATCCCCCACTGCTTCAGCTTCTGCAAAAATATATTGCACTATTACCTTTTTGACTGCATTCCCTAGGCCACCATTCTAATTAATTGCCTGATACTTGGGATTACCCCCAGCCTCTTCTATGTAATGTGTCCTCAATCATGTACCAAAGTCATGCAGATGTGAGTGGAAGGAAGGGAGAAACAGAAGAAGAGCCGGAAAGGGAGTTACCACTTGCTGGCTTATTATGTGCCAGGTGCTGTGATAAATGCATTCTTTTTTTTAACCCTCAGAAAACCTCTAGTAACAATTCTCCCATTTTAGGAATAAGAAAATTGGGGTAAAAATAGCTTAAGGAATTTACTCAAGATCACACAGCTAATAGGTGTCCAAATTGTGATAGGGATGGAAGGAAAAAGAGAGGCGAGGGGAGCAGGGATGGGGTCTGGGGGGTCAGTTGACAGGCCAAGGGGTCTTCCCTGGGTTCCCTTATCTGTAGAGACACAGCCCACTGACTGCTACCAGACTGGTCTCCCACCCCCAAAGGCAATCAGTTCCAGGACTTCTGAGGTTCCCCATCACTTCCTACATCAATCATGTATTTCTTCAAGGCAACAAGCAGGCGGGCTAACTATGATAATGGCACAACAGCAGCTCTGCTTACAATAGCCAGGACATGGAGGCAACCTTAGTGTCCATCACATATGAATGGATAAAGAAGATGTGGCACATATATACAGTGGAATATTACTCAGCCATAAAAAGAAACAAAATTGAGTTATTTGTAGTGAGGTGGATGGACCTAGAGTCTGTCATACAGAGTGAAGTAAGTCAGAAAGAGAAAAACAAATACCGTATGCTAACACATATATATGGAATCTAAAAAGAAAAAATGTCATGAAGAACCTAGGGGTAGGATGGGAATAAAGACACAGACTTACTAGAGAATGGACTTGAGGATATGGGGAGGGGGAAGGGTAAGCTGGGACAAAGTGAGAGAGTGGCATGGACATATATACACTACCAAACGTAAAATAGATAGCTAGTGGGAAGCAGCCGCATAACACAGGGAGATCAGCTCGGTGCTTTGTGACCACCTAGAGGGGTGGGATAGGGAGGGTGGGAGGGAGGGAGATGCAAGAGGGAAGAGATATGGGAACATATGTATATGTATAACTGATTCATTTTGTTGTAAAGCAGAAACTAACACACCATTGTAAAGCAATTAGACTCCAATAAAGATGTTAAAAATAAATAAATAAATAAATAATGGCACAGCCTCTGTGTCTTAACTGGTGCTGTTTATCCCTCACTGACCTCAGAAAACATGTCTGAATGCCTCTGTCCTCCTTCCACTCATTCATTAAATGAAGAGAAACTGGAGAGCCCTGCTACTATCTGGGTGCTAAGGACATAGCAATTGTTACCTGATTCAATTCTCTCAGCAATTCCAAGAGCTAAGTCTCATTATTTCCATTTTACAGATGACTCAGAGAAACTCAATCATGTTTCCAAAGTCATATAGAAAATGAACAAGCAAAAATGTGGACCTTGGTTTAATTACTGAAAGTTCCAGTGTTGTTGCTGTACTTTTTAAAATTAATTTATTTAATTTATTTACTTTTGGTTGTGTTGGGTCTTCACTGCTGCCTGCAGGCTTCTCATTGAGGTGGCTTCTCTTGCCATGGAGCACGGGCTCTAGATGCGTGGGCTCAGTAGTTGTGGCACACAGGTTTAGTTGCTCCACGGCATGTGGGATCTTCCCAGACCAGGGATTGAACCCGTGTCCCCTGCACTGGCAGACGGATTCTCAACAACTGTGCCATCAGGGAAGCCCTGTTGCTATATTTTTTATTTTCTTTCTAGACTTTACTTATACATCAAGGCTGATGGCGCTCACTCCTTCCACGAAGTCTATCAAACGGCACTGACCTCTCCCTTATCAGAGGTCGTTTTGCTCTTGTCATTAGCAGTCTGTCACTTGGAGATGTTCCAACCACCCTCACTGAGACAAGGCAACTTCAAGGTCTCTGAACTCCTTATTCTATTTCCACTTTTCCCAAGCTACATCTCAGGCCGAAAACTTTAAAGCCCCTAAGAGGAAAACATTCTCTAATTTGAGTTAAAGATTTAAATAAAAATCCATATAATTATTCTCTAACATGGCTTGCTATTTTTAAGTGGGTTTTGTTTCTCCAACTATATCTTCACATATTTTTCATGAATCAAAGGACAGATTATGTTCCAAAGTTAGTGAGTCTACAGTGTGCAGTATGGAACACTCTTCATTCCAAATGGCAATAATAAATAAGATTCTTCATTTTACCAAAAAAGATCTATTTAGCTTATCCAGAATGTGATCTAGCTGAAGTGGTGATAAAATTCCACCTCTTGACCATTCAAACTAAAATTTGAAATTCTGAGAGCAGCTGCCTGATCTCTAGCTATACAAGAAGAGAGGCTGTCACCCACGGCAGGCATTAGTCATGCAGGGAGAAAGTGCCCTGCTCCAATCATTGTGTACTAAGGGCAGAGGGGAAACAGATGAGTTGGTGAAATGTTCTACATCTGGAGCGACTCCCCAACCCAACACCCAGCACAGTCCTTGGCCAGAATTCTTGCACGTCTGTCCTCAAGGCTTCTCAAATATTGCCCTCACACATTTCCCTCACACAACTGGCCATTAAATCCTGCCAAGCATCTTCTGTTTTGCCCATCCTATGACCACCTTAGCCCCAGCCATCATCACTTCTCATGGGGACTACAAAGACCTCCCCTTCAGGCGTCCTACCTAGACTCATTTTATTCCAATGCATGACTCGTCCTGCCATGAACCATATGATTTTTCTGCTTTAAAACTCTGCATAAATTTCCATGGCCTCCAGACCTCTTTCATAGGACAGAAAGCCTTCAAGATGTGGACCAGACTTAGCTCTCAAGTCTCACCCTTCTTCATTTTGCCATTTTGCACACCATTCCCCCAGACACAGATGTATCTGCCCTGTCAAGCCCTCCTGCCATTGCAAGTAACAGACCTTCTTCCAGGAACACGATGTCTTCCTTCCTCTCCTCTTAACTACTTGCTATATTTTCCAATCCTTCAGGATTTCTCCCTCCCTTCTGGAATCTGCCTTATTCCCACTGGAGCAGGAGTTCTCAATGGGAGGAAATGAGCTTTCATCATCCCAGTGACTCTACCCCAAGGACTGGCAGTTAGGAGTATGTGCTAAGTCCTTTGTTGCTTCATGATGCAATAAGGGAAAGATGAAGCAATGAAGGACAGAGCAAATGCAGTCATTTGGGAGTGGGTGTAAAAGTTTATGTCTATCCATTGATATTTGGAAGACATAAAGCTTAGTGATTTTTTTGTTTTCTTTTGCAGACAAGTAAGACACAAGAAAATACTGAACTCATGGGACTGTTAAGTTTTTGAAAAAAGCAAGTAAAATAATGATTGCTACAGACAAGGACTTTAAAATAGAGGAAGCTTCACTAGAGAGTTAAGGTTATCTTGTAACCCTTATCTAATTAATTCATTTTAGCCATTGCCATTCCAACTGTAATTAAAAGAAGAGTAGGCCCAGAGAAAGCTGCCTTGACTTTATTAAGGTTTATTTAAAGGTGATTATTTTCTGAAATCAGCATGATGATCTATTATGGTATCTATGCAACATGAGCTCAAGAATTGGCCCAGGTTTAAATTTTAATTCAATGAATCATAAACCCATCTCCATTGTAGCATGGGCTAAGGAAAGTTGTGTACCTTATGTGCCTTATATATTCCATTAAATAGAATTAACAAAGAGATATGTTTACTAAAAGTCATGTTGAAGTTAGAATATTTTCCATATGTGTTATAAAATATGATACAGCCCGTGAGGAAGGAGTGCGAATAAGAGCTTTAACTTTAAATCATTGAGCCTTAATGCCAGAAGGGAAACTACTCTTTATTGAGGCCAGCCACTAACCTGTGACACCTATTTCATGCAATGTCTTTCAAAATATCATTCGGTTTTTGATGTCTCCTCCATTGTCAGGAAAGTTAATATTTTGTGAAGGAAATTATTTCATTTTTGAAGAATTTTGAATATTAGAAAAATTTACATTTAAATTTTTAACAAATTGAGGTGCAATTTATATACAGCAATATTCACAGGTTTTAAATGTACAGTTTGATAGATTATGCAAAAATCTGTAAAATCGACACCCTATGATGTGCTATGGCATGGTTCTTTCTTTGTGCTTATTTTACTTGAGCTTCATTAATCATTTTGACCAGTAGATTTATATTTTTCACCACATTTGAAGATTTTCAAGTCACTACTATTCAGATCTATGCTTTTCCTGCCCTTCTTTCTGAGGCTCTAACTATATTTATACTGGACTCCTTGACATTACTTCAAGCTCACTGAGGCATTGTTTGCCATTTTAAGTCTTTTCTCTCTCTAAAAAATTTGGATATTTTTCTCATGCCCTCTTTTCAAGTTCAGTTATCCTTTGTTCTGCAGTATCCAAGATCCCACTTAATATATCTAATTAATTTCTCATTTCAGATATTGTGCTTTTCAGATCTAGAATTTCCTTTTGGTTCTTTTTAAAAAATGTTTTATACTTCTCTTCTTGCATTCCCTATGTATTCACTCATTGCACACATCTTTTCATTTGAATTTTTGAAAATGCTTATTATAGCTACTTTAAAACCCTGTCTGCTAATTCTAACATCTGTATGCCCATTAGGCTGCTTCTTTTCTTTTCTTTTTTTTCCTTTTATATATGGCTCACATTTTCCTATTTCTTCTCATAGCCAGTAATTATGTGCAAGGCATTGCAGATATGCTATGATATTGAGAGTCTGGATTTTGTTGTCTTCCTTTTAAGAACACTGAATGTTATTCTTGCAAACAGTCGATTTACCAGTGAAGAAATTTAATCCTGTCAAGGCTACCTGTAGGCTTTTTATTAGGGCTGGTCTAGAGTAGCCCTTATCCCAGGGCTAGATTAGGCCTCTCTTAGTGTGTGGCCTCTTCTGAGATTTTAACTGAATTCCCTGTGTGTTCTCTACTCTGGCTAATCAGAACTCCAATGTTTCTCAGGACTGTGTGACTGCTGGAAGCTTTATTCATCTCACATACTCCTGGAAGTTGTTCTCTGCTAGATTTCATAGGGTCTCGCCCTATGCATGTGAAGTGTAGTATTAAGCTAAAGACCCAAAGGGAGCCCTATACAGATTTTTAGAAATCTTTCTTTGAACAGCTCCCCACTCTCTAGTACTCTGACCTGCAATATCCAGCACCTCAATGGTTCTAATGGTTCTTTGTTTTTCTTCACCATAAAAATCATCATTATCTATTTGGGTTCTGCATCCGTCTATCATGGTTTGGAAAGTGCACCAAGAAAAAATATGGGGTGAATTTGGGGCTTAACTCATATATTTCTCTCCTCTCTAGGACCACAGCCCTGTGCTGCCTGTTTTGTATTTGGAAAATGGTTACTTTATAAAGTTTTGTCCAGTTTTATAATTGTTGATGGTAGGAGGATAAATCCACTGCATGTTACTCTCTGATGACCCCATTTGATGAATTTTATATTTATCTTTTAAGTTACTTGACTCAAAATCTGTCTCACTGAAATTTCCAACCATTTCTGTTGGTTCTACTTTCTGGAGCCCCACCAAGATTATTATTACACTGGTTTGTACATATTCCACTGGTTCAAAGAACCCAATTAACTAAGTCAAGAACTTGGATCCTGTAATTATCTCTTTCTCCAGCCACATACTTTTTTCCTCCCTATTGGCTCATTCCCATCAGCATGTAAGCTTCCCTTGTCCCATGTCCACCTCACCTCCTGTCATACCAACATTCCTGAAAATACAAAAATAGTTGTATTTTCCTGAGTTCCCACACATTCATCTCCCTTTCTTTGTTCAAGCTCCCCTAATCAGGGATTCACTGCAGCCACGCTACTCTACAAGGTAACAAACAATATCCATCTTCCTAAAACCCAATGAGCAATTGTTGGTTCTCCTCTTTTTCTACTTTCAGTGGATTTGATATACTTTATCACCTATCTTTCTTGATTATTTCCTATTTTGCTTTCAGGACCCCACAGTCCACTGGATTTCCTCCTATTTCACTGACTGCTCCTTCTTCCTGCCTCCTTTGCTGATTCCTCCTCTTATTCTGGAACCTTAAATTTTGGAATGCCTTGAGTCTAGACCTTCTTGTTTCTCCCACATCATTCTTTCCCTTGTGACAACTGCTATTCCTTGTATCTTCTCCACTTCTGTAGAAGACACTTTCATTTACCTTATTAGGCAAAATATGTACTTCATTTAACAATTCCTCTTTCTCTCTCTTTGCAACATTCACTATATATACATGCTTTGTTTGATTCGTCTCCAAAACATATTGCAAATTTGTCTGCTTCTCATTACCTTGACTGTGACCACCTTGCCTCAAGGCACTTTTTATCTTGCCTCGACTTCTGAAATAGCTTCTTACCTACTTGCTTTCTGGACCAATCCATTCTTTCCACAGCTGCTAGTGTTATGATTAAAAACATAAATCAGGCCATGCCACTAGCCTAGTTAAAGTCACCAATGGCCCCTCTTTGCATTTAGATAAAAAACTCCAGACTTCTAAAATAGCTGCATATTCAAATTACCCAGGGTGCTTGGGCTTAAACTTGGCTGCCTATTAGAATCAACTCAGGGATTTTACAAATTCCTGGTGCCTGGGTCCCACGTCCAATGATGGTTATTTAATTGGACTTCAACCTGGACATCAGGAATTTTTTAAAGCTCCCCACATAATTTTAATGTGTGACACAATTCAAGAACCACTAACAGGTGATTTTGAATTGAAAAAAAAAAAGGATAATGCCCCAGAGATCTGGGAGATGGATATACTCCCAGAGATAATGATTTAGTTGGGCTTAGTTAGGACCAGAAAATGGTCATCAGTGTTTTCTTAAATCTCCCAGGAGATTTTATGGTGAAGCCTGGATTGTGACCGCTGCCCCCGCACATTACCTTGTCCTTGACTATTTCTCCAGCTACTGACCTGCTTGTGGAGCACATTTCCTTTCTCGGGGCTATATCACCTAACTAGTGACTTAATGTTAATTTCACAGAACCTTATTTAACATATTTAGAAAACAACCACACGGAGATACTAATCAGATTGTGATCCAATTATTCTGATTGGCTAGGCTCAATTCCAGGTCATCTGACCTTTGCCTTGGTCAAAAAAGTCTGGTTGCATTTCCTGTGAAGGCAAGTGGTTCACAGAACACTCATGTACATTTTTATGTAGCATTTCTGTTCTCTGACCTGGATCCTTCAGAGCAGATTATATCGGAGACAGGCTAATGTACTCACTGCTTTGCCCTTCACAAATGATAGTAAGAGTCAGTTCTCCTTATAAGAAAACACTTGGGAAGCAGTACTAGATTGGCTCCCATTTTTATACATCTTCAAAAATGGGAAAAATCATTTCATGTATCCCAATTTTATTAGCATAAGGCCATTTGTACCTATGTTTTGTATCTAACTGAAGGTAGATTTTCTTACTCAGGGAAAATCTTTTTCACAGATACAAAGTTGGTGCCTTCATATGAATTCTAAGTATGCTCCACTTTATTTTGTTGGCAAGTAGACAGAATGAGCATTACTCTTCAACAAGAAAGGAAGGAGAGGGGTCATGTGGACAAGTTGTAAGGACTGAGGAAGGACATGGGAACCTATTGCTCAAGAAAGAGTCTGCTTACATCTATTGACTGTCTGGCAGGTAATGGAAATCATCCCCTCCTGACAATTACAGTGAGAGCCCTGTGTTCAAGGACTTTAAAATGCAAACAATCAACATTAATGTAAATCTTTAATTTCATACAGTTACTTTTGCAATGTGGATGAATATTCTACTGGTAGATGAACACCTACAACTCTAGGAGAACCATAAAATCACAGAACATCCATGCTCAACAGACACTGGAGAACACTAGCTCCTCATTTTGAAGATGGCAAGTGTGAACCTTGATGGGAATTTGCTGACTTGCAAAGAGATTTGAAATAAGACTGTTGCTTACATTTTAGGTGCATTGAGAGCCCTGGCAAAGTTTTCTACAAGTTAAACCATCTTATTTTAGTTTTTTTCATAAATATTGTCACACTTTGCTTAATTTAGTAAATGTTTCAATACCCTTCCAAGATAGACATTTAATGCTCAACAGAAGGGAGGAACAAAGAAAACCACATTTCTAAAACTAAAATAAAAAAATATAAAAAGCTACTATTTTTTGACTTCAGAGAAACTGTGACATATGGCTTTGGCAAATATTTTTAAAAGCCATCAATCTAGATGATAATATAAAAAGTGCTATATAAAATAAATACAACACAGCATGAGCTCATGGATTTTGGGCCTCACAAGTCACTGGGTTAATGCAGGGAAGCCTTATTTCAAGAATTAAATCCCCCCCCCCCCAAAAAAAAAAAAGAATTAAATCCCATGGTCGCCACATCTCATTCACACATTTCTTCTCTGCTAATTTTCTGAAACTTCACATTTTAGGTAAATACACCTTGGCCTGGAGTTTAGGGGAGTTCATAGTTGGCTTCTACAGCTGTGTGTGTGTGTGTGTGTGTGTGTGTGTGTGTGTGTTTGAATGGAATGACAGGGAATTCTTATGAATTCTGGTTATGTTGAATCTGACTGCATAGGTGCCATGCATCCTAAGTGTCTCCTCACCTCTCACAATTAGCTGGCTTTGGTGCTCCACAGCTGCTGCCTCATTGCGGGCTATGCAGGTGTAATTCCCATTGTGCATCAGGGAGAGGTTGGAAATCCTTAAGGAGCTCGTGAAGTCAATGTTGTCAATGGTCACCCCGAGGCTCGCTGGGATTGGCCGGCCGTCCTTCTGCCAGGTGATGGTGATGGGTAGGTCCCCTGAGACCACAACACACGGGATGAAGACCCGCTGTCCAATGGAGAATCTTGGAAACTCAAAAGGTTGGATAAAAGGCGGAACTGAAAGAAAAGAAAAGAAAAAGTAAGAGAGGAAAGATGATAATGAACTGTGTAGATACTCTATATTTTTTTCTTTAACCCTTTTGCATGACATTGAAAGAGTAATACAAATCACTGCTATAGCATAAAAGTATATGAACTGGTAGAAGATTTGAAATTGTGCTCTTTTGTTATTTGAATTTTCTCATTGTTCTAAATGAAAAGCATGGCTTGATTTGTACTTCAGCAAATATGCTTCATCACATTTATTTTGATAAATTTTTTAAAAATTCAATAATCATTTTTAAAGGAAACATTTCAGATTCTGCACTTTTCAGTGTAAATGCTATGAAAGAGGGACCTGGGTTTGGTTTTCTCTTGGAAGCTTTTAAAAATAATGTGTACAAGAGATTTATTTCCTGCTTTGCTAATATTAGGAGTACAATTACTGTTCCCTCTTCAATCCATTCCACATCTTGTTAATACTTTAACCCTATTGAAGAAGCAGAGATTCCAGTTTAATTGTTAACATTTTTTAATACCTAACATCCAACTAATAGCAAATGTTAATTTAAAAGATTTGTGTTAGGATAATTGCATCATTACTCTGCACCCCTCAATTTTACACATTCCTTGTGCACGACCTTAAGTTATGAACTGGTCTGTGGCCAGTTTTCTGAGTTGTGGAGATGTGTTGCTACTGAAGATAAGGTTATATAGTCTTCAGCTTGGTCAGCCTTGGACACAGCGAAGCTCAGTCTGGAATGTTCTTTTTTGATTTAATTTCCCTAATAAATTCTTATTCATCCTTCTTATTCCCTAATAAATTCTTATTCATCCTTCTTACTAGTCATGGGCTAGTTATCAATATCCTCTTCCTATCAGCCTTTTGGGGTAGTTATTCATAGATTATTAAGATTATTAAGCCAATAATAACCTAATATAAACCAGTTATTATATTAGGTGATTTTACAAAATGAAGTTATTAAACAGCAGGATGTCTGCAAAGTTTATTCTTTAAATCAGTCGTAGTCTCCTTTCAATTATCAACTCAGGGGAGACAAAAGGGATCCAGCTGAGAAACATCTGAACGGAAATCATTCATGCATTCATTCATTCACTCAAGAAGTGCTTACTGAGCACCTGGTACGTGCTCAATACTGCACTGTGTGTGCTGGTCAGACAGCAATGAACATGATATACCATCTGTACCCAGTGGAGCTTTCATTCGTAGTCATAGGCAGTGGATGTCAACAAAGTATAGCAGTGGTTTTTCTGTAAGTTAATATTATTATTACTACTCCTGTACGCTTTCAAAAGAAGGTGGAAGTTAGAATTGCAAGTTAGTCATTAGCAAAGTTGCAAATTAGTCAGAGTTAGTAAGCAGGTGACTCATGTTAGGTTTTATGAGAGAAACAAACAAACAAGCAAGCAAGGAAACAGATAGCTGAAAGTACAGACAAGCATATTCAATGTCAAAACTGCTGTGGATCCTCAATGTAAAGTTAGAACTTTGGGTCTGCAACAAGTCGATCTGACGCTAAGAGAAAAAGATCTCAGGATGAGGTTCTACCTGGTGCTTATAACCAGTGAGTTAGTGATATTTTAGAAATGTGGATAGTATGAATTTTGTTTGTTTTCTTTTTAAATTCTGATCACTCTGTAGCTAATTCTTGCCTCTGTTCTTGAAAAGGAGAGCCCTTTCTCTATCCTGTAACTTTTTTCTGCTATAAGAAGACATTCTTATGCTTAGTAAATATTGACAGCTTACACCCTGCATAGATCAAGTTGGATTACACTGTGTTTGTTCACAGTTGTTTGTCATTAGGCAGGGAAAGTGCCAAGTTGTAGCAAAAGTGCTTGTATTTCTCTAAATCTTGCCCCAAGTGTTATGAATGTTTACCCCATATCAAGTATTAACAATTAATAAGTTGACATTTTAAAAATAAAAAGTAACTATGTTTCTTCTTCTTTGGTTTACCTACACACAGAAACCTAATTTTGAGTCTACTCAGACCAGCCTAAGCACCCATTGTTGGCTTGGTGCTTTTTATCTGAATTGCAGATCATTTTTCTAAGATAAGAACTTTGGAGCCAGACTACCTGGGTTTAAGTTCAGCTGTGCTACTAACTAAAGTCGTGAGCACCCCTACGTGCCTCAGTTTCCTCATTTGTAAAACGAGGGGGGCTGCTGTGAGCAGTGAATGAGCACAGGGGTCACAGACTTTCACATGCACCTGAATTGGTTTCTTAGCACTGATTCTATTTCATAAGCCTTTAATATGAGGGAAAAAAACAGAACGGTTAAACGAAACATTAGTGGGCAAGGGAAAGGACTCCATTTCCCTTATTAGTTACAATACGGACAAGAAATATATAAGGACTTACTTTCTAATCTCCAGATCAAGAATGAAAAATAAGGGCTTCCCTTGTGGGTCAGTGGTTAGCAATCTGCCTGCCAATGCAGGGGACATGGGTTGAAGCCCTGGTCCGGGAAGATCCCACATGCCACGGAGCAACTAAGCCCGTGTGCCACAACTGCTGAGCCTGTGCTCTAGAGCCCGCAAGCCACAACTACTGAGCCCACGTGCCACAACTACTGAAGCCTGTGCACCTAGAGCCCATGCTCCACAACAAGAGAAGCCACCACAATGAGAAGCCCGTGCACCGCAAGGAAGAGTAGCCCCTGCTCGCTGCAACTAGAGAAAAGCCCACGAGCAGCAACGAAGACCCATCGCAGCCAAAAATAAAGATAAATAAATTTTTTAAAAAAGAAAGAAAGATAAGATGTAGCACCTCTGACCTATCTATTTAATAAGAAAACAATATGGGCTGTAGGCCGTGAATAATTATTAAATACAAGAGTGTCTTTTTATAGCAGAAGAAAGTTATAGGACAGAGAAAGGGCATATGCATATTATTTCTGAAGAACAGAGGCAAGAAGTAGCTACAGGTGAATCAATTTTTAAAAATTCATGCTTTCCATAATTCTAAAATATATGTAATTCACTGGTTTATAGAACTGTAAGAAGTATAATTATAGTTAAAGAAGTAAATTTCAAAACGTTTAGGTATAAAGTGACACCGCTGGAAATGAAGATTCCAAACCAGTAAAAACAAAGGTCAGAAAGTCCAGGCACTAACCCTCACTCACGTCACTCAAAGGATAATCCCTCTCTCTGAACATAGTATTTTAAACTTCTGCGGCACCCTTATTATCTCCTTTCTTGCTCTAAACCAGACGCTGAGAATTCAGACATACTGATGAGGGCTCAGTAAGAAGCCACAATTGGTAAGGTAAAGGTGGGGAGAAACGAAGCATAAACTACAAAGAGTAGATACAATGCCACACACACAGCACCTGGGGACATTTTTTGCTGGGGCACACTGTTCATAATAGCCAGCTTTTCTGCAATTAATACAATAGCATAGTGCATAATTAAGACTCTGACTCATAAGTTGTTGTTAATATATTACAGGGGAAAACGATAATAGTTAAAATATTTTAAAAGGTATTTATAAACAGAAACTATCCAAGATAGTTAAAATAAAATTTTCATGATGAAAGGAAGAATTTAGTTAGAGGGAAAAGTCATTTTCCCAGAATAATGTCAAATCATGTTTGTAACTTCTTATTTTGCCTGCCACATTACATTGGGATGCACTTTATTTTTTTAACACAAACTAAAAGACCTGTGTGTCATGTCACTTCTTACTACACGTGTTGCCTCCCTTGCTTCAGCCACGAAACACAAGTCTGCTGTACAAAATGCTTAAAAATATTTTAAGGGGTCCAGAATCTTATATTTTACATGTATAAGATATAAAATTAGAGGCAAAAAGTAAACCAAGTGATTCCAAAACTCTTGTAATGATTTTGGTGAAGCCAAATCACCTGTTTGAGGCGCATTGCTTATTGTGTCTGAGTCATTATGTCACCTTTTAAGGTAAATTCTCTGAATCTTACTGACAGTAAAACCTTGTAACAATACAGGAGCAGAAATTCTGAATGCGACCTGCGGCAGGTTTCCACGTAACCATCCTTCATAAAGTACATAAATATCTGCTAAATGTCACTTCTTACCAGGCTTGTGTATTTTATTCTACATCATGCTGGGGGTTCCTTTCTCTGAGGCAGTGCAGAGCCCTTGAATACTGTCAAATGTTAGTTTAGATTCTTATTCTTTCTAAACCCTTAACAAGAACATTAAATGAGGCTAATACATTTCTGTGTCTTGTCCCTCAAAAATTAACTAACTGGATATTCTTTTTCACAGGGGACAAAACAAGTTTTACTTTCCCCCTCACCCAGAGTGGAGTATGACATACTGAAAAAACATAGTTGTGTGTTGGCCAGTCTTGAGTAGTTAGCAGTGTTATCTTGATCCAGTTATTTTTTAACTCTATGATTCCATTTCTTCATGTGTAACATGGTGACAGTGACACAATTCATGAGTGTCAGGAGAAGGCTTTATGTAACATGCCAGCCCCAGAGCCCAGGTGGTACCTAGAAGTAGCTCAGTTTAGCATCCTTCTACCTTTCCTCTTCTTAACTCTTTTTTTTTTCTTTTGTCCCAAGGCCCATAATTCACTGGGAAGATCAAATACATTGCATGCATGTTGAGACATATAAGGCTCTAGTTCCATTGCCATATAGAATTCCATCAATTCCAACATTTCATCATTTCATGTCCACTGGTAATTTAACTCTGTGAGTCTCCATACAAAAGTCTCAGGTTGACAGCTTTTGGTATCAGGCTGCTCAGGGAGCCTGCCTCAGGCCAAAGTATTCTGAGTCAAGGCTGTGGTTATTTTCATCTTTCTAGCTCCTCTTCTCCATTCTGTTTAACAAGCCCTTTCTTCCCATCCTTTAAGACATTTTCTTTTTATAACATCTTACATGTTTCATAAAGTCTCCAAAAATTGCATCTCCTAATCCTGCCCATTGTGGGAATGCAAATCTCATGGCTGATCTCTGAGAGTTCAGTCCCAATTACACACCCATTTTAGAATCCGTATGCCCATCAGGGATGCCTAGAACCTGCGTAGGCTCAGGGCTCTGTACTGTCCATCCAAATACAAGCTGTGGCTCAAAAACCGTGAGGCTGGTGAACACGTGTGACTTGTGGGTCGAGCACATCGCTTAATGGACTGTCTACCCGTAGAATTGGTTCTTTGTCCAATTCTGCCACTTTACAGTATGCTTTAGAGTACAGAATTGTAGATTACGGCCCCATGTGATATAGTCCTCCATTCTGTTCACACACCACAATTAAAATCTTTCTCCATCCACCCCAAGAGCCTGTTGTTCAAGATTTTATAATAAAATATATGACACGTGAATATAGTGATCTATGTATGAGGCTGTTTCCTAAGTAGAGTGACCCAGGAAGCAGAAGATATATCGAGTTTATCTTTTTTACTTCCCACAACTAGTGGAATAAATGGTGCCTTGTACATCTTAACTGCATAATAGTTTTTGAAAATACCTTTTAAGAGGTGATGATGAACATGTGTCTACATTTTGCACATTAGACAATCCTGAAGTTATGAATACGAAGAGAGATACATCCAGGACATAACAATGATGAGATGGTGAGATGGGAAGGACAAAAGGTGAGGCTGCTATTCAGCCTGATTAGTCTTGGGGCCCACGAAGTTTATGACGTGACTGAATGAGCAGACTAAGCAATTCCCAAGTGGTTGGGCACTAAATCTGGAAACTGAGAGGCATGTATACTTCTATCTTGTTCTCAATCGTATCATCTAATAAATCACTAAATCCCTCAAGATTTCCTGGTCTAAATCTCTTTTGAATCAGGACCTTTCTATGCATTCCGACTTCCACTGCCAAGAGTCCTCTCTTATCTCTCACCTGTACCAAAATAATAATTATTTTATTCTCCCTGAAATGCATTTCCCACATATCCATCACCAAAGTGTTCTGAAATGCAAAACCCGCCTGAAAACCTCCAAGTGTTCCTAGAGTATAATTTCCAAGATCCTTTACCCTCTAAGATTGTCTAATATACCTACTTCTATACCTATCACTCTTTACTCTTTTTGCATTCATGTTCTCACAACGACAAGTATTTTCCGTGCACACATATTACATGCCACATGTCCTAGGGGCCCAGGACTTCTAACTAGTGGACCCGCTGAGCCACCCCTCCCCCTGCTGTTAGGGCAAGCTGGGGAGATAAAGTCAAGACCTGGCCTTGGTTATTCAGGTACGGCCACCGGTGCCAGCTCTGAACCACTGCGTCAGCTTGTTCCCCTGAGCTGAGCGACTTCTGCCAGAGCTGCTTCTGGCTCACCACGAATTGGGCTGCCGGTCCTTGGCCTGTACCTGCTGAAGTGAGAAGGGCATGACCAGAGCCCTCCAGAGCTTCAGGAGGGTACAAAGCACAAGTAAGAAGGGCATTGCTGGGAGCCGGCAGGTGCTAAATAAACAGAGGCTTAAGCATGTGCACATAAATGTGGGCTTCTCTGCAAGCCCTTCTTGACCTTGCTCTCTAAGCTCCCTTGGGGTTGAATATGAACTGATATTAACTGACACCCAAACACTGACCCAGAAATAAAAGGCGGGAGTGAGCCAGCAGGGTGCTCTCTGGCGCTGCTGCTGGGTGGGAAAGGCAGAGAAGGAGTGAGTCATTGTCTCTCCCGTGTGGTAGGACGGCATTCAGGGTCCACCTCTAAAAATTCCCTTAGGGAGCTGTATCCTGGGCATATTTTCAACAACCCAAGCCATATAAAACGTAAAAAAATTAAATAGGTTTTCTTTAGCCAGAGATTGAAATGACCACACTTAAATTTCTGTGGCTGAGTTATTTAAGTAGGCGGTTTGGGTGCATTTAGGGAAATTCACTCCCGTGAATTATTTAAGCCGTGCTCAGGTAAGGAGAAGAATCCCTGTTTGGCTTAGAACTCTTTAAGACAGGTGTCATAGCAGAAACGTAAATTGGAGTTTCTGAGATTACTCAGCTCTGGCTACATTCTCAGTGATAAACATTCTCCTTCATGGACAGAAAACAATAGGGGAACCGATCACACATATTTACCCCAGTTTCAGAAAGTCCCAGGTTCAAGACACCTGCCGTGACTTGAAGGCCTGTTTACAAGTGAAACAAACAACACGCAAAATCATATACACGAATTTCCCAATTCTCGCTCAAGGTGAGCACCTGCTTCCCGTTGGTCCTGCTGTTGTTAGAACACCATCTGCTGCAGATATTACTGTGATAAAACACATCTTTTCTCAGGTTATGTTGCAGGTTTTACAGGGAGTGGAAACTATGTTACTTTCTGGTATTATTTCCTAATGCATGTTATTCTGTCCATATAGAATATTGTCCTCATTTTATTCAACAAAGGGTCCAATACAGCCAATGAGGTGCTAGGTTTTTTTCAATTATTAGAATTGAATTACACAATGTTTGTGGGATCAATGTGATCAGAAATTATCTATGTATCTCTCTATATTACTATGAACTAGGAATGTATTCTCAGGAATAATAAATGCTGTCACCATCTCTGCTTGCTTATGGGTATTTATAAATCCTAGACGGATGGTTTATAAGAGTTTATAAGAGTTCATAGATCCCATAGCAAAGGGATAATGAGCGTAGGGGCCTCTTCTATTTGAAAAGTTCACACAAAGTAAGCAGGAGATTGAAAACCTTAAATAAATAGTTCAGCGATTCAGAGGAAGACTCTGTGCCCCTCACTAATGGAGACGTTGTTCCTCAGTGCCCTGGCCTGGCTCCCCCCCGCTGTTTCCCTGACGGTCTCACCTACAGCCTCCCTGCCAGTTGTGAGCACGATGCAGTGGTTTGCCTCATCAACATCTTCATCCAAAACTCCTTCTCAAGCTTCCTGCCTACTTGTTCAGTTGTCCACTAAGACCTCCATCTGGATGGCCCAGAAGCATCTCTAATCCCAAACCAAACGTGTCATGTTTCCCCTTAATCTAAGCCTCTCATTCAGTTCTCTAGCAAAATCTCCCAGCTGCAAGAAGCTCAGAATAATAAGTTATTACATTAATGTTATTTATAATATAACATAGTATGATATGATACGATACGATTTCGTATAATATTCCTAGCTGTACATTTCTCTTTATCTCCAACCCCTCTCACTGGCTGTGATGTCTTGTCTACTCCACCTCTCAGTACCTCTTGCATCTGGCTCTTTTTTTCCCCAAGCATTCTTCCATCATCTTTATTTTATTTAATAGATCTTTATTGGAGTATAATTGCTTCACAATACTGTGTTAGTTTCTGTTGTACAACAAAGTGAATCAGCCATATGCATACCTCCCACCATCTTGTATTAAAACTTTTCAATTGTGTCCTAATTGGTCTTCCCATTTGTTTTCTTTCTGAAGTATAATCCACCTCATAGACCTCAATCAGATTAGTTTTTCTAAAACACTTTGTATCTCCCTCTGCTTCTGTCACTTTGCTGCCTTTAGGATGGCGCAGGAGGCACCGAACGCTACAAGATCTGATACTGTCTCTGTGCCGACTCACACCATTTGCCTACAGTAAGTGTCCTTTGGTTCAGCCACATTGACTCTGAATGTCAAGGGCTGCACCCTGTCCCTCTTTCTGTCCCCCGCCCCAGCAGTGTCCATTCTCACCCCTACCAGCTTAAAGTGTGAAAACTCAACTCAGCTGTTACTTGCTTTGGAGATTTTTTCAGGCTGTAAATCCTTTGAGACTCAACTCAGTTTCCCTTGGAAACCTTTTTTTTGACTCCAGAGTTTATGCCCAGAACTAGCTAGATGTCCATCTTCCCTACTTCCAAAACGCCTCCCATATATTTCTTTGATGGCATTGTGCTGAAATTAGTGACTTTCTTATTTGCCTGCCCACTCTTCTCCCATCGCTAGTTGAAATGATTTTTTTCTCACCCTGTGCCACTTCCCTCAAGACTTGCTACCTCCTGTCATGTATTATAGTTATTTGTCTATAGGTCCTTCCACTGACCCCAACCCTGTGTTGGTGGTGACCATCCTATTATTATTTGATCTCATTAACAGTAGATGCACCGATATGGCCTGAATAAGCTAAAGAAATCATAGGAATCAAAGAGATTCTTTGAGTTAAAAATTGTTTGGGTAACAAAACATCTAGTCTAATGATGCTACTTCCCTACACTGTGACAGTTTTCATCTCCTATTTGAAATATTGGACTGGCGTTATTAGAGAAAGTGGGAGCAATTTAATGAAAACTATTTTTTTTAGGAAAAGGTATTTAAGATGCACATCGATAGCTATTTAACATCTGCATAAGTGGTAGGATTTGATGTACGTGAAGACACGTGGCCCAGGTTCCTTCAAGGACATGAGCCCCAGATTCTGCGAGTGACCTCAGGGGGCACCCTTCAGTCATCAGCTACGTCAAAGGTCGGCTCAGCTGCAGAGATCCCCTCACCCAAGTGCAGGCCCTTCCAATGAGTGAGCGAAGAGGGCAATTTTGCCCCAACTCAGGACAACCCTGAAGGAACACTCCAGAGACCCCTGTAGAGTCAGATGAGGCTGTCATGGGCCGGCACATCTTCTCCCTGTGCCCAGTCCCTCCCCCTTTCCCTTCTTCCACACGTGTTGATGGTAAGGACACTCCCTGGTAAACATCCTGCACACCAAACTCCATCTCAGAGGCTGCTCCCGGGAGAATACAACCTGCAGCAGTTTGCCTCATCAAAAATAAAAAAAATTGGGGCTTCCCTGGTGGTGCAGTGGTTGAGAGTCCGCCTGCTGATGCAGGGGACACGGGTTCGTGCCCCGGTCTGGGAAGATCCCACATGCCGCGGAGCGGCTGGGCCCGTGAGCCATGGCCACGGAGCCTGCGCATCCGGAGCCTGTGCTCCACAACGGGGGAGGCCACAACAGTGAGAGGTCCGCGTACCGCAAAAAAAATAAATAAATAAAATAAAATAAGTAAATAAAATAAATAAATAAATTAAAAATTTGATCTACTATTCATAACAAAACCAGGTCTGTTTGTAATACTGCCTCTGTATACTGCATCCATCCATCCATGTTGCTTTTATTCATTTTGGACTGTGACCAGGGGAGAATTATCATGTGTGCTGGGTTCTCTTTTAGTAAGACCCCTCTGTACGTGATTATCAGTATTTTCCTATTCTCCTGGAGAACAGAAAAGGGATGACAGAAGCAAGGGAAAAAAATAGTTTTGAAAAGTTAATTTTAAGAATGCTGCTCAGGCTTCCCTGGTGGCGCAGTGGTTGAGAGTCCACCTGCTGATGCAGGGGACACGGGTTCGTGCCCCGGTCCGGGAAGATCCCACGTGCCGTGGAGCGGCTGGGCCTGTGAGCCATGGCCGCTGAGCCTGCGCGTCCGGAGCCTGTGCTCTGCAACGGGAGAGGCCACAGCAGTGAGAGGCCCTCGTACCGCAAAAAATAAATAAATAAAATAAAAATTCAAAAAAGAATGCTGCTTATTACCTTCAAAAAGTCTGTATCTGTTTATTCACTTGTTTGTTTTACTCATTTACCTGCCCTAAGCTCAGCCAGTGCTCAGCACGGAACTTCCGTCTTTACCTTTAACATGGGGCTGTGCATATTCACAAGCTCAGTAAATGTATGTCCAAGAGTACAAAACTGAGGAAGAATTCAATGCCAATATCTGAATTGGAACCCAAGAAATCCCAGAAGGCTCAACTTAAAAACACAAGAAAACCTGGCAAACATTAATCACACACACACACACACACACACACACACAAATACCCAAGCACGTACACATACTGCATGCACTGGATAATGGGTTCCCAGTAGATGAAGCCAAAAGCATAGGTAGCGTTCATAAGCTAAATACAACCCAACAGAATAGCACAGTTGACATAAGAAGAGTGTAACTTCGGAATAAATCAGAGATGAGTGTAGCTAACTCTCCTACTAAGATTTTTAAACAAGGTCGTTCTTACGTAGGATGCCTATTTTGGACGACCAGATTACGAGAAGAACTACAGAGCCATAAATATGACAACATAAGTATAAAGGTAAGAGAAACTTTTAAAATGTTTTAAAATACCAATTAAGTCCATGGGAGAAAATACACTTAAAACATTTTAGGAAGAAAAAAAATCCTTAAGGCATAATGTAGAATTATAATAAAGATAAACAGGAACTGTTGTTTTCATCAGCTGGAAAGATACATATTAGATATAAAGAGAAGACAAACTGCTTGAAATTTTCAGAAATAAAACACTAAAACGAGCCATGAGAAACATGACAGCATCTTCTTCCAAAGCACTCTCAGGAAAAATGGACCACCTATATAGATGCCTGTAGTGGGATATAGGGGTAGGAATTGGGTGGTTTTTTCAGAGGATTCTAGTTTTTAACCATATAAGACATTTCTTCAAGGATTTTCATGGAAGGCATTTGGTAGCCATAACCATATTATGTTGAAATAAATAGTTTCTTTAACATATAAAACTGGTGAACACCTGCAGAATTCATGAGAATTTCTGTATTTAACAATAAGAGTCACCTTGGACTGAGGAGATAGATAGGCAGGTTACTTTTCTCCTGGTTGGGGTCAATAACATGGTTACATAGAGACTTGGTAATAAAACTGAGTAGTTTTCTGATTTAACCTAAACTAACTTGCATCTCTAATATTTAAAGAAAAGCCATTTGAATCATAATGGCATCAAGAAAATGAAACATAGCTCTCCTGTTGTACTAACCCAGGTGGAGAAAAGACTCTTCCAGATGGGTTGCACTTATTTTATTTTTATTTCCATGGACTATTAGTGCAGGCAAAGCCATGGGACTCAAACTAGAGGTGATGACGGCCAGGCTAAATGACAAGGACAGCCAAAATTCACAAAATCGCTGGCATTCATTCTAAAGCTTACCTTCTTTTCCCAATTAGCTTCTTTACAAGAATTGCTAGTAATAGCAAGGTATTTACTTGAGAAATATTTTTCATGACTTTGGCTTAGAAAAGGTCATCCTTCTTTAAAAGCTTGGTTATTAACTGTAACTGACTTCAGGTGGCTGTATTCTTTTTTATGAAATATGTCATAGAGAAGACAAGGATATAAAAAGGTAACTATGATATTTCAACAAAGCTGTAAGTCAGTGAAATTATTTTGGCAAATTTCAGGCATTGAATTAGTGATATAATGAAGGAGGGATACTGTTAAATGCATGAATATACACCAATGAAAGATATGTCCCTCTATATTTCATCCACCCAATATTCACATCAGCATAGATCTATGCAAAACTAATTATACAGACCCCTCTCTACACTTTCAGCCAACTGTGTGTCCCTCCATGAGTCTCCTCAATTTTCGGGGTCTCTAATTCCTCTTGATAAGACTCAGACAAGATGGCTTTCAGCGCAGACGTGTTCTGATTCTTTGAAAGAAAGGTACAGAGTGAAATCTTCCAAGTATTTTTATCACTTGTGGACAACCTGGAAGATTCAGGTCAGCAAAACCAAGGTATTTTATTGCCACACCCAGATTAATACACATCATAAGCAACTGGCTCTTTCTTGAAGAAATTAACAAATTCTTTCACTGAAGTGAATAGTTAGTACAAGGACGTTTATGTGCTTGGAGATATGATTGCAGCATATTTATGAGCACTTAGTATCAACAGATCTTTTTATAAACCTAATTATCAATACTTGAGTGATCCTGTTCAGTGCCAAGTTAAGAGAGAGAACAAGAAGTAGAGAGTAAACGGAAAATATAAAATAATCTGACTAAAACAACTTTTGATATAAAATCAATTCAAATAAACATATATGTGTTAAACACGCATCAAAAGTCACACACGCACGCGCACACACACACACACACACACACACACACACACTGGATTAAAAACTGGGTTCAAGCAACATCACAGAATAAAAAGCTACATAAAAGCAGGAGTTGAAGAAATGGGAAAAGATCTACCAGGCACGAAGAAGGCAAGAAGAGGAATTTTCAATCATATAATAGATATTACAAGACAAAAAATTACCAGAGCTTGTAGCAGAAGATAGATAAATCAATTACATTTGGTAATATTAACGCCCACTTTGATCACTGGTCAATGAAAGGAATAAAAAAATTGGCAAAGCTAGAGATGAGATATAACACAATTATTAAATTTAATCTAACACATACAAACCTATGCCCAACAAATATATGAAAAAACAGACATTTATTAATATATGAAACATCCATAAAGAAAGTTCCAATACATTTCACAGAACGAAAATGACCTCTGTCCACACCACCATGATATCTTGATATACGTAGAAGAGTGGAAAGCATGGGTTATTTAATAAATTATATTAGGAATACTGACTCAATCAACAAAGAAGAAATTGGACACCCACTTCTACTATATCCCTAATCCTCAATGTGGACTGAAGACCTAAATGTGGACAGTGGAATGTAAACGTAGAGCAAATATAGAAAAAAAATGTAGGCATGGATCTTCCATGAGCCCAGAGTCTCCTTAAACCAGATCCCAATGAAGACAATCAAAGATAAAGAGCCAAGAGACCTTGGAAAATATACTCACAGCTATTTATAAGTAACAAGAGCTTCATATTTACATTAAAGAACTATAGCAAAGCAGGAAGAAATAGCAGGAAGACTGATGGAAAAATGGGTAAAGGAAATTCATAGATGGGACACCCAAATACGTAAAAAGAATATAAAGAGATGCTCAACCTCAGTAGTGATGGAAGAAATTAAAATAAACATTACATCCATTATACTGCAAAAATTAGAAGGGCAGATAATATTAATTATTGGCAAAGATATAGGGAACTGTGACCTTCTACACATGGCTGGTGGCGGCATAAACTAGTATAGGAATTTTGGAGAGTGCTATTTAGTCATTAGTGAAATTAAATTCTATGATGTAACAATTCTATTTCCTATCCTATACTTAGTATTACATATAGGCACACCTACAAGGATATTCATTGTAGCATCATATATAGAGTCAAAGATCTAGGAGACAACCTAAGTGTTTACTTTTATGGTTTTATCTTTATCTTAATAAGGGCATAGAAAGCGTATTTAAGATAAATATATGCACCACATCTTCTATATCCATTCCTCTGTCCATGGACATTTAGGTTGCTTCCGTGTCCTGGCTATTGTAAACAGTGCTGCAATGAACATTGTGGTGCTTGTATCCTTTTGGACTATGTCTTTCTCCAGACATATGGCCAGGAGGGGGATTGCAGGGTCATATGGTAGCTCTAATTTTAGTCATACAGAGAAAGAGAAATACCATGTGATATCCCTTATATGTGGAATCCACAAAGAAATGATACAAATGAACTTATTTACAAAACAGAAACATACAGATTTAGAGAGCAAACTTATGGTTACTGGGGGGAAGGATAGGGGGAAGGGATAGTTATGGAGTTTGGAATCGACATGTACTGCTGTATTTAAAATGGATAAACAACAAGGACCTACTGTACAGCACAGGGAACTCTGCTCAATGTTATGTGGCAGCCTGGATGGGACGGGAGTCTGGGGGAGAATGGATACATGTGTATGTATGGATGAATCTCTTTGCTGTGCACCTGAAATTATCACAACATTGTTAATCAGCTATACTACAATATAAAATAAAACGTTTTAAAAAAGATAAATATATTAAGTAAACATAAATATGTGGCATGGAAATAGGGAAGAACAATACCAGAATTGGTGAATGGTTTAAAAAAAAAAGATAAAGCAAAATAGGGAATTTGTATGAACTGATGATAAAGGTGTGGTATAAACCAAATATTGACAAAACAGAACAAAGTTCCCATCTGACCAATCAGCACCTGGGTTTTTGCTCTTGAGCCCAAAGGACCGTCTCAACAGTGGGGACATGGGTTGTAACAAAGAAGCCTTATCTTCAGGATCGAGGTGATATTCTCTTTTCCCTCTTTCAGATATTAGACAATTCCTAGAAGGCTTGTTTATCTGAGAGCAGATGGACACATCCATGTGTCCTTACAAAGGAAACCAGTTTCTGAGTTTTGTTGTACACAACACAGTTGAACGAATGAGGATGTTAAAGATGGTGAGTCAGGAAGGCAGTGGCTCATCGTTGCCCACATTGGGTAGTTTCTATGGGGAAGGGGGAGAGTTCCTCTGAGCTGCCCCAGAGGAAACAATGGGACCAGAAAGAAGAGGAAGAATTAGAGAAGACAGATTTGTATTCAACAGGAGGAAGAAATGTCTGATCATCATGGCCAAGCAGAATCAGAAAGGGCTTAGAGCTCATTGGGGGCACTGCAGAGACCCCGTGCAGACAGTCTGGAAAAATTTGAGTACAGTCGAAGGGCAGGTTGAGTATCACATGGGATGCTGGTCTAGATGAACCCCAAGTTCATTTATATCCCTAAGGTTCTATCCTTGTATCATCTATTTACACATATGTAGGCATATTTTATATATACTTAAGTCCATCTACATTTGAATATAACACACATAAATATTTACACATGATTTCAACACATACGAATACTTTATGTGTGAATGCAATATCTTTATATTTATAAATAAATGTAATAAAATAAATATTTGTTATATATTGCATGTGCATAAACTACAAATTCTGTTGAACTTATATATTTTGACAATTACTTGCATTTGTACTAGTCCATATTTAATGAGTTTAAATTTTTCTGATTAAAATATTATCAGGGCATTATCACTTAAGCACTACCAAAGGAATTTTTTTCCCTGCGTGTGTTTGTGTGCACATACAACTGTGTGTATATCCAGAGAGATTGACTGTGGGTCAGGCAGTGAAAGTGTGAGTAATCTTCTTGTCATGTTTTCTTCCTTTCTCATCTCTACTTCATTCTCTCCTTCTTGGAGTCCCTGTGTCTAACATGCATAACAAGTATTGCAAAACCTTATTTCTCCCACAATTTTAATTTTAACTGAATAAAAATTTGCATTCTTTGACTTCATAGCAAATCAAATACATGTTCTTTTTCTTTTTGTCTACTTAGAGGAAACCAATTTGAGATGTTATTTGTAAAAAAAAAAAAACTAAGATAGTGTTTCCTTAAAGAAAGGTACCAGTAGTGGGATTGCTGGGTCATACGGTGGTTCTATTTTTAGTTTTTTAAGGAACCTCCCTACTGTTCTCCATAGTGGCCGTATCAATTTACATTCCCACCAACAGTGCGTGAGTGTTCCCTTTTCTCCACACCCTCTCTTATTTGCAAAACAGAAATAAAGACACAGACATAGAGAACAAATGTATGGATACCAAGGGGGAAGGGGGGTGGTGGGAGGAATTGGGAGTTTGGGATTGACATATATACAATACTGATACTATGTATAAAATAGATAACTAATGAGCGACTCTACTCAATGTACCATGGTGACCTAAATGGGAAGGAAATCCAAAACAGAAAGGATATATGTATATGCATAGCTGATTCACTTTGCTGTACAGCAGAAACTAACACAACACTGTAAAGCAACTACACTCCAACAGAAATTAATTTTAAAAATAAAAAATAATTAAAATGTAACAAGAAACAGGTTAAAAAAAAAAAGAAAGGTACCAGCTTCATTTTCCAGATTGGAAGAAAAATAACAAAGCAACCTATCTCCAGGACAAATCTGTTTGAAGGCAAGTGTTCCAGCTGAGTTTGGAACTCAGTCTTGACATCCTAACCAAAGTAAAGAACTTCTCTTCTGTGGAAGTGTGAGAGCACCTCTCCTCAGGTCAGGTGAGAAACTACAGCCATTTAAGCACATTTAAACATGAATGCGTCTTTGGTAGTTTACAAAGGAGGGATGGTGAAAATTCGCCACACAATCAGCCTTCTTTTGCCACATTAGGATGTTACATTAACAAAGAGAACTTAAATTCCCATTTGAAGTCATAAATTATCACGAAAGTGTTACACATTTAATGTATTGCCTTTATGTTCCCCCACCAGCTTTATTTTCTCCCATATTACTCACAATATAAACTGTACACTCTCTAAGTAGTTGTTGAAAATCAATACAAGAATTTTGCAAATGACTAAAATTTATGGTCACACAAGACCCTAGCAAATAGGACCTTAAATTAAACATTGCTCAACTTTAATGAGGCACCTAAAAGAGAAAAATAACCCCGAAATGTTGTTTTCTATGAACAGTATTATAAATGACTCCAGTAGCTGGAGAGAGGAGAGTGGAAGAAAGTGAAAGTGATAAAGAGAAAAAGACTCTTCATCCCTGACAGAGTTGGGCTTGGAACCTGGTGGAGGTTGATGGTGCTCTGGCTAGAAGAGCAAATGAGCAAACGTCAGTCACAAAGTGGGAGTGGGTGACACTGCCAAGGTTGTTTCCATGCATAGAGCTGCAGCTCTGCCTGGGCCAAGCGACATTAGCTTGTCAGGAGCCCTTGAAGGATGATGTCATTAGAAGACTACGTTCCTGGCCGCTCACTGAGAGGTAGAGGAAAGCATTCTCAGCACCATTTTTAACAGGGTGTTCATTTCCCCAACTGCACCAACAGTAGCTCTGTGAGGCCGCTAGGATGACAGACGAGGTGAGATGCACCCTATGATCAAAAGCTGCAGTGAGAGCAGGATCTTTCTGCCAGATGGTGCAGAAGAGTGTGTCAGTTAGGCTGCAGAACACAAAGGGTCACGACCATGAGTCGGAAATGCTGTCAACGACACCTAACTCTTCCATCAGTTTGAAGCAGGAAACGATAAAAATCTGTCTCGAATTAGAACTGGGAAGTGCTACATTTAGAAAATGAAATGAAATATGAAAGAGTGAATTTTGTCACTGCTTTTATTTCCTTTCTAGCATCACCATCTCACCTCATTATTGACAAATATAAATTTTTTTAACTTTTTTATCGAATAAAAGATTCTTTAAATTTTATAATGCTTTATAATTTTCAAAAGTTTCACACACATGATTTCATATAATCCCATAATAATCTTTTTGAAAAATCACCTACTCCTATATTGCCCCTCCCCGCTCCCTTCTCCCCACTGGTAAACACTAGTTTGTTCTCTATGTCTGTGAGTCTGCTTCTTTTTTTATTTTGCTCACTAGTTTATTGTAGTTTTTCCTCAAAAAACTAAAAATAGAACCACCATATGACCCAGCAATTCCACTCCTAGGTATATATCTGAAAAAACAAAAACACTAATTCAAACAGATATATGCACCCCAATGTTCACAGTGTTATTTACAATTGTCAAGACAAGGAAGCAACCTAAGTGTCCATCAACAGATGAATGGATAAGGCATATGTGATATCTATACATATATATACACAATGGAATACTACTCGGCCATAAAAAGAATGACCCCTTGCCATTTGCAGCAGCATGGATAGACTTGGATGGCATTACGCTAAGTGAAGTAAGGCAGACAGAGAAAGACAAATACTGTATGATATCACTTATACCTGGACTCTAAAAAATACAACAAACTGGCAAACGTTAATTAAAAAAACTCATAAAATACAATTCCAAAAGCTTGATGCTTCTTAGACACACTTGCCAAGTTACAATTTCAACCACTGCTCTCTACTAATTTCAGCCCACTCCCCAAATTCTTATATCAAAGTTCCCCTGGTCTGAATCCAGAATAGTGGTCCACAGACACATGATACTAAGCCTACCGTTCATAAGATATTTTAGGTTCTCCCTCTTGGACTTTCCATCATCCAGACTAGAACTTCTGGAGTCCTCTGGTTCCTACCCATGCTCACTCACCAAATGCATTCCTTCCTTTCCCTCTTTTCAATTTAACTAATTCTCCCTCTCTCTTACGTTAGGCACTCCATAGCTCATACCCTTACTTCTAAGATAATCTCCTTTCTCGATTTTTTAAACAGCTTTCTTCCCAGGTACTTTGAATTAATTTCTCCTCACTTCAATCTTGGCTTCCCACTGCAATGTGAATTACTTTTCAAAAACACACTGTGGGGTGGTACTGGGAAGCAAAGATGTGTATTTGAGCCCTGAACATATTACTGGACAATCCTGAGCAGGCCTCCTGCTCTCTCTATTCTGTTTCTCTGGTGATGCTTTGTCTACATTACAGACTCACTGTGCATATTAATTAAGATTACAATTATGAAAGTGTTTTGTAAACGACAAAGTTTTATAGAAATACAAATAGAAGGTGACATTTTTATCTAGCAGCCAATTAACTTTCCTGGCTGTGTTGGTCTCTAGCAATTAGAACACTCAACTGGGCACTGTTCAACTTCAATGTGGCACCTAAAATGAGGCAGGAAGAGCTCTGCACTGTGTTAAATGTAACACTGCTTGTTAAATTGAAATGAAGTGAAAAAAGGGATTTTGACATTCATTTCTCCCTACATGTTTGAAGGAAGCAAAACTGCGCTTCTCGTTAATATAGTTTAGAACTTCTTAAGTTTCAGGCACTACTAATGATCAAAATGTTATTTATATCAATCTTTGATTTTTTAAAAATTTCCCAAGTCATATGCTACAAAATAAGTGAAGGGGGAATAAAGAAGCAAAAAAGACATGACTGAAAAATAGTATTGTTTCCGAATGTCATCTACATACACACACACATGCACGCACACACGCACACATACACACACACACACCACTCTAGTGTTAAAGAAAAACCTCCTGGAAACAAGATAAAAATGGTTTAGTTTTACAGTTTGCAGCATTATTAATGGAAACAAGTGGGCCCACTTCCAAATGAAGCCAACTTTTGAGGTATTATATTTGCTCTTCTAAAATGATCTGAATACAGTATTCACTGTGTAGTCTAATCGCAAAAGTAATGGAGCTGAATATATATAAAGAAAATAAGGAAGACTGTCTTCCCATCCTGCTCCACAGGGAGAGTCAAAAATTTCAGTCTTTTCCTGTAATTCAGTTGATGTCTTATCTCTCCCTTATCATAATCCTTACCATAATTGAAAATAGTAAAGGTTATTAATTTTTTTAAAAGCTTTGATGGGCTACAAACCTGACCACTGGAGTGTGATTTAATTTACATATTTCATTTCAAAACATTTTAAAATTCAAATTTAAATGCTCAGAAGTTAATATGGTTACGACTTTCTACTGACATCTGAGGAAAGGCTAAGATCGTTAATGGTGTATAACTGTTACTGTATGTTGACAGTTAGATGTCATTTTAAGCAAGAAATGCAAGTGGTATCTTAAATCGAATTACTCTAAATATCTTTGCTAGAGTGCAATGCACGTGAATATGACTCCCTCCAAAAAGTATGCCCTAGGTTGACATATAGGAGTCCAGAATTTATTATTTTTCACCTGGGAAGCCCTACACAGGTTTAAGCAGGCTTAACCCTATCCACTCAGCCTGCAGTATCTGCAGTTTCATTTGTCTACCCCAAAAGATAAAATTCAATAAAAGTAAGGTGGAATATACTGTAGTATTAATAGCCAACTGTATTTATATTTAGTTTAGACATTGCTCCTTAAAACAAAAGAAAGCATGTTTTGAAGCAACGATTAACAAAAAGTATATACTCTCTCCTCTGCCCAGGCATGTGCACAAAAAATTAACTTACAATGAATGCACAGCAGTGGAATATAGATTTCTTTAGCAAGTTTTGTATTCCCAGCTTCTTGGTAAACCCATTGTTTAAAGTCTTTCTAATCAAATTTTTCTTAGTGCGTGATATTCTCATATGGTAGGGTCCATGGAGACATCTAATCTGTCATCTGGAAGGCTTTCATTAGAGACTGCCGGGCACATCTCTATCTCTGATCATTTGGCTGTTGTAAGTTTTATAGATCTCTTTGGTTTTAATATCATCTTGCATCTGGAGGGCATTCTGCTTTCTGCCTCTCTGATCTGATTGCCACACCTGACAGCCTCCTTCCATCTGGTGCCCACTCCCACCCTCCCTACCGATGGTCTTTGTTTGGCTTCTTTTTATCCCTGGGGTTGGTTTCTTTTAGGGAAAATTCTTTGTCATCAAGTAGAACTTATTTTCTGAGGTATTGACCTACCGGGCATAGCGTAGATATTCCATCCATCATAGTTAAAGAAATAAATACAATCACAAAATGAAGTTTTATGCAGCTATGACCAATCTGGCTTACTAAGAATTTCTAATGATTTGAGAAAATTCTTAAGATATGTGGTTATTAAAAAAATTCAAAGTTATATGCAGGTGTATGTAATATGTAATACATAATACATGTTACCTAACATATACTACATAATAAAATACATTGTGTGTGTGTGCATGTGCGTGTGTGTGCATGTGTGTGTGTGTGTGTGTGTGTGTGTGTGTGTGTGTGTATTTATAGGTGTCCCTAAACAGGTAAACTAACAGGATTTGTGAGAAAAGATGGTTGGGGAATACCATGGAAAACCTATGCAGCTTTGTAACCAGGACATTAAAGACAATTACTGGTACCTAGGGAGATAACCGTGTAGCTCAGGCAGGCAGCTTAGCAGGGCAGGGGGCCGTTTCCACATATTTTTGGTATTACTTCATGGTGCATTAGAGCTATTTCCATGACCTGTTTCCTGCAATTATTTACATAACTGAAAATTTTCATTTTATGTTCACTTGAGGAAACTGGATTGGGAAATGGAAGAAATGGGTTCCCCTAAGGGTCTGCCACACTACAAAGCTGTATGTCCCTGGGGGAGCCTTGTCACTTACTGGTCTTTACTGACAAGGAGATTGGGGTTGAGCTGCATGATCTCCAAAACTCATCTTGACGGTTAGAGTCCATGACAGTCCACGTCATGATGTCATGATGTCAAGAATAATTTAAAAGGCAGGAAAATTTTCTGTGGAGTCCTTTAAACATAGCATTCCTATGTTGTTGCTTTGACCTGCTCATCTATTTTGTTTGAAGTCCTCATCCATTACAGAAAATCTCTTCTAGTTGGCTTCTAAAAGAACTCACTTTTAGGAGGTTTTAGGAAAACAAAGCTATGTGTTTTAAAACAGTCTGTCAGCCAACTAGATAACCAAGTCAATGATATGTTTCTTTTTTCCTATGATTTTATAAAAACACAAATCCCCTGGAAAACCAAGCCAAAAGTTCATGTGAAAAGAAGACTACATCAACCATCACTCTGGTGAAGATGCAGTGGTAAAGAGGTTAGAACATCCAATGGACCTTATCATTCTTCAGTCTTTGTAACTGTCCTATTCTGAATATGCAGATTTTGAGATTACCCCACTCCTAACGGTTGGTCTGGTGAAACAGTTGAGCTTACTCATGGTGAGCTGTGTGGGGACCGAGGGACAGCCTTACCTTTGACCG
Source organism: Pseudorca crassidens (assembly GCF_039906515.1). Lineage (NCBI taxonomy): Eukaryota > Metazoa > Chordata > Mammalia > Artiodactyla > Delphinidae > Pseudorca > Pseudorca crassidens. The sequence continues at coordinate 144,266,284 of NC_090300.1, forward strand.
TCACATGGACGCTCTGGCTGGTGGAGAGCTGGGGTTGAACCAGCACGTTGCAGGTGTACTCCCCCTCGTCAACTTCCTTTTGCACATCCGAGAGTTTTAGCGTGCCATTGTTCTCAAATGCCACTTGGCGGTGGTTAAAAGGAAGCAGATTAGAGTTCTTGTACCATTTGATGGAGTAATATGGATAGCCAATCACACGACAGTGAATGTATGTGTCCCGTCCTGCTATTGCTGTGATATTTTTCATCGGTCGAATGCTTGCAGGCCCTGGAGAGACACAGAGAAACTCTTGAAAATAATTTAAGGGTACCTCTTATGTGTGGAAATGGGTACACTTTTCCTTGAGTTAAAAATGTAGATTAGTTTCATGTAAGGACATCTGTTTCAGTTAAGCACATTTTTTTCTGCATTTGGCATTTTCTACCAAGAAGGTTTATTTTTTTTCCTTTTAATTTCGTTACTTTCAAATGAATTGAGTGAGTGTTAAATACTTTAATTATCAACTACTTCTGTTAAGACGTTTTGAATTATAGGACAAAAGGCAATTTAATCAATAAAAGGTAACTAGCTGCACTGAACAGTCACGCTCTTTTGGTGAAAACTCTGGTAGCCATTCAGTTGTTTAACTCTCTCTGTACACTAGGTTATGAAGATGGAGGTTATGCCATGTTGCACTGTGAATGTCAGTTAAATACCAGGTACGTGAAGGGTTACCATGGACACAGCAGAATGGAAGAGGAGGAAGGAAAGAGCATGCATGCACAGCATAAACCAGGAAAGGAAAGCTCCAGTGGACAAGTCTAAGAATAAAACAAGAGAACACGCTGACTAAAGAAACCAAAATGCCATCTCCAACAGTAACCCAATCACTGCCATTCCTGAGTAGGAAGCAGAGGGTAGGAAATGGGAAGCGACAGTTAATCCGTTTTTGGCATTCCAAGACTCGGCTCGGTGCATGCAGAAACCTTCTTCTTCACTACAATGAGTTATGTGTGTTTTTTGAGGAGCTGATTTGACAAGCACCTCTTACGTTTATTCGAGCCTGGTACAGGACGACTCCCGCCGAGTTGTTGGCAGTGCAGCGGTAGACTCCCCCGTCCCGGACCTGAGAGCTGGAGATGTTCAGGTAGCTGACCACGTTGCCCTCGGAGGTGATCATCTGGCTGATGCGGTGACTGCCGCCCTTGAGGATGGGGTCATCGTCCAGGGTCCACGTGATCGTGGGCAACGGTGTTCCCTTCACGTTGCACATGAGGGAGACAGGCTCTGCTGGACTCACCACTTTTTCACTAAAGGCAGAAATAATTTTGGGAGTTCCATCTGCAGGAAGACAAATCACGGAAGGAAGTGGCACATACAAATAGTTAAACAACTTCCAAGTACTTCTATTTAATGATTAGGATGTGCATGTACTGCTTCTCAGACATGACTCAAAAGTCTGGTTTTATTGATAAAGCTAAGTTCCAATCAGGACAAAATTTCATTTTCCAAATAAGTAAACACAGCATTAGCAAACTTTAATAATTTTCTTATATATTTCTTGATGAAGTCATACGAGAATGATAATGCAACTCAGATGTTCATGGTAAAAAATGTCATCTCCCAAGAAGTTTATAATTCAAAACTGGTATATCCCCACCCAAAGTTATAAAGATAGACGAAACCCACACACTTCCAATGGTCGCTTTAGCTTTCTACTTCCCCCAAGTTAATTAGGGATTGCTCAAGTGAGGAATCGTTTTTTATTTATTTTTTGAAATTTATTTATTTTTTGGCTGCTTCGGGTCTTAGTTGCAGCACGCAGGATCTTTCACTGCGGTGTGCGGGCTTCTCTCTAGTTGTGGCGCACAGGCTCAGTAGTTGTGGCACACGGGCTTAGTTGCCCCACGGCATGTGGGATCTTAGTTCCCCTACCAGGGATCGAACCCACGTCCCCCTGCATTGGAAGGCGGATTCTTTACCACTGGACCACCAGGGAAGTCCCTCAACTGGGGAACTGTTTAGAGGAAAAAGAAACTAAGAGATTGATTATCTCATCTTTATAATTTTCTCCTAAGAAATCATGTTTTATAGTTTGAATGACAAATAACTGCACGTGAATTTTCATGAAGGCCTTGATAATGGTAGAAGCTAAATAAATTTGACCCTTTCAGTATTATTAAATATCTCCATAAGTATCTTTTCTTTCTTTCTTTTTTTAAAATTTATTTTATTGAAGTATAGTTGATTTATAATGTGTTAATTTCTGCTGTAGGCAAAGTTATTCAGTTATACACATATATAGGTTCATTTTCATATTCTTTTCCATTATGGTTTATCACAAGATACTGAATATAGTTCCCTGTGCTCTATAGTAGGACCGTAATGTTTATCCATTCTCTATATAATAGTGGGCATCTGCTAACCCCAAACTCCCAATACATCCTCCCCCCAGCCCCCTCCCCCTTGGCAACCACAGGTCTGTTCTCTAAGTCTGTGAGTCTGTTTCTGTTTCACAGATAAGTTCATTTATGTCATATTTTAGATTCCATAAGTATCTTAAGTAGGGTGGCCATTAATCTATCATCTAACCTGGAATACTTTTGAGAATCAAACAGATACCAGGAGGGCTTCCCTGGTGGCGCAGTGGTTGAGAGCCCGCCTGCCGATGCAGGGGACACGGGTTCGTGCCCCGGTCCGGGAAGATCCCACATGCCGCGGAGCGGCTGGGCCCGTGAGCCATGGCCGCTGAGCCTGCGCGCCCGGAGCCTGCGCTCCGCAACGGGAGAGGCCACAACAGTGAGAGGCCCGCGTACCGCAAAAAACAGAAACAAAAAAAAAAAAAAACAGATACGAGGAGAACAGGCACAACTCAAGACTGTCCCAGGCAAACAAGGAGCTTAATCTTAAGGAAAGTTTCCATAGCAATTTCCATTATTTTTGACAAAGATCAAATTTTCACATTCCATTATTTTCTGTTAAAGATATTGATTATCTGCCTCATGTTATATGGTAGTAATCACAAATACATGTTTCTTTATATATATATATATATATATACGCATATATATATATATATATATGGGCTTCCTTTAAAGAAAAGAAAGAGAGAAAAATGTATGAAAGTCAAAAGAAGGAAAAGTTACCAGTGGGTCTACCAGCCGCAGGCACTATAAATCAACATAGTGACACTTTTTTTTTCTAGGTGTAGATAGGTCATTTTGACATGCTTGTGATCACATACAACAGGATTTCTGTTGGAAACAGGAGTCTGGTAATAAACCTTGCTGCAGGAGATATTAAAAAAAAAATTTTGTGGTGCTAATTTCAAGGGTTTAACCATAGTGAAAGATAATGATTAACAGATTTTTATTTAGTTTTTAATTTTAATTATAATAATTATATGTATTCATTGCTGAAAAATTTGAAAGTATATATTAACAAAAGAAAAACTGGAAATAAAACTGAAGCTGTCTTGCAATTCCATCACAGAAGGGTAAGTGTTAACATTTTCAAATATCCCTGAAGAAAGAGTTATTCATCACCACAAAACCCTGAAGCCTATTTCTGTGGCCTGAGCTGGGTTGCTTCCCTAGAGCCTTCTACCATCTTTTCATTTGCAAATTCCTGAATCTTCATTCCAATTCCTGAAACTTCTTCATTCCAACTCAATGTTTTGAGGCTGGAGAAGGCCTTCAAGTACTTTCTTTTTTTCCCCAGATGCATTCATAAGTAGCATATTTCAAGGTCCTTGGATTGCAAACATCTTTCTTTTACTATCAAATATGACAAAAGTAACTTCATAATATTAAAATAAAGAACTACGCTTTTGCCCGTAGAACACTGCAGACATGACTTCAACATGCTCTACATTTAATTTACAGAGAAGTTACATGTGATGCTGATGGTTACTCTTTGTACATAACCAGCTGCTGGTGCTTGGGAATGTTCAGGTTATTTTATTTGACCTTACAATTCAACGTATTTGTCAGGATGTGTTTAGCTGTGAATTTCTTTTCACTGATTTTTACACTAAGCACTGAAATCTCGTCTTTTTTTTTTTTTTATCTATTTAGGAAAGGTTTCTTCAGTTACACTTTTATTTTTTAGATAAAATTTACGTACAGTTAAATGTATAGATCTTAAGCTTACAAACAGAATGAATTTTGTTAAATATATATACCTGCGTAACCACAAAACGATCAAGCTAAAAACCATTTCCATCACCCCACAAAGTCGCTAGGGGTTCTTTCAATCATTCTTCACCCACCACAGCTGATCACGTTCTGATTGCTATCACCACGCATTACTTTTGCCTGTTCTTGGCTTCAAACCCATGTTTGAGTGTGCCCTCTTTACACACTCATGGAAGCTGTCATAACCGCAGGACAGTCAGCAAAATTAGGAAATGTAACTTTGGAACGGTACTGTTATCTAATGCAAAGTCTGCCGATTGACCAATAACATCTCTTACAGCTATTTTCCCAAGTTCTATCAGTTTCACACCTTACATTTATTTGTGGTGGCTCCTTAGTCTCTCTCTCTCTCTCTCTTTTTAATAGATCTTTATTGGAGTATAATTGCTTCACAATACTGTGTTAGTTTCTGTTGTACAACAAAGTGAATCAGCCATATGCATACATATATCCCCATATCCCCTCCCTCTTGCGTCTCCCTCCTGCCCTCCCTACCCTACCCCTCTAGGTGTTCACAAAGCACTGAGTTGATCTCCCTGTGCTGTGCTGCTGCTTACCATTAGCTAACTATTTTACATTTGGTAGTGTGTATATGTTGATGCTACTCTCACTTCACCCCAGCTTCCCCCTCCCCACCACGTCCTCAAGTCCATTCTCTATGTCTATGCCTTTATTCCTGCCCTTACCCTGAGAAAAACCATAATTCAAAAAGACATGTACCATAATGTTCATTGCAGCACTATTTACAATAGCCAGGACATGGAAGCAACCTGAATGCCCATCAACAGATGAACGGATAAAGAAGATGTGGCACATATATACAATGGAATATTACTCAGCCATAAAAAGAAACAAAATTGAGTTATTTGTAGTGAGGTGGATGGACCTAGAATCTGCCTTTAGTCGCTTTTAATATGCAACATTCCTCAGTCTCTGTTGCGTTTCTTGACTTTGACATGTTTGAAGTTACTTTGTAGCCAGTTGCTCAAATTCAGTTTGATATTTCCTGGTGATTAGATACAAGTTTTGCGTTTTTGACAAATACCATGGAAGTGATGTTGTTTTCCTGTCCTTATTGGCCATTTGTGTATTTCCTTTCTTAAAATGTCTGCTCAAATCTTTTTTCCATTTTGTTAGACTATTTGCCTTTGTTATTGATTTGTAGGAGTTCTTTAAGTCTACTGAATACAAGTATATATATAATATATACATATATATTGGATATAAGGTATATACGTAAACATATACAAGTCTGTACAAGTTTACTTTTACATGTGTATATGTCAGATATCTCATATAAATTACATATAATGTTTGTCAGACATATGTGTATATATATTATACATGTCTGTGTTAAATATTTTCTCTCATTCCATATTTGCCTTTCCATTTTCATATATTTATACATATATTAACATTAATGTGTATATGCAAATTTATACATATGTATATGTACATATAATTTTAATCACATCTATTAAAAGTTAAAATTATCATTCTTCATGTGAAATGGAGGAACGTTGCAACAAATGATTTCAAAGAATTTAATTTACATTCTGTCCACTGTGTTATTCTATCTATTTATGTTATAAACTCTATAACACAATATGGTAATTGCGTAGTTGTTTAATTTGTCAATTGCTGTTTAAAGAAATTAAAAGAGAGAAAACAATTTTGCTAAATGTTTACTAACGTATTTGTCATTTCTCATACTCTCATGCTGCAGATCTGAGTTTCCATTTTAGGTCATTTTCTTCACCCTGAATGACTTCATTTACCATTTCTTGGTGTGCAGGTAGGTCTTCTGGCATAACATTCTTCAAGCTTTTGTTTATTGAAAATATCTTTATTTTGCCTTAACTTTTGAAGACTATTTTTGATGTATATAGACATGTATATTGACAGCTTTTTAAATGTTGAAAAGAATAAGTCAAAAAAAATCATTTCAATCTCATTAAGACTGTAGTTTTTGCATTTCTTTTTGTGTTCTAGTTTCCCCACCTTCCCATCCCACCAGCAATGGAAAATATACTCAGGGGAAATGTGGTATTAGTGTAGAAATCACCTAATATTTTCCCCTTCTTTCAAGGGTGAAATTATTTCTGCCTGCTTCTGGGTGTTTCCCCAGTGTCTGCAAACAGTTTTGCTTTTCCCAAAGTTCAAAATTTTCACCTTCTTGCAGGTTAGTCTGATACCTGCTACTCCATCATTTCCAGAAATAGGACTTGTTCTTATTCTTCTTTATGATTCCATTTTTCCAGGTGTTCTGGTCTGATCTTGAACCTATAATTATTAGATTCCAGTTTCTTTAAACTTCCAGTTTCTTTGTCCTCATAGGAAATATTCCAAGATTCTACATTATGTCAGTGGCCATTCTAAGTTCACAGTATTGTGAGTTTTTATAATCCATGTTAATCCATAGCTGTTACAGGAGGTTACGTCGTAACAAGGATACTAGTTAGACACCATTTTAAGGCAGTTACTAGCTAATGTGTTTGTAATTCCATTTCCGCTCACTTTGGCGACATTAGCATTATCATCTTTCAGACGAGAAAAAATAAAGTGAAGCTTCTTGTCCCAAATGGTACCTGGCATGCAGCAAATAAATCTGTAAGTAGGCTCAGCGTGCTCCTCTGCCCCCTCTTTTTATTCAAGCAACAGGTTTTTTTGGAGATGAAAGCAGACGTTATTTTCCCAGTAAGACCTGAGTGTCTTTGAAATCTTTCTTGCTGCCACTCTCTGATAACCTCACCTCTTTCAACATCATTATGGATTATCAATATGCTCTTTAGGTTTTCTTCGTCACAGGAGATGGTTGCCAAGGTAACCAGCCCTAGACAGGTAATCTCTCCCTTTTCTACAAAGAATCTAAAAATAGTGACTATGTGAGGACTACAGGGCATCATCATTAGCAAACTGGCTCTGTGCAAATTGATTACTGTCTGCACTTAATTATTATGTGGAACACAGTGTCAGGCTTTTAATATGAGTACCATGCCTTCAGCTAATTTCGCCTCTGCTTTAAAATGCTCACTGTCTGCAAGGAAATGCTCGAATCAAAATAAGAATGTCATTCTAAGCCTGTTTCATATCCTCTTACCATCAAGAGATATTTAAACTTATTTTCATATATAAATGGATTTTCTTTTTTCCTCCTTTAGGCTATATGAAACTCATGTAGTTATTTTAATCAGTTGATAACAGATGAATTTTAAATTATATAAGAAGGCACAATTTCCAACAAGACATGCAAATACACAGATAAAAGCTAGTTCAATTATCTGGTGATAAACATATGTCTCTCGCTTGACTGTTACCTTAATAGCTTCTTTCCCTGGATGATTGATAAGCTTGAAGATGTAAGTAGGCAGCAGGCGGTTAAGAAAAGAAAACAACATAACATACCTAAAACCTACTATGATAACACAAGGTAATTCTTCAAAATTCCATTCACCTAAATCTGTGACTCTATGGACCCAAATAGACAACCCCACAAACCAGAAGCCATTTTTTCACTCCACCAAGCACCACATTGAAATGTTGCTCTAAATGTTGCCTCCATAGTTGTGCTTATCAATTTTGGGGGAGCTCTTTTCCCCTCCAGGGGACACCTGGCAACGTCTAGAGACATTTTTGTTTGTCACACTGGAGGAAGGCGCTGTTAGCATCTAGTGAGGGGAGGCCGCGCAACATCCTACAGTGCATAAAGCAGCCTTCCAAAGCAAGCGCTCCTGAGAAACCCTGGTCTAGAGGACAATGAATTGTCAACCAAACCATAAATCTCAAGCTTCTAAGGTCTATATCTTTTTTTTTTTTTTCTTTCTTGCGGTACGCGGGCCTCTCACTGCTGTGGCCTCTCCCGTTGTGGAGCACAGGCTCCGGACGCGCAGGCTCAGCAGCCTCGGCTCACGGGTCCAGCCGCTCTGCAGCACATGGGATCTTCCTGGACCGGGGCACGAACCCGTGTCCCCTCCATCGGCAGGCGGACACTCAACCACTGCGCCACCAGGGAAGCCCTAAGGTCTATACCTTGACAAGTAACTTTAAACACGTGAGTGGGCAACGTTTATGTTACTTAACCTTAAGTTAAATCACGTTACTTATGTTGCTTCTACCATAGACAATGTTCATTTCACCAGAACTTATTCTTTTATTTGCCCAGTTGAGCTTGAAAAACTAGGGTAGAATTATAAGCTGGTCAGATAGACAGAAATCTTAACACTGTGAGTTAAGAGCAGTGTTTCACCCTTTACTCTTGCTCCTGAGTTTGGGCTCTGGGTTTGGGCTCTTTTTTCGCCGAACCCTGTAACGGGGCCCACTGACCTTCAAGGACCACCTGCACATAGTCTTGAGCGGACAGCTTGTCCTTGCGCACAAAGCACTGGTACGCGCCCCCGTCACTTCGGACCATGTGATCCATTATAAGGTTCTCGTGGTTGATGCCTGTTATCCTGACATTCTTTCCAGGGTTGACGACTTCACCGTTTCGGTACCAGGAGAGTTCCTGGCCCTCACTCCCTGTCACACTGCAGGACAAGGACACCTGGCTGCCCACGCTGCTTTTAACTTTCCTGGGACTGATGGCAGCTTTCAGTGGCTCTGGAGTTTTGGGGAAGAGAAAAAGAGAAGGTAAAAACAGCACACATGTAGAGATCATTTCAACAACATGCTGGACTTATGACAGGCAAAGGCATCTTCGCAAGCACTTTCTGCCCATTTGCCAATATGCCAAGGTGGTTTTTTTCCTCATACAGGGCACTGAGTAGTCAAAGATATTAAACTGAGCTGACAAGTTAATAGGTTTTATGTAAGTTATACAGTCTTAATTTGGGACTTGTAAACAGCACTAGGTAGGCCTTCTACCTATAATACTCCAAGAGTTAAGGCAGCAGAGGGATTTAGAAAGAACATTTTTTTTTACAGTTAATTTACCATGTACAATTGCTGTAAGTGATAATGTGTACAAATTTTCTGTTGAAGTAAATTTCTTGTTAAGACTGTTATCTTTCTATTGCTTTTGTAGGGGATGACATTGCAAAAAGAAAAAGAAAAGAACCTTAAAAAAGAACACACTCCATATATTCTTATTTCAGTATTATTTCATGGTGCACCATTTTGTTAGGGAACACCTCATCACTATTCGTTTTTTTTTTTTTTTTTCTGGGCTTCTTTCACTGTATAGCAAATAGACTGACATGGGTCATATTGCTTTCTCACTGAGTAAATGTGAGTGTTAACACACTGACAGTAAGAAATGCAATGTGCTGGTTGCCAGCAAGGACAGAAATATTTGAATATTTAAATCCTATTTGCCGCCTCCCAGCGTGGCACAGATGGGTTTGCTTTGGGCCATTCTCACACACACATACTCACTCCCCTCCCCTATGTGGCTTAACCAGGGCCAGTAACACACAGCTGTAAGAAAGCAGGTAGATATTAGGATTCGTGACCATGAAACAGGGTTTTGTTCTTTAAAATGAGGCTAACTTCTTTGGATAGGTGGTAACTCTCATCTTTGACTTCCTATGTTTTCATTCAGCAAACCCAATTGAATGCCGTAGCATTTATTGAACATCTACTATATGCCAAGGATGGGGTTAAACTCACAGGTGAGACAAACATGAATAACATTTGTGGTGCCACTAGCATGTGCCATAAAGCTATCAAATATCTTCTGAACATGAGTTAAGTCAGTCTTCCCACAGTCCTGCAAGTTTTGTGTTATCATCTCCATTTTAGAGAAGAAACGATTATTCCAAGAGATCAATTAATTTAACCAAATCCATTCAACAGGTAAATGGCAAAAACCAGTTGTTTACCCCAGTTATTACTGACTTCTTGTGTCACCACATTGTGAAGTCTTTAAGAAATTCAGTCTTCCAGATGGATAAGACAAGTACAAGAAGGAAGATAGTAACCCAAAGCGTCCATTAGAGACGTACACTGTGTGGAAGAGGATCGATAGAATGTCCTCAGACATCAAGGATGGATAGAACTGAGGCCAGCTGGGATGAAGAGAGGCCCTCTTAAAGAGTGGGAACTGCAGGAATTAGAGCATGAGGCACTGCCAGGTCTCAGGAAGCGTTTTGGATCAGTTTGGATGCTCTGAAGGAGAACAGTGGGAGAAAAATTACACAGGCAGTCTGGGACAAGACCACAAAAGACCTCCAGATTTTGGAATCAAATCAGAGGGAGCTAAAGAGAGCTTTCTAGAATTTTTAGCAAGTAAGTGCTATAGACAAACACATTTTTTGGAGAATCCATCGATCATATTGTGTTGGACAGACGACAGTGGGGAAACTGGTCAGCAAAGGGGCATTGCAGATGTCTCATTGAGGTGCAATTAAAACTCGATCTAGTAATGAGAACCTACTGTAGAGCACAGAGAACTCTACTCAATGCTCTGTGGTGAACTAAATGGGAAGGAAGTCAAAAAATGAGGGGATATATATTTACGTATAGCTGATTCACTTTGCTGTACAGCAGAAACTAACACAGCATTGTAAAGCAACTCTACTCCAATAAAAATTAATTTAAAAAACAAAACAACTTGATCTAAAACTGGGTGGAGGTGGAGAGCACAGCTGAGAAACACGGTGAGATACAATCTCTAGGACTTGGCAGGACTTGGACATGAAAGAAAAGTCTTAAAGAGGATCCAGGACTTAAAGTTTGCATTTGGAGGGTTTGAGGCTGAAAGATGTCTAGAATAACAAGAGGCTGGTAAATGGTAGAGAGATGATGGAGAGAAGTTTGGGATACTGTTCTTTGGAAGTGCCAGCTAAGCATCTGATATAAAACTGGGAGACACGCTGCTCACCTGACACTCAACAAGGAGGCTGAGGTTGAGCATGCAAATTCAGGGCTGTTTTCAGAGGGGAGGAACCTGAAGCCATAAAATAAAAGAGGGCACCAAAAGAAAAGAGACAAGATAGAATAGAAGAAGTTTTGGATTTTGGAACCCAGGAGCATCCTTTCTGCCTGGAGAAGAGAGACCAAACAAAGGGAATAGTCAGAAGGCAGGATGGGAGCAATAGAGGCATATCTGGAACTTTTCCAGACGTGGCAGAGTACAAAGATGAAAACAAGTGCAGTCAGAATTAAGACTTTTCCACAAGTAACTTTTCAAATGTAGACAGTGGTAAATGCCTTTACAGAGAAAGCAATAAAATACTCTGAGCCTTGAGCAGAAAATAGGAGGGAAATGGGATGTTTTGAGAATGAGGCACTGCATTAGACTTAGAAAGATGGGAAGTTTTAGACATTCAGGTACTTGAAGACCATCTTACATTACATGAGGAGGGAACAGCATGACTTGCAATTAGGGAAGGAACAGGTTTGCACGAGAAGAGGAAGAAGTTGGATCTCACAGGAGTAGGGTTTTTTGAAGAAAAACTATGAGAAGTATGACCGTACAGCTTTACTTGAGATGCTTTCCATACTATCCTAAGATACAAACTTTATTCAACAGAAACTGGGGAGCCACGAAAGGTGTTGTTGAGCCTGCATACTGGAGTGATTCTCATTGGCTGTCCAATGCTGCATTGTTTCATCTACAAGGGTCTTCAGCCATCGAAATATAACTGTGCAGACATTATCCTCCTTTTCTTTCTAATCTCAGCCTAAGCATGTTCGAATGACATTTGCAGGACTCAGTCTGGACAGCCGATTCCAGGCAGTCATTGGGATATTTATTTCAAATGTACTCACTTGGGCTGGTATTGTGCTAAAGCTGTCTACACCCAGGGTGACACTGAAGAGGCAGTTCCATAAACAGGCATAAGGCTGGAAAAAAGCCAGGGTAAGAAAATGCCTCCCTTTTCAATGTCAGACTCGTATTCAGTTTGCTCAGTTCAGTTCATCAAATTTTTATGTATACAGATATGTATGATAACATACTGGCAACTGAGAGCCACATATTTTGACCAGAGTTCTGACACTCATTTCTGGCCATGTGATCTTGAGTAACTCACTTTGATTTGGTTTCTGCATGAGCAAAATTAAGGCTTTTCAACTAGGTTAGAGCGCTTCCCCCTGCAATCACACCCCTCCTTCTTCCGAGTCTACCTTTGGCGTCCTTCTCAACATCTTCCTCACATCAGCCACTACAAATCAATTAGAGATGAGATATATCTACCATACTTGGCCTAAATTATCTATAATATTGAGTCCAAGTCCAATATTTGGATAATAACAACCTTATATACAGCCCTCTATAGAGCTGATAATAGCCCCATTTAGAAATTTAAAGCAGCATCTGGAAACAGGCCAAGGACAACTGCTTTGATCTGATCACCACTGCTTTTGCTGACAGCACCACCCTGCCCCTCTCCCTCCACTGACTTGCAGACAGGTTGACCATTCTGAATTCAACAGCTAGGTAACGTTATCTTGGAAATATATCCTGTGGCTCCCAACTCTCCAGCTGTGTAACCTTGAGAATTTGGAGCCTCAATTTCCTCGTCTGTAAAATGGGGCTGCTGTGAGGATTCGTGGGGGCTACAGAGAAAGCCCGGAGGTCGGCTTGTAACAAGAGCTCCACCATCACCGCTGCAAGTTACCATCCAACTTACGTTTCACGTACAGGCGGCCTATCACCTTAGCAGTTCCATATCTGTTGGACACTTCACACACATAGCTGCCTGAGTCTGAGGGGCGTGCATTCTCAATAAGCAGCCCAGTCACGGTCTTCTGGAACCTTCCAGAAAGTTCCAGGGGCATGTTGTCCTTCAGCCAGCGGTAATCTGGCTCGGGGTGGCCGAGCGCTTTGCAAGGCAACTCCACACGCTGCCCCGCCATGGCTTTGCGATGATCAAACCCATCCAGTATGGACGGGGCTGAGTTCGCTGGGTCTGCAGAAGAAAAGAAAAGCCTATTAGATATGAGTTAAAGTGGTCATTCAGAATCGTAGGGCCTCGTGTATAATTCATTTTCTATGTATCATTCCAACTATTGATACAGATCTTTAAGATTTTATATATATATATATATATATATAAACAGAAAAAAGCACTATTCATATAAATTTCTTTTTCTCAGAATTTACAAAAGGTTGAAGCAGTTATATCCCTAAAGAAGATATACAAATAACTGATAAGCACATGGAAAGATGCTCAGTATCATTAGCCACTAGGGTAATACAAATTAAAACCACAGTGAGATACTACTTCATAGCCACTAGGATGGCTATAATAAAAAACACAAGCAATAGCAAGGGCTTGTGAGGACATGGAGAAGAAACTGGAACCTTCATACATTGTTGATGGGAATGTAAAATGGTGCAGCCACTTTGGAAAACAGTTTGGTAGCTACTTAAAATGTTCAAACTTCAGTTTACGGTAAGGTCCCAAAAGCTCCACTCCCAGGTATCTACCCTAGACAAAGGAAAACCTATGTCCACTCAAAGACTTGTTCACAAACGTTCATAGCAGGATTACTCATAACAGCCAAAAAGCTGAAGTAATCCAAAGGACCATTGTTTAGTGGATGGATAAACAAAATGTGAATATACATACATACTATTCGGCAATACAAAAGAGTGAAACACTGACATGTGTTACAACATGAAAAAGCCTCAAAAGATTATGCTAAATGAAAGAAGGCAGATACAAAGCCATATACTGCAGGATTTGACTTAAATGAAATATGCAGAAAATGAAAATCAGTAGAGACAGATAGTAGATTAGTAATTTCCCAGAGCTGGAATTGGAATTTACTGCAAATGGGCAGCAGGGATCTTTTTGGGTAGAAAATAATGTTCTAATATTAGATTATATCTCTATGTATTTACTAAAATCATTGAATTGTATACTTAAAATGAGTGAAGCTTATGGTTGGTAAATTAAATCTCAATAAAACTATTTTACAAAAAAAGGAATGGGGCATTTCTTTTACATTTAAGTGATGCTTGATACGTGCTCTCATGGAGACATTTGGTCAGACATAGACTTAGTACAACCACACAACATTGGATTTAATTTCCATCTCCGTGTCTTCAAACTTTTTATCTACATCTTTAAAAACCAGTTTTTATCACAAAAATTTGCAAACTCACACAAAACAAGAGAAAATGATATAATGTGTCCTATATAGTCATCACCCAGATACAACAGGCATCACAATATTTCTATCCTCCTTCTGTTTATTTCTCTACAGCCTTTGCTTTTGGTGCCAACATGCTTGACTCAAGTCATAAAACCTATGTTATCTAGAATGCTTCTCTGATGAAAATAAGAGTTTTCATGTATAACCACAATGTCAGTATCACACAAGAGTAATAACAGCCTCTTGGTATCACCTATCATCTACTCCACATTCATTGTTTCATAATGAGATAAAAAGTCATATTATTATTACTGTTTTTATAATTGAGCTAATCAAATCAGGATTGTTTTACAGTTAACATTTTGTTGTTATGTCTCCTTTTCAAATGTTTTTCCAGCTTTATTGAGGTATAACTGGCAAAAATTGTATATACTTAAGGTGTCAAATGTGATGCTTTCAGATAAATATATTTTGTGAAATGATCACCAAAATCAAGCTAATTAGCATTCATTGCCTCACATGGTTACCCTTTTTTCCTTTTCATTCCCCTTCCTTCCTCCCCTCCACCAACTACCCATTTGTTCTCTGTGCTGATGAGTCTGTTTTGTTATGTTTATTCATTTGTTGTTTTAGATTCCACACATAAGTGAAATCATATAGTACAATATTTGTCTTTCTCTCTCTGACTTATTTCACTCAGCATAATACCCTCTATGTCCACTGATGTTTTCACAGATGGCAAGATTTCATTTTTTAGGACTAAATAATATTTCATTGTATATTTATAGCACATCTTCTTTGTCCATTCATCTACTGATGTACACTTAGGTTGCTTCCATATCTTAGTTATTGTAAATAATGTTGCAATGAATATAGGGGTGCATATACCTTTTCAAATTAGTGTTTTTGTTTTCTTCAGATAAATACCCAGAAGTGAAACTGCTGGATCATATGGTAGTTCTATTTTTAATTATTTGAAAAGTTCCATACTGTTTTCCATAGTGGCTGTTCATTGCATGAGGGTTCATTTTTTTGCAAATCCTTGCCAACACTTTTTATTTGTGGACTTTTTGATAATAGCGATTCTGAGAGATGGGTACTGATATCTCACCATAGTTTTGATTTGCACTTCCCTGATAATGAGTGATGTTCAGCATCTTTTCATATGTCTGTTGGCCATCTGTATGTCTTCCTTGGGAAAAAAAAAAATCTATTCAGGTCTTCTACCCATTTTTTATTTTGTTTTGTTTTTTGGGTTTTTTTTTGCGTTATGTGGGCCTCTCACTGTTGTGGCCTCTCCCGCTGTGGAGCACAGGCTCCGGATGCACAGGCTCCACGGCCATGGCTCATGGGCCCAGCCGCTCCACGGCATGTGGGATCTTCCCGGACTGGGGCACGAACCCGTGTCCCCTGCATCGGCAGGTGGACTGTCAACCACTGCGCCACCAGGGAAGCCCTACCCATTTTTTAATTAGGTTTTTTTTTGATGTTGAGTTGTATGAGTTCTTTGTATATTTTGGATATTAACCCCTTATCAGATATACCATTTGCAAATATATTCTTCCATTCAGCAACCTTCTCATTTTGTTGATAGTTTTCTTCACTGCACAAAAGCTTTTTAGTTTCATGTATTTCCATATATTTATTTTTTTGCTTTTTTTCCCCTTGCCTGAGGAGATAGATCTAAAAAAATATTGCTAAGACCAATGTCAAAGAATGTACTGCCTATGTTTTCTTCTAGGAGTTTTACAGTTTCAGGACTTAAGTTTAGGTCTTTAATCCATTTTGAATTTATTTTTGTATATGGTGTGAAAGAGTAGTCCAGTTTGATTCTTTTGCCTTTAGGTATCCAGTTTTCCCAACATCATTTATCAAAGAGGCTATCGTTTACCCATTTTATATTCTTGCCACCTTTGTCATAGATTAATTGATCATAGAAGTGTGGGTTCATTTCTGGCCTCCCTATTCTGTTCCATTGATCTATGTGTCTGTTTTTGCATCAGTACCATACTGTTTTGATGACTGTAGTTCTGTAATATAGTTTGAAATCAGGGAGCATGATATGCCTCCAGCTTTGTTCTTCTTCCTCAGGATTGTCTAGACTATTCAGAGTTTCTTTGGTTTCCATACAAATTTTAGAATTATTTGTTCTAGATATGTGAAATGCCACTGGTATTTTGATATGAATTGCAACGATTCTGTAGATTGCCATGGGGAACATGGCCATTTTAATCATATTTATTCTTCTGAGACATAAGCATGTTGTGTCTTTCCATTTGTTTGTGTCATCTTCAATTTCTTTCATCAACGTCTTCTGGGTTTTGGAATACAAGTCTTTTACCTCCTTGGTTAGATTTATTCCTAGGTATTTTTTTTCTCGATGCACTTGTAAATGGGATTGTTTTCTTAATTTCTCTTTCTCATAGTTTGTTATTACATGTATAGAAATGCAAGAAATTTCTGTATTTTAATTCTATATCCTGTAACTTTACCAAATTTATTGTATGAGTTCTAGTAGTTTTTTGGTGGCATCTTTAGGATTTTTCTGTATATAGTATCATGTCATCTGCAAACAGTGATAGTTTTACTTTTTCCTTTCCAATTTGCATTACTTTTATTTCTTTTCTTGTCTGATTTCTGTGGCTTGGACTTCCAGTTCTATGTTGAATGAAAGAGTGAGAGTGAATATTTTTGTATTGTTTCTAATCTTAGAGGAAATGCTTTCAGCTTTTCAGTGTTGAGTATGGTGTTAGCTGTGGGCTTGCCATATATATGCTGAGGTATGTTCTCTCTATACTCACTTTGTTGAGAGTTTTTTTTTTTTTTAATTTATTTTTGGCTGCATTGGGTCTTCATTGCTACTTGCAGGCTTTCTCTAGTTGCAGTGAGTGGGGGCTACTCTTCATTGTGGTGCATTGGCTTCTTATTGTGGTGGCTTCTCTTGTTGTGGAGCACAGGCTCTAGGTGCTCAGGCTTCAGTAGTTATGGCACGAGGACGCAGTAGTTGTGGCTCATGGGCTCTAGAGCACAGGCTCAGTAGTTGTGGCACATGGGTTTAGTTGCTCCATGGCACATGGGATCTTCCTGGACCAGGGCTGAACCCCATGATCCCTGCGTTGGCAGGCGGATTCTTAACCACTGCACCACCAGGAAAGACCCAAGAGTTTTTTTTTTTTTTTTATCATAAATGAGTATTAAATTTTTTCAAAAGCTTTTTCTGCCTCTACTGATATAATCATATGATTTTGATTCTTTAATTTGTTAACATAGTGTGTCACATTGATTAATTTGTGTATACTGAACTATTCTTGTATCCCAGGGATAAATCCCATGGATCACGGTGTATGTCTCTTAATGTATTGTTGAATTCAGTTTGTGCTAATATTTTATTGAGGATTTTTGCAATATTCATTCTTGATGTTGGCCTATAATTGTGTGGTGTGTGTGGTGTCTTTGTCTGGTTTTGGTATCTGAGTGACTGGGTGATTCTGGCATCACAGAATTAGTTCAGAGGCATTTCTTCCTATTCAAATTTGGAATAGTTTGAGAAGGATTGGCTCTTCTTTAAATGTTTGGTAGAATTCACCTGGGAAGTTGTCTGGTCCTGGAACTTTGTTTGTTGAAAGGTTTTTTTTGTTGTTTTTGTTGTTTTTTTACTGATTGATTTCATTAATGGTAATCAGTCTGTTTAGATTTCCTATTTCTTCCTGATTCAGTCTTGGGAGATTGTACATTTCTAGGAATTTATCCATTTCTTCTAGATTGTCCATTTTATTGGTGTATAATTGTGGTAATCTCTTATGATCCTTTGTATTTCTGTGGTGTTGGTTGTAACTTTTCCCCACTTATTTATGACTTTATTTGTTTGGAACCTCTCTCTTTTGTTCTTGATGAGTCTGGCTAAAATTTTATATATTTTTTTAATCTTTTCAAAGAACTAGCCCTTAATTTTATTGATTTTTTCTATTTTTTTAGTTTCTATTGCATTTGTTTCTGCTCTGATCTTTATAATCTCTTTCCTTCTACTAACTTTGGTTTTGTTTTTGTTTTTCTTTTTCTAGTTCCTCTAGTATAAAGTTAGGTTGTTTATTTGAGATTTTGCTTATTTCTTGAGGTAGGCTTGCATCACTATAAACTTCCCTCTTAGAACTGCTTTTGCTGTATCTCATAGATTTTGGATTGTTGTGTTTTTGTTTTTGTGTGTATTCAGATATTTTAAAATTTCCTCTTTGGTTTCTTTAGTGACCCATTGGTTGTTTAGTAGCATACTGTTTAGCTGCCACATGTTTGTGATTTTTGCAGTTTTTTTCTCTTGTAGTTGATTTGTAGTCTCATATCCTTGTGGTTGGAAATGATGCTTGATATGATTTCAATCTTAAATTTACTGAGACTTGTTTTTGTGGCCTAGTGTGTGATCTTTCCTGAAGCCCATCTGATCTAATGTTTCATTTAAGGTGAATCTTTCCTTATGGATTTTCTGTTTGGATGATCTGTCCATTGATGTAAGAGGGGTATTTAAGTCCCCTACTATTATTGTGTTGCTCTCAATTTCTCCCTTTAAATTTGTTAATATTTGCTTTATATATTTAGGGGATTTTATACTGGATGCATAGATTCAATTGTTATATCTTCTTTTTGGATTGATCTCTTTATCATTTTGTAATGTCCTTCTTTGTCCCTTTCAGTCTGTGTGTGTCTTTAGATCTGAAGTGCGTCTCTTGCTGGCAGCATATATATGGGTCTTGTTTTTTTTGGTTTTTTTTTTTTTTTCATTCAGCTACTCTATGTCTTTTGATTAGTTATGTACTTATTCCCATTTGTTAATTGTTTTCTGGTTGTTTTGTAGTTCTTTTTTGTTCCTTTCTTCTTTTTATGCTCTCTTCCCTTGTGACTTGGTAACTATCTTTAGTGTTATGTTTGGATTCCTTTCTCTTTTTTGTGTATCTATTATAGATTTTTGGTTTGTGGTCACCAAATAGATATCTATCTATCTATCTATCTACATATATATATGATTATTTTAAGTTGATGATCTCTTAAGTTTGAACATATTCTAACAACACTGCATTTTTAGCAATGCTTAACATATTTGACTTTGTATTTTATGTCTTTTTGTTTTGTGTATCCCTTAACTACTTATTGTAGATATAAATCATTTTATTGCTTCTATCTTTTAACCTTTTTACTTGCTTTATAAGTAGCTGATCTACTATCTTTACTGTATGTTTACCTTTACCAATGAGATTTTTCTTTCATAATTTTCATGTTTCTAGGTGCAGTACATTCTTTCTTGCTTAGAGAAGTCCCCTTATCATTCCTTGTAAAATGGGTTTACTGGTGGGTGCTGAAATCTTTCACCTTTTGCTTGTCTAAAACTCTCTACCTCTCCTTTTGTGGAGTGTTCTTGATTTTTTTCCTTTCATCACTTTAAATATATAATGCCACTCCTCTCTGGCCTGCAAAGTTTCTTCTGAAAAGTGAGCTGACAGTCATCTGGGAGTTCCTTTGTACTTAATTAATTTCTTTTCTGTTGCTATGTTTAAGTTTCTCTCTTTATCTTTAATTTTTGCCATTTTAACTGCAATGTGTCTTGGTATGGATCTCTTTGGTTCACCTTGTTTGAGATTCTCTGTGCTTCCTGGACCTAGATATTTGTTTACTTTCCCTGGATAGGAAAGTTGTCAGCTATTATTTCTTCAAAGAAGTTGCCTTCCCCATTCTCTCTCTCTCCTCTTTATGAAGCCCATGTAATGTGAATGTTAGTATGCTTGATGTTGTCTTGGAGGCCTCAGACTGTCCTCATTTTTTAAATTCTTTTTTCTTTTTTCAGTTCAGCTTGAGCGATTTCCATCACTGTCTTCCAGTTTGCTGATCATCTAATCTACTACTGATTCCTTCTAGTGTATTGTTATTTCAGTTATTGTATTCTTCAGCTCTGCTTGGTTCTAACTCTTTGTTAGACTTCTCACTGTGTTCATCCATTCTTTTCTTGAGTTTATTGAGCATTTTTATGATCATTACCTTGAACTCTTTATTGGGTAGATTGTTATCTCCACTGCACTTAGTTCTTCTTCTGGCATTTTATCTTGTTCTTTTGTGTGCAATATATTCCTCAGTTGCCTCATGTTGTCTAATTCTCTGTTTTTATTTCTATGTATTAGGTAGGTCAGTTACATTTCCTGATCTTGGAGAAGTGGCCTTATACAGGAAACATCCTATGGGTCCCAGCAGCACACTCTTCTCTGGTCACCAGAGGTATATGCTCTAAGGGTGCCCTTATGTGGGCTGCATGTACCCTTCTGTTGTAGTTGAGCCCACTACTGTGGGAGTGCTGGTAGGCAGGGCTGGACCCCAGCCTGGTTGGCTGGCAGGCCCTGCCTCATGCAGAGGTTGCTGCCCCACTAATGGGTGGGGCTGGGTCTCCATGCAGCAGGCTGCTAGCCTGGGTCGGGGAGTGCAAGGTGTGCTGCCAACTGGTCCATGGGTGGGTAAGCCTCCAATGCTACTAGGTGAGAGAGAGGACTCTAAACAGGCACTTGCCAGAACTAGTGTCCTCATGGTACAATGAGCTCTCCAAAATTGCTGCCACCAGCATCTCCCCAGGGGGAGTCCCAGTTGCTTAGTGCCTCTGCAGGAGGCTCTCCAAGATCAGCAAGTGAGTCTGACCCAGGCTCTTTTCAAATTACTGCCTCTGCACTGGGTATCAGAGTGTGTGAGATTTTGTATGAGCCCTTTGAGAGTTCTATTTCCCTCAGCCCTCTTGTTCTGCTGTATACAAGCCCCACTGGCTTTCAAAGACAGACAGTCTGGGGATTCATCTTCCTGATGCAGGACCTCCAGGCTAGGAAGCCTGATGTGGGGCTCAGACTCTTCACTCCTTGGGGAGAACCTCTGCAATTGTGATTCTCCTTCCTTGTGGGTTGCCTATCCAGAGGTGTGATCTTGACTATATCACGTCTCTGCCCTTCTTACCTGCTCACTGTGGTTCCTTCTTTATCTCTTTAATTGTGGAAAACTAGTCTTCAGGTCATTCTCATCAACAGTTTCTCTGCAAATAGTTCTAATTTTGGTGTGCCCATAGCAAGAGGTAGCTCAGGGTCTTCCTACTCTGCCATCTTGGCCACACCCCCTTACCAGTGATCTTAGTTGTTATGGCTCTTGATTCTCTTTTAATTCAGATAAGACTCTCCTTCTATTTCCTTTCATGTCTTTGACTCATTGAAGAAACCAGGTGAGTTATCTTACAAGAAATCTCACATTTTGAATTTCTTTCTTCATGGTGTCATTTAACCTGTTCCTCTATTGCCGTTTTCCTTATAACTGGAATTTAGTTGTAAAGGATAGTCTAGATCAAGTTCAACCATTTTTCTTTCCCTTTGCATCTATATGCATCTATATTCCCTTTGCATATATATGCATCTATATAACATGTTGCTTTCCCACACTCAGTGAGACTAAATTGATCAGAAAATTCAGATGATAATGTTTGTCTGAATTAAGTTATTTTATTAAGGGTTGAAAATGGCAATTTTAAAATTTCTGTTTTCTTTCACATTCAATAGATGTAATTATTCTGTAAATAAGAACTTTTCTCCCTGAACTAGGGTTATTTGGTTATCTTGAAATACAGTAGTTACAAGAAAAACAGGAAGAAATTTTGTTGTTATCTTTAATGACTAATTATCAAAATCAAGAGTTGGTGTCTGCCTTAGTTACCTCTAAGTAGATTAATAAGTTTCTTATTATTGCTTTTGTTATTATTAAATGTCTATGTATGTGTGCACATGTAAGTATATATGTAAATGATTATGCAAGCATATATATGTACATATGTGTGTTATATATACACACATGTGTGTATGTGTGTGTGTATATACACATACATATATATATGCATACATACAATTGTGACAAGACCCCTTTTATGTTCCAGGCTCATCTTATATGTTTCCTGTCCCAGACCAAGAATCCATTGTTCTTTCAAGGGAACATGGTCCCTGTTATTGGGGAATAATATTTAAAGAAGACTATGATCTAGGTGGTAGAGGTGCTTGTTGCTCTTCATTGCCCACTGCCCACTGAAAAGGGAAAGAACTTGGAATCACATATTAAAAAAAACATCAAGTGTGTACTGATACTTTCTATTGGATATTTCATGAATTTTATTAATTCTTTGGTTTTCTATTTTTATCTTTTCTGTTACACTGAAAATCTTGGTTCCAAATAAAAATAATATAAACATAGTTAATTTTCCCTCTGTTATAGTATCTTATAGGATGAAATTCTTCTAGGGCCTCCCATACTACTGAGCCTTCTCTCTCTGTTTAGTGTTCCACTCTGGCTCAGTTTGATTCCTAAATCCAGCAGTTTCCCTCAGGGTGAGATTCTGTTCTTCTGAAAGTAGTATTTGCTAAATATTTCTGAGATCTGCAAGGAGTTAGGCTACTACCAAGCTAAGTGATATCATGGCCCTTTTGCATTCAGCTTCAACTCAGAGGTTGTGTAGGTCTATCAAATTGTTGTGAATATTCTTGGACACATTTTAGGTTTCCATTCAAGAGATGGTCCTCTTCTATTTTTTATTTTTTTTTAATTTATTTTTGGCTGTGTTGGGTCTTCATTGCTGTGCACAGGCTTTCTCTAGCTGCAGCGAGAGGGGGCTTCTCTTCATTGTGGTACATGGGCTTCTCATTGCCGTGGCTTCTCTTATTGAGGAGCATGGGCTCTAGGCGTGTGGGCTTCAGTAGTTGTGGCACGTGGGCTCAGTAGTTGTGGCTCATGGGCTCTAGAGCGCAGGCTCAGTAGTTGTGACGCATGGACTTAGTTGCTCCGCGGCATGTGGGATCGTCCTAGACCAGGGCTCGAACCTGTGTCCCCTGCATTGGCAGGTGGATTCTTAACCACTGCACCACCAGGGAAGTTCCCGTCCTCTGCTTTTTGGAGATGAGCATTTGCTGGCAACTTTGCAGTTCTGTGACTATATAGTAATCCCAGTAACTCTTCCCTTTTCACTATCCATCACCTCTTGTTACACTGCTGCTCTTCTTACGCTGGTCCTATTGTTGTCAGTAGTTTGTCCATAGCCCCCCACAATTAAGAGTTTCTGGGGAATCCCCATCACCTAATTTTGTTGATGTAATCCACGTGCTTTTTCTTTTGTCATCCTATTGCATCTGTTTCGGCTTCAGGAGAAGTTTGGAGTCGTTAAAAACCTTGTTACTGACATGCCCCCGCCATGATCCAAACCCCATGTGTATATTTTTAAATGAATTTAAATCTAATTTAAAATAAAATTAAGTTCTCTTTGCCTTCAAAGCTTAGAACTGTAGAACAATAATCCGCACTCAGTGTCTATGTTCTCATCTTCTAGCATTGACAATCTCCTCCCTCAACTACTTTATTAAAATGTCTGTGACCCAAAAGTCATAAGCGTAATTCACCACATGCAGCAGACTCTCTTATGAGCCTTTTGATTATGTGTGACTCTGTTGACTTCTCCCTTCTTGCAAATACCACCTTTAACCCCGAACGTTTGGTCTTATTCCCTCTCTTCTGCTGGCATCTGAGTGTATGGTATGCCTTCACTAGATTCTGCCCTGATGTTCCTCACTTATCTGCACAAATGCTCATGAGGCGATCTCGTGGACGCTCATCACTTCCATGGTGACCCAATGCTAATGAGTCCTGCTGCCTATTTTTGAAACATCAGCAAAACATGCTTAAAAAAAATTAAAAATAAATAACCTTGGGATTAAGAAAAGCAAATTTGCCTTTCCCACTCCGAGAGTTAAATTTGAAAATCAGTACTTACTGATTTAGAGTAGAGATAAACAAGGTTACCTTTTCAGGCTTTCTCTCTTTTTAGGTTTCTCTTTAGAGAAAAATGGGCTCCCAGATTATCATCACTTAATTCACGTTCTTTCGATGGAGAAATGTTTATTTGTTTCTTTTGCTAAGCTCAATCTCATACCCAGATCCATGCCACCCCCAGAGACTGCTCCTTTCTTAACTCAATATTGTCATAAAGAAGTTCCTCTTCAATGCAAACAAGACCTTTCCTAAGATATTCTGAACATGTAGATGATTGTGTTGTCATTAAAGCTACCATGGAATAGATGACAGATGCCATTCATTTTCTAATTCATTTTCTCTACATTTTTGAAAAAAGTGAGCATATTTTTACTGTAACGATTATTCTTGCCCTTAAAAGAGGCAACAAGACATAACTTGGGATTACAAGGGATACAAGGGATAAAGTATCAATTGACATGAAAAAGAAGAGGTTAAAAAAAAAAGTATTTTCAAGTTCAGAGGAAAAATCAATGAATTATGACTTACGTTTGTTCTACACCTGAAAAGACAGGTGGGCTTTGGCTACTTTAAGGATGTGAATGGGGAAGAGGAATCCAGATAGAACATTATCAAGGGCAGTAAGTGGGTGTTCAGGTGACATTGTTTTAATTACCCCAATGTTTAAAAACTTCCCATCATGTCTCCCGCACAAAACATCATGACAAATAAAATAGATATTCACTGCATGGATCGATTTTACACTCTAAAGCTATAAGGGCGAAGGTCAGATATTTTGCACTTGATTTTTAATACCAAGATGGTCATTTCACGCTTTAAACTGCTGCATGAAGTGCTAATGTGTCCCCGTGTGAATGGATTGCTGATTTGTTTTACAGACGGGCCAATAGCAAGCCAACTATAAAGATTCTTCAAAAGGTCAATATTTTCTCAAAGCATAAATCCCATTAAAAAAGGCACAAAACGGACATATTTATCACAGTGGAATAAACTTGCTCTGGGGTTTTCTTCACTCAAGAATAATCCTGGAAGGAGTTAAGAGAATGTGATTATTTCTTTAACTTTAGACGTGGATAATTTCCCCACTATTGTTAGACATGATACAGGGAACAAGTTGGCACCAGGGACCGGTTTCATGGAAGACAATTTCTCCACGGATCGGCAGGGGCGGGGGGAATGGTTTAGGGATGATTCAAGTGCATTACATTTACGGTGCACTTTATTTCTATGATTATTCCATTATAATATATAATGAAATAATTATACAACTCACCATAATGCAGACAGGAGGCGGAGCTCAGGCGATAACATAAGCAATGGGGAGCGGCTGTAAATACAGATGAAGCTTCGCTCGCTCGCCCGCCACTCACCTCCTGCTGTGCGGCCCGGTTCCTAACAGGGGCTGGGGATCCCTGTTCTATAGAACCCCGCCCTGCTCCCCCAGATCTATGCAGGGTAGGAGGCATCATGGTGCTGGTTGGTATTGCCAATGACATAACATACAAATAACAGGGCAAGGAGGCATTGTCAGCAAAACAGAAATCATATTGGGTCAAAGGAATTTGGAGCTTTATAAAAGGTGAAATTATTTCACTTGAAATATCCATATTTGCATTGTACTGTATTGGTATTGGTTTAAAAAACGTTAAATTGCTGGGCTTCCCTCGTGGTGCAGTGGTTGAGAATCTGCCTGCCAATGCAGGGGACAAGGGTTCGAGCCCTGGTCTGGGAGGATCCCACATGCAGCGGAGCAACTGGGAGCAGCGGAGCAACTGGGACCGAGAGCCACACTACTGAGCCTGCGCGTCTGGAGCCTGTGCTCCGCAACAAGAGAGGCCGTGATAGTGAGAGGCCCGCGCACCGCAATGAAGAGTGGCCCCCGCTTGCCTCAACTAGAGAAAGCCCTTGCACAGAAACGAAGACCCAACAGACCCAAAACTAATAAATAAATAAACAAATTTATATTAAAAAAACCCCTTAAATTGCTAAAATATTTTGGGGAAAAAAAATGAAGGCTTCATTTCGTTCATGAATTCCACAATTTTGGTTGAGTCATCCCAGAGCACTAACAAAGGAAGACAGAGACAGATACAAAATACAGTGTTGATGAATTTTTACCTGATACAAAAAGTCTAGCGCTGTTACTCTGCCTTGTCTCCCCGGTGTATCTGTGCCGTGTGATACAGCGGTAGTTATACAATCCATCTTCATTCTGTACATCTTTAATATACAAGGCTCCCGTGGATGTGATGAGAAATCTAGATCCTGAAATCAAAGAAAACGATTACCCCATTAAAACAGAACAGAAGCAACGAAGTCATATAAACAAAGTCATTGAATAGTTTTTCTTCACTTGAAGGAAACTCATGTGAAGGAAAATAAAAGGTGTGTGTTTGTATGTGTGTGTTACTTTAAGGGCCTGAGATATATATTAATTCTTCAACTATCCTAAATTAGAGGTTTTAGTAAGTATGCTACCCAATAAATATATACTTGTAAAGCCTACTCTCATGAATTAATTTTTTAGGTCATGTATTTATTTAACAGCAACAAAGTAGGCATATAACTAGTATGTAGCTAATTTAGCATATTTTCTTTGATCATCACTTTTCTCTAGAATGTGACAAATTAAAGGAGTATTAACTTTCTTTTGTAAATTTCTACCTCATGTAAATATAAACTTTTGCCTCAGTTTGAAATATTTCAATAAACACACAAAAATGCTAGACTATAGAGCAATAATACATTCCACAATCTTCCCAGGAAAGACTGTCTTATTTCCTCAATAATAACCAACACTTACCTCTATATTCTAAGACAAAGGTCAGTTCCTCCTATATTCAGTGTTTCAGAGAACACTGCTATTTCCTAATTACTACTCAAATTATTGACAATAACATCTTCACCTCAGGGAGAAAAAAGCCATACCCAGCTGTGCCTCCTTCGTATCAGCACAGGACAAAATGTGTTCTCCATGACCTGTGATTTTCACCTCTACAACTCTATTTGTACAGAAATGGCTAACATTAAGAGATCAAGCATCAGTGCTGCTTGAAGAAGAATAAAGATGATTTTTCCTTTGAAAATGTAAATATCTAAAGACAATTCTTCACTGTTCAATTATAATTTGATGATACACCAAATAAAAGCTAAGGAGTAAATCTCAAGGTGAGTTGTTGCACCTACATGGTAGTGACTCAAGATGCTTTCTACCACTGTTAGAGTCTTTCCTATGGAATATTTCTGTGTCTGATGCAATTCTACTTAAAAGATAATGTGTTTTTGTCTCCTTGGGGAAGGACTAAAATGCCAAAAATTCACCTTCTTTTAAACTGTTTTCCTTAGGTTCATTTGAAACTGCCTTGGGTTTATTTTAATCATAATTTGCCAGGAGTCTTGACTTCATTAATTTTAGGTCTCAAATATTCAAGTTGAGCCAACACTTGGTTATTTCTTATATTTTATTCATAGGGGTGGGATATGGAGGGTGGGAGGGAGACGCAAGAGGGAGGGGCCATGGGGATATATGTATACATACAGTTGATTCACTTTGTTATACAGCAGAAACTAACACAACATTGTAAAGCAACTATACTCCAGTAAAGACGTTAAATTTTTTTTTTAAATATGGGCTTCCTTGGTGGCACAGTAGTTAAGAATCCACCTGCCAATGCAGGGGACAGGGGTTCGAGCCCTGGTCCAGGAAGATCCCACATGCCGCAGAGCAACTAAGCCCATGAGCTACAACTACTGAGCCTGCATGCTGCAACTACTGAAGCCCACGTGCCTGGAGTCCGTGCTCCACGACAAGAGAAGCCACCACAGTGAGAAAGAAGCCTGTGCATCGCAAGGAAGAGTAGCCCCTGCTTGCCACAACTAGAGAAAGCCTGCACACAGCAATGAGACCCAACACATTTTATTTTTAAATAAATAAAAATAATTTAAAAAAATCTTAAAAAACATAAAAATGGTTTATTACTTCTTATGCAATATGAAAGCAATTCCATGGACATGAACAAGAAAAAAATCATAAAACAACTACTGATCTAGCATAAGCTTTCCAAAAGAACACCAACTAACTACTAAAGGAGGATAAAATATCTTTAAGTAATAAATTTACTTTTTAAACAACTGCATTAGTTACTTATTTTAAAACATGCTATAAATATGCTAAATATTAGAATAGCTGAAAAAGCAAATGGTGTATATTCTAGATATTTTTGCATTATCTTCCCCCTAAAAAAAGCAACTAAAAATACCACTTGTCATATTTCATCACATGCCAAGCATTTCTTACCAGTATATAATGTGTATAATTGAAACACTTTTTTCTTTCAGTATATTTTGCATACTTACATAATGCTTTCATAACCAGTTCCTTTAAAGTACAGAGTGATAGACAGAAAAGAGGGACGGAAAAGATACTGCATTAACTCCTGTCACCTCTCTAACACAGAGTCTTTTCATTGGAATTGACAGGCCATCGGCAGTGGCTCAATGTAAGGAACAGCATCGTGTGCACGGCTGCTCAGAGCTCTGAGAGATGCTCAGGGTTGCAGCAGCAGCCTGCACTCATTATTCCACTGATTCCTGAGAGGGCTCTGGTCTCCAGGCACATTTAATTTGATCACTCACTTTGCTCCTGGAATATCTGACTTCTTTTTACCCACTTAGCATGCTAAATAAAACTCTCTTAAGACATGTTGTTTCAGAAAAACAGGAACCCTGTCTGAAACATTTTCTGAAATATTCACAGGAAAGAGAGAAGGAGGTGACTGAATTCCTGGGCTAATTCGAACCATCTCTGTCTAACCCTTTATTTCTCGTTAAAACACATCCCCAAACTGATCGGTATTTTAAAATTTAAAATAAGGATGAAGAATAGAAGCCTTTGATTAGGACAGGGCTGCGAAGACCCAAGGTTCAATCTGAACTCCCGAGACACGTGGAACCCTCAGGACAATGAGGGACAGCACAGCTGCTAGAACGCCAGGCTTCACAGGGACAAGGAAGCTTCTCATCCACCCCCTTGCTTGCCACTGCACCCCGCTTCCTGTCTTACTTCACCAGAGGGTTTTGTATCATATGGAATAAATTGGTTCACAGCCTTAAATGAAATTGAAGAATGTGCTTCTGTTAAAATAGGCAAATATTAAAATACAAAATATTAACAGCAATAAACTGCACACACACCCAAACTGTCTCTTTCTCTCTCACACACACACATATGCACACGCACATCCACAGACATATACACATACACCCTTTACTACTCAGAAGTGTCTGGTAATATACAACTGTGCAAAGTCAAAATTCTATAGGTAACTTTCTTTCCCTTGGAAAACTATCAGCACTTTAGGTGGAAACATTACTAAAATACAGTAGATACATTTTGTCATGTTAAACACATTGCAAATCAGTCAGTTAACAAGAGTGAGTGATTTCTGGATTCAGGGTCATCATTGTGGGCGTTGATTATTGAGCCATGCTGCTCAGTTATTAGAGGGATGTCTTGGAAGCTACCTTGGCTTCTCAACATGCACTAAATGGTCCAGGAATTCAAGCTCCTGCTTCTGCCTTTAATAGTTTATCTGTTCCCCCCGTTACTACCAGGCTATTAGCTGTTACTTCTCTCTGCTGTCAGTATCCCTGTGAACACACACCCAATGTAATGCCTTCGGTATGCTGAGAGGTAGAAACTAGACATACCAAAGCTGTTAGAAGTTTGCATAAACTAAGAGTAAATGGGTATCAAGTGACTGCTGGCGTCGTTCTCCAATGTTCGTTGACATGAGCTGGTATGTTAATGCCACTGAAGTAAACCCACAGCTTGGTACCAGTTCAGCCAGCCTGGCTAAGCTCAACACAGGGACTAGTGGGATATTTCTATCTAGAAACATAAAACTACCAAAGAAAATGGGGCATCTGCATGATTCGGAATGTTGTAGAACACTCAGGGTAGAAGTCCTACAGCCACATTCCTCCTGTCATGGTGCTGAGCGGTGAACACACAGAGCATGGCAGGTCCTGAGGCTCAGGCACAATGACTTTTGGGTTTCTGACCAGCGTCAGAGGCAGAGAAATAGCAACAGTTCTAGAAATCCATTTTGCCAAGCTCTGAGTAGTCAACTGCAGACAGCAGGCATGCGTGTCCTCCTGAAGGGAGCGTGTGGGAGCTGATTCTAGGAGGTGCCATGTGTTCTGGGTGAACAGGACACCAGAGCTGAGAGGTGCATCAGTTCACTGTCCTGGGCTCCGAGCACCCGAAAAGGAATGAGACACAGCCTCCGTCTTCAGGGAGCTTACAATCTAAACAGCTTTGAGTCTCAGGGTTAGAGACATGGCATCAGGTAGGAAAAGAGGATGGGAGGGAAAAGGCTGGATTATAATCTGGGAAGAGGCTTATCTTCATCTGGATGAAGGGAAACACCACTACTGAGGGAGGAAAAATTGATATTTATCACCAAACCTGTACTCATCCTTGTGTATTACTCTGATACAAATAATTAGCTGTATATGTTCCCTTTATTAACCTGCTTGCTCAATCTACTCTGCTATTTTTTTTCCTGTTCTTGTAAAGTATCGAGTTAAAAGCTCTTTCCCTGGTACCAGGTGTAACAAGCTCACCCACCTGGAGAGATTCCTCATTGTGGAAGAAAAAAAAATCTGAGTTTGGGAATCCAATGGATATGAATTCCAAACCCGTCAATGCCACTACGTGTGACCCCCGATGAGACATTCAACCTCTTTAACCTTTGGATTGTTCATCTATGAAAAAGAGAGGATGAGTCACATCCTCTTTGCTCTACTGTTGGAGATGAGGTTAATGCATAGAGGCCCTCTAACAGATAGCCATGCATTAAAATGGTAGTTTTGGAAGTAAATGTCATGTGTGTTACTCAGCTGACCTGCTAAGAAAAGCCGGTCAACAGGTGTACCTAGTACTGCCCAAGGCCATCGGGCCTGCCTGAGCCCATGTTCACTTACATAGTGGGGCTCACTTCTAACTCTTCATGGATGTGCTTCCTGATGTGAAGCAACCCTCATGTGTTAGAAAAAGCACCGAAGTGGAAATGACAATGGTGAGTTTGACATTAGAATTCTGCCACTTGGAGCTGTGTCACTGCAGGCAAAATATTTCCCTACCCTCTCTGGGCCAATGTCACACAACAGAGCACTAACATGGGGTAGAAAGATATAAATTAGGCCCAGAGAGGGCCTTTACACGCCCTTTCTGTGGGGCTCTTGGGGGAGGAGGCTATGCAGACACTGTCTTCAGAAATCCTTTC
Source organism: Pseudorca crassidens (assembly GCF_039906515.1). Taxonomy (NCBI): domain Eukaryota; kingdom Metazoa; phylum Chordata; class Mammalia; order Artiodactyla; family Delphinidae; genus Pseudorca; species Pseudorca crassidens. Next base: position 144,297,602 of record NC_090300.1, read on the forward strand.
TGCAGTAGAAAGGGATTAGATAGAAACTAGATAGATAGATAGATAGATAGATAGATAGATAGATAGATAGATAGATAGTTAAAGAATAGATAGACAGAAAAATGATAGATGATAGGTAGGTAGATAGATAGGTAGATAGATGATAGGTAGATAGATAGATAGATAAAGAGTAGATAGATAGATGATAGGTAGGTAGATAGATAGATAAAGAGTAGATAGATAGATAGATGATAGGTAGGTAGATAGATAGATGATAGGTAGATAGATAGATAAAGAGTAGATAGATAGAAAGATGATAGGTAGGTAGATAGATAGATGATAGGTAGATAGATAGATAGATAAAGAGTAGATAGATAGAAAGATGATAGATGATAGGTATGTAGATAGATAGATAGATCTGGAGTAGATGGAAACTCAGAGACCTCCTCTATCATCATAATGATATTATTTGAATAATAACATCCCCTGGCATGTTTGCCAGTATCTGAACATAAGATACATATTCTGAAGTTTCCCAAATTAATCATTCTTCACCCCTCATATATCATCCACCAGAATGACCTTCTGTTCCTATTTCTAAAATACATCCTGAACGATCCACTTCCCTCTCCGTGCACCACCAAGGTCTAAGGATCCCAGTCTTTCAAATAACTGTCTCCACTCCTGCTCCTTCAGCCCATTTGCCACCCAACCTCCATGCAGACCGTCCCGTGTCTTGATGCAGTCCCGCTAGACCCAGCTATTCATGGTAGCTCAACGGTTTAGGTCTAGGTCTGGCCCTATCATTCATGCACTCTCTCCCTCTTCCCCTCTGCCCCGGCCACACTGCTCTTCTCCTAATTGCTCCACCTGAAGGGCCCTGAGCCCAGACCTCTACCTGGCTGGCTCCTTCCCTTCATTCTGGCCTCAGTTTCTAAAGCCACTTTCCAGCAATGTCAACATGAACCACATCCACGGTCATGCTCAGAGCACTTGACTGTATTACGTCTATGTGGAGTCATCTCAGGTGTGTTGGAGACTGCTTTAACATTTCTATTCTCCAACCAGAACAGCAGAAACTTGAATTGTCCAGACCCACTCTGTCATCTCCATAACACAGAGCAGTGCTTGGCTGTGCTTCCTGAAAATATTTGTTCCAGAGATGGGTGGATGAAACCCATCTATCATTATTTATATACAAAATGTCTCTTCTTAAGTCTGGGTAAAAAGAAAGAAAGCTAAAATTCCTCTTTTTAGATTTCAACATGAAACTTCCTTATGTATAATACATAGAAAGAGAATTTCCCCCCCTAGGAATGACTGTAATGTATTCTTACATGAAAATGAGCATATTTGCAGATTTGGATGTTAATTATTCTTTCATAATGCTCTCTGGCTTTTTCCTGTACAGCCAGGCTGTTAGATCTTCAATAGAGACAATATTATTTTCAGGAAGATTTTAAAAGCATGTTTGATTTTTCATTTAGTCAGAAATATATCTTAGGGTTTTTTTTGCTATTGCAATCCCAACTGAGTTAATAGTAATTAAAAGAACAGATGGTTCTTCTAATAAGATGCTGAATGGTAGCACAACACAATGAAACTTCTATCAGCTGTGCCTGCCACCTGCAATTGACATCTATGCTGTGTAACGAAATAGAGCTTTCTCTGGAGCAGTTTTCATATCAGTTTCTGAGAGAAACACAAGTATAAAATCCAGGTTCTAAGTATATAGTGCTAGAAATGAGATGAGCCTCTGCATGAATAGCTTATATTTCTTTATTTTGAAAGTTAAATTAGCATTAAAACAAGTAGAAATAGAAGAAAATATATATATATAATACATATATATGTACATATATAATCTATGATAACTTTAAAGTTGGCTATACATCTTAATTCAGATGTAGACTGGAATGGAATTCAACTCATTCCAGTGGTTCTGAGTTGCGTCTCTTCTGTGATGTGATGGGTGGGTGCCAGGCCATAACTAGATGCAGGCATGAAGGAACTACAGATATTTCTCAAGCAATTGAGTGGCCTGACAAAAAATTATGGTTTAACAAAATTACATTGAAAGCCTCATATACGAAAGAGAAAGGAGTAGGCCCTTAACGTAAGACATCTAACCAGTTGTTATGGGTTGAATTGTGTTCCCTCCAAAATTCACCAGTTGAGTCCTAACCCTCAGGACGTCAGAATGTGACCTTATTTGGAAACAGGGTCACTGCAGATGTCATTAGTTAAGAAGGAGTCATCCTGGAGTAGGGTGGGCCCTAACCCTGTGGAATGGTTGTCCTTAAAGAAAGGGGAAATGTGGACACAGACACATCTGGCTATGAATCCTAACCTTAATCAGAGCCAGTAGGTCTTCTGTGTTCAGTGAGCCACCGTTGCACTAAATGTTATATGTTTTGACCCATTTAGTTCTTGCAATGACCCAGGAAGGCAGGTACTGTTATTAGTCCCATTTTTACAGATGAGAAAAGTGAGGACCAAGGTGAAGTGACTGCCTGTGCTCACAGAACTAGAAGCATCCCAGCAAGCACAACACCCTGATGATGGAGCTGGGAGGTCACACCCCCACCCACTGCACTCCCTGACCTGGTCACGGCCGGAGCATAAGCAGGAAGGCCTGGGCTGAGTGCAGGAACAGCTGTAGGGGAACAGAAGTGACTTGCACAGAAATGTATTTAAACAAAGGATCAACAGAACTTGGTTGGGGAGAGGATCACAGCAAGTGCTGAGTCTGAGGACTGACGGGACTGCGGTAGCAGGGATGGAGTAGATAAGTTGGGTGAGGCTGTCTCTTTCTCAGGGAAGACAGGAGTTCAGTCCTGGACATGCTGGGTGACTTGGCATGGATGATACAACGGAGTTGGAGACAGAGCTCTGGGAACCAAGTTAGGCATGTCGAGGAGCCCTTTATGGGAACTGATGCCCAGGAGCCCCCGGGGAGGGAAGTAAGGGAAGAAGGTCAGCAAAAGACAGCAAGAGAGGAGGACAGAGACCCAGGAGGGCATGGAGTGGTGAGCAGGGGTAGGAGAGCACTTCCGGAAAGGATAATGCAAACATCTCAGTTCTGTGTCTTCCTATCAGGATAACTGAGAATACAAATGTAGCCTAACAGAGCCTCAGTTTCCTTATCTGTACAATGGGGCAATATTACCCTCCTGGAAATATTGTGATATTAAATAAGAATGTCTATGTAAGTTCCCGCTAGAGAAAAGCACTTTAGAATAGCTGTAATCTTCAATAGAATATAATGGTAAACTATCTACCTTGCTAGATCAGCAAAAATATTAAATCTCTAGCTACGAACAGCTAGTACTCTAGAAGATGAACTTAAAGAGCACGACAAGTCATCACCAAAGAGGATAAGGGGAGACCTGGGTAAATGCGGGGAGGTGTATCAAATTCCAGGATTAGACAACGTGAAATTGTAAAAACATCAATTTTTCCACAAATGAAATTATATTTTCACTGATTCAGGATCAGAATTTACATAGAACCTTACCAAATCAATGCAGATTAAAACAAGGTGCTATGTTTCACCCAGGAAATTAGAAAAAATTAAAATATTTGATAATATGTAGTCTTGACAAGAGTGTGGGGAAATGAACACCCACTGGTAGGAGTGCAAATTGGTGAGGGCTTTTGCTTTCTGGTGGGCAATCTGCTAGCACACTTAAAATGTAAGAATTGCATATATTCTGATCCAGCTCGTCCTCTTCAAAGACTCTATCCTAGGGGCCACTCATACATGGGCACACATCAGTGTGCACCCAACATGTACACTGCAGCATTGTTTAAAAAATGAAAAATGGAAAACAAACCTAAATGCCAATCAAGGGCAAGTAGATTAACGCACGAGGGTACATCCATATTATGCATCCATTTAAAAGACAGTAAGGTCAATCTATGTATAATCCATGGAAAGATCTCCAAGACATAACATAGAGTAATTACAGAACATTATATGATGTTATGTACAAAAGACAATGAATGTGTGTTTGTGTTGGGGGGTAGTAAATTTGTGTATGTAAGTGAAAAGATATCCACCAAAATGTTAACTGTAGTTGCTTCACTTCTGAGGTCATGACTGGATTAGGAGAAGGGAAGGGGGGACTTACATGTTTTATTTCATAGTATCAAGTCTTTGAACATCTTAAAAGAAGACTCTCTTAGTGTCCTACTTGTGCAGTTGAAATTTATTTTGAAGAAGGTATCAGTTGGTGGTGAGCTCAGAGACAGGATGCAGCAGGTATAGACCAAACTCAGGTGAGCATCACGACAGAGGGGAAGGAGAGAAACCTAGGATAGTATTTATGTTGAGAGTAAATGTGTCAAAAGATGGTCTTCTGTTTTGTTTGGTTTTCAGCCTGATCACATATGCGCATGCTTAAAGGCAGAAGGGGAGGCTTTCCATACTTTTCCTGGTCTTTGTAACCCTCCCACTCCAGACACCTAACCCCAAAGTCTACTCCACTATATAGAGGATCTCCTGACCTTCCTGAACTACTGTGCGACACACGACTTCACACCTAATTGCATTCAGTCTAATTGGTCATGTATGTGTTAGCCTTCCCCAAGTGACGGCAACATCTTCGAAGACAAGGCGATCCCCGGGTTTGCCTAACTTACCTGCTGTTTCCCCTCACCCTGCAAATGCTGAATTAAATGCCTGATGACATGCATACTTTGAATTTTTCCCCAAAACAGGCTCTGTACGCTAAGGCATCGTACTGTTAGGGCCTGCTATGTTTATGTAAGTGTCAACACATCAAGATATGAAAGTATCAAGTATCAAGAGAAAGAGGAATATTGCATGATACCACTCACATGCAGAATCTAAAAAAAGGATACAAATGAACTTAGTTACAAAACAGAAACAGACTCACAGACTTACAGAACGAATTTATGGTTACCAGGGGAGAAGGGTTGGGGGGAGGGATAGTCAGAGAGTTTGGGATTGACATGTACACACTGCTGTATTTAAAATAGATAACCAACAAGGACCTACTATATAGCACAGGGAACTCTGCTCCATATTCTTTAAGAACTTAATTGGAAAAAGAATTTGAAAGAGAATAGATACATGTATATGTATAACTGAATCACTTTGCTGTACACCTGAAACTAACACAACATTGTTAGTCAACTATACTCCAATATAAAATGAAAAGTTAAAAAAAAAAAAAAAGAAAATCAGGAAGCCCCAACTTGGACCTTGAGCATCCTGGAAGCCCACGTGGCTGGAAAGATTGATGTTCCCTCCACACACGGGATGTGAGGAGTAAGCCAGCATCCCTGGGCTGGACTTGGTAAGTAAGGAGTGATCTGACAGATATATGTCTAAGTTCTCCCAAAGTAATCTCACTAAGACATTTTTCTTATGTAAATAAAATTCTCTCAGTGAGATTCTCCTGCAGTGAAATGAGGCTCAATTACACACTTCTAATTTAAGCCTATGTGCTGCAATCCGACTGTATACCTAATTACCCCATTTAGGCTGTTAATGATCAGATCAGTGCTCTTGAGCAGATATTCGAGTCTGTCATCAATCTTTCCTCTAATTAGATTTCTATTTCTTTAAAAGAATAAATCGTGGGAAAGAATAGATTTTTTTTTTGAAGGAGTTATGTAAGGATTTTTTTTTAAGAGCCAAAGATCTTATAAAAAACTTGAGTTGTATTTATTCATTTATAAGATGAACAAAACAGTTTTGGCCCCTGACCTCTAGGAGCAAGTATTTCAGTTGGGGAGACAGACGAAATGAGTAAATAGACAAAAACAATTACATAATGTGAAAAGCGCTCTTGAGAGAATTAAGACAAAAAGGTTGAATCTAGATAGAGAATTGCTGTTTAGACAGTGGGTCTGAGAGGTCTGTGCAGGGTGCGTTTCAAATGAGGCACAGTAGATGGCAAGAGGGGGGCTGAGGACTGAAAAAGAGAATGTGCAAAAGTCCTGAGGTGGGAAAAACTATGGCATGTTCAGGGAACTGAAATAAGATGCATTTTGAAAATAGAGCTGACAGGACATAGAACTGGCCTGGATGCTGCAGGAGGAAGAAACGGGCCGGGGTCAAAGGTGACTCCCGTGTTTTGGGGAGGAGTTGAATAGCTGGAGAAGAGAGTCTTGGCTGGGAAGGAGAAGCCTTGGACGTGTCACTGGTGTCCCTGGGTGACACAGTTTGGACTTCTAGGATTAAAAGTGGCCCCTTATAGATGTAGGGAAGATAAGGAAAAGGACATCATTCCGCCTGCTGGTTGTATCAGGTTAACTAATATTTAGAAGCGGTGCATCAACGCTGTTTCCTGTCCCAAGAGCTTTCTGATTTTGAGGCTGGAAGGGACTGTGTATTTCATGTTGACCATCTATTCTAGTCCAGGCTGTGTGCTGATGAAAAAGCAACATGTTCAAACAGGAAAAGACAAAGAAGGAAGAGCAAAGCACGACACATCAATCCCAAATGAGTGCGCTTTTTCTGTTTATCATGTTAGGGACCCAAATGGAATTGAAGACCCTGGGCTTCTTGGTGAAACACAGTGACTATTAATCATAAAGTTAGTCTGCCTGAAACAGATGACATACGGTTATAGGAAAGAAAGTAGAAACACAGGAAGTCTTAAGGATAAAAATAGACACTACTTCGAGGCCACTTAAATATTGTGGGGTAATGGTTTTTCACATGGTGGGTAGTGACCTATTAATGGATTGCAAAATCAATTTCATGGACTGTAACTTTATTTAAAAAAAATAAAATAGAGAAGATAGAACGATTCAGTGTGCATCGCAAATAGTAGGGGTCAGTATTTTATGAAGGCTTTGTTTTAGTTCCTATGTGCCCATACAGGATTGTGTGTGTGTTTGTGTACGTAGATGTGCACGTACTTGTTTATGTATATGTACGTGCATACTGGATCTCGATATAAAATGTATTTTTTTTACTCTGTATTTCTTACGGCGAGTCAGAGTAAAACATGTTTGAAGAGCACTGCTCAGCATACTGAAGATCTGTCTGTTTAGTTTTTGACCAGGCTTCCCATGTCCGAGCAAGTCTAACAGTCCTTATATACTTGAGATTCTTAAAGGCTTCCCTTCAAGCACGCAGACTGACAAGTCTCTGAGGTCACAGGCATGGCTGCATTTATAGCTACAGTGGCAGACAAAGCAGCTGATTTCTTTTTCAAGCCACATCATGTGAAGGTCTGGGATTATGTCTGTTTTCTGATGATACATGAAGATGTCTAAGGGGATTATGATGAGTTTACTGAGTCATTAGCACAAATCTGTATGCAAGCATGTACTTAGAAAACCACCCCATGGTAGAAGTCATGTTATTATTTCCAGCCCCTGTTGTCACCCCAATCTCAGAACCTCTTGGTTTTAAATGGCCTGACCCAATGAGATAGGGTAGAAATTCTCATGCCAGCTTCTGTATCTCAGAGCTTTCTGCTGTAAGAGCATCTCCATTTCCTAAAAGTCTTCCCCAGATCTCGCTGATCATGAAATCCATTGTCTAGCAGCATCTTTCGCAACAAAACGTTATCAATAGTCATATAGCAATTGCCCATGATATGCAGAGCTGGTAATGGGGTTGAAGGTAACTCCATCACTAAACGCTAATTTCTAGCTACAGGGGAAAAAAACACCATAAAATAAAAGTACAAACCACACAAAGCAGGACAGATAGTGTCAGCTGGATATACATAAGTGTTGAGGTCAACAAAGACTAAAAAATAATTCTATAATCAATTAGGGTGGGGCAGGAATTGCTATTGGTAAGCAGGCTGATGACATTCGCCAGAGAAATGCCATGACAGCACATCCAGAGAATTTGTTCCCTGCACACGTCTCCTCAATTCCTCTGATTCCTTCAAAGGGAAAGACTCAGAGGGTCCCATTTATCTGCCCACCGGCTACGAGCATCGAGCTCTCCTCCACTAAGATTCTAAGTACTTTTTTGTGGCAATAATTTATCTTGACATCTCTCCAACACTCGTCGATCTCCTTTTTCTTTTCCTTATAACACAGGAAAAGTAAGCCACTGGCTTAGAGCCTTTGGAAGGCACTTGCGTCTGGCCAGAATTTATAATTACGTTGCTTTAAGAAAACATGAGCCATGTTAAGGACCAAAATAGATAATAGTGTGGGTGGTATTCAGTGATGGCAGAAATCCCAAAGGTGGTTCACGAATGACCACCGTTTGAGACACTGTATTTGTGATGCTTCCAAGAAGAGGTGAGTCACACCTTCTTCCTTGAAGAAAGGGGTAGCCATGGGTGGTTATAACGGAAGGAACGATGAAAATGCTCAGCATGACCAGGGGACAAGAAGCTGGCAAGTCATTGGCTGCACCATCTCCTTATGTTGGTACAGAGAGATCTGGGCTCACAGAAGGCCAGGCTGCGAGCCACGGGGCAGCTGGGGAGCAGAGGAGAGGTCCTCGGTGGAGGGGCTGTGTGTGTGACACCCTGAAATCCTGAAGGTAAAACAGGGGTCCCAGGAGGTCAGGGGTTGCTGCCAGGATAGTACAGATGAGTTTCAGATTGTGAGGCAACAGGTAAACCCCAGAGAAGCAGAGGTGAAGCAGTGGTGGCTGAGTCGGGGGTGCTGCTGAATACAGAACAGGAAGATGTGACAGACGGCGCCCAAACTGGACAGCAAGACAGACGACTGACGGGGGAAGCCGTCCAGGCAGCAGGGGCCCAAGGCAGGGAGATCCTGGGGGGATCCACTCAGCCTTGCAACCAGGGATCTCTCGGGTTCCTCAGGAACCAGTCCTTTAAAGGAAGTTCTGGCCTCATAATGATTTATTTTCTTCCATCTCGTCCTCACTGGTCCTCTTCTCCTTCCTCTGTCCCTCCTCCTCCTTCCATATTTCATTTAATTGAAAAAGCATAAATCACTTACACAGACATAAAATACTAATCTGTGTAACCAACACACAGAATTGATCGTTGTTAACACCGTTATTTTTTATTTTAATGAAAGAACTCTACAGAGAAAGGTAAATTCCTCTCTTTGCTTTGTCCCCTCTCCTTTTTCTCCTAACAAGCCACTGTTACCAGGAATTAAGTGTATATATTCCCAGTTTACAGTTTTTATTGTATCACACACACATATATGCATCCATATGGTTCTGTGTTGCCTTTGGTTTTTCAAATTTACATAAATGGCTTACTATTTATTATGGAAAAACTTGCTTTGCCCACCTAACGTATGTGTTCTTAAGCTCTCTCCATGTTGCTATAGAGAAATCTAGTCCATTCTTTCTAATGGAAATATAGTGTCATATTGTGTAAATATATCTCAGGCTAACCACTGCAATGGTGCTTCATCAAGGTATGAGTTTTTCTCGTTTTTTGTTTTTTTTTTTTTCATTGCTGTATCCCTAGCACCCAGAACAGTGCAAGACACGTACATAGCAGTTATTCATTAAATATCTGTCAAATGAAGGAATGAATCCATTCATTCCATTACTGATGGACTTTAAGACTGACATCAATAGTCCACTATTACCAAAAAAGTTTTCCCAAACTTTGACAAGTTTTCCTCAGCACACGTGTGAGAGTCTCACTAACGTGTCTACCTAGATACGTAATTATTGGGGTAAGATGTTTTGTGTTTTCAGTTTTCCTGGATCCTCTGCAGTGCTATGCACTTCTTGACAGCCTGGTTTGGCACACCTCGGTCACTGTTCTGGCTGGGTTACTGGTGTTCATGAGACTGATGAAGATTTGGTTAGAGTGCAGGCTGCTGGTTTTGCAATGCCTCTTCCTCCTAACTGCAGCTTTGTCTTTCCTTCAAAAACATAATATCCATTTAAAAGATTGATAAATCTTCATCAGAAAAATGAACTTGAATCATTCTAAGTAATGAAATAATTCTAAGTATAAAAAAAGAGAGTAAAATTATTCACAGCCTGGGGCAGGGAGCCTCTTTGGGCTGATGGGGTATTGCTGTCAGTATCAGCCTCAGAGCCTTAAACAGCAGAGTCCCTTTCCATGTTGTCAGCAATAACAAGTTCAGGGTGCATCTAGCCCTCACCACACCACGACTGCCCCAGATAAGCGTTAATGCACATCACTGTATAAAAGCAATACCAAGCTCCGTTAAGGCACCTGCTGCAGTGTCACAGCCTTGTGGATCTTACCATGGTGCTTTTATTTCATTTTGCCTCAGGCTGCCTCCCGGGCAAATATAAGTGAAATAAGGCCTTTGAAAAGGAATAAACTCTTGAATAAAACATAAGTATTTTTCATTGCAAAGCAACTCTTCATGGGTTTTGCAACCTCCTTGAGAAAATTAAAAGGAAAACACATATAGGACCTTAAGTCTGCAGATTTTCAGATTCTGAGACTTTGGTTGAAGGCAATTTTAAAGGCTGTTTCTGAGACTTACTGTGAACATGAATGAATGTTATCCACAGCAGAAGGACTGGCGTGGTGCTGAGGACTCCCTGGCTGGGCATCCAAGCTGCTGCCCACGCCTGGCCACTGTTGGGAGACCGCCTGCCATCCCTGCTGGTCTGTCCAAAGCCCAGGGGCTTGGCCTGGTGGACAGGACTGAACACATGTGTGGTGTAGAAAATGCTCTCAGAAATGAAAGAATGAATTCTTGTGGAATTTGCATCACCTCAATACTTCCTCATCAATGACAGTTTTTACTTTATTAATCTATAACCAATTCCTATGTTTACTTCTTAGGCTGTGATAGAAACTAGTGATTAGCAGAATTCTATTTCTCAATGGTACCCTGTCAAATTACTTTGCAGTTTAAAGTGGGAGCAGTTATTATTCTCTGTTCCACATTTTTCTTTTTCTTTTTTTTTTTTTTGGCCGCACGGCACAGCATGTGGGATCTTAGTTCCCTGACCAGGGACTGAATCTGTGCCCCCTGCCATGGAAGCATGGAGTCCCAACCACTGGACCGCCAGCAAATTTCCCCACATATATTTCTTATTCATTATTATTTTAATTGCTTTTTTATCATGCAACCATCTAATGAATTTTCTTTTAGAATATTGAGATAAAATTCCTTCCTGGATTGATTTTTAGGCATTTCTGTCATAAAAATATGGTCTATTATTTGGAACCTTATTTTCCCCTGTTTTCCCAAATAGTTGAATATGGTCATAAGTCAATGTGTGTTGTAGCAACTTCCTTTTCTGATGATATAAAAGGTTAATTATTATGAAATACTTCCTAGTATAAGAAACTTCAATTCTGGGTAAATATAATAAACACACATTTACATGAACAGCAGAGTTCTCAAGTGAGGAAAAGCCTTAGGGTTCTAGAAATGGAGAGGGAAGTGAACACTTAGAGCAAAGAGCTTGCAGATGCTGTGGGACATTTCTCTTCAAGGGAGAAATGAGGAAAGAAAGAGAAGACTTTAGTCCTATGCAAGTTGAGGAAACCCCTGCAGAAAACTACAAACTCACTGAAGTGATGGACAAAAAAAAAATTTTTAGCAAACACCCTTGCTTGTTCCTGCCTGAGCTTTGGGTAAAAATTATGTCTAACCATAGCCCTAGGCTTGCTCAGGTTGGTGTTTGGCTTTACGTTCTGCAGGGTCTAAGAAACCTCACGCCAAGAAATTAACATATAATGACCCAGTTTCCAAGAGCATCTGGCAGAAGCAAAGGTACATTTTCCCTGGAGGACTGAGCCACCAGGATGTTTACAGATGAAGCCCAACTCCTTCTTTCAAATCCTGAGCCCCCAGTCCAAAACCACTGAACATACTGGGGAAAAATTTACCCTAAGAGTCAGAAGAAACGATTAGATCTCAGATAATGGAGTAACTGAATATAGATTACTCAAGAAGTATTTTTGAAATGTTTGCAGAAATACAAAACTGAATCAAGAATGAGATAGAGTGGGGATTCCCTGGTGGCACAGTGGTTGAGAGTCCTCCTGCCGATGCAGGGGACATGGGTTCGTGCCCCAGTCCGGGAAGATCCCACGTGCCGCGGAGCGGCTGCGCCCATGAGCCATGGCCGCTGAGCCTGCGTGTCCGGAGCCTGTGCTCCGCCACGGGAGAGGCCACAGCAGTGAGAGGCCCACATACCGCAAAAAAAAAAAAAAAAAAAAAAAAAAAGAATGAGATAGAGCAACAGACTGGTGTCAAAAGAGACAGATAAATTAGCGAAAGAATGAAATAGAATGTCCAGAAATGCAAAACATAATCTTTGATATAAATATTTAGATTAGACACAGTTGGGGAGATTAATATACGGTAAAATAAATCTGATGAAATTACTACCCAGATTAGTGCCTAAAGAGAAAAAGAAATATAAATACGAAAGAATAAAGAGATTTAGAGGAGGGATGGAGGAGATCATATGGCTTATTACAATTCCAGAAAGAGAGAGGAGAAAAAACGGTAGATAAGCGATATTTGGAGGAAAATATCCGAAAATTTGCTAGAATTTGATTAAAAACTGAGAGAGTCTGCCAATAAGAGGCATCTCCTGGAACTAAAGGATGTGCTTCAGGAAAGGCAAGTATACTCAAGGATGAGCAAAGAAATCGGTATGAATGCACAACTCTACGCAAATAATGACCGTACAAAGTGGTCATCATTATAGTGACCAGTACTATAGACATAAAAAGTAAGGTGTATCTAGAACACTGGACCACAATAGTGTTTAAGAACACTGGGAGGGGTGTCATACGAGGCAGGGTATTCTGAGGTCCTGTGTTGTTCCTGAAGGAAAGCAGTCTCTTTAGTACACTGATGGTAGTGATCCACAACTTCCATTTCACCGAGACCTTCATCTAGCAGGCACCTCCTTACTATCTGAAAATCCAGACCATATACTTTACAGTTTACAGAGGGGTCTTAGAGTCTTTACTTTATTGAACCATCACACAAAACCATGGGAATAAAGGCCATTTTAAGACCTATTAGAATGCATTCCAATGCAAATGAAGCACTGTGGTATGCTTGCACGAATTCAGTGCTCTACAGTAAGCAAATCTTGCTTTTAAAGAAATTCCCTACATTTTTTCCCCCACATTTTCCCACCTAATAATTGTCTTCAAATTCTACGTGGAACATATCCGTTTTCTACTGGCTTATCTAAGCGATTCTCACAGTAACTATAGTGTACAGTGGAATATCTTGCACCATTCAGAAATCCCATACAACATGGTAAATATACTCTTTCCTTCAATATAATTCATCATGTATGTAATAAAAGTAGGATATTCCTTTGGAAAGGATGAATAAAAATTCCTTGTGTTTCAAGATAATTTGCTCTCTTCTTGAGACAGAGTACAAAAGGGTTTTCTACAACATACATTTTACTCATTTTGATATCTCCTGATAAATTACTCTCATATCATGCTGAGAAAACTTCAACTTGTCATATGAGCAAGGATGTAATAAGGTCATTATAAATGTCTAGCATTGAAGCCATCTTTCTTTCATTTCTTGATATTAAAATTTAATTAGAGAATATCCTTTTAAAATAACCAATATTTTATGAAGTGAAATAGCATAAATGAGGGCCATAACGAAAAAGCTAATGTCATAAAAAAGACATCTGATTGGTGGGCACCACTTTTTCTGGCCCATTCCAGACATATTCACTGTATATAACAAATTCTATGAAAGATTATACGAAATCGATGCTGAATTCCCATCCTAGATCCCTTAGCATTAATACTTTCCAGATATATTTACAAAATTCTTTGTTAAATTCCCCAGTCATTGTAACCATATGAACCTAGCTGGCAAGCATCCAACCACGAAAAGCTTAGCTGAAGAAACATAGACGCAACTGACTTAGATTAATGAATGGAGTTACAAAGCATACCCTTAATTCTTGTTCTAAAAAGAAAATATCAATACATCCTGTTATAATCACTGGATGGATACACACTCCCCGAAATATCTTCTTTATGTACATGCATCAGCTTTGCTGCCTGCACTGTTTCCTATTCAATGGCCACCATACACATTATCACAATGCTCACTCATCGTGTAAGAGAAAACTCGAGGACAGAGATTTTGCAAGATTATGGAAGTAAGAGAACGTGTGTGCAGCTGAGGAGGGTATGTGAGAATAAAGGTAGCCTCAGAGGAGGACAGACCGTGTGGCCAGGATCATTAGTACACATCACTGAGAATAAACCCCGACTGTATCCTGTTCATCATGTGACTCTACCTCCTGTCCCTAGGAAACCTCCTGGAGAGGAAGTTGTCTGGACGTGGGAGGGAGAGAATGATGCTGTCTCAGTTTAGCTTTGCTTAATCGAGTTTCCTTTGACTTCTCTTGCCCAGTTTCATATTGAGACCCTCTCAGCAGGGGTGGGAGCCTAATCTCAATATTCAGTCGAAAGCTCAATTTTTGTTCTTTTTTTCCTCCACTGCACAGAAGTAGAGAACATGGAGTCTGTCAGTCATCTGTTAGACAGAAACAATTTTAGAAGGATCTGTAATAGCCAACCAAGAGATGACAATCTTGGTTTTCAAACTGACAGGTACGCACACACAAAAAAAGACTTGAATAATTCATGGTGAGAAGATGCAAGGTCTTTGGAGAGTTGACTGCCAGTGAAACTTGTTTTGTTTTTTGCCTTTGGCTTCATCTTTCAATATGGCATCTGTACTAGTTTCTTAGGGCTGCCATAAAAAGTACATTAAAAAAACACAAACTGGGTGGTTTAAACCACAGAAATGTCTTCACTCACATTTCTGGAGGCCAGAAGTATGAATCCAAGTTGCTGGCAGGGCCATACTTCCTCAAAAGCCTCTAGGCAGGGGTCCTTCCTTGTCTCTTCCAGCTTCTGGTAGCCCGGGGCATTCCTTAGCTTATGTTCACATAGTTCCAACCTCTATTTCTGTCTTCACATGGCCATGTTCCCTCCGTGTCTGTGTCCAAATTTCCCTCTTCTTATAAGGACACCAGTCATATTGAATTAAGGGGCCACCGTACTCCAGTCTTATCTCATCTTAATTTAATTATATCTGTAATGATCTATTTCCAGATAAGGTCACATTCTGAATTACTGGGGGTGAGGGCTTTCATATATCATCTGGGGGACACAACCGAACCTACAACAGCTTCTCAAAGCCGCTCATCCTCTGCCCATCTCCTGTACAACGAGGTTAATATAAAAGTGAGCAAACCACCTACACTTCTTTGCAAGGAAGGAGAGGTGGGGAGACAGCTTCTCCTAAGAGAATAGCTTTATTATGAAAAAAGATGTCAAGATATATAACGTTTAATATAATGAGTTCGTTTAATATAATGAGTAATGTTTATTTAATGAGTTCGGTGCGTGAAATCACTGGAGTCTGGGACACCCTCCATGGAGCTCTAGTCACCTCTACAGCCACTCCCATGTAAGCGGTGTTCATACATATATAGAGGCTCCCACCCTGGGGAGACCTCGTGGGTACTAGAATGGATATTGATGTTCATTTACCCCTTCGGATGAGCTTTAAATAAAGAAGCCAATTCCGTATTTAAAAGTATATGGGTGCCTAAACACAAAACACAGAAATCTTGAGGGAAGCTGAGTTTTAGGCAATGTGCCCACCTCCTCTTGGAATAAGAATGTCACGGTTATTAATACAAATTATGAGCAAACAGCGCAGAACAGTGAGAACATGAAAGAACCCTCAACTCAGTCTAATCAAACGAGATAATGTGTCTGCAAGTGATTTGAAAGTACAACTACAAAGCATTCTAATTTTCCTTCCTTTGGGGGCAAACACTTTTTTTTTTTTTTTAACATCTTTATTGGACTACGGAGCTTCCTCTAGGCAAGCGTGAGAGCAAGTACAACGTCAACCACAGGACATCTCCAGACCGCACGCATCTTATGAACTGGCGTCTGTGGGCATCCCGCACTGCAGCCCATATAGCACCAGGCACGTTCATTCAAGAAATGCTTGCAGAGGGGTGGGATGGGGAGGGTGGGAGGGAGGGAGACGCACGAGGGAGGAGATATGGGGATATATGTATATGTATAGCTGATTCACTTTGTCATAAAGCAGAAACTAACACACCATTGTAAAGCAATTATACTTCAATAAAGACATTTAAAAAAAAATGCTTGCTTACAGACAATATTGGGAGAAGTATACCCTTCCATTGCTTTTATTGAAGTTCCTTATCATAAAATTGTGAAGAATGGTTAGCTCCATAATGTCATTTTGAGTATAGTATGTTAATACAATTTGCATATACTAGGCGTTGAAATGTGACTCTGGATTCTCCTCAGATGAAAGGAATTTTGACTAGTCCCTTCGTTCTCCCCCTCCAGGGGAGTAGCAGGTGTGCAAAGGAGAAGTGGGTCTGGGCTGTGGGAACTAATACATATTAAACAATCACCTGAGCACAAGTCTTCACTTCATCACTCTTTTCAGAAGTATTGTTTGATTCCACCCATTATCTCCGTGGTTATTCTACGCATCCTTATCAAATATTCAATACATTTCTCAAATCTCATACTGGAACGGTGAGTAAAGGAGAGGAATTCCTGATCAACCAGTGCTCTGTGCTTCTTGAACATGTAATCCTATTAACACTACTATTTAAAAAAGCCTGTAAGCGATAAACAGTTATAACATTTATCAAGACTAAAAATCATTAACTATCCTAGTGTGGGTTAAAAAGGAACATTTGATAAATATTTGGAAAATGCAAACACCTACAAAAGAACCCTTAGATGACCAGATCAGAGGTTCATCTATAAGCCATACCTTCCTAAAACGAAATGTATTTTTACATAGTTATAGAACAAGTGGATTAGAAGATAATACTCCTATACAACATGAACTGGCAACTGTTTTGTAAGAAATTACCCCCAAAAAACTTAAAAAATAATAATCACATGAATGTAAGTATCCGTCAGAGTCACAACGAAGGATAAAACACAAATTCTTATAACACTGCAAATTCTTACAACACCCGAAATTCAAGGATGGAGAATGGGCGATGCATCTATGATTCAGTGGGGGAAAGGGCAGCCACATGTTAGACAGAGAAACCTTTGGGTCCACTGTGAACGCTGAGCTTCTTCCCTTGGCTCCTGCCAAGCTCTATGATATGCGGCTAAAGAGATGCTTCCCACAAAGGACCGAATAGCAACATCATAGGGAATATAACTTCAGAAGCAATGGTTATGACTCAGCAAGGTTCTTTAAAAGGAGGCACAGGTGAAAAGACAAAGTCAGCCCATATACAATAAGCATGGCCAGAAGCTTCTGTTCTTGAGATAGTATCGATTCGATGTTTAATCATGAAAAAATATTTTAAAAATACAAACATTCAGAAGATAGTAAAATCTACCACCCCCTAAACAAGGAGTACAAAGAGAGATGAGATGAAAAATATGTACAGAATTGAACATGAGCGCATGGGCTGAACGTCACTCGACTCTGTTTCCTTATGTCCAAGGTAATCCTGCATTTAATGCACACTGTGTGCACGTTGGCGGGTGGTTCTCCATGCCAACTGACATGGAGACCAGCAGAGTCTTCTTGGATGAAAGGTTTAGAAGACCTCAAATCTGAAGAGTTCAAAGTCAGAGGAGCACAGCAGAGAGAATACACTGATGTCCCAGTCTTGCCCATTTCTGAAAGCCACACCCAGAGAACTGGTATCCACTCCTCAGCAACCCAGGATCTTTCAGGACCCAAGCGGGTACCATCTGGCACAGAGCGGCACTCAGTAAACATTAGTTATAAGAATAGTGAAAAATGAATGAATTTCTACCAAGAAGTGAGCTGGAATTTAAACATGAAAAGACATACTCCAAGCCCTTGGGAACTTATGGAAAAAATACAAAGAAAACTCTAGCTCAAGAAAAATGTTATTAAATTTATATGTTTATCAGCATATATTTAAACATCACAGTATATAGAAATCCATATTTTCATTTTTATAAGGTTTTTTTAATGACTTTTATCACAAATATAATTTGGCACAGTGTGAAAATTCTGAAAAAACAAGTAAACTGTAAAAGAATAAAATATAAATCCCTCATAATTCCCTTACCAAGGTAGAAGGGCTGGTTGCTATAGCGACCGAGAGCTGACCACTATTAACATTTTTTTGTGTTTACTTCTATACGTTCTTCTACACATATATATGTGTGCGTTAAGATAATTGATATTATATTGCTATTTAAACAGCTTTGCATTCAGTTTATTTTACGTGATATTTTTATTATGTGTGGATTCAATGTACATTGTATGAATGTTACTAAATCATGAATGATTTCCTGTCATTAAGAAGTTTCAATACACCATTTTAGTACTGTGCAACAATCCACTGAGTGGATATACAATAATTTAATTAACCTCTCTACTCCTGGGTGATTCTAATATTTCACTATTATAATTAAAATAAAATAAAACTCTCACATATATCTTTATTTCTACTTATTTCCTTAATTAGCTTCCTAAAGTAAAGTTTCTGGGGCCAAACCTATAATTTTTAAAGAAAGACATTAAATTGATGAGCTTTTAGGATAGTTAAGACGTAAATTCTACAACATAGTGGTTTAACACAATGGTAATCTGCTTAGAACCTAAATCCAGCGGTGAATCCATCCTATCTGCCTCACTCAGAATGTTTATGCACAGAAGGGAGACAAAGAGAAAGCAGTGATCTTCACTGATGACTACTGTCCAGGCATTTTGCATACAACCTCATTTAATCCCCCAGTGCTCTCCGGAGTTGAATGAGGAGTCTGAGGTTCAGCAAGGTCCCATGACTTGAGCACTAAGGTCACATAACCCAGGTCTGCCTGACTCCTAAGGCCACCCTCTTTCCACTATGCTAGACAAGATGGCTTTTACAAAGTTAAGATGAAAACATGATAGAACATGGACCTGCACTGCCCAGATGCATCTGGAAGCATTCTGACCACTTCCGGAGCCCTGGAACAAAGATGTCTGAGAAGGGAGCTTTTTGCTTCCAAGTTGGCCCAGCAGGCAACCCAGAAGGAGGTGAGGATACACGTGGAGTAACCCAAGCCCCTTGCTCACAGGGAAGTATTTCCAGAAGAGAGAGCACAGAAGAGGACAAAGCCACCTCTCCCCTAGAGGAAGGAGGGTGGGAGACCCTCTCTCTACCTTATGCTGAAGTTTTGAAAAAATGGATGAATTTCACCCAAAGGACAGGGGAGAGGAGGATTTTCAACACAGAACTATAGGAGCAAAGGTGCACAAGTTCACCCTTGGGTTTGTGTGTGTGTGTGTAATTGGGGAGCATCAGGAAGGATTAGGATTGAGAGACAGGCCGTCTTAGGCAGGCGAGGAATTTAAAAATTGGTGAATCCCAGGCTCTCTAATATATATTACTTATTTCCCAAAGGGACCCTAGTGAAAATTTAAAAGAAAGGAAAGGTGGACGAAGATAATTTTTACATAATTAAATAGGCAGGGAGGGGCAAAGGATATTTATTATTATAGCTGATATGAGTATTACTGAGTCCAGTTAGTTTAATATGCCAAAAGACTTGCAAGAGTTTTATAAAAACTCCAACTACAATAAGAAATGGCAGTATATTATATTTGAACTTCATCCTCTTTTTCCTTTTTGGCTGCTTCCAGAAATAATTTGATGTGGTTCTGTATTTTTAACTTGAGAAGAGGCTATTCTGGGATATTCTTTTTTTTATCATATTTTTATTTTTATTTTAATGAAAGTCAGATTTGAAGACAAGACATTTTTCCCTTCAAAGGTCGGATCTATTTTTATTTCAGATTTTTTTTTAAATAAAATATTTAGCCTCTTTGGCTTTAAAATGAAGCAAGTTTTTCTACCTAGAGATTATAACATTTTCTTCTATTTTAGGTTGGAAGGGTTGAGAGCAATTTGTAAGTTTATATTTGAGGACCCCTGAAATTAGATTGATACAATAATACAAATTAGAGATGTCTGTGTAGATTCCAAAGTTGCCTTTGCAAGGCATTTCTGTTTGCTTTCTTCTTCTTAAATCACAAAACTTAAAAAAAAAAAAAAACTCAGAAATATCGAGATCTTGCTATTAGTTTTGTTTTCTTTTTGTACACATGAACACAAAAAAATGGACAATAAAACAATTTTATGAAAGACTCACTCTCCATAGAGAAAATTCTATTAAGGATTCTTTGTGTCTGATTTTATTTTATTTTATCTTATCGTTTTTATTTTGCTCAGGGGCCCTCTCGGGGAATAGATGGAATGGGGGAATATTGGCATTTATCGTGTGATTGACTGTGTGTCCTGATCACCTCCCAAGTCTCATTAAAAGTCCCTGAAATCACTCTGTACCTTGGCCCTTACACTCCATCAGCCATCAATTCACAATGTCAACCCTGATTACCAGGACTCTCTCTGAAGCCCTTTCTAAGCCATTAGTGGGGAGAAAGCTGTGTCTTGGTGCCTGCATGTATGTAAAAGTGCCTCATCAAGGCTTCCAACTCCAGGGCAACTCGTTATGCTTCAGAATAGCACTGACAGTATTACCTTCCTGAATCAAGGGGACATTTACAATTTTAAATTTCAACTTATTAAAGGAATTTTGTTTATTTCAGTCTTTACTGCTATCACATCATACCAAGAACCAATTTTAATTCACATTCTAAAATATCTAGTTCACAAAAATATGTGAAGAGGATTTTTACAGCAAACAATAGTGTAACAAAATTTCACTGAATATCACAAGGGACTAGATAAAAGAGATTCTTTGTAATTTTGCCAACTTTCCAAACAAATTCTAATCTTGGAAATTAGCTATATTTCGTTAGATCAGATTTAGCACTCATTAATTCACTCTAATAAGAGTGATTTCCAAAACCAAGGATGGTATGGATTTGTTGCGGTGGTTTCAGTTGGGTGAGGAAGGATAGAAAATGCACTGGTTAGGAGCAACTTGCATCCTGTGTCCATTGGAATGTTCCAGGACTGGGTGCTCACCATGCGTAAAATACTTAACTTGAAGTGGCCACAGACTGCTCTTACTACTATAAGAGCGGTAGTAGTATTAGCATCTTAATATTCTTATAACAGAGTCAGTTTACAAGGCAGTGTCACCGGCAATACCTCACTGAGGATGTTTGTATTCAGCGGGCTGTTGCCGAAGACATTTGTCTGAATTCCCTGGTACTGGGGCAATCGGCAACTGCAGAATCCTTGCCCTCGGGGCTCTTTCATACCTTTAGGTGACACGTCACTTTCACTCAAATATTTTAAGAAGTGACTCAATTTAATGATCACTCTGCTTCGAAGCAAAATGCAGATGGTTATCTCAAAGTTCAAGGTTACCTTAAACTTGATCTTACCCTAAATCCTAACCTATATCCTATACCTTTTTTGCAGTTGACTCCAGGTGGCTCCCTGACACACTGTTCCCTCCTGAGCTTTCAATCTCTTTATTCATTTCCTTTTCCTAAAGTGTCAGAACACTACCAAGTCTCCATCCCATGTTTAAAATGGTAAATAACTTGTTTATGGTCACACAGCTAAAAAAAATTGTTAGAGCTGGATTTAAGGTAAGTCTCTGGGGTTCCAACATCCCTGCTCTGCCTCTCATGTTCATCTTGGAGTTGGACATACATATTGAGATCTGCACTATGAGATTAGGAGTTTCTTATAAGAAAAAGCAGTGTCGTTTTCTTCGTATCTCCATAGTAAACACTCATTGCTTGAGGAAGGAATGACTCAGCCAAATGGGAAGCCAAAGACCCTACCAACAAATTTTGCTTTTGGAGATGTGAGTGGAAATGGGTTTCTGTATTGGAAGCTGAGTCATTTTTAGTTTCTAAATAGGCTTAGGGCTCTTGAGGGAACCCACCCACCCAAACTGGAGGGTCAGGGCCATTAATTCCTTGTGTGCCTGCCAGTTGATCAGCTTGGCCTTTTATAATCTTTATATTTCACTATGTTTGGGAAATGGGACATTTACAGAGAATGCCCATTGGAACCCAGAAATCTAAAGGTGTCCTCCCTGAACCTGAGTGGGACAAACTTCCTGAATCTCTGGGGTCAAGAGTCACATCAGCCTAGTTCCCTGCCTAGCAATGTAATCTGCAAATAGGCCATCACTTGTGGCTGTTTATTTCTTTTTGTTTAAACGAGCACTTATATAAACTTGGTAGTGACAAGAATGTTCTAAGCGTATTACAAACATTGACTCATGTAAACCTCATACTGCCCTTAAGAGGTGGGTATAACAATTAGACTCATGGTTTTTGTTTGACATGGCAAGTGAAATAAAGAACTGATTTTTTTCTATCTCTGAATTTCTCTGCTCCGAGGACTATATTTCTAAATTTTACATTGATGTGGAATGGATTCTTCCAATGGAATTTTACATAGAATCCCAGATGAAGCATAGTCACCAGTAAATCTGCTGTGATGGAAGCAGGCATAGTGGTCTGAGTGGCCCCCAATCTCACCTTTCTCCCTCCATTCCAGAGGCACCTGCCTCTGATGCCTTACTGTCTTAAATTTTTAAATCTCAGGACTCCTTTCTACACTCTTACAAATTATTGAGGACCTCAAAGAGCCTTTGTCTATGTGACTTATAACTACTGATATTTAGTGTGGCAGAAATTTTAAAAGATTTTGAAATATTTATTTATTAATAATTTTAAACATGAAATAGCAACCCATTATATGTTAATATAAGTAAACATTTCAAATAAAAATAACTGTATTTTTTTAAAACAAAAAAATGGTGAGAAGAGTGACGTGTTTTCCATTGTCATCTCTGCCTTAATAGAAGACAGTCAAGTCTCATATCTGCTGCTACATTCAGGCTCCTGTGACATGTAGTTTTGGAGGAAGTATGCCAAGACAGAGTGGCTTCACACATAGGTAGTGGGAAAAGGAAGGAGGGTTTCAACAGTCTTGACAGGTGATTATGAATATTCTTCTTTGGTAGTTTCTTGAAGGTTAGCTGCAATGATCTTTTCA
Source organism: Pseudorca crassidens (assembly GCF_039906515.1). NCBI lineage: Eukaryota > Metazoa > Chordata > Mammalia > Artiodactyla > Delphinidae > Pseudorca > Pseudorca crassidens. Next base: position 144,320,520 of record NC_090300.1, read on the forward strand.
TACCCTATTACATTAAAATCCATTGTTCAAAGTTCTGCTTAAACTTTGAATAGATCTGTTACAGATGCATGACTTTTGTAATATCATGCATTAGTCATTTATAGAGCATCGGTTCACTGAATTATGCAGATCTTCTAAATGTTGACACATTTCAATATACAATATCAAAAAATAATAATTGTGAGTATCATCACTGATCTCATCAGAAGAATCTTTAAATATTGGGAAGCTTTCAAGCATACAATGTTGGATAGAAGTTTTCCAGAATTTTAATTTTTGCTCCAACGTTCAAATTTTACCATTGAACCAATACTGTCAGTTATTTCCCTTGAAGTGACAGGCTCACCTTGGTTCTTTTTTAAGAATATGTCATCTAAATATCTATAGTCTGAATCATCATAGTTTTCCTAACCATTGTTATTTTAACTAAAAGTTATGTTCCATGAAAAAAACCCCAGATAATTCAACTTGCTTCTCTTTGAGCTAACAGTCTTCCTGGTGTACGTTGCTGAAGTACTTTATGTGAACTTCCCAATTCTTCACACAGAATATTAAGTCATGCGGTAAAGGGTTGAGATTTAATAAAATCAATACTTTTATGGCTACATAAAGGACATTCTTATTTTTTTCCCTGTGAGTATGTGCAAGGAGGAATGTAGTACAATACTTATACAATTTGAGTGCAACTGTAACCCAGGCCATGATTTGTGCTGCGGCATCGGTAGTTTTACTCGTCACAGCAAATATCAAAATAGTGAAGAAGACAAATAACATGTTAGCATTATTCTGAAAATACTTCTGACTTGCAGATACAGGGCCACATATTGAGAACTGTTACTCTTTGGCATTACGATTCAAAGTGCACCTTGGGATTGTACCATGTTTAGAAAAGACATAAGAGTAGCCACAATGGTTCTGTCCCAGCCACGCTCCCTGAGGGTCATGTGCAGGGGTTGAAGTCCAGTACTTTCTTAAGGCTGTGCCTCCCCAAACTGCCCCAATCTCCGTCTCTGGAGAATGCTGACCTGGTGACCTACAAGGGCCACTTTTGCTAGCTCTCTTCGTTCTTTCTACAGAGGCCATCCAGCCTTGCTGGCAGTATGTTACACAGCCAGAGCAGAGCAGTGCTGAAAAATAATCCAAGGGTCCACCTTTACAAACTCCCAGTGGGGTTGGCAGGGAACCATTATGATTTCTTAAGGTAATGTAAATTTTATTCCTTCTAGGACAGATGATATTTGATTCCTAAGAAGTGGTTTTAAGTATCTCAGATTATGATAGACTGTATCTGAGCTTTGAGAGGAAGAAAACTTTTACAGAGCTTAAATATAAAATAATTTCTAAATGGAGGAAAGACTATTTTTCCAAAGAGAGTAAAATATCTGTGTATTTCCAAATGATATTGTTTTTCTCTACCTGAAGTTAGACAGACTATTCCTACAGGTAAATAAGATAAAAAATGTAACTACCTCAAAATTGACATTATCTTTGCCCATTTGTTTTTGAAAACTTTTTGGTAACTATTTCTTAAGGGGAAAGTTCTAAGAACTTTTATATATATGTGTGTGTGTGTATATATATATATATATACACACACACACACACATATATAAAATATAATATTACAGTTCATTGAATATATATATATTTGAATTTTAACTTTAGGAAAACAGGTCCTTACTATATTAACTTTTTTTTGCCTTTGAAACACAAAACTTTAAAGCTTGACTTTAATGAAATGCTAAAACTCAGAGTAATATAGCAGCCAGCAATAAATCGTCTCTTCACATCCCCTGAGAGAGACAAGTTGAGCAAGAAATGAATTAACAAATTCGAGAAAATCTAAAAGACATATTATGCCTCCGTCGTCCTCCATCATAGTACTCTCCTATCACAGCCCATTAATTATCTGTCCATCTCCTCCAATAGCCTCTGAAAACAGGCACTTCCTATAATGTGCCCACCACTGTGTCATTTCCATCAAGCACACACCTGATGCACAATGTGGGTTGACAATGAATGGAAGTAACTATAAAAGTTACCGTTAGATATTACCAAATCCTTTACCAAAAAGGAAACTGTATCAATGAACTAGCATACGCTAACAGAGAATGTACATTTATACATCGACATTAAGTTATAACAATTTTTAAAGTCTAAGTGATTAGTAAATCTATGTATTTTCCAAAGAATAAATTAAAGGCAATGCTCCCTACAATTCTCACTGGAATTAGGTACCTTAAAAATCAGATTTGTAGTTTACCAAACTGAGCTCTATACAACCTGGCTCTCCCATGGGTGGTTTGTGGGTCTGCTGTAGTTAATACACTGGCAGCTGTAGATAAGATAAGACTGCCTGCCAGACAACAGGGAAGCACCCCAGGTATCATCCGCCTTCCACAGTGACATCTACTTCATGCTGTGACACTGATCATCATTGCCATCAATGCACACACACACATACAGCATGCACACACACACACACACACACACACACACATGCATGCAGTCCTAGTTTTCCAGATTTTGTCACAATGATAGCAATCACAAAATCAGGCAAAATCCACTGGCACCTATAATATAGATGTGGTGCCCTAGACTTGAAAGCTGATGAGGACATTATGCTCTTTAATAATGCTTGAGTATTGGATGTTCTCTTGAACATTTTTCAAGGGTATGGCGGTTACAGTTTTAAATGCTCAGAAACTTTGACTAATAAAATATTTCAGAAAATAATACGAAATTCAGGCATTTCTGTTTTGTAACATTAACTATCATCAGCAGCAGCAGGGCTACAATTTATTGAACTACCTGATAAGTATTGTGCCAACTAACACAAGTGCATAGATTATCTAACTTAATTCCCTAGTGTCTCTGTCCATTCAGGCTGCTATAACAAAAATACCATAGACTGGGTGGTTTATAAACAACATAAACTTATTTCTCACAGTTCTGGGGGCTAGACCTCTAAGATCAAGGCACCTACAGATTTGGTGTCTGGTGAGGGCTGGTGTGGTTCATAGACAGCTGTCTTCTTGCTGTGTCTTCACAGAGTGGAAAGGGCAGGGAGCTTCCTGGGGTCTCTTTTATAAAAGGGCACTAATCCTATTCATAAGGGTTCCACACTTGAGACCTAATCACCTCCTAAAGGGCCTACCTTCAAATACCATCACTTTGGGGTTAGGTTTCAACATATGAATTTTGAGGGGACACAAAGCTTCAGTCTATAGCACTTCACAGACATAAGTGAAAAAGTTCTGAGATGGACTTCACTTTTCTCACGTTGATTTCTTCTTATCTCAGACTTCTCTCTTACACCTTTCCTATCTCCTTTGAATATAAGTTCACAACACATCCCTTGACAACTGTCTCACTGAGGGTTAACTTCAAAGGGATTCACTGCAAAATGTTCTGGAAATGAACATAAATAGTAAAAGGGAAATGATTTAGACACCAAATTTAGCATAATCTTTCAGATTCTGTGGACGAAGAGAAGGTTGGAGATGTGTTAAATCAAAAATTTTAGAGGAAGTTTGTGACATGGGATAAAATTTTGCAAATGAGCTGCTAAGTCCAGGTCCGGGCCTCTTGACTAGTTAGGGACACTTGTGTGCTCACGTGGCACCTCGAGGAGATGGGAGGTTGAGCACAAGGCTAAGAGCATTTCCATGGAAACAAGGTACTTCTTCAATACAGCACAGGTCCCTTCAGACAGCACGTATTTTCCAAGTGCCTGCTGCGTGTCTAGAAATCTGCTCTATGAATTGTACTTTGTTTAAACCAACAAATGTGGGGAAGAACTCAACTTTTATCTATTCTCTTTAGAAAGTTCTGTTCCTTAAATTCCATTCAATAAATAGGGTCCCTTATACACCAGGCTTTATGTCAGAGGCTGGGAGTAGAAGGATGAGCAGAGGAAGATGTGGTCTCTCCTTGATTGGAGCTTATCACTTTGTCACTGCCTAAGAAAGGCTCTTCAATGTTTCCTGACATTGTTTCCTCGTGTTAATTTCCATTTTGATTCAGTGAATGGGTCCTTTTTCCTAGAATGACTGATATTTGTGAGGTCTGCAGGCATACCCCATACACACAATCATATGTATTTTATGTGGCAGAATAAAATCTTTGAATGGAATGCTATTTCAGCCCCAACTGTCATTTAGATCCAAAGGAGCCTTGCAAAAACCTTCTGAGTCACAGGAGCAGACAAGTGGCTCTACATATGATATGGGGGAAACAGAACAAAATCTTCACTGCCTTCGAAACATTACTTTTTATTCATATATTAGGTTACTAGACATAGAAGATCTAGGATCTAAGGAATATGAAAAATAACCTAATCTGGGACCGTAAGAATTTTAATTTGGTTCCACACCAAATACATATTATTAGAGTTATTTATTTTCATTATGTGAACATATAGCTCTTAACCAATAGGAGTCACGCCTAGTAGGGGAGATACACAGGTGAACAGCCCACTGCCCCCAGGAACTAAGAGTCTTTTGGGGGAGACAGTCAAGTAAAAAGTAAATTTTCCTACTGAGTGATACTGATATTCTGAGGGCACAGGAGACTCTGGGACACATAACAGGAGCTCTTAGCCCATCGAAGTGGGATCAGAGGAGCCATCTTATCTTATCCTTCTGAGACCACACGTGTATAATAGCTATGTTTACATTTAGACATTGCGCTATTTACCATGACGTAGAATTATAATCACTGTCCTGGGATAAGTCTTATTGATATGTGTTAAAACTGGTCCCCAGTAAATCAGGCCTCTCTCTGTCAACACTCCTTTTGTGATGTGACTTTGCCTTGAATCCCAGATTCAAGGGGTAGAGTCTATGAATCCACCCCATGAGCCTGGAGTGGTTCTGTGACTTGCTTTGGCCAACAAAATGACATGCAGGTGATGTCAAGGGAGCTCATGAAAGGTCTTGTAACATTCACTTTGGTTCAGATGGAATCCAGTAGCCATATGAAGGTGTCTCAGCCACCCTGATGGAAAGAGGCCACATGGAAGGGAGATGCTGGAGCACGAGACATTCCATATAAACATAAAAGTCACAAGGAGGAGAAGAGGGGCCCCAAATATCAGTGAGCCTAGCCGTCTGGGTTATCTCATCTGAGGCTATAGACAGGTGGGAAGTCTATCTTTGATGCTTCAGCCAGAGTCCAGATGACACCACGTGGGACAGAGACAAGTAGCCCTCCCTGGCCCTGCTCAATTTCCTGTCCCAAAGAATCATGAGCTACAAAATAATGTTTATCTCAGGAACTAAGTTTCAGAGCAATGTGCTAAGCATCTGTTAATAACTGACACAACTTTCCTGGGTATGAAACAGATCCAAGTGAATCCGTCCAGGGTACGACATTATCTTTCAACGACCCCATTAAAGGAACCCAGTTCTTCACAAGGCTCTCTGGCTACTTGGTGGGGAGCTGTGAACAACAACAGCAGCACCAAAAGACACTATTCATCTTTGCCTGAAAGTAGCCTTGTACTGTTACTAGGGGACACAGGACAGTTTGAGCCCTGAGCCATTTGACTGCCTGACATGAGAATAAACAATGAAAAAATACACAAATGTTAATAAAGAACCTAGGGCCAGGACAGGAATAAAGATGCAGACGCAGAGAATGGACTTGAGGACACGGGGAAGGGGAAGGAGTGGGACAAAGTGAGAGAGTGGCACGGCCATATATACACTACCAATTGTAAAATTTATACACTACCAAGTGTAAAATAGATAGCTAGTGGGAAGCAGCCACATAGCACAGAGAGATCAGCTCGGTGCTTTGTGTCTACCTAGATGGGTGGGATAGGGAGGGAGGGAGGGAGAAGCAAGAGGGAGGGGATATGGGGATATATGTATATGTACAGCTGATTCACTTTGTTATACAGCAGTAACTAACACACCATTGTAAAGCAATTATACTCCAATAAAGATGTTAAAAAAAAGAATATAATAAGAGAAATAATTAAAAAAAACTCCAGGGTAGCCCTGACAATTTTCATCAGTGGTGTGGTTGGTGAGAAAGAAAGAAAGAAAGGGTATTATTTGTCTTTCTCTTTCTGACTTACTTCACTTAGTATGATAATCTCTAGTTGCATCCATGTTGCTGCAAATGGCATTGTTGCGTACCCTTTTTATGGCTGAGTACTATTCCATTGTATATATGTACCATATCTTCTTTATCCATTCATCTGTCAATGGACATTTAGGTTGTTTCCATGTCTTGGCTATTGGGAACAGTGCTCCTATGAACATAGGGGTGCATGTATCTTTTTGAATTATAGGTTTGTCTGTGTATGTGCCCAGGAGTGGGATTGCTGGATCATATGGTAATTCTCTTTTTAGTTTTCTGAGGAATATCCACACTGTCTTCCACAGTGGCTGAAGAAAGGTATTAAGTTTGAAGGTGCATGACAGCAAACTTAGTAAGATGGATTGGAGTCAGAATTAAAGACAATTAATACAGTGTGAACTGTGAGGTTTCAGGGACTGTGTTCAGTAGTAGTAAAAGTTACATACTAGTAATATGAAGGAAAATGCTGGTTATGTGATATTTGGCAGACAAAGCTCTGGGCCTCAGAGTGAATGATGATAAGAGTTCACCTCCAGGCATCACATTCCGTTTTGGAAACCAATTTAATGAACAACACTGACAACCTGAAAACTGAATATCTGCTAGTTCTGACACAGCAATAGACTTTCAACAATCTTACATTGGTATTAGTTCTTCTTGAAGGTTTCTTTTGTCCTAGGATTCAGTTAAGCAATTTGTGAAAATGGGTATCTAGTAGGCTTTGTTTCTGCATATCGGCTTGCTCTGCATTTTCCTTCCTGAGCCTATTTATTCATCCAGGAGGATGTGCACAGGATCCCCTTCTGTAACACAAGCAGAATGATGGCTAATAGAGGCGTCCACTCATGCATGCCACACAGCACACCAAGTGCCCCGTGATGCCAGTCATGATTTTAAATGACATAACTAGTGTTCTTAGGCTGATGTGTTTTGATTAATAAGGCATTTGTTCCCTATCAGGTAGCACTTTAAAATAGTCCACTTTCGGCGAGTTGTGAATGGGATGTGAATACTGCCGTCTGACCTGTCTGCAACTTTAGGTGATTCACAGTTATTTTTTTTCACTGAGAAATCACTTAGCATTTCTTTGAATAACAGTGTTATGTCACAATATTAATGCTTGTGGAGAAAGAAACATGGTTAAGCATTAAGAGTCACTGAATTACTTTAGTATGGATTTAAATACTACTTCCAAATGTGTCCATTCATGTAAAACATTTTACAGTAAATACTGGTGATACTTTTAGCTCCTGGATATTGAGAGCTTTAGTATTAAAAACTTTCTATAGAGAGTGATTGGGACTTTTAAAATGTTAAATTATATAATAATCACTTCCACATTCAGCCGTGCTGGAGTAAGAGGGTCCATGTTTACCGTTTCATCTTCAACACTTGAGAAATGCACAGGATGTATAACATAATGGTTCACAGCACTGGAAATCAGGGAGCATAGCAGGGTGAACCCTGAGAGACAGAAAGCAAGTGAGGCAATCTCTGTGCTTTCCCTAGCCTGCTGCCTGGAGAGAGGTCCCTGGCCACAATGCAGGGGACGAGACCCCAACAACCTGATATCTCCCCTCTGAGTTGAGAGCACACAGTTTCAAGCCTGAGGAGGCCAAAGCATCTAGAATCTACAAGAGGAGGATGCTGCAGTGATGTAGTGCGAGCATCTTACAATTCGTTTTTTTTTTTTTTTTGCTGTACACGGGCCTCTCACTGCTGTGGCCTCTCCCGTTGCGGAGCACAGGCTCCGGACGCGCAGGCTCAGCGGCCATGGCTCACAGGCCCAGTCGTTCCGCGGCATGTGGGATCTTCCCGGGCCGGGGCACGAACCCGTGTCCCCTGCATCGGCAGGCGGGTCTCAACCACTGCGCCACCAGGGAAGCCCCGTTTCTTTTTTCTTTTTTTTTTTTTTTAATAACGTAAGTGCCTAACATTAAGCTTTTGATTGCCAAGACATCTAATTCAAAGACATCCATCTCAAATAAACATATTGCCAGCTACACAACTAGATCAAGAGCCAGGCCACCTCACCCACAAAGTTCCTCTTTAAGAAAGTCCTGAATGACCTAGACAATTGACCACTTGAGTGACATGGTACGTTCAAGTCCCACTCTTATGTTTTAAATTCATCAACAAAGAGTGAACCCCAAAACTCTAAGCACCCCACCGTTGACCCCAATTAAGGCCGAATCCCAGATCCGTGCTGTGTCTCTCTACCTGCAACCTCTCTGTGTGGGCCCGGACGTGGCGTGTACCCTCCAGAACCAGTGAGTAATAAACTTTGTTTTTGAAGAGTTCCCTGGCTGTGGCAGAGGGCGTCTTGCGATCATAAGACTCACAAGGGTTGGTCCAGCCACAGCGTTGGCTTTGGTCAGGGTAATACCTCAAGTAATACAGAGCAGAAGGAGTGCCCCCAGGCATTCCTAGCAGAGAGCATCTAATCAGTATGCTGAGAGCAACACAAAACAAGTGAACAAAAGGGACAGACTCCCAGTTCTGCAGAGAGGTCCCCCAAGTCTACTGTTGACAACGCTTCTGGCTTCTGTAACCGTCTGTGAGAAAATTACCCGAGGCTGGGGAAAGAACAATCAGAATGACATAGGCAGAACAATCACTGGAGCTCGCACAGAGCTGGGAATAGTTTGTGTCTCCACCGTCCAGACTGAGCCATACCCGACTACAGAGGGGACCAAGTGGAAGCCACAGGAGTGCATTGGTATTGCCTTAGCAAGGGGGCCAAATCAGCTCTAGACTGTAATCATGCATACCGAGACTTAAAATCAGGGTTTAATACAAGCACAGTTATGACAAGTAACTCAATGGCATACCAGAAAAAAAAATTCAACGATATTTAAAGAAAACTAAAAAAACCCAGCACCCAACAGCATAAAATCCAACATGTCTGGCATCCAATAAAGAATTACTAAACATGCCCAAAGCAGGAATATTAAGAGTCTGAGAAATGACTTACATGATAGAATTAATAGCTGAAAAAAATTAAAACAATTATAAACACATGGCATTTACTCAAGAAGGTAGAGGAAAAAATGAGAAGAGAAATAAAATATATAATTTAGATGGAACTGAAACTTTAGAGAATGAGAAACAGAATATCTGAAATGAAAAATTATCCCTGGATGGGCATTAATAGCACATTGGACAATGCAGAATAAACCATCAATGAACTTGAAAACATAGCAAGACTATTCAAAATTGAATACATATAGAAAGAAAAAGACTGAAAAAAATGAACAAAACATCGATGATCTGTGAGACTATATCAAGCAGTATAGACTATGTGTAATTAGAGACTTAGGAAGAGAGGAAAGGCAGAAATAGGACAGGAAAATATTTGAAGAAAGAATATTTAAGGAAATATTAAAATAAACAGTTCAAAATTTCATGAGATGATAAAGCCGTAATCTAAGTGCAATGAAGCTTAAACCAAAGACGCATGAAGAAAATAACACCAAGACACATGGTTACCCAATTGCTGAAATCCAGTAATAAAAAATATTTAAATGAGCCAGAGTTAATATAATGAAAGTGACAACAAATTTACTATACCAGCCACAGACAACTGAGTGACGTCTGTGAGGCTCTGAAAGAAAAACACCAACGTAGAATTTTCTACCTGGTCAAAAAAATCCCAGAAAAGAAGACAAAATAAAGGCAAACAAATAAAATGCGTGTAGACTGGAAAGCAAGGAGCAAAACTATATTCACAGGCGACATGACTGTCTACATAAAGACTTAGGTAATTTACCAGAGGAGACATCAGAATTAAAAAAGGAGTTTAACAAGCTTGCAAAACCAAGTTACCAAAAAAAAAATTGCATTTCTATATACTAGCAACAAACAAGTTAAAATGTGAAAACAAGACCATTAATAATAGAACAAATCATATAACACACAGGGAAAATATTTTGAATACACAAGATCTATACACTAAAATCTATAAAATATAGATGAGAAAAATGAAAGCAGGCTTAAATAAATGGAAGGTTAAATCATGATCATGGGTTAGAAGACTCAGTATTGTTCAAGTGTCAATCCTTCTTTTATCCTTAGATTCTCCACAATTCCAATCATAACCTCAGAAGACTATTCACAGACTAATTTTAGAATTTGTAAAGAAATTCAAAAGATGGTGACTACTTGAAACGACTTTTCATAAGAACGAATTTGAAGGACGTAAACTAATTTTAGAGTTATGCAGTCAAGACAGTATATAATCAGCATAAAAAAGAAACCCATACAGGTCAATGGAAGTGAATAGAGTCCAGAACGACTGACATACACGATGAATTGATCTTTTTACCAGTGTACCTAGGAGATTCAGTGGGAAAGAAAAAAAATCTTTCAGAAAATAGTGCTGGAAGATGCAGCTATCTCTATGCAAGATAACTTACATATCCATATGCCAAAAATGGGCCTTAATTATTACTTCAGATCATACACAGAATTTAACACAGTAGATCACATATCTAAATGGAAGAGCTGAAACTATAACACTTCTAGAAGAAAACAATGAAGATACTTAAAGGGACTTAGGCAAAGATGTTTTATTAAGGACACAAAATAAAATTTTAAAAAATTGAAAAAATTGAAAAAACAAATTTGATCACAATTAAATACCTTTGCTCTTCCAAAATCACTATTAAAAAAATGAAAAGTTTAATTGCAGATTAAGAGCAAATATTTACAAAGCATATTTCTGATGAAGGACTTGTATCTAGAAATATAAAGAAACCTTAGAATTCAGTAGTAAGAAGACAAATCTCCCACTGGAAAATATTCAAAATATTTAAACAGACACTTCATCAAAGAATTTGTACAAATGAATGGTCAGTGAGTATATTAATAGGTGATTAATAGGATCATCAGGGAAATACAAAATGAAATCACAATTAGGTACCCCTGCCCAGCTCCTAGAGGGGCAAAAATTAAAATGTGTTGGTGAAGAAGTAGGATAACTGGACCTCTAGTATGTTACTTGTGGGGATGCAAAATGTTCCTAAACAATTTCCTCTTTCTGCATGAGATGCACTCTGAGATGTCTAGCCCATCCTTTTCTCTTCTATATCTTTTTATTTAATGCTTGTCTTGAAATATTATATTTATTTCATACTCAACAATGGGTTGCAACCTGCAGTTTGAAATACACCGATCCAGTTAGCAACATAAGCATGTGTTGAAAAATCTCAGATTATTACAAAGTGCAGAGAAGATCTCTAAGAAGTAACTCACCTGCCAACACAAACCTGCCTAAGGCTACAAAGTGTTCTGATAAAGCACTGGGAAATCATCAGGCCTAAAAGGTAAAGAGATTTGTCGAGACACAGGAGAAAAGAAGGAAGAGATATTTAATAGTTCCGGCTTTATTCAGTATATAAGTATTCACGAGGAACTGACGGGATATTTTCTTACTCTCAATAAAATATATCCATAGTTACATATAGCAGAATTTGTGATGTACACCTGAAACTTTTTCCAGAATCAAGTCAACAGACGTAAGGGATGATTAGTGGAAGCAAAGGAAGAAACTACTCAGGAGAAACAGAATCCCCTACAATTTGTTCTGAACATGGTTTGCACATGTTAGGTGCTCAATAAAACTTATTTATTAATATTAATACTAAAGATTATCATCAAAAATAATTTTTTAACCAAAGGTTTTGCAATTAAGGAAGTAGACATGATTTTACAATAGTTATTATAAAAGAGAAAAGACAGATGGGACTTAACAGACTCAAATTCTAGTACAAAATAGCAGTAACATGCCTGAACATAAAAGGTATTGTCATCTGTGGTCTCCTTAACAGAACTCTCCAAGAGGTGGCAGCACCATGGTTAGACGGTTCATACTGCAAATGGGGTTTTACTATACTGAGTTCTAGACATATTTGAGGAGGGAATGAATAAATGGTGGAGAAAGCAAAGAGCCGCCTAGGATTGGACGGTCCCTGTGTAAGATGCTGCGGAGACAGACCAGAAGTTCACAAGGAGCTCAGTGTAGTGGGGTGTGTTGATTGGGAGGCCATGATAAGCACCAGAACAGAGCTCCAGCATCCTGGAAGGACAAGGGAACTGTCCCAGGCCTGGACAGGGAAGCAGCCCAGGACCCAGAGGACGAAATGAGCTTTGATCTGCACAACAGCCCGCATCCCTGTGATGGCAAAGAAATCACCCTGGGTCGCCCTTCACAAATGCATTTGGGAGGACTTCTCGCACTCTATAGGCCACTTCCTCTCACTATACTTACTCCACCTCGACTCCTATGCACACCTCCACCCCACGCCCACCTCCAGGAAGGCACAACCATGCCATGCATCCCTGTCATACTATCCACATTTCCCCCCAGCTTTATTGAGGTAAAATTGACAAATAAAAATTTGTGAGCATGTATAGATTTAAGTTCTACAATACTACCCATTTTTATTAATAATATGTGTGTTTCATAACTCAGATTTTCTTTTTTTAGGTGGAGAAAAGTGCGAGAACTTCCGTACAAAGGATTATATTCACACTCCTAAAACTGGCATAAGAGGCGATTCACAATCCAGAGGCACCAATCTCTCCGGCAGGCAAACATATTCTTGCAACAAGACGACCTGCACACTCTAGTTCACATATAACATGAAAAGTCCTACTTTGGCTAGACATTGAGATGATTCTCTTTTCCTGCACTTGCATCTTTGATATAACTCTTCAATTCCTATCTGTCCTTCAAGGATAGGTTTCCTTCCACTTCCCTGTTCCACTGGAGTCTTTCTGATGACCCCACTCTGAGCTGGCTTCTTCCTTGTCTCAACTTGCTGTCCCAACTTCCTGGTCTACATCAATCTTTTTTTTTTTTTTTTTGGCAGTACGCGGGCCTCTCACTATTGTGGCCTCTCCTATTGCGGAACACAGGCTCCGGACGCGCAGGCTCAGCGGCCATGGCTCACGGGCCCAGCCGCTCCACGGCATGTGGGATCTTCCCGGACTGGGGCACGAACCCATGTCCCCCGCATCGGCAGGCGGACTCTCAACCACTGCGCCACCAGGGAAGCCCTACATCAATCCTGTAGCTGGTAAGTTCTTGGTGCTTAAAAGATGCTTGTTGAATTTACATCTCAAAAACAAAACACATTCCTCTGGTCATTTCTGGCTTAAATTTGTTGTTTTGCTAAAATAAGCAGGCATATAGTATGGAGATAGGACTGAAACATACTTTTGCTATTTCAAGACAAAGTAAGATCTAAATGAAAAATAATAGCTTTGCAGGCTCTTTCGGAATGTGGGAGCAAAGTCACATTCAGCTATTTGCAAAGAAAATTATAGGGATTGATCTTAAGATCAACTGGATTGATTGAATTAGTAAAATAAAAGAAAATGATAAAGATACTATATTGAAAAATTACAATCATTTGTTATAATGTTTAGGTAAGAGTATTCAGTACTCTCTACTGGCCAGATTATAGAGCAAGATGCTTTCAGCTTAAATTTAGGATATTTTTAGAAAGGGTAATAATGTACATACCATTTAAGATATCATTATTTAATGAACATTTTGTGAAAAAATGCCATATAATTTAAAAATTCAAGAACGCCTCATGTAATTAGCTACTACTGTATGTGCAAATCAAAGGACTCTGAATGCATCATGCTCCTCCAGGATTTTTCGACCTAACAGTCTATCATCTGGAACGGTGTCATTGGTCTGATGTAGTACAGGTATTTGACAACATACATAACTCTGGCATCCATATTTTCATTTCCTATATGAACATTCCTAATTGAGTAGGAATTACTCAATTACTAAAATTACTCTTTTTTTTTTTTTACATCTTTATTGGAGTATAATTGCTTTACAATGGTGTGTTAGTTTCTGCTTTATAACAAAGTGAATCAGTTATACATATACATATGTCCCCATATCTCTTCCCTCTTGGGTCTCCCTTCCTCCCACCCTCCCAATCCCACCCCTCTAGGTGGTCACAAAGCACGGAGCTGATCTCCCTGTGCTATGTGGCTGCTTCTCACCAGCTATCAGTTTTACATTTGGTAGTGTATATATGTCTATGCCACTCTCTCACTTTGTCCCAGCTTACCCTTGCCCCTCGCTGTGTCCTCAAGTCTGTTCTCTAGTAGGTCTGCGTCTTTATTCCCATCTTGCCCCTAGGTTCTTCATGACCATTTTTTTTTTTAGATTCCATACATATGTGTTAGCATACGGTATTTTGTTTTTCTCTTTCTCACTTACTTCACTCTGTATGACAGACTCTAGGTCCATCCACCTCACTGCTAATAACTCAATTTCGTTTCTTTTTATGGCTGAGTAATATTCCATTGTATTCATGTGCCACATCTTCTTTATCCATTCATCTGTTGATGGACACTTAGGTTGCTTCCATGCCCTGGCTATTGTAAATAGAGCTGCAATGAACATTGTGGTACATGACTCTTTTTGAATTATGGTTTTCTCAGGGTATATGCCCAGTAGTGGGACTGCTGGGTCGTATGGTAGTTCTATTTTTAGTTTTTTAAGGAACCTCCATACTGTTCTCCATAGTGGCTGTAGCAATTTACATTCCCACCAACAGTGCAAGAGAGTTCTCTTTTCTCCACACCCTCTCCAGCATTTATTGTTTGTAGATTTTTTGATGATGGCCATCATTAGGATTCAATGAAATTACTCTAAAGTGTCATGTTACCTGAGCAACCACACTGTTTAAAAGGGATCTTGGGCTTCCCTGGTGGCGCAGTGGTTAAGAAATCGCCTGCCAATGCAGGGGATACAGGTTCGAGCCCTAGTCTAGGAAGATCCCACATGCCGCGGAGCAGCTAAGCCCATGCACCACAACTACTGAGCCTGCGCTCTAGAGCCCGTGAGCTACAACTACTGAGCCTGTGTGCCACACCTACTGAAGCCCATGCACCTAGAGCCCGTGCTCCGCAACGAGAAGCCACTGCAAGGAGAAGCCTGCGCACTGCAACGAAGAGTGGTCCCCGCTTGCTGCCACTAAAGAAAGCCCGTGTGCAGCAACAAAGACCCAATGCAGCCAAAAATAAAATAAAAATAAAAGGGATCATGTTTGAATGAACCAGTTAGTTTTGACTGAAGCTCAAACTAAAGATGAACATGCTCAAATTAACTATGTTATCTGTGAATCCAATTCGTATCATAGCTCTATAGCTGGACCTAGAATTTTATAACATCGCAGGGAAGGTGAAGTGTAACTATAGCCACAAGAACATGGGATTTATTTTCAATGAAGACAAGCCCTCCCTTGCTCTGGACTTCCAGGCCTGGAGAGCAAGAGCATGAATGTTTTTAGCAAACAGTACAAAAAAATAGATGGTTTTAGAAAATGTCTAAATAATTAACCCAGCATAGATAGAAAAGTCACTGCACACATGATACTAGAATAACCTGCTGAAATGAAGGGACATGCTGGGATAAGGGCAAATCGATTGGGTAGAGCCAAAAACATAATTACTGAACTAAACATTGTGAATAGGAGATAAAATATTACATAAAACTGAATGGGTAGGATAAAAGAAACTTAAAAATTTCACTAACAATTAAGAGTAAAAATGAAAACACTGACACAATTAAAAACTAAGAACTGGGAATGAATATCTAACCTACTTTGTTCATAAATCTCAGTAATTTAGAATAAAAAAGGGAAATTAAAAAAAATAATCAGGCACTCACAAATCCTGTGCTTCCAGGTAGAGCTCATAAAGTATCAGGTATCAGGTAATTTTACTGAAAATAAAAGCATTCTCAAACATATATTGAAGACATTTTGAATTGTCTTCTAATCATACAGGTTGATTAAAAACAAGTTATCTATAAATAGAGCAAAATATACAGCTCTCGGAGCAAATTCTATACCCAGAGGACTAAAAAATATATTGCATGACTTCCAATAAACTCAGTTAAATACAAATTAAGTCAAAATACGTGTCGTTGGTATGCTTGTAAAACAATAAAATGACTAAACAATTCTGCTACAATCATCATTGTGTAAAGTCTCAGATTGTTGCTATAGAAACAAGGCACTGGCAGGAAGAATAACAAAATTAAAAGCATACTAGATTATTCACCTCACACTCAAGAAACACATAGATACTTTTTATTCTTGGCATTTATAACTAGAAAAATAAATTTGCATATAGCTATATAAAACTTGAAAGTAATCATTAGTAGAATAAGTACCAAATGCATGCCTTTCAAATCCCTAGAGTAAAAGTGGGCATGGAAACAAAATCATATACAAAAAGTTAAGAAAAAAAGGACATAAGTGAATGAAAACAGAACAGAAACATTAAGCACAAAACAATAGGAGGCCATTATAATGACTTTATAACTCAACGAGACTCATGTTTTCGAGAATATTGCATAATTTGATGAAATAATCGAAGCACAGTAATTAGTGAAATAAGCTAGGTAAGAAATTGTATGTAAAAATTCCCGTTTTCATTTTAAAATAAGTCTGTATGTATGTGAAGAACTAAAAAGAAACAGGCAATCATGCACATGGACTTGACTGTGTCTCAAGATCTGTGATTGAGCGTCTGTGATTTTGTTTACTTTGTCATCTTCAAATGCTTCTAAATTTGCTAAAAAGAGAATGTATTATATTTACAATCAAGAAAATTAGTGGGTTTTTTTGTGGGATTTTTTAAGATGGAAAGCAACAAGGATATAGTGTACAGCACAGGGAAATACAGGCATTATTTTGTAGTAACTTTAAATGGAGTATAATCTATAAAAATGTTCAATCACTATGCTGTACACCTGAAACTAATATTATAACAACTATACTTCAATGTAAAAAAAAAGATGGAAAAAAACTAAAAAACTAAAAAACTAAAAAAACTAAAAAACTAAAAAAAACTAAAATCCTGAAGAACTGAAGGAGTGAAATTGAACTTTATGGAACTGCTTGTTGCAAGGAGGATCAGAAATCTGGAGAGTTGGGAGAACAGAGAAAATCACAGGTTTGAACCTTAGTGTAAATGTTGTCAGGGGTTGAACTGTTCACTCAAAACTCCTGTGTTGAAGCCCTAATCCACAGCGCCTCAAAATGTGACCTTATTTAGAGATGAGGTCTTTGCAGATGTAATTAATTAAATTGAGATGGGGTCATTGGGGTGCACCTTAATCCAAGATGACTGGCTTAGAGGGCGCATGCCCTAAAAGTCCATAAGGTGTGTAAGGTATTTGACTATTTTAATTTCATGTGCATGGAGAGAAAACCTTCTTTTTAAAGGCTTAAAGCAATGTCTAATTTTAAAAACCTCCTATATTTTATTTAGGATTTTAAGTAACAACTTGCAGAAACCACACTTTTAATGTTTTTCCAAACAAGGCAGCCGCAGAAACCAAAATCTCATTGCAGGGTTTTCCAATAGTTAAAGGTCTTGAAGAAAAAAAAAAAAAAAAAAAGCAAACTTTCAAATACCCCATCAATATAACATGCAATAAACCTCAATAAAATGTGCATCTATAGAATACTGTTGTCTAATAAGGTCTTTTACTAAGTAATTATAAGGACACAATTTTATCAGTAAAGGTTAAGTATCTTTATCTGAACAGAATCTGATGAAATTAGCACTGATGTAATAAGTATCATTTGTCATTATTAGAGCAAGAGGTGTTGACAGGACTTGGATGTCTCCGTGGCAACCCCAATGTTCCATTTCTTTTTTCTGTAACCTTAGACACTAACAAGGCATTAAAGTCCAGAGGGCATAGAAGGTATTGCCTGGGTAATTTATTTAGCCTTTTCTGACTTTGCCAGGCAGTGGCATATGTGAGATTCTGGAAGCATTTTATATCAAATGGGTATCTGCTCCCAATTTTAATTCCACTAATGAACATTTTAAATAGAAATATTGTACACTGGTCTTTATTAACAAGGAAAATCACTAATGTTTAGTTGATTCATTATCCATAAGAAGAGAGAGAGAGAGACAGAGAGAGAGAGAGAGGAAACGTATGTAAACAGAATATAGATTTCTCCATTTCAAAAATTTACAAGAATAAATAATGCTACATGTTGCCCTAAAATTAAGCAATTGTAATGAAGTGCTAACTACAGGCCATGTCTCAAATAAGGACATTTGTAGAGTAGAGCATCCCGTGGGGGAATATTTGCAGCTAAGCCTGAAATGGTAGGATTTACCAGGAGACCCCAGCCAGCACAAAGGCACCAGCGTGTTACAGAAGATCCCCCTTCAGCCTCAGAATCAGCCGTAGCTCAGTTTCCAGCCAGAATCGGACCTGAAAACATGCATGCACAACTTGAAGGCCTCCAGTTGGGCCACAATCAGTGACAAAAATAAAATTAATAATGGCACTTCGTAGATGTTTCTGCTGTTACTATTACTGGGCAATGATCCAGGAGTGTACGGTTGTGTGGGCAGAGGGAGAGGGGACATTGGGGTAAAAATGTAGAGAAGTGTTGCAGACAAAACCTTACATTTCATTTGTTTCCCACTGCTTTTATAAATAGCAAATATCAGTTTTCCACTTTAATAAATACACTAATATGAAAAATAATTATTACAAAAAATGTGAAGTCTAAATGTAAAGTTTAAAAAATAATTATTACAAAAAATGTAAAGTTTAAAGGTTTGTATGCATGGATAACCAAACTTGGAACACTGTTCATATGCAGATACCTGAGCAGCATGACATATCATTGAAAATATATTCCTTTTCTTTTTCCGTTTAGAACTTATGTTATAGGTTGAGTTGTGTCCTCTCTCCCCCAAAATATGTTGAAGTTCTCACCTCAGAACCTCAAATTGTGACCTTATTTGGAGACAGGGTCTGTACAGAGATTATCAAGTTAACATGAGGTCATTAGGGTGGGATCTAATCCAAGATGATTGGTGTCCTCATAGAAAGGGGATATCTGGACACAGCGATAGACATGCACGGAGGGAAATGATGTGAAGACACAGGGAGAAGATGGTGGCCCTGTGACTGGGTGATGCATCTATGAGCCAAGGGATGCCAAGGATGCTGTGAAACACTAGAGGCTGGAAGAGGCGAGGAAGGACCCTCCCCTAGAGTCATCAGGGAATGTACGGCCCTGTCAACCCCTTGATATCACACTTCTGGACTCCAGACTGTGAAAGAATACACTTCTGTTGTTTTAAACCACACGGTTTTTGGTAATTTGTTTTGGTAGCCACAGGAAATGAATACGATTTACTTTGTATTAAAGATAAAATATCTATTTCCAGAATATAAAGTCAGTCAAAACTTCAACATCAATATGATCCTACCATATAGTAAATAACAGTGGGTCACTTAAATGAATGCAAGGGTAAAAAGTTAAGAAAAAAGTTCATGCCATGGCAGGGATTAAAATTCTCTGTCCTTAAATTTCATAAACTCATAATCAGATTACAGAATTTTCTTCTGTTTAACTAAATTCTAAAGTATATATTTACTTTGAATCTTGTACACAAACATATCTATCTATACATATAGATACATACATGAACAATATACGTTTCTATAATATGTTTATACATGTTATGTGTATATATGTTAAATGTATATATGTTATGTATGTACATGTGTATAAGCTATATTAGGTATGCATGTATATACATATATATATTTTTATATATGTATATACATGAGTTTTGGCAAAAGGGAGGATATCTTTTCAAAGAAATTTGAGGTCTCCAGAAAGATCACTTTGCCTGCTGGTCAAAAACAGCTTCTCTAAACCTTGCGGTTGGTTTTGACATTTGTGGACAACCGTGGGCCCAGGCCTGAGAGTGGGGCAAGACCAGGTCTACTCCATGGGCTGCACAGGAAGGGAAGATCAGCCCAGGATCATGTCCAGTAAAGCCCATGCAGAGGTCAGGATCTTATCTGGGGGCTGGTTCCCCAGTGGCTAAGGCTGCAGGCACCGTTAACCTAAGTTGCATGGCTAAGTCTGCCTTCAACAGTCACATGTGGTCTCACCTCACAAGACTGATGGACAGTTTTCTAGAACCGTTGTCACCTCCTTTGTTCGGTGTATTCACCCTTGTACTGCCCACTCTGTCATTTGGCTAGGTGGTCCCTGTGTGTACTTTCACAGGTGGAAAGCAGCTCATATGGTAAAGCAGATCAGAGTATCTCTATCCCTGCTATTACTTGCTAAGATATTTGGGGAATGTGGCATCTCTTAATACACTATAAATACTTAAATGACAACAATGTAAATAGCATTATTAAAGTTGTCAAGAGCCATGTTTCACTTTTAAATGTGGAGGTCATTAGGAGAATGGTTCTAGAAAGAGCCCCATGACATGAGGATCAAGTGAAGAACCAGAGGTGTCACCAGAGCATAAACGTGAAGGGATGGGGCACCGGGAAGATGCCCAGAGAGACTTCTTCTCTGCTCCTGGGAACAGCAGCGAGTCACCACAGTAAACCTGACAACCCAAAAGGCTTCCCTATGGTGGGCCCAAAGCAACACAAATGAGGAAAAGTCACAGCCATTCTCCTTGGTCAAACCCAGACAACACAGCAGCCCACATTTGGTCTTTCTCCATTGGTACTTGGCTAACACTGTGAAAGAAGCCCAACGTGCAAAGACACTAGACCCCGCTGTGGAGGTGCTTACGAAGGACTTATGCTTAGCGGGAAAAAATCACCATCACCCCTGTGTGTCAGTCCTGGAATCTGATGCCATTAGTCGTTTGAGGTTAACAAACAGCCCTCATGTTCATTCCAGGCTCACTGATTCCACGCGGTGAGCTTCCTGAAGAGGAGCAGCTGGGGGGACAGGGCCACTCTCTTCCACCCCGGCTGCTGCCCTGGCTCCTGAAGTCCTCAGAGGCGCCCATCAACTGTGTTAACAGAAGCCAGAGTTCCCATCAGGATCGCTTCCCTGATCCCAGAAGGCCAAGGTCAGGACTCAGGTAGAGAGCTTTGCCAGACACCACGGCCCCTTGATGTGAATGTCAGGATCCCCCGGGAAACCCTGGGGACTGAGATTCCTGGTCCCACCAGGCTGTCAAGTTGCAGCACTGGATTGGATATCTCTACAGTGCAGGAGATGCAGGGAAAGTAGGCAGGGGCAGATCTGCACACCCCATACACGCTCCATCATTGGGGGGATGTCATGGGTCCTCACCCCCATGAGTGTATCAGATGAAACAAAAGAGAAGCTAGCGAGCCTCCCTTGGTTTTGTCTGCTGTGCACCGCCTGGTGTTGCTCTTTCTTTCTGTGAGATTTGATGGGAGACACGACTGAATTAAGTTGGCCAAGTATTGCGTTCCAGGCGAATATTGGCACTCCAGGCAGAAAGCCCCGGTTTCCCAAAGGGAATTCTCTAAATGCTGGATGAATCAACAGAATCTTGATTCTGAATTATTCCATCTCTACCAATTATACTTGGAACCACACTGTCTCCTCCGTCCAGAAGGGAAGCCCCTCACCCCCATCCTTCTCGTCTGTCCTCTGAGTTTTGTTTAGTTTGATCTATTATGAAGGCGAACCTGCCTCCTAAATTCCTGAGATCTCCTTTGACCTCTGACACTGTAATGAAGCAGGCTGGGCGTGCTTCTCCTCTGTGTTACCCCCAAATAAATATTTGACCACAGATTTACATGTTCTCCATATTCTCTACAAAGGTGCTGGCCCTCAGCTGTGTAAACAATGACTGCAAATCTTACTTTATGACCAATTATTAGACTGCAATTGTGGGCTTTTTTATGGAGTCTAAGATAACTCAGGACTAAATAGGGAGACAAAACTATCTCCAAATGAGATATGAGACATAAAATTTCCTTTCAAGCAAATGTCCCTATTTAGTATGGGAATATCATGACACTTCCCTTTTGAAACAATGGCCCAATACACATGTGCCCACGTGCACACACACATGCACACACACACACACACACACACCTAGACACACCCCACATCACAGGACTCCTTTTCTTCAGAAAAATAAAATACAGTAAAACAGGAGTTGCATCAGTGTGTAGAAATCTTGCATTTTAGGCACTTTCACAAGTATCATTGTTACCTCCTGTGACCTGATGATTTTTACAGTCAACACATATTTATTGAGCACATACTATGTACTTGGTTCTGGGCTTACTCAGCAAGGGAGATAAATTTTTGCTCTCACGGAGCTTATGGCTGTATCCAAACTTTAGATGCTATTATATGGCATCAGAGGCAAAGTATTTCATTGCAAACAAAACTGTAGCTTTGTAAATTTTTGGAAAATATCATTTAAAGCATTACATTTACAGACTTTATAGAAAGGCAGTTTTGCATCCAGTTTAAAAGTGCAAACACTGGACCCATGTATCCTGGGTTCCCATCTCAGGGCTGCCACCTATAATTTAGAAAGCTACTAAACCCCTTGTAGCTTGAGTCCTCATAATGTTGATTAGAGGATCAAATGGGTTAAAACAAAGATAGCACCTGGCACACAGAAGGTTCTCAAGGAATGTTGGCTATTATTAAACACCATGGAGTATGTTACCTATTTTAGTTATTTGATAAACGCTCTCCAGGCCTTTTCTGTGCTGGGCTCTGCTCTGGATGCTAAAATACAGAAGACAAAAAGGCATGACCTCTGTCCTTAAAGGAATTTCACCCTGTAAGGATGAAATGGACTAATACCTGGTTAAGAATGATCTAGAAAAGAGCTTTCAGAGCAACTCAAACAAAAGTCATTAAGTGCTCATGCAAAATACAAATGAACTAAAATGAATATTTCCATAATGTCCAATAGTTTAAAGAATACCTTCCTACACATGAGGTGATGGTTACTGCAACCCCACTAGTTACCAAAGTCAGCACTGATGTAATTAAACAACTCCATGCACATGCATCTGATGGGGAACTGACCACATCTTCAATCCGCCCAGCTCAGAACGTTTAGGCACAGCTCTAGGAAGCCAGCGTTGTCTGGAAGATGATGCTGAGGCATCACAGAACAGTTTCCAGTGCTTGGGCTCTTGGGCTGAGCTCCCATTCTCATCCCAGGTGGCCATCAATGCCCATTTGGCCTCTCTGGACCTCAGTTTCAAGATCTGTAAATAGGGTCAAATAGCTTCCCCCTCAAGGGCTTGCTGGAGGGTCACGTGAAATAAAGCATGTGACGCCCGTAAGGCTGAGCATGCGGCAAAGTGCGTGTTCTCTGTTATTATGATTATCCACTTGTACAACCACCGAAGGTGATGAGGGTGGGGCAGCAGTAAGTCCTGAAACAGCCGGCAGGAGGGGAGACCAGCAGGAGGACTTGATAGTTTGAAAATTAACAACTCAAAATAAAGCAAGATCAGGGCACGAAGCATCTATGCCAGACCAAATCAGGGTAGCTACCCTGTCCCGCCTTCATGCTTAGATTTAAAAGGCTGATACTAGGCAATAACTTTCAGAAAAACTTCCATCTACAATACTTGAAGTCTCACGTAATAGGGTGTGTTAATTTCCTCTTGCTGCCGTAACAAATCACCACAAATATAGTGGCTTAAAGCAACACAGATTTATTCTTTTATAGTTCTGAAGACCAGAAGTCTAAAATCAAGGTGTCGGCAGGGCTGTTCTTTTCTGGAGGCTCCAGGGGAGAAACTGTTCCTTGTGTCCCCCACCTTATGGAGGCTGCGACAATCCTTGTCTGCTTGGCCATCGCTCGTGTCTGCTTGCATCCCCACACCACTCATTGATCCTCGTGCCTCCCTCTTACAAGGACCCTTGAGATTACATTTAGGGCCCCCCACATAACCCAGGATAGTCTTCCCACATCTCAAGATCACATCTGCAAAGTCCCTTTTACCATATAAGGTAACGTACACAGGTTCCTGGAATTTAGGATGTGGGCATCTTGGAGGGGCCATTATTCAGTCTGCGAGGACCTAGGCCAAAGGTAATTTTCTAACCTTAATGCAGAATGCCCCTTTTCATTAATGAAGCCAGAAAATGAGCCATGGGTAGGTATAGTGAAGGCAAATAATAATAGACAGGATTGGGCTTCCCTGGTGGCGCAGTGGTTGAGAGTCTGCCTGCCGATGCAGGGGACGCGGGTTCATGCCCCGGTCCTGGAGGATCCCACATGCCGCGGAGCAGCTGGGCCCGTGAGCCATGGTCACTGAGCCTGCACATCCAGAGCCTGTGCTCCGCAATGGGAGAGGCCACAACAGTGAGAGGCCCGCGTACCGCAAAAAAATAAATAAAATAAAATAATAGACAGCCTTCATTCTGCCACCCATCGACTTACTGAACCTCACAGGAACCCTATGGTCTAGGTTTGAGCATCCCTGTTACACAGTTGAGTAAACTGAGGCCCAAACGGTTAAGTTGCTTGCCTGAGGTCCAGGGCTGCTGAGCTGGGGTTTGCATCCAACTGTCTGAACACAAAGCCTGTTCTTGCAACCTGGACCACACATGCCCTTCCTGTTCACACTTCTTTCCCAGTTGTGAAAGGCAAAATTTCTGCTATCACTGCTGCACGTTTTCTATTGGCCTCTAATTAGCAGCACCTTGCAGGCACAGAAAATAATCGGTCATATTGCTCCTTCCTGAATGCATCCACCGAAAACAAAATGAGCACAGGTGGCATGTGAGGCACCGGCTGCTCGAGGTGCGGTGCGGATTAATGGGGAAGGCCTGGCCACTGCCGCTGTTGCTTCCTCTTGGACTGCCCCCTTCTCCAGCCCTTGCACACGCTTTTACTTTTCTTGGACTATTTAGGAAGTAGTCTTCAGGAAGACTATTTTCCTAAAATCCAATGCTCGACCAAGAACAGAAAAGCTGGGAAGCTTGCTCACACGGTGGGCTGCTGGCAGAACCAGGGTTCATCGTCCCTACTGCTCCTTTGGTCTCAGCACTGGACTGGACAATGGACTGGATGATATCGCCAGAGTCAAGGCCGCAAGGTTTCACCTGGAAGAAGCTGGTGACTTTCAGGGCATATTGGAGCTCCCGCTGCTTCCTAACTCAGTCCCTTGTCCCAGCCTTCCCTTGGGCTCTTGTCCTAACTCCAAAGTTACTCAGCCCAGGCAATTCCATAACTTTCTTACCAACCATTTCATCACTACTTTCCTTGTCAAGAGTATTTGCACGCACGTGGGAAGTTAGCGGCAGGGCACGCCTATTCTCAAATGTTACTGCCTCACCAAGTCCACCAGGAGAGAATATATTTACAGCCATGCTGACGGACAGTCAGAGGAGAAAACCTCCATCCTTTCGGCTAACACAGCCAGAGCATGTGTGAACAAACAATGGGTAAGCAGAGAAAGAATGTCAACATGCCCAAAACTAGGATGAAAAAAATGGGAACACATCCGCAAGTGTGAAACAGTACGTCAACTTCCAGTGTCTTGGACTGACCGAAACAACTATCTTAAAAAAACAGATTATTTGAAGTTAGAGCCTGGAAATCAAGTGGCTGAACTCCACCTCCTCCTGGAGGCTGACACAGGCATGCTCACTTCTGGATAAAAGCTTAGCTGGAGGCTGGCAAGGCCGTGCTCCCTTCTGGATGGAAGCTTAGCTGGAGGCTGGGGGCCCAGACTCTTCAGTAATGGCACATTATGCAAGGAAAACAATGTGAGCAATTTTCCTAATCAGGCCATCGAGTGGAAATAATTAAACAAAATAACACGCAGCACCTCAATTATAATTACAAAACATGATTCCAATACGCCCTGTGCATGAAGAAGTGAAAGGACTTTTGGATTTGCATAATTATTTATTATACTCAATAAACTTATATTGATTATCAGCAATACACAGGGAATACCTGATACACATCACACCAAGATCTGGAGAGCATACCAGAACCAAAATTATCCGTGAGACCTAGTCTAGCTACCAATTATTAGGTTATTTTCTCGTAACGTTGAAAAGTAGCCACAATTATGCTCCTGTGTAGGTTGGAGCTAGTCAAAGATGAAGACAGAGTTTGACCCTGGGGTTACTTCTCTCTAAAGACCCACATCCCCCCCCCCCCCCCGATGATGCTCTAGAAAGCTCTCTGATGACGGGATGGATCAGCTCTAATATGATAGAATGTCAAGGGCACAGATGCCATCTTTTCATTAGGCAGGAGATAGGGAGACATTACTTCAGAATTGGTATTTTCCAGTTCTCAGATTTAGTGGCTGCGGTGCAAGGTGCTACGGTACCCTGGGGGCTTTCTGTGGCTGCCGAGCTGGAGGACAGCACCCTGGCTGGAAGGACACCCCATGAGCCGGCCGTTTCCTGTTCAAAGCTGTTAGATGTGGGGCACAGGCTAGTTGCTAGGTGACTTGTAAACTCCTTTCAGGCTTTCACATTCGATAATTTGTGTTTGCTTTAGTTGGGATTATGCATTAAACAAAACAGGAAGTTTTACAATTTTACATTTAAGTCTGTGACCCATTAGTCTTTGTATAAGACACAAGGTCTATTTTTTTTTTTTTTTTTACCTGTGGGTGTCCAATTGCTCTAGTACCATTTACTGAAAAAAAGAAAAAAGATGATATTTCCTCCATTGAATTTCTTTTGAATCTCTGTCAAAACTCAGTTGGGCATATGTGTATGGGTCTATTTCTGGGTTCTCTTATTCTGTTCCACAGATCAATGTGTCCATCTCTCCACCAATCTGTAGAATTTTTAAACTCATCTTTGTGCCAATTCAAAGTGCTTCTGTATCAATTACAGGCAATGCATCTAAAAATAGTCATAACTTAGGAGTTCATAAAGATGAATTTGGGGAATGTCCCCCTTGAAAAGTTTAACTTATACAAATCACACTTAAATGACCAGGTATCGTCCTTTGTGGGAAAATCCAGAACTCTGGTTCTCAAAACAAGGCTGGGTTGTATTCTATCTGGCCAGGTGTTCAGCAGCCTTGCTTCATGCTGGCATTCAGTAGTGTGTGCATACACATTGTAGACTTGGAAATCTGGTGCATATTTTTAACATGCAAGATAGATTCCTCACTCTTTGTTGAGTTTGTCTCTCATTGACCCAGATGGCAGGAAGCTGAGCGTGCCCGGGGACCAGGCAAGCCCCAAACAGAAGCAGGAACTGGGGTCTCACCAGAGACTGTGTTTGGCACAATTCTGGGTCTGTGGGATCTGCATGGGATGGCAGGGATTGCTGTAAAACTTGCAGGGCCCAGTGGAAGGTAAACATGCACAAGCCTGTTTTTGGAAAATTATTAAGAATTTCAAGATGGCAACAGCAGAGCATTAAGCTGATCACTGGGTCCTTCTAAGCACGTGGCCCTGTGTGACCGCATGGCTCACACACCCGCGAAGTTGGCCCGGAGCTGTGCTTCTTGCTGAAATAAGTTGTAGAATTCAGCTCTCACTACCCCACTACTTTCCAGAGATTTTAATAGCTAGTGTAAATTTTGAGTTTCCAAGAAAGCGCTGTACCGTTTTTCAAATGGATTTGGTCTGTGTGTGTGCGTGTGCGTGTGTGTGTGTGTGTGTGTGAGAGAGAGAGAGAGAGAGAGAGAGAGTTGTGACTGTGTTTTGGGAAATACTGTGCTACAACCATTACAGATAGACTGTGTACCAATAATAAGTAGTACCTAAAGACACAAAAATGGATTACATTTGACTAAAAGAGTAGGAATTCATTTTCAGAATTCCTGAAAATGATCAAATTCAAGAACATGGAATTAAATAACTATTTTAATGGATGGTCTCTAGACAGCTTTCTTCAGAAGGGGTGTAAGCGGGCTCTACAGTGTGGTCACCATTCAGCTCATGTACAGGACAGTTTTTAGACAAGGGGTGCTCTGCAGTGGAGTGTCCTACCCTGAGAATCCCAAAGGGAAGAACTCAAACTCTGGACCACACGAGGTGGTCACACAGTCATAGGGGTAATAACAACAACAATAACAATACAATAATAGTAGTAGCCAAGCTTTGCCAAGCGCCCATAGGAAGGCATGAGGCTTCCAGGAATGATCCCATAATCATGGTGAGAATCCCACGTGATCTCTATTATAATTCTAGTTTCAAGGTGAGGAACTGAGACACAGAGAGGTTGAGTGACTTTCCCAAGTCCCACCCCAGGGAGAAGAGCCAGGATTGGGGCCCTGGCAGATGGTCCCCAAGTCCAGGACCTGATAAAAGTTAAATCTTTGGCAGCAGTAACAGATCAAGAACTAGAATCCTATGGACATAGGATCTAATCTGAGTTCTGCCACAGACTGGCCATGTGACCTGCAGAAGCCACTACATCACTGAGCTTAAAATGAGGAGGACAAAATGATATGTGAGGTCCTTTTTAACCCTAAGGTCCTGTAATCTCATTTAATGACCAAACACAATAAAATATAGCTTGTGACTTTGTCCAAGGCAAAACTAGTCTAGAATATAGATTTCTTGAGGGCAAAGATCATATGCTATGTCCATCTTGGTACCTTGAAGGTCTAGACCAGTGCCTGACACACAGTAGGCTGCCAAACATTTACTGAGTTGATGAATGAATGAATAAGTGAATGAATGAACAGATAGTGAATGAGTTAAATGAACGAGAGAAACCAATAATCCAACACAGAGCAAATACCGGTTCCACATCTGTGGATTTAACCAACTGTGGATTGAAGATATATTTTTTTAAAAACAGAAATTTCCAAAAAGCAAAACTTGAATTTTCCTTTGCAGATAAGTATTTAAATAGCATTTACATTGTATTTACAATTATTTACACAGCATTTAATATACATTAGGTTTTATAAGTAATCTAGAGATGATTTAAAGCATAAGGGAGGGAGGATGTGTGTAGGTTACATGCAAATACTGCACCATTTTATATGAGACGAGCATCCATGGATTTTGGTATTGGCAAGGGGTCCTGAAACCAATTACCCTTGGATATGGTGAAATGGCTGTATACATTTTCAGAAGGCTCAAAAATCATGGCACCAAATAGAAGCATGCAATTGTACCATGCTTGGCCAACCTCAATGTCAAAGTCCCATCAGCATTTAGTTATTGGACATATCATTGTTGGTAACAGGAACTCATGAGCAGGGTCTACACAGTGCCTCTGAAGTGAGAGTTCTGATGTCGCCCTAAGGAAAACTTCATTTGGCCTTCCTTTGGTGTAAAGGGCAGAAGGAATGGGGGTTGATTGAGATAACAAATTTTTGCTCCTAAGAATCAGTGTGTCGGGGCTTCCCTGGTGGCGCAGTATTAGGAATCCACCTGCCAACGCAGGGGACACGGGTTCGAGCCCTGGTCCAGGAAGATCCCACGTGCCATGGAACAACTAAGCCCGTGTGCCACAACTACTGAGCCTGTGCTCTAGAGCCCATGAGCCACAACTACTGAGCCCAAGTGCCACAACTACTAAGCCTGTGCACCTAGAGCCTGTGCTCCACAACAAGAGAAGCCACCGCAATGAGAAGCCTGCACACTGCAACAAAGAGTAGCCCCCACTCGCCGCAACTAGAGAAAAGCCCACGCGCAGCAACGAAGACCCAACACAGCCAAAAATAAATAAATAAATTTATTAAAAAAAAAAAAGAATCGGTGTGTCTTCTGGCACCTTTTGATAAGCAGACCTTTATTCTCTCATGAGGCAGTAAATGTAAGTGCAAAGTGCCAGGTTGGTGGGGTCAGTCTTCATGGCTTTAACCCCTTCGCAATGCAAATACTAACATCCTAATTCATATATTTTTACGACATGGCTTTAACCCCCTCGCAATGCAAATACTAACATCCTAATTCATATATTTTTATGACATTTTTTTCTGGAAGGTGGTAATTGAATAGCCTGTTTCTAATAAAATCAGTATATTCCAATAACTCTTTGACAGATGAAAATGAGGTATCCTGAAATACCTTTTTTCTCTTTCACAAAGTTGTCATGAAGACTAGCAACAGCCTTGTTTACCATGCATTAGCTGTGTATATTTAGGCAAATTGCTTAACCTCTCTGGGCCCCAATTTGTTCACTTCTAAAATAGAGATATTAATATTATCTCCTGCACCATGGAGATGTTGTGAAAATTCAATGAGAAAATAGACGTTAAAGCATCTGTGATAGTGACTGCAGACTGTAAATGCCCCAATAATTAGTTATTATTAGCTTCACTAACATATACACAGGCAAACAGGATCAGAAGTTAGGAGACCACTTTTCAAAGATCCCTGTAAGAAAATATTTCCAGCCCAGACCAAGCCTGGGTCAGACTGTTCAGTTACTAAGCTAGATGAACTAGTGTTAAGTCAGAAAGATCAAGTTAGAAGTAGGACACACTCAGTGAAAGTGGTCTAGATGAAGCTGGGAGCAGCATTTGTGGTGTCTGGACAGAAAGAATTCAGGACTTAGGCCTTAGTGTGCAAGTGTCGGGAACCTCAGGCACATGCTGGCGGAATACTGAGCCCCTGCACACAGCAGAGCCACTGAGCCGTCCTCAAGCACAAAGCTTCATTCTGCACCCTGTCCCAGTGCAGGAACTGGGCAGGATTGCTGTCCTCAACAATTAGCTTTCCACTGTGGCTGAGTCCTTGGAGAAGGTCTCTTACCTCCAAAGCCTTCAAGGTCTTCTCTGATGAGCGGGTAGGGGGAGAAAAGAGGAGGGAGGCCTTGCCACTGACATCAGTAAGGACCCCATCCTCTTCAAAGCAGTGATCCAGGAGGTCCCTCCCCCAGCACCGGCACTGACAAGCTCAAAGCTTAGGAAAGCCAGGTGAGGCGAGTGTCAATAAAATAGATGTCTTGTTTAAGGAAAACCATATTAAATATGGAAAAAGAAGCATTTTTTCTTACTATAAGCAATCTAGGCTACGGGATGGAAATCATCTGAAAACTTAAGTTGTTGGGACATGGAGCTGCCACATTCATGACATAAGTGGCCATGAGATTGGCACCCAAAATCCCTACCCTTGGAAACTGACTCATTATTCAACTCAATGACAGTTCTCACACATGGAGAGAGGCATCATAAGAAAGGGTTAATAGCAAATGTTAAAGGCTCTGGAGTCCAAAAAGGCCTAGGTTTGAATCCTGGCTGTGTGGCATTGAGCAACTTACTTAACCCTCTGAGCCTCACTGCCAGTCTATAAAACAGGAACTGCCTTGTAAAATTGTAAAGAAGACTGAATGAGTTGATGTGTGGACTTTGTTTTGAAAAATCCTTGGTGTATGTATTAGTTATTCCTATCACTAACAGATTATCATTAATGTTGCTACACTGGGCCATCCGGAGCCTTGAAGAAACTCTTCTGATGGAGGTCTGGGGCCCAGAATAGGACCAGGTGGGGGGAGCTGCCTCAGTTAGACGCGACTCAGTTAGACGTATATTCCTACCAATCTGAGCACAAGAAATGCTGGACCCAGGAGATGACCTACCCAAATATGGAGGAAATGGAGAGTCTGTCGGAGTTCAAGGCAGACCAGGTATAGACCCTGACCCCCGGGTTCCTAGGAGGAGCCAGCCTCAGGGCCCTCTTTCCCGAGAGCCTGCCCCAGGCAGGCAGAGTCCCAAGTATGCATTTGCTCCCCTGAAGGGAACAGTCTTTCCCTTGGTCAGCACCCTCCCTACCCCAGGGCCCCAGTTGCTTTAGAGCCCTGCATTGGGTTAGAGTCCTGTGACTCCATCTGGCAGATTATCATTTGTGATTTAATTATCTGAGACACAGAAGTCTGTCATCTTTTTTTTTTCAGCTTTGTTTTGGTAATAAAGACAGTAAATAGCCCACAATATGCAGAAGGGTTAAATAATGTGAGATCCATACTTGCAAATTTATGAAGCCATTTACGGCACAACCTGCTTCACGGTGGCTCCTTCTTCCTCTGCTTCCCCTAAACTTCCTCACACCAAAGCCACCCATGAACTTCCTGTTCTCAAACACAGATCATTCCCCTCTCTCGCCTGAAAGATATGAATGGGGTGTAGGATAAAACTAAAACTCCTTGCCCTGACCTACAAAGCCTCAGTCTTTGGCTCACCGTGGTCATCTGTACATCTTCTTTTACTTACTTACCCACCTCTCTCCTGCTTCAGGGTCTTTGCATAGGTGGGTCCCCCTCTGTGAATTATTCCTGAGTTCTTTGTCAACCCATCTGCATACTCCCACCTGCCCTGGTGCTCTGTCCTAGCACCCCATCTCTATCTGGCTTTCATAACACTCTTCACAATTCGTAATTATGCACTTACTTATTGGTTACTTACCAATGATTGTCTTATTCTCTACACTGTAGGTCCAGAGGATATAGGTTGTGAGCAAAACTGAATTATCTCACCTACCAAAGGCAGGACACATTGAAAGGGACCAAAAATATTTTGCAGAAAGAGTGAATTTCTATACAAATATATTTGTTAATAGAGAAAGGTGATTTATAACTTATTGGTGAGAAAAACAGTGCATCATAAAATGTTAGATAATGTGTGATTCCTTATAAAATATATATGTAAAATATCTATGTGAAGAACTTTCATATGCACTTATATGCATATGTAAAAAAACAAGTCCAGTTGTAGAGACCAAAATGGTCCTACTCTCCACCTTAACTTGGTGGCATTAGAGTGATTTTAGTTTATTTTATCTTTTGCTCTACTAATCAGTATCTCCTAGTTTTTCAAAAATGGGCATGTACTACTTATGTATTAAATATTTTTAAATGAATAAAATACAATTCAAAATCTCTGAGTTATTTAATTTTTGATTAATGTTTAGACTCCCCCAATGGCACAATACTCTTTGATGCAAGAAACCATACATGATGCATCTATGAACCCCTACTTTTCCCACCAGTGTGTGTGTGTGTGTGTGTGTGTGTGTGTGTGTGTACATGAAACTAAAGCACATAAAACAGCAGAGGGATCATAATTCCTATTCGTGTAATCTAGTAGATGGTGAAACGCCAAGATGCATAAATCAGCACTGCAGATTTCTTAGTTTTTTCTTTCTTTATGTCTGCTCACACATCTGTAAGTTGTGTGGTGCTGTTGACAGTAGAACTCTGTATCAACGACTGGAAACTCTGTGGATCTTCTGAGTATTGGCTAATTTACATACTTCACCTAATCAACTTATTATACCAGTATAAACCGCTAACTCATTCCAAAATAAAAATTTTGAACAGGGTTTTAATTAAAATTTGTATTGCTATGGGCATAAATCCACATAATGTTCCTTGCCTGGTCTATGGATTTATACTGTAACGGAGGATCAGTAAAGCTGCTGAAAATCCTTTATTTCAGCAATATTTCATTATCTGGCAATACTGTAACATCTTCCAATTAAAGAGAATGTTTATATGGTCTCACTGTAAGTGAGAGGGTGGAAACCACAGATGGATTACAGGGTTCCACACCTGGGGGCTCTGTGTTTGCATCTGTGTCTCGCTGGGGAAGTCAGCTGCCCAGGGTTCCACCACTCATCACCGGGTTCCTTCATTATCACAATAAAGCCCAGGTTTATATCATTACCTGAATGTCCAAATGGAGCTCATCATTATTTTTAAAAAGTAAAATAACATTAGCCATCATGACTTTTCATTTGGGTCAACATAATTCTACTGGCAAAATCAAGAACTAGGAAATGTGGTATCTTAATAACAAACACCAGCATACAGAAGACGGGTACTATTTTCACTGGCTTTACACCAGTCTTACTCTCGTGATTACAGGTGACAACAGCATGAAATACTTTAATGTTTTAATTATTCTACCAGATTTACAGTGGCTC
Source organism: Pseudorca crassidens (assembly GCF_039906515.1). NCBI lineage: Eukaryota > Metazoa > Chordata > Mammalia > Artiodactyla > Delphinidae > Pseudorca > Pseudorca crassidens. The sequence goes on from NC_090300.1 coordinate 144,354,292, forward strand.
TGCACCATGCTTATATTCCTATTCACTTTACAAAACTGACTAACAGGCATTTGTGTTAAGCTTTTAGGCTGTTAACCTAGTATTTATATTGAGAAGTTAGAAGTGAATGGAGGAAAAACACTTAAATACCTTGACTTTGTGCAGATTGAGGATTTTCTTGAGATAAGAAATAAAGTACTTTACTAGAGAAAAACTACTGCTTTTTCTTTTTTCTTATTTTTCTCTCTTGCCTTTGCAATATCCACAGAAGCTAGTTTTTCCTTTCTCAATTTTAAAGTATGCTAAAACATGCTCGTGGGAGGATCAATAATTAAATTAGGAGACTCAGGATACTAGATTGTGGTCACTCCAGCACTGTTCCCTCCCTTTACCAGACTTGCATGGTGGAAAGTATGCATTTCTCAGTGCCATTAACATTAGACTTGGACATATGACTCACAGCCAAGAACATGCTAGCAGAGGATTTAAATGTGTTCACATGGCTTGACATGCTTCTGATGAAGTTGGGATCTACCCTAAGAGAAGCAAACCCCACACACCTGCTGGCTCAAGGAGGAGGAGAATCAGTGGAACCAACCTGGTTCAGTCTGGTACCTAGAGACAAGCCCAGTCCAGCCCAATCTAGCTGAGGTCAGCCAATACCCAGCCAGACAGGAAACTCAAAAGCAAGAGAAGTAAATGTTTTTCAATCTAGGGACTATTTGTTACACTGCATTATTGCAAACATAGCTGACTAATACACAATCTGTTTTAAAAAATACTGTGTTATAGCATAATATGTTCAAAGACTGAACAGGAACTGAAGTGATCATCCAGACCTGATCCTCTCATTTGGAGATGAGACTCCTGAGGCTCAAAATTTGTAACTTGCTCCAAAGTACAGAAGAGGAGAGTAGGATCCAGGTCTCCTGATTCTCCATGCCTTTGCTAACTGAGCAATGGCAGATCCCAGATTAGCATGGATCTTTGTATAAGCCCTGGATTGTACTGTCCACCTCCCTGATTTACATGTACCTCACTCTGTCCCACACTTCTCCTTCCCTTCCTCCCCCCATGCTTCTCCATCATTGATCTATAGTTGTCTTCAGAGTTTGCTATGATTTCTACTTGGTAAGCCCATAAGTCCTTATTGTGTGCTGGTCTCTGGGCTGTGAGGGGCTAAGCTCACACACAAAGATAACACAAAGATAAGTCTGTTCCAAGATTGATGACGTACGTGAATCAGGTTCTGTTTTTTATTTGTTTATTTTATCATCCCAAATCACTTTTCAAATCTCCAATTTAATTCTTAGCACCACAGACTCTCATAGTTCCATGAGGAAGCAAGGTTACCTCATCCCACTCCATCCTAAGCAAATTCTAGAGGAGAGAGAGAGGGGGAATTCTTAACTCACCTGAAGCCTGAGTCAAAATGTCTAAAAGTTGGTAAAAATACAATGCAAATAGATTTTTCTTTTGTTAAGTGCAGTGATAGTAGTATTATTCAACACCATGCTCATTTCTCTCTCCACTGCTTTGAAAACTCAGTCCTTGAATATTTTCCTATCTCCTGCACAGATTCTCTTTGATCATTTTATTACTCTCTGTAGGGCTGAAGCTTACAGTTCAGGATCTTTAAGAATCTCCTCGTGGGCTCCCCAAAATAAGTACCACTTCTCTTTAAAATGTACTCAGTGCAGCCAAAGTTTCACTGTGCACGTGGTGCTGGTGCCCCAACTCCTAAAATGCCTCATGGGATCTCTTCTGACCTGGGCATGACCCAAAGCCACATTGCCATTGCTCCCTTAGACCACCTCACTCCCCTCAAGTTGACCAACCTAGGTGTGCTGATCCCCAGCAGAGTCACCCAAAGATCTCATCAGCTCAGGATTCCACGTCTGCCTCCAGTCTGTCTCTTTACCTTTGTTCTGTGCAGGGATTCTTTCCCTTTCATGGTTTGATGAGAATATCACATCCCACTTACAGCTTGAAGCAGTCCCCAAGAAAAAGAGAACCAATCGCATACACTGCACTAAACACTTATTTCACTAGGTTTAGTTTTCCATCAGCCACCTTCAGATTTACAATATTATTGGTTTGCAAATGTGAGAAGCAGCCCAAGAGAGAGAGCAAAATCCTACATCAGGGCAGAAAGTCTAGGTCTCTCTCTCTTCTGTAATAGCAATGAGACCTTGAGAAATTTATTTAACATCAGTTTCCTCCCAATAAATGAGCATACAAATATCACAGCATTATTTGAAGGTTTTTAGAAATAACAGAATGCAAGAGAGAGTCCTTAAACAGTGATATATTTTCGATAAGTGATCTGCTGTAAAACCTTCTTAAATTTGCTTATTATGAATATGTCTCTCTTGTACCATCTCCCCACCTGTCTACTTTGGAGCCGTCTGTCTTAGAAAGCATCCAGAGTAGGCAGCTTCCTTGAAAGGCCAGCCTCTACTGTGCACACTCTTTCTGATTGGAAGCTGGCAGCCAAACCTGATGCTCTATATTGAAATTCTCAGCACCTGGCTTCTTCCTTCTGTCCCCAGTGCCTGGGTTTACCAAGGGCCATGGCCCACTCCACTTTGGCTCAATTCTCTGAAATGCCATAACGGTTAAATGATTTTGCCTAATTTCACGTCTTTGTATATCTAAATGCAAAATTCCTTCGATCTTTCAGGGATCTTTCTCCAAGTTTTCGATTTGCCACTGGCCTTCCACATTATTTAAAAGGCAAAATGGAACCCCTCTTTTGATAAATAATTAATAGCATTGGCAAGGAAATATTTGCTAAACTCTTTGGGGTATCTCAGCTATGAGGCCTGTAGCTGAGCATGTGTACAGCAGCATTAAGAGACAGATAATAAAATATTTGGATAGAGTTTACAGTTTAGTACAAAATCCTTTCTTATAGATGCTTCTCCTTACCCATCAACTCATTTCCAGGTAGATAGGGGGACACGAAACTAAATGTCTAGAACACGAGGTCATATATAAAATCTGCAGCCGTCAAGTCCCTCAGAATGTCCTCTAAAAATCCAGTTAGGATTGAGCATTGTGTGGGCTGCTTTCTAGATTTAGTTAACTTAACCCTTGCTTTGAAGAATCTCCCTCTCCTTCAGAAAACAGTCACTACACGGTAACTGTGGTACTGTGCAGCTATGACTGGATACAACATGCCTTGATTTTCCTGGAAAGAGAAGCGTATTCTCATTTTCTCAAATGATTCAGGTTGTGCAGTTCACACTGAATGCACAGCATCAAACTCCTACTTTCAATGCAAAAATCTCCAGTTAGTCTAGGAATCGGTGTTGGTGCTGGAAACTATATGTATATATATATGGAGGTGAACACATTGCCTAATGAAGGATCAACTTGCCTGTGTGTTAATGCCTCAGCAAAACACCTTTAGGTCTAGAAACAATGGTTAAACAGGGCACAGAGAAATGGCACCAAAGATACCTCCAAGCTAAATACAGCTTTTTGCTTCTGAAAGATTATTTAATTGTTCAAATAATGGATGCAGACATTAAAAAAATAAAGACTGTTCATCACGGTCACTGGTATCATCTATGTGAATATTTTGAGGCTCAGCCCTTTAGAGTCCTTAATTGATATTATGACAATCTTTTTAACAGCATCTAAAAAACATCTTCATGTCTTTGTTTTACATGAACTTTTCTCAAGAAAATCTATAAGGTATCATTCTTTTGTGGGCAGGACAGAACTAAGACATCTCCATCTTACTTAAAGGCCCCTGCGGGAGGAGGGGGGGGGGGGAAATGGCCAAGCTTTCCTGGCTGAAGGCTTGTGCAGAAGGCTTTTCTCAGACATCACAAATTCGAGTATCTCCATGAGGACACCCAAGTGTGTGTTTAGAGCTGATGTCACTCCATGACTCACATGTTTCAAACACCTTGTCAAATAATATCAAGCATCCTTTTCTTCCATTTTATACACATGTATCTGACTTTCTGCTAGGATGTGCCTCTTATCTCTAAAGAAACCCTGAGTGTCGTATCACGTTAAGATCACATTAATTTACTGAAAAGTCACATAAAGCTTACTTTGGCCAAGAGCACATCTTAGCACAACCTCCTCTGTGTGTGTTTGACGATCCTGGGTCAGGTGGGTAGGAGAAATGGACAGCTGGGCAGGCCAAGCCTGGCTGGCTGGAGATGGCATTGAGAGACACGACTGGAGACCAGGGGCAGTGGGATGCAGGGCAGGGCCCCTGGTAGAGAAGGTTGGCAAAGCAATTCAGGCACATTCTAGGCTCTTGGCGAATGGAATAGACATGAGTCTGCCCTCTTGGAGCTTAGCATCTAATCAGGCAGTCAGAATGTAAACGTGCATTCAAGTAAATTGTTGCGTAATTAAAGTAAATAAGTAAGTAAATAAAGTAAATAAAGTAAAATAAGTAAAGTAAATCAAGTAAATTGTTGCATAATCACACACTGGCAAGGGGAAAATGATGGGCTCCAGCAGATGGGGAAGACTTTTCTCTCTGAGACCTAAAGGCTGAGTGGAAGAGGTTGGTTGGACCAACAGGGGCTTGAAGGGGAAGAGATAGAGCTACACTTGTGAAGACCCACAGTCAAAGAAGAGGCTGGTGATCTGGGGACCTGAAAGAAGTGAGTGTGGTGGGAACTGACAGAGCTAGCTGTGGGGTGCCAGGAGGGGAGGCTGCAGACACAGCCGGGGCCAGAGCAGGAGGCCCAGAGGCTTGAGTTAGGAATCCTGGCTTACGTTTAAACAGAAAAGAAGCCCAGTACAAACTGCTTTTGGTCAAGGAGAAGCGAAGAGCAGAGTGACCTAGAGACTGTGCCAAGAAGCCAGACCAAATGAGGAGAAGGAACGTCAGCAACTTCTGTGGAAAATCTCCCCTCTTTCCAGATCACCATTGCCATCCACTTCTGGAGCACCCACCGCTTTGCAGACCTTGTTGAAGGCAATTTCTCCCACCTATAAAAATTGCGTATCCCACAATGTCAGATACAAGCTCATTACACTAATTTGTATCCTCATATTCTCAGAAATCAGAGATGGAAAAGAAAACATCAGATTCATTTTTTTAGGAATCAAAATGAAGTTTCCTCTGCCACTGATTTTCAGGTGTGGCCAAAAGTGATTTCAAAGTCATCAGAGATGTATTCTTTAATGCTATATTCTAAATAGTAATTGAACAGATTTTTTCAAAGACAGCTTTACTGAAACACGTGAGCTTATACCTATATTCTCCTGTTACTAGTTTTTGTTGAAGGCACAGAGACTTAAAAGTCTTTGAGTTAAAGTAATCAGAAGAGCTAAAATCTAACCTATCCTCCTTCCTACCTAACTGATCCAAGTTCCTTGATTTTAAAACAAAAGGGGTTTTAAAATTCTTAATAAAGATTAGGCTTACCTCTCCTGGTAGGAATTCTCACAAATATGTATTTAAGTCTATTTTTATTAACTCTCTAAATCACCATAGTTTTAAATAAAATAGCTACGTCTACAATATCTAAAGCAATTAGAATCATCGCTTAAAGATAAAGTCAAATACATTATTTGATTTTTGTTTGTTTCTTTTAAGCAAGTTCTGACTGGGTTATATAGAATAACAAGTCAATAATGTGGTAAATGACACAACAAAATGGTTAATACACATCAACGCAGATGTTAATATGTACTGGAAAGTTCTAGAATGCTATACAGGAACCGGTTAACAAGTTATTCTGATCTTCTTTTGGGGATTTTTTTTTTTTAGTGAGGGGATACACCATGGACTACAGCACTTTTGTAAACCAAACCAAAGCAAACAACACAACACAAAATAATATGTGTGACGATTCCTACTTGGTTTGAATACTGGGAAGACCAGCAGAACCAGTAAGGCTTGGTTTGCTGAAGAGCCTGTGGAGTCTGAATTTTTTTGAATGTCCTGGACCCAGACTAGCACTTGAAAGTGGGCACCAAATGTCTAAGATACACCACTGCCTGCTTCAAATTCCGGCCAGAATCTCACTCATTTGTTCACAAGAACGTGATGATACTCAGTACTTTACTTTTGGTAACACACTAAATGTTACTTACTCATAAATGCAAGTTTGATGGCTTTGGAAAACATTTATAGGGATAAAGCTCTGAGCTTAAGATTCCATGCAGCTTTCATGGATAATGACTTCCAAATGTTTGACTAATTGACCAAATTTTTACCTAGGTTTTAATTCAGAAATGAAGTTGGTTTGCAATTTTTTTAGATTTTTGTGTTTCATGTATATTAAGTTTATCCAAGCTATCAGGGCTCACAAGTTCAGGTTATACATGGTTTTATGTAAAGCACATTGAGACTTTACTGAAGGTATATTTAGTCGGTGTTGGTGTTTTTTAATTATGGACATAATTTCAGCTCTGAAAGGAAATGTTTAGGAGGCTGCTTAATTCATAGAGAATTCATATGGAAAGTTCTGCCGCTGCATCTTAGGATTTAAATCCTACTCTGTAAATTTGTGAATCTCTTGTGGTTCATTTGCCCTCCTGCCTGAGATTTTGCCCCGGTGGTTGGTGTTCTGGTCAGTTGTCTGAGCTGAGCAATTCCAGGATACATACGAGCTTATATGTCTTGTTCTTCAAGCCCAGATCTATACATAATCCTGCAGTTTTCATACTGTGCACTGGAGTGGTGAGTGGACGGGAAGTTGGAAGATTTCTGAGATGTTTAGTAAGTCATCTCTGGGCATTCAGCCTCATCCTCCAATGCTTCTGCCCAATTGGAATTTTGGTCTCCATTGAAAGGCTGAGGTTAAATTGTTCAGACTCCAAAGGACCTTAATATAAGAAAAGGCCAGTCTCCAGGGTTTGTCCAAGAAAGCGGATGAAATTTTAATGAAAGAAGAGTACAGTACTTAACTATTATAGTCTAGCACCCCCTGATGATTTCTACTGTCATCCCTTCTCTTTGAAAGTAATATAAATCTTCATGAAAGATTAGTGGGGCTGCTTCAATGGCCTATAAAAGGTAACAGACTTGGGGTAGCAAGGGAATTTCAACATCAAATACATGAGGCAATTGAATGTCTCTTGGTTCCAGGTCCATGCACTGTATTCACAAGAATCATGTGCGAGTGTATATGTGCAGCTTGTACCATATTGTCTATACCAGGTACATATAGTTGTCTGAATAAATTAAAATTGCTTTCTCAATTGCATCAAACATCACCATAGTAAACCCCAAGAATGATCATAATTTAGCCACAACTGCTTCCAGGAGAACACGTGCGGGACTGCATCCGAGTGCACAAAGAAATCAGATCAGGATGGTTAGAATTTGAGGATAGCTACAAGATGTGTGCATACCAGACATTATGTGAGATATTTAACAAGGAATTACGACGTCACTGTGGATACTGGTTATGACTGCCAGGTCCCTCAGTAGTCAGTGTTACTGCTTAAAGATACCAATTGTATGACCTCCCAAGGCTGAAGTACTGAAAGTCCCCTCAACTAGGTGCACTTCATCATGAAATCTATTTTTGCCTATCTACACAAAATCAAGATGATTAAAATATGGAGAAAAATGCATGAGAGATGTAGACACAGCACTAAATATATATATATATCCAAAAAAAATTAATCTGGAAAATACAAATGCATCAATCTAACGTGTGAAATAAAAATTCATATTCAAAACAGATTTCTGAGCAATTGTTATCTGACACAAAAGCTGGTTTAGGAGACGGGCACACATAGACATGCATAAGTTTAAGATCTCTTAGTGGAGTTTAGAAATTAAATAGAGAGTGATACTACATGCAGTTCTTGTTTTACCATGTAAACATATTTTTATACTAAAATAAGTTTCAATAGTTATTCTAATAACCTATTAGTATTATACAAAGTATGAAATACATTATCTGGCTACTGGTATAGAGCAAGATTTCCTATTTTGTTTCCATGAAGCACACAATGTGACATTCATGTGCAGATAAAGAGTGGGATGCTTTCAGGTTAGGTGGGGTATCAAGGCATGTGAGAGTTCTCCTAGCAGAAAAGAAGAAACCGGATATTCAGGATTTTTCTTTTTTTTTTTTTTTGATGCATAATGCAAACAATTCTCTATCCAGGCTAATACTTATTAACACAGCTGCAAAGGACATCTGATCTAGGATTTGTGCCAAGTGTTATGTTCTATACAGGAAAATGAAATAAATCTGCAAACTTCTGGCTGGGGCTGAAATTAGTTGTTTATGTCTCTGTTGTTCAATTAGATATAATTAGATAATTCCCATTGAATTCAGAATGATATTTTAAATGAGTTCTGATGTTTCCAGTCTTTCCTTTTCTACCAGGAGACAGAAAGATGGCTGCCTCTGGTTCTGAACTTTATGGGCTGTGTGTGTGTTAGTGTATGTGAGTGTGTGGGTGTGTGTATATGCACAGTGTATATATACTCACACAAGTTCTACAACAGAATCACGTATACAACTGCATAAAATAAATCTTATTAGGGCTTCCCTGGTGGTGCAGTGGTTGCGAGTCCGCCTGCCGATGCAGGGGACACGGGTTGGTGCCCCGGTCCAAGAAGATCCCACATGCCACGGAGCGGCTGGGCCCGTGAGCCATGGCCGCTGAGCCTGCGCGTCCGGAGCCTGTGCTCCACAACGGGAGAGGCCACAACAGTGAGAGGCCCAAGTACCGCAAAAAAAAAAAAAAAAACTTATTAATGCGTAAGCCTTCCAGCTGTTTTCTGAGTTCATGGGACTGATGTGTGATAAATACGCTCTTTCAGAGAGTATTCTTTCTTGAGATGTTGAGGACGATGGGGAGACTTCCTGGAACAGCAATGCACGGTTCTGTCATATTGTCTTAGTGTGACATAAAATGCCATGACATTTGACACTAGAAAAGGTCATGCTGACAAGCTGACGGCTGCAATTCTGGAGAACTTTGTAGTATGACTGGGAAATGACTTTATATCCTTACTGCACAAAATGCCTGCATCAACAAAATGCATGTTTCCTTTGCATTTTCACAAACACTTCAGAAAACTGCATCCGCCCCAACCTTCTTTCAGCCATCCTTAGGGACCGTTGCCTATCTCCTGAGCCAGTACATTGGGATAAGAAATTTACCATCCGAGTACTGGTTAGTACAATGTCAATAAATATTTACTATTGTGAATGATGATGAGAGATAAGTAAAAGTAGAACATCAAAAAAAAGTGCCACAACTCTTTAAGAAAGGATAACATCTGATTAAGAAACATTTATACAGCAATTTAAAATGCTTGAAGCACTGAGATCCTTTTAAGAGCAAACAACCTTATAAAATTATCCTAACTGAAAAGATCAGGAGATGAACTGATTACTTACCAATAAGACTGAAAAAGAAGTAAAAGATTTGGGGCTTCCCTGGCGGCCCAGTGGTTAAGAATCCACTTCCAATGCAGGGGACATGGGTTTGAGCCCTGGTCTGGGGAGATCCCACATGCCATGGAGCAACTAAGCCCATGAGCCACAACTATTGAAGCCTGTGCGCCACAACTACTGAAGCCTGCACACCTAGAGCCTGTGCTCCACAACAAGAGAAGCCACCACAGTGAGAAGCCCGCGCACCACAACAAAGAGTAGCCCCCGCTCGCCACAACTAGAGAAAGCCCGCACGCAGCAACGAAGACCCAACGCAGCCAAAAATAAATAAATAAATTTATTTAAAAGAAAAGTAAAAAACTTGGTTTGAATTAGCAAGGACATTCGTTGTGTCTAAGTACAGTAAAGGGGGAAGGGCAAGTCCTTGGACAGGACTATTCATGTCACATGAAAGCCATTCCACTCTCCAGCAAGGCCCCAACGTGGCAACAAGGTCCAGAAGTGGCCCCAAATCCCTGTCCAGCTGGGTTGAAGATAATTGCGTACTAATGGGCAGGATCCTATACTGAAACGGAGAGATATGTACGAGCCAATTAGACAGTCTGTCACCATGGCGAAGCCTGCTCAGGATAAATAAGGGCAATTTTCTGTTTTCTCTAATCTATTTCAAATGTCAAAGCTCTCACTGTTTCTCTTCTTGTGCTCAGGTTCTGTTCCCAGTTATGAGAGGTGCACATTGAAGTGGCGAACGGTGCCAGGAACTCAGCTCTGCTGTGTATTCGCCGTGTGACCTTGGCCATGGCGTGTGATCTACCTGAGTTTCTTTTGTTCATCTATAAAATGAGTATACCAATGACTACTTTGAAGGACTGTCAAAAAGACGAAATGCAACTATTTATATATGTGAAAGTTTTCTGTCAAGATACTCTGAAGGAAGCACCCAATACTCAATTATCTAAATTTCTCGTTTTTAAAAAGGTAGGAATAAAACTGAAAAAGCAATAGACAACATTAAAGACACAACACAGAACAGAATAAAGCTCTGCCAGAAATAAAAGCAAGGATAACCATGCACATACTTTGCACGTGGAGGAGAGTTTTCAAATGGAAGAAATTCAGTAAACGCCTCATGCCATATACAATTTGTTTTAAGAAAACTAAAAGATTTCCATAAACTCAAATCATCTTTCAAAAGCAAAACAAATGGAAATGTGCAAGTGACCATGAAAAGATATTTGTAGCAACTCAGGCACAGCCAACAAAACATCCTTCTCAAAGGAGGGGAATTATACTGAGAGGAATAAATACCTGTGGCTTAATCACGAACTTTGCAAATATGATGATGGGTTGGTGGTGACCATCTCTCCAGAGCTTGTCTGGCACCATAAAACAACAAGAGAGGTAGGTTTGGATAATTTGTATCCCCATCTCTGCAGGAAATGGGTGGAGAAGGGACACTCAGAATTAGGAGCAGCCCGGGACCAACTGACTTCTCTTGGCTGGAGACAAGTGAAGGCAAAATAATTCACACATGAATATAACTCTGTGTCAGAAGTTGCTTCATTATAAATTGGGAATAATTATTGCTAATATGTTGTGGTTCCAGCCCTGAACAAATCAGGTACTTTTATAAGTACCTGATCTAGGAAAGCCTTTCCTCAAAAAGTGTGACAGAAATCAAAAAGTTCCCAGCGTGAGGTTTACATAAATATAATGCAAGTTTAGGAAAAGCATTGGAAAAACAAATGGAACATTAACCACTCAACCTGAAAAGGTAGTTACTGAGCCAATGAATCATTTAAACAAAGTTTATAACCATGAATAACAAAAACAATTAATGAAACAATCTGATAGTTCAATCGAGGTAAGAGGCTGACTGCAGACAAGGAGAAGGAATATAAGGTATTTAAGAGCACAGGAAAGAAAAGCAGGGGATTTTTTTTATTCACAAATTACCATATTGTAATCAGCTGAAAGAAAGTAGACACTGTCCATAATATGTAGGACTGATATATAAAAATAGCCTAGGTAGATGACAGATAGATACATAGATGACAGTTAGATGATAGATAGATAGATAATTAAAAAGGACTCAAGAGAAATAGGGAAGAAGAGGAGATCCAACATCTGCATAACTGGTGTTCCTGGGTAACAGAGGCATATAAATGAACTAAAAAGTATGAAAAATGTTATTTAGGAAGTAATGAAGAAATATCAAGATAAGGAGACTTGAACACATAAATTAAAGTCGTCACAATGTCCTAAGAATATTTGATATATAGGAAAGTCAACAAGAACCTTATCTCTATTAGGACTTACTTTACAGGACTTTTGAAAATAAATATTTTGTAATTGGGTGAAAAAGAAAAAACATCAAGTCACTTAAGAGAAAAAATAATTACAGTCATCTTTATCACAATAACATCCCCTATTTGAAGACAGTGGGAAAATGTGAAATATTCATGGAAATAAAATGTTATCCTCAGGCAAAATAGCATTCAACTATGAAGACTTCAGAGCACATTTTCAAATGGAAATACAGTCAGGAATTATAGCTGCTGTGAAATTGTCCTGACAATTTAAAAAAATAGCTAATGGAAAAACTGAATGAAGACTGTTAATATTAAACTAGTTAATGATGTGTAGGCTGAAGTGTAAGTTCTTTTGAAATGCATATGTGCAGATTATTTTGAAATGCATCAAGAAATAAGAGGGATTGATGGTTAGAGGCATCAATAAATGGATCATTCGTTGATAAAGCAAGTACAGTAAACGTCAGCTGTAGACTCTAGGCAATGGTTAATGGTGTTCACTATGAAATTATTTCAATTTTTCTATATGTTTAAAAACGTCCAAAATAAAATGATGGAAAAATGAATCAAGAGATCACAGCAAAAGGACTGGCTCTCTGCATCAATTCTGTTTTACTGTAGGATAAGGAGTAAAACAACTGTAAGAATTATAGAACAGAAATCAATTGTTTTAAAAGATGGCAATTTAGAATTACTATAATAAAAATCCATAGGATAAGGGAGATAGTAGGTAATGTTTATAACCAGGGATAAGATGCAGATCCTTTAATGGTGCCAAATCAATTAATTAAGATATAAATTTAAATACCAGAGGAACCAATAGAGATATAATCAAGTAAAATTGAAGGGTGGCATTCTCAGGATACTTCATGATTTCATCTTAGGTCATTGTGAAGGCTTGATACACTTTGTAGAAAAAGAAGATCAAGTGTCTCACATAAATTTGTAATTATAGGTTAACCATTATAAGAACTGAAAGCAGCCCATCAACAGTCCATAGCATAAAAAGAAATCACACACACCAAAAAAAAAAAAAAAAAAAAAAAAAAAAAAGGAGGGGGAGAGTTGAACAAAAGAAGTGATGTAAAAAGGAAGCATAAAATATGATATAGCACAACATAAATTTGCTCATCTCACTCCCGTATTGCATGGCAAATTTCATTATATACCATTTTGGTGAGTTTTAAGGAGATTAAAAGTATTGAATATTAAGGATGTAGGAGGGCATATCAGGCAAATGAAAACAAAGAGATAGCACTGGTCACTATCTTAAGTAGTACACAAGCTTAAAATCAGGGTGGAGAGCATCTGTGTGACAAAGAATGGCCCTTTGTAATGGCAAAGATTATAATCTGCAACAGAGATATGAGGTATAAATATCTACACGTAATGCAAAATCACATCAAAATTCATGAAGCAAAACCTACAGGAAATAAAAGACAAATAGGCAAAATTATGTTAGTGGCAGGAAACTTTAATTTACCTCTCTCGACCCATGGCTGATCAAATATACATAAACAGCGAAGAAAATGAAGATTTAAACCACATAATTAATAAGTTAGATCTAGGACTTCCCTGGTGGCGCAGTGGTTAAGAATCCACCTGCCAATGCGGGGGACATGGGTTCAAACCCTGGTCCGGGAAGATCCCACATGCCACGGAGCAAGTAAGCCTGTGCGCCACAGCTACTGAGCCTGCGCTCTAGAGCCCGTGAGCCACAGCTACTGAGCCGACGTGCCACAACTACTGAAGCCCGCACACCTAGAGCCTGTGCTCTGCAACAAGAGAAGTCACCACAATGAGAAGCCCACGCACCGCAACGAAGAGTAGCCCCACTCGCTGCAACTAGAGAAAGCCTGCGCGCAGCAACAAAGACCCAACACAGCCAAAAAATAATTAATTTATTTTTTAAAAAAAGTTGGACCTATATGTAATTTACTTACTTCCAGTATCCAAGGAAAAAAAATTGCCAATCTTGAAGACATACTAGGCCATAAAGAATAGCTCATTAAATTTTTCCAAGTAGAAATGGTACAAAACGGAACTTTCTCTGAACTCAGTGCGACAAAAACTACAATTAAACAGGATTTCCTGCATGAAGCTTGCTCTTGAGTCACAAAAGAAACCAAAACAGAGATTGGAGAACATCCGGAAAATAATGTTAATGAGTATACTTCACATCAGAACCTATGTGGTATGCCAAAAGCAATACTCAGGAAGAAAGTCTGTAGCCTTGCACACTCATATGAGTAACAAAAAGGATGAAAGTAAATAAGTATTCAATTTAAATAAAAACAAATGCAAGAACCAATGCACTAGAAAGCAAACTGATATTAGAACTATTAAATAGATCTAAAGTTTTAAAATAATTAACAAAATAGATAAAAATTTGGTTATACCAACCAAGAAAAGAAGAATAAAACTCACAAAATTAGAAACGAAAATGGGGAATGAATCACAGATAGTGGTAAAATTAAATGCCATTAACACAAATTGATAAAAGAAGGAAATAGAACTCTGCACACTAAAAATGAAGACAGAAAATGTCATTATTTGCACACAGTATAATTGCAAAACTAAAAAATTCATGAGAATCCATTGAAAAACTATTACAAATGGTAAAGACAATTATGTGAAGTGACTGATTAAAAACTAAAAGGTAAAAATAGACTGCCTAAAGATATGCAAACAACCCTCCTTTTGAAACCAAGATCCTATTCACAGCAGGAACAAAAGAATAAATGTAATAAAAGTGTACAAACCATATGAACAACATTTTGAAACGCTTCTCAGATACATAAAAGGACATTTGAATAAGTGGAATGACAGACCCTATTTAAGATGAGAACTATTAATACCCTACAAAGGCAATGCTCGAATGAATCTATACATTTCAGACCACAATAATGAAATAACAAACAGATCTTTTTCTAGATAGATAATCTGACTTTAAAGCAAACAAGCAAGAACAGTCAGGAAAAAAAAAAAAGTCTTCAAAAAATGAGTAAATAAGGCAGAAGTAGATCTACCAGATATTTAAACATATTTCAAGACTGTAGTAGAATAGACAGAGGAAGAGAATAGAAAGGAGAGACCAGAAAGACAAATAAATATAAAATTTTTAGTGGGTGATGAAAACATTAGTGGGTATCAGTAGAAAGAAAACCAGTTCTTCAATAAATGGTGTTAAGGTAACTGGAACTTCTGGAAAAAAACTGAAATTGCATACCTACCCAGCTCAACAATTTAAAACACATTCCAGGGATTTGAACAACACAAATAAAATAATGCAGTTATTAGAAGAAAAATATAAAAAACATTTTTAGATAACCTAAGATGGGGAATGTCTTTCTAAGTATGATACAAAGCTGTGATGTCATAAAACAATTCGTGAATTCAGCCACATAAAAATAAAATATTTCTGTGAGGCAAAAGCAAACAAAGTGAAAAAATAATTGTAATTCATAACATGGAAAAGAGATCATTTCTTAAACTGTGATGAAATTCTATAAATTAATCTTTAAAGAAAAAATCAACCACCCAAAAGAAACATGGATGAGGAATAAAAATTGATGATTAATTGAAAAGGAAATATGATTGTGAAGGAGTACATGAAAAGACACTTGATTTACTCATGAGAGATCCTAATGAAATATATGAGATACTGTTTTCACCTAACACAGTGGCAGAAATAACCATGCTGATGACATGCACCAGCTGAAAACGTGTGGACACACCCATACAGCACTGATGGGAATGAAAACTGATAGAAGATTTCAAGAAACATAATTTAGCAGTATATATCAAATTTTAACCATTGATTCAGAAGGTTCACTTCTTGGAATTTATATAACATACACAGGGCACCTGCAAAATTATTAATTTATAAGAATATTATTTTAGCCCTTTTCATAATTATGAAAGAACTGAAACACACGTAATGTTCATCAATAAAGGACTGGCTAAGTAAATTGAAGTACATTCACGAAATAGAAACTGTACAGCCATTTTAGAAAATGAGGAATCGGACATGAATTAAATTATTATTCAGAAAAGTATGAGTTATAGTCTTCCACTTGTGCAAATAAATTATATATTTGCATATGTTTGTAAATGTATAGAACGACGTTGAAAGAATACCCAGTGAGCCGGTAACAGTGTTTGCCTATGAAGCGGGGAACTTGGTGACTGTAGGCAAAGATGTATGACTCTTCATAAAAATAAAAACACTGACAATTATACAACAATAATAACAGCTGAGATTTTCTAAAATCCCTTTGCCAGAATCTGTCATTATCTATCTATCTATCTAATTAAATACACAAATATTTAATCCTGTCTTAACACTTTGAGGTAGGTACATTAAGTCCTGGACTTCCAGCAATTTAGACAAGTTCAATAACTTGCCCTAGGTCACCCCCCACCCCAAGCTCTGGAGCTATAGAGCTGGTTTCACGCTCAAGCATTCAGCCCCTGGAGTTGGAAGTCCAGAAGGTAGATGTGATAGGCAGAATATTGTCCCCAAAGATGTTCACACCCCAAGTCTCAAAACCTGTGACTAAATCAGCTGATCTTAAAGTAGGAAGATTATCCTGGATTATTCAGGTGGACCCAATGTAATGACAGAGGTCCTTGAAAGTGGAAGTGAGAGTCAGAAGAGCCAGTGTCAGAGTGAAGGGATGTCAGAAAGACTTGACCAACCATTGCTGCCTCTGAAGACAGAAGGGGCCTTGGAATGCAGGTAGTCTACAGAAGATGCGAAAGGCAAGAAAACTTTTTCTCCTCTGGAGCCTCCAGAAGGAGACACAGCCCTGCCAACTTCTTGATTTTAGCCCAGTGTGGACTTCCGGTGTCCACAACTCTAAGACACTAACTTTGTGTTGTCTTAAGCTACTTAGGTTTATACTCATTTATTAAAGCAGCAACAGGAAATTAATACCGTGAACAAGAACAGAAGAATGACCACAGGCAGATAAGAAGTCAAGACAGAGCAGATGGGATCTAAACCTACTTCATTCCTCTTGGAAGTCCCTTCCTGCAAGTTTCTATAAGATGTTACACAGGGACTGTATGAGATTCCAGCCATACCACCTGCCACCAAACCCAAAGCTTCTCTCAGCTGAGCACAGTGGTTCTTATGTGTGGTCTCCACACCAGCAGCAGCAATGACACCTGAGAACTGGTTACAAAAGCAAATTCTTGGACCCCTCTTTGGACATCTGGAATCAGATACTCTGAGAATGGTGGCCAACAATCTGGTTTAACCAGCCTTCCAAGTAATTCTGAAGTGATGCCTGTCCAAGAACCATCACCTTAAATGTGGTTGTTGGTTGAGGCTGGGGCAGTGGCCCCGACTTTACAGCACGTTGGAATCACTGGGAGCTTTTAAAAAATTCCAAATGCACCGGTTGCACCTTAGACCAATTGAATTAGAATGTTCCAGTGTGGGAGGTGGGTGTCAGAAAAATAACCCGTTCAGATTGATATAGATCAACACTAGGAACTGTGTCTGATTAAAAATGAGTTGAGTTGACTCATTCACTCGGAGAGTAAGATTGTGTTCTGTCCTCCAAGGTCATTGCAGCTAAGTCTTGAGATATTTAAGGAAGGAAGTGACCCCTTCTTCTTCTTCTGACAACTTGCTTAATTATAAGCATGTTTGGTAAAAAAAAATATATATATTTTCTGCAAGGTTGTCAGATTCTGAGGTCTGTTTGTGTTTTAAAGCATAAAAATGAAAGAGGAGCATATCCTTGCTGTTTGGAGTGGCAGAATCATGCCTGCAAAAATCTCAAAAAGACTGTGAAATACGCAGGTGTGGTCACAAGGGTGCAATATAAATGGAACTGTTGCTCAAAAAGAAATGCCAGCATCCCACAGACATATGTACCATCCCATCTGTGAGCCTAAATTCATTGCTCATGCCTGGAGAGTTGCAGGAGATCAGGAGTGATCCGTGCTTTCATCCTTTAAGAAATAAGACAACATACAGCCTAGATACATCTACCCTCCTGGGACTTGAGACAAAGGACACTCACCCTGGTCTAGACCCACCTCTGCCTTGACACCACCTTCCATTCCTGAAACTCTTTGATTTAAGTGACAGCCTCCAATGCCGACAGCAACTCCCACATGACTATTGATTAGAAACCCACTCAGTCCCAGGGACGGAGGGTGAGAAAGGATATTGTAGTCCAGGCCATTCCTTGAAAGTCTGAATCCTCTCTGTGGCAATTTTGACAAGCAGGTCTCCACCTTCTGCTTGAATGCTCACAGAGATGGGGAACTCACTAACTCCCAAGGCAGCCCTTTCCATTATTTGAAATATTGTTTTTAATAGTAAGTTCTTCCATATATGGACCTGAAAGTGCTTTTCCCCCGCAGCTTCCATGTCTGCCTTTGCTGTCCGGGTAAGGAGGGGAATCACTGTTATAAATATAGCCTTTTGACCCTTGTGGATAACTAACACACCTCCTCTTTTTTCCAGCATGCAGACTCTCACTTTCTTCAAGGTAAGATGGTAGCAACTTATTTGGGGCCATCTCAAAGGGCTTTTGAATTGCTGAGAGTGGACATCGGGACTCCTCTGTGACCTGACATGGGTTTGATTTCTGTGGTTTCCAGGGACTCTCATATGAACTTGATTGAACTTAGCTCCTTGTCACTTCCAAAAATCATAATTTTTCCCTAATGAAGTTATATCTGAGACCTTAAAAGGTTTAGGTAAATTTGTTAATATTATTTTTCCTTTATTTTCAGGAACTTTAAAATAACTGGATCTCATGAATCTGGAATTTAAGCTGCAGGATGAATATGTTAGTCTGTATCTAAAGGTTTTTTCGCCACGTTCACCACCAGGGGGCTCCCACATTTTGGTCATTAGTACTTCACCAGCATTTAAACAATTAAGAAAATAAAGGGGATTTGTAGAAACAGCAGTCAGGTTTAAATATAAGTTGTTACTGACACAAAGATATACCAGGTTTTTAAATTTGATTTGTCTTTGTTTCTTAACCTCAATATACTATCTCTTTACACACATATACACACACACACACATTTAATCCATATAGTATTTAATTGATCTTTATCCATAAATTTTTATCATTTGTCTCTATCTGTAGAAATTGTCATATGACTATTTATGTGAAAGAACAAATGCTCTACTTTCAGAAATATATCGCTTTCCAAAGGCATATATTCTGAAGTATGAAAGATGGCATGAAATTAATTTTCCTGTCAAATTGAAAACGATAAAGGAA
This sequence comes from Pseudorca crassidens, assembly GCF_039906515.1. Lineage (NCBI taxonomy): Eukaryota > Metazoa > Chordata > Mammalia > Artiodactyla > Delphinidae > Pseudorca > Pseudorca crassidens. The sequence continues at coordinate 144,373,198 of NC_090300.1, forward strand.
GAGATAATGTTTAATGTTGGGAAGGGTAAGAGAAGAGCCATCACTCTTATACAAACTTGTTAGAAATGCAATTTATATATTTGGAAGGGTGATTTGCAAAATCATGGTATATTGTAAAATGTGTGTGCAAAGAGATATGCTCAAACATTGGACTTTTTTTTTTTTTTACCAGCAATGTGTATAATAACGAAAATGGAGAAGACTAAAGCTCCATCAGTAGGAAACTAGTTAAAAAATGCAATTCCATAGCAGAGAGAGAGAGAGAGAGACTGAGAGAAAGAAAGAGAAAAGGATGAAGAAGAAGAGAGAAGGGAAAAAGAAGAAAACAAACACCATTTCAGCGACTCATAATATTTCAGTCTATGAAATAATGTGAAATGTCCACACATGTGAAATGTCTCCACTCTCTGAAGCCAGGAAGTAGGTGGAAGAACAGCAGGTGTGTACATATAAGGATAGGTAACCGAGGACGACTTTTGTAACTTTTTTTTTTTTTTTTTTCCACACACAGAGAAGCCTGGAACAACTCAGGAGTTGGAGGAACCAGACAGTGGGGAATTTTGGCATGAGAACAAGGAAGTACCCCCTAAAACCCCCAGGTCCTCGACCCTGCCCTGTACATTCCCACAACCGACCCTCTTGCACCATCTCGGGAGTCTGAAGGATTATTCTCTGGCTGTACTGCAACAGAGCTTTGGGGTATTGAAAATGTAAATGTGGAATATTTCAGAAAGTTGATATGTAGACAAGAAGAAAAGGCCAAACAAATTTTCTGGAATGTCAAGCAAAAAAAGACAAGATTTGGACTACAAAAGAATATAGACTTAAAACATTATCTCAATGCAGGAGATCTAACACCCCAACAATAGGAGTCCCAACATGCAAGGAGGGTGGAAAGGGTCAGCAGGGAGGAATTGTCCAAAAGTCATACAAGGGAATTGCCCCACCTCGAGGGGCACGACTATCTGTACTGTGACAGCCACTCAAGGGCCAGTGCAGTGAATGAAACCAGAGCTCCAGCCAGACTCGCCCTCGTGACCTTATGGGATGTCAGGCATTGAGAGAAAGGCCTAGGCATTTCCAAAGAGAAAAAATTAAATGTGTGTACACCCAAAGACCAGGAACCAGAATGGCAACAACCTTGGTAGCTAAAAGGCAATGAAGAAACGACTTCATATGAAATTATTTTAAGCTTCTGCGAGAAAAATTATTTTCAAATTTAAATTCTTTTTTGCAAACTTAAGCTCTGAAAAATGTACTTCTCATGCACCCTTTCTCGGAAGTAATTGGATGGAGGAGAAAGAAAGAGAACCCAGAGGAAGATAAAGGACTTGGGAAACCTAGCACCAGGGAGAAGTGTAAGGGATTCTGAGGGTCACACAAAGGGTCTGAGGCCCTGCAGGGAACTCTGGCAGCCGGTGGCGGGGCTGGGGGAGGTGCCAGGAGAGCCCTAGAACCGATAAATTACCGGACACACTCGACTATGGGGAAAACTGCTCTGTGCTGCGGAGTGTGGAAGTCTTAGTGGTTTAAAGCAAACAGGGAAAATATGATTGTAGTGCACTACCTGCCTCAGTGGTTCATAATACTTACATGGTTATAATGGATTTGACTAAGAAATACTAGCAGCATGGGGATATGGGATACATGACTAAATTTCTCATCTGTTATAACACGAAGTCAGCAGATACATGAATAGGATTTAGAAAAATTAAATACCAAAAGGACTAGTAAGAAGCGATGGAAGGGGTTGCCTTCATGGAGAGAGACGGGGGAACACTGTTATAAGCTCTTTATAATATATATCATTAATATTATTTACATATAATGTTTGATTAAAAATGCCAATGAAGCAAATGTATTCTATGCAAAACAGTTTTAATAGATTCAGTAGGGGACAAAAAGTGTAATCTCATACATTACCATAGAAGAAAGTCCTAGATAAACCTACTCCAACATGTTTAAAATCTCTGAGGCATAGGCTTATAGGTGTCTCTCACTTTTTTTTTTTTTTTTTGCTGTACGCGGGCCTCTCACTGCTGTGGCCTCTCCCGTTGCGGAGCACAGACTCCGGACGCGCAGGCCCAGCAGCCACGGCTCACGGGCCCAGCCTCTCAGCGGCATGTGGGATCTTCCCAGACTGGGGCACGAACCCGTATCCCCCGCATCGGCAGGCAGACTTCCAACCACTGCACCACCAGGGAAGCCCTCTCACTTTTGAATAATCATTCCTGTTTTCTGAATATTTTACAGTGCATCTCTCTTTTACCTAAAAATGACGTAATTAATATAAAATAATGAAATTATATATTTTGTTTATTTCGGGTTTGGCTGCCAAAAGAAAAGTTCTGTAACTTTATACAGTACAGAGAGCTTTTCAACCAATGAAAATTCAGCAAATATGACTAAAACCAAGAACTCTATTAGGTCATTAATTTCATGTTTCTGCTTCACAGGAAAACGTCAGGGAAACGGAACATCCAAGAGCCCTGAATGCTGCAGTGTATGCCAGGGGTAGGCTCACACTAGTGCCACATCAAGGTCCCCTGTGCTGCTCAGGGCTTTCCTCACCTGGGCAAGATCTGCTTGTTGAAGTTGGTTCAAGAGCTTTATACCACCCCATTTCCAATGGGGTCAACTACAAAGTCACACTGTAGCTCAACCTCCCATTCTTTTTTTGTTGACCTTGGCTGTTCACATTCTGAACCCAGTACTAAGGTTACTCGTAGTCATGAAGCTTGATGTGTTGAGTTTTTTAAATTCATAAAATTAGTTCAAGACTAACAAAGAAATCACAGTCTTCACTTGGCAGTCTTGGAATGCCATACATACAAGAAAAAGCCTTATGAGTTACTGTGGTTTTGTTTAGCAACTTTCTTTCCATTATGGATATTGTACGGTTTCCTTTACCTAGACTCGGGTCATCATCATACTCGATTTTATCTAGCCATTTCTTTTCTGGTATTTTCTCATTGAATGGGTCAGAGGGTAAAATGGAATTGGTAAAGATCCATGTCTGGCAACTTTCTTTTCAGAGGTTTACCATAATCAACATGACCTCTGACCAATTAGTAGCAAGTTATCCCAGCAAGGGAAGCTCTTTACTTCTAAAGTTCTGACCTCACAGGCAGAAAAAGCAGTCTGTTCGCAAGCTGAAGAGAAGCTAGCCCTTCAGGTACCAGCTGGTTAGTGGCAGAGACGGCATTAGACTTCCTGCAGTTTTTAACCCAGTGCTTTAAAAAAAAACAATAGCAACTAACCATGCATGGAGTGGTACTAAGGTCCTGATTCTCACTGCTTCGCAGGGGTGAAATTTAATCCTCCACAGCAGCCTGATCAGTGGGGCTCTGTTTTTTCCTTGCTTTCCTGATGGAGAAACTTACAACGGAGACTGTGTAGACCGCCTGCCCAAGGGCACAGGGGTGAGAGACAGTGGCAGCCTTCACTTCCGGTAACCTAGCTCCACCCTCCACGAAGCTGTGACCACACCAGATCGGGGCTTAGAGGGAGAAGTCCTGCTCCATCGTTTTACCAGGAAGGAAAGCTCAGAGGAGCAGAGGCTGTCCAAACACCTCATCACTTGTGCAGTGATAAAGCTGGTCTGCAACTCACTTTTCTGACCCCTAGTCTCACTGTGGCAGCTTTTAGTTCTATTATGTCACTTAGACATCTCAAAGAAATGGTGTGTCTGTGCATACATATGGGGAACAGGGACACTTCACCCTTTAATTCTTAAATTTAGAACATAAGATTACATCACATCACAAAACATATGTTCCTGAGGAGATGGGTGCGAAGATGTGGGGTTTTTTTTTTTCGTATTGAATCATATTTTAAATTCAGGAAGAGCTATTTAAAGTTATCCTGAAGTATTTCATTTTTTAAACCAAAGAAAACTTATGGGAAATAATCATCTTTTAATCTACCAGTGTGCCAGTTCTGATTTTCATAAATTTGTTTTAGCTAACTGGAGATACACATGCATCTTGTTATATTGGCCATATTGTTTCCTAAAAGGAAAAAAAAAAAGAGGGATAAAACATCATTTTGAAATAATGTTATCTTGAATTCTTAATTACCAGGTCTGTGGGAACTTGGAGATTCAAGATAATATTGCAGAGTTCAAAATCGAACACAAGAATCGTTAACTTGGTTTGTTTCACTTGTGCGTTTGTTTCAGAGGAGGTGGTTTATTTTTAATTTTTGTGTGTTAAAGTGTTTTTTGGTTAAAAAAGAGTGACTAGTACTCATTTCTCAAAACAATTACACAATGCGTCTCCTGTCCTGTCCCCTTTGAGAACATGGGAACGCTACCTGCCCCCAGATCTGCATGCATCACGCAGAAACTGGGTGCAGGATAACGTGCATCACGGGGAAGCGGGAAACGAGGAGAGAAAGCACAGCTTCCCAAGAGTCATTAGCACAAACACACTGGTGCACTTGATATTTTTGTTGGAAAGGTCATACTGGTCGACCCTCTCAGTGGGCTAGGAAACTATTTCCCAGCAAACAAGACAGTCCGCGTGGAGCACAAATTTATTTGAGCAGAAGCATCAATGTCGTTTGGGGGGAATCAAGGGGCAGTTCACCAAACTTGCACAGACCTTGTTAAAAAGCAGCCATAGTAACTCAGTTTACCTGCTGACGAGAACTGCCAGCTCATCTCAGGTCATGGTTATGAACTTATCAGCCTGACTGAAATAGAAAGACAGAATGACCTGCATGCGTGGAAGAGGGACACATTCCTTTTGGACCGACAGATTATTAAGGTTATATCAAACATGCAGTTTGAAGGAGACAAATATAGGAATTCTTATGACGCTTACTGAGGATCTATCCCTGAAATAGTCAGTAACTCTGCATAAAGTGGAGGACAAGTAAGAAGCCACTGACAATAAAACAGGCCAACCTAAAAGCAGCCACGCTTTCCAACACACTGGAAGGTGAAATATGACCACAAAGGAGGGCTCTGAAATGGGGCTGTGGCCATCGATAATGTCGAGCCTACAGAGTCTCTGTGATCCAGAATATGAATACACAACTTTTTTAGATAGTGGACTGAATTCTGCCCCCCAAACCGTATGAAGTCCTAACCCCCAGTACTTCAGAGCGTGACTGTATTTGGTTGTAAGGTCTTGAAAGAAGTTACCCCTTTAAATAAAGCCATGTGAGCGGGTCCTAATCTAACGATGGGTGTCCTCACAAGAAGAGGAGATTAGGACACAGACACACACGGAGGGAAGACTGTGTGAGGATACAGGGAAGAGATGACCATATATAAGCCAAGGAGAAACACTGCCTGGAAGAAATTATCCTTGCCAACACCTTGATCTTGGACTTCTGCCTCCAGGACTGTGAAAAAATACGTGTCTGTTGTTTGAGCCACTCAGTCCGTGGTGCATTGTTACGGCAGCCGTAGCAAACAAACACATATGATCATCAAAATAAAGACACACACACAGGTCTAGAAGATTCCAGAAGATGGCCCAAGAACTCCCTCGACGTGCTCCTTTCAGCACATACTATTCCATCCCATTGTTTTCTAACTTTTTTTCAGTAGACAACATTTACTTTTCTTCATCCAAAATATTAACAAGAATGATAAACAAATAAACACATAAAATAGCTAAAAATGGAGCAGCAGCGACAGGAGCTGCTGCCCTCCCCTCCCACCTGGATCCAGCATAGCCCCTGGGGCTCCGGCAGAGCAGAGTTTGAAAAATGCTGCTTCCATCCTGGTGCCTCAAAAAGATCTAATATGTCAGCAAATTACCTCAGGTTTGCACATTATCATTAATCACGGTTGTCACAGGGGATGGCAGCATTCCCCCAGACATAATAAATAATGATGACCTTAAAGCTTGTACAGGCAGAGTGAGTGTGTGTGTGTGTGTGTGTGTGTGTGTGTGTGTTTGCATATGTGTGTGCCTGTGCATGAGAAGCGGGGTCCGAGTCCATCAGAAACAAAGGGAAACATTGCTCTTGACATGTCCTCTGAGGGTCCCTGCAAAGAGATGCCCCCGGAAGCCCGGCTCCTGCCGGGCTCACCCAGAGCAGATGAGTCAACAGTACCTGGTCCCACAACCTGCAAAGTCGTTGTGCAGGCTCTCGAGGGCATCTGAAAATCTGCATCTCTGCAAAAAGAAATAAAGGCCATCAACCCAAGCAATAACAAGGCTGCTGTCACCTCTCCTATCCTCAATCCTGGATTCTGCAGAGCACCTGAAACTCTCAGAAGCTTCTCCAGCAGTGAGGCGCCCACACTCCTTCAGCCAGCCATGCACAATGAACGGCTCACTTTCATTTCCTAGGGCCTTAGCACTTCAGTCAGCCCTTCTGGGGCTCTCCTGAGTTTTTTCTGTGTTTAAGCCTTCAAACTCTGCTTTGATTTGGGTCTTAACATTCAGATTCATGCCCTCCAGAAGGACACGTGGATGGCACGTCCCATCTTTGAGGGCTAACTGGACCAGCAAGACGCCTTCTCTGGTAGAACTCTCGTTAGACGTGGCAGGGAGGCTTCTCCTGTAATGGGACTGGGCCCCTCTTCTCATGATTGTAGACTAGAGTCAGGTTCTTTCTGTCACCTTCATCCTAGTCTAGTTATTATTTGAATCATGTTATCCACAGTCACAGTATCAATATGTTCCTTAATAAATGTGCTGACCTTTCATGCAAAACCGTCAGCCTATTCAGTTTGGGTAGTTTCAAATTTCCTTGGCCTTTCATTCCATTCTTGACTTTGTAGGGGATTCAAACTATGTGTATGTTATTAATTATCCAATACTCTAGGTCACTTTATTCCATATCATGGTTCATCTTTGTGTAAATGCTGCTCCACTCACCAGCTAGACTAGAAACCTCACAGGAAAAGGAACTTGATCGGAAACGTCCCTGTATTTCTATAGAAGTGTCTCCGTGTCTCTATCTGAAGGCACTTAGGCTTTTAGGGAAGCAATGAGGAAGGCCAGTCAACTAACTCTGAGTTTGAACTTCAGCTCAGCCATCCATTCCTGGTGTGCACTTGGACCATTTCTTAACTTTAACTTTCCTGAGACTCCGTTTCCTCCTCTGCTAGATGGGGTTAGTATCACCCATTGGGTTTTTATGAGGTTTAAATATTTAGACAAGGCATGCAAAATGCACAGCTAAGTGCCTGGCATATAGTAATCAATTTATAATAATCATATTGATGATGATGATCACAAATATTTATAACATGTAGATTTAAAATAGAGTTTGCTTACAACTTCAGCAGCAAAAGTTTGTGGTCTTAACTAACGAACCAAAGAGATTTTGAGTGTATTGATGGAGGTCAAACCAGTATGATCAATAGAGTTAACCATGAACTGGGAAGCATACTTGAGGGAAAGTTCAGAAGGACCAATGAGGTTTATTCCCTCACCTTAGTCCAGAGACTAGAGTTTTGACAACCCTAGACCTCATACAACAATATTTATTTATTTCTAAATTTATTTATCTTTAAGTTTAAATTACAAAGTAACATATGTTCATTGCATAAAATTGGGATAGGTGGAAGAGCCCAAAGAAGAAAACAAAAGTTCTAGAGCTTCTTTAAGTAATTTAAGGAAGACCAAAGCCAGCCTGCATACATTTATGATGTTAATGTGGGAAGGTCTAAAACATACTTTAATCTATATATAAAGTTTCAAAATATATCTGTTCAAACCTCATTAACACAACACTCACAAATTAAGATGAATATGAGAATAATCTCTTTCCAATGTATAGCCTAGAAAAATAACAACAGTTCTCTATCTGTCATAGAAAACTCAAACTTGATCTAATGAAACATAAGAACCAAAAAAACAGAATGGGAATAAAAGAAATCCCATTCTTAAAAAGAAATGATAATGGCTAAGATAGTATTTATCTGCTAGTCTTTTCTAGAGTGGAATTTTGTAATTTCTCCAGTGTTCAACACTGGATAGAGTTCTAAAGGAATGTTTAATTTCCAATGATGTTCAAGAATCACCTGTAATTATTTCTACTATAGGTACCTCCATCCTCTGCAATGAACCCACCGTTTAGAAAGAGCATTCTATATATAATGTTTCACTGTTTTCTGTTTTGGAAGGAAGTGATAACCCAGAGTACCTGATGTGCTCAATTACATACAGTGTCTATCAACACTGAGAGATATGCTTTTAATTTGAGCACAAATTTATAATTATTTTAGAATTTTATCAAAATCATATATTCAATTTCAATTCCAAACATATATTTCCATTTAAATTGTTAAAATTGTATTCAGTATTTTAAAAGATAAAAATGATACATTTCAGCATGGCCATTTTTTTTCTGCATTACTTTTTAAAGACTTACTAATAAAATATAATATATTAAAGTGTAATATGTTTATTTTATATATATATATATATATATATATATATATATATATATATATATATGAAGTGTGATATCCTTAGAGAAGAGTACATTTCTTTTAAGGGAACAGTTCAATTGAATTTTTACCAACTGACCCCACCCATGGAAGCAACGTGGAGGTCAAGAAAGAATAAATGACCAGCACCCCTGAGCACCCATCCCCACTGCCTCCAAAGTCATCCACTTTCTGACTTCTAACAGCACAGGGTTTGTTTTGCCTGTTTTTGAACTTTATATATGACCACTACAACGACTAACTACAGCACCTACACAACAAAACTAATAACTGACCCCTACTCTGTGCCAGGCATGGTGCTAAGTGCGTTATTGCAACAATGCATTTCATCCTCTCAGCAATCCTGCAGATTCTGTTACTGTCCCCGATTATCCATGAAGAAGCCAGAGACATATACTATGAGTAATCTGACCAGGATCACAAGGCTACACACCTAGGTCTGTTGGACTCCAAACCCAGCTCTTCCTGTCCACTGAAGCCCCAGGCTCCCATTTCAGCTCCGGGAAATAAACGGGTCACTGCCTCGTACAGACGGAGGCAGGGGTAATACGTTGCTCATCTGGGTTTCCTGATGTGGTTAGTTCCTTAGTCCTTCTAGAAACATCTCATGTGGGATTCTCTACATAGGCTGTCATAAATACATTTTCTTTTAAGTGTAAAACTTCGTATTCTAGCAGTGAACAGAAGGTTCCAAATATTTCACGTTCTATTTTAATACACACGCACACACATACACAGATCTAATGGTCTTTTGTATCAGAAAAATGGAGCAACAAGTGTGAGTGGCAACAAAAATAAATAAATGGTCAGGCCCCCTCTACCAGGCTGTTTATTTAGCTTTGCAAAGTTGAATGTTGTGCCATAATAGTCTCCCCTAAACTCAGTCAGGATCTGCCTGCACACATTCCAGAGAAGCAAGAAGGTGGGCTGTTGTGGGTCAAGTGGAAGGTCAGAGGCCACTTCTCGCTGAGTCCCTGTTAGATGCTGCTCCAGCCTCATTGCCTGGGCTCAGCCTCCTGTTTAGAAAAAGGGATAGTCTCTTCATCTAGATGGGGCTTCACCCATAAAGGGAAAAATAATATTAAAGCATGAGACAAAGCATTTCCAAAAGCCTTTTGGGGGTTACTGATCTTCCTATCCCAGAATCCCTCCCTTTAAAAATCTAAATTGTGTGTGAACAAATGGTATGTTAGAGACTGATACAGTCAGTTCACAGGCTCACCTGCGTTGTGAGTTAAATTCTACGCATAACAAACTGATATCATGTTTAGTAATATCACAGACTTTGTACAAGATAGACCTTGCTCTCTAGACAAATGAGACATGGTCAAGACGAATTTTAAACCTTTGTAGAAATTATTTATTTCTCATGTACTTTCCATACTAAAACATGTCTATACTCCAATGTTCATAGCAGCATTGTTTACAATAGCCAAAACATGGAAGGACCCTAAGTGTCCATTGACAGACGAATGGATAAAGAAGATGTGGTGTGTACACACACACACACACACACACACACACACACGGATTATTACTCAGCCATAAAAAGGAATGAAATTTTGCCATTTGCAGCAACATGGTTGGACCTAGAGAATATCACACTAAGTGAAGTAAGTCAGATGGAAAGACAAATATTATATAATACCACTTATCTGTGGAATCTAAAAAATAATACAAATGAACTTATTTACAAAACAGAAGCAGGTTCACAGACATAAAAAAAAACACTTATGTTGACCAAAGGGGAAAGGTGGGGAGGGATAAATTAGAAGTTTGGGATTAACACATACACACTACTATATAACAAATAGATAACCAACAAGGACCTACTATATAGCATAGCGAACTGCATTCAATATCTTGTAATAATGTATAATGGAAGAGAATCTGAAAAAGAATATGTGTGTGTGTGTGTGTGTGTGTGTGTGTGTAACTGAATCACTTTGTGTGTACATCTGAAACTAACACAGTATCGTAAACCAAGTACAGTTCAATAAAAAAAAAGTCTAAATATGGAATACATACAGTTTTGATGGCAGAACTTTGGCTCTGTTGTTGCTGAACGCTCTCAACGTAGGGCCCAGTGCTAGCCTGCGTTACTATTACAGGACAGTGTACCTTACACTGAGCGCAGAATTTCAAAGCAACAACACATGTAAGTATGTACACTAGGAAGTCCGTTACTAATCCCCCCTAAGACTTTGGATAACTGGCCCTGAAAGATAATATTGGGCCAAGGACAAAAGACACTCTAGATACTGATATTTATGTATTTTCTCTCGAATGCAACTGGAAATCTTTTTAGTCAATCTACCATATATATTGTTTCGGAAAAGAAGTAACGATGTCTATTCATCTAGGAAAAAAATGATCTTAAAGCTGTTAAATTCATTTTTAGCTCCTCTCACGGCAGCTCCTGCAACAGAAGCCACTATCTGTAGAAAGTTCATGGGAGCGAAGGAAAGCCTTGCTCGGGAATATGAAATGCACTCAAGACCAACATTATTCAGTATTGATGGAAAGGCCAAAAAGTAATTCAACAATGCTACAAAAGTATAATTTTCTTGTTTTTTGAAACGTACAATAAAGCCAGAACCACATTCTCTAGTGCAAACGGTAAATTATGACAATAAAAGTGCTGTCCTAATTCACATCCAGCAGGGCCTAGGCACATGGTTAGAATTGGGCTTGCAGTGGGTGGTGGAGGTCATGGTAACTGACTCCTCCCTCCGAGAGGCCGACAGGATGGGTATCCAGCACCCTTGAAAGAAGGAGGCAGCTGAGTGAGCGGAGAACAATTTTATGAGGCCACAGGCCAATGAAGGACAGAGCATGGACAGGAAGCCATGGCACTGGCTGCAGATGCAAGGCTGGGTCCTCTCACACCAGGGGGGTCCATTCAGGGTCCCCAGCTGAGTGTAACACAAGAAGTCTCGGAAGTTGCTGAAGTCACTGTAATTACTATTAGAGTGACACCACCACCCCTCACCGGCCGCCACCCCCTGGGGAGAACAAGTGTCCCTCTCCTTCCTGTGACCTTGTGTCTCATTATTCATATGTGAAAACAGAGCAGTGCCCCCCTTTTGTGGGCACTGTTGCATAGACATGAAGATCATTCCTCGCCTCTTTATTCACTTAGGTGAATTTCTTCCCTATGTTTCATGATTATGTAATGTGGCCCTGCTAACCAGCATTCCAAATGTAACCACTGTATACTTATCTACTCTAGAAAACACCTTCTTTAGGAGACACTTAATTTCATGTCCTTCAGCAACAGAATGACATAACTAAATCGGATGTGTTTCTTTGAACACATTTAAAACACACGCCTAGCCCGCAAACTAATAAAACTAACGCTCGTTTTTGCCACATGTAGATATCTCATAGCTCGCTTTTCTCCTTTGCCTTCTCTCGGATCAACTTTTTTTAAAAAAATTTTAAAGTAGAGAGCTTCTCAGAATTTTTCCTCATGACAACATAGGCATTGATTGAAACAATTTCATGTTTTTGAAACTGAACTAGAAGAAAACTTTATTGGTTTTGAGAATACAGACCAGAGAAATCACTACATCTTCCCATTCTCTAGAGCCATTACAAAAGGAATTAGAGTAAAAGGTAACATATATTCCCAGAGGTTGGGCCGTGACAGGGGAGGGCAATAAATGCTTTGATTCTGGAATTTTTGATTCCCTTTATTTATATATGTGAGGCCCCTGTGTTTTTTCCCAAAGACTTTCAGCAGGACAATTTATAGCTCTTGGCACTCTGCCTCAGTACTTTCCTAGGTGTAAAACAGAGAAGGGAGGCACAGGGGGGCTTACTTCCCAACAGATGTGTGCTTGCAAATGAGGTGATAATACACAGAATGCAATCAGGAAGGCTCGTGACACATGGCCTGTCTAATTGTGAACATGTAATTAAGGTAGAGTGGCTGTATGGCAGATTTAATTATTTTCAAAAATACGTCTGACTAGCTTTTTATATATTGATGGACAGCATCAGTGAAAGACCTCTCATAAAATCTGAGAACAAATTGGTTGTGACTAATTTTTTAAAAACACAAATGATTCTTCTTAATTTCTAGAAGATTAGAAACATATAATCAAACGTAGTTAGTGGAAAACACATATGTGCATATGTGCACACAAAAGCACAAATTCCCATTGATTTTGTGTCACTTAGAAAATAGCAAATATCTATTTAAAAGTTTCCAAAAGCATTTCACCAGTCTGAGATTTAATTTTGATTTAATTTTGATTCTATTTGCAAAGTAGAGAGGGAAGGGTAAATATTTATTGGGAACCTGTTAACGGATAAATTTGGTTTTAGTCATTTAAAATATCATTATAGATTTTTTTTTAATTTGAAGATAAAATCAAGCTAAATGGCAATGAATTGATTTGAGGGTTAAGTTGGCTTGGTTTTAATGTTATTGGCCTAAACACTTTGACAAGAAATTACGATGGGAGTTCTATCTTTATTAGCTACTTTTCAAAGCAGTTTTATTGTATGGAATGATAAGCCATGATATCTCAGCCCAGTTAAATAACTATGAAAAATTTCTCTTTAATAACATCTGTTATTTTTCCATAAAATAGAGGCATATTATAATTAAACATATACAATAAAACTGTTTAAGCTGTTTATCAGACACTTTTTTATATAATTCATTTAACAGCTATGAGTATCCATGAATAAACCTAGATGACATTTTTTCCATTTACAGAATCTCACTGGGTTGCGTAGAAATGTGTCCCTGGTTTCCATATCACGTTAACAGCAGAGCAGAAACACGCCTTGGTTGCCCCAGTACATAGATACCTCTTGAGAATTGGTAAAGCTTTCTGTGCAAAGGAGTTCCATGACTGTGTTTCTTTTAAAATTCAAATGGAAAGTTTAAGCATCAGATATTTAATCATTTCATTCCCTACCAAGGCACCGAGTGAGCACTTTTAATTTTCTCAGGAATTAAGCTATTTTAATCTCAACATTTCTGCTATTGGCTAATATTTATGAACTATAATTCCATGGAGTAGGTGGCGCCCTAGCAGATGAAAGATTAGGTATAGTTCTTGCTTTCAAGACTATCCCCACCCCACCCCAGGTCTTTGAACCCTCAGACGTCTCCCCACCTGCAAACAAAGTCCAGATGTAAAAATTATGAGCTGTGGGTAAGTCCAATATTTCACCATTTAAAACATGCTGTCAGAAAAAACTGGGGAAGAATGAAATGGGCAAAAAATGATTAAGTGGGCATTGAGTATCCTTACTCGGTTCACCCAGCCTGGCTATCTTCACTTTTGCTTGTCTTTAACTGGGTCATTTACAACTGCATAGAGATAGAAGTTAACTAAGAAAACAGAGCAATGCAAACATTTCCTATCTATAACTGTGCAAAGGTTTCCTGCTCGTGGCAATGCAAATCCATTTTGTTCTGTAGAGAATACAAACTCTGTAAGTCAAGTGCTCAACTGAACCAGCTGCAACGTCTTACCCGTCCCCTCGGTAATAAATAAGTCAAATAAAATCTTTGACTTAGCTTCATTTTACGTTTGCGTGAGAATTAGGATTCTACGTCCTAAAAAAAAAATCCTTTAATAGTGTTTCTTGGTAGCCTTTTGCTCTTCCTGCTGGCTATGTCACTTCCTGAAGCTGCTGTCCTTTCTCTATCTGGTGTGACACCAAGCATGCCATACAAATTCCCCGGAACACTACTGACGTAAGGTTACCGTGGTTTCCTGGCTTTACTTTGGGGTCTGTGATCGATCGGAATAGAGAGGGGTCCACAACTGTGCAAGAAGATAGTTTTCAGCTTGATGTTTTAGCCTTGAAATGTACACAGATCTTGCATTCTAGCCCATAATATAGCAGCATTTTAGCATTAAAACTAACACTTTGTACTAATGAATTATATGGGAAAAGAATCTAAAAAAGAATGTATATATGTATAACTGTACTAACACAACATCGTAAATCAACTATACTCCAATGAAAATTAAAAATAAAAAAACGAACACTTTGAATTTCCGTGGAGTAAACGGACAGTCCTTTCCGGCTTCCTGGGTCCCCTGAACAGTGTAAGCCTGCAGTCCTGTGGTCCACACCGGCCATCCAGGTGCTTGAGGGAAGCCAGCGTCAGGTGGACGTCTAGGGGGCAGTGGCACCCCTGTAGGCTTCTCTGACCTCCTGCTTGGCTCCTTATAGGATTCCTCTCCTTCCTCAGTGCCTACCCCTTGGCCCCCTGGTGTGGCGGCCTTAGCGCTGGCCTTTAACAACTGTTTCTTTTTCTAGCAGGCCGGAAGCACCAGGTAAGCAGGAGGTAAGACACATACGCAACAGAAGAGGTAAGACAGCGAGGAACTCTCTGGAGCCTGAAGTTCAGGAACCTTAGCACAAAGGTTCAGTCCTTTCACATTTAGCCTTTCATGGGTCTTTTATTTAATTCCTGGCTCTGAAGTTTCTGTGGACTAGCTCAGTAATCTCCAGGACAGGGGGGTCTCCCTCCACCTCTCTCTCCCTCTTGCCCTCCTTCTTTCCCTCCTTCTCTCTCTGTTGCGGGTGGAAGGTAAGCATGCCTGTGGTTGGAAGACTTCACCAGGTAAAGCACAAGGGGTGTCACGTGAGATGAGGCTGGAGGGGTCCATTAGAAGGACTTGGAAGCCACACCCAGCAGTGTGGACTCAGCCCCAGGGCAGTGGGGAGCCACTCGAGCCTTTTCAGCAGGGAGATGACATGAAAAGGATTGGGATTTTAGCAAAAGCGGCATGACTGTGGGATAGGGAATCTGCTGGACGGGAGCCAGGATGGAGGCCAAGAAGCCAGTGAGAAGGTTAGTAATCTGAGAGAGAGAACCAGGGCAGTGCAGTGAGTTCTAGAGAAACTGCAGAGCTATTGTGAGGGGCTCTCCAGGGAGCTGTCCAGGCTTTCGGCCCTGGAAGTAACAGGTGGTTTGCTGTGCACTGAGATAAGGGGCATGGGACAGGGAGCTGAGTTGTAGTGAGCAGAGAGGCTCTTGCCACTAAATCACAGTCAGATTCATGTAGCTCTTGTTCATGTACAGTCTGGACCTGCACTTCTCGAATGCTAAGGCACATTCCAATTGAATCCCCTGGGCACCTCATTAAACAGACTGATTCAGGAAGCCTGGGATGGGGCAGAGGTTTCTACCTTTTCTGACAAGCTCCCCGGTGATGCTGACGCTGGTGGTCCAGGGACCAGACTTTGAATTGAGTCTCTAGATTAATCAAAGTCTCCGAATTCTCTGCATCTAGAACAGTAGCAGCGGTTGGTTGGTGTGTGGTGGATACACACAAATGTGTTGGGAGTTCCAGCACCCACAGCAAAGCCATCCCTCCCGGCACTCCTTCTATTTCCACAAGGAGGGATGTGGCTGAAACGGAGCCAAAGGGCCTGAGAAGTCTCCGTGGAGATCACAGCCCCTCCCCATACTGGGGACCAGGAAGATGGCCTTTGGTCTCCACTAACTTCCATCTGAAGATTCAGTCAAGTCCAGGGCTCTACTTTAGCATCAGATTGTTTGAATGAAAAAAAAAAAAAAAAAAAAACCCTTCAGCTCTGAAGTTTGACTGGGTTCTGCATTTCAGGGGGAGGAATGAGCTTTTCATCCTTTTCCGTCTTCATGGACACGGAACAACATCAGAAAGAGAAGAAAGCCACCCACGCCAAGGAGAAGGGAGTCAGGCTACATCACTCCACTCAGGATGCCACCTGATGGGAGCTCCCTTCCAGGATGACGGCTGGAAACCTCTAACCCGGGGGGTGGGGGAGGGAGGATTATCCTGATGGTATCCTGAAGAGTGAACAGGAAAACCTTCATTTTATTATTTTCTGCTCCAACTCCTACACTCATCCAAAGATTAATACAATGGTTTGTTTGCCTTCGGTTTCATTTCCAGAATCATCCTCAGCAGACACAATTTAAATTCTAGATATTTCCCCACCAAAAGGCAACAAAGATGCTTCAGGAGAGTTCACAGAGATTTGAAACAAAGTTCACAGAGATTCACCAGCTATGCGCAAAGAATATTACATGAGATCTACCACACTGTGCTACGCTCGTGTGTAACTGATAGTCAAAAACCGTGGGGCACTGTGCTCTCGATCTGCGCTTAAAAAAAATGTAGGGCCATAAAATACGCATAAAGGGAAAAAAAAACCTTCCATCTCCTAAATTTTGGAAATGGAAATAAAGATGAAAGAGAAAAAAAAATAAAAAGAATAAAACAAAATTTAAAAAATAAATAAATTAAAAACAGATGAAAGAGACACTGTTTCAGCCAGGATACGTGAGATTTTGTAGTCTGTCTGATTTGCTAAGAACAGTATTGTTCATGATAAATATAGCTCATCTTTTTAAAAACTCTGAATCTATGATAGGAGTCTGGACATCTTTGTTTCTCACTAACCATGTTCACATAGTGTAACAGCATTACCTGGGTCTTTACCCTTAGTCCCTTCCCACTTTGAGGCCCATCATGCACCACTGCACACCCTGGTCAGAGGTGCCAGGTGGAGGTGGGAGAAGGGACGGAGGGGAGGGGAGAGATGTCCTGGGACCCCCGCCTCCCTCTGCCTGCCTTTGCTCACCCCTACCTCATTCCCGAGAAAAGGTCTAGAGAGCTCTGCCTTGAATTTTTCATATCCAAACCAGGAGTAATACATCCCACCTGGACATCACATTGAGGCCGTATGGAGTTAATGAACTCCTACGAGTGACGTGGCTGGCACACCAGCAAGTGGTTCCGCTGTTAATTTCCTTCCTTTGCTTTCCTCCTGGTTTCATACTCTTTGCCATCATCCTAGGATTATGTACGTTTCGAATGTAATTCTCTTTACAAGAATAAATATTTTCTAGTGAAAAATCTATTTTGCATTTTGATAATGATCTAAAACATCTGGGAGTTATTGTTAATTGCTCTTTTTCTCATAGCCCATATCCAGGTCATCAGCAAATCCCGTTCATTCTTCCTGCAAAATATATCCAGAATGTGATCGCTTCTGCGGCCGTCGCGCTCGTGCTGTCATTTACCGCCCGGGATTCCCGCAAATGCCTGTGCACGTGTCTCCCTGTTTCTAGTCCTGACCCTCCCTTCCCCCACTGTCTTTTCTCAGCTCAGTAGCCACTGACACTCCTAAAACAGAAGGCAGGTCCTTTACTCAAATTCCTGCAGAGGATCCCCATGCCACAGAGACCCTACGGGGCTGCAGTGCCCTTGAGGCCTGGCTTCCCATTTCGTCTCTAAGATGCCACAGCCCTACTACCCCGGCCCCATTCATTCAACCCAGGGGCCATACCACTGACCGCTGCTGTTTCAACATGCCGACCATGCCCTCACGCTAAGACCTTTGCTTTTCTCTCTGCCAGGGAAGCTCTTGCCCCAAACACATTTCACCAGCTACTCTTTCCTCTCTGCATCTCTTCATGTGCTACTTTCTCAGTGAGGCCCATTTCAACCACTTGCCCCTGTTCAGTACTGCTGCCCGGACACCGCCACTCTTCTTTCTCCGCTCTCCACGTTTCTTCCATCCACCGTGCTTGCCGCCATCTAACATGTGACATGGTTTGGTTTATTTATGATGTTTAATGTAGGAATCCCTCCCTGCAACAGAAGTCCCATTAAGGGAGAGTTTTGTCTATTTTGTTCACTAAAGTATCCCAGGTACCTAGAACAGTGCCTGGTGTATAATAGGCACTCAGTAAATACCTTTTGAATAAGTCAAGTTTTTTCACTGTTTTAGGGAAACGTGTTATTCCAGAGCTTCAGGGTTGTTGATAAATTTGACTTTATAAGGCATACTTTATTAGGTATATATTATACATGATGAAGATAAGTTCCATTTAAATTAAATTGGTTTGCTTTGCATTTGTATTGCCTTGAATAGTAATGTAGGTCAGTGAAGGCCAATTACATAAAAATAAAAGAAATAATTGAACATGAGACTCACTTTCCACCCCCCAGAGCAGATGATTTCTACCTGTTCTGATCCCTTATCTTTGCTAATGTGTCTCTTAATGGTAGGATGTGTCTTCCTTCAAGCCCTGCCATCGGAGACCGGCGGGCATCCCCTTCACCACCTACACAGGCACAGGACAGGGCTCCCAAGTCAGTTGGTTTTACATTGCTTAACAGAGACTTTTCAAATCCACAGAAAACATCACAGGAACATAAATGAGAGAATCACAACCGCAAAACCTACACTGTGCAGCATCCCATGGCCAAAGATAATCGTGCATGTTTAAATTAGAAACCAATCACCCCCATGACGTGGGAGCATACCCCAAATTGTTTCAATGGTATACTTCCAACGGGTCATTCTCCAGTGAGCATTTAACTAATTTATTTTCTGTGACCAAAAACATTTAAATGATTCTAACCATGATTTCAAAATTTGCTACAATTAACACTTATTACATCTGTCAGTCTCCTCTCAGCAAAAATTCACCATTGTACACTTGCTCCAAGAAATTCAGATTTAAAGATATTTTGGATATTTGCTTTCTATAAAAGTCAGGTATGTGCATTTGCCTTTGCACAGCTTTGTGTCACCAAACAGAAGCTTATCTCTAACTTGTATTTCCAGCTAACACTGAGAAAGGCTAACATGATCTGTCAAAGCGTCATGAATTTTCAAACCACTGCAGTTGTGAAATGTGAAGCATTAGATTTCCAAAGGAGAGTATCCTTGGTGCGTCACTCAATATACTCATAAAAGCTGAACACATGGCACGTCACGTAATATAAAGAACACGGGCTTTGGCATTAGATCCAGGTTTAAAGTCTGCACGGGACCTAAACTGGCTTAGCCTCGGTTTTTTCATTTGTAAAATGGGATAAATAACAACATTTAATCATTATCAGTTGCCTAAATGCTCAACACAGGACCTGCTTCGCAGTGAGTGTTCAGGAAATACTAGCTATTGTTGTCACAAGGATCATTACTGTCATTTTTATGTGAATGTTCTGATCCTGTCATATCTAGCTCAGTGACTTCAGAAAGCGTACTCTACTTCAGCGAGCCTTAGGTTGCTCATCAGAAATCGAGGATAGGGCTTCCCTGGTGGCGCAGCGGTTGAGCATCCGCCTGCCGATGCAGGGGACACGGGTTCGTGCCCCGGTCTGGGAAGATCCCACATACCGCAGAGCAGCTGGGCCCGTGAGCCATGGCCGCTGAGCCTGCGCGTCCGGAGCCTGTGCTCCGCAACGGGAGAGGCCACAACAGTGAGAGGCCCGCGTACCGCAAAAAAAAAAAAAAAAAAAAAAAAAAAAATTGAGGATAACCTGCTCTGCAAGACTCCTATGAAGACTAAACAACGTAATGTGTGTAAAGAGCTAAGCATAGTGACTGGCTCACGGTCGGGGGGTCCAAAGATATAGGGTCTTGACCTCCCTTTCCTTCAGAAGGGTGTTTCCTTCCTACAGAAGGGTGTTTTGGGCACATTTTCTGTAAGACTGGAAGAAAACTGGTACATAAGTCAGTATGGATACTTACAAACTAGAAAATACTGAGAAGAAGTTAATATATCCATCTATGAGGTCACACAGCACAACGCATAAAACACAGTATGTAAGATCCAGCGAGAGCTGCTGAGGAATCCAAACTCAACCACACAAGTACTTCCAGCCACAGCACTAATCAGGGTTGAAAACGTTTGACAAGACCAGCCCATCTCGTCCCTGATTTCTCTCCTGCCTTCCACCACCTTGCTCGGATACTCAAATTAAAACAAACCAAACCCCTAGAACTCTAATGCCTATAGGATGATAGTAGCTAGAACCTTTCGATCCGGGCGAGATCCCAGCTCTTGAATAAGAATACACCCACTGGCAAGGTGTTTGTCTTCTTTACTATGTGGGACAGGCCATCGTCAATGTGCCCGACACATCTCTGGGAAAGTTTGGAGAAACAATTAAGGAATTTAACTTTATTCCTCTGTTGCTTTTCTCCCAGTCACATCTAAGACAATTGGGTCAAAGGAGCGGAAATGCAATTAAATTTAGCAAATATGTCTTGAAAACCTACTAGATGCACAGAAAGGAGTCACCCGTGTTTCTGAGCTGGAGGTGAAGTGCTGAGCACCATTCTTGGAGAAAAGGACTCCGACAGCACTAGGGCGCAGGGCAGGAAGAAGCAGAGATCGCAGGAAAGCACGTCACAAGACATGACTTGTTAGCTTCTCCTTTTCACGTACTAAATAGTTTGATTTCTAAATTTTCTGAAGAAATCTCCTTGAATACATATGTTCTGTAAATACAGGACTTGGATTCTTCTTTTATGGGGAACACGGGCATTCTAGTGATAAATTGTTTAGTTATTCAGAGGTCATTTAGATTTTCTTTTCTTTCTTTTTGGCTGATTTAGACTCTTATTTCTATTTATTCTTCCAGGAAGCTTTCAGGGGTAGATATTCACTTTTTAAGGGAAATTAAGTCCAACCTCACTGTCTGAACGGCACAGCCAGAATGCCAATTCTGCTGTTTTCTTTTCAAACCTTTTTGGTTTTTTTTTTTAAATAATTCACACTTTCATGATCATAGACGATACCCTTGATACTGGATATCTAGCTCATATCCTCTACTGTACTATGGTCCAGCAGGGAAGAGGCGAGTCCTCAAGCCCAGTACTCTGAGAATAATCTAAACAAGGGACTGTTTACAAAGTTAGTGCAGTGTCCAGGGGCTAAGTGTGGATGTCAGCTACAAATTGGCACCTGCCATCTGCCTCTACAAGGGTGAGGTCACCGCCACTGCAGTCTCTTACCTTCAACACACCCTGAAAGGAGTTCAGGGTGGAGATCAGGAATGAGGCCCTCTGTGCGCTGGGAAAAACTGGTAGAACAGGTCTTCAGACAGATAGATATTTTCAGGAGAAGATTTTATGAGCCTAATTCTTGCATCTCCTCGTATCTAGAAAAGCACTAAAATCATTAACGGTGACATCTGCTCTTCCTGACTAGCAGCGATTGTCCCACGAGTATTCGGGATACACTGATGCTGACCTTATTTAATGTTTGCCAGAAATTCAAATTTAACAGAGTGTCCTATATTTAATCTGACCACCCTTTCTCTTTGTGTAATGTTATTACTTCTGTCCCAGAGGATGAGGGCAAACAATGAGTTTCCACAAATATGTTGTTATATTTAGTATTAATCCTGTGAGTTTCATGTTTTTGTTTCCCTTTTAATTCTTGAGTCCTCCCTTTTTAAAAATTACGCTCTCGGGCTTCCCTGGTGGCGCAGTGGTTGAGAGTCCACCTGCCGATGCAGGGGACACGGGTTCGTGCCCCGGTCTGGGAAGATCCCATGTGCCGCGGAGCGGCTCGGCCCGTGAGCCATGGCCGCTGAGCCTGCGTGTCCAGAGCCTGTGCTCTGCCATGGGAGAGGCCACAACAGTGAGAGGCCCGCATACCGTGAAAAAAAAAAATTACGCTCTCTGTTTTTATTCATTGTGATATATAAAGACTGTCTCCATTGAGAATATTCTGATCTTATTCTCATTGAAGTTATCTCTGAATTCCCTCTTTTTTCATTAGAATACACTTTTTAAAAGGGCATCAAGCTTAGTATTCAGTTGCAAGGCAATGAAGTTTTGTTACGTGTCTCTTCTGTGCAAATGGGAAATGTGCTTTTTAAAGACCAGCCCTCATTTAAGAATCTTCAGTATACTTTAAAGATAAGAAACACACTAATCTAAAGAAACCAACACAAGAGCAAGGAAGACCGTGGTTCCACAGCTTCAAAGAATTCCGGGGGTTTAACGAAGGAAAGGCCATCTTTGGATGGATTAGAACATGAACATTCTGGGAACTCTGCTTTCATGGAGCCAACACAGTTCCTCACCTCGCCCAGCCCTGAGAGAGAAAAGGGGGCCCATGGCCAGGGCTGGGCCAAGACTGAGGGGATGATACAACATAAGGGCAAAGAAATGGTTCTTCTCCTCCCTCCCAGGTGGCTTCTTGTGGCTCCTAAACTGAAGCCCGTCTCACTCAGAATAACGCCCAGAGTCCTCACGGGACTTTGCGTGAACTGTCCCCAAAACTCTGATCTCATCTCTTCGTTCCTCAACTTCTGACCTCGACTCCAGCCACACTGACCTCCTCCAAGGTCCTGAATTTCTAGGCACACAATCATGGCAGGGCTTCTGTACCTGCTCTTCCCTCCCAGTTCCATGGGTCCATTCCCTCACTCCCTCAATTTTATGGTCTTCTCCAACCAGCTCCTTTAAAGTGGTACCACCTCCATCGTTCCCTGATCCTTTACCCACTTTACTTTTCTTGTGGGCATTGATCACCACCTCCTAATACATAATTATTTGTCTATCTCCCTTGCTTCAGAATATGAGCTCCATGAGACCGGGGATATTTGTCTTTTGGCTTTTGTCTACTACTGTATATCTAGTATCTAGAGTACAGTCCCCGGCACGGAGACACCCAACAAATCGCTGTAAAGTCCCCATCCTCCTGTGATATCATACCATGTGTTTATTCTAATGATATGTATGCCGTACTCACCAGCTGGCTTTGAAAGTGTCCATTACTTAACGAGTTCACTCCCACATTATCAAAAGAACTAGACTTTTCCTTTCTTTCTTTTTTTAAATAGTTGCTAAAATCAAATTGGGTTGGAGTAGGGTGCTATCAACATCAAAGTCTAATATCTAACCATATTGACAAGTAACCAG
Organism: Pseudorca crassidens; assembly: GCF_039906515.1. Taxonomy (NCBI): domain Eukaryota; kingdom Metazoa; phylum Chordata; class Mammalia; order Artiodactyla; family Delphinidae; genus Pseudorca; species Pseudorca crassidens. Next base: position 144,396,323 of record NC_090300.1, read on the forward strand.
CCCATCCATTTTGTTGTTGTTCATTTGATTTCACCCTTTAACACACTGCATTACTCCTTTTGAGCTATGTTGATGGTCTTGCTGGTTCTTCAACAACACAGACCCTCTGCATTCTTTGGAAGATGACTTGTCACATTGTCCTACATTGAAAAGTGTATTTGACATCTGTTGACCCCTCTACTTACAGGCCACTCAACGGCTTCAGTTTTGTCATGTAGTTACTCCTATTTTCCCTGAAAACGTACATGAACTGAAGCCTCGAGACTCTTGTTCTCAGTGTCTCACCCTCCGAGATGAAGTTCAACATGAGTCACACTGGCCCTCAGCACAAAGCATACCAGCCCCATTAGCGACCCCATCGATGTCTTTTGGTTCTATTTAGAAATGCACCAAACTATCATTCATGACACCCACACAGCCCTTTTGAATTTATAAAAAACATTTCGTATATGTTACCTCATTTAGTCTTCACAGTATATCCGTGAGGGATTCTTCCCCGATTTTACAGCGTAGGAAACTTGCCAAGTGCCAAGTGGTAAGCAGGGCCGATGGTGACGCCAAATTCTAAGGGGAGCTCTTCCCTCCTGGCAGTTGTGAGGCTGGGCAGGGGGGCTCCGGTTGTTAGCGACTTAGTCACAGTGACTTCAGTGGAAAATGGCAGCAGTATGTGATTCCAGAATCTAACGTGAGGCATTTTTCCTGATTCTCAGCCATTCTTATACACAAAATGAAAGGATGCATTAATCAACTGGCCATGATCAAAGTACCTTAGTGGGGAGCTGGCCAGCAGACATGTATACCACTTAGACACCTATTTTTCATACAATCCGGTGAACTAGTTCCAACAAAGTGGAATTTTAATTTTATATTAACTTACTCTGGAAGTGTACATTTTGACATCCGCAAAGACCAAGTCATGTGGGGCACTCATGCACAGAGACACACACATGAACAGCCCACAGAGCCCAGGGTTTTAGGGCTGGAAGGGACCATAGGCAATGCAGCCCCGCAGTCCTCAAACGGGCGTCCCAGTAATTAGGATATGTGAATGTGTATCAGGGAATATGAATCCAGGGTATAAGCACAGTCCATAATACCAATGCTTCAATGTCACATAGTAATAAACGATTTCCAATATTATTTAATGTTGAACCAAACACATATAATGCGATGAAGAATAAAACTCCACATGAATTTTCAAGATTTAATACAGGTTTCACAGATGGTTTAAGTTAATAGCAGGTTGCTTTGGGCAATCCCAAACCCTCTGGGGTTCTACGTTATGTTGCCCTTAGGGAAGGCAAATGGAAAGATTTCAGAAAAACGAAACCTCTTCAAATAGCAGTTGAATAAAACTTGAGATCCAGACAAGCAAAATGACTAATAGAGATGTTAGAATTTGCTGCTGCACAAGAGGCCATGCCTCTCCTGCTTTTTATAGGATGATATGCCTAGTGCTTGAACTGGTTGAGCACTTGTGGGTTGAATTTGGCTGGAGCATGTTAAAGGAGTGGTGTTAGTTTGCTGGGAATGCCGTAACAACGTACTGCAAACTGAGTGGCTTAAGCAGCAGTTCTGGGGGCTTAAAGTCAGAAATCAAGGTGTCAGCAGGGCCATGCTCCCTTTGAAGGATCGGTTCTAGGCCTCTCTCCTAAGTTCTGGTAGTTCCTTGGCTTGTGGCAGCATAACTCCAGTCTTGACATGGTGTTCTCCATGGGTGTGTGTGTGTATGTGTGTGTGTGTGTCCGTGTGTGTGTGTCTGCACCAAAATTTCCCCTTTTTACAAGGACACCAGTCATTTTGGATTAAGGTCCTACCCTACCCCAGTATGACATCATCTTAACGTAACTAATTACACCTGCAATGACCCTATTTCCAGATAAGTTCACGTCCTGAGGTCCTGGGGGTTAGGACCTCACGTGTGAATTGATGAGGGGACATAATTCAACCCTTCACACAGGTCAAGTCCATTTTGGCCCAGACTCAATGAACCAGATGGTTCTGAGAAATGGTAGCCAGGTTCAAAGTCTCTCTGGCCCATCACTTAGGCTTCCTTAAGTTCAAAATTAAGTTTATCTTGTCTTCAAAATTCACTGCAAGTGCACAGTCTGATTTTCGACTTGATATCTTATCTGTGCAATCTTAAAGAGTCTATCATTGTTGAGTTTTGTAGGCTTAGGTTAAGATATGCAGGGGAAAAAAGCAATGGAGGTTTGCATTAGCTGCCCATAAGAGAGCAGAAATCCACTTGCTGGTACTGCACTATCAGAGAAGGCCTTTCTGAGATCCCTGAATATTCATGAAGTGACAAGCGAGAGAAGGAAAAATCTCAGTCACTCGTGAGCTAACTCATCGTTTACTTTAGGGGTCAAGACCTATATGTATTCTCATTGACTGTGTATTCCTACATTTTTATTGAAGAGGTCAGGTAATTCACCGTAACTGAATACTCAAGACCTGGTCCAGAAGAAGAATTTAGAGACTGTGCTCCGTGTTCTGGTTTCAGTAATATTTCAGCTTCTGCTCACCTTCACATGTGCAAACGACACTTGACTCCTCTGCATGGCCTGTCACCCAGCCCTGGAGTAATGAGGGTTATCTAGCAATGGCTACTTTTGAATGTTTCATGACATGTTTCTCCTCTTACTGAAAGTAGAGGTTTACAAGGAGCAGAATGTGAAAAATGCTACTTCTACTTCTGAGCACAATTAGTGCATTCTCCCTCACAATAAACACGCAACCAAGATGTAAGAGTTGTAATTTCAGAGCAGTTACTTATACCAATTAGATGTCAACTCAGTTATGTTTCTATGGTTCTAGGAAACGAGACTTTGAGAAAATCATCTTCTAAGATACATCTTCACGTCACATTGAAGTATTTGAATTAACCAAGACTCAACAAGGACCATCACTCACAGTAAAAGTGATTCTCTGAGTCAGCAAAACTGCAGTATTCACAGATATACAGGGTAATCTCCTGTCGAGCACAGCTGATTAGCAACCTTAATCCCCTCTTGGCAAGTCACATAAAATATTCACAGGTTCTGGGGATTAGGCCAGGAACATCTTTGGGAGTCGTTATTCTGTCTACCGAATATACTAATAAACATTTGATAAATGACTCCCTTTATAATGCTATGTCTTTTTTTTTTATGCATTTAGAAGTACTGTCCTGAGGAGGGTTCCACAGACTTCATCAGGTTGACAAAGAGCCCCACGGCACTCAACAGGTTAAAAGCCCTGATTCCAGAGAGTGAAGCTGCCAACTGGGGCCCCTGTGCTTCCTTTAATCCACAGAGGCACTTGCATATATTCTCTTTAATTCCTACCTCCCAACAATCTTCCACAAGAAGAGATTTACTAGGTTACTTTTATAGATGAGGAAACTACAGTCTGGAGAGTGATGGGCCAAAGGTCACACCTCTCATGGGTCACAGAGCTGAATTCAAAGAGCACCCTGCTTTCCCCTGAGCTGAGACGATTCTCCTACTTCAGGGCATTTTACAGTGTAATGTGTCCACTTACTGCCTGATATGCTTAGACTAAAAAAAAAATTAGTATTATATTTTTGAAAAATAAACTCCAGTCACTTCTGTCACCAGCTTTCTCATCAAAGACCTTATTAATATACATTTATGATGAGTGGTGTATTTCTCCTATTGTAGCCAGAATAAGGCAGTGAGCAGGTACCAGTGCTCTGAAGTATCTATAGGATACCAACTATCCACACCCACTGCTTTTCTACTCTGTTACCTTCCCCGTGTAGCTACAGGAACCCACTGAAATTAAAACACACCAAAGAGCGTGAATCTGAATCTTTAAGTCATTGATGACTGATCTCTTTAATCGAATGATTTAATAAGGATAGATATTTCCTCTGGATTTTTCAGATTACAAAGATTGAGATCTAGTTCTGGTTGTTTCTGGTAAAAGCTGGAGAGCATCTTCACTGTCTAACTTGGAACCCTAGTAGACATACCAAAAGTCAGCTCAGAATTGAACACTGATTCATTGCGATTGTAGATTAGTTATCATCGACTATTGCTGTAGTCTATCACTGCCACTGGTTCACTGACTAGTAGGACTTCTCTTTCAAGCTTTCAAAGGAAAGGTGAGATTGGATATTTTGCAACAGCTGCAGAGTTTCTCATTAGCAGCTCTTACATGTTTCTGGTAGAACCAACCCACAGGACACAGACATCTCCCCCTCACTCTTGTGTCCGGTCAGCTTTAGAAGCTCATGTGTCCCAGGACTGGAAGAGTGAGGAAAGAAGAGAGGAGGGGAGAGAAGAGACGAGGTGAGGAAAGGGAAGGGGAGCAGAGGGAAGGGAACATGAAAGAGGATTTGTTCATCACCCAATACCAAGTCCCTAGCAGGGATGCAGGCTGACTCCTAGGGCAGGTGGACACCAGGACTTGGGTCATGACCATGGTAATGGCCACAAGAACCCAGAGCTGGATGTGAGGCCTCCAGCCCTATCTTCATTGCTTTCTCTCCAAGTCCCAGCACTTTTCCTGCCTCAGCCCTTCCTCATGTGAACAGCCCACCTCTCACAGCAAACAGAATTCTTGGTGTGGAATGCCTTGGTCAGCAGGCATTACATTAAGGTATACAGAATACAAGCAAGCTTTAAACTGGCAATATCAGTGATGCCAATTTTGTAAAGAAAAAGAGAAACGAGAGAGGCTACGGAAAAGACTCAAATAACATATACCCTCAGTGGTAGTAGGGATTCAGACCCCCAAGGAGCTCAAGTTCAGGGCCACCCTCCACACTGTGTTCTGTGTGAACCTGGATACCCCTCCCCTTGGGATTGGGCAATACAGAGTCCCTGATTAATTATTTCTGTGGGATGAAACCGTTAAGTGCTTTTTATTTTCTTCTCAGTATTTCTCTGTAGTTTTTAAACTATCCAAACGAAACATGTATTATTTGATTGTTAGAAAAAATTCCCATTATTTAAAAATAACATCTAGTGGAAGTTGTATGTCACACTGGCTTTCATGTCTTCCTCTGAGGGAGACAGCTGGGGCTGGTTATGTGGTCCCCTGGTGCCACGTGACCCAGAAGATTGAAGTTAAGACTGAGCCTTCCTCCAGCTGGAAGGTAAGGCCCTGTTCAGGATTTGGTTTTGTGGTTGCAACTGCATCCTGCAGCCCGTTTACTCGTTTCACAGGTAGTTGATATAACAGGAAAGCTTTGAAACAACCTTGACAAGAGAGAGTTAGTGGAACCAGTGGAAATGGATTTAGCCCACCATCACTCACAGTGGACATTCAGACCCAAATGCTGAGGGGCAGCTGAGTGCAGAACCTGTCCGAAAATCAGCACAGTTTTAAAGTCCCAATGTTGCACCATCTTCCCCTGCAAAGGTAAGTAGAGGGAAAGAACTATTTTTGTGTAGGTAAGTATTCTCACATGTTACATCTTCCTTCCAGTTATTTTTAACTGGTTTATTTACTATTTGATTCGACTAGGGAAGTCTAGAGATGCTTATAATTCACTCATAACATTCTGAGAAATAGTCTGGTAAATTCTAAGAAAAATTCTGTTTCTCAGACCTCCCTCAATCCCTTTGCAATCACTTGTTGCTTCCATAAACTCTGCCTCATGGAATTCCAGAGAACACCCCTAAATGGCTAATGCTATAATGAGTTTTCTCCTTAATTCCCCCACCTGTTCACAGGAACCCTCACGTTACTAAGAGAGCAGGCTGTTGTTAAGGTATGAGGTGGCTGTCAGAAACTTCGAGCTTCAAACCTGCCCTTTAAATTGCTCTTTGGGGATCTCGTTTCATCACGTAGGATCACTTGGGGATTGTGACACGCAGTGCCCCTCACTTGAAATCCCACTATGCTTCCCGTATCCAGTCCCTCTGTGCGTGGTGATAACAGCATTCTTGGCTTTTAACACTTCACCAATAGCTCTATTAATCAAAGTGTCTATCCATGAAATAAGCAAAGTAGCCATATTTGGCTCTTTTTTTCATTCAGGAAGATGTTTAAAATGACACGAAGAACCATTAAAAAAGCACGATACAAAATCATCCATTGTAAAGTATAAATTGAATATAATACTCTTAACTAACTTGCACTCCTTTTGAGACTCTTTAAAGGTTTACGGGGAAAGCTTTGTAACTAATGCCCTTCATGCTTGCATTTCAAAAACGTATAACCAATTTTATCAGCCACACTGTTAATCTCCAAGACAAACGAGCACTGTCAAAGCTTCCCATCCACCACGGATCTCAACAGCCAGGCTCACGTGCTCTGGGAAGGTGGCGACACCTATTGCATCTGGTTTTCAGACACGCAATTAAAGAATGAATATTCCAGCTAATGAGATCCTGAGTTTGAAGTTTTGACGCCATTTTCTTGAACCTACTAATACCCCGGGTTTCCCGGATAAACATGAAAAATGCCAAGGGGAGCTGCTGACTCACCGACTTTATAGAGGAAAGATGAAAGAATCTGAGGTTATTTGGCCATTTGTTTGCTCCATCTCGCTTAATTGGAAAAACCAAGTGGTTCAAACAAAGTCCGCTTCATTCAAGTACGAAGTGGTAAACAGGATTTGAGAATCAATCACTGACTGAAAGCAGCAGATAAGGGAGAGTTAGTAGCCTTTTCTATATCCCTGACATCACGTGTGCTCACCAAAATGCTGCGTCTGTTGATACGGCTAAAGAAAATGGTACTCGTCCAAGAGGAAAAACATATATTTGTTGGTAAAATATTAACCCTAAATATAATGTGGAAAATCTGGTAGTAATCAAAGGAGGAAAAATATATTTTGCTCTACTGTTACTAAAACATTAACCACAAATGTAAAGCATATTATTAAAGAAGTTACATTTTGATTTGAAAATACTTTCTCTGTTAACATAACAGCAACCATTATTAAATAGCAAGGTCTGATTTCAGAAAATAGTCTTATGCATTAAAAGAGGCAGCTCTTCTATTTGACTATGGGTAACACACAGTATTCACATATTTACATATATGCTGCTGGCTTTATATAGTGGCTAACTCATGCACTTCCTATGTACATTTCCCATCTTTTTAAATAAGTTGCATTTACAGAGCTGGTTAGAGCTGCCCTTTGCACAGCATTACATGGCAACTTCCTCTGTATCCCTCAAGCCTCTCTCTCTTCCTTGCACTTTTGAATTGATGCCTCTTTACGTAGCTGCTGTACAAAAGTACCAAGCCCTGGACCTTTACGACCAAAAATCCACAGGTATTTCTAAATGTAGTTGTGAAAAACGGGTAGACTTGAATATTTTGTTTTGCCTGTTAAAGTGGAAAAACTCTAAATTGAGAGGTCGTATTTAATCTGGGTGTAGGGAAGTGTGTGATGGGACACACATCACAGGACCAGGCAGGGAAGGAGACTAGTAGCTTTGGGTATTTACCAAACGATTTCCCAAATCATTCAACTTGTGAAACCAAACAAGCACTGCTTGTGTAACTTCTGGAAAATAAATTAAATAAATAAATAATGAAATTGACCAAATGAAATATGCTGAGACTTACACTTCATCCCCACTTGAAATTAACATGCTCTTTATAACTCAGAATGAGAAGGTTACATATCCCCAAAGTCTACTTGTTATTATTAGAATAAATTCAATTATGTTGTTACATGCAAACTAGTAATGGTAAAAAGATTCCAAGCACAGGTTAGTTTAAATTAAATTAAAATATGCTAACCAAATAGTTTGTCATTTAAATGTGCAGAAAAAATTTTGATAGAAAGAATGATGACAAAACGAAGCATTTCTGAAGTAAAGGTTGGTCACTGAGCATTAGTAATATGGTAAAGGGGCTTCCCTGGTGGCGCAGTGGTTGAGAGTCCGCCTGCCGATGCAGGGGACACGGGTTCGTGCCCCGGTCCGGGAAGATCCCACATGCCGCGGAGCGGCTGGGCCCGTGAGCTATGGCCGCTGAGCCTGCGCGTCCGGAGCCTGTGCCCCGCAGCGGGAGAGGCCACAACAGTGAGAGGCCCGCGTACCGCAAAAAAAAAAAAAAAAAGAATATGGTAAAAACGGGGCCAGGGCGTGCCATGGGTAAGCTGTCTGATGTCTGAAACATGAAGTTCTCATTGCTGCCTCTTGGAATGGCAATTTGTCTTCGCTGAGAACGTTGTTTCCACCCCCATCCCCCCAATTCTGCCTATTTTTGGAAGTTGATGTGGTTCTAGTGGAGCTGTATGCTACACAGGAAAGCAGAAAGCTTTCACTGGACTCTCAGTTTCCTAAAGCATAGTCATTTGCAGCCACAGATTCCAAGAAAATAAAGCACTAAGCAGAGTTTAAAAGGAGTACGGATAGTGAACCCCAAACGCCCAAGATGATGTCAAACCTCTGCACCATTTCCTAGCGCTCCACTGATTAGCAAAGGGTCTTCTACCAAAACTGCTTCTCCTTGACACTAAAGGATGGGGAAATCTCTGGCAGATCCTTGCCAGCATGCGGAGGCCTAAGCAGATCTGATTTTCTATTTTTCACTGGGAGGGCATGGAGGCAGGGTGATATCTCCCCCTTTGTTCACCTCACCCAGAGGCAGGGGCCTGTCCCTCAATTCCCAGGAGGCCTGAGCACGTCCACCCTAATGGCAGATGCCAATAAAGCAGTTGGTTCAGCTTGACAAGGAAGACCAGACACAGACATGGACCCTGGCAACAGGCAGCACTTCAAATACAGCAGCAAGTTAGTGAAAACTCCATGAAAGGATCATATCAAATCACACTAAAAAGCAAGAATACGGCCCAAACACAATATCATCATATTTTGTGAAGTTCTAAAGATTTCATACGTGCATTGTGAAGCAAAACAAAACTAGAGGGCTTCCCTGGTGGCGCAGTGGTTGAGAGTCCGCCTGCCGATGCAGGGGACACGGGATCGTGCACCGGTCCGGGAAGATCCCACATGCCACGGAGCGGCTGGGCCCGTGAGCCATGGCCGCTGAGCCTGCGCGTCCAGAGCCTGTGCTCTGCAATGGGAGAGGCCACAACAGTGAGAGGCCCGCGTACCGCAAAAAAAAAAAACTAGAATACAAAGCAAATTTCATAATAAGTGCTTGGAAAATTTTTTTTTTTTTCTTAAAGGCCCCTAAACTACCCTCCAAACATTCCAATCGTGATAAAACACTAATAAATATAGCTAAATCTAATATAGAAATAAACTCTATATTGGTTATACTTCAATAAAAGGCAATCAAATTTAGGGGAGAACTTACTAATGTCAGTAGAGCTAGTATTTTCATCACTAATATTCTAGTTGCATTGTCAGACTTCACTAATTGTTGTCTAGTAAACTGTTTTAAGAATTAAGATACATTTTTATTTCTAAATAATAAGTTATTCAAGATATTAGTATTGTGTTTATTTACATATTAGAATAAAAACAAGAAATTTATGTTTAAGAAAATCATATTATGTTTATTCTGTAGTTCAAAAATTCCATAAAATTCCTGGGGAGGGGGAAGGGTAAGCTGGGACCAAGTGAGAGAGTGGCATGGACATATATATACTACCAAATGTAAAATAGATAGCTAGTGGGAAGCAGCTGCATGGCACAGGGAGATCAGCTCGGTGCTTTGTGACCACCTAGAGGGGTGGGAGAGGGAGTGTGGGAGGGAGACACAAGAGGGAGGAGATATGGGGATATATGTATACATATAGCTGATTCACTTTGTTACAAAGCAGAAACTAACACACCATTGTAAAGCAATTATACTCCAATAAAGATGTTAAAAAAAAGTCAGAATCATTTCGTTTTGCGCACATTGTTAATAATAAAAGTTAAATTTATTAGGGAGGATAAAATTCTATTATCTTGTCTTTTAAAAAATATATCAGAATCATTTTGTTTTGTGCACATATGTGGTAATATAAAGGTTAAATTTATTGGGGAGGATAATAAAATTCTATTAATTTGTTTAATTCTATTTGTGGTCTATTGCTTTCCAGTTCATAAGGTGCCTTCACATGTTCTCAGCTACTCTTGGGAAAGGAGAGAAGATTAGAACAGATATTACCCAATTTACAGATAAAGAAATAAAGGGAAATTTCATGACAGCTCCCAAGAAAGTGATGTTTAAAATATATGCACATATAGATACAGTTAAATGCAAAGAATTAAGTTTAATGTAGGTGAATTTCTTTGTTAGAGTAACACATGAGAATTCCCATTGAAAAAGAAACATGAATTTAACGTATGTTACTTAATAACAAAATAATCAAAATGAACATGATTTGGGTTGAGCAACCTTACCATTTCTTCAAAGAAAAGAGGTCTTCAACTAAAACAACATGGAAAAGACTGAACCAGAATCAGATCACTAATGAACATGCCATGAGTCTATGAATTTTATAATTCTTCACTGAATAAAATTACGATCCTGAACTTCCACAAAATAAGCCACTTCACCTCCGACCATGAGCTGCCCCTTCACCAACTTAAAGGTACCAGATTTGGGCATATATCTGGATAAAACCATAATTCGAAAAGATACATGCACCCCAATGTTCACAGCAGTATTATTTACAATAGCCAAGACATGGAAGCAACCTAAATGTCCATCAACAGATGACTGGATAAAGAAGATGTGGTACATATACACAATGGAATATTACTCAGCCATAACAAAGAATGAAATAACGCCATTTGCAGCAACATGGATGGACCTAGAGATTATCATATTAAGTGAAGTCAGCCAGAGAAAGACAAATACCATACGATATCACTTATATGTGGAATTAAAAAATGATACAAACGAATTTGTATATACAAAACAGAAATAGACCCACAGACACAGAAAAGAAACTTATGGTTACCAAAGGGGGAAGAGGTGGAGGAGAGATAAATTAGAAGTTTGGGAATGACAGGTATACACTACTATACATAAAATAGATAAACAACAAAGACCGACTGTGTAGTACAGGGGACTATACTCAGTATTTTGTAATAACCTAAAAGGGAAAAGAATCTGGAAAATCTATATATGTATGTAGAACTGAATCACTTTGCTGTACACCTGAAACCAACACAACATTGTAAATCAACTGTATTTCCATAAAAAAATTTTTTTAAGTAGATAAAAGGTACCGGATTTGAGGTCTAGTTTCTGAGGAAAAGACTTGCACACAGAAGGGCGTTCTCTGCAATGCAAACGGAGAGGGGGGCAAGTCACATAGGTTTGCGATAAGAGAGGGTGTGTGTTTGGACGGGAGAATCAACCTAACAGTGTTCTCTTTCCACTGAAACTTGATCCAGCGATCACAGATGAGAAGAAATTCATGTGTCCATTCTACCTTGAGGTAATCCTCTTTCTCACTCACAAAAATGACGATTTCCTTTCATTTCTATCATTTCACAAATATTAACACCTGCTCAGTGCAGTCACCACACTGTGCACGGGAGACATAGCAGTGAGTAGACAGGCACAATCACTGTCCTTCCAAATCTTACATCTACTACTTCAAGCTGCTGGAAAGATGGGCATCTTGTGATGTTCTGGAGTCTCAACTGTCAGAGACCATGAAATTTAATGATCTTCAAGGCCTGTCGGAGAATGGGGAGAGGAGAGTGTGTGGGGCTTTCTTCAAGGTGCGTTATTCCATGTGAATCTATTGCCAAGAGCAAGTAGATCTCAGGTTTCCTATAATTGGACGTTCTTAGGGAAGCATCAGCTTCTGACTACCTGGTTAATCAGAAATGGTAACTGTCGTCCATTTGTCATATCTTTATATCTCACTGCATATTTCATCTTTGTTGAGTGAATTTATACCGTCTTATAGTCACATGCTTTAGGAGTAATAGTGCTTTAACATCCCTGTTCGTACCTGAGCAGCATCCCTCCATCAGACCCATTCACAGAACAGCTGCATCCCTGATGGCAGTGCTCAGATGGGCAGGGAAGGGACCACACACACTTGCAGCTGCCTCAGTGCTTGCCCATTTCTTCTGAAACGTCTGACAACAAGCATAAATGGGGCTCTCATGTTTCCCTCTTCTGCCTTTTTCTTACTACCTCTTTCTTTAATCTCTCACCCCTCTGTCTGTCTTCCTGGCTTCCTTCTCTGCTTTACTCAGCTCCTTCCCTTTTTGTCTTCTCTTCCCTCTGCCATTAATACTACTAAGTTTCACCCTGTGCAGAGAAGTGTAATTCTCAGCAACAAAGAACGTGTAGCATAGGAGGAAGCAGCGAGGACTTCTCACTCAGATTGCTCACCATCTCTAAGGTGTAATCTGTCCCTGGACCAAAAGAGGTGGGTGCTTCAGGACATCTTGTCAAGACAGGAGTGAAACGGCCACCCCAAAACACACGTGCACGCTATTTACATGAGTGCAGGAACCATAGTGGTTAAGAGAATAAAATCCGTCTTGGGAACAAACAAAACTCTAAGAGCAAAAACAGGCATAGGGGTGTTGAACAAATGGAGAGACTATAAGAGAAGTAACATATTTAAAAGCTGAATTTAAAAACCCTAAAATGTACGTAATAATGAAGAAAACATAAGTGCCGTCAAAAATATTCATAGTGTTCTCCAAGAACTGGATCACAGATTAGAAGAGGAAGCAGAAAGGCTCTCCATAAATTTTGCAGGCTTTGGTCTCAAAACTGCTGGGTAAACAAGCCATGAGAGACTGTGTATGGAATCCATATGGAAACCCAGGGCCATGTGTGTAAGCGGAGACAGGCATCAGCTGGGCGTGAACCAGCAGGCACACGCTTTTCTTAAAAAAAAAAGAAAAAAACCTTTGAAAAAATGAAAGCAACCTCTCTGAAATAGTTTGAGAAACAGTGAAAAGTACAAAGAAAATCCAACAAATACCGTAAACCATACTCCTTTTCCCTGAAGGGCTATCTTAAAGCCGCCTGCCCTCACCTCCACCCTGCGTGCTCTATTTACAATTCCTGAATCACCTTCCTCCCACCCTAGGGTGTCACTGAGCCAGGCAGCTGTGTGACGCTTGATCATCCCAGGGAAAATGAACAAGGCTGTTTTATTAATTTTACTATATCACATTTATTCTTCTTAGACCACAGCTCATCGTTAGAACTCTGGATTAGTAAGAAAATGCCTCAGGCTCCAACCTAACACATCAGAAAATCCGAGCTTATCTTCTTCCTCAAAATAAAGCCCGGCACCTCTTGATCCTTTGTTTTCCCTCTTGATGTTGCATAAAACTGGGAGAGATTTCAATAAACAACAGTCAGACAACCCAGGTTGCATCAGTGTCTATTCCGATGCTCTGTGGCAATGTCTAACAGTGTAAAGAAGATGAAAAAATACTGACACTCATTTAAATATGAAAGCAGGTTTTTTTTTTCTTCATAGGGGACAGTAATAGCATGAACCAAGGGACTTGAGAGCAGTTTGCATTCATTCCTTGTTTTCTCTCTTGTACTAGTAAATGTGATATAAATGTGTGAAGTGTGCTAAAGAACAGTGGTTATTAAACCACCCCGAATACAGGTTGATGGACAGAGCTTATCTAACTCCAGGTGTTCTCCTCCCAGGAGCCCTCTGAAGGGAACAGCTCTGATTGAGATAGAAAGATGTCTAGTGGGTGACCAGATCATTTGATGCCAGAACAGTGGCACACCTGTGGTCTGAGACGGAAGAGGGAAAAGAACACGTAATAGTGTTTTTAAGAAGAAGTGGTGCGTAGAATTTGCTTTTATTTTTTCTTAAAGAATGAGTCCCCAGACTTTATTAAAATCTGGAATTTCAATACTTTACAAGTGCATCCCTTCCCTAGTTCTCAGAATATAGCAGAAACTGCTCTACAGCGACTCTGAAATAGGAAATAACCTTTTCTGAAAGTGTCAACTGATTTGAAGTAGCAGTATTTCTAAAGCAATAGTTTCTTAATATTGTTTCTGAAATTCTGAAAATGATCATTTCATCAAAAGCTGCATACTCCATTACTTTTAAACTTATAATTTTGAAAAAATACAAACTAAGAAACACTTACAGAAATGATAGTTTCACCTGCAGCGTACCTTTCACTGAGCCTCACCACTTGATAACAACTTGTCACTTTTTCTCCATCACTTTCTCTTTTTCTATCTCTAATAACAAACATAATTGTTCTTGCTTCTGTTCCACAATTTAAAAGTAAGTTGCATATACGATGCCCCTTTGCCTCGAAATACCTCAACATTATCTTCTAAGAACTTAAGGACAGGCTTTTATATACTATGGAACAATGATCAATTTTAGAAAATTAAGCTTTTACTGTGAATGCCTTTGAATTTAATAACTTATAAATGGTAGTGTCAGAAAACTCCAATCGCAGGTAAATTACTTTTCCATAATTATAAACAGCCTTTTCTGACTCTCACTCCAAGGAACTAAACAGAGTAAAAGTTTCACGAGGGCAAAGATTTGTCTTTCTTATTCCCAAGTACCCAAGAGCTTCCAGGAGAGTCTCACAAGTGGACACACATAGACAGTGTTTGCTCGCTTCAAAAATTATTCTTTGAATCGTATTTAATGACTGTTAAGTATCTCATGTGTCTAGAGCAATATACGAAGTGATTCTCGACTATGTTTAATGTCAGTACAGTTGACATGACCCATGTATTTGGCAACTTGGTCATTTTTTTGAATATGTATTTGAACATGAACATTTCCCCCCCAACAGATAACCCCCAAACATTACCCTAACTCTTGATTTATTTTGAAATGTGCTCAGCATGTATGCCATTGACTTGGATTTTTAACACCCAGTGGAAATACCCAGTGATAAGGGGACTGATCATTTTAGGTTGATTACGGGATCATTGAGTTGTGTTATCCTTTTATCTCCCCTCACTGTCAAAAAGAAAAAAAAAAAATCTTTCCAAAGGAAAGCAAGACTCTCCAAACTGACTTCTATTAAAATTAATTTTTTAATAACTGCTTGGTTTTATCACTACTTCCCCAAATGCTAATTAATTCTAACTCTAAACTATGTAATTATAATACTTGTGCTGAAATACAAATTATCTGATGCCCCTGGCGTGAACAAGTTAGAATATATTTCATGTTCCATTCAGCGATTTCTGAGACCATGGAAACAATGTAGCAGCCCCCAGCTGGCGCCCCTCCCACCAACATTTGCAGTTTTCTGTTTCTTCCTCTTTAGCAGGAAGACGGGAACAGAGCTGACGGTTGGCATCCTCAGTTTTATGCCTCTCTCCCTGGGGCTGGGAGCAACGGCAGACGCCAAGTTATTTTTGGTCTGACAACGAAATGCACGGAACCTTCAGGAGCCTTCATTTAGTCAGTGGCCTAAGTGGCCGCCGATACACCTGCAGAATGTGAATTGACGTTGCCATGGAAATAGAACAACTCTTCCTGGTTCTGTCAAAATTCATCTCTATCTGAGACTAGGCAGGGGTCAGAAAGGAAAGAAACGCCAGCTCCAGGGAGAAAACAGAGATGGGGGGCGGGGGGACGACTCTACAGCGCCCTACAGCGTTGGAGAAATCCATTTGGCTTCTAACATCCACACACATGATTGCCGTTAAAATCCAAATCTCCTCCTTTTATTTCATCAAACAGTAGCTAATCCAAGTGCCTTTTTTTTTTTTCCTTATAGCCTCAAACCAGCGTTGACAGGGCGGGCACATAACATCTTTAGGGGCCCGTGTCCTCCATGTCATGTGACCCAGGTGATCGCTGAGCCCTCCGATGCTATTTAATGTTATTTTCAGTCTTAACAGGCATGAATTAGCCCATTCTGCCCGGAACCTGAACAAAAGTGTCACAATTTAAGCACAAGAAAATAGGACCCAGCGTGTAAGAACAGCAAATGAATAGGAGCCGAGAAAGGAACCAAGCTGACTCCTGTGCGCCCTAGGTTGTAGGTTCGTGGTGCCTCTCATGGCCTGCAGGCCTGCGCTGGCCCAAGGCTTAGCTCTTTAGACAGCAGGAGGCAGGTCAGAGGCCTGCTGTCCCCGCCACGGAGCACAGGCCTCCAACCCCTATCACTGGGCATCTATAGCTGCAGCCTGGTCCTGGACCCAGCTCTCTGGTCTCACCTTGAATCACCTGCTTGGTTCCACAGGCGGCTCTGCACCTCAGCCCTCGGGCCCAGTCTCTGGGTCCCGCGCTCTGCTGGCCCAGCCCTGGGCTGACAAACTTTTTTCATAGAGATAGTGGTACTTAATGCAGAGGGAGGGCTCACCCACCGTGCAGTGGTGCAGGGACCTGAGGAGGGGATGCAGAACCTTGACAGTGGTGTCACTGGGAACAGCGTGAGCAGCAAATACCCCAATTCACTAGGAATCTATGTGTGCATTCTACCAGACCCGGAGCATAAAAGGACAACGCCCTGGTGTCTGACCACTTGCAAGGGGCCCCCTGCTTCATTATCTGAGTGAGGCACAAGCCCAGTCATCAGCTGACCTGGGGCAGCCAGTAGGTTAAACAGCCCTCCAGACCATCTCATGCGTTTCGTCAATGAGCCTCCGCCCTTATATACATACCATCACCAATTAAAATGTCTATGAGGTTACACGTCATTGAATTTTAAGAAGAAAATCCATGCATTATGATATTTTTGAACCTGATAATTCAAGAATATGCTGGACTTCCCTGGCAGTCCAGTGGTTAAGCCTCCATGCTTCCACTGCAGGGGGCACAGGTTTGACCCTTGGTTGGGGAACTAAGATCCACCATGCCGCATGGTGCGGCGGAAAGAAAAAGATAGAAAAAATTTAAAAAAAATTTTTTTTAATAAATTAAAAAAATAAAGATAATTAAAAAAAATAAAAAATAAATAAAATATAAATAAAATAAAAAATAAAATAATAAAAATTAAAAAAAAGATAATTAAAAAAATAAAGAATATGTTCAAGTGACCTTCTATTTTGTCCCTCCTAGATGTGTGTCTGTATGTGGTAGTTAGTATTACGTCAATGTGGTCAGACAACAGTACCCAGTTACTCCATCAAATGCTAATCTAGGTGTTGCTGGGAAGGTATTTTGTAGTTGTGGTAAACATATACAATCAGTTGACTGTATTGTAAGGAGATCATCCTTGATGATATAAATGGGCCTCATTGGTCAGTTGAAGGCCTTAAGAGCAAACACTGAGTTACCCGGAGAAGAAATTCTTAAGACTGTAGCATAGAAATCCTGCCTGAGTTGTCAGTCCCATGGTCACGTGAACCAATTCTTAAAATCAATCTCTCGCTCTCGCTCTCTCTCTCTCTCTCTCTCTCTCTCTCTCTCTCTATATATATATATATATACACATACACACACAACATATGTGTGTATATATACGCATATATGTGTGTATCTCTTATTGGTTCTATTTCTCTGAAGAACCCTAATACAACATATCTTTGCCTAATGTTTCAACAAAAACAAAAAACAAAGCAAAAAAAAAAAAAATAGGCACCTTTGAAACTTGTCACCTGGGCAACTTAGATCATAAAACACATGACTTGCCTTCTTGCATCATCCTATACCCCAAAATTTGTAGCCCCTGCCTCCTAATATAAGTGAATATTTGTATTATTTTCATTCTCTCATCTATTAGAAAGCACTGAACTACTCTGAACCAATATGTTTCTGGAATGACATTATTCACTGCCCTAAATTATACATGAAATAGATTAGCTTTCAGTGCAGGGATAAAGTTCCACCAGCAGAAATTCTGTGAGCCCTAAACCTGCAAACTTCAAGTTGAATCTCACCACTACATTAAAATGCCCACGTGCACTATACTAAAATGCCCACGTGCAGAAGACACACGTGACAGCACCTCTACCTTACTTTAAATACCTTCCTTCTTCAAGACAAAGTGATTCTCTACAATCATCACAAGTCAAACAGGAGGGGCAAAGTTAAATGGACGCCACTATGTTGCAGCAAATACATTTTCCGTGAAAGTGTTTCAAAATCAAAGATTACCATCAACAATTTAAATGCCTTATGTACGTTTATACTTTTATAGGCTCTTGAGGGGGGAAAAACCCAACACTGAACTGAGAATGAGTGAAAAAGTATATCGTGTTTATATAAAGCATCACAAGTAATGCCATTTGACTTAGCGCTTGATAACTGAGCTAAAATGGGCTTTGCTTTCTTAGCTTCTAATAGACGCTAATGAAATCAGGTTGCAAGAGATTCCAGAAGCACTTTCTCTCTGTGTAGTGTGTTACCATGATCTTACAATCCCTACTGTATCTAGAACAGTGGTTTTCAACTGGGGGCAATTATGCCCTTCAGAGGATATTTGGTAAATATATGGGGACACTTTTGGTCACAACTGGGAGTGGCAGGGTCGATGATACTGACGTCTAGTGGGCAGAGTCCAGGGATGCTGCAGAGTGCCGTCAAGTGCACAGGACAGCCCCCTCTTCCCCAGAACAAAGGGTTACCTGGCCCAAAACGTCAACAGTGCTGAGGCTGAGAAACCCTGCCCCGCTCTAGAACAAAACTAGGCATAAAGTGCGTCCTTTCCACTGGAATGTGTTCTGTTAAAGTGAAGAGGGAGCTGGAACTCTGGATTAAAGCAAGGGCGATGCTGGGCAGTCAGCAGATAGAAAGCTGGTATAAACTCAGAGTGCAGAGAAGAGCTGGGCGAACAAAGCCCATCGCAGCCCTGTAACCCTGTGCTAACTCAAATCAGTGAGAAGGGATGATAGCAATGCGATTTGTTCCACTTGATTACAGTTCATTTTGCCCAACAGGGAAGTGAGATTTGATGATCAGTATCAAGCACCAATCCTACAACATGTATTTCATAAGAACACGATGTCGTTTTCAACGCTTTCATTAATTTGATTTTTTCCCCTTTTAAAACAATACATATCGATGACTAAATCTAAGTCACGTTATCGCTTTGGGTTTCAGCACCTCAGTTTTACAAGTGGAGAGTTCTACGCGGTGAGTCTTTTTGAACTGGAGTTCAGGAACCCTCGCTGGTGCATGACAAGCATTTTTCCTTGAAAAGGAAACAGCGAACATCTATGTGGGCATGAGTAAACACGTTTCACTTTAGGAAGATATTAAATCTCTGTATCTAAATGGTGCGTTTGGGCAAGAGCTTGTAGGACGCAGATGCCAGGAGCTGGCACTGGAGAAATGTCCTTGTCTTTCCTTTGCCCGTTCTCCTTCCATATTGCCACCTCGGCACCCCGAGTTGGGGGCAGCCTGGTATGCCGGGTTGGGAGGGCAGAAGCCAAGTGTAATTGTCACACAAGCGTGAAGTCAGGGAAACAACAATATGATAACATTCAGTGAACAACAAACACTGAAGGGCAAGTTGGTTTTATGTTTAGATCACACGTGGCACAAACAGGTCTCCACCAGGGGTCAAAGACTAAGACTCCAATGAAACATTTATATTTGTGAATTTTGTTGAGCTTGGAGAAGTAACTTTTCTTTTTGAGCTTCCTAATGAATTAACACTTGCAGACACCCACATACTTTTAACTTTTAAAGATGCAGTATTTCTAATTATTCTAGGATGAAGCGTCTCAAGAACTTCTCGAATGAATGTGAGAGCTCCATCTGATGAAAGGAATTTGGTTTATAACAAAAAAATGCCAGCATATACCTTTAAAGAAAACCTGCTAATGGCAGTTCTGGTCCCTGAGAAAATTTAGATCACGAGCAGCTTGAAGTTAGAATTTTCATGGACAAATTCTTCAAATTAAGCTTTATTTTTTATTTCATATTTTCCAATACTATTTCTCAAAATTTTTTTAAATTAACAGTGATATTCAAAATCTTTTATTGTTTCTGTGGTTATGGGAGTATACCACATATGAGGGTTCTCTCTTTTCCTTTCCTTTTCTGTTTTTTTATTTCTAAACTTTTTCCACCAATTTTATTGGTGAAGATTTGCTAATTCACAAAAATAACACAGCATTTGGAGAGTGAGGAAGTCTCCTTTTTGGGGGGTTCAATTGATAAAGGAACTTAAAATATTAGATTTTTTTTCAAAGTTTGATAATGGAAAAAATAGTATTACATATAATTTTAAGTGCTTATATACATGTAGAAAGATTTTACCTAGAGTTAAGAATTTTCATCAGCGTATGTCTGTGAGAGAGAGAGAGAGAGAGTGTGTGTGTGTGTGTGTGTGTGTGTGTGTGTGATTAACAATCAGTGCAAACTCTTGGTATACAATATGTTGGCTAAACACAGAATCTGGACTAGCAAACTAATTCATTCTTTTTTTTTGGTTGAGTGTTCTGGTGAAAGGTGACTTTAGGCTCAGGGAAAGCTTTTTATAAAACTGGATAGAAAAGTGGAAAGGCAGCTTTTTAAAGAAATGCATTATTTAAAAATTCACGTCTGTGAAACTCAAGTACATTCTGTTTAATTCACACGGCGTTGATACCAATAATATGCTAGAGAGGGCTCAGAAAAGTTCATCATAACCTTACAAATAAATATGTACGTACTACTTGTGTTTTTTAAATGTTGTTCTTAAAGTGGGTCTTTATTTGTGGTGTATTTATTTCACACAAACATACATATAATAGAGCATAAATAAATATTCTTGGGGACAAAAATACTAAACTGAAGAGTGATGCCATGCCTCTAGTGTTTGGGGGACAGAGCACATCTCCCTCTTTTCTGTCTAGCGGTGGGCAGGGGTGCAGTTAGAACCAGATCAAAACAGACGCCATAGAGAACCAGCGGTCTGTGTGGGGCGATACGCACACCAAAATCACCAACCATCACAGAACGTGGGGCTTTGTGTTACAGGCCCGCAAACCGGCATGAAACAAACATTATTTGGGTAAGAAGAACAATTATCCATTGCTGATAAGTCCTCCCCTGGATGTTATCGGTGGTTTGCCAAGACAAACAGTAACTTTCCAGAGTGAGTTTGATTTTCATCACCAGGCCTTCTGTGCATGGAGGAAATACCAGTGTCTTGGAGTGAAGATTCCAACTATTTGTTGATCATCATCTTCTCTTCTCTCCCACTCTTTTTTGTGTTGCTACCTTGCTCTTCATTTGGTGATGTCCAGCTACTCCATCCTTAGGGCCCTCAGCCCTTGCATACTCACTGCCCTTCCCCAGCACTCTCTGCTGCTCTGGTCTTCTCTTTCCCTTTCTGGGCATTGCATGCTCTGTGGTTGGAATGGTGCCTCGTCCAGTGAAAAAGAACAAGGACTCTAAAGTCAGACAGATTCTGTTTCTGGATGTGTGGCCTCACAAAGTTCGCCTAATGCTTTGAGGCACCCCTTTCCAGCTCCATCCAAGAGATGTCCTCACCTGCAGCCTTCTCCAGACAGCAAACAGGACAGCGAGTGCTGGGGCTCAGAGCCCCCAGGCAGGCGGGCTCCTCAGGCCTCAGGTGTGACCACTAGGGAGCATGCTCGGCAAGGTCTCTCAGGCTTCCCGGGTGAGACTGAGCTCCTCTGCAGAGGGCAGACCCACCGGACAGCACCGATGTGTTGGCTGCTTCCCTTGCTTGTCTCCTTTCCCAATTACTTAGAATATTTTCTGGCACTGCCTCTGAAATCAACAGCTTGCCCTCCATTTCTTGCCTTGGGGTCTGCTTCTAGGGGATCCCATCCTTAGAGAGGACCCACCGGCAGTTCAGATGGGGAACAGCCCCCGGATGCAGAGCTGTCATTCCCCTGGGGCCAGGTGCAGCTCACTCAAAGCGCTCTGGGCACCTGGCAGGGACCAGGCTTTCTCAGGAGAGACCTGAAGGTAGAGGAGAAGGCATGTGTGTGACTCAGCATAGGACAAACCTTCCAGGGACGTGCCACTACCCAAACACAATCACACCTACTCTTACCGGGCTAGTTCAGGCTGAGGAGGGTCCCGGCCTTATGGACTCTGGGCTCGTGATGATGTGATGAGAACATTAAACAGGACCTTTCCATTGTCCTCCCTTTTACAGCCAAGGAGAAGACGAGGCATTTTCCAGGAGAGGGTTGGGGTGAGAGTCGGCATGGCAGGTGGGTGAGATTTGGGCATCGGAGTCAATGAGAGCAATTTGAGCACCTGCAGGAACTTGGCTGACCGGATCTGGGCGTGTTTTGGAGAGAACCAGGTGAGGTGGTCTTGCACATTGCATTGACCTGTAGAACGTGGTAGAAGCCACTGTGTGACAGCAGGGACCCGGGCCTTTGAGAGGCCTTGAGCACTTCTCTGAACTCTGCTGAGATGCCACATGACCAGCCCAGGCTGGCCAACTAGATGACAAGACAACTGGCCCAGTTCCTTCCGTCCCCCTAACACAACGGCTGGCCAACCCCAAAAGCAGAGCCACCTTCCTGACTGACCACTGATCACACACTCATGACCGAGCCCAGCGGAGCCCAGCCCAAACTGCCAACCTACAGGAGCACAGCCAGATCAATAGCTACCGTTTCAAGGCACTGAATTTTGGTGTTTGTTACATTATAAATGGATCACTGCATGCCCTGGAAGAAATCCAACGTGCCCGTCTTACAGGGCCCATTTCGGCTGCCATAGCTACAGGCACAAAGGGACCACAAAGCCACTCTTGACTCTGAAGAGGGATCTTGTGTGGAATTCTGAGATGGGAGCCCTGTGTATGGCTCTCCTGTCTTTCTCTCTGGCAAAGGCACTCCTCACAGCACTGGGGACATGAGAGTGAGCCTCCAGCCGGTCACCTCGGAGGTTTCCACGGTGTAAAGCGACACATGCTGGCAGCCCTCCTCCATCTTCATGTCCCAAAATATCACAGCCCCATTTAAAACTCTAAGCCAAAAAACAATCCTTCAGCACTGGGGTGTTTCAGTGTCAAAGACCATAGTATTCCTGCAAAGGCCTGATGCTGATTCGATAATGTATCATTGATTTAACTTCAAAAAGATCTAACATAAACACAGCCGTAAGTCCTAGGCCATATTTAATGGTGAAATTCCAGAATTCCATTATAGGCTGGAATTCACCTCCTACCTCCCTCTGTGGCTCAAATAAGAGATACAAGGCCAGACCCACCACATTAATTTAAGGACGAAAGCAGCCCCTCCAGGAACATCACAGAATCATTCTGTTATATTAGTTCCGGGCCTCTGTTATTTTATTATATATATATTTAATGATTATAAAGATAAATGTTGTTATAGGTAGAATGTGCAGAAACATTTGCCCTGGCTTCTAGGACAGCCCTGATTTAAAATATCCCTTCCCAGTATGCACTGCATGGTGTTCTTCCTTGAACTAAAAGAAAGAATTGTTTCCTCTCTAATCTTCATGTTCTGACGCTGCGGGCACCGTTGTCTTACATGACTGATGGTGTGTGTGTGCTTGGACCTCATCCTTCTAACAAAATGGTCGGTTCCTTAAGGTCACAAGCCTTGAGGAATGCCCTCATATCTCGCCTCCTCTGCTAAAGGATATTTAGCGTGTGTTTGGCCTTTGCTGAGTTGACCTTAATAAATCGCCTTCTAAGTCCGTGTCTCTGGTTTCAGAACCCTGGGAAATAGAGGGTGTAGCAACAAGTAACTGGGGTAAGAGGCCGTCAGAGAATCTTCAGAGGTTTGATTAAAGACATATTTTGTCATTGGCAATGTAATTTCCATTTCTAGTCTCTCTTCTTTCTCAAGGCATACGTGACACTCAGCTTTGGGAAGGTTCTCTTGTGAGCCACCAGAAAGCTTTCACCACATCTTCCAACACTGAAAGGCACCGACATGCATCTATCACGCATGTTGCATGTTTCTCTTACAGAACACGGTGGGTGTTCTTGGTGGCTGTTAATAGCTTTTACTTTGGAATATGAATTAGGTTTGCAAAGATTTCACTCCAAGTTCTAAAATTTGCTTGTATTAATTAGGAGTAACCTTGTCTTAAAAGTTTGGAATCCTTTCAAAG
The DNA here is from genome assembly GCF_039906515.1 of Pseudorca crassidens. Classification (NCBI taxonomy): domain Eukaryota; kingdom Metazoa; phylum Chordata; class Mammalia; order Artiodactyla; family Delphinidae; genus Pseudorca; species Pseudorca crassidens. The sequence goes on from NC_090300.1 coordinate 144,420,156, forward strand.
GCACAGGGATCTTCTTAATACTTGGTATTTAGTTTATCAGAGATCGTCAGCTCAAATACTGATGGTCACTTCTCTCTGTCAAAGGATATCCCATAATTGTTTCCCTCACATCAGCTCATACTTGGACCATCATCTGATTGGATTAGAAATAAGTGTTCAAGGTAAATTCCTGAGGTTTTTATCCCTTTAGATATAAAAGAGCTTTAAGAATGTTGCGTACATGTTTTCAGATGTGGAAGATTGTTCATAACCACCTTCAGAACTCACCTTTCTTCTTAGAGGAAATCTTTATTTTACTATAAATTATCAGAGTATTAGGATGACCCTTGGCCATCTATCCCTCTGGTACCTTTCTTTCTTCCCTTTATGATGGCAGAACAAAACTAAGAACCTTTATTTACCTAGAAAGCACAGTTACAGGAGGCAATAAAGCTTATGGAAACAGCTTTGCCATTTTTTTTATTCCCCAGTGGCCCCAGCAATACCTTGAAGAAACGATTTCTATATTACAGGTACATGGCTTTAACTCTGAGGGTGCTGTTTATTTTCAAGAGATGCCTTACAATGAGGATGAAATAAGAAGAATTAAAGATTCCTTCCAATTGTCTCAGGCCACAGCTCAGTCATTCTCTGGTTCAGCTCCACACTGCTCCCCAAAGAGGTCTGACCAAACAGAATACACCAGACACACATTCACTGATTCTTCCTGACATGTGTATCTTTCTAAAATGATGGCTCTTATGCTGGAATTGACTCTCCTGTTCTTTTTTGGAGTCAGATAGACTTGACGAGCTCTCCCTTCTTCATCTGATCTCTGTTAGTAAACAAGGAATGCTTTTCATGGTCAAGAAGAGAAAGAATCCCTAGCATTTGAGTGGACCAGTTGTCTATAATTTATCTACCGAGAGCTCTGAGTTTAGGTGGTCCTTCTAATTGCTTTTACACTGAGTGTAAGGCCTCTGCCCCATTCTATGTCATGATAAGAAAATTCTAAATTATCCCACTTCCTCCCTATAAAATTGCCTAACTAATTTAAAGCAGTGAATACCCTAAGATAATTTTGATGTTAAAATGTTCCCAGAGGGCTTCCCTGGTGGTGCAGTGGTTAGGAGTCCGCCTGCCGATGCAGGGGACGCGGGTTCGTATCCCGGTCCGGGATGATCCCACATGCCGTGGAGCGGCTGGGCCCGTGAGCCATGGCCGCTGAGCCTGTGCGTCCGGAGCCTGTGCTCCGCAACGGGAGAGGCCACAGCAGTGAGAGGCCCGTGTACCGCAAAAACAAAAACAAAAACAAAAACGTTCCCAGAGAACATTTGGGGGGAGGAGAGAACAAGGTGAGGGAGATTAAAAGGTACAAACCTCCAGCTGCAAAATAAATGAGTCATGGTATGAAATGGGTATGAAATGTACAGTGTGGGGAATACACTCAACAACTGTATAGTATCCAGATTATAACCAGACGCACTGTGGTGACCATTTTGAAATGTACAGAAGTATCGAACCACTATGTTGTGTAACTGGAACTAACATAGCGCTGTAGGTCAATTATGCATGAGAAACAAACTCATAAAAGAAGAGATCGGATTTGTGGTTACCAGAGCTGGAGGGTGGACGGGCAGTCAACAAACTCCCAGTTATAAGATCAATACGTACAAGGGGCATGGTGAGTAGCATGATTAATATAAGTAACACTGCTGTATGTCATATATAAAAGTCGTTAAGAGTAAATCCTAAGTGTTCTCATCACAAGAAAGGAAACATTGTCTATTTCCTTAATTTTTTTTTCTATATGAGACGAAGTTCACTAAACTAACTGTGGTCATCATTTCATGCCACAGAGGCAGAGCTGGGGTCCAACCACCCCCTCAGACTCCAAAGCCCTGGGATTTAACCAGCTGCCATCTGTTCAAGGGAAACATTTTCAAACACTTGAGAACTTTTACCTTATGTCTTAGGAAACTTTTTAACACCCTGATCACTGCTTAAGAAAAAACTCATATAAATTGAGTAGCTCCAAATCAATGTTTGTTTTTAGCTTTATATAAAAGAGGTTGTTTTCGATATTTTGCATAAAGAAGTTCCTTTAAAATTCACACCAGTGGGGGAAACCAAGAATGAACTATGAAGCTGAAATAAATACTAATACATTTCAGTGAAGACAGATGCTGGTTTCTAGTAAAATTAATGGTTAGTCTCATCCCTCCTGCCAAAGCAAATTCACCCAGTTCTTTTGAGTCAGAAATCACTCTGGGTCCATTCTAGGTCCTGGGGACACATCGCGGAATGAGCAGAGTGTGAACGCCCCAGACGTGGGGACATGGGCCACAGACAAAACAAGTGTACGTGGAGTATGTGCAGTATATGACACTCTGTGATGAGTGTCACAGAGAAAAATGAAGGGAAGAGTCATAAGAAATGCCTATTCGGTCCTGATTTTAAATTCAGTGCTCAGACAGGTTTTGCGGAGGCATACAAGGCCCCAGACTGAATAAAATCAGGGAAAGCACGCCGAGGGTGATGGGCATGCTACAGATGCGAGATGGTCACTGGCCATCCTGATAAGGGGACACGGGAGCAGAGACCCAGAGGAAAACAGCGAGAGAGCCTGCAGTTACATGGGGGAGAGCTTTCTCGGCAGAGATACCTACTAGTGGAATTCCCGAGGCAGGAGTGTTTAGGAGCATCCAGAAGACTGTAGAGTGAGTCAAGGAGAGAGGGACCAGAGGCAAAGTCCAGGGCAGGGCGCCATCTCACCATTCCCTAGGGACCACCACAAGAGTTTCAGTTAATGATGTTGTCAGACCTAAGCCTGGAGGTGTGTGTGTGTATGTTAAAACAAAGAATGTGGTTTGATTTGACTGACTTTACCAGGAGGACAGAAAAATATCTCACCTGTAGCTGGACAGCAAGGGCAGGGGAGCTGAGTAAACAGGGACTTTGAGGATGTGAAGATTGTTTCAGGATGTGGTAAACACAATGGTACCTCATTATCATCCCTTCATAATGGTCAAAACTGCCCTCACCTCTTGCCTGGGTGTGTGATTAGATCCATACATGTGTGGAGGCATGGAAAAATCACTTTCTTCGTGTTGTGCTATAAACAGACAGGCAAACAATATTTTATATATTCTACACCTATTTAAAAATTGGTTCTCTTTTTCCATTTTCCTAACTAAAGATCTGAAGCATGAAACTTAACCAACGTACAAACGTTGCTCAAAGAAATGAATCCAGCTATCTATCCATTTTCCTAACCATTCATTCATCCACCCATGTATCCACCCATCCCCCCACCCATCTATCCCCCTACCCACCCAACCGGCCACCCATCCGTCCATCTACCCATCTACCCACCTACTCACCCATCCATCCATCCATCCATCTAACTAGCCATCTTTCCCTCCCTCCACCGAAGTTTGAAAATTAGCCCCTTAAAGCCTATTTAAGTTTGAAAATTAGCCCCTTAAAGCCTATTTATAGCATGTCATCACTCGCAATACTCCGGCTGCTTAGAAGTTAACTTCTTGAAACAGGCTCCCTAATAGAAGTCCTCTGATTGTTTTTGATAAATCTTCTGTTACCCATACCTGATGCATTATAAGTATGACTTGAATTTAAAGTGGTTCAATATTTTAAAATTTACTTGAGTGACTTTGCTTTTACTTTATCCCTATGGAAGATCAAAAGTTTATAAAACAGCGGATACATTTTTAATGCCAATGCTCTGTAATAAAATAAAAATTTAAACAGGCAACCATATGCTTTTTTATCCATTGAAATTAGGATATTCCCAAGTTATGGTAGGTGACTTTTTTATGAAAATTGACTTTTATAACGAGAATAGAAAATTTGACCCCAGGTGGCAAAATCAATTCAGATTCCTTTTGACATTTTCTAACCTTCGAATTTCTCCAGGAGCAAAGTAGTCATATAAAGATTATATTCTTGGATATTAATTATTTTGAGTAGTTTCCACAGGGAAAAAAGTAAATGTCATTTGTGACAGTTCAGAAGAAAGTCAAGGTTTTACCTTCTCTAGTTTATAAGAAAAAGGAAAAATAGGAAGATCAACTAGAAAACTCATGCATGTGAAATATAGCTGAAGGGGGCCTCCTGTATCATGAGAGGATTCAAGGTGATCAAATGCGCAAGCCTGGTTTCGAGATGCTAACCTGAATCCCTGCAGGCATGTCTCCAGCCTTCTCATTTCACTCCGTGGGGCAATGCCTTGTATCAATCAGGTGTTCATTTTCATGAACATATTTCATGGGATGCTGCCTTGACCAACATTCTTTTCAGTTTAAGAGCATTAATTTTGTTTATTATCCTGGACAATTATTTAGGAGTGATATGTATTTTTAACGTACTCATCATTTTACTCAATACGTCTGTATAAGGTAATTAGCCCATATCATTTTCTGTATTATTTTAATTTTATTTATTATTTATTATCCTTTGATTTGGAAATAATGTATAGAATGGTATCACAGAAAGGGTGGACATAATGATCTCTCCTGGCATTACCTCTGGAGTCATCACAGCATTTTAATTGAGTCTCTGAACTCATGTGGGGTCCTCTAACAGAGGATAAGAAAAAGGGAGTTCTAGTTTGGGGGAAGAGGGTGGACTTTTGTGTCAGAAATACCTGGGTTTGGCCCGGTTCCCCAAGAGGGGGTCAGCATTAAGAGTGTAATCTTTGATAAAAAGTCACTGGGTTTTAATCCTGGCCTGCCATTCATTTCTATCTAATCTGCCTATTTACTTACATTCTCTGTGCCTAATTATTCTTATTTGTAGAACGGATATAATAACACTCCCTAACCTACAGTTTTACGAGAGAATTAAATGAGAGAATCCATATTATAAGATTTAGAACAGTGTTTCATGCAGAAAAAGTACTGAAACAGTGTTTACTCTTCTCATCATAACATGTAGGAACCTGGGCAAACAATCTCCCTAGACTTATGTCCTCATCCATAACGGCCGGCAAAAACAGGAACAGAGTCAGGGTGAGAATCTCATGTCCCTGAGCTCCTGGTGAGTTCCTGCCAGAGCTGGCTGTAGTTCAAGAATCATTAGTTTCCTATTACCTTCATTTTGCATTTTCTCATCAGGACATGAGATTTATGATGTTCGATGGGGTCAAAGACCAAAGGATTAGCATCATCAATACTGTGGAAATCCAATTAACTTTAGGTATGAGAATATATTTCTCAAAAATGTATTTATTTCAATTCTTAACACACATTGAGCATCTCCTATGTACTAGGCACTACGCTGGGTACGTAGGATACAGGGATGTAGAAAAGGCAGTCCCCATCCTTGAGAAGCTCAAGGGCTAGTGGGACTGACAGGAGATGCGCACGTAATACACCAAGGGCTGCTGGGAGCCATACGGAGATGCCAGCAGACACAGGTGCTGGACAGAAAACCTGAATGAGGGCAGCAAATGAATTCTCCTCGGCTCCAGATGTTCGTAGCAGGACTGTTCTGGAACAGAATCCCACTTTGGCAGGCCTGGACATGGTTCTAGAGGGATTTACGAGGAAGAGGAATTGTGGCTTCAGGACGCAGCCGGGAGCAGGAATGCCGGAATTGAACTTGGACCCCGTGGCCTCTATCTCAGCCACCTTCTAGGGATATGATTTGGGGCAAAAGCATGCTCAGATTTCCCATTATGAATGAAAAATGGTATAGTATTCCTACAGGATCATTTTGATGATCAAAGGGGATATGCTTTTTAAAAACTTTTAAATTGAGAAATATAATGATAAAAATGCAAACTACTGCCGTGAGGCATCCCGCCATCTCCTTGCGGGGGAAGTGTCAGCAGACTCAGGAGCCCTGGTTCATCCACAGCCTGTTGTAGATCTGTGCGGACAAAATCCCCTGGTGCAAACCGATCCCTGAGCAAACCTCTTCGGCACCATCCTTTAAACAAGAAATCCTTTTTAAAAAAAAAAAAAAGGCTGCTTTGTACAATTCTGATCATAAAGGTAATCCACATCCATGATGGAAAACTTCAAAGGAAACAGAAAAGGAATAAAGATGTTAAAATCTATTAAGTTGGCTCTTCTCACTTAACATAGGCCCTGACTTAGAGGTTTACAACCTTAACTGTTGAACCCTTGCCATTACCCCATGAGGCTGGTACAATTACTGTCCCCGTTTTTCAGACGAAGAAATTGAAGCCCAGAGCAGTTAATTCATGTGCCCATCACACAGTTCAGAAATGTGCTCTGCAATTATAGTGACTTATGTGAACCCTTTCTGGACAACCCCCCTCCCCGGGGATGGGGGGTCACAAGCCATCTGTTGATACATATTCTTCCTGATTCTAACACCTCTGTTCACTCACTGACACAAGATACACAACTGCCTTTGCAAAGCACTCTGCGCAGGAGCTGTCCCACACGCTGGGGACAGAGCAGCCAACCGAACATCCCACGGAACAGGGCATCTTCCAGTGAGGGGTACGCAGGTAACAAAGAAGATGTATGATGTGGCAGGTGGCTTAAGCTTACAGGAAGTCAGAAGAGAGGAGGAAATGTTTCAGTTTATTCCCAGGCACTTAAGAAAGAGCTGGTGGAAACTTTGGCTTTTCCTCTAATGAAAGAGAAAACCATCAGAGGGTTGTAAGCAGACAGTATGATCTTATTTATATTTTAAAAAAATCATTTCATCCACCTATCGATGAACAAAGTGCTTAGAGGGAGGAAGGGAGGGAGAGAGGAATTATTCTCAACGTGTGAATGCTGGGTGGGGGAGGGCAGGGGTAGGGAGGGGGCGGGATTCAATCCTAACAGGTAGTGTTCTCTTCTGTTAATTTTTTCTTGTGACATTAGATCTGCCACAAGTGAAAGAACAGTTTTAGTTTTCTCACAGTTATTCAGAAGTTCTGATGATTTCTGGAAATGTTTGCAAGGAGAGAAGCAATAATAATCCATGCACAAGTCTGTCTGTTCTCTCTCTGTCTCTGTCTCTCTGTCTCTGTCGCTTTCTCTCTCCCCCTCCCTGCCCACCCTCCTTTCTTCCCCACCTCCCTTCCTTTTTATACACCTATGGACCAAATCATGTTGAGTAAATATGGTATTTCTAATCCCCAGTACTTCAGACCCTTACTTGGAAATAAGGTCGTTGAAAATGTAATTAGATAAGACGAGGTCATCTTGGAGGAGGGTGGACCTTACTCCCTGTGAAGATGAAAGCCACGATTGGACTGAAGCTTCTACAAACCAAGGAACACCAAAGACTTCCAGAAAACCACCAGAAGCTAAGAGAGGGTCAGGGGGCAGATTCTCCCTCACAGCCTGAAAAAGGAACCAACCCTGCTGACACCTTGGTCTTAGACCATGAGAGAATATGATTCTGTTGCTTAAGCCATCTAGTTTATGGTACTTTGTTGCAGCAGCCTTAGCAAACTGATGCACTTCCCAAGACCTTTTGCATTACACAAATTACTCCTCTTTATTCCATGGGGAGCTTTAGAGCTCCTTGAAGTGGGGTCCAGGGCATATCCATCTTTGGACCTCAGAAAGAATGCTCAGTAAATGCTAAATAGTAGGTGAGTGAGCTGGTGAGCAAGGGAATGAAAGCAGGGACAGATGGAGGGTTTGACCACCACCGAGGCAGAGCAGGGGCGGCCCCTATGGGTAAAGGAAGGTCTGCTTGACACATAATGCGTGGTAACCCCTCCAGCCTCGGGTCACTCACTCCCCTGCTTTCTCCTCTGAGCAGCCATAAGTTGATAAGGAGACCAGGTTTCAGTGCTCCTTCGTTTCCAGTTGAGAGAGATGAGATCTTTACTTAACCCCATACAAATGCCAAAGAATAGGGAAACGGTAGGGCATGAAATGCAGCAGGATCCGCTCCATCAATCCAGTGCTGTCTTACAAGAGCGTGAGCTGTTGGCTACCCACCCCAAAATGTGCAGCCTCCCCAATCACATTAATTATTATAACAACCCCAAACTGTAAAATGTCCAAGCTTTAAATCATTCTTGGGAAAGATTCCATCTTAATAAAGAATTCTGATTTCTCCATTTTGGTGCGAAGTAGAATTTGGCCCAAACCTAAAAGGGAGCGATTTCTAAGTATGAAATGAAAATTTGCTTTGACATGGTGCTTCCTTTCTGTGTTTGCCATCCTGTGAATTCTAGAGCAAGGATTTTATTTTATTTTTCTGTTTAGTTTTTTTCTCCAAGTGTGCTCTTTGGGGCACTTGCTCTTAAAACCATCAGCAATGTTTTTCTCAAATCAGATCTGATGGCCCCTCAGACAGACTTGCTGAAAGAGACAGGGGAGCAGGGCGTACAACGTACAGAGGAGAAACAGGACAGCGCCTTGCATTTTAATTAACCGTTCAGCTGGTTCATACCCAATAAAGGCTGAGATCAATTCCTCTGGGTTCCATTTTTCTTACACATAATAAAGTAGTAGAGGATGAAGGTGGTATGAAGATAAATTACTTTATATACTGAAGAGAAAGACTTGCACTTTATAGGATGAAAAGAAATCCAGAAACACTTTTTATATATCAAGATTGGGGACCTGGAGGGAGCCTGGTGAGCACAGTCCAGTGGTTGTTTCGGGAGGCCCCCCTCCAACACCGGGAGCCCCACGTCTTTCCGAGAAGTCTTAGGAGTCTCCGGGGAGAGCATGCGATGGAGGTGCTGGGCAGGCTAGACAGCAGATGTCCTTGGGGTCAACCAGGGCTTCTTTGAGATTAGCTATTTGTTAGAAATAGTGGGATTTCAAAGGAGGAAGGTTTTTATTGCTCTAAAACAAGTTACTATATTTCAATTTAAAAAAATAGAGAAATAAAGAAAAAAACAAGTTTGCCAGCCTACAACCATTTGCAAATAAAACAAATAGAATTCCAGTGAAATGGAATATGGCAAAAATCACCTAACATTAGTATCAGAACAGGAGAAAGATCTGCATTTTCTTTCCTTTGTATCTGTGCTTTCTACAGGGTGAGAAGAGATGTCACGATAAGTCCATTTAAAATCCTGAATTTTTTGAAAAAGGAAAATACAGCATAGGTATCTACATTGAGATTAAGACACATTCTCTGTATCTGGACATAATCCAGAGCAGTCCTGGTGTCTCTCGTTTTTGTCTCATGGCTTAATGCAAAATTATTTTCACAAATATTCACATATATTTTTATGTTCACAATTTTCCTGAGATACTAGTGAAATAAACAATATGATAAAAAAGACATTCCCCTTATGTGCATAGTGCCTATAATTTTAGTTTAAAAAACGTTTTGTATATGTTTTTATATTGAGTTGCATTATATATTTAAAGATGCTTTATTTTCATGTAGGATCCATCCTCAATATCCTCATTAGAATTCACGAATCCTTAACAATATTGAGTAATTATCAGCTGTCGGGTTTATGGGCTGTTCCTTTCATATTTGATACCTGCTCACTTCCGCTTTACATGCACAACTGAAAAACAAAACACTCTCTTCTCACTAATTTGTTCACTGAGCATTAATTAGGGTTCATTTAGATTCTTGAGAAAGTAGAGTACAGATCTAACTACAATTCCTTAAGAAGCCTCCATTGATTTTCCAGATACAACCAATTTCTCACTCCTACTCCCACAGGACTCAGAGACTCTCCTTTCACACACGCACAATCTTCTCTCTGTCGATCTGAATTACCAAGTCCATTCCTTCGTCACCACCACACGGTAGGGTGGGCTTCTGGAGCACCACAACCATATTTTGTTTTCTTTGTGTGTTCCACTCTCACCAAATATGCCTTTAATCCTCCCAAATTATCTGAAGCTTAGTAAAGGAGCCAACGAATACAATTTTCTAGGATACGAAAGCTTGAAAAATGTAAATCAGAAAAAGATTGATAATAAACAAACAATTTCAAAAAGAAATTGTCTACCCTCCAGACTACCGCACCTGTTTTGTCTCCTTTGCTTTGTGTTGAAATACCCTAAAATGTCCATCCTTTTTCCACCCTGTTCCCTCTTGGATGCACTCCAGTCCGGTTTTAGCCACATCACTCCACCAACAAATAATACTGACCTAACCACCTAACCACTGAGAGAATACATTGTATTAAAACAGGGACTATATGTTAAAAATGAAGTACGGACAGTGGCAGAGAAAGTGCAGCTGCATATCAATATAATCTTGACACAGGCGAGGTCTTTCTGTACATCAAAATATTAATGAATGTCATTATTTTTACAGGCCATCGTTGTTTTTAGTTTTGTTTGTCTGTGTTTTCTGCATATTACAGAAAGAACATGTACACATGTTCAAGAAGGAAAAAGCAACTCACGTTGCTACAATATAACCAACCCAGAAGTGTCTGCAGTGGAACCTATTGCAATATTTACTCCCTGCTATGCTTTAGTTACAGATAAATTTAAGCATTTCTTTGAAGGGAACCTATGTGGAAGGTGAATTTACAAATGAAATAAGGTCCATCCTCACAAGCATCAGGTAATAAATGTTCTAAATACATAAGAATACAATGTAAAGCTCAAATTCAAGTATTTTAAGAGAAGGATCCTAACAATCGCTCTCCCTACAAGCTGTTGTCGCACCATTTATTTTGTTCCAGTTTACTTCATAAATTGAAACTTATTTTCTTGCTAATTAAATGAACAGAGGTCTTTTTGCCTTGTTTATGGTTTCCTTTGCTGTGCAAAAGCTTTTGAGTTCAATTAGGTCCCATTTGTTTATTTTTGGTTTTATTTCCATTAATCTGGGAGATGGATCAAAAAAGATCTTGCTGCAGTTTACGTGAGAGAGTGTTCTGCCTATGTTTTCTTCTAGGAGTTTTACAGTGTCCGGCCTCACATTTAGGTCTTTAATCCATTTTGAGCTTATTTTTGTGTATGGTGTGAAAGAATGATCTAATTTCATTTTCTTACATGTAGCTATACAGTTTTCCCAGCACCATTTGTTGAAAAGACTGTCTTTTCTCCATTGTATATTCTTGCCTCCTTTGTCATAGATTAACTGACCATAGGTGTGTGGGTTTATTTCTGAGCTTTCTATCCTGTCCCATTGATCTATATTTCTATTTTTGGGTCAGTACTATACTGTTTTGATGACCAGGGACCTCTGCTCAGTGTTATGTGGCAGCCTGGATGGGAGGGGAGTTTGGGGGAGAATGGATACATGTATAGGTATGGCTGAGTCGCTTTGCTGTGCACCTGAAACTATCACAACATTGATAATCAGCTATATCCGAATATAAAATAAAAAGTCAAAAAACAAAACAAAAACCAACCAAAAAAACCCACCAAAGAAACAAAAAAGCAAACAAAAAAATAATGAATAGAGGTCTTTTCCAGAACTGCATTTCAGACACACTTGTTAGAAAACACTGACATATGTGCTCATCACTATTAGGCAGTCAGTGGGTTTATACGACTTATAGGAATGAATTTTCCTTTCTTATGGGGTCTCAAGTCTGAGGCATTTTGCATATATGAATTTTGAAATCTTTTGAGAAGTAAGAGTACACAGAGAGAGCCAGAAATTAAAAGATCAAGACATAGTAAAAGGGAAAGATATTTTGGGCTAACATCTGCAACCCTGTGGGGTTTCAGAAATAGATATACATACATACATGCATGCACATAAATATATGTATTATAAGACCTGAGGCCAACTTTTTGCAAGTTGTGGTGTTATTAAATCTATTAAAATGAACTTTAATAAATGAAACAATAAGACCATCCTTAAGGAAGAATCATTTTTCCAATGTATTGATGTCCTGAAAGACTTTGAAGAAACACATTCAAATTCAGCAACACTTACTGCTCTGAAAGTCATAGAAAGTAAGTAATTGGAGGTAAATCTTTTATTTTTTATTTTATCTTTTTTTATAATAGGTCTTTGTTGGTTATCTATTTTAAATATAGCACTGTGTACAGTTCAATCCCAAATTCCCAATCTGTCCCTCTCCCCCACCCATCCCCCCAGTAACCACAGGTTCATTCTCTAAGTCTGTGAGTCTGTTTCTGTTTTGTAAATAAGTTCATTTGTATCATTTTTTTAGATCCCACATATAAGTGATATCATATGATATTTGTCATTCTCTCTCTGACTTACTCTACTTAGTGTGATAATCTCTAGGTCCACACGTTGCTGCACATGGCATTATTTCAGTCTTCTTAATGGCTGAGTAATAGTCCATTGTATATATGTACCACATCTTCTTTAGGTAAATCTAAATTTGGATCTGGTAGATGTCACAACAGACAGCAGTGGCGTTTGGTTGTGGTCCTAAAGCATGCCTCTTAAAATAGGAGGAATACATTTAGAGTTATGTTGTAGCTCTGACACTCAAGAAGAACGCTACCTGCCCAGGTCAGTAGCTGGAAACAAAGAAAAAGCCAAGCAAAATACACAAAAGAAGGTGGAGAAAAGGCTCAGTAGCTCAAAGATTTAACAAGGGAAACCCCTTTTCTGAAAACACATGGCACTTTTGCTTCCCTTCTGACTTACTGAGACCATCTGCCTCCTGTTCTTTAATTGATTTTGGAAGAGGGACTTGATTATTCAAAAACCTAAAAAAAAAGAACCTATAGAATGTTTCAAAAATAAATATTTAATCTCAAAAGAGGAAAGTTAAGATGCCATTTATAGACATGGCTGGTAATGACTTATTAATGTGAACTTGAACCTGTCATGAAAGAAAACATGTACGGTTAAGAATACAAGGAACACCTGTGTTGGCCAGGGGTCTTCGCCCACACCATGCGGAAGTTAGATGGATGGTTTTCAACCTGTGCTTCCAGGGGTCAGGGCTATACTGTTTTGATGACCAGGGACCTCTGCTCAGTGTTATGTGGCAGCCTGGATGGGAGGGGAGTTTGGGGGAGAATGGATACATGTATAGGTATGGCTGTGGAAGTGGGGACTGTGCAGGAAAAATGCATTTCAATCCAGCCAGAGTGTCTCCCTTTGTATACATTTTCTGTCTTCAGAAATATAAATATAGAAGAAGAGGAGAAGGCCTCAGAGGCCTTTTGGTTTATAGGTTGTTTTTTCTTTCTAAATGGAAGCCGTGCATTTCAAAATGATTTAATGAAAGTCTGTATAAGAAGAGAAGACTCCTAGGGAGACACAGAGAAGAAGACCATGGGATGACAGAGCAGAGATTGGGCACGACATGTCTACAAACCAAGGAACATCAGGGAGCGCCAGCAGCTACCGGGAGCTGGGAGAGGCAGCAAGTATTCCTCCTGAGAGCTTTCAGAGGGAGCACAGCCCTGCGACACCTTGATTTTGGATTTCTAGGCTTCAGATCTGTGAGAGCATAAACTTCTGCTGTTTTAAGCCTCCCAGTTCATGCTAATATGCTAGGGCAACCCCAGGAAACTGACATGGTAGCCACTACTACTGTTGTTGTGATTAATCTCTCAGGTGAACCTTTCCAAATGAAAGTGATCTTTCAATCTGCATTTAATAGTCAAATTGAACTTGGGAGGCAGGTATCAACGTTTTTCCAAATAAGGAAAGTGAACCATGTATTCATTATCATTTAACTAAAAGGGTGTAAAACAAGGCAGAATGAGGGTGAGGATTCAAAACCCGAGAACCTACCATGTGTTTGTTAATCTTCACGAATCCGGGGAAACATTTCTTCTCTGAGATCCTTCAGTTGGATGATCAGGCCCTGTGAATTCTAGAACTTCACATGTCTTGGCTCCCTAGCAAATGGAAAAGCCTCACTTGCAAGTCCCACCTGTTTTCCCAAGTCTTTGCTTTAATATTTTATAAAAGCCGAAAACACTTGAGAAGCCAAAGAGGCTGCGAGCAGGAGACAGAAGCATGGCTTTTGCACCTGCCGTTTACACCCAGGGAGCCTTGATTTCCTGAGCCACAGAATGGAGGTCACTGTGACACCAGGGGGTGTGGGAAGGGCGTGAGATGATGCATGAAGGGCACGTCCGGGCCCCGCATAGCAGGCGGTGCCGCAGAGCCGCGCTGTGCAACATCAGGCCTCAGCTTTCCACGTTTACTGCATGAAGGAGGGACGGGCCGTGAGAACCAAGCTGGAAGCAGGACATATATTTGTAGCCGTTGGTGGAGCTTGTGAACATTTGTCCCCATTCGTCCACTGCAATAGTCTCAGCCCCTCCACCCCTGTCACGTGGTCAGGTGACCCTGTTATGGAGGAAAGCAATGTCCTGGGTGGCAGGGTGGCAGCCAAGGGGCTTGGGTCCTGGCTGGGCTTCCCCTGCTGGCACACGGCCTTGGAGGGTGTCCCGGCCTTGCTAAGACTTTGCTCCCTCTTCCGTAAATGAAGATCGCAATCATAACGAGGGGGTCGTGAATCCTAAGTCATGTGATGCAGTAGCCAGGGCCTGGCCTTGAAAGCGTTTCCAGCTTTCCTTACAAGACCCCCTGCGTAAAGCTCAGACGAAGAGCTCTCCCTCCTCCAGGACACAGGCATTTGAAGAGGGCCCACGTGTAGGGCAAGTCCATTCCCTGGGGAAAGTGACTTTCACATATCTACAGGGGAGATACTTGGGGTGGGAAACCATGGAGGCAGGCAGGGGACTAAGCAGAACTGTAGGCAGCACTTCAGTGGGTCAAGCAGCTGCTGAAGGGCCCCTGCAAGGTTAGGGGCTTCACCAGTATCCTGGGCAAGCTCTGGCCAGAGCAAAACGCAACATGGCCCATAGATTATGAGCTTTGTTTGAGACAGGTCTGGGTCTGAATGTCACCACTTCCCAGCATCTCGACCCTGGGCACATTGTTAGGACGTCTGTGAGCCTCAGGTTCCACGAGGGACTGATGGGAAACACCCACACCACAGGACCTATTCCCCCTGAGCACAGCTCCTGGAACAGAGGGCAAAGCAAATAAATGGAATCCCCCCAGTCCACCCACAGGCCTCAGATGACCTTTGGTTTTTACGTTATTTTTATTCCTTTGAGATGCAGTCCATTCATTTAAAAAATAACTTTGATTAATGCTTTTAAAGAATAGCTGACATTTCCTAAAGTTGAATTTGTGACTTATTTAATATTTATTGGGATCGAGTCACTGCTAGCCTCACCCCAAAACCCATCTGGAAAAAGAGCAGTGCAGGTCTTTTAAGGGAAGTCCAATCTTGTACTTCCCGCCACCCCGTACCGCGGTACCTTTTCAGGAGAGAAGGCGGCTCAGTTCTGGTGGTCAGG
Source organism: Pseudorca crassidens (assembly GCF_039906515.1). Classification (NCBI taxonomy): domain Eukaryota; kingdom Metazoa; phylum Chordata; class Mammalia; order Artiodactyla; family Delphinidae; genus Pseudorca; species Pseudorca crassidens. The sequence goes on from NC_090300.1 coordinate 144,435,338, forward strand.
GCTGGCGTAAGGTCTGGAGGATACTTTAATTAGGCTGACATCCAGTTTTGGGGGTGACTGGAAAGCATTTCTTCTTGAGACCCAAATCAGCTCCAACCGAAACTCCCCGTAAGACCATGCAAAGCAACCAAAATGGTGCCCAGGAGCAGCTGACTCTCGGTCAAGACGGGATCTTTTTTTCTTCTCTTTTCTTTTTTTTATATAGTTTTTTAACTTTTTATTTTATATTGGCATATAGTTGATTAACAATGTTGTGTTAGTTTCAGGGACTTCCCTGGTGGCGCAGTGGTTCAGAATCCTCCTGCCAATGCAGGGGACATGGGTTCGAGCCCTGGTCCGGGAAGATCCCACATGCCATGAAGCCACTAATCCTGTGTGCCACAACTACTGAGCCTGCGCTCTAGAGCCTGCAAGCCACAACTACTGAAGCCCGCGCGCCTAGAGCCTGTGCTCCGCAACAAGGGAAACCACCGCAATGAGAAGCCTGCGCACCGCAACGAAGACCCAACGCAACCAAGATAAAAATAATAAATAAATAAATAAATAAATTTATTTAAAAAAGCAAAACAATGTTGTGTTAGTTTCAAGTGTACAGCAGAGTGATTAGTTATCCATATACATGTATCTATTCTTTTTCCAATTCTTTTCCCATTTAGGTTTTTACGTAATACTGAGCAGAGTTCCCTGTGCTAGACAGCAAGTCCTTATTGGTTATCTATTTTAAATACAACGGTGTGTGGGACTTCCCTGGCGGTCCAGTGGTTAAGATTCCGCGCTTCCACTGCAGGGACCACAGATTCGATTCCTGGTCGTTAAACTAGGATCCTGCATGCCGTGTGGTGTGGCCAAATCAAGAAGGAAAGAAGGAACTGGGAAGGGGTCTTTACCATCTTCTCTGTCCTCAACCCCACGCACCCCAGGGAGGACGTGCCCCATTGTCCCTGGGGTGAAGGTCCGGCTCAGCAGGCAGTAGCTGCAGCCCTCTGCCCATCTCTGCCCTCCCCTGGCTTCACACTCCTTCCGCAGCCTTCTTTCTTCCTTCTCAGCCTCCTGCTGCTAGAAAGGTCTTAATCCCGGTGACTGAGGGAAACACGAAATGGTGTCTCAGAATTGAATCAGCCCAGAAGCCGCCCCGCGCCCAAGCCCATCACCTGGAGGCACCTGAAAGCTAATTGCTCAAAAGCCCAACATGGTCATCTCCTTTTCAAAGCCCTGGGATTCAGCTGTCAGGCCACATGAAAACCATTCTCCTCAAGGTTGAAATTTTAATGCACTGTTTACACATCGAAGCAAAAGAGGTCTACATAATTCATAGAGCACAGAAAATTGAGAGACGGAGCACAAAGTGTGTTTTAAAGAAAGAAAAGAAAACAAGGAAAAGGCTGAGAAGGAGGAAGGCATACCCTCCTGACGGGTCCCTCACAACTACCGAGAAACCCGCGAACCAGACGGCAGGGCCCTCTCCCACTTCTAAAGGGTGGTGATCCAGCCACAGGGGACCTCTTCCCAAAGGCTGCCCCAAACCCCATCCAGCAGCAGCCCCAGGAAGGAGCACAGAAACGGAACGCCCTGCCAGTTGCCAGGGCAAAGCGTCCACTGTCCTTCACACGGGCATCAAACCCTGCGAGCAGACTCGGAGTCTGTGCCACGGTCCCGGGAACAATGGAAGAGTCTCCCCGGGACACAGGCGGGGCAGGAGGAAGCCTGCACACACACTGCCTCTGCAGATGCGCACAGCGCCCGGCAGCCCCCCAAGTCGGGGCGGAGTTCCTCCGCGTGTCATCAGCAAGGGGTGCCCAGCAGAGGCAGCCTGGCATACTGTGTCTCCAATTCTTTAGTGACAAGTGGCATGTTAGCAGGGCCGCTGCGGAGGGGCCGGGAGAAAGCCGGTTGGCTCCTCACGCCCCGTTGCCTGCACCCTCAGGCAGAATCATATTGCTTTATGCAGATGAGCTCATAACAGTTTCTTCAATTTGGCTTTTATAGAAAAAAGTACTCCTCACATTGTGTCAGCACACACCCGAGGGCCCACCACTTTACAACGCGAGCGTATTGCGATTTAAAGACAAGCGTTTAGCTGAACATCAGTGCTGCCTTCAGAGTTTAATTACCGCCCTCCTCATGGGGCCCAATGAGCCAGCGACTCCTCCCAAGAGGGTTCTGCTTGGTGATGATCTTTAACTAAGTAAGTTAATGCCGAACCGGCTGGGCTTAAAGCGCCTGCATCTGATTTCCTGCTCTGCTTTGAGACTGTGGATGGCTGGTAATGAGCCATGTGCAATTCAGAATCCTGGGGCAATTAATTTCCCATTGGGAGGGGGGGAAACTAGTAGAACGCATATATAATGAACTAGTAGAATATTACAAATGATTTAGATAATATATGTGTATATATTATTACAGATAATGTATGTTAAAATATATGTTAAATTTTTAATTTCCTTTTCTGAATTTCCAGAGAAAGAACTCAATAGCAGAAGCAAGCACGTGAAACGACTTCCAATTTTATTAAAGCAGTCACTTAACTCCAACACCAAAAGAAGGCCTTTGCCTCTTCAAATCCTTTCTTAACGTACGGAGTTGAACGAAGCGGACTTGAAAAGCTGGGTCCCAGCTTCTCTGCTTCCTGCATAGTAATCGTTAAACTAGCTCTTTCTTCCAAACCATCATTAAGTAGGCAGAGATTTGGGGTATATAACTGTCTTTAAGAGGATAAATTGACATGTCAAGAGTAGTACACATTGAAATTTTGTCTGAAAGTGGTCCAGAGAGTTAAAAATCTAGTAAAAGCCATCCAAGTGTTGAAATAGGGTAAAACATAAAGAATGCCTTTTATCTTCTTGTTTTTCAAAAATACAAGAAAAGGGCTGCCCTGGTGGTGCAGTGGTTAAGAATCTGCCTGCCAGTGCAGGGGACACGGGTTCGAGCCCTGGTCTGGGAAGATCCCACATGCCACGGAGCAACTAAGCCCATGCGCTGCAACTACTGAGCCTGTGCTCTAGAGCCCGCAAGCCACAGCTACTGAGCCCACAAGCCACAACTGCTGAAGCCCACGTGCCTAGAGCCAGTGCTCTGCAACAAGAGGAGCCACCACAATGAGAGGCCCATGCACTGCAACGAAGAGTAGCCCCCGCTTGCCGCAACTAGAGAAAGCCCACACACAGCAATGAAGACCCAACAGAGGTAAAAAAAAAAAAAGGAGAAAAAGATGAATCAAAGTATCAATTTCATTTTTAACTAAACCGAGTGTGGCAGAATGCTCCTAAGGTGTTGACTGAGCTCCAAATAGGCCAAGGTATTAAGTGTTCATTCCAGAAAATTCCAGAAGCTTCTTTGGTCATCTATTGATACTTTGAGATAAAAAATGCACCAAGGTTGTGCAGCCGTACTGATGAAGAGAGCAGAGAGCAGCTAAGGAGGATAAGTCCTGGTCGTATGTGACTGTCTCCCAGCATTCGTGTAACCAAACTAAATAAAATAAAACTTCCTGAAATCTCTGTGGCCCTGAGTCAAGTAAGCCATGTGTTTCTATTTAAATGCTTGAGGTGGTGAGGCAGAGTCGGGGCAGGGGGGCGGGGCTCACCCTTGGGACTGGAAGATCCAGGTTCTAGTCCTGCCTCTTCTATGTTTAAGGTGTCAGATGTGGGAACAAGTCCTACTCTTGCCTCATGTTCCTCCTTAGTCAGCAAAAGACTGTATCTGTTACATTGGGTGCTGGAGCTCCAGCTGAGCAGATGGAGAGAGGGCTGGGGAGGAGTGGAGCTGGGACAGACCACCTGGCGGCAGGTACCCCGTGCGAGACACTGCTGATGAATAACGGTCTACAGCCAACAAAGGGCGTCAGCTAAATCACACATTAAAGTCACGCTGATATATACAAAAGTTAATGAAAGAAACGCTGAAATGGATGAAATGATGTTGGAATGAATAAACTGATGACAAGTTAGGTAAAGAGCCTGGCTTTACTGGAAGTCTCTGGAGTATCAAGCACTGTGCTTGGTCCTTTGTGTTCCTGAGTTCATTTACTTATGAACAGAACGAACCCTATCAGAATCCAGCCCTCCTCTGCAGGAAATGGCCCCGATCACCCAGCCGGGTCCCAATGCCAAGCCAATATCCCGTTTGCCATTCAACTTGACTCAACCAATACACTCTCCCTGAGGCGCCCTGTCCCCCTGCTTTCTACCTTCCATACACTGAGTGAAAAATATTGTATTAAAAGCTCAGTAAAATGTTGTACAGTCTTTGTACACTCCTGTGCATATAAAAATCGCTTTTTCATCAAAATTGCAGCCAAGTGCTGCTGGGTCCTTGCCACTCCCCTTAGGGTGCTCCCTTCCTCCCACGGGATGAGATACTTCCAGCAACCGTATCATGCTCTACGTGGAGCGCTTTTGTAGCACTGGTTGCCAAGATATATGACTGTGGCAGCCGCACCTCAAAGGTCTGCTTAGAGGGTCAGAGGCCTCAGGTCCGTGAGAAAGGGACAAGCAAGGTGGCCGACGGGGGAGGGGCTGTGGCAGGTAGATGGTGGGCTACAGACATCGTGAAGCTACACCACCCATACAATCACTGGGCCTCAGCTTTCTTACTCTGGGTTTCACAGACAAGAGGGAAAAGTGCTGAGTGTCCCTCGGGCCAAGCTGAGTGTTCGCTGGAGCCTATACTTCCCTAAGAGAGGGTGTTTCCAACCATACGCTTCCTTTGATGGGCTGTCCAGCAACTCGAGGTGAGGTTGAAATCAGCTGACTCGGAGAAGGGTGCCTGCCCAGTCCCTGGGAGGGCTGCACTGTCAGAGGGCTGCAATGTCAGAGGCCTAAGGAAATGTTCTGTGCAAGGGTGGTGGTCGCTGAGGGAGTGAGATCCAGAAATGTCAAAGCCCTGTTCTCCAATAGGGAGCCAGTGTGGTTACCCTGAGGTTGTGTGGCCTTCTCTTCCTGTTCACGCCATATGAGACCCAATAAGCTGGTGAAGATGGTATCAATTAGGGGCAAGTCCGGACCACAGAAACTCCTTCTGTTATCTTAACAGAGAGAATTTAATACAAAGAATTGCTAACCAGATACTGGAGAACAGAAAACACTCAAAGGAGACGCTGCAGCTTCAGAGACTTGGTAACTGCAGGGCTGGGGGAATGAAAGGAAACAGGTTGGGGTAATTGGAACCCAGAGGCTTGGGAAAGGGCCCACGGAGCTGGACGTACAAGGTGACGTCTTGGTGGCTGGCAGATGCCGGAACCTCAGGAGCTCAGAAGAGGGACCCTGTAACTCAGACTTCTACATAGAGGAGGCTATTGGCTGGCATTTGCATCTCCGAGAGGTATAATGAGGGTGATTTTGCAGGTGCAGGGTGATGACCCGGCAGGTAACCCAGGACTCATCTGCCACTGCTAGGCAACATTTAGGTTCTGCGGACACAAGCAGGAGTCGATGGGTGGGAACTGGCCCCTTATTTCTCTGCCAGCCGTCAAGACAACTCATGGAGCTCCAAATGGCGAGCCCAACAGAGCAGCTGGTGAAAGAGAAGGGGGTTTGCAGAACCTCAGCCTTAGCATCACAGGGCAGAGTAGAGAGGGTGGAGATGAACTACCTAATCAGAGAAAGAAAACAGTCCAACGGACTATTGCTGTGTCTGTGTATCAGTTTCCTATTGCTGCAGACAAACCTCTACAAGCCTAGCGCTTTACAATAACCCCCATCACGAGCCCAGCGTTCTTACTCCAGACGCCTGCCATATGCCTAGCTGGGCTCTCTGCTTAGGATGCCACAGGCTGAAATCAAGGGGACGGCCAGGCTGGTCTCTCATGGGGAGGCTCTAGGGAGACTCCCTTCCCAAACTCATTCTTGCTGTTGGCAGAATTCAGTCTCTTGCGGTTTGGGGGACAGAGGCCTCTATCTTCTTGCTGGCTCTAGCTGGAGGCTGCTCTCAGCTCCTAGAGGCTGCCCTCATCACTTGCCAGGTGGCCCCTTCCCTCAATTTCTTCTCATGGTCTGACTTCTAGTGCAAATTTAAAGGTCAGCCTCACCCTGGTCATCTCCCCACCTAAGGTCGGCTTACTTGGAACCTTCATCACAGCTACAGAATGCCTTTGGCCATAGAAGGTAACATAGTCACAGGAGCGAGATCTCCTTGGGAGGAAGTCATTCTTGCGCAAGGGTCTCTGAAGGTCACCTCAGAATCATGCTGACCACAAGCAGCGTGTAGGAGATCCCTTCTAGGGGCAGGACAGGAATAAAGACGCAGACGTAGAGAATGGACTTGAGGACACGGGGAGGGGGCAGGGTGAGCTGGGACGAAGTGAGAGAGTGGCATGGACATATATACACTACCAAACGTAAAACAGATAGCTAGTGGGAAGTAGCTGCATAGCACAGGGAGATCAGCTCGGTGCTTTGTGACCACCTAGAGGGGTGGGATAGGGAGGGTGGGAGGGAGATGCAAGAGGGAGGAGATATGGGGATATATGTATATGTATAGCTGATTCACTTTGTTATACAGCAGAAGCTTACACACCATTGTAAAGCAATTATACTCCAATAAAGATGTTAAAAAAAAAAAAAAAAGCGTGAGAATTCACAAGGAATTTTACCAGGCATTCCAGGTAGGTCCAAGCTAAGCTCTGGTAAAAGGTAAAGCTAAATTTTTAGACAAAATGCACTCAGATCAAAACTTGAACCACTCGAAATGTTTTGAATAAGGAATGAAATTGTGGGGCAACGTAAGCTCCACAGCGTATTTTGCAACCTCCCAATTATCCCACCAGATGCCACAATGCACAAGTATGAGGTGTGGACAAGAGCTGAGCTGGCTGCACCTATTTCTTCTCTGCATGTGAAAGCGGCACCCTGCAAGCTGGTCTCAGGTCAGGTTTTAAAGGATGATTCTTCTTATTTAGCTGTTCTGCATGGTTGAGAGACAAGGCTGAAAGGATGAGAACCATTGCTACACAGCTCCAGGAACCTGCTGTCTCCCTCCTGTCCTCGGAGAAGCATCAGCGTTCCAAGAGTGGAAAGAGAAACAGAGGAATAGAAAGCGGCACTTGCAAAGAGAAAGCCAAAAGAATGACAGCAGCCCTTTCCCCACCACCAGACCCATCCAGTGAGGGAGAAGTCTCCTTCAGATATCCAATGAGGGTTGGGATGGGTGGGCTTCAGCACATGGCATTTCTCAACTCCGATGCAACTGGAAACTCACCTCTCTGGGAAACGGTGGTTCACTGAGAACCCCACATGCATCGACCTATTAATACCAGTGTTGGCAACATCTGGAATCTGCCCCATGGTCCTGAAATCCTCTGTGTTAGAAATATTTCTATCTTCTTCCACAACCTAATATTCTATCTCAGTGACTCTACCTGCACGCTGCTGTCAAAGGTTAACTGCTTCATCTACTTTCCATCTGAACCAGATCTCAAACTATATTTAAATCTAATAGGGCTGACCAAATCTGCTGGAAAATTCTTTCATTCTTTTTTTATCTAGAGAAATCGGCACTTACACAATCTTGATGCATTTTCACCTTTTTATCTACCTTTGCGAAAGGCTTTCACTCTGATTTGTGCTGTGTAAATAGTCTTGAAGTTACAATGATATGCAGTGTTCCTAAAAAGCTTTCTCTTCACCCAACTTTATAATGGGCATTATTTCCTTTGCTTAAGTGTTCCTAAAGTACTGCAGCGATTGTCATAAAAGAACATTGCAGATCATCTGGAAACGGTTTTCTATTTTTTTATTTATTTTTTTTTAGTCTAGGATTAGGATGCAAATCCAACCCGGAAATTGAACCATCCCTAAATTGCATCACTGTTTATCTGATTACTGCTCAAAACCATCTGCCCCTAACTGTAAGACAACAAATCAGCAGGGATTAAAGAACAAAGCCTCTTACAATGGTCTCTATTGGTGGAGTTTAAAAATAAAAGAAGAAACAGCACATATCCCAACCTTTCATTCTAGATTTTAAAACTCCATCAAGAGTTTTTGTTGATATAATTTGAGTGTTGCTGCTATGAAAGTACTAGAGGGCTTATCTATCTCAGAGAGGGCATATGCACTTTTGCACTTCTGAGAATCTCCAGTGAATTCTAGAGACCCAGACAATAGCAGCATCTTATTCAAAGTGGCATTTCATATAGAAGGGCTGATGGTGACACAGTAGAAGTCTGCCGTGGCTTCTGTGAGATCACTGTGTGCAAGACACATTCCGTGTGATAGGTCCTGAAGCTGTGTGAGGTGGGGAGGCCCCTGCATTATAACGTGAAACCTAGGAAAATTCACATTTTTCCTAACCCTTTGCAGACCGATGTGTTTTTTATATTATTAATCCAAATCCATATTCAACTCTTCTCTAACCAATCCTTCCTCTTCCAACCAAGTACTGTGGTAAGATAGTGAGACACTTCTCATTCTTAATTCTCAAGACAGTAATCGGTTTTCACCCCAGAGTATATTGCAAACACTTGCCAACAATGTCTGTTTCAATTCTCAAATCCAGTTCAACCTGTAATTTTTTTCTTCTGAATTATTATTTTTTTTAACATTCTAAGGCAGAGTCTTGGTATCACTGAAACAAGACTATTTGAAATGAAGGGCTCCCAAGATATCCCTTAGCTCAATTTCTTCATTTAACATTTGACAAAACTGAGGCCCAGTGGGTTACCTGATTTGTCTGGGCCACAGCAAGAGGCAGAGCTAAGCCTGGAGGAGACCAAAACAGTTCCAAATCCCTCAGTAGGGTGCTTGTCATCTTGTACAAGTTTATTTTTCAATTTTAAACATCTGATTGCTTTTTTTTTTATGATACGACAAACGGTTACATTGGACTAACTTTAAAAGTTCTAGGGCATAGTTACAAGCTGAGCAAAACTGGTCCATTTTGTGGTGAAGTCTTATTTAGGTAGAAGATGCAAGGGAAAGAGTAGCTATCATTCTTATAAAAGTGAAAACCAGATGCTTTAATGTACCTTGGAGTCTGTCACTGACTGTGGGAACTTTTGGTCAGTTCCATGGGGGCTGGTGTTCCTGTGTGAACCCAACCCCTGAGAGCCCCTCAAGTCTCTTGCCATGGGGACAGTTCTGGGGAAATCAGGCCAATTCTGACAGTAATCTGGTCAGTAGTAACTGGAATTCCACTGTGTACTGAATATGGTACCGAGTAAAGAAGATAAATAGTGACCCTCACTCAGAAAATTATACGGAGATGGTTACTCCACTCACATACAGACATACATACTCTCCTCATAGTATTCCACTGAATTGTGTCTTTAAAAATTACAGAAGTTCTTCCTAGTTTTAGGTGTACTTGGAAGATGGCAGACCAAACTATATGTGAAACATAAAATGTGTTTTGGTAACTTTCTCTAGGATACTAAGTGTAATCTCTCAGCTCTCATAGGTATCTCAAAGCTTTCTGTAACCATTAACATATCGTATTGGAATTGATCACTTAACACATTGTGTTGGAACCATGTATTTACTTTTCGGTTTCCTCTGTTTACACTGTAAGCAACTCAAGGGCAATGTCAATGATTTCTCAGTACCTAGCACCAAGCCCACATCCTAGCACGTGGAGGCATGCAATACATGGTTGGTAAATGATGGAATCAATCAATCGATCGATCAATCGACGAGTGAGGGAATGGGTGAGTGAATGAAACGATCAGTATTTTATATTCCAAAACACTTTATGGTTTTTAAATTGTTAATGTGTATATTTTAAAATTCAATATTCGGGCATTTCTATCCCCACTTAGATTAACCTGGTGAGGATGAGTGACCAACTCAGGTTTCTACAGCCGTTACATGAGATTACATGAGAAAGCCAAAGCTGAAACCCAGGTAGCTTTCCCTCAGCCTAGGGAACCCAAGAAAGATAAAAGTTCTTGTGATTTTTTTTATAATTTTTATTTTATATTGGAGCATAGTTGATTAACAATGTTGTGTTAGTTTCAGGTGTAGAGAAAAATGATTCAGTTATACATATACATGCATCTATTCTTTTTCAAATTCTTTTTCCATTTAGGTTATTACAGAATATTGAGCAGCATTCCCTGTGCTCTACAGTAGTTCTTTGCTGGTTATCCATTTTCAATATAGCAGTGTGTACGTGTCAGTCCCAAACTCCCCATCTATCCCTCCTCCCTCCCCTCCCCCCGGTAACCACAGTTCATTCTCCAAGTCTGTGAGTCGGTTTCTGTTTTGTAAATAAGTTCATTTGTATCATTTTTTTTTTACATTCTGCATATAAGTGATATCACGTGATATCTGTCTTTCTCTGTCTGACTTACTTCACTTAGTATGATCATCTCCAGGTCCATCCATGTTGCTGCAAATGGCATTATTTCATTCTTTTTAATGGCTGAGTAATATTCCACTTTATATATGTACCACATCTTCTTTATCCATTCATTTGTTGATGGACATTTAGGTTGCTTCCATGTCCTGGCTGTTGTAAACAGTGCTACAATAAACACCGAGGTGCATGTATCCTTTCGAACCATGCTTTTCTCCAGGTATATGCCCAGGAATGGGATTGCTGGATCACATGGTAGCTCTATTTTTAGTTTTTTAAGGAACCTCCATACTGTTCTCCATAGCGGCTGTACTAATTTGCATTCCCACCAACAGTATAGGAAGGTTCCCTTTTCTCCACACCCTCTCCAGCATTGATTGTTTATAGATTTTTTGATGGTGGCCATTCTGACTGGTGTGAGGTGATATCTCATTATAGTTTTGATTTAAAGTGCATGTGATCTTGAGCTTTAAGACACACAGAACTGTACTCAAGCAGATATTTTTATAGATGTATATAGAAATGTTTTAGTGGTAAAACCACTCCTCACTACCAGAAACCGATCATAGATCACGTCTATGGTACTGAGTTATTGAAGACACAATTCAGTTGGCTCTGAAATTTGCTTAAAATCAAGATTCAGTTGCAGTAGTACTTTTTTAATGGTGCTGAAATAAGAATCAGAATGAAAATTTGATCATTGATCCAAATAATATTCTATTTAGCTAAAGAAGGTGACATTAATTTAACTTTCTCATATAAAATAATTATTCCAAATGTGAGTGCAGGACACTTTGACAGGTTTTAAACTAATTTTTGCTCTAATAGTAGAAAATTTATTAGTTGGGTGAGAGAGGTACCAAATGGATAATATTGTTAGATATTGAAGAAACACTTGTCTGTAAGAAAAATAGAACACACAAAATGAAAAGTGATATAGAATATTTGCTTCAATTTGCTCTAAACTTCTTTCCACCTCCAAATCAAGATCACTATATAGAATCACCACCTTGAAGGAAAGACATATCTTGATTTTAATGATGATATAACATTCGAGAGATGAGATTATATACGAAGACATCTCATTAGTTCTAGTGAGATGCCAGAAAGATCCAACGTGGATCAACGGAGTTTTATTTTTTTAATTTTGTTGTTTTGTTTGTTTTCATTTTGTTTGCTTTTGTTGCCTTTTTTTGGTGTCAAATCCAAAAAGATCATCACCAAGACCAATGTCAAGGAGATATATATACCATATCTGTATCTCTCTTTACATATATATATACAGTATAACATATCTCTCTATATTATTGAGGCATAATTGACATATAACATATAACATTATAATAATCTTAGGAGTGCAACAATGTTTGACTGTAAGTATTAGGTATACCTGCTTCATGATTTGACAGTATTTTGATTTATGACTGCATTTCACATGTGTGATCATGGGCATATTATACCCAAGGACAATATTTTTAAAAGACATTGTGTCTTTGTATAGATGATACAAGTCTACCTAAATGACTAGTATCCAAGGGTCATTAGGTAAATGAATGCCCATCCTTTACTTCAGTCTCAGAAACTGTCCATCATATACTTCTATCACTGAGAAAAAGATGTCATCACTCGATCATTCCTTTATCAGTTATTGCTAAAATAATCTAAGTTAATTGTATTTATCAAGTACAGGCTCCTATCCAGTGGGTCACTTTGTAGCATGAGATGGACTTGTGCTTGCAAGTAAAGAAAAACTAGCGGGTAAACTGACCACCAAGTGATCCAGGTCCCACCAGACGTGTCTCATTTATAGCAAGACAGAAACATTGATGGTTCTCTTCATAGCTTAAGCATCAATAAAAACAAATATTGGAAGATTTCTTCTTTACATTTATTTTTAAAGAGATGGTCCTCTTTCTCTCTCCAAATTTCTCTCTGAACACTTTCAATGCTATTTTTACCAAGTTTTCATTCCTTTTCAAAAACCAGCCTGGTTATTTCAAAAACCAGGCTGGTTTTTGAAAAGGAATGAAAATAACCAGGCTGGTTTACATTACATTTGGAAATGTAAACCTTGACGGAGAAATGTCTTTCACTAGGGATGCCAGCATAAAGTGAATTTATGAGCCCAGACATGGATCTGATAAGCAGGTAGAAATCACTTTATGTACATAAAACAGTGCCCGATTAAAGGGCAGACACATTCTTCCCCGGCAACCTGTCTATGTCACTCCAGTAAATAAGCTTTTTTGTTTTTAAGGGCGACCTTATAAGAAATTTAAAGTTTAAAGCAGAAACCTTAAAACATAAAGGTAAGAGATGTGATTAAGCAAAGAAATCACAAATATTTGGGAATATTTGGAGAATAAACTCAGTTGAGGACAATACAAGTGACAACAAGTGATTATAAGAAGCTAAGAGAGGGCTTCCCTGGGGGCGCAGTGGTTAGGAATCCACCTGCCAGTGCAGGGGACACGGGTTCGAGCCCTGGTCCGGGAAGATCCCACATGCCACAGAGCAACTAAGCCCGTGCGCCACAACTACTGAGCCTGCGCTCTAGAGCCCGTGAGCCACAACTACTGAGCCTGCATGTTGCAACTACTGAAGCCCACGCGCCTAGAGCCCGTGCTCCGCAACAAGAGAAGCCACTGCAATGAGAAGCCTGTGCACCGCAGCGAAGAGTAGCCCCCGCTCGCTGCAACTAGAGAAAGCCCGTGCGCAGCAACGAAGACCCAAAGCAGCCAAAAATAAATAAATTTATTTTTTAAAAAAAGAAGCTAAGAGAAACGTCCTCATATTTCAAGCACCTTACAGGATCCACAGTCTTGTGAACCCGTAAGAGAGAATTCATGCCTTCCTAAGTGAAACAGAACCTCCATAGATCTGGACTCCAAAATGATGTTTAGAATTTGAGGCTCACCATAATTATAAACAAATAACTAAACAAGTAAGACAATGCTTTACTGGAGATGGCCAAGATGAATGCCTGGTCAGTGCCTTTTACAGTTGGGGGGCGGGGAGGAAAAAAAAAGAAGACTGAGACAAATGTTACATTGTGTTTCCTTTCTTATAGGAATGAAGAAAACCTATTAATATAAAAAGGTATTTTAAAACCAACAGTCAGCAAGAAAAAGAAAAAAGAAAACCCTATGGTCTTTCAATGACTACATGGCAGAAGAAAATGAGTGAGAAGAAAAGATTTATTCAAATGATAATGACAACCAATTGAACATATGCATTGCAGATTACTTTAAGTAGTATTTTTAAAGTACTACTACCTCACTGCTCATAGACCAAAAAATCACATTTATACATCTTTTTGAAAAGATATATATATATATGTGTACAAACATACAAGTGTGTTTATTTTTTAAATGGTCAGTAAGATGAAATAATCTCTGAAAAAAGAAACCAAGTCCTAAAAAGCAGAAAGGATGAAAGGCAGAGAGTTTCAAAGCTTCAGCTGGGGAGCTTGACTCCATATTCCTGGTCCTTTTCTGAGACTCTCTGATTGTGTGTGTGTGTGTGTGTGTGTGTGTGTGTGTGTGTGTGTGCGTGTGCGCGCGCGCGCGTGCACGTGGGCACATGTTAAGAGGAGAGCAGATCTAGGCTTTGCATTTTTAGACCTCTCTGTATGATGATTAACATTTTGAAGAATCAATGTTTCAAAGACGTCAGAAACTCAATCTGAATTTTGCTAAGACCTGTGCACCCTGCACTTTCACTTTGAGAAGCATACCCACCCCCAACCCTGGTCAAGGCAGTCCAGGTCACCTCAAGGTGAGGGAAGCTCTTCTCCAGACAGGCCCTCCACCTGGCTTCCCCTACTTTCCATGGGAAATAATGCCCTATCTGCCCATGACTTCCTGGCAAGGCAATTCCTGCCAGTGATGCTGGGGAGGTTAACCCACATCAAGAAATTAATACAGGCTGTCCTCTGAGCAGACGTAAGCCTGGTGATTTCTGCTACTGAGTACCGTCAGCTCGGTGGCTGAGCTGGGGTCTGTGGAGCTCAGGGCTCAGCTCTTGCCCCAGGGTTCCCCAATTTCCTCTCCAGAATTTCTGCAGCACTGAATAAAAAAATGACCTGGTTTCTGACTGCCCCACTGGCGAATTTCGAGGATTCCCACTGTCATCCTTTCTCTGTGGGAGTATTTTCCCAATGGGATTATAAACCAGGTGTTGTAGGGAGAAACTCTCTTTACTTCTCTTTGTCAGTCAATTAAACCAACTCAAATATCAGTATCAGAATTGGCAAGCATAAAATATCAATGATTCAGGACCTACAAGTCATACAAAAGTCATCTTATTATTATGTCTATTGAAATAGAACAGCACAAAGATAGTTCAGCATTTTGTGACTCCCTATAAAGGCTGTCCTTGTGCTTTCAAAATTTTCCTTTTCTTTTAAACGCAACACTTTTTGCCCAATTCTCATCCACTATTGCTCTTAGAACAGTTAGATGGGAATATATCAAAATCAACTGGCAGAATTCACAGGGAGTCCACATACATTGCCTCAACCCAAGGAAGGATCTGGTGTCCACCGATGGCATCAATTGCCTGGGAAGTAAGAGATGTCTAGAAACCCCTAGAAAACCCCAGGGCAGGACTGGAAGACGAGCAGTCAGGTAGGCAAAGTGGCCCTTCAGGGAACTCCTACACCGGGTGGGGAACTGGGGAGTATGGTCTGGAAGTTCCCGGCTAGATTATATGACCCTGCATTCCTGTGAACATCTACAAGCACCTTGAGGCTGACACCTACCCCATACTGAACCAGGTGAGGACGTGGGTGTTTTCTACCCATTGTTAATATTATACTAAGTCCTCCTTGTTTGTGGGGATTATACTAGGGGTCATGGGTTAACAAACAGTGATAAATGCTACTGTGGGGAAAGAAAGAAAAACCTGAAATGGCCAACTGTGCTATTGCCAGCAGTAGACTGAACAGTATAGTATAACAGCTCAGGATCCATATTTTGGATTGATAAGGAGCTGGGCTATAGCCTAGGTGGTGTGACCCTCATTTCCCCGCCTGTCTAATGACCTGAGCCAACGGTGATAATCCTCAGTCAACAATGGAAACCCAGCCATTCTGACTAAATATGCCACAGGACCCAGAGCCCCTGGTGGCAACATATCCCATATGCAACAGTTCTTTTCAGAGGTACACAAATCCCTAGAAATCATAACCTACAAAAAGTGTGTTCACGTGCGTATGTTGAATACACGTCATTACACCCTTTTCTCACAGGCAGAAAGTTCTTAGGAAGAACGTAAACCACGTTGTTTTTGTTTAAGTCTTTCAGCTCACTCTGTTTACAGTGACAGATCACTACTTTCAAGGCTGCCATTTGACCATTTATATGGTCACCTTTCAGCTTTTGTTTGGTGAAATGACAAGTCATTTCGTCTATTTCCTCTGGCTTTTCTTCAAATGCTTTACAACTTATATGGGATTTGTGAAGGTTTTTCACAGGGAGATGGTTTTCTTCCCTCTCTCTCTCTCTCTCTCTCTCTCTCTTTTCAAATCTTAGTTCAATCCCAGATCTCACTATGACACTATTTCATGAAGTATAATAATGACAAAAGCAAATGGACAAAGTAGTTGTTTCCATTCTTGGAGATGAGAAGAAGGCTCGTACAGGCAGTTACTGAAACTGCTTCAGGGATTAAAAGAACTGGTAGCAAAAGTACTAAGGGAGCCTGGATGGGGCGGGGGAGGCTTTGTGTATATTTCAAATTTTAAAATAACATCTAGAATATTTCACTTTCTAAACTGTTCAATTTACATATTTTTCATTATTTAAAAGTGACTTCAGTCATAACTGCCAAACTTGGAAGCCATCCACATATCCTTCAGGGGAAGGGATAACTAAACTGTGGTACATCTGGGCAATGGAATATTATTTAGTGATAAAAAGGAAACAACTATAAAGCTATGAAAAGACATAGATGAAACTTAAATGCATATTATTAAATGCAAGAAACCAATCTTAAAAGACTAGGCACTGTATGATTCCAACTATATGACATTCTGGAAAAGGCAGAATTATGGAGACAGTAAAAAAAGATTAGTGGAGGGCTTCCCTGGTGGCGCAGTGGTTGAGAGTCTGCCTGCCGATGCAGGGGACACGGGTTCATGCCCTGGTCCGGGAAGATCCCACATGCCGCGGAGCGGCTAGGCCCGTGAACCATGGCTGCTGAGCCTGTGCGTCCGGAGCCTGTGCTCCGCAACGGGAGAGGCCACAACAGTGAGAGGCCCGCGTACCGCAAAAAAAATAAAAATAAAAAAATAAAAGGTTAGTGGTTGCCAGCAGTTGGGGGTGATGGAAGGGAGGGATGAACTGGGGGGAGACAGAGGATTTTAGGGCACTGAAACTACTCTTTATGATACTATAATGGTAGAAACCTGTTACTGTACCATTTTCCAAACCCACAGAATGTACAACACCAAGACTGAACCGCAGTGTAAACTATGGACTCTGGGCGATGATGATGAGCTGATGTCGGTTCACTGACCATGGCGAATGCATCGCTCTGGTGGGGACGCCGATGGTGGGAGGGGGGAGCAGCCGTGCACGTCTAGGAGCAGAGGGTATATGGAAACTCTCTGTACCTTCTTCTCAATTTCGAGTGAACCTAGAACTGCTCTAAAATATAAAGTCTTTACATAAAAAAAGACTTTGCTGACTTCTTCAAAGATTAAACGAACCTAGCCATCTGTCCATTTGACTGACCTTCCCCATATGCTGGCCTCTCTTTAGGAAGGGTGTGTTCAACTTCTGTAACATCATCTTTTTCTTCTCCAGGTCCTCCAGTGTCACGTAGTGCCCCCTCCCCAGACACAGCACTTGCTCCGAGAAAGGTGAGCAACGGGTTTTCTTCTAATTCTTCACCAGTCACTTCCTTATTTATTTCCATCACATCATCATTTCTTCCTCAACTGATTTTTCCACTACCTCTGAAAATACCAGCTCATTGGAAAGTCATCAGAGATTGAGTGAGCAATTGAATATAATTGCACAAAATTACACAGATCTGAAAGCCGGCAGTCTACTCTGTGTCTGAGTGTGCGAGGCCAAAGCCTTCTGTTTTACCAGCCGGTGCTGCTGAGGTCACCTCGACAGCCTGAAAAGGCTCAAGGGAAGTGATCCCTCACTGTAATACACACAGAAACTCATTCTTTACTGCCCTAAAAAAATGACTATGGAGGTGACAGCGCTGGGACGTCTGCAGCCCACACGCAGAAAACCAACGGACAGAAGAGAGATGCTACAAGAAAGCGTGTCCAGCGCCTGGCTGATTAAGGCACTGACTGACGGGCAGAGAAGCAGGCTGACTTCTCCCCGAGCAAAGCTCACACAGAGTGGAAGAGCCCACTGTCATGCAGGGCTGTTGCATCTCCCAATGGCAACACTGTCAGGGTATTCTTGCAAACCGGGACCACTTAGAGTGTGGCTAACCATCTGGGTTTGCCCAGGACTGTCCAGGTTTTTATGCTGAAAGTCAAGCATCCTGATTACCTCCTCTGTCCCTGGATGACCAGGACGGTGAGTCACCTGAAACCATGCAATCTACGGACACGTGGTAGAGAAGCAATGAAAGACCAATCCAGAAATTGGCAAACTTCTACCAGACCAATGACATCACCTTGATTTCGAAAAAAAATATACAATATGCACATTATAAAATTTCTTAGTGAATGAACACCTATAGCTGATTCAGTAACTCATGGTTTTCAGTTGCATGTTTAGAAGCAGAGCTATAAAAACAGGAAAAGCAAAGCAAAACTAGCCTCCTAATGGAGAATTCGGGAGGAAAAAGGAAAAGCGGAGGTTGTCATGTTGAGGCTGGGTCGCTGCCTGAGACGAGGACTGGAGGTCCCTGAGCCTCAGCCTTCCCGTCCGTCAACACTACCCTCTGCCTTGTTTTTAAATTGAACAATGACCACAATACACGTATTTGGTCAGCCTCTCCAAATATGAAAAAAAGCAAAATCACCGTAAAATATTTTTGGCAGTTTTTCCCCCTTGAAACCTTGTATTAGAGGGAAGCACACAGTTACTGGAAACAAAGGGCTTTTGGGTAAAAACAGACCATCTGCAGGAAAAAAAAAGTTATCAAGCAAGAATTTCCCCAAGAGGAACAGCAATGAAAACAATGGTTAGTTTGTCTCATCTAAGTTCTTCACGGAGGCTGAGGAAGTGAATTTGGGGAAACAGTTCTGATTTTGCACAGAAACAAGCTAGAGTGAACAGGCAGAGCTGCTTCATCTATTCAGTTCATCTCCCACCACCATCGTCCTCCTGCTACCTCTCCATCAGCGTTGCCGGCTTTCCTTTGTCCTGTTTTGGGGCACATACTTGGGGACGGCACCGAGTACCTCCCCAGCATCACACCAGCCCCGCCTCCTACAGAACAGGGCACTCTGAGCCACTCTGCCCCGCTCTGTAAGCCTGCCCTTGCTCCCGGGACTGTTGTCTGGACCACACGGAGGGAGCCTGCTGATCATGAGCACGTATCAACGGTCAAGGAATGTCTGATCGTGTGGGTTCTGTCTGCACAGTTTCAGTGGGGAGGTTCCATCCTCGGGCCATTCTGAAAACCTATGGGGACTGTGTGTTTCCACTATGACTGGAGCCCTGCGGGGTTGCAGAGGCGGGAGAGAAGCGGGGATTCTTGGTGTTGTAAACGTGCAGGCCAAGCCCACGTGGTGAATAATTCCTCCAAGTCTCAAGCCTTTTGTTTGTTCACACAGATGATAAACTTGTTTGCCATTATCACAACCTAGAGTCTAATTCTACTTAGCTTATGAATATGAGTATTTTTCACCCAGTCCTAATGCCTACCTTGTTTTTCAAGAATATGACTAGGCTGTCAACTAGCGGAAGGTTGTGTGTATGTTTTCTTAGCTCGGAACCTCACTCCGAGTCTTCACCCTTTTAAAGACACCAATGGCCCTCCTGAAAATAATAAATAATATCACTTCCCTAGCCATGGAACGTTGAAACATCTGTAAAAGACTTGTATCCAAGTATTAGTAGCATCACCATTTATAATTCATGAATGGTTAAACAAAATGTGATACATGCACTCAGGGGAATATTATTTAACAATAAAAAGGAACGAAGTATTGATATAACCTCAAAAGCACTTTGATAAGTGAAAAACAACAGACATAAAAGACCACAAATACTATCTATATGACTCCATTCACATGAAATGTCCAAAAAAGGCAGTTCTGTGAGAAAGTAGATTAGCGGTTGCCTAAAGTTGGGGTAGGAATGTGGAATGACTGCTAACGGACATGGGATTTCTTTGTGGGTTAATGGAAATGTTTTAAAATTAGATTTTGGTGGAGGTTTCACAACTCTGTAAATGTACTAAACATTGAATTGTACATGTAAAATGGGTGAATTTTATGATATGTAAATCAAGCTTGAATAAAGCTATTAAAAACTCAGTATGTTGAATTAATAATAATCTAAAGACAGGATTAACAAAAATCAGTTTTTAATAAAATCTGTATTTCACTACATATATGCTCAGGCACAAGAGGCTGGAGGTTTGCCTTCTGCATTGAATCACTAGGAATGCAGACCAGGTGTGTGGGTAGGTAGGTAACATTACCTATAAATTTCACTTCAGGAAGTGAAGAGTTTATACACCATGTTTGTTATCAAAAGGGAAGCTGGACTTGATAGTGTTGGGAGCCACTGGTATTGTTATTTTTTCTATCATTGTGTGCATTCTTGTCTCTATTTTAGAAATAACCTCAGAGCAGCTGAACAAATTACCCCAGCGCACACCTGTCGACCCGTTCCTGGTTGATCTCTTTCCTGAGGCCAGGTTCCTAGATGTTGGGCTGTACCCAACCTCCCCACACTATCTCCACTCAGGGAAGCTCTCCTGTCCCCTGAAGCATGTGACTCTCTGTCGATTTTCATGTGGAACAAAAGCACTGGGTTCTCAAGGCTTATTTGAGGGTGAGACCCAGAGCCTATGTTGGCAGTGAAAGGAGGGGTGATATTAAAACCTGCACAGGACAGAGAGACAGAAATGTCCCCTGAGGAGGGAAAAGGGAGCTGACTTCAGGGGTCAGACTACACGGTCGGGACTGTAGCCCCTCCACCCCTGTCTGAGAAGTTCAGAAAGATGCCACGATCATGCCCCCCAGGTTTTTCTTCTGAAGGGTCACGCTTTGTACTCTGTGACGCACCTCGTTGGCCACAGCTGTTTGGGCTTGAGGCTGGCCTGGGGGGTGGGAGGCTGTGCCCTGTGTGGCACGTGAATAGCAGACCCTCTCCCTGGGGAGACTCCACGGATGATTTACAAAGGCTCTCAGCCGGCATGGAGCAGGCAGAGGCTGAAAGGAGGGTGGACAGAGGTCAGAGGTGGTAGAGGCCCTGACGCAGTGAGAGAAGAAGAAGGTTGACTTCGGCAGGAAGAGGAGAAGAGAGAGACATAAAAAGGCTGAGACCCCATAAGAGACCCACAGCTGTGAAATAGTGACGGGACCCTGCAAGGGCAGAGCCCAACTGTCCCCTCATGGGTCCCACATTTCTTGAAGCTTTGTGTCTGACTTAAAAATGTGTGAAACAACATTTTATCCATAATACATGCAAGCTTATTCTAATTCAGAATTAGCATGAGAAATTACTTGGCCTTAAGGAAAATCTGTGTGCCTAAAAGATGCACCCTATCCATCTGGTTCCTTGCTGTCCTGTAATAATGTCACTAAGACTACAAGCAAAGACACAAGTACAAAGGACTGTAGCCTTTGCACACATGCTCTCCTCTGCCAGCCAAGGTACAAGCTTCTCCTCTTGGGCCAGACCTGTTCTAGTGCCCCAGGGATGCTGGGCACCTATGTCTGAATGACCCATGTGGCCAGTGAGGCTTGTAGCACGGGAGAGTTTCCCAGCATTTGGGGGAATTAGATAAGAAGACACTGAAGAAAACGAAGCGGAGGGTCTACTCTTACGTAGAGGAGAAGAAGCCATTTGTAGCCACGTAATAAGCTCTCAGTGGGCAGAGTGGTGGCCCCAGGCCTTTTAGCTGGCTCCAGACTACCCAGGATTTCAGCAGTCTGTTGCATGTCAAACCCAACAAAGGAATGTTGAGATGCTAACATGTTATGGAGAAGCCTCATGACACTGTCACCATAGAGATAAGCCCCTCGTGAGGAACAGCTGGGATAAGTAACATATCAGATTTAAATTGGGATTTATTTCCACAAAACTCAATTGCTATCCCTACCTTGTGAATGGCTTCTGAATTATCAACAACCATATGTTTGCAGTCAGTGCCTTGAGGTCTTCAAGATGTGTAAAATCAGCAGCCTGATTCCTGCATCTGTGGAAGGGCTCATGGTTCCAGTTCACATTTTTCTTTACCATTACATGAAAAGGCAAGATTCAACTTTAAGAGAGGGAAAACACCTCCTAATGAATCAAGTTCAGCTACATTTAGGGATCTATAAAGGTCTTCCTCCAAAACTCTAGGTTCCAGCCTTATATTGGACAACTGGACCCCTATACCTCCTGTCCATTCCACACACACATGTCCCCCATCCCTGACAAAGATACCTACAATATATGCATCCTTTCATGTAAACTTTGCACATCAGCTAACAGAAGATTCATAAAAAGAGACACAAAAATAAAGCTAAAATGTGAATTCTCAAACCAAAAGGGTAGACATTGAAGTCCTGACTGAAACCCAGTTCTATTCCCCCCCCCCCCACTAAATGGATCATTTCACTTTCATCCTTTTCCCACTTTCACATATGTTATTATTGTCCTAAATTTCATGGTTCAGGGTTTTCCAATTAGCCTGCCATAAGCATGTGCTTCAGGAGACAGTGCAGAAGCACTTGGCACTGTTGATGCTGGGAAACTACAGCTCAGGAAGAGCCAGTCCTCTCTGGGAATATTTCCTGAGATGGTGGCAGGATGCCACAGCCCAGCATAGCTTAACACTTCATCACACAGAGAAAGGAAAAGATGAAAAGTAACAGGACGGAATCTTAATAACGTAATCAAGGGAGTCCCATGTAACCTGCTCTACATTAAAAGACAGCAACCGCTGGACCTGTGACCCTCAAGTACACCTCAATAGTTGAAGGCTCTCTAGGTAACCACTGATTCTCAAGGCCTGAGTTCATCACAGTTTGGCTTTCGACCGAGCTGCCCACCATCCAACACATTCTTTACTGCTCCAAAGTAATTTGAATTTATCATGGACTGGATTTAGCAAATTTATGTTTAACTGAATTCCAAATGATTTCTAATTCTCCTTTTAGTTCAAGACAGCACGCATTATGTGGCACAGAATGCTTTTAAAACAACATCATTGTTTGAAACATTCGGTGGGGTTGATGCCACATTTCTCTGAAAAAAAAAAGTCAGCTAAAGAGAAAAGGAAATAACATCACCACCAACATAGGCATCCATTCATTTACTCACCCACTCATTCACTCAAGAATTCATTCACTCACTCACTCAAGCATTTGTTAATTCATTTACTCATTCAGTCATTCATGAAAGTATTCACTCATTCACTAACTCAAGCATTCCTTCATTTATTCATTCACTCACTCATTTCAGAGCTATGCGTCACAGTGCTACCTAGTGCTGGGAACTGCGCAAGGGGACAATCTTGGCCTCCTAGCTCCTCCATAGGCATCTGTTTATGTCACACAACAAGGGTGGGCATGGGTGTGGGTTGACGACCCCATTCCAAGTGCATAAGCATCTTTCCTTCAGTGACAAGGAGAAATGCCAAACAACAACAAAACAGAAGGAGGGGGTGTTGGCAATATTACTATGAAAGGCACGGGCCTGTGGGCAGAGCCACATTAAGACATTCATGGGTCTTTCCTTCAAAAAAATTGTTTAAAATTATATTTTATGACTAGCAGGATTAAGACAAACGCAATCTGGCTGGATTATGTTCATTTTTTTCTTCTGATTTGGAAAGAAATTAAAATATTTTCATGGGATCCTAAAATTATAGTGGCCCTAGACACTGTGCTATTGCACTAGGGGATCACTTGGCTCTGGCTTTGGGGTCACTCATGCCAGTATCCTAATCTTTCCACACCCATGAACTGCATTGACCGTGCACAAGGCAGCTCACTTCTTCATGCCCAGGTCTTTGTGACTAAGACATACCTAGGGCTCTTGTTTCTGCTTCTCCTCTCCCCATCAAACAGGAATAAAAGTAGAATCGGCTCTCAAGGTCAGTGAACCCTAAGAGTGGCAAGACCACAGAAGTCTCTCCTTGGTTGCTCTTAACACTGAACCAGAACATCCAGACCAAGTAAGGCTCATGAAATTGGAGTCAATTTCATCAGTTGCCCGCTATGAAGTAGGTTAAACCGAAGTGTTCCCACTTCAGAGAATGAATCAAGTAGGGTCTTTATTTTGTCTCATAATAATTCTCATTTTATACCACATTTCACCTCCCCAACCATCCCTATCTTAATGATTGCTTTTAACATACTTTGTAACTGACGTTTTTTTTTGGATTTTGAACTCAGTTTGATCTTAAATCCTCTTTTTTTTTTTAATTGGAGTATAGTTGCTTTACAATGTCAGTTTCTGCTGTAAAGTGAATCAGCCACATATATACATGTATCCCCTCTTCCTTGGATTTCCCTCCAGATGAAGCAACCAACGAAGGATTAATCTCCAAAATATACAACCAGTTCATGCAGCTCAAAATCAAAAAAACAAACAACCCAATCAAAAAATGGGCAGAAGACCTAAATAGACATTTCTCCAAAGAAGACACACAGATGGCCAACAAACACATGAAAAGATGCTCAACATCACTAACTATCAGAGAAATGCAAATCAAAACTACAGTGAGGTATCATCTCACACCAGTCAGATGGCCATCATCAAAAAATCTACAAACTGGAGAGGGTGTGGAGAAAAGGGAACCCTCTTACACTGTTGGTGGGAATGTAAATTGGTGCAGCCACTATGGAGAACAGTATGGAGGTTCCTTAAAAAACTAAAACTAGAACTACCATATGACCCAGCCATCCCATTCCTGGGCATATACCTGCAGAAAGCCATAATTCAAAAAGAAACATGCACCCCAATATTCATTGCAGCACTATTTACAATAGCCAGGGCATGGAAGTAACTGACTTATTATGTCCATCATCTGTCTGTCCTCACTGGAACATTTAGCTCTACAAGGGCAAGCATTAGTATGTTCTGTTTATTACTGTATTATTATTCCTGACACTTCTCAGGCACACTATAAGCACTACGTGAATATTACTTGTTAATTAAATTGATTTGAAAATAATCAGAAACACTGGTTTGAAAAACATTAAAATTCAGCCTTCAGGATATTTGGGGTATGTTCTATGAGAATTGTTTCTCTACAAACTACAACCCTTGGTCTAGTACTGTTAGAAAGCTCAGGTCTGGCTGCTCCCTGCTCACAAGACAATGCTTGAGAGGCAAGTGTCGGTAGAAGGGAAAAGGAAAAGTTGTTTTATTTCAGAGGCTGGCAACTGGGGGAGAGGGAAAGTTCATGTCCAAAGGCTGACTCCCCCACTGCCGATCAGTGAGCAAGAGCTTTTAAAGGGGAGTTTCAGGGGTGTATCAGCAGAGGGAGGGGGCTCCATGCAGAAACAGCACAGTCATCTCTGACCGTCATCTTGAAACTGGCCAGCGATGGTCTGATCAGTGTCATCTTGATTGTTTTAGGTACAGTTAGTCTTCAGTTCCGGGGTCAGTTTGTTCCCATTTCTTTGATCTCAGTTCTCAGAACTGTGGCAGCTATGCCATGGTTACAGTCTGGTCATCATGTAGTTATCTTCTTCCACCTGGTGGAGGGTTCAGTATTTACAAAACAGCTCAAAAAATATGGCTCAGAGTATTTTCTATAGCCCTTGAGGAGAAACTACAGGTCCTTGACTTTGCTTAATGACTAAACTATTATTACTCTGTCCTGTTTGCTTTTCCTTTGCTTCTGCATTTTCTTATTTCTCTGATTAAACTTATCCTCTGGCTAAAGTTTTTCTACAGACAGAAGGCAGGCAGAGGGAGGCATGGGGGAGGGGGCTTCTCTCCTGGGAAGGCCTCATAGGGTCCTGTTTTGTTTCCGTATTCCTGGTAGTGCAGCCTAATATTTTTTCTGTCTGTTCATCCTTTCCCACTTCTGATAATATAAACTATTTTTGACTAAAGTGTACAGCAAGGGATGCAGAATGCATGTGTACCACCCCCTTCTTCCCCTTTCAAATTCTTCACGTGCCACAACTTCTTATCTAAATTTTATACCAATCTGACAGTTTCTCATAAAGCAAGAACAGAGAGAGCATAGTAGCAAAGTTACTGAGCTAATTTTATTAAGGCACAAGGTGCTTTAGGATATGATTCAAATTTTTTTTTCATTAAGATTGGCCAGTCTAGTTGAAAAAAAGACAAGACTTTGGATTAACCATTTCCAATATTCTGAATGTACAAACTATCCCATTTCCCGCAAAGGGAGCTCTCCCAAGCTTTAGGGAATCCTTTGTTGTCCCTGCGGACCACTGCTATCACACAGACACTCCAGGCTGTACATTCAGGGAGATGCTTATGGTAATTAGAGGGGGAGACGCACGGAAAAGGAAAAACTATTAAGAATCTTATTTTCTTCCTTATGACATATCAACTCATTTCCATTTTTATTCAAAATGTTATTCGTTGTATTGATTTTTTTTTTTTTCGGTACGTGGGCCTCTCACTGTTGTGGCCTCTCCCGTTGCAGAGCACAGGCTCCTGACGTGCAGGCTCAGCAGCCATGGCTCACGGGCCCAGCCGCTCCGCGGCATGTGGGATCTTCCCGGACCGGGGCACGAACCCGTGTCCCCTGCATTGGCAGGCGGACTCTCAACCACTGCGCCACCAGGGAAGCCCCGTTGTATTGATTTTTATTATAAAATTAATATATTCACATTGTAAAAACTTCTATAAATACAGAAAGATAGAAAAAAAAATGAACCATGATCACATAATTGCATCTTGCCAAAGCAAAATGCCTTCTATTAACATTTTGATGCATACCCTGTAGACTGTTCTGATGCAATGAACAGAATGATCTGAAAGGGGCCCCAGGAGTTCACTCAGGGTAGCCTGGACAATGGGCCAACTGGAAGCAGGGTCCCCGTTTCTGCTGGCATAAGGGCTGCATCTGAGTGAGGCTTCTTACCCCTGACAGAAGGGGCTACACCTTCCCATGGGCCTGGGGGTCTCCAGGTGCTGGGCAGCTGGCTCTCTCAGACAATTCCAGTAGCAGTCAATGCCTACTAAACCCAGACCATGTTTAGTAGGATTTCTCTCAGGCTTACAAGAAAGGAGCATATGCAGAGAGGTTCCTCGAATGACAGACCCAAGCACTGTCGAGAATACCCAACCCCAGCCTGCATTTCTGTGGGATGATGAACAGATAAGGAACCCTTTCATTTTCTCACTTACATCTATTTTCTTCCTTAACATCTATTCCTTAACACATACTGTACCACCTTGTAGAATATGCCCTTACCTACTGTGATAGACAGTTTTCCGTGTCAACTTAGAGTTAGGCTGTAGCACCCAGATATTCAGTCAAACACTAGTGTAGGTGTTACAGGGAAGTTATTTTGTAGATGTGGTAAACATCAACAATCAGTTGACTTTAAGGAGATTACCCTGGATAATCTGGGTCAGCACAATCTAATCAAAGAACTTGAAAGAACCTAAAGCAGAAATGA
This sequence comes from Pseudorca crassidens, assembly GCF_039906515.1. NCBI lineage: Eukaryota > Metazoa > Chordata > Mammalia > Artiodactyla > Delphinidae > Pseudorca > Pseudorca crassidens. The sequence goes on from NC_090300.1 coordinate 144,462,390, forward strand.
GCTTTCCCTGAAGAGGAAATTCAGCCTGTGGACTGCAGTATCAGATCCTGCCCCAGAGTTTCCAGCCTGTCCTGATGGCTTGCCTTATGGATTTCAGACTCACTCACCCCAACTGTATAATTGTGTGAGCTAATTCCTTGAAGTACATCTCTATCTATCATCTATCTATTTCCTACTGGTTCTGTTTCTCTAGTGGACCCTGAATGATACACTCACCTTGCACCAGAGTTATATAATTTCATTCATAAGCTTAAGTGCTGTATAAATGAGAAATCTATTTAGGTAAGGTTTATGAAACTTGGGACTTTTCTCCCACTTATTTGCTTCTTTGTTTTTTTCTTCTTTTTCTTTCCTTTCTTTTATTGAAGTATAGTTGATTTACAATGCTGTGTTTCAGGTATACAGCAAAGTGATTTGGTTATACATATATAAAAGAATATATACAGACACACACACACACACACACACACACACACATATATATACACATTCTTTTTCAGATCCTTTTCCGTTATAGGTTATTACAAAATACTGAGTATAGTTCCCTGTGCTCTACAGTATATCCTTGTTGGTTATCTAATTTATATATAGTAGTGAGTATCTGTTAATCCCAAACTCCTAATTTATCCCTACCCCCACTTTCCCCTTTGGTAACCATAAGTTTGTTTTCTATGTCTGTGGGTCTATTAAAAACATGGAATGCTTCACGAATTTGTGTGTCTTCCTCAAACAGGGGCCAAGCTAATCTTCTCTGCATGGTTCCAATTTTAGTATATGTGCTGCCAAAGCAAGCATGTTTCTTTGTTTTTTATGCTTTTCCCTTTTTTCCCCAAATGGAGTTGAAGATATCAATATAGCAAGGTATCATAAATCTAAATGAATATAGAACATTCACATATTCTAGAATGAACACAGACTATTTGTTAATATATAATTAAGAAATAAAAAAAGGAGGCTTATGGTAGGCAAGTAAGAAGGCAAGAATATATTTAGGAACAAAATGAATGCCAAAAGCTGGGAGAACAGGAGAACAGAGATGAATCGCTACAAAGATCCGTGGAAATTCACCAAGTACAAAGGCTGAGGGCAGAGCCCAAAGGCAGAAAGAGATGCCCCCAGGTGCAGAAAGCCAGGAATGGGTCTAGAGAGCAAAGAGAATGCACCAGAAACTCAAAATGCTGGCAGGCAGGCTGTAAAGCAGAAAGAGCATTGCTATGGTTTGGGAAGCTCATAGCTGGCCTTGCAATGCACAAAGATCTAAAGGGGGTGTGGCTGGTGCTCTGATCCCAAGTTCTCCAAAGGCAAAGTTTCAAACCCACCTTCACAATGTGCGAAGTTTTTGGCGAACTGAATCTAACTTAAGATTCCAACTCTGCAACAGAGTCCAGAGACAGCTCAGCTACATGTTAGATTGACTCAGGCTCACACCATCAGCCTGACAGGGGGCACGTCTTCTCAGGAGGTGAATATGTCTTATCCCAACACTATGTTCAGCATAAAATAAAAAAATCACAAGATGCACAAAGAAGTGAGGAAAAGGGGCCTACATTTAAAAGAGGAAACAGGGCTTCCCTGGTGGCGCAGTGGTTGAGAGTCCGCCTGCCGATGCAGGGGACACGGGTTCGTGCCCCGATCCGGGAAGATCCCACATGCTGCAGAGCGGCTAGGCCCGTGAGCCATGGCCGCTGAGCCTGAGCGTCTGGAGCCTGTGCTCTGCTAACGGGAGAGGCCACAACAGTGAGAGGCCCACATACCGAAAAAAAAAAAAAAAAAAAAAAAGAGGAAACAGTTCATAGAAATAAATATAGCAATGACCCAGATGTCTGAATTATCACTCAGGAATTCTAAAGTATCTATGATGAAGGGTCTAGAAGAAAATGATGACAACAAATATGAGTAGATGATGACTTTCAGCACATAAATGGAAACAGTAAAAAGGAAAATCAAATGGAACTACCAGAATCGAATTATGTGATGTCAGAGAGGAAGAATGCATAAGCTTATTAGCAGACTTGGACACAGCAGAGTAAAGAATCAGTGAACTCAAAGGCAGGCCAATAGACCCTATCTTGACAGTAGATAGAGAATAAAAAGTAAAAAACTAAAATAAAATAAAACAAAGTATCTAAGACATGTAACATACTCTCAAGCAATATAAATAATTGGAGTCCCAGAGGTTAGAAGAGATATAGAAAAAAAATTATTTTAAGAGACAATAGTCACTAAATTTGAAATTGATGAAATACATCAATACACATATCCAAGAAGCTCAGCAAACCACAAACATGATAAGCCTTTAAAGAATAATTTTAAAAATCACACCTATCACATCAGAGGCAAACTGCTGAAAACCAAAAATGGAAAGAAAATCTTAAAAGTAGCCCAAAAAACCCAGCCAGGTCATATGCAAGGAAAGCATGAAAAGAGTGATGATTTAATTTCTCAGAGTGAAATAGAGTTTTCAAAGTGTCAAAATATTTTTTTTAAAAAAGCTGTTAATACAAAATTCTATATCTAACAGAGGTTTACATCAAAAATGAAAGGTAAATTAAGACGAGTTCAGCCAAAGAAAATCTCAGATTTTGTAGCCAGAAAACCTGTGCTACAAGAAATGCTAAAAGAACTGCTTCAGGGTGAAATATATGATTCCAGATAGAAGTTCAAGTCTGCAGGAAAAAAAAAGAAGACCATAGAAAGTGCAAAATATAGGTAAAAAAAGGGGACCTATTTATTACTTTTAATACGTGTATGTTTGTGTGTACAGACACATATCTATGTTTGTGTAATACATATAACATATACAGATTTAAGCTACAATTGTTCAAAGCAAAAATGGTAGCAACATTTTGTAAGGTTCATAGAATACAGAGGAATAAAAGAGCACAAGGAGCAAGAGGGAGATAAATGGAATTATACATGTAATCATGGTGTTCCTACATTTTGTAAAGAGTTTGATATAATTGGAAATTGAACTGTGTTAAGTTAAAGATACACATTGTAATTCCTAGTGACCCTGAAAAAATAATACAAGAATGTATATTTAAAAAGTTAATAGAATTAAATAATTACTTGGTCACTCAAAATAAGTCAGGGAATTAAAAAGAGAAACATACACCAATATGAAAGATCTAAACCCAAGTTATGCTGATAATTACATTATATATGAATAGACTAAATGCCACTTAAAGACGAGGTAAATAAACAAGATCCAAATGAATGCATTTTACAGGAAATACACTTAGAACATAAAGAAACAGATGGTTGAAAATGAAATGTTAAAAAGCAACATACTATCCAACCACTGTGCATCATAAATCTAGATGGCTTTGTTTATACCAGACTTAGTGCAATTCAAGACAAATAGTAACATCAAAGATAAAGAGGAGTATTTCATAATGTTAATAGTCACTCCACCAAGAATGAGTAACTAACCTAAATTTAAATGTACCTAACGAAATAGCTTCAAAACATATGATGCCAAAATTGACAGAAGATTTTTGTTTTCAAAAAGAAAGCTCAGATTCACAGTGGGAGATTTTAACATGCTTCTCCTTATGACTGATAAAACAAGTGGACCAAAACTTGAATAAAATATAGAATATTTGATTAACACTATAAACCAATTTAACATAATTAACACTTAAAGAACACTCCACTCAACAACTGTGTAGTACAGATTCTTGCCAAGAGCACATGGAATATTAACCAAGATAAATCAAATTCTTGGACATTAAAAATCCCTCAATTACTCAAATTATAATAATTCAAAGTATGTTCTCTGAAAACAACATTAACATTGAAATTAATAGTCATAACATAACTTTAAAAACACTCAACTAGTAGGAAATTAAACAACACATTTCTAAGCAGGTGACAGCCTGAAGAAAATCCATAAGGAAAAATAGAAGATATTTTGGATTGAATGATAGTAATATTTGTGGTGGTGGGATCTTGAAGATAATCTGGATGTCCATCTCTGAGGAAGTGGATTCATAAAATGTGGTGGATACAAATCATTGACTACAATGCAGCTGCTAGGTACAAGGAATTCAATTTACACATAGCAAAGTGGGAGAATTCCAAACACATAGTGTTCATGAAAATTAAAAGATGTATAACACCCTTTGATGATGTAAATTAAACCAACATTTGCATAAAACAATAATATACAGTGTAAAACATACCTACAAAAATGCACACTCAACATATTAGCACATTTCAAATGGTGGGAGCAGTTATCCTCGAGGAGGTGGGCAATAGGAATAAAAGGAAATAAACAGAACAAAAAGGGAAAGAGTCTCTGTTAGACCAATAACCATCATGTGCCACAAAATGAGAGTCCCAGAATCCTCTGAAACTGACCCCAAACAAACAAAAACTAAACAAACTTTAGACTAGACACAGAGCAAAAAAGGAAGAGTGCAGAAAAACGTTGATATGATGAATCCCCCAAAGTGCAACCCAGAGAAGTAAAGAGTTAGACCAGGTGAAAGAGAAGTTAAGAGAAACAGAGAAAAGAATAACAAATCCCAAAGCACTTTTAATAGGATCCCTGGAAGAAGACAATGAGAGAGACAATATTTGAAGAGATAAAACCTGAAGGAAATCTCAGAACTGATGAACAACATGAATCTTCAGATTCCAGAAATATAAGCCAAGCAGAATAAATATTTTTAAAATCCTTAACTAGATGAAACTACAGACCACCACCGAGACAGAGAAAAATATTAAAATCTACCAGAGAGAAAAAGACAGATTACTAGCAGAGTAAGGACAAATGAAATGACAGTGGACTGCTCACTGGCAATGAAATACGGGAGAAAGTCATAAGAAGGTACAAAAATTCTGAAGGAAAGTAAATGTCAATATAGAATTCTATATCCAGCTAGGTTACCAGTCAAAAATGAAGCATGACAAAGTTCTTTTGAGATATAAGAAGAAAGAGAGAACTTACTACTCTTAGACCCTTACTGGAGAAACTATTGAAGATTATACTTCATCAGGAAGGAAACATGTCCTGCAGTAACAGGTGGGCCTCAGCCAGTGAGCTTAGCATCCTCAGCCATGCACCTTCCGATTGGTCAGGACTCTGTCCCAATTGGTTAGGGGCCATGCCTTACCAAATCTTTACTATTCAGACAATGCTACCAGGCTACCAGAAGCAATGATAAGAACTCTATTCATACATTGGTAAATCCAGATAAATATTAACTTTAAAAAGATTAATAGGGCTGTTAAAAGTAAGGCATAATTAAAATTCTAGACAAAGCAGCATGAAAAGCAGAAGGAAGAGATGGGAATTAAAGAAGTCAAGTTCAGGAGAAGGGTAGACAAGCTCATTAACTTTAAGTTTTGTATGTGAGGGTACATGTCAAAGTCATGGTTGACAAGAAAGAATAGAAATAGAATTTGTAACTTCCACACCAATAGAAGAAATAAAGAACGCTAGCAATCTATCAAACAGCAGGCAAGTTCGGTAGGGGAGCAGGAGAATCAAAAACATTGATAAATGAAAATACCAAATATGCCAGAAATTCAAGGAAATATAAATATGCTTACATGACCTACTGGAAATAATCAACTGTGCATTTTTTAAAATGTCTTGTAGAGTGGAGCTACAGTGCTCATTAGAGAGAAATTTATAGCTTGCAATGTATTTCCTTTTAAAAGAGAGAAAGACTAAAAACAAATCAGCCAAAAATTCAGTTCCATGAGCTAGAAGAATGAAGCAAACTCAAAAAATCAGAAAAAAAGACATAAAATACAAAACAAGAAATTAAAATGAAACAAATTTACATCTTTAAAAAGACTAATGCTGTAGGAAAGAATCTCAACAAGCACAAATCATCAACAGGAACGAGGGAGGAGACATTGCTATGGCTAAATCATAAGAGAATCCTTTAAACGAAGAAAGTAACACTTCGGTCTTCTCTCCAAGCTCAGGGGGCGCCCTGCCACCTCAGGCAGGGGCAGGAAGTCTAGTGTCTGGCTTAACACCCGGAGGCCACCTTCTGCCAGACTCGCACACGGCTACTGCTTGAAAGCCGTCTGGGTTACAGGGCTTTGTGTCAAGCTCTGAGCCAGAGGTGCCCACTCAGCACCTGTTTATATCTTTTCTCTCCCAGCAGTGAGGTAAGGACATCATCCCTGTTTTACAGGTGCGGGAACAGAGGCTCAGGGATGTCAAACAGCACGGTTAAGTTCGCCCAGCTAGTTAGTGGGGAAACCATGTTTCAAACTCAGGTGTGTCTCAGTTCAAAACTTATAATCCTAAAACTGCAGCAACTTTCACAGTTCCTCCCAGCTGTGAGTGTAAGGGGAGCTGGAATGAGGAGAGAAGTACAAGGAAGGGTCAAGTCAGCATTTAAACTTTCCTTCACTCTTTCCAAAATGTGACTTTCTAGTTTTGTCCGCCTGGCACAGGATCTTTTCCCACTGTTAGGTGGGCCCGCCTGGCCCCGAAGCCTTCCAGGGTCCACTAGAATCTGAACGCATAGGTCTCACCTTGAAACAGACGGAAAGGTGTTTCAAATTGGTAATTCATAGCTAGTACTAGTTTAGTCTTATTCTCTTTTAAAGTTTAACAATGACCTCTTCATATTAGTAAGGTGTATTTCTTTCCATTTTTCCGTTAAAAATATAAACAAGTAACTCAGTCAGATATATTTTCACTTCCAGAGTCACATTTATTTGACCTGCTTCTTATTTTTAATTCCCTGATCCCATATGCTTGTGAGATTAGCAAATGCTACTGAAATGTGTTTGAGTCACAAGGTAATTACTTTAGATAAATGTCATTCTGTGGTTTAGGATTAGGTCCTAATTCCAGTTTTTAATAGTACCTGGTTAAGCCCTCCTTGGATTGGCTCGACAGTCCTGGGGACTATATGTAATAAAAGCCCACAAAGTAACTCATTCATAAGCCAGTTCTGATGTGTAGATCCTGATGGCTGAATTCATACCTAAAGCCAAACCTTCCTGTCAGATATCAGCAAGAAGAGATGAACCAGCATGCACAATTGTGTTTAAGTAATGAGAATGTTATTCAAAAGACAGACCTGAAAAAGGACCTATATCAAATATGTTCACCATGACTTTCAGTTTGTAGGTATTTTTTAGTGCCAAAACGGGATAAAACACACAAAGAAACACATACTTTCATGCACACACACTCCAGATTCAGAACCCAAGATAATAGTTCCAGCAAGAAGGAGCAAGAAAAAAACACTGTTAGGTTACATGTCAAAACATACTTGTAGGACACGTGTGACCTTGGTAACAATATCCAGAAAGTGTTTTTAAAATGCACCATTAAGCACAGGAGGAGAGACAGCAATTTGGAGAAACAGATATGGACACACGTAATAAATATTTCAGAGATTTCCAGTCATTGGGATTCTGCACATATCTCATGCACATAAAGATAAGATCCGGAGAAAATGAAACTCTGGTTAGATAACACGAGGCCTTACCCATAAATACTTACTGGAAGTCTAAATGATGTTTTGAACATGGTCTAACTGAAAGCAAAATGTCAGCATTCAGAACAAAGTACTCTCGATTTGGAAAAACACACAAATGAGCAGAACCCTGGGCCAGACGGAACAACAGGTATAACAGAGTGATATCCTTAAGTAAGCAAAGGGATAACCTTTTTTTTTTAAAATTTATTTATTATTTATTTATTTATTTTTGGCTGCGTTGGGTCTTTGTGCTGCGCGTAGGCTTTCTCTAGTTGCTGCGAGCGGGGCCTACTCTTTGTTGAGGTGCGTGGGCTTCTCATTGTAGTGGCTTCTCTTGTTGCGGAGCACGGGCTCTAGGCGCGTGGGCTTCAGTAGTTGCAACATGCAGGCTCTGTAGTTGTGGCTCACGGGCTCTAGAGCACAGGCTCAGTCGTTGTGGCACACGGGCTTAGTTGCTCCGTGGCATATGGGATATTCCCAGACCAGGGCTTGAAACCCTGTCCCCTGCATTGGCAGCTGGATTCTTAACCACTGCGCCACCAGGGAAGTCCCGGGATAACCTTAATATAGACTGCACACTGATATCTGAGCAATGGAGCAGACTATTAAAATCATGAATAGATGAGAGAATTTAATTAAATTTACCACAAAATTTTAGAAAGGAATAAGGAAGACAAGACCAAGGACAGCTGACTATTGATGAACTACTGAAGACAATCCACGAAGAATTCAGAAAAGTACAAGATGGCATCCTAAAAGGACGCTTATGAAACCAGTACTGTACTTTCCAAGAGACCCATTATTTTTTATAAATTTATTTATTTTATTTATCTTATTTTTGGCTGCACTGGGTCTTTGTTGCTGCGTGCAGGCTTTCTCTAGTTGCGGTGAGCGGGGGCTACTCTTCATTGTAGTGTGCAGGCTTCTCATTGTTGTGGCTTCTCTTGTTGCCGAGCACAGGCTCTAGGCACACGGGCTTCAGTAGTTGTGGCTCACGGGCTCTAGAGCGCAGGCTCAGTAGCTGTGGCGCATGGGCTTAGTTGCTCCGTGGCATGTGGGATCTTCCCAGACCAGGGCTCAAACCCGAGCCCCCTGCATTGGCAGGTGGATTATTAACCACTGCACCACCAGGGAAGCCCCAAAAGCCCCATTTTATAAATGGAAAGCAATGGCACGCAATGGGTCCAGCCAGCGAGACAAAAGGCTATTTGGGGCAAGTACACACTGTACCATCCAAAGCCCTCGCTGGTTTCTAGGTTGAGAACAGATTATATTAACCATTCCAGGCTGGGTTTAATGTTTGGCAATTCAACTCCCATTTGCGGCATATCAACTTTCAGAATTAAAGGCCACAAATGAACCCTCAGACAGGAAAATGCTTCTGGGCCTGACCGGTGAAGGAAGTAGACACTTCATCCACCCTCCTTTCTTCCACCGCATCCTACACCTGCCTCAGCTGTCCCCAGTGGTGGTCTTCTCCCAACATCAGTGCAACGCTGAGGGTCCTCAGCGCAACCAGGGGAACAGGTAGGAGAAAATAGCAAAGTGCAAAGAAGGAGAGAATATCTTAGTTTTTAAAAATGTGAACTTCCTCTTGGTCAGCCAACTGGCTCTGAGGGAAATTCCTTGAGTCTTTCCCAAATTTTCAATGAAACCAATGTAATGATTGGATAATCTCAGAAGAACTGTGCTCCTGTGCCTGTATAATGAATGAGTTCTCGTATAATGCATGCAAGGGAGAATACAGAGTGTCCTGGGTGTGTCACCTTGTGTTACAAATGATGGAGCTAAATTCCAGAAATGTTGGCTGACGTGGTCTCCATCTTCTTACTTGGTATGATGCTGTGTTACTCCATCTTCTTACTTGGTATGATGCTGTGTAACCCATGAACGTGGTCAATGATGGAGCAAAAGCCTTCTTGAAACAGAAGAAAATCATTCCGTTTGTGAAGGAAAATCACCAACTTAATAAACAAAAAAATCCCCAATGTTCTCATCTTCTCACAGTCCTACCTCCATTCCATTCTTGAAGGTGTCTATAGGCCCACGTGGCCTGGGGACCAAGGATCCTCTGTAGTGCCATGATATTTGGGGCTCACGTCAGCAAGGTCAGGTCACTGAGCACTGAGTCCTCAGCATCTCAGAGTTTGACCATCGGCTGTCACTGTGAGTTTGGCAAGAAAAGGACTGTAAAATATCAAAGGGAGTAAAATTTCGTGATGAAAGAAATCTCTCTTGAAAGGCAAGATTACTATGCATTAAGGAACAAGGCAAAATTGCTGATGTGGATGGAATTATGCCACAAGAAAACTGAAGGGAAAAACAATCTGTATCATTCAGAGAAAGACCTGCAACTTGATCCCCACTGCCTCTGTGTGTCATGTTGAAACCCGTAAGAAAAGGAGCCCAGGATATTTGATTTTTTGTCCCATGAACCCGCTGGTTGGTTCCTTTCCTGGATGAACCAACTTTCCTAGTTGGTTCCTTTCCTGGATGTGGGGGTTTGGACCGAGCTCAACTGTGCCACCAACAGCTCCAGCTCAAAGCCCTCAATGTGAGTTAGAGGTCGCTGGGTCGGGTCTGGGGAATAAACAAATTACATGTAGTTTGCAAATCTGTCTGCATGTCAGATGAAAGACAATTTGGATTTAACTCTAGACATGAAGCTGGAGTGTTGTAATGACAAGGAACAAAACCAACTCCCATCTCAGAAATGCTGGCAATAGGGTTAGGGAGGTGCTGGGAAAAGCACGGATCTGAGGAATTAGCAAGAGTTATAGAATGGAAGGAAAAAGCAAAGGGTGCCCATGGCAATGTGAGGAACCCTGGGCAGTTCGTGAAGTGCTTTTACATCCATCAGTGTAACTAGCTCACATTCCATCCCCATCACTCAAAGAAGAGACAGGGGCTCTGCAAAGTCAGGTCAACAGGCCCCAAACATGCACATCACCAGAAACCCTGGAGAAGGTTTTCACAGATACCAGTGCCTGGGTCCTTGTGGTCCAAGGGATGCTCTGGAGGTGGGAACTGTGAACCTGGAACTGTCAAAACCCACCTTGGTGACTGACGATCCACAGGTATGAGAACACAAAGGGACGCAGAGATGGGAAGTATTGGAGCCCGTTAGATTTATGAGGAAATTCTATTAAATGTTAAAGAAACATGCTTACAAAGGCTTATATTAAAAATTATTATTATTAAAAGTATTAATATGTCTACACGTTTTTTTTTCAGTATGTCAGTACAATAGCAAGGAACATGGATGATTTCAGAGAGAGTTTATTTTTCCTTATTTAATGTTAAAGGGAAAATAATTGCATGCACCTCTCATCAGTAGTGACAGATGAAATGAGAGGGTTGTGTTTGATTGTTCAATATCACAGAGGCAAAGCTGGTTAACGAGAATGACAAATCTGCGTCCTAGGAGGAAACATTCGGAAACTGCCATCCCAAGGTTGATCTGAAGGACAAGGACGTTTTAGACCAGCTTCGCAAACTTGAGTGTGTGTAAGAACCACCTGAGATTGTTAATGTGGATTCTGACGCAGGAGATCTGGGAAGGGGCCTGAGAGTCTGCATTTCCGACCCGTTTCCAGGTGAGGCAAAAAGGCACACACACACCCAGGGGTGTAGCCAGGTGTTCCCAGCAGCTCAGCAGTAGGTATCTGCCAGGAGGGCAGATAGAGCGTGGACAAACACCCGTGCTTGAAACCCAACCTTTATGGGAATACATCGATCACTGCAGAAAGGAGCCTGACCTCTCAATATCTATACAGTCCTCACTTTGTTTCTAAAGCAAATTTCTGTAACTAATAATCCTGTATTCCAGTCATAAAATCATAAAATCATAACATTAGACTACAGGGGAAGGCTGGACTTGAAATGGCAGCAAAGATGACACTGGGGCAGCAATCACATCACATGGCATCTACCAAGAGAAAAGAGGCACTGATTCCATTGCACAAAAATGTAAGAGCGGATGAGTTGTTCAACGGTCCATTAAAGGACACAATCTTTTTTTAAGAAAAAAGTTATTTATTTACTCATTTGGTTGCACTGGCTCTTAGTTGCATCAGGCGGGCTCCTTACTTGTGGCATGCAAACTCTTAGTTGTGGCATGCATGTGGGATCTAGTTCCCTGACCAGGGATTGAACCCTGGGCCCCCTGCATTGGGAGTGTGGAGTCTTAACCTCTGTGCCACAAGGGAAGTCACAAAGGATACAATCTTTTCCAAATTTTTTTTTTAAAATCTAGTAAAATCATTTTACTTAAGAACACTAAATAATAACAACACACACATAAAGAGAATAATACCTTTGGGAGGAAATTAATAATAACAACACCTGTAATAACCTCATCAATGAAACAAGGATCCAGTGGAGAAGATACAGGAAAGGTCACAGATTGCAGACTTTTAACAGGAAGTTATCCTGAAATCATCTAATTTTTACCTCCACATTCTTTTCTGACCAGAAAACTAGGGCCATGTCTGAGCCAAAAGCACATAATTTTCATGACAAAAATTCGGGCTGTAACTCATATAACTATATATTTTTCCTAACAAAAATGCTAATCTACTCACTGATCTTTTTAATGAGGCGTTCACAAGTATAGGTTAATTATAACATGTATTATGTTGGAAAATGTTTTCTATGTTTATTGTTTTATACAAAATTTTATTAGCATCAGTTAATTAAAGAAAAAAGATGATGTATAGCCCATAATTGACTGGATTGCCAAAAGAGTGAGAGTACACGGTCTTTATCCCAAAAGACCAAATTTGTCATTTGGTAAGTCCTTCCCAAATTCTAATAAGGCCTCCAAATAACATTATCTCTACATAATACACATCTATTATTGCAATCTCATAAGAATCACCAGCTATATAATAACCAAAAAATATTTAAGATGCTGCAATTTAAGTTTAAGCCCATTCCAACAGGAATATTCTGTAAAAAAAAAAAAAATCAGCACTTGCAAAGCCTCTGGGCGTGAGCTGGAGTTGAAAGTTAAGCATCTATTTGCATTTGGTTTAGGAAATCTTTGCCACCTTCCCATGAAATTTCGGCTGTCTCAGTGGATTTGGTGAAGATCAAAGTCTCCACACTCAGAGAGTGGGTTTTAATCCCCGCCAACAGTCAATCATTTGATTCTCCAGTACAAAGAGCTACTCCTGGTGCAGTGCTGCCACATGGTTAGGACTTCACACGGCCTTGTTTTCACCTACTTCCATTCACTGGAATGCTTGGGTTCCAGGTACTGCAGAGACTTTACAAAATGTATACAAGGAGAATGGGAAATGCAAACCCCTGCTTGGAAGTCAGTGACAGAAAACACTGAGGGAAGCCTTTCCCTTCTCTTCCTGCCCGGTGAGCAAGTGACACGGTGTAGCGCTGTCAGGTGAGGGCTAACATCGTCCCTGATCCGTACACCTCAGGTTTACACCCACGGACCTTGGTGGCCGCTGGACCAAACTGCAGAGAGGCAGGGGCCACCTCACTTCAAAGGCCCCTCTCCTTCAAGTGCATCACATAACCTTGTGATATTACACATCATCATACGTTTAGGAAAAATTACTTTGTGAATATCACCTGGTTAATATCAACACTGGTCAGAACATCTTTAAAAGGAGGAATATGTCTGTAATTCATCTCACATCCAGACCAGGATGGGAAGAGTTTGTATAAGCATTGATGGACGCCATGAATTTCAGCTAGTGGTGATGGAGCAAAATTGTAGCGAAACTGCCATTTTTAGAGGGACAGACTCTCCTTGTCAAAATCATTCAGACACTTCATTTTTGTTTTTCTCCAGATTCATAAAAAATGATTGATAAAAATGTTTGATTAGCAAAGTAAGAAATAATGATAGTTTAATATATGTAATTACAGTATAGAATGCTCATAGATAGTCTAGTCTTTTGTTCTCCCACGATCTAGACAAAAGAAAAAAACGAAACTTTTTTCCAGGCGTACTATTCAATTTGTTCTATTCTGCCTGTGCGAAGTGTTTAAAAAGAAAAATAACTGAATAAGAACAAAGGAAATTATTTTGACCGGGGGTAAAGAAGGAGAACTTTATTCTCATAAAAAAGAAAGTGAAACTATTTATGTGACGAGAAAAAAATCACAATCAACTATCATTATTCTGTAGTCTTATTTTCAAGGGCTGAATTTTCCGTCTTAATAATTAGGAACTCAAGACTACATTTATATGGAAAAAAGAAGACTCCGGTTAAGTTATTTCATGTGATACATCACAGCCCTGCAGGTGTAGCCGTCTCCACTGCTCTGTGCCGTTTCTCAAAGACCATGAAAGTAACGATTATTCACAATGGAATTGTAATCTATCAACAAGTCACTTTTTCCCTGGGAATAATCAATGAAGAAACAGCAATCTGCCCTGAAGCTCTCACCTCCAAAATATGATTGCTACACTTTGGCAATCAGTACAGTACAATTAATGCTTTATTCATACTTCCTCACCAAACCAAATGAAAAGAAAAAATAAACAATAATGAATTACCATCCTTTTAAGACATAAGGTATTTCATCTAAGAAAATTTTAAAAAAAACAAGCTTGAAATTTTTGAACTCATCTTTAAAAACGAATATGATGTTATCGAATGTGTACAAATGATGATGAAATACAGAGTTTGCAATTTAGCACCTGTAATCATCTCAAAACCATTTTCATCATTAACTATTTTAAAAATAATAGACACATTATATTCTTTTGTCCTCTGGTGGCTTATGTCTGGATAATACAGGCCAATTTTCTCTACAAATGGACTGGCTCTATTTTTTTAATCCACCATTATAAATTACGATACCCCTTTCTCTCCATCCACCGATCTTTTTTAAGACACAGAAATAAATCTAAACATATAACTCCTCTTCCCCAGAATTGAATTGATGTGGGCTGGCCAGCAGTCTCTGCCATTTTATAAGGCAGCCCACATGCTTGATCTGAAGCCCAGGGCACCTAAGAAATGAACCCAATATGAAACAGCTTCCACACCCAAAGGAAAGACCATACCTGGAGTCAAAGGCCTAGATTCTTATACTGAGTCTGCAGCTTACTCAAGAATATGTAAAAATAGAACATAAATGTAACGTTGGACAATGACACTTTGGAGAAGGTGAGTTTCTAATATCTCCGGAGTGACGCTCCACTATTGGGTTCCCTTCCTTCCCAGGCTTGGACACACCCACCATTCCTGGAGTTTCTGCAGGGCTTCCACGCAGTGCACTGAGGAAGGAATGCAATCCTCTTTGATGACTTTGATGACTCTGTGAGCACCGAGGAGGTTAACTACACTCTCAGATTTCTCATACGTAAAATGGTAAGAATGACAACACATCACAGAGTCCCCGAGAAGAGTAAATGAGATAACTTATTTAAAGTCTCAGCACAACGCTGGGACAGTAATGCACGGACAGGCAGTATAGCCAGTACTACCAATAATTATATCACTTACTATTACCTTGAACAATACGTCTCAAAGTCAAAAATACTGAAAAACTAACAGGAGCTAGTTTTTCCTTTTAAAAAAAAATTCTCATGGTATTTATTTTTTTTTCCTTCCTGTTTTATTGAAATATAATTGACTGTATTAAGGTGTACAGTGTGGTGATTCGACTTACATACATCAGGAAGTAATTACCACAAGTTTAGTGACCATTCATCATTTCATATAAATACAAAATCAAAGAAATATACCTTTTTTTTCCTTGTGATAAGAGTTCTCAGGATTTGCTCTCTTAACAGCTTTCATATATGACAGAGAACAGTGTTAATTATATTAATCCTGCTGTGCATTATATCCCTAGTACTTATTACTTCATTGTTCAAAATTAGGACGAAAAGTATTTCCTTCCCCAAACTGAAGTTTGGAACTGCCTTGGAAACTTTTTGACTAATGTAAACTACACTGAATATGTATGAGTTAAAGTAGATGTTTTTCATGTTGGGACTTCCCCAAAAAAGTTTTTTGTTATTTTAAGTCTCTGCTATTAAATTTTTTTTGAAATTATTGACACATGGGCTAAAGCGCCAATTTCTAGACTTATCATGATTTGGCAAAACCTCACCTGTCAGCTTTCCAATCCCCACCTTCACATGATGTGCTTCAATATTATGAAACTGTTTGAAAAGATCTGAAAGCATCATCAGTGTCATGGCTCTGAGGAGTGAAATGTAAAGGGTTGTGTTTGTCCAAGATCACTGATTAGTGAAAGGTAGAACAAGGATTAGAAGCCTGCTCTGGGCTCACTGCACAGACCATGCTTTTCCACAATCCAAGCTCTCACTGGAGCTTCATGTAATACCAGGGGAGAAATGGAGGGACACGAAGGTAGAACTCATAGAAATGGCAGTCCAGAATCAGTCTCAGGTACAGGCACAGCCAGGGAATGCGTGGAGGAACTGGGTGGAGGGAACAGCAAGTTGTTACCTTCTGAAGTCCCCCCAGTACCAGGCAGCACCAGTCATGCCTTCCTTGGGGCTGCCGTGTGTCTTTTTTTCACCTTTTACTTTGTCACGTTATGCATATCTTCCCATCCTCTTCATCTACCTGTATGTACCAGAAGTTGCCTCTTTTCAAAATTTAATCTCACCAGTTTTACTGGTCTCTATTTTTCTTACTTTTATGGACAATCTTCTCTATTATTTCTTTAAACATATTCAATGTGCATGACTTATAATCTCCAATAACCCTTATATCTACAATCATTGGGGGTCTGATTCTGTGCTTCATGGCACTTATAGTTGCTCACGGCAGCTTATTTCTTCATATATATAATAACTATTTTATTATGAGTTCAAATTCCTTTAATCTTTGATCCTTTGATCTTTTTTTAAAATTGAAATATAATTGTGTTACAATATTGTGTTAGTTTCAGGTGTACAGAGCAGTGATTCAGATAGATAGATAGATAGATAGATAGACAGAAAGATAGATTCCTATATTCCTTTTCAGACTCTTTTCTCTTTTATGTTACTGCAAAATATTGAGTATATTTCCCAGTGCCATACAGTAGGTCCTTGTTGGTTATCTATTTTATATATAGTAGTGTGGGTATGTGAATCCCAAACTCCTAAGTTATCCTTCCCTCACCCCCTTTCCCCTTTGGCAACCATAATGTTTTCCCTAGAAACATTTTATAAAGAACCTAATAAACCTATAGAAATAAAAATATAATAGCTAAAAGGACACAGCTGAAAAGAAAACTAGTACACTGAAAAAGTAAATCTGAGAAAAATATAGGGAATGAAGTACAGATATATAAAATGATGGGAAATAGGAAAGAAAAGTCTTAAGAAAACGATAATAGAGTGAGAAGGTCCAACATGGAGTAATGAGAGTTCAAAGAGCTAACAGAAAGTGGGAGAAGGCAATGAATATTTGGAGAGACAATGCACTGGGATTGTCCAGAATTGATGTAAGATACCAGTCTTCAGAATCAGAAAGTCATAATCCTACACCTAAATTCTAGTGAAACAGAAAAACACAAAAAATAAAGGAAAGTTTTATTTAAAAAACAAAAAACAGCTATTGAGAAAAAAACTGTTACCCACAATAAACAGTGTTTCTCAACTTACTGTCTTCTCAAGAGCAAACATGAAAGTCAGAAGGTAATAGAACCATAGTCTTCAGATGGGAAGAGAACATAATATTAAACTAGAATTCTATAGCCATAAAAGCATCTTTGAAAAATGAAGTCAAGATAAAAACATTTTCATTTAAAAAAAAAAAAACTCAGAGATGACCCAAACTAGACTGTCAAAAAAGAAATTTTAACTGATATGTTTGCAAATTCCCAGATGGAAGGTCGTAGTAGCAAGATTTTAATTCCTGACTCAGTGTCACACTATCTAACACTGTCCATGTCAAAAGTCTCAGGCTTTAAACAGGTTGGATGATCCTTTCAATTAAAACAAAATTAATCCTGAGATAGCACCTCACAGGGCCCATGATAGGTACGTCACGATGGGTGAACAGAGGAATGGATAATTATATCTGCCTTCTCTGCACTAAGAACTTTCTGGGGAAAGGCGCATACTAGGGTTTTAAAGAACCATCTCCGCTGAAAGTCATGCTGCAGGCTCACGCTGGTGAAGGCACAGACAGGCTCTGCACACATCACAGAGCACACAGGTCTTGCTTGGTCAGGAGTATGAACGCGCCTTCTCACCTGAAAGGCAATACATTCTTCAGGACCACCCGCACCCCCAAACACACACATAATTTATCCCTCCTGATAACTTATGTTCACTATAAACAACTAGAGCCACTCTTTTTTTTCTCCCTCAGAATTTGGCATAAACTTTCTTTTGGGGTCTGAATATATTGATGAACTTACGTGAAATTCCCTCCTTGCTGTTAAAGACCCCTGACTTTGACTGTATATCATTTCAAAATAATGACACAGTGTTGTTTTGATATATTTGTAACAAGATTAGTCAAAATAGATTGAGTTGTTGAAAAGATCAAAACTACACAGACACACACACACCTATGTGTGTGTTTATTTATATTGGAATAGTAGATAGATAACCTTTTTGACCCAGAAGAAAGTAATATTTGATTTATTTACTTCCATTTAATCCATACAAACTGTAAAATTTATAAGTGCTTATTAAGTGAGAAGGCTTCTTTCTTTCTTTTTCTTTTTTTTGATACGTGGGCCACTCACTGCTGTGGCCTCTCCCGTTGCGGAGCACAGGCTCCAGACGCGCAGGCTCAGCGGCCACGGCTCACGGGCCCAGCCGCTCCGCGGCACGTGGGATCCTCCCAGACTGGGGCACGAACCCGCGTCTCCTGCATTGGCAGGCGGACTCTCAACCACTGCGCCACGAGGGAAGCCCAAGGCTTCTTTCTTTGAGAGGAAAGCTTTAATATTTTGTTTATCAGATCAGCTCATGTTTAATTCATTTCTTCTCCTGCCAACTCTTTAAAGAAAGAACAATTATCAACCAAAAAGAGGAGGCAGAAGTCAACCATATATTCTGGTTCTGGTTTATAAGGGGACCAGATCCAAATTCTGTTTAATGTTATATTAAAAGGAAAGTTCTGACGACACAACATTTTTAAAAGAAAGGAAAGGAGATAAAAAGAGGAAGCAAGTAGGTGGCAACATCACAACAGTCCTAGGACACAAGCATCACTGATGATAAATTCTTTAGGCAAAGTAAAATTTATGATGTGGATAAGATAAGAGTATCCTGGCATCTAGTAACTCCTATTGCTAATGGGATATATGCTGCAGCAAATCGTGGCGTGTGTGTGTGTGTGTGTGTGTGTGTGTGGCCTTTTTCTTACTTCCCAGCTGGCCTCTGGTTTTACTTTGGACAAAGAGTAAGGAGGGAGAGGACGCTGAGAAACCCACTGTCCCTGCAGTGGTTTCCTAGCCCTGCATTAGGGACAAGCCTTGAAATGGTGCATGAATGTGAGCAAGAAATACCCTACCATTGACACATCAACACGGCCAACTCACTTGTTCCATAAGAATATGTACTACGACCTAGAAAAGTGGGTGTTTTAGAAAAATAATTTTATATCCACAGGACTGGGAATACTATCAAACTTACTGATACATACTCGCTAATACAAAATTGCTTCCCCTGAATGACCACCTTTCAGTAAAGCACTGAGTTTAAAGCATATTATTGCCAATATTCTGATTTCACTGATGAGTGGAAGCTGATGAGTCTGAGCCCACTCACAGGCCCTTGATTCTCATTCTTGGTCAAAGAGTTTTTGCATTTTTCAGTGATTAATTTATTCTCTACAGATAAAAAGAAGAAACCTCTTGTCTATTCAGAGTTCTACAACACAAGGAAACAAAGGTCTTGACTGGAAAGGTTGGAAAGAGTAAATATGCTGTATGCTTTACAGGTAAATATCTTAGAGAAAACAAGAGCAACAAAAGAAAACAGAATACAGAATTGTGGTAATTCCTTGCAGCAAGAAAATACTCTTGAACTTTTGTCCCCTCAAACAATCTAGGTGATGCTAAATTTACACATTAAGAAAAGCTACTCAACTCTGTTCAAATTTTAAGGGAAATAGAACGCCTTTACTGTGATTTAAGGCCTGGCTCACATTACAGTTTTATAGCTGAAAATCACTCTTCAGGAAAAATAAAATAGTTCATATATGCCTCATTTCTTGAATATATCATACAAATATATAAAGAGCTGTTCTCATCCCTCAGTGTTCCAGAATCCATCACAAGATAATAGGTGAACCAATGTAATGCTCTATTAAAAATAAAGAGCATTGTCTTCTGCATTTGTCTTGCCCTTAGAACACTTTATAATTCTCTTTGTAATTAAGGCGCTTCCAGATTTTATATATATTTTTATATATATATATATATATATATATATATATAAAATCAATTCTTTTTCTTTTTTTTTTTTTTTTTTTTGTGGTACACGGGCCTCTCACTGTTGTGGCCTCTCCCATTGTGGAGCACAGGCTCCGGATGTGCAGGCTCAGCGGCCATGGCTCACGGGCCCCGCCGCTCCGCGGCACGTGGGATCTTCCCGGACCGGGGCACGAACCCGTGTCCCCTGCATCGGCAGGTGGACGCTCAACCACTGCGCCACCAGGGAAGCCCAATTCGTTTTCATTTTTTTACCAATCCCAATAGTTTGACATATTTTAAGAATCCACCATCACATCACACAATGCTCCCTTAATAAATAGTAAGCACTGACAACATATGGAATGTATTTATACAGTCATTTCTAAGCTAGTTTGGCTCTTGCTGGCTTAAACTGGCTTCTGCCTGATCAGATGTCACTGGTATGTCTCAAGTGTAAATAGCAACTAGGGCAAATCAAAATAATCTACTTTCCCAATGTCAAGTGGCCTTGTATATTTTACATTGGAGCTTGATTTCTTGGAAAAATAACCTCTTCAAACAAATGAAAATTTACCTCATTGATGCAAGATGTTAATAGGGAAATTGTAGGAAGAGGTAGGGAGCAGTGTATGGGGAATCTGTACTATTTACTCCCCTTTTCTATAAATCTACAAATGTTCTAGAAATAAATTCTACTAATTTATAAAAGATAGGTTTAAAAAAAGAAAGATTTGCCAACACTGGTCTGGGACCATGAAGCTTTCTCTATTAAAACCCTAAGAGATGCTTGGTAAATATATAACAACTGATAAACCTATATTGATACATTATTAGCCAAAGGACAGAGTTTATATTAAGTTTCACTCTTTGTCTTATACATTCTATGGGTTTTGATAAATGCATAATGTCCTGTATTCACTATTACAGTATCATACAGAATAATTTTACTATCCTAAAAAATCCTCCATGTTTAACATATTTTTCTCTGGCCTCGACCTCCAAATCCTTGAACTTTTTACTGTCTCTGTAATTTCAACTTTTCCAAATGTCATGTAGTTGGAAACATACACTACATAATCTTTCCAGGCATGCTGTCTTCATTTGGTAGTACACATGTAAGTTTCTTCCATGTCTTTTTGTAGTTTGAAAGCTCTTTTCTTTTTATCACTGAATAATATTCCATTGTATGGATGCACCAGTTTGCTCATCCATTCAATTATTGAAGGACATTTTGGTTGCTTCCAGTTTGAAGCAATTGTGAATAAAATTTCTATAAGGATTTCTGTGCACACTTTTGTGTGAACATTATGTTTTCAACTCATTTGAGTAAACACCTAGGAACATGATTGATGGATTGTATGGTAAGACTTCATTTAGTTTAAAAGTAACTGCCAAACCTTTTTGAAAGCAGCCCTATCATTTTGCATTCCTACCAGCAATGAGAGAAAGGTTCCTATTGCCCCACATCCTCATCGGCATTTGGTATTGTCAGCTTTTGGGATTTTAGCCATTTTAATAGCTATGTAGTGTTACCTCATCATTGTTTTAATTTGCAATTCCCTAATGATGTAAGATGTTGAGCATCTTTTCATATGCTTATTTTCCATCTACATGTATCTTTTGTGGTGAAGTGTCTGTTCATTTCGTTTTCCCTTTTTAGAACTGGATTTTTTTTTCTTATTGTTAAGTTTCAAGAGTTCTTTGTTTAGTTTTGATGCAAATCTTTTTCAGATAATTGTTTTGCAAAGATTTTTCTCCCAGTATGTGGCTTGCCTTTGTATGCTCTTAACGGTGTCTTTTGCAGAGCAGAACTTTTTAATGAAGTCCAACATCAATTTTTTTTTTCATGGGTTGTACTTTTGTGGTTGTATCTAAAAAAGTCATAACCAAGTCAAATCCAAGGTCACCTACATTTACTTCTAGTATATCTTCTAGGAGTTGCATAGTTTTACATCTATATTTGAGTTTATAATCTATTTTGAGTTAATTTTTGTAAAAATAAGTTTTAGAAAATTTTTATTAAATTTTGTGTCTAGATACTTTTTTTTAATATGGATGGCACCAATTGTTGAAAAGACTATCTTTTCCCAATTGAATTGCTTTTGTTCCATTGTTAAGAATTAGTTGAATTTTGTGCGGATTTATTTGTGCGGATCTATTTCTGGGATCCTCATTCTGATCCATTAATCTAGTTGAATATTCTTTTGCCAATCCCAAACTGTCACAACCATTGGAGATCTTAAAGTCATGTAGTGGTAGTGCTCTAACTTTGTTCTTCTACAATACTGAGCTTTTGACTTTCCATATAAACTTTAGAATCAATTTATTGATATGCATAAATTAAATTTCTGGGATTATTTATTGGGATTGCATTGAATCTACAGATCAAGTTGAAAAGAATTGACATCTTAGCAAGATTGAATCTCCCTATTCATGAATATGGACTATCTCTCCAATTATGCAGATCTTTAACTTCTTTAATCAGATTTTGTAATTTTCTTCATATAAATGATGTTCATATTTCATTAGATTAATATCTAAATATTTATCTTTTTGGTGTTAATGGAAATGGTAGTGTCTTTAATTTTAAATTCCGATAGTTTATTCCTACTATATAGGAAAGTAGTTGAATTTATATATTAACTTGTATCCTGAAACCTTGCTGCAACTGATTATTAGTTTCAGGAATTTAATTGTTTATTATTTGGGATTTTCTAATTTGACATTTATGTCATCTGTGAACAAAGTTTTATTTCTTCCTTCCCAGTCTGCATATCTTTTATTTCCTTTCCTTGTCTTATTACATTAGCTTGGGTTTCCAGGAAGATGCTGAGTAGGAGTGGTGATAAAGGACATCCTTGCCTTGTTCCCAATCTTAGAGGGAAAGCATTTAGTCTCTCACCATTAAGTATGATGTTCGCTGTAGGTATTTTGTAGATATAGATCTTCCTCGACTTACAGTGAGGTTATATCCTATTGTAAGTTGAAAATATCATAAGTCAAAAAATCATTTAATGCACCTAACCCACTGATCATCATAGCTTAGCCTGGCCTACCTTAAACATACTCAGAAACACTTACATTAGCAAACAGTTGGGCAAAGTCACCCAACACAAAGCCTATTTTATAATAAAGTGTTGAATATCTTATGTAATTTATTGGATTCTGAACTGATGGTAAAAAACAGAATGGTTGTATGGGTACAAAATGGTTGTAAGTGTATAAACTGTTTATGCTTATGATCACTGACTGGAAGCTGTAGTTCACTGCCACCATCCAGAATAAAGAGGATGTATTATACTGCATATCACTAACCTGGAAGAGGATCAAAATTCAAATTTTTAAGTACAGTTTCTATTGAATGTGCAACTCTTTCATACCACTGTAAAGTCAAAAAATCATAAGTTAAACCTTTGGAAGTCTGGCACCATCTGTATTCTTTTTCAAGATGAGAAAGTTCTCCCATATTCCTAATTTGCTGAGAGCTTTTATCATGAATAGATGTTGTTTTTTATCAAATGCTTTTTCTATTGTTAAGATTGTATGATTTTTCTTTTCTTTAGCTTGTTAATGTGATGAGTTATAGTCACTGATTTTCAAATGTTGAACCAGCTTTCCATACCTGGAATAAATCAACTTGGCCATTGTGTATAATTCTTTTTACCCATTGTTAGATTGGGATCTACTAGTATTTCATTGGGGAATTTTGTATCTATGCTCAGGGGAGTTGTTCTGTAGTTTTCTTTTCTTGTAATGTCTTTATCTTGTGTTGGTATTAGGATAATACTACTCTCATAGAAGGCAATAAGATACATGTCTTCTATTTCTATTTTTAGGAAGAAATTGTACAGACTTGGTATCATTTCTTCCTTAAATAGTTGGTAAAATTAAACAGTGAAACCATCTGGACCTACTGTTGTCTTTTTTGGAAGGCTATTAATTATTGACTCAATTTCTTTAATAGATACAGCCCTATTCAGATGGTCTAATTTTCCTCGCATGAACTTTGGCAGTTCATCTCCTCCAAGAATTAGTTCATCTAAGTTACCAAATTTATGGGCATAGGGTTTTTCATAATATTCCTTTATTATCATTTTAATATCATAGGATCATTAGTGATGGCCCCTCTTTTATTTCTAGTATTAGTAATTTTTGTCTTCTCTCTTTTTCCTTGGTAATCTGGATAGAAGTATACCAATTTTATTGAGTTTTTCAAATAACTAGGTTTTAGTTTTGTTGATCTTTTTTCTTTTGGCTTCCTGTTCTCAATTTAATTGATTTTTGCTCTAATTTTTATTATTATTATCTTTTTTCTTTTTTTTGCTTTCCTTAGGCTTACGTTGCACTTCTCTATTTTCCTAAGGTGGAAGCTTATATGACTGAGTTTAGATCTTTCTTCTTTTCTAATATATGCATTCAATGCTACAAGTTTATGTTAAAGCAATGCTTCCACTGCATCCCACAAATTTTTATGGTTCAGTTTCATTCTCATTTAGCTTAAAATATTTTTAAATTTCTCTTAAGACTTTAATGTACTCATGTTATCTAGAACTGTATTTTTATTCTCCAAATTTTTAGAAATTTTCTAGCTATTTTTCTGTCATTGTATTAAATTTAATTCCACTATAGTTTAATTCCATTGTAGTGTGAGACTATAATTTGTATGATTTCTATTATTTAAAATTTGTTGTGGTGTGTTTTATGGCCAGAATGTGGTCTTGGTGAATAATTCATTTGAAAACAATATGTATTCTGCTGTTGTTGATGAAGTTTCTGTAAACATCAATTCGATTCAGTTGATTGATGGTACTGCTTAGATCAACTATATCCTTACTGATTTGCTGCCTGCTGGCTCTGTCAATCACTAATAGAGCAGTGTCAAAGTTCCTCTAATAGTGAATTTGTCTGTTTCTCCTTGAAAATGTTATTTATTCCTTCTATCATGCTTGTCCTTTCTTTAAGTAGATGCAAGTTTCTGACTCACTTCATTTTCCTTTTTGCCAAATAACTTATTTTAGCATTTTCTACACAGCAGGCTTACTCAAGATAAAGTCACTCAGTTTTTGTTTATGAAAATATTTCTCCTGCACTTTTGAAAAATCATCACAATGGGTAGAGAATTCTATGTTGGTAGTTTTTTTTTTCTCTCTTTTTTCTTTCAATACACTACATATTTCACTACACGTTCTTGCTTATATAGTTTGTGGCAAAAAGTCCACTGTAATTCTTATCCTACTCCCTTCACAGGTAAAGTTTTCTTCTCCTATGGCTTCTTTCAATATCTTCTCTTTTTCTTTGGTTTTCTGAAGTTTAAATACGATACACTTAGGTGTAAAATTATTGAATATTTATCCTGCTTGGTATTCTCTGAGACTCTTGGATCTGTGATTTGGTGTCTGCCATTAATTTTAGAAAATTCTCAGCTATCATTTCTTTAAATATTTATTCTACTCCTTTTTCTCTTTCCTCTATTTGTGGTATTCACATTACGCCTATGTTACACTTTTTGTAAGTTTCCCACATTTCTTAGATATTCTCGTTGTTTCACTTTGCTTTTCAGTCTGTGAAGTTTCTACTGACATAACTTCAAGCTCACTTATTCTTTCTTGGCTGAATCCAGTCTACTAATAAGCTCATCAAAAGCATTCTTCACTTCTGTTGCATTAGGTTGGATTTGTAACATTTCCTTTTGATGCTTCCTTAGAGTTTCCTTCACTCTGCTTATATTACCCATCTGTTCTTGAATGTCATCTACTTTTTCCATTACTGCCCTCAACATATTAGTCATAGTTATTTTAAATTCCATTCTGATATTTTTAACCTCTCTGTCATACCTGAGTCTGGTGTTCACTCTTGCTTTGTCTCTTCATATGTATTTTTACTTGTCTTTTATTCTTTGCAATTTTTTCTGGACAAACAGACACATAACATAGAGTAATAGGAGCTGGGATAATTAGGCTTTTAGTGTGACGTTTTATGTGAGTCTGGTGAGGATCTGGGCTGTATTTAAAGTGTGATGTAGCTGAAGATGCCAGAGGCTTCAGTTTTCTCTAATTTCCTTGCTCTATGTATCTCCTATTCCTCATGTTTCCCTAGGAATTCCTTCTTAGGTAGAGTCTGTGTCCCACTGCTCTCTCAGTTGTACTGTTACTATTTTGGAGCCCCGCTGATGTGGTGAGAAGGTGTTAGGAAGGGGAAGCTTTCTATAATCTTATGATTAAATCTCAGATTTGAGTATCCCTGAGTCCCTAGGTTATGCTATTCAGACGTTTTCATTTGCTTGTTTGTTTTTTTAAACATTTTACCTCCCTTTATGTGAGATGAGAGGAAAGCTAGAGCCTGGCTAATTGCTCTTTCCCAGGTTAGATAAACCTCTGGTAAAGTAATTTCCCTTGGAAGACAGGGCTTTGTGATGGAGAACTCCTGGGCTTAACTGGTGAGTTTCCACTTGCTCAAAACAGAAGGGGTCTTTCTCTGATTTTCATTTGTGAACATGATGCGTTTGCTCAAGGTAAAACCCAGGGAAGTATGGGGCTCCCAGGAAATTTTTAACTCTCAAGCCATCCACACTTAGGCTCCAGCAATTTGTCAAAATGACCATTTAAATGTTTCTGCAGTTCTGTTCCCAGGAAGCTGATCTTGGCTGTCATTCTCTGTTTGGGCCAGCTCTCCAGATTTCAGAATGGTGGTCTGCCCTGTGACCTCAATTCTCTGAAGTATCTAAGAAAAGTCACTGACTTTCAGTGTGTTCAGCTTTTTTCTTGTTGTGAGGGCATAAATGATAACTTCCAAGCTCTATACGTGTCAGAGTTGAAAGTGAAAGTCAGCAAACTTTTTCTATAAAGGGTCAAATAATAAAGAGTTTTGGTTTTGCAAGGTACACAGTTTGCATTGCTGCTACCCAAGTCTGCAGTTAGAATGTGAAAACAGCTACAGACAATATGAAAATAAAGGGGCTCGGCTGTGTCCCAATAAAGATGTATTTACAAAAACAGGTGGTGGGCTGAATTTGGCCTGTGGGCCACCGTTTGCAGCCCCTGCTCTAGACTATAAGGTCACAAACTGAAATCCCACCAGGACACGAGGTGATAGCAAACATGAGCCAAGTTGGATGGGTTTTAAATAGAAAATAAAGATTCTTGCGTTATACATTAAATACCTATTCTTTATGTCCACAAAAAATATGCTATTATCTCATTTCTCTTGAAATACTTTTCAATATTTCAGATAGTTTACTTTGCATAGAAATGTGGGTACCACACATCACTTAATCCTTCTAGATTACTATAGGGAGATAGCAGCACATTGTAAACGTAAATGGTGACCTGCTACTGTGTCTCAGTATCAGGCTCACCCAGGGATGGTGGGGACCTGATGAACTGCAGAGGAGAGAACTGCCCAGCCAGCTGCTGCCCAGGAGGAGTAAAAGCCTGCATCACCAGACCTACATTTTTTCAAGAGGACATAGAAATCTAGATTGTGTGCTACCCTTCCAGTTGTCAATGATGGCAACTAAACTTGTAAGCATCATAGAAGGCAAGACTGTGTAGAACAAATGCAAATATTCTAGCTGCTGAGCCTGGCTCGTGCCTGAACTTGTCCTCCAATCTAGGCCTTCCTCCAGCTTTACCAAAAGAAAGCCCAGGAGTTAAAGAGCATGCCAAAGATCCTTCAGCCAGGGATGGCCAAGGGTGACACGTGTTATAGCTGCTGAGTAGACCACTTCTCTGGGACAGCTCACAGCTCCTATCAAATGCACCCTTTAGCCTCCATGGAATTAAAGTCTCCCTGCTCTGAATTCAGTCCTGAGTACTGTGTCATTCTCTTCCACTGATATCAATAATCCCCAGGTTCACATTCCTAGATATCTTTTTAAATCCACTAACTTCATATTTTTTTTCATTTTTTTCCCTAAAAGCACCATTATATTTCACTTAAACAGCAAAGAGCTAATAAAACAATCATAAGTACGTTTGTGCTGCAAAATCACAGCAAGATAAATGGTTCCAATCAGTTACAGGAAGTCTGTAACGAACATCTTCTTCAAAAAATGTGTTTTGGCAGACACGCTCCTGACAGGCTCCAGGGCTGGGCAGAGCTGCTGGTGAGACTCCCCAGTGGGATCAGACTCCTGATATAATACACAGCTGGCACTGAGAGAAAGGGAAAGCAAGTCAGAGAGAGAGAGAAAGCGCTGCCCGCCATGTGGCTGACAGTGTCTTGGTGCCCCAGCCTGGTGTCAGGCCTGAGCCTCTGAGGTAGGAGAGCCAAGTTAAGGACATTGGACTACCAGAGACCTCCCGCACTACGTAACATCAATCAATTAGAGCTCTCCCAGAGATCTCCATCTCAATTGTAAGACCCAACTCCAACCAAGGGCCAGCAACCTCCAGTGCTGGACACCACATGCCAAACAACTAGCAAGATAGGAACACAACCCCACCCATTAGCAGAGAGGCTGCCGAAAACCATACTAAGTTTAAGTTCACGGACACCCCAAAACACACCACTGGACACAGCATTGCCCACCAGAAAGACAAGATCCAGCGCCACCGACCAGAACACAGGCACCAGTTCCCTCCACCAGGAAGCCTACAAAAGCCACTGAACAAACCTTACCCACTGGGGGAAGACACCAAAAACAACACGAACTATGAACCTGCAGCCTGTGCAAAGGAGACCCCAAACACAGTAAGTTAAGCAAAATGAGAAGACAGAGAAATATGCAGCAGATGAAGGAGCAAGATAAAAACCCACCAGACAAAACAAATGAAGAGGAAATAGGCAGTCTACCTGAAAAAGAAGTCAGAGTAATGATAGTAAAGACAATCCAAAATCTTGGAAATAGAATGGAGAAAATACAAGAAATGTTTAACAAGGACCTAGAAGAACTAAAGAGCAAACAAACAATGATGAACAACACAATAAATGAAATTAAAAATTCTCTAGAAGGAGTCAATAGCAGAATAAATGAGGCAGAAGAACAGAAAAGTGACCTGGAAGGTAAAATAGTGGAAATAACTACTGCAGAGCAGAATAAAGAAAAAAGAATGAAAAGAATTGAGGACAGTCTCAGAGACCTCTGGGACAACATTAAATGCACCAACATTGAAATTATAGGGGTCCCAGAACAAGAAGAGAAAAAGAAAGGGTCTGATAAAATATTTGAAGAGATTATAATTGAAAATTTCCATAACATGAGAAAGGAAATAGTCAATAAAGTCCAGGAAGAGCAGAGAGTCCCATACAGGATAAATCTAAGGAGAAGCACACCAAGACACATATTAATCAAACTATCAAAAATTAAATACAAAAAAAATATTAAAAGCATCAAGGGAAAAGTAACAAATAACATACAATGGAATCCCCATAAGGTTAAAAGCTGATCTTTCAGCAGAAACTCTGCAAGCCAGAAGGGAGTGACAGGACATATTAAAGTGATGAAAGGGAAAAACCAAGACTACTCTACCCAGCAAGGATCTCATTCAGATTCGACAGGGAAATTAAAACCTTTACAGACAAGCAAAAGTTAAGAGAATTCAGCACCGCCAAGGAGCTTTACACCAAATGCTAAAGGCACTTCTCTAGGCAGGAAACACAAGAGAAGGAAAAGACAAAAACAAACCCAAAACAATTAAGAAAATGGTAATAGCAACATACATATCAATAACTACCTTAAATGTAAATGGATGAAATGCTCCAACCAAAAGACATAAACTGGCTGAATGGATACAAAAACAAGACCCATATATATGCTGTCTACAAGAGACCCACTTCAGACCTATGGACACATACAGACTAGAAGTGAGAGGATGGAAAAAGATATTCTATGCACATGGAAATCAAAAGAAAGCTGCAGTAGCAATTCTCCTATCAGACAAAATAGACTTTAAAATAAAGACTATTACAAGAGACAAAGAAAGACACTACATAATGATCAAGGGATCAATCCAAGAAGAAGATTTAAAAATTGTAAATTTTTATGCACCCAACATAGGAGCACCTCAATAAATAAGGCAAATTCTAATAGCCATAAAAGGAGAAATCAACAGTAACACAATCATAGTAGGGGACTTTAACAACCCACTTTTACCAATGGAGAGATCATCCAAAATGAAAATAAATAAGGAAACACAAGTTTTAAATGACACATTAGACAAAATTGACTTAATTGAGATTTATAGGACATTCCATCCAAAACCAACAGAATACACTTTCTTCTCAAGTCCTCATGGAACATTCTCCAGGATAGATTATATCTTGGGTCACAAATCAAGCCTTGGTAAATTTAAGAAAACTGAAATCGTATCAAGTATCTTTTCCAACTGCAGCACTATGAGACTAGATATCAATTACAGGAAAAAAAACTGTAAAAATTACAAACACATGGAGGCTAAACAGTACACTACTAAATAACCAAGAGATCACTGAAGAAATCAAAAAATTCCTAGAAACAAATGACAATGAAAACATGACAGCCCAAAACCTATGGGATGCAGCAAAAGCTGATCTAAGAGGGAAGTTTATAGCAATACAGTCCTACCTTAAGAAACAAGAAAAACCTCACATAAACAACCAAACCTTACACCTAAAGCAATTAGAGAAAGAAGAACAAAAAACGCCAAAGTTAGCAGAAGGAAAGAAATCATAAAGATCAGATCAGAAATAAATGAAAAAGAAAGGAAGAAAACAATAGCAAAGATCAACAAAACTAAAAGCTGGTTCTTTGAGAAGATAAACAAAATTGATAAACCATTAGCAAGGCTCATCAAGAAAAAATGGGAGAAGACTCAAATCAATAGAATTAGAAATGAAAAAGAAGAAGTAACAACTGACACTGCATAAATACAAAGAATCATGAGAGATTACTACAAGCAACTATATGCCAATAAAATGGACAAACTGGAAGAAATGGACAAATTCTTAGAAAAGCACAACCTTCTGAGACTGAATCAGGAAGAAACAGAAAATATAAACAGCCCAATCACAAGCACTAACATTGAGACTGTGATTAAAAATCTTCCAACAAACAAAAGCCCAGCACCAGATGGCTTCATGGGCGAATTCTATCAAATATTTAGAGAAGAGCTGACACCTATCCTTCTCAAACTATTCCAAAATATAGCAGAGGGAGGAACCCTCCTAAACTCATTCTACTAGGCCACCATCACCCAGATACCAAAACCAGACAAAGATGTCACAAAAAAGTACCTAAAGGCCAATATCACTGATGAACACTGATGCAAAAATCCTCAACAAAATACTAGCGAACAGAATCCAACAGCACATAAAAAGGATCATACACCATGATCAAGTGGGGTTTATCCCAGGAATGCAAGGATTCTTCAATATACGCAAATCAATCAATGTGATACATCATATTAACAAACTGAAGGATAAAAACCATATCGTCATCTCAATAGATGCAGAACAAGCTTGTGATAAAATTCAACACCCATTTATGATGAAAATCTCCAGAAAGTAGGCACAGAGGGAACTTACCTCAACATAATAACAACCATATATGACAAACCCACAGCCAACATCGTTCTCAATGTTGAAAAACTGAAACTATTTCCTCTAAGATCAGGAACAAGACAAGGTTGCCCACCCTCACCACTATTATTCAACATAGTTTTGCATGGTTTAGCCACAGAAATCAGAGAAGAAAAAGAAATAAAAGGAATACAAGTGGAAAAGAATAAGTAAAACTGTTACTGTTTGCAGGTGATGTGATACTATACATAGAGAATCCTAAAGATGCTACCAGAAGACTACTAGAGCTAATCAATGAATTTGGTAAAGTAGCAGGATGCAAAAAATTAATGCACAGAAATCTCTGGCATTCTTATACACTAATGGTGAAAAATCTGAAAGAGAAATTTAGGAAACATTCCCATTTACCACTGCAACAAAAAGAGTAAAATACCTATGAATAAACCGACCTAAGGAGACAAAAGACTATAAGACTATGCAAAAACTATAAGACACTGATGAAAGAAATTAAAGATGATACAAACAGATGGAGAGATACACCATGTTCTTGGATTGGAAGAGTCAACATTGTGAAAATGACTATACTACCTGAAGCAATCTACGGATTCAATGCAATCCCTATCAAACTATCAATGGCATTTTTCACAGGACTATATCAAAAACTTTCACAATTTGTATGGAATCACAAAAGACCCCAAATAGCCAAAGCAATCTTGAGAAAGAAAAATGGAGCTAGAGGAATCAGGCTCCCTGACTTCAGACTATACTACAAAGCTACAGTAATCAAGACAGTATGGTACTGACACAAAAACAGAACTATATATCAATGGAACAGGATAGAAAGCCCAGAGATAAACCCACGCACATATGATCAACTCATTTTTTTTTTATTGCGGTACGCGGGCCTCTCACTGTTGTGGCCTCTCCCATTGCGGAGCACAGCCTCCGGATGTGCAGGATCAGTAGCCATAGCTCATGGGCCCAGCCGCTCCGCGGCATGTGGGATCTTCCCAGACCGGGGCACGAGCCCATGTCCCCTGCATCGGCAGGCGGACTCTCAACCACTGTGCCACCAGGGAAGCCTGATCAACTCATTTTTGATAAAGGAGGCAAGAATATACAATAGAGAAAAGACAGCCTCTCAATATGTGGTGCTGGGAAAACTGGACAGCTACATATAAAAGAATGAAATTAGAACACTTCATAGCACCATACATAAAAATAAACTCAAAATGGATTAAAGAGCTAAATGTAAGGCCAGACACTATAAAACTCTTAGAGGAAAACATAGGAAGAACACTCTATGACATAAATCACAGCAAGATCCTTTCTGACCCACCTCCTAGAGAAATGGAAATAAAAACAAAAATAAACAAATGGGACCTAATAAAACTTAAATGCTTTTACACAGCAAAGGAAACCATAAACAAGATGAAAAGACAACCCTCAGAATGGGAGAAAATGTTTCCAAACCAAGCCTAACAAAGGATTAATCTCCAAAATATACAAGCAGCTAATGCATCTCAATATCAAAAAAACCCCAAACAACTCAATCAAAAAATGTCCAGAACACCTAAATAGACATTTCTTCAAAGAAGATATACAGATTGGCAACAAACTCATGAAAGGATGCACAACATCACTAATCTTTAGAGAAATGCAAATAAAAACTGCAATGAGGTATCACCTCACACCGGTTAGAATGGCCACCATCAAAAAATCTACAAAGAATAAATGCTGGAGGGCTTCCCTGAGTGGCACAGTGGTTGAGAATCTACCTGCCAATGCAGGGGACATGGGTTTAATTCCTGATCCCGGAAGATCCCACATGCCATGGAACAGCTAGACCCATGCACCACAACTGCTGAGCCTGTGCTCTGGAGCCAGCAAGCCACAACTACTGAGCAAGCATGACACAACTACTGAAGTTCTCACACCTGGAGCCCGTGGTCTGAAACAGGAGTGGCCACCACAATGAGAAGCCCGCTCACCACAACAAAGACCCAATGCAGGCAAAAATAAATAAATAAAAATAAATAAATTTTTTAAAAAAAGAAATGCTGGAGAGGGTGTGGAGAAAAGGGAACCCTCTTGCACTGTTGATGGAAATGTAAATTGGTGCAGCCACTATGGAGAACAGTATGGAGGTTCCTTAAATAATTGAAAATAGAACTACCATATGACCCAGCAATCCCACTACTGAGCATATACCCTGAGAATACCATAATTCAAAAAGAAACATGTACCACAATGTCCATTGCAGCACTATTTACAATAGCCAGGACATGGAAGCAACCTAAGTGTCCATCAACAGATGAATGCAGAAAGAAGATGTGGCACATATATACAATGGAACATTACTCAGCCATAAAAAGAAACGAAATTGAGTTATTTGTAGTGAGGTGGATGGACCCAGAGTCTGTCATACAGAGTGAAGTAAGTCAGAAAGAGAAAAACAAATACCATATGCTAACACATATATATGGAATCTAAAAAAAAAGAAAAGGGGTGGTTCTGAAGAACCTAGAGGCAGGACAGCAATAAAAATGCAGATGTAGAGAATGGACTTGAGGACACAGGGAGTCGGAAGGGTAAGCTGGAACGAAGTGAGAGAGTGGCATGTATATATATACACTACCAAATGTAAAATAGATAGCTAGTGGGAAGCAGCCACATAGCACAGGGAGGTCATCTTGGTGCTCTGTGACCACCTAGAGGGGTGGGATAGGGAGGGTGGGAGGGAGACGCAAGAGGGAAGAAATATGGGGTATATGTATACATACAGCTGATTCACTTTGTTATACAGCAGAAACTAACACAACGTTGTAAAGCAATTATCCTCCAATAAAGATGTTAAATCAAAAAAAAAAATGTGTTTCAAGTTATCTTCATCTGACTTCCCTGTGCAACTTAATCCTGCTTGATGCTGAATTCGTGTAGAAAATTTTTCATCTTTCCAGGGATTTCAGCTGACTAGAAAGCAATGTAACATCATTTAGGGGCATAATGGAAACAAGTAAATAGTTAGAATAGTCTCATGCTGGCAGGTCTCTTTCTCTGTGCGCCGTCCCAGATGGAGTAGGAAGTGGGGCAGAAGGGACGGCCTAGGGGACTTGCTGGAGCTGACAGTGAAGAGACAGTGAGAAACGTGGAGCTTTCAATGTGTGGGTGGGGTGAGGGGAGGGGGAGGGGAGCGGGGAGATGGCTGCATCCTGGGATTCGAAGTTCTTCCAGAGAGAGAGGTGTCCAATTTAAAAGGTACCACAAACGGCCGGAAAATACTGAATATGAACTATATACCATCATAATGAACTCAACTGAAATATGTTCATATCGATAACGGGACAAGAATCACCCTAAAATCCTGGTGAGGTCACGTTATATATCACTGCTATAATTTTGTAATTCCGTAGAAGTATTTTTTAATGGAGTTAGGTATGAAGACTGATATTTCAAAAATATCTTTGAAGCTGGAATGGACAACGAAATGTTCTGCGATTAAACACATTCAATAAAATTAAG
This sequence comes from Pseudorca crassidens, assembly GCF_039906515.1. NCBI lineage: Eukaryota > Metazoa > Chordata > Mammalia > Artiodactyla > Delphinidae > Pseudorca > Pseudorca crassidens. The sequence continues at coordinate 144,497,246 of NC_090300.1, forward strand.
GCGAAATGGCGGGGTCTGCTGAGCAGTGTAACAAAATGGAAGCACCCCATCCCACTCCTGGCGTCAGTGTATAATTTAGCGCTCACTAAACAGTCACTCTGAGGACAAATAGGAGATGTGGCTCAAAACAAATTGTTCCGTGCCGAAACAGGTTTGGAAATGCCGGTCAGACAAAATTAAACAGATATTTTTACTACAAAATCTCTCGGCACTTTTACTGGGCCTTATGCCTGGCACTCTAAATGATAGATCTCTCCTCTGAAGTAATTTTCAAATCCACTGACCATTAAAGCCCATATTCAAATGCACAAATTCCAAATTCTCCCAGAGAAGTGTTTAATGACACTTAACCTGGGAAATACTGATTTATTGGTTGGCAAACTTAAATAATAACTTCATATATTAAGAAGTTAAATTTGGTAAACAGCGAGGTCCTACTGTATGGTACAGGGAACTATATTCAATATCTGGTAATAACCTATGATGGAAAAGAATCTGAAAAAGAATGTATATGTTTTATATTATATGTACGTATATATAATCACTTTGCTGTACACCTGAAACTAACACAACATTGTAAATCAAATACACTTAAATTTAAAAAAAAATTAAACTTGGAAGTTTCTTAAATGACACAGTATTTTTTGGTTATAAGGGTACCAGGCTACCTTTTTTTAACTCTTCTACCTTAAATTTAGGTTATTAGTTCTAGGAGATACTAGTGGTTCATGCCCAGTGCAATTCTCATGTTCTTTCTGTGTAAAATATTTTGAATATAATGAATCATTTCAGATTTCTCAATCAGATTTCTACATTGGAGTTTTCTTTCCAATTGGGCCTAGAAAGAGTTAAAATGTGCACATCATATGGAATTTTCAATGCCAGCAGAAGCAATTAAGCAAAACTGTTGTCATAAAATTCATACTGAAGCAAGATAGAACACCTGGTTAGTTATCAATTAATACCTTTTTATCATGTTCTGCCTGGCTTTCTTCCTTCTTACGCATGATGATGCTTGGGCTATCTATGATTTATAGCAAGGATGGCAATTAAGATTTATGCAAAGAAAATGGTTTGCATCTCTGCTCTGTGTAGAATAACACAATGCAATGTTCTTTCTAATCACACAGTGGGGAGGAGAGCGGACCTCAGAGAAAAGGAAGGTGATTTGGGAAGAAGAGCGCTTTGTTGAAGAAGGGGGCAAAAGTGACATTGGAAATGCAGTTGGAGGGATGGAGAGCTCTCAAATGGAAACTTTTTATTGAAATTAGGTACTGATGAGAGGCCAACACTGTCTTCGACAAAGAGGGTGGGCAGATCTTACCTGGGAAAGGCTAGTCCCAGGATGAGCAAACAGAAGGCAGTGAGAATGCCGATTACCTCAGGCTCTGTTTAGAATTCTTATCTCTCAGGGCTCTTATATCAAGATGATTCTGGTAACAGTTTATCAAAGAGAGTCACAGTGCCCGTGGGATTAATTTATAAAATGCTACAATCCTTCCTTGTGGGGAGATGGACTATTTCCCAGGCTCAAAGAGCTGCAGAACACCTTTCATGAGGGCCAATCACCTTTAAAACAAAAACAGGGCTCGGGACATAGTCCAAATGGCAATCCTGAGGATTCTATGTTGAGAAATGGCACATTTGTGTCTCCTGTCTTTCCAATCAAGATCAAAATTTGGAGTGTGCCCAGGGAGAAAACACCCACCATTTATGGTAGAAGAAAATGCCCACATTTTGGCAGCCAGTTCAAGGGACCTGAAAGACAACATGGCGCTTTGACTGGAACACTCAGAGAAAAGGAAGATGATTCGGGAAGAAGAGAGCTTTGTTGAAGAAGGGGCTAAAAACGACATGGAACACATGGCGTGACCCTTGGACACTCCTCTGCACTCACAATATACACTTGAAGTTGTATGGTACCTTGATTTCTATCTTCAGCAAACTAGAGAAATAAAGCAAACTAAGAAAGAGCCCAGACCTCTGTGAAGAGCCCAGTGTGGGTGGCTGAAAGCCCTGGGGCCGCCAAGGCTCTGTCCCCCTCAGAGCGGCTGTGACCTCCAGCTGCTGGAGGACCCCGTGTGCTTTACGGGCCCTTATATGAGGGATCATGCAGTTCTGGGAGAGTCCTTGAATCTGTCTCTCTCCTGAATATCCCCCCTCCCCCTAATTTCCACAATAAGATTCACTACTGAGTAAACCATGCCTGTGACCGCAAGTTCAGGCACCCTGGAGGCAGGTACCTAAACCATGTTCCCCTATGTGTGTATCATGGAAGATGAAAATACAGGGTGCTGAAAAGAATGGATCCCATGCGTGATCAAATCACTTCAAAAAACTCTAGCTTAAAGTAAACAGGTATCTCCTGCAGGACTTCTCAGTGCCTTTGATATGTTCATTATAAACCTTCCAAGGAACGAGTGTTTGCAGAATTTCTTCCAGCATATGTCACCATGGAACCCTCTATCTACAGCAGCATCGTTCAATAGAAATATGACATGATCCACAAATGAGAACCTTGTATGTGATTTTAGATTTTAAGAAAGGCACATTAAAATGTAAAAAGAAACAGATGAATTTAATTTCAATAATATAGTTCATTAACCCAGTATATCAAAACTATTATCATGTCAACATGTAATTTATATAAAATATTATGTGAGATAACTTACATTTGCTTTTGTTGGATTATGTCTTTGAAATACAGTGTATGGTTTACACTTACAGCACCTCTCCTCAGACCAGGCACATTTCCAGCATTTAGTGCAGCATCGCATGTGACCATGGCTACCCCACTGGATGGTGCAGGGAGACAACTGTTTCACAAAACTGATGTAATTTGGGATGCACAGATAAGCACTATTTCTGTATTTGGGCTAACGTGATGTTGACTATTTGATAAATATTTGTGCTAGGTGCTATAGAAATAGTACTGAACAGCATAAAAACCCTGTGCCTTCATAAGACTTTTGCTCCAGGGAGGAATGCAAGCACTAAATCACATGATGAAACATTTAATAACACCGAGGGCTGAGAAAGGATGTGACAGAGGGGTCTGACTGCACCCGGGGTCAATGAAGGCTTCCCCTACCAATGGCATTTAGTTGACCTGGAAGATGTTTTGGCCTTAGCTAGACAGTGCACAGAGAGATTATGAGGTGGGAAAAACCATTATAGTTCAAGCAATGAAGGGTGAAATGCTGAAATACATAGAGCAGAGTCCGGGAGAGCCCACCCTGAGAAGAGGCTGGTCAGCAGGAACATGCAGCATTATTGCGGACAGTGTTAGATTTTATCTGAAAAGCAATGGGAAGCCTTGGAGGGGTCTAAGCCAGAGGGTGGTATAAGCCAATGCGCTTTTGTGAGAAATTAAAGATAGCTCACATTCTTTGCCACACTGCTCATTGGGAGTGCCTAATTCCTTCCTCTTTAAATCCAAATTGGACTTAATGACCTGCTTGACCAAGAGAATTTGGTCGATGTGAGGTTCTGAGATTTCCAAGGCCAGGTCATGAGAAGCCTTTCAGCTTCACCCTGGTCTCTGGGGACACTCTCTCTTGAGTCCTGACCCACTGCTTGAGAGCCTAACTACTGCGAGAGAACCATACTTGGGACACCACATGCAGGGGACACAAGGCAATGAACTGAAGAGAGAGAGAGAGAGAGAGGTCAGCCCGTGACTAAGAACAGTCTCTACAAGTCCCCAAATCAGTCTTGCCCCAAGGAGAGAACAGATTTCCAGTCTCCTGGCCATTCATGTCACCCCAGCTGAGCTGCATGCATCTCAGAGCAGAGCTGAGATGCTCTACTGAGCCCCACCCAAATCTCATGATCATGAACAAAGTAAACAGTAGTTATTTTAAGCCACCAAATTTGGAGATGTTTGTTACACAGCAATGGATGACTGGATGGCTTTCTGATGATCCCTTTGGCTACAGTGTGCAGGTGCACTACAGGGGAACAAGGACATTGGTAGCTGAGCCAGAATGTGGCCATGGATAAGGAGGGAAGTGGATGGATTAAGTCCCACCAAGGAGGAAGAACTGGAAACCCTGTCTGCCTTGGTGGGAAGGGGAGGTGCAGCCACACATCTCACTTTCTTCATTTTTGCTTTCTCCTATGTGATTTTTTCTTGTTGAATTAGAGAACTAAGATAGGGGTCTTTAATTTTCTTCCCTTTGCTACTTTCCCATGGAGCTCAGGAGTGCTCCTGGCCACTTGGTCATAACACAGAAGTGGTGTGACAGATGGCTGTGCATGAGGGTAAAAATGCCTGTCAATCCATCCTCAGAAAGAGGAGATTTGAGTTTATTGAAAAATATACATCCAAGGTTGGGTGGCTTAAGAAATAATGAAAGTGATTTATAAAAGAACTAAAACATTTACCTTAACCTCGTAGCTAATTACAAATCACTAAAATGTTTTCAAGCAGGAACAAGTATTATTAATGGTGAAGTGGTAAAAGGGAAAAGAGTTCCCAACAACTGACTTTCCATCGGGTACATTTGTCTGGGGTTGGAATGCCAAGGCAAAGCCATCTCCTAGCACCATTTTGGAAAATAAATGTAACAGAATACTGTTTCACTGGGTCATTTAACAGTGATATTTTTATTTGTGTCTATCCATATTGTTTTTATATTCCTAATTTTTAAATAAGCTTTTTTTTGTGTGTGTGAAATGTAATGCTAAATTAAATAAGAGATTTCTCAAAAGTTTCTAAGAAAACTTCTGTGCTTCAATGAAGCCACAGTTTTTAGTTCTTCAGTGTAATTAATTGCAATCACATTTTTAAAGGAAAATTGTTAGAATGGAGATCGGGATGTAAAACTCGCCCTAGCGTGCAGTACCGCTGAGAAGAGATATTACGGCCCACTTTTCCACTTCACATTCGGGGGATCCGTAGCTATTATTTCTTATTTAGGAAGTAAAATTGACTGCACCTGGGCATATTATTAGCTGCTCACCACAGGAAACCTCATGCTGATGGGCTATAATTTAGCAGAGAAGAAAAAAACGGCGAGCCAATTAAAATGAAGCACATCGCTTGATGCCCTTTCCCTGATTGTTTGTCAGAATTTATTATCTTATATTGAACAAATAAGGGATAATTAGAAAAGGAATAAGTGTGACATAATCAAAATTTGGGGAACAAATTACTTCTCTTGCACATGAAGAAAAGGTCTCTCTGAGCCCTCAAAATCGGTCCTGCCCAAGGAGAAAAGTACACCACACTGACTGGCATCCCTCCACTGAGACTCACAGAGAACTTGAGGGAAGACCACCCGCCAGATCCCAACCTCACCGCCAGCTTATCTGGGTTGTTTGCACCAACTTTATGATTCATGGCGGTCACTAGCTTTCCTGCTGGTGGTACATGCCCATGTGACCAGACCCCCAAAAGCCCTGGACCCCAAGACTCAAGAGGGCTTCCCTGACCTGGGACCCTTGGCACATGGCATGCAGTTCACGGCAGGAGGAGTAGCGTGTCCTGTGCAATCACACAGGGAGGACTTTGTAAGCCGTTGCTGGTTTCCTCCAGACCCTGTAGTGACTCTGCTGTACGTTCTTTCACTGTAATAAGCTGCCCCTGAGTCCTGAGTCCTGAATCACTGACCTTGAGGGTGGTCACAGGACACCAAAACTAGACAAAGAATGCTGGACAGAAGTCAAGGCCCAGGACAAAAGAAAGTCACAGTGTGGACGCTGATGCTTGAATCCCTGAACACCAGAGGCCACAGCCTGCCCCCTCCCAGCCCCTACTAACACCAGCACCACACCAGACACTGGAGATCCCCTGGCTGTGATTCCATCCCTGCCCTGGACGCCCAACGTCCTGCAGTCAGAATGGACCTAAGGTCTCTACTTCTTGACCTCATGGGCTCCCAAGTATTGCAACTTAGAGCAGAATCCCTCAGCCTCGGCACAGTAGACATTCTGGTCCAGGTGAGTCTTTGTTGTGGGACATTCTGTGCATCATAGGATGTTTAGCAACATCTCTGTCCTCTACTCCTGGTGTCACTAGATCCTGCCCAGTTGTGACAATCAGAAGTGTCTGCTGACATTGCCACCGGACCCCTGGGGGCAAAACCACCCCTGGCTAAGGACCACAGTAGCAGCTACAATCACATCTGGAAACTGCAGCTCTGCTGACTCAGCATCCACTATGTCCTCTCCCCACCAACACTCACAGGGCAGACAAGCCCCCAGCTGGAGTAAGGGTGCTCACGGGAGGCCCCCGGGCTCTCCACACCATGAGGGCCTTCATCAGTGCAGCTGCCTGTGTTCAAGGGAAGACTCAAAGGCGATAGGAAGCATACCTCTGCTTTCTCAAGGAAATTTTTTTTTCTCACATTCTGGCTCCTGAATTAAGAGCTGTGTGGGACTGATTTCTTATGGCATAGCCTTAAGAAACGAAAGCATCGTGTTTCAAGAAACATCTCTGATAAGAAGAAAATTGCTAGTTAGTGCACATAAAATCAATGGGCCCCTTGATGTCTCTCAAGACGTGTGCTCCATTTTCATGAAATCTAAAAGAGGAGTGAATAAACCCATTTTTAAGAAGTTACCTGATGAAATTCATGGATGAACTCTCCATGGTCTTTGCCCTTGTGGAGCTTTCACTGGGCATGGTTTGAGGAGGGAGGCGAGGATGGAGGAGGGGAGGCAGGGTGCAGGGTGCGCTGGAAGGCAGCACCAGGATGCTGCATCCTGACAGCATGGACCACCATCACCTCCACATCCGAGGCTGGGAAGGGGCCGTGGGAGGGAAGACCATAAATCTACATCCTGCACATCTGAGTTTATTCTGCCGAAGTTTTTCCTGCACATTTGTGTTCTGTCAGATATAATCTACAGAGCTCTTAATAACTTCTGAATTACCTAATTTTAATATTATAGGTAAGTTACATCAGGTTAAGAACATCTCTCCAGGTAGACAGACTCAAAAAAAAAATCAATATTTTAGGGGTAATGTTTTTCAACAAAATAGAATTCACTCTAATTTTATTGTTATGCAGTCCCCATTTCTCCATTTTGTTTGCAAGCATGAAATAAAGTATTGCACCTATTAAATTATTCTAATATACAATTTAACTAACTCATCACAAAGAAAGGAAATTGGGTCCCTTTGGCATAACTTATCCTTAGTGAAGGCTTCTGTTGATTACCACTTTAATATCTACTCCTAAACGATCTACAAACTAATTTGTTCTAGAAGTTTGTTTTCCCATTGTGTCTGCAAGCATTGTAAATATGCCAATCCATAGTTTCTAGACTTAATTCATTCTTCTTTCGTGAAAGATAAAATCTGAATCAGAAAGCTGTTAAAAAATAATCCCAGTCAAAAGACTTGAACAGATACCTCAATAAAGAAAAGACATAAATAGCAAATAAGCACATGGGGAAAAAAAGCTCCAACAGATTAGTCATTTAAATTAGTTTAAATAGTGTGAGACAATACTATGACACCTGTTAGAATGACAGAGAGAGAGAGAGGGAAGGAAGGAGGGAGGGAGTAAAGGAAGGAAGGAAGGAAGGAAGGGAGGGAGGAAGGAAAAGTGGGAGGGAGGTAGGAAACCCAACAATACCAAGTGCTGGTGAGGGTACAACAATATAGAGCAACTAGGCATCTCATACATTGCTGGTGGGGATTCAAGATGAAGTAGGCATTCTGGAAACAATTTGACACGTTTTTATAAAGTTAAACATTCATTTACCGTACAACGCAGAAATGCTACTCTTAGTTATTTACCCAAGTGGAATAAAAACAATGTTCACATAAAATCTGTAAATGAATGTTTATAACGGCTGTACTCATAACCTCAAGTGCATCATGATAAGTGAGAGAAGCCAGACTCAAAAGGCTACCGGAGTTGGGGCTTCCAGGGAGGTGGGGAGTGGGGAAGAGGGAAAGAGGAGTTGACTACAGAGGGATGCCAGAGCATTTGGGGGGTTTCACGTCGATGTTCTATATCTGATCATGGCAGTGCTTATATGACTCTATGCATTTGTCAAAATTTGCAGAAATAAACATTAAAAAACAGTGAATTTTATTATACCTTCATAAAAATTTTAAAAATCAGCCTGGTTGCAATAATAGAGCCAGGGATATGGAGGTGAGCTTACAAATACTAACAAATAGTGTATGTCGCCTCACACCCAACATTCTTCTGCATCTCCTCTCCCTCATGTCAGCCTTCGGGGGTCAAGACAGCTCACAGCCTCTCATAAAACCCGTTCCAGGTGACATCTCAACCTAATACCATAGAGGGTGACATTTCATTGTTGCAACTGAGGAAACCAGCAAGAAAATGAACCTCTTAGAAAACCATAACATTCCATATGATGTAACTGGATTGAGGATCGTGTGGTCAGAAGCTCCAATTTACAGAACACATCAGTGGATCCCTGACCGGCAGGTGCCAGGCCATGGCTGCTGAGCTCTCTGCTTTCCTTATGCTGGTTTATGCTACCAGGAGGAGCAGGTGTTTGCTGGAAGAAGTCCTGGCATGATCTGGGGGGGCACAGTCTCACCAGAGTCCAGCCTTCCCAACTCTTCCCTTAGTGAGCATCCAACTCCATCTCGCTTTTGTGTGAAGGGTATTTGGTAAATGTATTTGAGGTAGTGCACAGAGATGGCCCCAAGTGCCAGATCTCAGTAGCAATTAGGAATTGCTTTGATGGAGAGTCTGATGCACAAAGAGAAGAATCAGGAAGCGAGGGCTGGTGCTGAACAAAGCCGTGGATCCGGCACAGAAATAGAACGTGGAAGGCGTAAGCTTAAAGAATGAGGAGAGTCACTACTTAACACCATTTACCACCACCATGAAAACGATCTCTGAAAAAGACAAAAGAGTTTTCAGTACTTAATTGATGGGTTGCTTCACTGACGCTGAAATTCGTGTATGTTCCCACAAACAGCAGTGGGAACCCACAATTATCACCTTCCGTCTCTCTTTGTATCCCTTGACCTTTACCTGGCCCCCTAAGTCAGGGTGCTTTCCTAACTTTAAAGCCAAAAATAGGAATTTGAGTATCCAACACCCTGCTGGAGGTGCAGAAAAAAAATGTGCGTTTCAGTGGAAAACTATGAGACCTGCAGAGACTACCCGATTCTGGACTTCATCATCTTTGAGCTGTTTTACAGCTCTGTCGTTTGCAGGTAACTGACAGTCACACAGATCGGCCCTATCTGGTAGGGGTGTAATGACTTGACTTCCTTCCCTACCCCACTCCACCAGATCCACATGGAAAAACCAGTTCTGCCCCCATTTGCATATTTACTTCAATATTCCTGGTGAATAAATATTTGTTTCATACGTTTCTCTTTTGAACTGGTCGTAACAGCTTTCCAGCTCCGTCACTGAATAAGTTACACAAAATCTTCAACACATGTTCATTTTTATATCTGCATAAGGTATCTTTTAACAGAAAGGTCTGTGGGAGCTACCCCTCCCTAACCCTAAGTAGAGGCAGAGGTCTGGTTTGGAGGTCAGATTCGAAGGTTCCTGGTGCAGCCCACACTGGGTGCCTTTGGGCTCCTTGTGGCTTGAGGTCAGGACTACACCAAACCCAACTCTGTCTTCCTGGTAGTGCTTTTGACTGCGCTGGCTCAAAGCCCGCCCTCAGGAAATATTCGTTTAGAATTTAAAGCACTTAACACTGACTTGTATGTACCTGATACCAAAACACAAAAACAAAAACAAAAAAAATCCACCCAGCATTAAGGGTTATAATGTGCTTACACCTCGTAATATAATTGGACCTAATAAAGAAACATCACATTAGTTACTTGAGTAAATTTCAATTTATTACTAAATTAATAGCTATCCTTACGTACATCAAATGTTGTCAACGCTTTCCTGGAAGCTATTGCCACCTACAAATGTAACCAATTAAATAAATAATTGAAGTAAAATGACTTTTATCCAACGGAATGGATATCACATGCGTGTACTTGCTCTATCAAATCTCCCTTTTCCCACAGTATACCATTTTCTGAGAAGATCTGAAGGTGCACCTGGGCTGGCTCTTTCACTGAAGACTGCATAAAACTTTTTTTTTTTTTTTTTTTGCGGTACTCGGGCCTCTCACTGTTGTAGCCTCTCCTGTTGCGGAGCACAGGCTCCGGACGCGCAGGCTTAGCGGCCATGGCTCACGGGCCCAGCCGCTCCGCGGCACGTGGGATCTTCCCGGACCGAGGCACGAACCCGTGTCCCCTGCATCGGCAGGCGGACTCTCAACCACTGCACCACCAGGGAAGCCCTGCATAAAATATTTTGAAGCTATTCAGAGGGAACACATTAAAAACAACTTTCATACCGGAGGTTAAGTGGCAGAAATCTTTATGGAGAAAAGTCCCTTTGTTTTGTGTGCTATTTCGTGAGTGCCGCGAACTTATTAAGCGCTTTGATGTAGCAAAATTTGTGATGCGTATACGTACAAATGATCCAAACACAGCAAAAAGCAGCTAAAAAAAAATCAGTGAAGCAGCTTTTTAACAAATGCATTCTGAACTGGATCAAAGGGATAGCTTGGAAGCTACACGCTATGGATCTAACATTCATATATTTTCATTTCAAGGAAACATCTTTTGCAGCCGAAAGGTGAAATCTATCTGTAATGAGCTTCTTCTAAGGCAGGAGGAAAGCTTCTTTTCAAATAAGAGACTAAGTAAATATAGCACCTATGTGACGTTCTACAAACAACGGTGCAGAGGGCCCACCTTTGAAACAGAGGCCTCGTGGAAGCAGCTACGGATTCAAAGGGTGAGCTTTGCAATTATGTTTTCATCTTCCTCCTCCCCCCAGAATAGACTTTAATATGTACATATGTGGTCAAGAGGCAACACTTGCCTTGGGAGAGAAGGTATATTTCTGTTTTGTTTTGTGTTTGCTGTTGAAGGTATAGTCAAACACTGGAAGCTCTATGCTACCAAAAGCTCCCAGATCTGATTCGATAATGATGTTTATTCCTCATGCTACAGCCCAAGGGGTCGTCTCCTCGCAGAAATTTTTAAAGCACAGGATTTTTCAAATGAGTTCACTCTTCGAAGCCTTGCTTGTTTTCCAGTAGGCACATGGAGCTAGACCTTCAAGGTGATTTGGTGGCCCCAAATTCTGAGCTTACATCCCCCTTCCAAGTCATCTCACCAGGGCTGCCTGCCTAACATGGCAACATGGCATCCTATCAGGACACTGGGCCATCACTTCCCTGCCAGGGGCCCGTTTCACCCTGCAGCCTCTCCACACCTCCTTTTTCATTTCACTAACATGGAAAATTGCCCCTGCCTGTATCATTGGGTCACAATGAAATAAAACAGAACTGACTCTCAATTAGTTTCTGGCAATACAACACAAGTAGGAATAGGATGAATAAGGAAGGCTCAGAGATATAAAATCTTTCTTCAGACCTGTCTTATATGAACATCTACCACAAATAATATGTCCCCAGCAGTGCCATAAGATAACCAGATTGAAAAAAAAAAAGAGGATTTTTCTCCCCCCCTCCACTTGCCAGGCTCTCAGAATGGAGGCAAAGGATTTCAGAAAGTAGGGAAATAAACAGCCTCATCTCCAGATGGGGTGGTGGACACCTGAACCACACGACACACTAAGGATGTTCAGAAGCAGGGTCTCCTGGAAGGTAGAATGTTCTTCCAAAGAAAAGCAGGAAGCCCAGAGGAAGATGAAAGTCAGTAGTAGCGCTTCTTGTGTCCTTAATGTTGGCCCACCAGGAGGGCTAAGGTGGCCGTGCACGCACATCAGGCCAGAGGGGCCAGGGTATCTGAAGAAGCTTCTAGTTTGCTTTCTTTGGGGCTATCATTTACCTCCACTGGCTCTTACTGTAACCGAGCAGGACTTTATGGGGCCTTGTTAGGACAGACCCCTCCCCCATATCCTCTGCTGTAGCTCCTCTCTGAAGTACCTAGATAATAGTACCTGATGCACACTTCCTGCGTTGTTTTATAGATGCTAAAACCACCACCAAATGGAAGAAATTAACTACTTGATGCTCATGAGCCCCCAGACCTACTGGTGCCTAAGGACCCCTGTTACCTCACCATCCAACAATCAGAGACCGGTGCACGAACTGATTACACACCCTGCGCTGCCCCTACATCACCTGGCCTTTAAAAATGCTCTGCTGAAACCCCTTTGGGGTTTTTGTTGTTGTTTTGCTGTACACGGGCCTCTCACTGCTGTGGCCCCTCCCGCCGCGGAGCACAGGCTCCGGACGCGCAGGCTCAGTGGCCATGGCTCACGGGCCCAGCCGCTCCGCGGCACGTGGGATCCTCCCGGACCGGGGCACGAACCTGCGTCCCCTGCATCGGCAGGCAGACTCCCAACCACTGCGCCACCAGGGAAGCCCCCTTTGGGGTTTTTCAGCAGGAGCCACCCATTCTCCTTGTACTGGCGCCTTTACAATAAAGCTGCACTTTCCTTCACCACAACCTGGTATCAGTAGATTGGCTTTACTGCACGTGGGCAAGTGGACCCAAGTTTGGTGGTTCAGTAACATGATTGACTCTAATAGATAGTTATATATTCCAAAGAAATGCCAGATTAGAAAAGAAGAAGTCTTTGTGTATACACACCACACACACACACACACACACACACACATTCGTGCATGCCAAACTTTTAGGCAAGTGCAAATTGTGAAATAATCTCAAATATAATATGAAAAAGATGAGAAGATATAATTAAACAGTTTTCCCAACAGTTTATTTATACCAATCATTTTATAAGCAATGTAGAAAAAATAATCTTTGATTATTTGTTAAAATAAACTTTTATAATCTAAGAGTGTATTTATTATGTTAGGTGTTGCTGTTTTGATATATATTATACAAACATAGTCTTATAAAATATGCAAATAACATACAAATCTTGAAGTTAAGTAAAATTTTAAGTCATTATTTTCCAAGGTGTCCCAATTTGACAAATGAACATTTACACAATTTCTGAAAGAGGAATGAGTGACCCGGAAAAAGGAGAGACGTCTATGAAACTCAATAGATACAAAACCCAAAATAAAATTAACATAGGAGTCAAAAACCACAGAGATATACATGGAATCCAACTCTCTCCAGGTTCTCAGGGAAAATAAAAAATCTTGGGGAATAAGAAGAAAAATATTATAGAAAGATGCACTGTAATGCACAGAACCGTTATACTTAAACCCTCTGGAACCCAGCTTCTCCAGGAGCCTTCCTCACATGGAACAGTCCTCAAGAGAGGGACACAATTCTGGGTCTAGCAGGCTTCTTTCCACCTCCCTGAGAAGTGATTTTAAGTTTCTCATCTCGGCCATCTCTCCTAAAAGCTCTCACTAGGCCCTCCCCACCCTCTGTCTAAGCAGAAGCTTCAGCTTAAGCTTCCTTAGTTAGAATCTCCCTCAGCTCTGCACCCATCCCGTTACCTCCTCCAGGCTGATCCCCCTGCCAGAGTTCTCAGCCCGCACCCTGTGGCTTTCTTGAGGATCTCATTTCTTCTGTTTTTTCTCTCCCTGGTATCTACTGCTCAGTACCCTATTCTCTGTTGGATCACTGTGCCCATCATGAAACATGCTTGCTATATCTCATCTTTCCAAAAAAAAAAAAAACCACATAAACAAATAACAACAATAAACCCAAATTCCTTTTACTAAACATTCTCCTTTACTGCTGTCCCAGTTTTTGCTTCTCATTCACAATCACGTGTTTTTGAAGGAGTAAATCACATATTCATCTGCACAGCCTCACCAGCCATTCACTTTCAACCTCTTCAAGAAGGTTCTGACCCACAACTCTGCAGAGATTGCCCTTTTCTAGATCTCTGGTAATTTCGATGGTGTCAAACCCTGCGGACACTTCCTGGATCTCATCTTGCCTCTCAGAGGCATTCGATACAGTGAAAGCCTCCCTACCACTCTTCTCTTGGTGTCCATGACAGCTGCACATTCCTGTCTTTCCTCCTAATCCACTAGGTGCTCCCCTGAGGTCTCCTCCTTCTTTGCCTGATGGATAACGTTAGTATTTTCAGGAATTCATCCCAGACTCTCTGTTCTTTCGTCCATAGGGTATCTCATTCAACCAATTGCTTTAGATACAGTTACGTGGCTGACCACTCACACATTTATGTAGCAAGATGAAATCCATGTATCCACCTGCCCATCTGGCTCTTCAACAGGAGGGTCTATTATATTTAAAACTCAACCTGTTTAGAAACCATTCTTTCCCTCGGAAATTGGGACCTCCATTCATCCACTTCCTCAACCAGGACTCATTCTTTTTTTTTTTTTTTTTTTACATCTTTATTGGAGTATAATTGCTTTACAATGGTGTGCTAGTTTCTGCTTTATAACAAAGTGAATCAGTTATACATATACATATGTTCCCATATCTCTTCCCTCTTGCGTCTCCCTCCCTCCCACGCTCCCTATCCCACCCCTCTAGGTGGTCACAAAGCACCGAGCTGATCTCCCTGTGCTATGCGGCTGCTTCCCACTAGCTATCTACCTTACGTTTGGTGGTGTATGTATGTCCATGCTTCTCTCTCACTTTGTCACAGCTTACCCTTCCCCCTCCCCGTGTCCTCAAGTCCATTCTCTAGTAGGTCTGTGTCTTTATTCCCATCTTACCCCTAGGTTCTTCATGAGGACTCATTCTTGATTTCACCATCCTCTTGCCTCTAAGCTCCTTCCTCCCTCTCGACCCACCTCAACACAGCCTTCTTCAGATCCTATTACTTCTATCTCCAAAATATATCCCAGGTCTGTCCATTTACCTCTTCCTCAAGTCCGTGTGACCATTATCTCTTAGGTGGACATTTTAAACAGCCCCCCAGCTGGTCTCTGTGCATCCACATTTTCTCCCATACAATTTATTCCTTCTTTTCTTCATTAGTGTGAGTGACCTCTTTCACCCAATATCGCATCATGTCATGATCTGACAGGTTTAACATCCTTCACTGACTTTCCACTGAATTTAGAATAAAATCAAAACTCTTTCTATTGCCTCCCAGCCCCTGTGTAATCTGGACCACTTCTCTGTGACCTGGTCACCAAGTCACCCAGACTGAGCCCCACTGCCTTCCCGCATTCCTCACTGATGGATGGCACCCTCTGCTCTTTGTGTGACTGTTTCTTTCTCATTCCCCAGGACACAGAGAGACCTCCGTGCTTCCTTAATTTAAAATAGATGCTCTCTGCCGCGTCCCCACACTCTCTCCCCCTTGTTTCTTTGGAACATTTATAACAATCTGTAATTATTTCAAATTATTCTGTTTCGCTTATTGCTTTTTATTTCCGATCTTCCCCATTAGACTCCAAGCTCCCTGAAGACAGGAGTCCACAGCTATAGAATTTTCCATTGTATCCCCGGAATGCCCATCACATAGTAGATACTAAATACATATTTGTTGCTAGAACGATAAGGAATTAGGCAGCTAGGGGAAATAAAACTTCTCAGTGAGGTCAGAAGAGGTATTACAAATTCAAATGCTATAGAACTTTATTCATAAAAAACACTTTAAGTTCTTAGATTCTTTCTTTACATCCCAGGAAAACAATAACTCAAATAAATTGGACATCTGGTTTCTAGGTCTTGAGCAAAGTGGGAAAGAAAGAAGAGTTCCCATTGCCCCCAAATCACTCCAATCCCAACTGAGAAGAGAGAGATGCACTAAGTGAGGACAGCAGCCATTTCTGTTTCATATTTCATCACCTCTGCTTCCCGCACAGGTAGTACATTGCCTGACCCATAGTAGACAACCACATACATATTGGTTGAATGAATGAACAAGCAAATGAACTCTAGTAACCTCTGGCAAACAGAGGTCAGTACAAAGGACTAGGGAAGGACAGAAGAATCAGTGAAAAACGTAGCTTGGGCGATCATGATGATAACTGAGTGAGCCAAGTCTTAAAACTTATGTAGCATTACAACAAGCAGAAAAGGTAAAGAAAGTTGTCCCTGCAAGAGGACCCACAGGAGCAAGGCTGGCTGCTTTACTTTATGAGTAAAGATGCTCTGGAGATCCTGAACAATTCTGAGTCTTCTAGAAAATCACTTGAGATTTAAAGAGCTAGTCATTTTCCTTAAATAAGTATGAGCAACTTGTAATTAAATGACTTTCAACTGCAGTTAGCATATGTTTAGAGTCTTCTTTCTTCACAGGCAATCAACCACATTTCAGTCACCTAGAATTAGCAAAAACCCTACCCTGACCGACAACAATGGCAATGGTTCCTCACCCTATATCAGTAGGGTGTCATAGCTCCAACACTTGCCTGTACTTAAACTCTTCTATTTTTCACAGCACACCTATAAGTAGATATCTTATCTCCACTTTTCAGAGGAGAAAACTCAGACGTAGAGAAGAATGCACGGTGAGGTGTGCATGGTCACACGGCGAGACTGAGTGACCATGGTTGGGATTCAGCCCTGCCAACCTAAAGTCAGCTGTTTCCCACTCCTGTCACCACAGTGATTCTTCCTCATCCTTGGACAGAGTTTCTCTGCTGTGTTTTTTGCCTTTTATTCTACCCTGGTGGGGAGGCACCAGTAAGAAACCTGAACGTAGCCCAAGTTGTATGTAGGTGAACACCAGAAATCATGAGATGCAACATTTTTACCACTTTCTATATTATCCAGTTTTGTATCCAGTATGGTCCTGGATATTCCAGCAAGATGGAAGCTGGAATGATTTGTGTCTTTGTTTAGATAGCGAGAGAGATCACCCATAAAATAGCCAAGCTATTAAATATCTGGGAAGCCAATCCCTCTTTTTCTGATCTACAGTTCAAAAGTCTGAACCCACCAGAACAGCGTCACCAAGGAACGACGCATCCTTACTGTTAGGAACGGGGACCCGGAAGCCAGGCTGCTCTGTTCCAAGCCTGACTCTCCCCTACTTACCAGCTGGGTGAACGCTCATACGTTACTGCACCTCTATGAGCCTCGGCTCCTTTTTCTATAAAATGAGGATAACACTAGGATTGTCATAAGGGAAAAACAATTAATACAGGGTTCAATAAACTGCGGCCCATGAGTCAAACCAGCTCACTTTTATAAACAAATCTGTATTAGAACACAGCTGTGCTCATTGGCTAAAGTATTGTCTGTAGCTGCTTTGCACTAGAATGGCAGTTACATGGTTATGACACAGATTTCATGGCCCACGAAGCCTAAAATACTTAGTATCTTGCCCTTTATAGGAAAAGTTTGCTGATTCTTGAGTAAACATGTGTTAAACACTTAGAACAGTCCCTGGCATACATATAATAAGTACTTTATCTATTTACCTATCTATCTCTGTGTATGTATCTTATTGCTTAGTCTGTGGGAAGTACTAGGATATATATGGCACCGCTTTCTCTTTGAAATAATTCAGTCTCTGCCTCCACACAAAGGCCCAGAGGTTGAGAACCGAGGGTCAAACATTCCTGGAATTGAATGAGATTATCCTTATAAATTTCCTTGAGCCCTTTGATTCTGGGGAAGTCAAAATTAAATTGAAATAAAATTAACAGAATTTACTTCTTCAGAAGGATTGAGTCTTATGAAAATACGTAATTGTATATCTTTTGTGTTTAGACTGTATATCCAGCTAAATGATAGCCAGTCAAAGTTCTTTGGGCAAGATCACACACCTTTAGTCTACTGATGTCAGGACTGGCAGTGTGACTTGTTCTGGCCAATGATGTGGTGGAGTGTTACCCAAAAGTGGACAGATAATTACAGTATAATTTGAGTTTGAACTAGGGCTCTTAGAGCATATTCAGTTGAGCAATGTGGAGGACACAGTCCTTGGTCTCTGACCACCTGTGGGAGAACAAAACAGGAATCAGAGCTAATGAGTCCTGGTGAGGTAGGATACCCAGGAATTCAGATAAAAAGATGGGTTTTAGAGGCGGCCAGGGAGAGAAGACCCCACAGAGAAGCCAGGTCAAGTGGCTGACAAAAGAAAGACCCTGCGAGTTGAAGCATCTTTTTTTTTTTTTTATCCGGTATGCGGGCCTCTCACTGTTGTGGCCTCTCTTGTTGCGGAGCACAGGCTCTGGACGCACAGGCTCAGCGGCCATGGCTCACGGGCCCAGCCGCTCCGCGGCATGTGGGATCTTCCCAGACCGGGGCACGAACCCGTGTCCCCTGCATCGGTAGGCAGACTCTCAACCACTGCACCACCAGGGAAGCCCGGGGGCATCTTCGTAGTAAATCTGGAGAGCAGAAGTACTATCATTTTCTGAAATGAGACACCATGCCTTTTTCCCTACCTTCAGCAGTAACAGCCATTAAATACACCATCACCACGTATTTAAGTAGAAACTCTGTACACCAGCGTTAAACCTTCTGGACTCTTAAGTTTCTGCCAAGTCACTTGGAATTATTTCATGGGCGCACCTCTTGACATCCCCACTCCCCGTCCGTAGGACTCCAAAGGCTCTGCCCTCCCTTCACCAGCCTGTGGGTCAGCTCCAACCTCTGAGATCCCCATAGCCTCCTCTGTCTGCTCCGTCCTTGTGCGACGCCTCTTAGCCAACAACCCCGCTCAATAATCAAACCAGTTCCTCATCTGCTCCACTAGCTCGTATCCCCTTCTCCAGTTTTCAGATTCGTTCCAGTCAATTGTCCCCATGTCTTGCTCACCAACGAAACTTGTTATTTCTTCAAGATAAAACATGTCATCTTTGCTGGGCCTGGCTTTTGGGTGGCATTCTGGTCTCGCAGGGGTACCCAGATCGCTCACGTAGAGGGCTCACCGCTTTCCTCCGACTGATTCAGCACCTGTGCGACGCTGTTATTACCTCCCAGGATCGTTTCTTCCTTTGTCCTCTATCCTGGGCCCCACAGTGATGGGATTGGTAAGAAGGAATTAAGACATGAGGATCTGTCATTTAAACACATAACCGCTCTGTTCACTTGGGCACAGTTAGGTGGTTTTCCATGTTTAGCCGAATGCATCCGGATGATAGAATTTCAGAACCGAGAGGGCCAGGGAAGTCATCAGTTATTATCTCTGTCCCAAACCAGAAACTGATGCAGCAAAACATGTGATCATCCAGCCTCTGTGTGCACCTCACTCTCCAGGAGGCCTCCCAGTCTAACGTGAGATGCTGGCTTATGGTGCAGAAGGAAAACTACAGTGTTGATGGCGACTCAACAAAGCCCTGGGCTGGAGACCTGGATCTGACACTAACCTTGCAACCGTGGGCAAGTCTTCAAACTCCCTGCATCTCAGTGCTTTGCTCATAAAATGAGGATGCTGGTCACGCCTACCTCCCTGTGTGCTGGAAGGTTCTACAAGAGCATGCCTTTGGAAGCACATTCATACAGTGGAAGTGGGTGTCCCTTTACAGGAATGAGTTTTCAAGGGTAGCTCCGTGGCCAAGCATGGGGCCTCCACTGAGCTGTGCTAGCTTCTGGAACTGCTGACACCAGTGCTGACAGAAGTGTTCCTGGGTGAGACCCCATGGCTGCAATAAGCAGGTTTTGTAGGCCTTTTGGACATAAGAGGGCAAAAATAATGAATAAAATCATCCCCAAACGAGTCCAGCTATTATAGCCCACAAACAGAATTTGCCTATGCTTGGCTATATTAATATTTATCATTCTGTAAATAAATGAAGATACAGAAAAAGCAGTTCGCAAGACTCAGAGGAAGTTGAGAGCAGGCGCGGGGGAGAGAAAGAGAGAGGTTATCAGAGGCAATGGGGCTCCAGATGCCGGGATTCCCTCAGGGAGCCTATCCAAGAAGCAGGGAAAGCCAGGAGGAATTGAAGCACAGACTTAGCAAACAGCCCCCGGGAGGGCATGACCCCAGTGTCCAGGAGTCCGTGTCTGCCCGCACCCGGGAACCTCTGCGGCCCCTTCCCGAGGCCAGCACAGGGACCCGCTGAGCCTCCAGTAGGCAGGATCGGCTGCATCCGTCAGCACCCCTCACAGCAGCCATCCACTGGCCAGAAAGGACACTCTGTGCCACCAGCTGAGCCAGGGCCCCCTGGATGTACCCTGGGGGCACCTCCTCACCTCACAAGCAGCCCGTGAGCCCGCATGAGGGGGCAGGATAGGTGGGTGCTTTCCCCACCACGGCTGCCCCGTCCACTTGTGGTCATTCTGGGCCGCCTGACAGCACTGATGGCCGTGGACACACCCGTGGTTCTTACATGCACCCTGCTCTCCTCGACGCATCCCTGGCTTTGAAACTTGGCTGCTCTGCCTCAAATTCTGGAAGCTTCTTGGTGGTCTTGTCTTTCCTTTAGTAACACATCCGAGGCAGAATACTGGCCACCAAGCTTGTATCCATTCCAGTGCACCAATCACAGGCACAGCAGCATCATCGCTCTGCCTGGACTCTGGCAATGAAGTGAGAGGGGCCCAGCCTGCCTTCCAAACACTCCTGAGCAGCGAGGTCTCTGCTAAGTGTCACCTTCACCCTCTGCTCACCTTGTAACAAAGACGGGAAAAGGAAAACTGTATGCAATGGCATGCTGCTGTCAGTCTGAACAAAAAACTGGAATCAGTGTTCTTTTCCAAAAGAGCGCACTTTGATACACTTCAGAAATTCCTAAACAGCCCAGTGCTAACTTGACTATAAATTGTAAAATGTATTAACTATTAAATTGGTGGTTTATACAGAAGCCACGAGAAACGTACATAAAAGTAAGTGGCTCCTGTGCAGCCTGAGGTTCGATACTGAGACAAAATCCTTTTCAGAAACACACTGGTTAAAACAAACTCTGATGTGACCCAACACTTCACTCCACAGGCAAGCAATGCCAGACGCTAGAGGTAAATTAATAAGGCAATATTCTATGGCATTACTTTATACTGAAAGAGTCAGGGAGCGATGAGAGTATAACTCAGAAAGCGAGAGAGAGCAAGACAGTGCAGGAGTCTGGCAAGGGGCTGAGATACCAGATTCTAGGAGCAGGATTGCAGGACTGGGGCAGAGATGAAACGCCCAGTGCAAGGCAGCACCTTCTGATGCCTTCCCTGCTGCCCCCACAGTGGAGGCATCTGAACTCTCCTAGGGGTTTTATTACCCTCCCCTCCCATACAGGCGCCTTAGTACTTTATTTGATAGTTAGTGAGCACATCTGTTTTTTCCACCTACTGAATTCTGATCCCTTTGAAGAGAGGGACAAAGCTGCATTCAACTTTGTTGCCAGACTAAGTTTAATACAAGGCCTTGCTGTATAAAGTGAGTGCTCAAAAACTGTTCTGAAACAAAGAATGAATAAATATGTCACTCTGCATACACTGCACACACATACTTCTGGTCCCATGAGTCTGCGGGAGGCATAGCTCTGACATTCCCATGTCCTTTCCTCTCTGTCCTCCCTGCTTGCTGCCTCTTCATCTGTCAGAGCTGGGCTCAAAGTCACAAATGGCCATGATCACAGAACTGTGACAGAGGTGTCACATCATCGCGTGGCTGGTAGCCATTTACATATCTCCTGGACCATAAAAACCATGAGGACCCCATCTCTGGACCCTGGCACACACTGTCATGTATTAGGCACGCAGTAAGTTTTTATCCAGATAAGTGGAGGGGAATATGTAAGTAAGGTCAGAAGAGCTTAGAGCTATTTTTGGTTTCATCAGAAAAATCACATTAGACATCCTTTCTTTTAAGTCTTACTTGGTGTACTGACTGTCACAAACACATGATAAATGACAGTCGAGACCATAACTATTAACCAGGGAAAGTCCGTGGATCTCTTTCAGGAAGTGAAGAAAATCCTCAAGGCCCTGACCTGGGGTGTGAGTGCAGAGGGTCTGGGGTCTGGGGAGGGGACTGAGTGTCTGGAGGAGGCAGTCATCTGGCTTCCCTGCCATCTCTTCACCAGGAACCGCCCTGCGACTATGTCTAAGCATTGATTAGACAGACATCTCTTCTATGGCCACCTCCATAAGCGTCACTGGAGAGAAAAATCTACTGATTTATATACCGACCCATCCGAGTTACCCACTTCACCAGAGGTGTGAAGGGCAATCTCCACAGGCTGGGGGTCCCTGTGGACCTAAAGGTCTCCACCTGGTAGGCAGGGTGCCTTAGCAAGCAGAGCTCCTGTCTGGAAAGTGGGAAGGATAACAGTCCCTACTCCGCAGGCTCCTTTTCCACACATACACTTGCACAAAAGGGCTGTCTTATACATGCATACACACATGTACATGCATGCATACATAAGTACACATGCATGTACACATATGCACATGCATCAAAGAGTTGTGTTATATGTGTACATACATATAAAACATACATGGCGTGTGTATTCATACATAATATATTAAAAGACATGCATGCACCCACATATTAAAGCATTGTTTTATACACACATGTTGAAATGTTTTATATACAGATATGCACACGTCTACTAGAGGTCTCTTACACACACGCACACACACATTAAGCATAAAGTGCCTGGCAGCGCCTGTCAGTGCCCCACAGATGTGGGTTATTATACTTGTCCTTAGTCTATCAAACACCAAGCCCAAAACAAAATAATGTGATGTGCTTGTTGGGAGGACAGGACCACATCACAGCACTGAAATTGCTCAGTTCTACATGTAAGTGCTCTCACTTGCTCCTCATTTCTAAAGCTGTAATTTTTCTGGTCTTGATTTTGTGCAGTACTTTTACAAAGAAGGAGCCTCATAATTGCACCAGATCAGCATGAAGTCCAGCAGCTCTGGAACCAAGAAGACGCTGTGACCCTGTGAGAGTCCCTTCACAAACTATGACATCACCAATACTTGAGTGATTTTAGGTACAGACACTCAGATAATTTGCTTAAGGGTTTCACCCGCATCGCTTTTTCCTCTTACTTGTCCTATGGGAATTGATTCTGGAGATCCTGCAAAATAGCATGGAAGGGAGTTCATTATCCATTTCCTGTCCATGGCCTACATTTATTGTTCCAAAACAACTTGCTACCCTAAACCCCTCTAAATTGTTTATTGGTATCTTTCCAGTCTGTGGTTCTTCCCCATTTAATAAATCATCACTAGAGAATAAAAATAAATGCTGAATGATAGTTACTTTAATAGATTCCAACTCTGAATATGGTACTTGGATGTCAGAAGTGGGGAGAAGTTGGTCTGAAATGATTCTCCTATAGCCTCTGTCGTACGCGCCTACAGGAACCATACCCCACACGATCAGACGGTGGGGTTCTTGCGAGGCAGGTGGTACCTCCACAAGATCAGACAGCAAGACCCACTTTCGAGTCACTTCTGGGTGTGTGGCATTTGACACGTGGATATTACACACACTCTCACCCCAGCGCAGATGCAACAGTGCAGCTACAGTTCCAAACATCTCATCTCTCTGTTCACTCTTAAAACGTCCTGGAAATTCCAATTTCAGGCAGATAGCATCTGAATAAACCAAACTAGCAATCAGTAAAGTAAAATATGCAAAAATCTAAAACAATTATTTGGAAAATGCCAGGTGAAAGAAATGCGTGAATGTCAACGTATTAGGTTAAAGCCTGTATATCCACCATTATTTCCTTAGTATACACACAGGCAGATTCTTCTACTTGGGCAGTGAAATGTAAGAAAGGAGGCACTTAGCTAGAAACTGGGGATAAGGTCACAACCCGTAAAGGGCATCAGTTAGAAGTGTAACATAAGGAGAGTTTGGGGACAATCTGAGAAACAGAGCAAAACCATGAGGGTCTGGGTGAGTCATAGGAGGGGGTGTTGAACAGCCTAAGACATTTGGGTATGTGTGACTCAGAGAAAATCACACACAGGAAACACAAGCTTGTCTTCTGTCAAAGGAAGAAGATGATGGATTTGCCATTTCTTTTTCTTGACCCCAGAATATACACTAATTTTTAAAAATAAGAAAAGAAAACATTAGCAGGTATTTCTTTTTAAGTATGTTGGGATATATTCCTTAAAAAAGCCTCAAAGATACAGCATATAAGCATCTCTCCTTAAAGGTTACTGAAGAATTGCCGTCCTGCTTGCTCTGCCCAGGATCCTGGTGTCCACTCTGCATGCGCCCAGAGCTGGCCCAGCCTGTCACCACGTGGGCAGTGGGACTTCCTGATGGCAGCTGGAACTTTAGCTGTTGGGGTCTTCACTCCCAGCTCAGAGCATGTACTGTGGCTTCTTCTACTGAAATGCAATAACACTAATTTTCCACTTCTGCACACAAGGTTGTCTGCCTGGAAGGCTCTTCCTTCAAATGTACTCACATCTTCCCCTTCACATCCTTGCTCTTCTAGCCACCTCTCTAGGATGCCTTCACCGACCACCCAATTTAAAGTGTTCAACAGCCTAAACCTCTTACCTTTGCTTGGTTTACTTTTCTCTATAGCACTTAGCAGCAAACATACTATATTTTTCATGTTTATCTTAATAGTCATCCATCTTCTTCTCCCACTGGAGTGCAGGCTCCAGAAAGACAGGAATTTTTTATCTTTGTTTATTCTCTACAGTATTCCTAGCTTGTACAGAGGTCATAGTTTAAGGAAAAAGGGGCACAGCCAGGGCAGGGTAACCAAGAGGAATTCCATCAGTAGGAAAGAAAGGGGCAAGTAAAGAAGAAAAGGGAGAGAAATAGAAGAGCGGAAGGGACAGGGGGCTCTCAGGAGGAAAGACGGGGACAGCAGCACCAAATGCCAGGGCAAAGTTCAGAAGGGGGACAGCCATGGCCTTTCAAAATTAAACGGTTGTGGGTGACTCTCAAGAAATTAGTTTCAGTAGACAGTCCAGACTGAAAACTGTTAGGAGTTAAACGGAAGATTCAGAAGATAGAATTAATGAAAATAACCCAACTGAGAAAGAAAGAGGGAGGGAGGGAAGCAGGCCGGCCAGCTGGTCTTAGCAGCACAGACTCTGGGAAGAAGACTTATTACTTTAGGAGTCGTGTGCCAGTGTGTGTGTGCAGCTGAGTGTGTTAGTGCGTGTGTGTGTGTGTGTGTGTGTGTGTGTGTGTGTGTGTGTGTGTGTGTGTAGGTTGAGAAGGTGGTGGATGACCCAGGAGTATTCCTTTCAAGTACACAAGAACCCACTTCACCATGTTTTCCTTTATAAGTAAACGGGAGAAATTAACACAGAATTCAAAAGCCACAGACACTGGATTTTAGTTTCTCTATTTCAATTCCAGGACTTCCCTGGTGGCGCAGTCGTTGAGAGTCCGCCTGCCGATGCAGGGGACACGGGTTCGTGCCCCGGGCTGGGAAGATCCCACATGCCGCAGAGCAGCTGGGCCCGTGAGCCATGGCCGCTGAGGCTGTGCGTCCGGAGCCTGTGCTCCGCAACGGAAGAGGCCACAGCGCTGAGAGGCCCGCGTACCGCAAAAAAAAAAAAAAAAAAAAAAAAAAAAAAAACAATGATCACACTTCAGTTTATTTAGGACACTTTTAGATGGTAATTTTACAATAGCTCATAACTAAGTTTCCCAGTCAAAAGAATTGACTTAAACGTGTGCTGTTGATGCAAACAGAAAATAGTGGAAACAAAGTAAAAAAAAAAAAAAAAAACAAAAAGACAACAGCCTGCATAAAATAAATAAATAAATAAAACAAATAAAAGCGCTATAGGACCCAAAGACAGAAGCAAAATAAATTCTCTGAAGAGGAAAATGCATTTTGTTCTAATTTTCTCTTAATAGATTTTTTAAAACATGATAAGAAGATTGAAAGAAACCTGGGAAACTCTGGATGGATTATGCAAGTACTCATTCCGTTTCTCTGCTTCTGCGTGAACTATCGGCCCCATTTTTAAAGCTGAAAACCCCCAACACTCCCTATCTCTGCTCCCCAGCTGGTGAGCACAACCAAAGGATTATGCATAATGCACTCGTGATCCCTGGCAGCAAGACATTTACGCGGAGCTCAAAAGAATCTGGGATACTGCAGTTCTCAGCGGCTTAGAAGGAAGATTTTTAAAATACAGTTCCATGATTTTCACCAGCTTATCTCAACCAGGAGGTTAAATATTCTCTCTCTTCGGTGCCTTGCTCTTTCAGAGAGAGAGAGAGAGAGAGGAATTTGCTGCTTCTGCAGCTAGAATGGAAATGACTTTGATTCTTTGATTCTAGGTTATCCTATAAACACTAAGACCTTCCTTCATCTCCCCTCTTTTTAAAAGTGTGAGGTTTACACCAGTGAATATTCCCCACTAAATTTTACCATAATTATTATTTTTAGGATAATATCTCTAGCATAGAAAAATATGTCTTGCTATCACTTAGGCTAAGAGGAATAAAATGAACATAATATGCTATATTTTTATTGTCTCCTCTTCTGTAACTCAAATGAGTTGACTTGTTGGAAAAAAAAAAATCACTCCAGTCCACGTGTTTTAAACTTCTTTTTACAGCATCTCATTCAACAAGTACCACATGGCTTGCGAATATGCCTCTCTACAGGTGTTTGTGTCATCAACGTTCCTAGGTTGATGGAGGCGCCCTGCAAACGCAGGTTTCATTAGGAACCCCCTCCCCCTCACTCTCACCCCAGAACCCGGGGCTCAGGGCGGAATCCAGCCCACCTTGATCTCATAAACACTATCTATGTCCGAAGGGAGTTATAATCCCCGTTTGGACCAAAGAAAAGGATCTAAATAAAATTAACCCAGAAATATCTACTCTTGCTAAAATAGTCATGGGCAAAGGTATATCTATCATCTTCATTCTGAAGATAAGATAAGAACAGATAAGAATAAGATAAGAACAGATAAGAACAGATAAGAATAAGATTTTCTTAAGTGAACCTCAGAGATACAATGATGTAGTAGAGAAATAAATGAATTGCAGCTATATTTGCCTGAATGCTTCAACATGTACTAAATGGAAATGATCAAGGAAGATGCTTCTTTTCTATACTTGCGTTGCTGTGTAATCTGTCTTGCCAGGTGCTGACTACCCATGTGCAATCCTGAACTTTCAAATGGAACTTTCTCGATCCGAGAATGTGAACATAACCACTCATAGAGCCCTGGGTATACATAAACTGTGTGTAACTTTAACAAATACAATTTAAAGGGTGGTGGTCGGGCTTCCCTGGTGGCTCAGTGGTTGAGAGTCCGCCTGCCGATGCAGGCGGGTTCGTGCCCCGGTCCGGGAAGATCCCACATGCCGCGGAGCGGCTGGGCCCGTAAGCCATGGCCACTGAGCCTGCACGTCCGGAACCTGTGCTCCGCAACGGGAGAGGCCACAACAGGGAGAGGCCCGCGTACCGCAAAAGAAAAAATAAATAAATAAAGGGTGGTGGTCTACTTGGATTGTTTCTAGAAAAAAACCACCTCCTGAGTTCATCATGGAAATGGATTCAAGATGATTAATTTACAAATAAAATGTAATTCAAAACAGAATGACAAGCTCTGTGGTTTAACATTTGGGTGGCAAGGGAACCCGGAAGTTTATAAAATTCAAATTAAATATCCAGTCACCATTCTAGGCAAGCAGTCAGGGTTAATTCAGATCACTTTCCCAGCTCTTGCCTTCCCTGATTTCAAGCTCTGCAAAGCGGAGCTATAATTAGGGAATGGGCAGTACTCACTGTTCACCAGTTGGGTATAAGCTTTAAACTCATAACTCAGCAATTACGAGAAAAATGAGCAGTAATTACACCCATTTTACTCGCTGCTAGACAGATGGAACATTTTCTTCTCGTTATTGGCAAACTGTCACCACATTTATTTCATTTTTACTGTTTACTATTTGTTGTACTTTGATTAAGAGAAATTACAGGCTAGGAAAATATGAAAAACATGAATGTTGGGTATCTTTTAAAAATAGAAGGAGGCCCTTCTCCTCAATCTGTATTGACGGAGCTCTCATTTTAGATCCTAGTGAAATGATACCAGCATTCTCAAGATATTTTGAGGTAGCCTCCGTTTCCACGATGGCTATTCAGCAGGGAATTTCCATGCTTACTGATCATCGGCGCATCCCAGGGCCCGTAAATACGCTGATTTGTTTTCGTACTGCAGCCTCCTTTTCCCTCGCATGCGTCCCTTTTGTGCCCAGTGACCAAGTGAAGCAGAAATTCACCTGGGCCCCCAACAAAGAAATCAATGCAGAAATAGATCGTCACTCTTGTTTTCCTGGCTTTTAGGAAGAGAAATCTACTTCCCTCCCACCCTTGTAAAATAATTTAATATACATTGTCCAGGACACAATGACAGTAAGAGTTTCCTACTAAAATTTCCCTCTGAAGCCCTGCAGTATACACGTCACCAGTTTTAAGATCACATGATATTTACATGTTAGTTGCTGACAAGTCATTAGCAGTACTGATAATACCAGTGGGGAAAATATACTTGAATTCATTTTCGGCAACCACGTTTCTAGCTAGTGTTATCCATTTTTAATTTCTGTGGGCTAGAAAATTGTACTATATTTAAAGAAATATTGACAAAGGAGCACATACAGAATTATCGTTCATTGCGCACAGATTTCAGCTAATATTACACATGGAATCTAGTTTAGAGTAGGTCCCTGTGAGTAAAATGACATATGCTCCATTCCTATAATTCCTTGTGATGCTTTTAAAAAATTGTGAATCATGACTACCAAGGATGCGAGTCCAAACTCTACCCTCGGATGACACAGTCCCAGCAGAAATAAAAGCAATCACGGTCCACAACTGGCCACACAAAAGGGTGATTTTGCAGGAAAAAGAAAAACGCTTTTCCCCCTTCCTAAAAGGCACACTTGAACACATCTGAAAAAGTTGTCTTTGGCACCAGTTTTTCTTAATGGAAGCAAAAATCCCCATGCTCTGTTCTACAAGGGCTGCATATTGATTCATGGAAATGCCATGTGTTAATGCACAGACTTGCTAATGGCCCTGCCTGTGTGGTAATCTGCTGTGCTGGTGCAACGCACGGAATTGATTAGTTCCCTTAATGAGCCTTAGATTGTGCTGCCACCGGGGTGCAGAATGCAAAGCGGGGTGAGTGTGGGAAGGAAACCACCTCGAAGCAGCCATCAGGAGGGAAGCCAAGTGGCAGAAAACATGGAGGGATGGAGCTGGAGGGGAGCGATGGATGCAAGGATGCTTTTCTCTCTTAGGAGACGCCACAGCTTCTGCATCCCCCGCTGCTTTCTCCCCGACAGGGCAGGGCGACGCTCAGACCCCACTGGGGAGCAGTAACCGCAGGCAGCTCCGGGAACAGCTCGAGTCACACGTATCTGGAGTCGGCCCTGCCTCTGCCCCCTACCTAGTGGGACCCTAACCCTCCCCTCCCTGATCCACGGCTTCCTGTGAACGAGGAGAGAGGAGAATGATGTCGCCGCCTTACTTGCATTTCTGTGTAAATTGGGTCATAAAATTTTAGCCAGAAATGTACTAGAGAAAGTAAGTAATATAAAACTATTAAGAAAGTCAGGTCAGTTACTGGACAGCCAAGAGTGTTGTGTGGGTAAGTGGGAACAGTTGGTGGAGTGGGGGTGACTCCAGAAAGCCAGCTGTGGAGGCAAAGGGAGCCCAGGAAACAGATGTTGTGTGGGAGAGGCTGTTTCAGACACACTCCATGTGTGCCGGGCCCATCTGCCCTCTGGGGTCTGTGTCAACACCTGAAAGGTGCGGAGAAAGGAAGGAGGAAAAGAGCAGAATCGGAGCTCCCCACTTCTCTGTCCTCACGTCCCCAGACAGACACATACCATATACACACCACACCGTATCCACACACCAAACACACACACCCCCCACACCATATACACACACCAAACACTGCACACATACCACAGACACACCACACACACCACACACACAAACATACCACATACCACACACACACATGAAAAAAACATATGCCCCCTCCCCCCAAACACACACACTCCAGGAGAGACAAAAATATTAGATAAGCCACTAAGAACTTCTACATTTTTTAACAGTATGTGAAAGGAAATTGAGGAAAACATTTCTACTTTCCAAAAGAAATGTAAACAGACAATCCTGCCAGCTCCGTGGTGCTCATGTCAGGAGAGAACAGGGGCATGAAGCCCCATGCCTTATGGAGGAGAAATCCTGTCCTCAAGTGAGATAGCCACTCCTAGTAACACACGAGGGAACACGCTACATGAAACTACACGTGTGTTGGTCAGTCTTGCCTTCACTCAACACGAAAGGGTTTCCTAATGAGATGAACAGAACCTGTGGGTAAGAAGCAACCAGCCAGCCACATCACAGTCTTGGTGGCAGCATCAGTGTGTGGTCTTCATGGTGGACATTTAAACTCATGTCACTGAAACCCCAAGGATGCTGGAGTGGTGACAGGGAGAGAGAAAAGACAGAGGAAGTAATTGTAGGAAAAGGTATTTGACTAAGTGTTCAAGGAGCCTTCCTTTTCCTCTAGATGCTTAAAAGGGGCTCTTTGTTCCATGTACTAATGTCCATTTCACAGATCATACTTACATCAAACAGTCATTTGAATGAAAACAAAATAAAATGTTTTTTCGTTTAAGTTGTCTCATTTTGGTAGTCAGAGGCCACTGGCTTTCAAAGAAGCTTTCTTTTTCCCTTCTTTTAACTGTGTAATACAAAAGACTTGATACCATGGAAAAAGCTAGAAGGAAAACTCTAGAATACCCTAAGTCTAACACTTCAGATAAGAATTTATTTGGTTGCAATTCATTGGACTTATTTGCTCTGACATGGAGACCCTTACAGATTGATAAATGCCACGTTAATGTGTTTCAAAGATGTTCAGTAGCAAAAAACAATGATAGTAATTCAGTCGAATCACTGTTGTGACCCTTGAGGATTATAAATCATAATACCAGTTTTTCAAAGTATACCAATACATCACAAGGCCTCAATTAATAAAAGATGTTGTACAAAGCTAAACTGGAAAGGTGAGCTTAACCTCAAGAATACGGTTTTCCAATGCTGGCATTATCTTGTAATATTCATTATTGTATGCTTTCAGATATACCACAGGGAGAGTCACCCTAACAGTGTATATTAAACATGCAGTATGTGCCAAACATCTACAATGGGCCAGAAACGATGAGAACAAACAGGAAGCAAAGTGCTAAGTTTCTCCTTTAAATAAACTTATAATGTAGTTGGAGAAAGAAGACCAGTGTTTTTAAAGTATTTTTTAATGGTTCAAGTCCCTCTTTTTGTTGTTGTTGTTTTTTTTTCAAGTTCTTTTAGACTAGAGCATAACAGAAGGCAGTATGATTCAATGCCAAATCAGACCATAGTAGAAGGTATAATTTCCTGTGGACCTACTGTGTGCCAATAGTCCAAAGGATGATTTGCAGATGTTCTCTCATTCATCCTATGTCACCTCTACAATATCAGGATTATTATTCACGCGTTGGTTCTTGGATGGGAAAGTGGAGGCTCAGAGAGGTGATGTAATCTGTCCGGGGTCACACATGTTGTAACGATGCAGCTGAATCCTGGTTGTGGGACCCCATAACCCAGAGAAGGACCTCAGAGATGAAAATCTCTGTGTTGGCTTTAGCCAGGAAGTAGGCTTCATGGATGAGGAGAGGTCGATGCTGCTGTGCAGAAAGAAGAAACAGTGGAGGAGGAGAGCACAGCAGGGAAGGAAGATGGCAGGGAAGACTGAGCCACATCCCATGAGAAGCAACGCGAGATGAACTTGCAAAGAGCCGTGGTCTAGAACGCCAGCTTCCAGGCCACCTGCCTCCAAATAACCTGGAGAACTTCTGAAACCATCAATATTTCTGCCCCCACTCACAGGAGGTTTTGGTTCTTGAGGTGAATGATGAGGCCAGGAGGAAGCCTTTTTAGAGGCTCTCCCGTGATGGTGATATGCCTGCTATGAGCCTGGGAACCACAGGGCAGAGGACCCCAGAGAGCCAGTGGGGGTTAGTTATATCAGCTCTGGTAAGACTAGAATCTGGGCTCTGTGATTGCAGAGACTGGGCTGCCTTGTGTCCTAGCACGTAGCACAGTCTCTGGAGTAGAAGAAAATGCTTTCTAGTGGATGTGTGAGTGAGTGGACGGATGGGTAGACAGAGGAACCGTAGAGTGTAACAGAATAAACTCTTCCAGAATGCAGCCCATATTTGTGTGAGTTGGATTTGCATGATGGATACTGCCTGCAAATAGACACTTAATATTTTCCAATATCTTGAATCGAGTAAGACAGGTTGGTAGTCTCACCTGTAACTCACACTTGGGTGGCCTTCCAGTCAGGGGCCTGACTTGTTTTATTGATACTTTGTTTAGGAATTCTGCAAACATTGGAGCACCGTAGTTGAATAAGTTTGGGATACCCTGGGTTCAATTCAGTTACCCAAGCCTCCTTGGGAGGACTTCTCAGAGACTTAACTAAACTGTGATGCTCTCAGGTGAGAAAATCGTACCCACAGAACACCTACCAGCATTTAACAGAGCGGACTGGGAAACACCTGCTTGGAATGGCTAAGACTCAGCTAACTGGGTCATATCAGCCAAAGGTGGACTCTTCTGACCCATTACAGGCTGTATTGTGCCACCACAGGCCCCCCAAATTGGTGCTCCCAGTACTTCAGAATGTGACTGTATTTGGAGACAGAGTCTTCAAAGAGAGAATTAAAATGAGGCCGTCAGAGTGGGTCCTAATTGAATCTGACTGGTGTCCTTGTAAGAAGAGGAAATACAGACACATGGAGAAATACCAGGGGTGTGTACACAGAGGAAAGACCATGTGATGGTGATGACTCAGTGAGAAGGGGGCCGTCTGTAAGCTGAGGAGAGAGGCCTCAGGAGAAGCCAACCCTGCCCACACCTTGGTCTTGGACTTCCAGCCTCCAGAACTCTGAGGAAATACATTCCTGTGGTTCAAGCCGCCCAGTCCGTGCTCTTTTGTTGTGACAGCCTGAGCTGACTAATACAGGCTCCATTTCGTCCACAAATGCTCTGAGGAGACTCTGAGGCTCACTATGGGTAAGAATCACTGGGGGCCGGGGGAAAGCGGGTTTGGAGGAAGGTGGTCAAAACGTACTAACTTCTGGTTATAAGATAAGTAAGTCCTAGGGATGTAAAGCACAACATGATGACTACAGTTAGCACTGCTGGATGATACACAGGAAAGCCATTTGGAGGGTAGAGCCTAAGGATCCTCATCCCAAGGAGAACTTCTTCTTTTCTGTGTATTGTATCCATATGAGACGACGGATATTAATTAAACCTACTGTGGTTGTCACTTCATAATATATGCAAATCAAACCATCACACAGTGTACCTTAAACTTACAGAGTGACGTGTGTTAACTATTTCTCAATAAAACTTTTAAAAAAGTGAAAAAAAAAAAGAATCCCCGTGGACTTTGTTGAACTCCCAACTTCCCAAAGCCCAGCCCTGAGACTCAGATTCAGTTGGTCCAAGACGGAGATTCAGAATACAGGTGGTCTCAGAACTCCACTTAGATTTCACAGCTTGGCAGAGCGAAAAAGCTGGCATATAGTATATGCTCAATAAATGTTTTCTAAACGGATGAAGGAACTAACCCTTTCTGATAAGAGTATAAAGCCAAATTCAGAATTTATGACATTTCTCACTTCAGCAAGTAGTGTTTGGGGAAAGATTGAGGGGATTTAACTGCAGTTAGGCCCCTCATCAGCGTGCACACCAACATGAAAAGCTTGGGACATGAAAGACTGGGATGTATAATTTAAAATCTGAGGGGGTTTACCATATTTTTTCTTTTAAAAATAGATTAAAAAATAAAACTGCAGGATTTTAAAAATTATTTTTGAAGTAACTGCAAGTCAGACACTCATACTCTTTTATTCCATTGTACAAATACGGATACAGGAAAAAAAAAAAGAAGAGCTTCATTTTGTTCCAGCTTCAGGTTTGGCCACAGATGCACACACTGGGAGCTGTCAAATCAATGACATTTTCCTAGTATAACAGTATAATGGACTCTTTCATGAAGAATTCATGCTCTCTTCCTGCATCTTTTCTCCCTAATATTCCCCCTTTCTTTCTTTGTTGTGGTTGTTTGATGTCCTGGAAGCTACGGCAATTAAGGAAAATGCTTCTGGGAACGGGAATAAGAACCAGTGCCATTTCTCATGGTTTCGATGACTTAATGGCTACATAGGCATTCGAAGCCACAAAGACGCAATCACCGAACCTGAAGTCGTTGACAAAGAGCGTGTAAACCATGAACCAGGAGCAACAGAGTTTATTGGAGATGATGAAAAGTAAACATGAAATTTAGCTGGAGTGTAGAAGGCTGTTAACTGAATCATGGAAAAGCAGTCAAAGTATTATGTATAGAATGATGCGGGGCTTCCATATGGTCCCTTTTAAGGCATTCGCTAGTTAGTTAAGGCTTATATCCACTGGTAACAGGAGAAGGAGTAGATAAGAAGAGTCCCCAAGGGCTTCCCTTCCCTGGTGGCGCAGTGGTTGAGAGTCCGCCCGCCGATGCAGGGGACGCGGGTTCGTGTCCCGGTCTGGGAAGATCCCACATGCCACGAAGCGGCTGGGCCCGTGAGCCATGGCCGCTGAGCCTGCGCGTCCGGAGCCTGTGCTCCATGATGGGAGAGGGCACAGCAGTGAGAGGCCCGCGTACCAAAAAAAAAGAGTCCCCAAACCTCATGGCCAGTCAGCAAGATCACAAGGTGGCTTCCTTCCTGTTTTACGTGATAAACGTGCACTACTTTCTTCGATCTGGGGCAAACACTCCCATAATTTGCAAACCGCTGTCACATTTGGTGATATTCAGTCGAGGGCCTAGATACCTTGCACTTATTATACAGTTATTTTACCCCATTCACTTTTTTTTTTTTTTTGCGGTACGCGGGCCTCTCACTGCTGTGGCCTCTCCCGTCGTGGAGCACAGGCTCCGGACGCGCAGGCTCAGCCGCCATGGCTCACGGGCCCAGCTGCTCCGCAGCATGTGGGATCTTCCCAGACCAGGGCACGAACCCACGTCCCCTGCATCAGCAGGCGGACTCCCAACCACTGCACCACCAGGGAAGCCCCCCCCATTCACTTTTAAATCCAATTCAACTTTGCAAAAGGCAGAAATAGAACCTTTAACATGAAAGTGTATTTATCATGGTTCTTGGTAAACTAAAGGTAATTCGTGGGGAAGGGAAAGAGGGATGGACTGAAGAAAGAAAGAAAATGCCATTTAAACTTAAAAAATGTTGTTTTGTTCATGGACTACATCAAGGCCAATGGATCATCTAAACAATCGGTGACACTAAAGCGATTTTCTCCATAAAGTACAACGGGTGCAGAGTGGTTAATGCGTGATGAAAACAACCTATCTATTATAACCTTGTGGGCTTTGGTCTACAAAATTAACTGCATTAACCTAAAGACATATCCTTATTTAGGGAGGAGGCCGGGGCTAAGGGGCCAGGGCACTGTTCCAGCCCAATGAAGGGAAGTCGACTGGGAAAAGAGAGACATTATGGGTGGAGCAAAAGGCCCAGAACTGAGCTATTCCAAAAATCACTGAAAACAGTGGATGTTCACCTGATCTCCTAAACTCTGATTTCTTGTTCCTCAAGAGAAATACTGAGGCTTGACTCGGACTACAGTCAGTTCTGTTGCACTGAAAACTTCGCACAAACAGTTTCTTTTCTCTGAGTTTATCTAGTTTTTCTTCCCTGGATGACATATTTAGACATGACAGAAATACCGACCTTAAATAAAAGTATCTAAGAGGAAAAGCAGACAGCAGAAAGGATTACAGGAGAAAATGGAACACAAAATAAACATGGTAAAGAGAGCTGGTGTGTCGCTGAATTTCAGCGGGGCTAACACACCTTGCTCCGAGGGCTGGGGGGGCAGGGCTGTCTTCTTTCCAGGCTCTTCGAGACGCTCCAGGTAGAACAGCACTGCCTCTCAGGCCCCACCAGAGCCGCTGAGTAGGGCCAACCCGACAGGCACCCGCGTGAAGGGCAGCCCCCCCAGGTTTTCTTCCAAAGTTTCTCTTTGCTCTTAGCTATGACCCTATGCATTCTTGTTGAGAATTTATAACATTATAAAGACACAAAGTTCTTTAAACTTTGCTCTGGGTTTTCAAAGAAGGAAAAAGTTCAAGCTATGAACACTCTCTTGGTTATGTTAATTTATCATTGTGAGGATAAGTTTCTTGATCCTTTAATCATCACTTTATCAGTGTCTGCATTGTAGGAGTTGTTAAAATTGGCAACTGACATCAGTCAAATGTTGCTGTAAAGATGTGTATACTATAATTATAGCTTGGAAAGGCCAACCAATTTGCTCCTAAATTACAAATGCAACAATCTTTGCCTAGTCCCTACGTGTATAAGTATTGTTTCTCTGGTAATTATACTTATTTCCTTACTTCTGCAAAGTGTTTTTGAATCTTCTCTATCAGACATATTTAAGAAAATAACTATAAAAATAGCCTATTAAATGTTCCAAAACAAATAGCTCAAAAAGTCTGATTAAACATCAGTCTTAGATTAATGATACAAAGTAACACTTAATGTATTATGGGGAATTTTAGGTAAGTTTTTATTATTATTAAATAAATTTGACTGCCCTCCAAGAAACTGCGTTACCTAAACCATAGTCCAAGGTCTGGTTCTCCTGTCTAAAATGGCAACACTTCTAGGGACAGGACCAAGATTTAATAGCGCCAGCATAGTTATAAGACAGAACCTTTAGTACAGTTAGAATATAAACTGCACATTGCTTGAGAAATCATGTCCGTTCAAAATATTCCTTCTGCAATTGTTTACCTTCAAAACTCATCAGATTATAGTGACAGCTATTTATCATTCTATGACTCAGAAACTCAGAAAAGACTTTCAACACTAACCAAATTGGGCTGGTTTATATGACTCCACTCATCTGCATGAAGAATAAGACACTGAACGTCATCCAGCTGTTTCCAAATGTCCAGATGCTCTGGAATGACCACCCATGTGTCCTGCACGTTGGAAGTGGCTCACAGTGTGGAGGGGGCAGTAATGTACTACACGGGGGAGAGAAAGGTGTTAATGTTCGCTGGAGAAATGAAATAAGTTGGTGCATGCAAGAGAACATGTACAGATTGACAAAGAAAATAAATGGAAAAACAAAGATGGCAAAACTGGTATATTTCACATTCTTTTAACAACAAAAACTTAGGATTTTGAAAAAACAGAATGAAAGATTCAGTAACTACCACACTGCACATATTCCCAAGGGTGATATTAAAATATTCAACAACGTGTACAATTATCTAAATCATTAATTAAGTCAAAAATTAAAAAAATTTTCTCCAACCTTTTTCTCTGTGTGTATATACATATATACATATATATATGTCTGCACACGTATATGCACGCCTGTGTGCACGCACACACACACACACAAACACACTCTAAAACTTTTCATCAGGCGGCCAAAGTTATAACACCAATTGTTCACCAAACTATCCCTATACTTCTGATTTTAGAAACTGCTGGCATGCTGGTTCATTTGCTGAGACTGTCCCGAGCTGAATGGTGCCCCTAGCTGAGCCGTGACTGGACATCATACACTTTCACCACCCCAAGTCGAGAGTCATTAGGCCCCTGCACCTGGCTGCAGAAGGGGAGTTTGGGCGGGATGTGCCCCCCAGATGCCAGCACTCCTCACATCACCTGGACCTAAATGACTGGTGTCTTGGCCCCAACGCCAACTCCCCTCACCTGTTCTGCTGTCTCTGCCATTTCTGGACCACCCCAGAGTGGCATGCCCTGCCCCTAACCTCCATCTCTGTCCCCATCTAAGACAGCCCCACTCCCAGGTCCTCACCACCTCTGTGGCCTCCACAGGGCAATGCCATTAGACCCTTTGTAGTCTCAGTAAGTAGACTATTTCTGTTTACCAAATGGTACAGAAGACATTGTTGTATATCGGTTGAATACTGGCTCTGAATATATCATCTATCGTCCCCTTTGCCCTGGCAATGAAATCTCAATATGATGACCTGGGAATGGGAACAATAGTAAGTTGTGGTCGAAAACCATGGGACCTGGCAGTGCCATGATAGAGATGGCCTAGGAGGAAGTTTGGGGGGTGACTGTGCCCCTGTGAGGCCACCAGAGAGAGAAGTTGTGCAGGAAAGGCTGAGCCCGAGTGCACTGCAGGCCAGGCTGGCCCCTCTCTGGGTTGCTGGGCACCAGTTCCACTTTGCACTTTGCTTTGCTTCACCTGTTCTACCTGTCCTGCCTTCTGGAAGGAGACATGGAGAGGGAAGAGGAGTCCCCACCACCTAGAGAGGCAGCTGCTTTGATTGGGAAAGTGGGGCTCTAACAGAATAGAACCCAGCTTAGTGGGGGCATGGAGCAGGGGGGGAATAGGGAGTGGTCACAGGCCACTTTACGCGGTGCCACGAAATCACGGATGAGGACTTTGTCTCCTTTAGAAATGAACTGCTTCCAGAGGTCAAATATTAAAAACAAAAACCTTTTCTTTGGGGGAAAGCTTTATTTTCATCCAAGCATCTCTAAGCACTTACCACCTACCCATTATGTGTTGCACGATGCTTGAGGCGACATTTCCACTTATCACTCTCTCAATGCTTTGGCTCAGAGATAAGTAAGGATGTTGATCAACTTCTCAGGGATGGAGGTATTTAGGCCATTTTTACCTATGTCATCATGCCTAACCCAAGAGGAAGCCCTGAACGTGTCAGAATGTCATTAACGGGGACATAGGGGGAAGGCGGGAAGGCGGGGACCTAGGGGGAAGGCGGGAAGGCGGGGACATGGGGGAAGGGGGAGACTGGGGATTGGCTCAGGCAGGAGCTTGGGTTAGGAGCTCTCCTAGTAGCAGGTGGATGGTTACCAATGCCGACCAGCTGTCCAGCTCAGAAGCCAGAGCACAAGCCTGGCCTGGAGGAAGAGCCCAGACTCTCCTGGACTGTGGTACGGCTGGGACCATGGGGGGAGCCTTGGGGTGCACGAGCTACAGGGTCTGCAGCGCAGGTCTTCCGCTCCGGAGCCCTGGGCACACAGACCCATGCCTGTCCCATCTCCTGGGGAAGAGCAGCTCCTGCACGGACAGCCCCAGCTCAGTTTGGTCTTGAATGACAATGTGTGAGGCTTCCAGGCATCAGGGTCTTCAGGAAGATTGTGGAGCATAATTGTGATGAGAGGAACTAACGAAACCTTTAAAAACAGTAGCAGAAGTTTATGGAATATATTTCTTTGGGGCCTCCTGACTGGTTTGTAATTCCACACATCCTTATCCAGTCCCCTGATGGCTTTGACATACGTCCATGAACTGCTCTAAGGACTGACAAGTCTTGGTTCTCCTTGGTAAATCCTGAATATTTGCTCATGTCTTGTCTATATCATCCCATCAGTGATGTCCCACCCCTCTGATTTACACTTGGAAAAGCAACTCACTTGCTTCTTCTAACCTGAAGAATGGCGTGAAGTTGGGGTAAAGTTACTCGGTCACCTAAAGATGTAAATCCTCTTGTCTATTGGAAACTCCCTTCTCCTGCAGCTAAACTGGGGCTGCAGTGTACTGTGCCCCACAACTTTTCTCTAGCAGACACTGTTGGTTGATTACCCAAGACATAGCTTGATTTAGTTCTGAAGGAAATACATTCAGTTTTAGGGGATGAATTAGGTTTGATTTAAGTCGAAGACACCAAAACTAATTCCCTCTGCCAGTGGTTGGTCTAGGGGTGGGCACGTGACCCACTTCTGGCCAATGAGATAAAAGGGGGAAAGCTGGGTGCTCTGGGGGCAAGTTTTCCTCCTTGAAAAGGGACAGGCACACGGGGAGAGAGCTGCCCTCACTGCCTGATCCGGTCACTGGCCTCCGGGCCCACACTTCCCCATTCTCTCCTCCACTGTATGCTTTGTCCTTTGCTATCTGAATGTGCATCCTCTCACTGTAAAACACTAGAGCCATGAGAATCACAGCTTTTCAGAGCTCCATGAGTCCTTTCAGTGAATCTGCAAACTTGGAAGTGGTTCTGGGGACCCCCAACAGAGCCTGACGTTCCTATTTGGGTTCCCATTGACAACATGGCTTGGGTGCATTAGAGGAAAGATGGCAGCTTCGGGACAGGCCCAGAGTTCCTACTCCAGTGGGTGTGGAGAGAAACCAAGCATTTTCAGGATACCCCAAGAGGGCCACAGAGGCTGTAAGAGAACTCTTTGTGTAGAGGCTTTAAATTCATAGTTGAGACCATAGGAGGCCACAGATAATCTGCTTAGACTGATGGCAGCATGGAAGCTTCAGTGGCTGCTGACGTGGATCTGGTCCAGAAGTTTAGATGCAGACGTGAATTAAAGTATCCTCTCTGGGGACTTCCCCAGCAGTCCAGCGGTTAAGACTCCACGCTTCCACTGCAG
This sequence comes from Pseudorca crassidens, assembly GCF_039906515.1. Lineage (NCBI taxonomy): Eukaryota > Metazoa > Chordata > Mammalia > Artiodactyla > Delphinidae > Pseudorca > Pseudorca crassidens. The sequence continues at coordinate 144,537,502 of NC_090300.1, forward strand.
GGGGCGTGGGTTCGATCCCTGGTCAGGGAACTAAGATCCCACATGCCGTGCGGGGCAGCCAAAAAATGAAAAACTAAAATAAAAATTATAAAATTAAAATTAATTTTTTTTTAAAGTATCCTCTCTGCCATCAAGGTGCTCTCAGTTTAGACAGGGAGATGAACATGGAAATGAGTGTTTATACCGTATGATCACTGGTTTAGCAGGTTGTGAAGCAGCCAGAGGAGGACAGAGCCCCTGGCCCTAGCCCTCTTGCAGGGCACGGTCCAAGGCACGCAGCACACAGGCAGACATCCTGCCAGAAACTGGATGATTAGGGATCATGCATCTCTCTTGTTCCCCGCATCCGGAAGCTAAAACAGCACTCTCACTTCATCTTGTCTTCTTACCTCCTTTTAAAGGCTACATTCTCTCTTTCTTGAAATTTCTATTTTATTTTCATACACAAATGCTAATGACCTCCAGGTCCCTTCAAAATCCTAACGTGGAAAATTTTCATCTATTTTTGCAAACCTTGTAAGCCCAGCCCTGCCCTGCAAGAGCAAACGCTATTATTGTCACTTGCTCTGTTAGTGGCTATACTGTCAAACAAGCGCTGTGTGATTCTTCACTCCGGCCCCAGGTTGGCAGGGAGAAGCCGAGATGCACGATTAGACGCTTCAGTATAAAAAGTGTTTGTCGGCACAAGCCTGCTATGTTTTTCTCTTTTCAAAGAACAAGATGGACCATTTTTGTGCTATCACTGCCACATTTCTGCATCACTTTTGTTATGGCTGCTACCTCAAGACAGTGAATTGCAATAATACGATTTTTCTTCCCAGCTGTCTTTGATGCTGGCATTTGAAAGGCTGGAGTTTAATTACATATGACATGTGGACAGAAATGGCCATGCCTACTGATTTCAGGCCCACAGCGAGGAAAGCGAGAAATAGAAACCAACAGAATTTATCAACTCAGCTTAAGGAAGGGTGTGATGCTGGAATGTGTCTTATTTTATCTTAACTAATGCAGATCAAAGTTGGGAACGTATCAATTTGTTCCTTAAACAAGGAATATCAAGGTCAACTGTAAATAAAGCAAGTATGGTTCCCCTACCATTTTATGTCTATCCATATAAAAACCAAGTATTTTAAAAATTAAAGTATGTGCTTAACAAAGTTTTCTAAAATTTTTCAAATGCCTATTTTAGGCAAATCTTTATTATAATAAAGTTTTGTGCATGATTTGCTATCTCTTTCTGGACCTTAATGGAGTGTATAAATCACCTTCCCGTGATCTTGGGAGGACTGAAGCTTAGTCCTGAGCTTCTTCACGGGAGATTACGCCCGTGTTTGTTCAGGGGCGTAATCTCCCATCCCCAGAGGTTACTTTCAGGCTGACATGAGGAATACATCAATAATTAGCCCTTAAGATGCAATTCTCCGTTGGCCTAATTATTCGGGCCATTTTCACAGACAATAAAAGCAAATAAATGAGAGCACAGCTCTTTTTAAAACGTAAAAGGAGTTAAAGGTAACATCAGGGGGCTAGTCTGAGCGTCGTTCAAGCTGAAAAAAAAAGGGAAATGGACCAACTCTAAGGTTTCATTTTCAGCTGAGAGCAAGAGAGCCAGAGAGCTGCATAGAACAGGAGTAACTGCATGCTCTGAGGATTTATCCTGAAGCAACAGTGGCCACTAATTCCTGAAATCCACATGCACGGGCAGAAACGTATCTTCTAAAATGTGGCAGTTGGATTGGGGAGTGCTCAGCAGGAGAACCAATGCTATGCTGACTTGGTGAGTACTAGTGGTACTAGTCCTTGCTTATGCACGCAGAATTTCTGGAAGGATAGACAACAAATGAATAACAACAGGTACCTATTTGAGGGTAGGATATGCAGACGTGGGAATAGATGGATGAGGGGCTTGGGCTGGGAATAGAATTTGCTCGATATGCGTTTTCTTTTTAAAATACTTTTTGAGTTTTGAATTATGAATGTATTACCTATTCTCAAAAGTAAATAAACTATCAAAAATAGGCCAGCAGTAATCTCCAACTCAGAAGATGCTGCTTGGTGGGAACAAATTGGTCAGGTAAAGCTTTCCTGCCAGGAGCTGTCACCAAAGCCCTGTCCAGGAGCAAAAAGCCCGGTTCAGTTACAGAGAAGTTGGCTCCCTCTGAGATTTTGTGGGACAAAGCCAATCACAAGAGAAGAAAACATAACAAAGGCAATTCCACAAATGTCACCTCCTCTCAAGTTCAGAGCATTAGCATTTCATTCCTGAATGTCCCTGGATCTAGGAAGACAATGACCTTTTCATTTTTTTGTCAAGCCCTCTGGACAAATGTGCTTCTCAGGCTGCTTCTGACAAGCCTTAAAAATGAAGTAATATGTGGTTTTCACTTCGTATGAGTAAACACGATGCTGCACTTGAGCCCAGCGGACACTTATAGGTCACAGTGAGCTGACGAGGAATTTTATTGCAAATCCTCACCATGGGGCATCGTGGGAATTCTACAAAAATCTTCATATTCACGACGCTGAAGTATATCAAAATTGCCAATCTGTAAAATATGGCTGCGTCTGAATTCTACTTTCAAGTCTGACACATGAACAAGGAGACTAAGGTCCCCTGGAGACACCCCTGCAGTATGTGCAGGGAAACACAAGTGAAAGGGAATTAGGGGGAAAATAAAGGAAGAAAAATAAAAACAGATTAAGAGGCACTCTATTTATCCAGAAAAATCAAAATGCCAGTCACAGAAAGGGTCTTATTATGTACTTGCAATCAACCATAATATTCAAATTGGTGAATAAAGAATCAAATAAAATCACAAGTTTAAGATATGAGTCCTAACGACAATACAAATTTTAGTTACTGAGACGAATAGGAAGTTGCAAAGGCTGCGTGCAAATCCCATCTGTTGATAACAGGCCAAATGAGGCTCTGTCTTTAAGCCCCTGCAATAATCAACTTGAAATCCTAAGAGCTCCTTTGGAGAGGAGGTGAAGCGTCTTGAAATAACCGGGATTGAGGGGCTTCAGCAACGGATGAGAAGAATGATCTCTGCTTACAGAGATCTGCCAATGTGTCTTTTAGGATCAAAAATATATGCCCTAACTCTCTGATAAAAATTGAGGCAATTAAATTCTGACGGGGCTAAAGTTTCCTAACAAAGAAATAACCTCTGATCAAATGAATTCTTCCTTTCACCCTATTGGAAAGATTATCCGGTGTGCTCTGGTCCACAGTAAATTCAGAATCCCATGTTGGTTCGTGGCGGTTCCTGTCCACAATATGGGATTCAGATGAATATCTATAACTATCTGTCTATCTACCTATCTACCTATCATCTGTCTTTCTATCCATCCATCCATTATCCATCTCTGTCTGTTTATCTACCTATCTATCATCCATATCTATCTATCTATCTATCTATCATCTATCATCCACCTCTGTCTGTTTACCTATCTATCCATCCATCTACCTATACCTCACAGGAGACAGCAGTCACGCTCCTCGAGTGGTCAAGCATGGCCATGTGGCTGTGTGCAACATCTCCTCAGATAACATGTAAAGCCAAGGCTGATGAAGATAACTAGAATGGATGATATCTTCAGGCAGGTAAGGCCAAGTAACTTACATGGAAGCAGAGACCAAATGTATTTCACACACACACAAAAATAAATATGAATAAATTCATTGTTTAAAAAGGAAGCGCAAATGTGGTGTGATACTGTAAGGCATCGTAAGGACAGCAGCAGTAATTGCAGGTGTCATTCACTGAGTGTGCTAGTTATGTGCTGGGAGCCACCTTAGGTGTTTTCACACCCATCACCTTGTTGTGTGTTCACAACACGCCCAAGGAGTAGGGAGATGTGATCATCATCTCAGGAAAAAAGCCCCAGGAGTGACACGGAACAATGGCCAAGCAGGTATCAAGCATCAGAAATAGAATGTAGTCACAGATCTGTTTGACTTGAAAATCTGAGTCCTTAAAGACCATACAATGCTGCCTCTCTCCAAATCCTAATGAAATAACCAAAGAGAGAAAGAAAGGAAGGAAGGATGGAAGGAAGGAGGAAAGATCTGAGTTAGTGCTGAAAAGCAGGGGGTGATGCCATCAGCTGGCCAGAATGTGTATGAATTCATAATAGTCACCATCATCATCATCATCACAAATCTGCAGTCTCGTATCTGCAATTTCAAAATTAAAATATACTTGAAAACTGAAAATGTATTTTCATGATTCACCTGCTGGCAAAACCCGGCCCAAACGGACAGAATACTCTACTTAGTCCTTGTCTACCCCACTCAGAATGAAAATTCCATAGTCCTACTGCAGAAATATCGAAGCAACATTGCCCCATGCTACCGCTGGGGGTGTAGGAAACATTCAGAATGTGCACAGTGTTGCCTGTCTAAAATCTGAGAAATCCTGAGGCACAGTTGGCTCCCAAGGTTTGGATAAGGACTGAGAGCGTGTAGACTCAGAGAATCCCTCTGCCATGAAATGTCCTTGACAATCAAAGCAACCAGAAAATGATCTGTGGCCAAAGTCAAACCAGCAACGCCAGAAACAATGGAAAAAGGGATGTACGTCTCGATACCTGACGAGAAAAAGCAGCTTGCTCTATTGCAAGGAGAACCCATGGCAATGTTATCACATTAAGATCTGACATCATCCTCTCTCCCCTCCAGATTAATTTCATAACCCAGTTTAGTCTGAGCCCAAGGACGTCCACTTCTAGACCCTTATTACATTTGTACCCCCCAGGCTCACCAACCCCTGACCTTGTGGTTTCAAGAAGCAGAATCTTTTGGTGCACAGTTTCTGTAGAAAAACAGGGAGAATTTGTAGAAATGATTTAAAAGAAACCTAAAGACTAACCTTAACATGCACAATACCACTTATATACATTTTAAAATCCACCAAGTAATAGCTTTTCTGCTTTATGGATTCATAAATAGGTTGTAAAGCCATCAAAATATGTATAGAAAATATGAGTGGGACTTTAGCTCTTTCTGACATTATTATTTATGAAGAAGATGAATAAAATGTGGCTAAGTATAAGCATCTGTCTTTGTGTTAGATTTAAGTGCCTATTTTATTATTCTCTGTCCTTTTCTGTTTACTTAAAATGCATTTATTCATTCAACATTCACTTCAACAAAATTAATCCTCACTGAATACCTACTTTGTGCCAGACACAGAACAAGACAAGGGAGAAAACAGGCAAAAATCCCTGTTTGAAAAGTTTCATAATTAAAATTTAAAAATATATTATTTTGTGTGTCTTTTAAGGACTGTAAAACAAATTGACATTTCTTAGTATAGATGAGAATTTTGTTGATTTGTTTATTTGCTTTTAGTGGAGTTTACACTGATAAAATAATTGATGGATTTCCCTAATAAAATGGACATATCCTCAAACTGTACAAAAACATTGGGGTATTATCAGATCCAAACGACCAAGGCAACATGAAAACGGAGAGATGCTTAACTTCATTTTCCAAAACTAGGCCTATTTCTTTGAGCAAAAGTTCCTTCCTTGGTAAATAAGTGTAAACAATAGAGTAAATTAATATTTGAAGAAATAAAACTATAAAATGGAGATTTTTACATTACTTAAAATATTCCTATCAAGAGATTGTTTTTTTTCTTTTTCCAAAGCACTTACTGTGCCCATAGGATTAGAGCGTAAAAATCACATAACCATGGGAATTAGCGCACGGTAAGTGTTACACACATGCCCTGAAAGCAAAAAGATTGAGGGTGTTAACTGGTTAAAATATTTTTGTAAAGAGAAAAAAACATTAAAATTTATGAGGATCAGCAATTACATAAGAAACAAATGTCTAAAGGAAGTTTGTTGCTAATATTTCTTCCTTGAAAGGTATAATTCTGGCTATCCTTCAGTTCTATAGATATTTCCCTTTTATTTATAATCTATCAAAATTATTATCCTGACAGATATGACCATATAAGTATGTCCTTCTTTTTTTTTTTAACATAGTGAGTTCCATGCTTTATGTTGAACATGGTGTATTTGAATTTGAGAGCAGACATGAGAGTGTTGCACTTTGGCCCAAAGTGATTCCAGCCCCAAATCTTACCTCCAAGTGCATGTTTGGAGAGCAGATGTCAGGTACAGGCCTCTCCAGGCTCTGCTTTATCTCAAAATATACCACTGGGATTGGTGAGCTCCCTTCCAAGGCACTTAGTAAAAATGGAAGTAAATTTTTAAAAACTAGAAAGGGGTGAGTGCTGAGATGCTCATCAGAAGCCCAACTTTAGGGAGGCTCTCGAAATCTGCAAGGGCTTTTCTTTGGTTGTCAATGATTGTGTGTGTGTGTGTGTGTGTGTGTGTGTGTGTCCCATTAGCATGAGTGCCCAGGGCCACTCCACCATGCACAGGTCAGTCCCATACAACATGGAGTTGTCCACATGGCCAACACTCTCCTGCTGCCCCTTAAATGCTGGTTGATGGACATCTGTCATTATTGTCTCAGGGCATCCACTTCCCCTCTCAAGGTAAGAGCCCCTGGGCTCTCCTGGGAGGAGCCATCCACCTTTGGCATGAGACTAAGGTCACAACCGCTACATCCCTAGACAGAGTGAGTGGCTCATAGATGGGTATGTGACATGAGCCCATACCAGCCTGTACGGAGAAAGAGAACTCTGTCCCCCTGGTGTCGAACTGCCAGTGGTGGTGAACAGTGTGCTGCTCCGGCCAGCGGAGAGGCCAGTCTAACCCAGAGGAAATCCCAGCACAGCAAGACTGACAGTAAAAGTGAGATGTGCTCCTGACAGAGATTATTTGCACACCTCGATCCAGCCAGGCCTGAAGGAATTCTGCAATTTTTGGTCATGGGAGACAATGACATCTTTTCTGGTTCTGGCTTAGCACTGGCCATCAGAGTCCTGACTAATATAAATGAACGTCCAAATCCTAATCTCAGTTTATTGCTTCAAAATAAATAAAATATACTACTTCTGAAGTATAAGTTTATGACGTATTTGTAAATATGTATTCAGGTGCCAATCTGCCCAAATACTGGCAGGCCACAAGGTATGCACAAATTACATATTCACACTCACACAGCCTGTGTTTCCCTCCTTAAGTCTCTCCCCACCTGCAAGGGCCCCCTTGTCCACAGCCTGAGATAACAGAAGTGGATTCTTCTGAGGGGCTGAGAAACACCTCTGTACCCCCATTACATTTACACAAAACCAGCTGTGAGGTCTAGAAAATCTGTGCTGTCACGGGAGAGGTAAGGGGGCTCCTTCCACCAGGACTCCCAGGTTTTCTGGCCATATTTGTAAAGATCTGGTCACCCTCCATGTGTGTTGTCATTGCCACCAAAGCATATGCTTTTTCCCCATGAGTTTGTTTCCCCGCATCATCGGTCATTGAAGAAGCACGCCCCTGCCTCTTTCCCCACAGATGAAGGTGCTGATTGCTTGTACTATAATCCTGCTTCCAGAGAAACAGGTGGAAATCATGGGTTTTAGCCTGGCAGGGAACACAGCAGTGGAGAGAGGCTCTTTTCACCATCACTGGGAAAGCGTCCAGTGAATGCCCATGAAACGTCCTATGGGTGACAAAGCACGCTAAGAAAAACACGGCGACTGCAAGCAGGCTGAGAGAGCAAAGTCCTCACCCTTCCTTTCAGTCCCTGCCCATCCCTCCCAGCCACTGTGCAGGCTCAAGGAGCCCAAATAGGTGACCTAAACCAGCAAATTAGCCAAAGCAAGTCATCTGTGCCCAGAACCGAGTTGCAAAATTCGTACTGTGTATTTGACCTGGAGTGGTCTTTTATGTTGTGTTATTATTGAAACTCTGGCCACACTAGAAACCCCTGTCCACTGTTCCATGGTGAGTGCCTACTACGTGTCAGACATCGCTCTACACGCAGGGGTTAGCACTGGACACAACAGGGGACTTTCTTTCAGGGGCTTTCATTCCAAGGAGGAGGAAGAGATGGTAAGCAAAAGCAAAGGCACAAGTGAACAACAGAACTTCAGACGGCGGCAACCGCTCTGAAGAAAACGGGCAGCACGGCTGGGTGCCAGGAGGGTGCAGATGCGGAGTGAGCGTCACAGGAGCCTCCGGGGTGAGCGTGTTCCGAGTCGCCACTTGAATGGCAAGAAGGGACCAGCCGGGCCCCGTGAACACCTGGGGACACAGTATCCTGGTGGGAGACAGCCTGAGAAGTAGTCCCAAAGCGGGAACAAGGGGACAGGACCGACTCAGGGACCAAGAATGGGCCATCCGCTTCTCACCCAGGCCCGTGCAGGCTCCCAGCCTCGGCCAGCTCCGCTCTCAGCATCTCCCCGCCTCAGGGTCCTCACATGTGGTTCCCCTGCCCAGCACATTCCCTTCCCCACCTCGTCTCTCACTAAATCTAAAGGACTGCCCGTCACGGATGCGTCCGTGCCACCCTCGGCCAGGTCCCCAAGACTCCCTCTTACAAGTGCCACCCCTCTTTCCACTGCCAGCATGTCTCACTATTATAACCAGAGAGTTATTTGCATGATTATCTGAGGTCTCCCCAGGACCACAGGCCAATGAGTACAGGAGCCCTGACACCACGGCTCACTCTTCTATCCCCTGCACCTCGTGACTCTGCTCAATAAACATTCACTGAATTAATCGATGAATAAGTGCAGCTGGTCATCTCCAAAAGACAGAGAGCTTTGTTGGCCATGACGCTGGTTGTGAAGACGGGGAGATTTCAGAATGAAATCTGAAATCTCCAGGGGGACATTTCAGAATGATGGTTAGACACCAGCCACCCTGAATATCTTGTGCCACCTGTCCCTTTGGCCTACAGGTGAGTCGGGGCAGTGTCAGGCCAGTTTTTCACTTCCACTTGGCTGACGTCTCCCCTGGTTCACACCTGCCTGAGCACCAGCCCAGGACAACAGGGCCTTGTGCAGTTGGCTGCCTCTTCTCCATGATGACCCGACGAGACCAACCACACCTGGAAACGCCCAGGTAAGAAAGCAAGAATCTTCTCTCCTGCCCCTAGCCCTTCATCACACATTGACCACGGATGGCCACAGCAAAGCTCTCCAATGGTGAGGATGGTGACACTCATACACCGGGCGCGCCAGCCCTGAGATGAGTACTTTCTATGCAATATCTCATTTAATTCTTAAAACAACCCTATAAAAGGGTGGTGTCATCGTCATGTCCCAGAAAAGGAAACTAAGGTGCAGAAGGGCTAAGTCACTAGCCCAGGATCACACAGCAAGGACGTGACAGTCTGGATCCCAGGCGGCCGCGCTGCAGACGCGGCTGCTCTCAATCCCAGGTGCCATTGCCTTGCTGTGACCTGGACGCCGCCCCCGTCCTTTCTCACCTGCTCTTCCTCTCCCTGCATGCACGCAGCTCTCTCCGCACACCATCGGGACAGCTGCGCCTTCATGTAGAATGGTTCGTTTGACAAGAACAGGAAAGTTGTTGGTGGGTGTTTTTCTGTCCCTTTGTCCTTAAGGCACAGAGGCCCTCAGCACTAATGCCCTGGGCACTGCCCTGTCCCTCCACTTTCACAGGCTACTGCAGCTCTGCGGTGCTAGATGTCCGTGGGACTAAACAATGGAGACTCAAAACTAACCAAACATTCTAAGAATCAGAAGCAAGGACTCAGCGCAATTTCAAAGTGATGTGCAGCAAAGGCGAAAGAGTTGCTGAAAGCCACTGTGGTTAGTTCTCTTGTGAACTTTACTTTTCCAATTAGCCAGCTTCCTCGACGGGCCATTAGTGAATGTGAACGCTTGCAGGAGGGGCCCTGCGCAGACCGCAGAACTCCTGGAGGAGCCTTAATATCTTTAGAGACTACTTCACGTGGTCGCTCCCACGGCTACGTGGGGCAGTGGATTCTCTTGCTGACCCCGTACCTCTGGAAGAAGCAGGCCTGCCCAGGAAGACGTTTCCCAACAGGGACATCAGGAACATGATTGGGAAGATAGAACCCCGTGAAAGCCACTTCCTGTGCAGGTCTCATAAGTCAGTAAAAATACTATCTTAGAAAAAAGCCAGAAAGTGCTTTCTGCTCAAATGGAAAAATGCATGCTCTCCTCCCCACCTATACAGTGAGGTCATGCTTCTCTGAGCACCCATCATGGCTCAGGAGGAAAGGGACAGTATCTGAAAAGCAGTCCTTAGCCAGAGACAAGCTATTTTCACCCAGAAGCAATTATATAAGCCTTCATTTCTATTCTTAGTTAAACACACTGCTACAAATAAATGCTTGCTTATTTTGCTGAACATCTGTTGAAACTTGGTGCCCACAGTACCTCTCTATGCCCCTCCAACTTTAGTCCCTCAAAGGATACCACCAATGTATGCCTCTCCATTCTGAGTTGTACATATTTGGTTTGTCCCTTTCCTGTCTTCTATCTTTCTATCCATCCATCCATCCATCTATCATCTATCTATCACAGATATAAACTTACTTTTCCACCACCTTCTTTCCAATGCCTCTCGCAGTTTTCATCTGGGCATACAAGGCCCCTTTCCCCCTCCATGAACATCACCATCTGATGACCAGCATTTTTAGGGATATTGATGTCCTGTGGCTACAGCACTAGACCACTGCCCTGCGATCAAGTCACTGGCCATAATCTACAATGTCTGGAAATGATCACTCACTTGCCCAGCCAACATATTTCTGAGTACCAGTCCCTGTGTTGGGTGCTGTCTTAGGACAATTTCTCTAGTCTTCCTTGCACCCCTAAAAGACACTGGAAAGAACCAAATGGCATTAGTGGATTCAGTGATATGGTGACAGACAAGTGCCCATTGTACTTGTCCAGGGAGGTGGTCTTCAGCACCCGAAGCATATTAAACTCACTTGAGAGCTTTTAAAAATACGGATGCCCAGACCAATTAAAGTGAGTCTCTACAAACAGGGCATAGGTATCTATAAAAATCAACCCAGGTTGTTACAAAGTACAGCCAGGGCTGAGAACCTACAGCCTCGTCACCCACAGAGCAGCCCTTGGACCAGCACATTTGGGAACACCTGGGAGCCCATCAGGAATGCTGAGTCTCAGGCCCCATCCTGAACTAGCGAATCAGAATCTGTTTTAACAAGATGCCCCCGCCAACCCGGGTGACCCATGTACACATAGTTTAAGAAACACTGCTCTAGGAGATGAGAAGATAAAACTTTATCTGTTGAATTAATAGGCTCTAATACAGTAGGCTGCGGTCACATCATTTTCAGAAACTAGCACCTGTGTAACTTTTTGAATGTAAGATGCAGATCCCTCCAGAGCACTTGGAGACACCAAAGGACCCTACTTTCTTTTTTTTAGGATAATCCCACCGAAAGGCTGTGATTGGATAAAAATAAAATTAAAGGACAAAATGTGGGGCTAAGATGAGGCGGTGTGGCATACAAGGCTTGCACATAGTAGGTACTCACTAAATAAGTATTGCCTAATGTAGTGTCCAGAACAGAGGACAGCTCCGTTACCCATTTATTTTGAGACAGTGGACCAATCTCTCCAACCCTCTTTTTTTCAGTGTTTTCATCTATACGATCTGCCTAAAGTATTTACTCTGAGATACAAAATGCTTAGCAACTAAAAGCTCACTGGTAAGTAATTATGTGATAAATGAATAAAATGAAGTGCCCTGATATCTAAAAGTACCATGTGCTTCGTTGAGGAGTCCACTCTTCTGCAGACCACACGCTCAAGTTGTCTTTGGTACATAGATACCCTCGACATACACTCGTTAAACAAATATGCACTGAGCTTGTACCATGAATACTACGTGCCAGCCGCCATTCTCAGCATTAACAAAAAAGACCCAAATCCTTGTTTCTGGCAGTTTGTGTACCCATTATATATCATTCAGCCGATCACAGTGTTAAAGAAAGTAAAGAGTAGTAAAATGACTATCATATTTTTCCCCAAACGGTATTACAGCTTTCAAGTCTATTTATGGCTACAAATTTTTAAAAATCCAAATTCAACGTCACCAATCACATTCTTTTAAAAAATACTAGGAAACAGTAATTCTTATGATGATTTTTGAAGCTGTTTGTAAAATAACGATGTTACACTTGCAATACTATTTCAAGTCAGTTCATCCAGGTCTTTGTGAACGAAAGCAGTTTTCCCAAGCAGTCATTTAAAGGGAAAAGGTGCAATAATTTATTTTTTTAGGGTTTAATTGTGGTTGAATACATATAATATAAAACTCAACCATCTTAACCATTTTAACAGGACAGGTCAGTAGTTTTAAATATATTCCCATTATTGTGCATCCAATCTCCAGAAGTTTCTCATCTCGCAAAACTGAAACTCTGTCCCCATTAAACAACAATTCCCCATTCCCCACCCTCCCCACGTCCCTGGCGCCCTCCATAATACTTTGTGTGTCTATGAATCTGACTACCCTGGGTACCTCACATAAATGGAATTCTACAATATTTCTCTTTTTGTGACTGGCTCATTTCACTCAGCACAATGTCCTCAAACTTCATCCAAGTTGCATGTGTCAGAATTTTCTTTCATTGTAAGGCTGAATAATATTCTCGTGCATGTATATGCCACACTCTTATTTATCCAGTCCTCTACTGATGGACACTTGGATTGCTTCCACCTTTTGGCTATTGTGAATAATGCTGCTATGAGCATGAGTGTACAAATATCCCCTCAACAATTTATGTTTAAAAATTTGTCTCCAGGTACTTTTGCAAAGGTGACTGAGCCTTCCTACTCAACATGCAGTTAGAGAAAATAGAAGACAAGTCAAATATTTTTCATGTAACTTGTACAAAAGAAATTAGTCAGTCTTCATCAAACAACACTGCCATTCCACTATGAGAAAATGCATCCTGATTTGAAGGTAGAAATAGGAAGAACTTAAGAACATTACTCAGCAATGTAGAAGTGTGAAACAGGTTGAAAAGGACAGGATTCATGTCCATGTTCTAATTAGAAGCATGACCACACAGTTTCTCCAAAGAAACTCAATTATAGTCTTTGACCACATTTACTCTCTTGAAGAGATATAAAAGTTCATTTTCCTCACTGCATGATTTTAGAAGAAAATGTATGCACTGTTTTTAATGGAGGAATATTTGGAGGGAGATCAAAGTGAGCAAAGAAAATGACCCAAAGGTTGAAATTGTGAACCTTATAAGGAGAGGTTAAAAGAATTTCTTCTAAAGAAGAAAAGGCTAAGAGAGTAGCCGGAGGGGAGATAAAAAAAGAAGTCTCCACAGCTAAACAAGAATAAGGAAGGGGATTTAAAAGAGTAGAAAGATAGTTTAAACTTACGAAGATGAATTAAAGTTAGACTACCTGAAGGCTCTACGGAAGTTGAACACAGAAGATTAAGGAGAATAGAAGACAGCCCTTCGAGAAACCACCTTCAGACAAAAGAGAAGAAAGGTTCTCAGTGTTTTCACATTCAGCTTAAACAAGGGAAGCAAATGAAACAGTGAATAATAACTATTGTCAACTGTTGTATCCAGAGTTTTCAGAGTGGGGTGACTGAGAAGAGAGGCCAACATCTCCCTTTTTGTCCCAAATGTCTAAACCACTCACTTCCCCTTATTTGGACTAACTTGAAATCAGTCAAGAGAATGTATTGAGGTCAGGGGTGAGGAGGAATCAGAGGAAGTCAGATCAAGCCCAGGGTGAAACAGAACAAAGAAAACTGTGAGTGAAGGGAGCAGGTAGGAATCCCGTGTCCTGTGAAAGTCTATGCAAAGCCAGCTCCGGAAAGATATTTTTCGTGAGCTTAAGGGGCTAAAATGACTCCTCTCCCACGCCCAGCAAGAAGAGAGATCCTAAAGGGCTTTGTCTATTATTAAAGCTATTTCTGATAAATTTCTGATTAATAAAATTAAATAATGTGTTGCCACCAGTTAATAGTACCGCCATCCACTAAATTCCTTAAGGCAAAAATCTGAGTCACACCTGGTGATCTTTCTTTCACTGCTCACATCCAGTCTCTCAGCCAGTGTGTCCAATCTTCCACAAACATTCCCTAAATCTGTCCTCTTTCCTCTGCCCCCATATCTACTGCTGCAGTCAAGTCTCCAGTGTGTCTTGTAATTATTCAATGATACATTTGCTCCCTACTCACCACTGTTCTTTATACAAGTAACCATGGTCACATTGTCCCCCTGCCCAGTTTTCAACAGTTTTCTATTATCCCTACAAACTCCTTGACTTGTCTGAGAAGACCCTCCATTTACTGGCCCTGCCCACCTCTCAGCTCTCCCTCTCCAAGCTCATCCCTCTTAGGGGTCTTTGCCCCATGAGGACCCCCACATGGCTGGTTCCCTTTTGCTCTGACATCCCAGCATAACTGTAGACCCTTTCCTCCCCACTCCGTACTTGGCCATTCTGGAGACAGTCATGCTGGTGTCTTGCTTTACAGCTGTGAGAATAAAAATGATGCCCAGAAACGTACAAAATAGAATTTGAATCCAATCAAACCCGAAGCACCTACAAACTAGATGCTAGAAAAGTAGAATTTTCAGATTTGTTCTACCCGTAAGTGATGTCTGTAAACATCTAGCTCATACTTAATCTTTAATCATCGAATGTAAAGCTTAAAAGAATACTACTGTTACATAAATCGCCTTTAGTTGCCTTAAATTCTAAAGTAGTGTTTCCCAAATTAAATTCTAAGGAGTATCATGGGTTATCTAAGGAAATAAAGTAAATAAAGATAAAAATTTCCATGATCACTCAGGATCTGTGGTGCATGGTCCCACAGTAAAGAACTGTGTTGCTATTGTTTAATATATTATTTCCTAAAATGTTTTGAACCGGAATCCACATGACCTTTTCTCTACCGTCTTAGCCTCTCCATGGACACAGCTTGAGAAATGCTGGCCAAAAATATCCATTTTATTAACTGAGAGGGAACGCTCTCAATTTGGAGAAGCATCACTAATTTAAAGGACTTTTTTTATGGCTCTGGTCTTGCCCCAGAACTTCAGAGCTCAGAACCAGCAGGAAAACAACACTTCACTTAATATATCATTAATTTGTAAACGATGACATTCATAGTCTGCCTACTCCTGGCTTGATGATGCGCCAATGGCTTGTGTTGGACCACGCGCTCTGAAGGTTCAAGTAAAAAGTATCATGGTTTGTTATACAGGTGTACGTTCCTCAAGGTTTCATTATAGAATATTTTAAACATGCACAGAAGACAAAAATGAGTATAAGGAACCTCCATCACCCACTTCACCAATGGTCCTGCTGGACTCCACCCCATGCTACCGGATTAATTTGAAGCAAACCACAGATATCATAAAGGGATTTTTAAACAACTAAATGTTGGTTAATGTCTGTCACTGAGAGTAAAAAAGCCACCGCTTCCATGTCAACATTTATATATACATAAACACACACTCACACACACACAAATTCACATTTGTTAAAACAAATCATTCCAGCCGCTTCTGTTTTCAGGCTGGCATCTCTGGATTCCTTTCATGGCATGGCACAGGAAGGTGGATCTCTCGCTCGTGTTCGGTTACTGTTGATAAGGACTAGAAATAAAATATTTGTTGCAGGGCTTCCCTGATGGCGCAGTGGTTGAGCATCCACCTGCCAATGCGGGAGATGCGGGTTCGTGCCCCGGTTCGGGAAGATCCCACATGCCGCGGAGTGGCTGGGCCCGTGAGCCGTGGCCGCTGAGCCTGCGCGTCCGGAGCCTGTGGTCCGCAACGGGAGAGGCCACAACAGTGAGAGGCCCGCATACCGAAAAAAAAAAAATGTATATTTGTTGCAGACCACGGGGACTAACGTGGAGCACATTCATGACTGTCAGATTGGTTCGGGCCACACAAACCTGCCAACAGAATCAGGTCAGCAGGCTAGAGCAGAGAAGAAAATCAATAAATCTTTGAATTAATCATGCAGCCGTCAGAGAGAATACGGGTGCACAGAATGAAATGTATACGTGCGGTGTATTTGCTTTTCCTTTCTTCCTCTAGTTTTTCTCTCATTTCCATCCGATAATGCAGTCCCTCCTGCGGGACCCCCCCTCCAATACTTCACTTCTATAACTGAGTTCAGATAACTGTCCCTAAATTATAGTTTCTGTTCCATCTAATTATTTTAAAAAAGGATTTGAGACGAAGGGTAAATACCCCCAAATGTAAAGGAAAAAGTGCATTCTAAATTGCTCTTTTCCCACCAGTCTTTAAATTCTGGTCTCATTTAATAGTTACTAATAAACAGATAAACTTCTCTGTAAACCTGGATTTGGTGTCCTATGTAATAACCTGATATACATAAAGAATTGTACCAAAGCCTTAGATAGATCTCATCACCTTTAATACCTCTGCTGTTACACATGGGGTTTAAAATTCTTGACACTTTAATGTTAATTTAACAGTTGTCAATTTAATGGACCCTCCAAAACAGAAATATCCTAAATCACGTGTCCATAGGCCTTCTTGTGCTACTCCTGAATGACTATTTCACAAGGGCATATGTCAAAGATCTGTAAATCGATAGCCACTATTAGTAAAATGTAGCTTAATCTTAGAGCCTACCTTTAAAATAAAAACAACTTTGGGTATATTTTTTCCCACGTACAGCAAACAGGTACAGGATTTGAGATTATCAGCAATGTATGTGCTCTCAATGTATATTTTAAATACATGAAATTAGTTTTCCAGCTTCATTATTTTTCTTAAAAAGGTTAATAATTATGCATCTACATACATTACTATCTACAACATTGTTTTAAAATTTCAGTATCAGGTTAAAGGTGTTTAAGGTAAACAGTTTGGTAATTTTGATAAAGGAAGAGAGGAACACATATGTATTCGTCTTTTGTTTCAACAAACTGAACCCAGTAAACAAGAGCAAGAGATTCAGGGGAATAAACCTGGATTCGCGTGTTCAGGACATTAATGAATCACATGAAGAGTCCAGTGAAGAGCTTGCGACAGGCCTCCAAGAAACCAAAGGTTCTGTGTCTCACATCTAAAACCGATTTCAGAGTTTCATGGGAACCTTTCAGGGGGTCATCACTGAAGGCATGGCCAGCAATGGGAGGCTTAGATTTTCTTCTTTTAGTGATGGGGTCATGTAGAAATCAGCACAAGAGGAAATGATTGAAACAGACATTGGTATATTTTTTCCTCATTTAATGACAAGAGATGAAGTAAAACTCAACAGAAGAGGGAATAACTGGGACATAGACTAACAGAAAATATCAATAATGCACAGTTTATGAGCCCTGAAAAAACTCTGTGGATCATTTAAAAATTACCTGCAAGGCTGAAATATACTTTTCTTCAACATTTGGTTATTCACGGAGTAACTTGTAAAATAGATTATTTTTGAAAAGATCCTGAATCTCAGGATAATTTTTTCACGAGCAAATGACTTAACTTGGAGATGGGAGCTGTAGAAACGTGTCACGTACATCCAGATTGTGTGTGTTCTGGCTTTCCATGGAGGGCTGAAGCCTGGCTGCATTCCCTTTTGGGAAATGGCCCTCCTCAGTTTTAAGTTCATTTGGCTTTTTCAATGATAGGGTTTCAATTCAAACAGATAACAGTGCCAAGAACTAAAAATTTCACCATCTAATTAGGGAGGGGGGAGCTCAGTATGGCTTTTCTTAAAGCATCTGCAGTTTGAAAATGACTTGATGAAGGCTTTTTATAAAAACCCCTTGCTTTTCCTGGTATGAGAACAATTGCAGTGAAAGTTACTGGTACAATTCAAGGGGCACAGAAGGGAAAAAAATATATGCATAACAGATGGAGCAAAAGAAGCAAAGACAAATAAGATATCAGAAGAAGAGTGGAGGGGGTGGGGTGAATTGGGAGATTGGGATTGACATAGATACACTCACATGTATAAAATAGATAACTAATGAGAACCTGCTTATAGCACTGGGAACTCCACTTCACTGTACAGTAGAAACTAACACAACACTGTAAAACACTATATACCCCAATAAGAAAAAAATAAAAAAAAAAGAGTGAGCCTGAAGGTTTCAAAATAAAATTGAGTTCAAAAACAGAGAGAGAGAGAGAGAGAGAGGGAGAGAGAGAGAGAGGGAGGGAGAGAGAGAGAGAGAGAGAGGGGGGGGGAGAGAGAGAGAGAGGGGGAGAGAGAGAGAGAGGGGGAGAGAGAGAGAGAGAGAGAGGGAGAGAGAGAGAGAGAGGGAGAGAGAGAGAGAGGGAGAGAGGGAGAGAGAGAGAGAGAGAGAGGGAGAGAGAGAGAGAGAGAGGGAGAGAGAGAGAGAGGGGGAGAGGGAGAGAGAGAGAGAGAGAGAGAGAGGGAGAGAGAGAGAGGGGGGGAGGGAGAGAGAGAGAGAGAGAGAGAGAGAGAGGGAGGGGGAGAGAGAGAGAGAGAGAGAGAGAGAGAGGGAGAGAGAGAGAGAGGGGGAGAGACTACCCAGCATTTCTATCAGAGTGTTTAACTGGTATGAATACCTAGTTAATCTGGGCTAGGGGAAGTAAGGATGGGGTTAGGAGGGTGTAAATGGATGGTGAGGTTGAAGGGAAGGAAAAAGGCCTGGAATTAATGCAGGTTTGGGTGCTAATGTGTTTTCCTGGGGATCCACTGTTCCATAGTTTTCATTATTTCCTCAGCACATCCCTGATCCAAAAAAAGGTCAAGAAACATTGATCTGAGGACATTTCTATCTATAAAGAAATATATATATATGGTTTCTCTTTTCAGAAACCACCAGTAAACATTCCCAGATATACTACATATTGTCTGCATCATAATGCCTTTTATATATTTGCTATTGAAATAAAACTTAGAAACTCAGAATTTTAAGGCCATTCCAAAATGATTCATCTTGAGACGTACAGTTTTCAATGAGCTTCTTTTAAATCAATCATTAAAAGCACCCCATTGGTCTTTGCCCATTCTTCAATACAGTAAACCTATTGACTTTAAGGTTTACTTTAAGTAAACCTATTGCCTGTAGCTCACCTGTGCCCTTTTTAAATGGGTCATATAATAAAAATGGCAACTTTAGAAACAACACCTTATGCATGTAGTAAATGATTCAATGACAGCAATGAAGAAATTTAAAATCACTTGTGCAAAAACAGCCACACAAAATCCCAGGTTTGAGCCTCCACCTTGCCACTCACTGCCCAGATGACTCTTTCTTCCGCCAAGGAATAATTTTCCGATGCAAAATCGCATCCTGTGATAGAGATGGAAGGATGGTCCAGGCAGCTTTCCCATCCTCAACCAGGCTCACGAGGGTGAGCCCTCTGGCTAGGCGGCCGCCGTTCCTGCTGCCCACCAAGTGACCTTTCAGGGCTCCACCGTCCAGGTCAGAAAGATACTCTGAAGCTCTTCCACACAGAAATTCTACAATTTTTAGACGCAGCATCATAAATTGCTAGAGCACGCTGATCCCTATTTGAAACAGGCACACGCACACACAACAGCCATACAGAGTTCGCACTCTGTGTTTACCAAATGTGTGTGCCCGTGTGGGTATCTCCCTTTAGCTTAAGAAGAAAAGTGATGTCTTAGGACCAATGGCTTGGTTGTGGACCCAGTGCATCAAGAAATACTATACAATGCCTCTAAATGTCTTGGCATATAAGGATTTTCATTGACTTATTCAGTGCTATATTTTAACAAATACTGTAGCATAAAATTGTAAGGCATTTACAAAAATAAAATCATTTCATGAAAATAAAAGAAGACAGCTTTTGCTTTGGGACTACTAAATACTGGGGATGTGGATATCTCTGTGCGAAAGTCAGCCGTGAAATCCTGGGTTACCTCTGATGCACCTGCTCAGACACTCTTTGCATTGGGTGAAGAGGCTGATTTGAAATTGTACTGTGCAGAGGAAGAAAAAAAAATTATAGGAAAGTAAGAGCTCTCCATAGGGCATTAAGAATAATTTGAAAGGAAATAGCACCACCACTTTGATGGCAATGGTGCTCATTCGACATTCATTTAACAAATATCTATTAAGCTCCTACTATGTACCAGGTATCATAATATTATACTTGAGGTCAATGGGAAGGGTCAATTCTAAATAAAACTGAAATTAAGAAAATTATTTTTATCCCAGACAGTTTCACCTATTTTGATTTTTCTTTAGTTGTGCAATATTGTTTCAAAAAACATTAAGCATATTGTCCTCAAACACAATAAAATGCTCTAAATAGATCAAATGGTCAGAAAGGTAAGTCTAGTTTGGATCATACCATATTTTAAAATGTTTTACTTGCTTAAACAAGTTCCTACTCTCGAGTTACAGCAGTTAAAGTTGTGTGTCATGCAATGTTGACAACTTGTGTTGACTCATGCATTTATGGACTATGGACTGAAAGAAAGTTTGTGGTTTTTTTAAATGAAAAATCTCTATCTTTTAGAGAGAGAGAATTGCAATATAGGACCTTGCACAAGTTACTGAAATTCTCTGTGCCTCAGTTTCTTCACCTGGGCTGATGAGAATAATGACCTATGAGGTTGTTGTGAAGTTGTCAGGCATAACGTGACATACGTTGTTAGCTATTTAGTAACCCAAATGTGTTGCAAGTGTTTTAATCTAAGTCCAAATCCTTCCTGCAAACATATATTCTGATATATCTGTGATGGTTAAGGCAAAAAATAAGATTATTTCATTTTTACATCATCCGATATCTGTTTAAGAAAAGTAAACATTTAACAAAAAGCTGTTTATTTTGATAAAATCCAACACAACTATTAGTTCCGTAGCATTCTTATGCTCTTACATTGAGTTTGCAAGATTTCGGACCGTTTACCCACGACTTCTTCAGGACACCTCGTATTTTAACGCCTCTTCTCAAATAGAATTACTTCTGTTCGCACCTGTAACAAGCTCCACACAGCAAGTTCTTATCTGTTTTGGACCATGGAGTCCTGACTACCCAGTTTCTGGAGGAACACTTTAGATAGATAGGAGATAAGAATTACAAGAGGAATAATGCCAAAATTTATGTCAAACACTGTCCTAAGCACTTCACATGTATTCATTCATGGGAATGTGTCAACATTCTATTGTTACCATTTTATGACTGAGGAAACAGGCAAAGAAAGACTATGTGATTAGTGCAAGGTCACAGCGTGGTCCGTGGTGGGCCTGGAACGTGGATGTGGACAGTGGCTTCAGACTCCATCCTTGTACCTTCTGACGAGATAGCCGAGTACACAGCCAGAGAGCAGAAATTGGCTATAAAGAAACACCTTGCCTGGCATTTCTAATCTTTATAAAAATGCTGTGTCCAATTCCACAGAGAGGCAATTAATTGTTGAAGCTCCCACAGCTGTGAAATTGAGATCCAAAGCCTGGTCTCTCTGAGTTCAAACTCAAGCCCTCGTGCAGATTTGGCAAAATGGAAGGCGGGCAGGAGTCTGAAACCTTCCCTGGAAGATCATGTGACCCAATTGGGAGATGTTAAGAAGCCTATATTTCCTTATTTACTCTGTCTGCTTATCAGCATCTCTGAAAAGAACATCTCAACTAGGCCCTCCTGCAAAGCAACGTGTGCTGGGGATTTTTAATCTTTATACAGCCCACTTCTGAGCAGTAAACACTGGGCATCACCACGATATTCCAGAAACTAAACAGCCTGAAATACTCTATAAATATTCTCACTACTTCTCCACACATGGACACAGCACAGTGAGTGCAATTGTCCAAATATGGCTTAGTTGTAGATGTTTCAGTACTAAGTGATTGTTCATCTAATAAACCTAGAGTTACCTTGGAACTGACTTTGGAATTTGGGGTATTTTGGGGGGAAAATTTAATTGCATGTAAGTTTTCAGACCACTCGTCATTTGGGAAATGTATAGTCGTTCCCCCTTATCCATGGTTTTGCATTCTGAGGTTTCAGTTACCCACTGTCACCTGAGGTCCAAAAATATTAAGCGGAAAATTCCAGAAATAAATAATTCATAACTTTTAAATCGTGCGCCCGTTCTCAGTAGCATGACGAAATTTTGCCCCATCTCACTCCATCCCACACGGGATACATGCATCACCACTTTGTCTAGCGTATCCAACCAAATAAGCTACCTACCCGTCAGTCACTTAGTAACCCTCCTGGTTCTAGTAACACCTACTTTACTTAATAATGGCCCCAGTGCCCAAGAACAGTGATGCCGGCAACTACGATATTCTCTTACTGTGCCTCATTTATCAATTAAACTTTATCATAGCTATGTATGTATATATAGGGCAAAACGTAGTATATATAGGATCTGGGACTCTCCATTGTTTCAGACATCCACTGGAGGGCTTGGATTGTATCCCCCATGGATAGGGTGGGACACTGTAGTCTTCATTTTTCCATTAATAACTGACCCACTTTCCACAGAGAAGGGAAACACAGGACTCTGAGAGGCCAAATAATCCACTGCACCTGAAAATAGTACCATTTAACAAAAACGTGAGTGATCACTGTGTCATCAAATTGCTTCGTAACGTGTTATGTGGTATTATTGATACATCACCCAAAAAGTTGAGTAGGGAAGCAGTGTAACATGTGCAGTTCAGGAATTGCAGAATTAGATTCAGAAAATGAGTTTACATGCATATTATCTGTGTTAACCAGCTTGGGCTGCTGCAACAGAGCACCACAGACTCAGGCTTAAATAGCACATATGTATTTCTCACAGTTCTGGAGACTGGAAGTCTGAGATTAGGGTCCCAGCATGGTTGAGGTCTGGTGAGATGTCTTCCCTTCTTGCTATGGACTCACATGTCTTCCTCTTATAAGGCCACAGTCCTATTGGATTAGGGCCCAACCTTTATGATCCCACCTAACCTTAATTACCATCTACAGACCCCATCTCCAGATACATCCACATTGGGGGTTAGACCTTATGCATTAGGGGAGTGGGAGCACAATTCGGTCCGTAGCATGATCTGAAAATACAAGTCAAGCCGTTAGCCTACAGCCCCGGTGTCCTGGCCCTGGACCATCTTGATTCTGTCCCATCCTGGCTCCCAACCCAGTGTGACCCAGTGTGAGCTACATGCAGCTGGAGGAGAGACAGCTGATGCGGAGGCTGCCAGCTGGCGTTCTGACATAGCTGGGGTGGAGTGGCGGACAGCACACGAACAGCCGGGTATTGGTACCTCTTGCCACACCGCTGAGGCTTTCTGATTTTTGTTTCCTTCCTTTAAAAACAAATTTTAAAGATCTCCTCTAATATGCATTGTCTATTATGTGTCAAGCAGGAAATAGAAAGATGTAAACTATGAGAGAGGGTCAAAAAGGAACTGAAAGGATTTATTAATGTAGTGGGTTGAACAGTGTTCTCCCGAAATTCATGTCCTTCCTGGAACCTCAGAATGAGACCTTATTTGAAAATAGGGTCATTGCAGATGTAATTAGTCAAGATGAGATCATACTGGAGTAGGGTGGGTCCTTAATCCAACATGATTGGTGTCCTCATAAGAAGAGAAGAGACACAGAGTCACACACAGAGGAAGACAGCCACGTGACAACAGAGAGTGAGATTGGAGTGGTGTGTCCACAAGCTCGGGAACACCAAGGATTATTGCAAGCACCAGAGACTAGGAGAGACACATGGAACAATTTTTCCCTCAGAGCCTCCAGAGAGAACACAGCCTTCCTGAGACCTTGATCTTGGACCTCTGACTTCCAGACCTGTGATAGAATAAATTTCTGTTTTTTCAAGCCACATAGGTTGTGATTCTTTGGAAACCAATAGTTACTACCTGGGGGAAAAAAAAAAAAAGAGTAATGCCAACGCAAATCCATTCGTGGTTGTGAGAAATGCTTAGCTCTGCGTTAGTTATCCTCAGTTGGAAATGGCAGGAAGGGAGCAGGCAGTGGGGATCAATCAATCCCAGGAGAGGAGACAGAGCCAGTGTCAGGGTCATCAATGCAGAAGTCGTGGATGAAGCCTGAGAAAGGGAGGAAATGAACAACAGAGAAATTGGAGACTGAGAGGGAGAGGTGGGGGGGGACTGAGTTCTGGGGGCTACTCACATTTATGAGCAGGGGAGAAAAGATGTGAACTCAAGGAAAGAGATCATGAAGATATAGACAGGAGAAAGTCACCCAGGCAGTGTAACAGGGCACCCAAGGGAGAAGGAAGTCAGAGAGAACTTGCACCAAGAGATGACCTTGGGATCTGACACTAGGATGCCACGAGTGACCTTGACAAGGTGAGTTGCAGTAAAATGTAAGAGGCATAGCCCACATCAGTACAGACTAGGAGTAGCAATGGGTATAGACTATTCTTTTAATAAGTTTTCCAGGGGAAAACAGAATGAATGAAAGCTGGCAAGGGGAAAGTTTTCTTTAAAACTGGGGGAGCTGAGCACGTGTGTCATAAGAAATACTGTAATCACTGAGGAGGCGATGGTGGCAATAGAGGAGAGAAATGACGGAACCAGGTCCTAGAAAAGGCAAGGGGGAATCATGGCCACAGCGCTGGTTGGGAGTAGACTGGAAGGAAGGAGGGCCATCTCTTCCTGTGAGAGAAAACAGGACAAATACAATGTCTGAGGTAGGAGGGGTCATCAGAGAGAGGTGGTTTCAGACTCAATGAAGTAAAAAGATATTATCTTTTGCACATTAGAGAGTAGACCCACAGTGGGCTGGGAATGAGGGTCTTAAGAACTCCCAGGAAAAGCTTGGGAAAGCCACTTTCAACAACACAAAGCAGATGAGCAGAACTATCCAAAGATCTGGAGAGACCGTGAAGGGCAGTTAAAATTAATTGTTGTGAATGGTCAGGGCACCCGGTCTCCAGCCAGCTCAGCAGGCTGGAGGAGGGAAAAGAACATGGTGGCAACTACCTGGACTGGGGATTCCAGGGGCGATGGGGATGCTCAGGAGGGAAGAAGTCTAGGATGCTAGAAGTTTACTATCCTGCCCCATCTGCCTGGAGTTAAAGCCACAAAGGGCAGACAACGGTGGTGCCTCTGCTTGGTGGTTCTCTGGAGCTCCTGCCACAGACACACATAGTAAGGGACTTTCTTCCACTTGGACTTGCCTAATGCATGGGAAGCAACACCAAGAGCCCCGCATAATTCATGTTCATCTCGGGTCTTGGCCTTGATTTCACACTAACCTCTTATTCTGAGTCAAAAACTATGTTTCGAAATCTTGAACCCTGCTTTCGTATACTATGGCCCGTTGCCCAAGCAAATTTCAATTCATGACATCTGATTTGAGCTTGATAATGCTAATGTCAACAGTATTTTTCATTGTCATCACTGCCCGATAATATTTTGTTAATGATCCTGTTATTGTCTTCAACTTCCCTGAGATGAAATCTCACAGAGGAGCAAGAGATCAGAAACTGCACTGGGGTCCAAATAACATCTCATTGACTTGGCTTACCATCTACTTCTCATGTCTAGAAAGAACGAAATATTGCAGGTAGAGAGGAGAACAGGTAGGAGATGCCTAACAGCTGAACATAAAGTAAAACTGTATTGACATTCAGGTGGAGCTAGGAAGGAATCTGGGTCAGTGTGTTTGGGGATATTAGAGAATCTGGGGTGAGATCTATGTAAAGGTTGTGAATATATGGATATTATGTAATAAAGTCCTCCAAGTATAGATTGTCTTATTCACTTGATTTTTGCAACATTTGGTGCTGGGGATATGCAAAAAGTGATGGTTGAATGAGGGAAAAAATGAGTGAAAATAATGAGGCACCATCAGGAATTTCCTGGCAGTCCAGTAGTTAAGACTCTGCTTTTACTACCAAGGGCATGGGTTCAATCCCTGGTCGGGGAACTAAGATCCCACAAGCCCCACCAGCGTGGCCAAAATAATAATTAATAATGAGGCACCATCATTGAAGTTCCGTTGTACAGACAAGAGTTAACAGCTGGTCTGAGACTGCTACCCTTAGAAAGGCCTGTTGCGAGTTGACCCTTGGCTGGAGTCTGGGAACTGGAATTCTGGGAGGGTTCCTGCCCCCCACAATGGATAAGAGTGGCTCGCTGTGATTAAAATGTATAAACAATACTGTTTACGTGGAAGACCTACTTTCCTTCTAGGAGTCTGGAATTTGGGGACATGCCATGCACATGCCTATGCGACCAGCCCTCCAGTAAAAACTCTGGGCACCAAGTCTTTAATGAGCTCCCTGGTAGATGGCACTCTGTATCCATCTGTTGTCACTGCTCTCTGCTGGGATAATAAGCACATCCTCTGTGGGGAAAGAACTCTTGGAAGCTTGCACCTGGTTTCCTCCAGACCTCTCCCCAGGTACCTTTCCCCTTTCCTGATTGTGCTCTGTACCCTTTCACACTGTGATAAATCCCAGCAGCGCATACGGTATGATTATATGCAGAACCCTGGGAGTCTTCCCAATGAATGACCGAACCTCTGACACATGCCTAACATTAAAATTTTATGAGATTAAATCTAAGAAGAAAAAAAAAATAACTTGGACAGTAGTTGGCTTGAGAAGTGGAATATTCAGTTTGTAATTTTAATATCCTGTTATTTTATTGTGAGGGGAACCAATGAAACTAACGTTCATCCCATGAGGAGGCTGTGGAAAAAGAAAGAGTCACTTCCCCTGCATTACCCGGCTAATCTGTGTCAGAGCTGCAATTAGAAGCCACATTCTCCTGGTAACACTCGGAGCAGGAAATCAAAGGGCATTTTAGGCTGACCTAAGGACCAACACCTTCATAGCAGATAGAGTGTTTTACACACACACACACACACACACACACACACACACACACACACAGATGCTCCAGGCTAAATTTGCTACCCTTCTCTCTCGTTTCCTTTTCTTGTATAAATATTATGTTAACATGCCTACTGCTATGGGTCTCTCTCCCTCCCTCAGGAGCTCAAAAGTCAGAAACATATTTTTTTTGTTTGTTTCAGGCTATAATCTACAATGTACAGCTTCTAATTTTGGGAGTGGGGATTTGCCTTCTTTATGAAGGCTAGTACTAGGCTCTCTGTTTGCTCTGGGTCTTCCGGGGTCTCATTAGCTGGTCATTTTTGAAAAGCCGGGCTTCAGCCCCTCATCAATATGACCTCTAATCTCACTGCCATGTGAGCTTTCTCCAGATCCGTAAACAACCCTGTTTCTAATCACTTCCAGGTGGCAGTAGAATAACATGTAAAAACGAATTTAGTGAGCAACGGACTCAAATGGCAAAATTATCATCAATTAATGGCTTTTAAAAAGAAAGAGAACAGGACTCTCCCTTCCAGTAAACTTCCACATGGAATATATTATTCCACTCCCCAAAATAAACACAGTGAAAATATTACATCTCTCCACCCTTTGAATTCCAGTCTGCTGTATACCTCCTGTGTGAAGAATAATTTCCTGTATTTGAAATGAGGATCCTATTTGCTGAAAATCAATACAGATAGATGACAGGTAGATGGACTGATGGATGGATAGATAAGTAGATAGATAGATAGATAGAAAGATATTTCTCTTACAGTTTTCATTTGGTCCTATAAATTTATTTTTAGTGAATGTTAAAGAAATGCTTCTTTTAATTCTGCAACTCTCTGGTACCTGAAAAATCAAAAATGAAGCTTTCAGGTGATTACAGGTCTGCCCCTTACATCATTCTGATGTCGATCTCATTCCTTTTGCTCATAAGCACCTTGAGGGCAGAATCGGGTCTCATCGCCATGGCAACCTGAGCAGCTATGTAGGAGATTGCCTTGAAAATGCCTAGTGACTAGAAGTAAAATTAAAACGCAAGTGCCTTGGAAAGAGGGACCATGGGCTCACAGAGCTCTGCGTTACACGAACAGAACACAGCAGGCAAATACTGCACCGCCCACCGCAGCATCACCCCCCCCTCCCACCCGCTACAGTCGTGCTCCTCTCTCCTTCCCAAAGAGCACAGAACACATCAAATCTGCTTTCAGTTTAAGTCTGCTGAAACGTGCTTAAGGAAAACCTTGCCTCATATATACGATGTAATTATTTTTCCCATCCCAAAATGCAAAGACTTTCTTAAAAGATCACTTCTTTTATGAAGTGATCTCCCCTGGAAAAATCATGAGAAGGTGTGTGTTCTTGTAACGTCTGCCCATATGGCTCTCACGGCACTCACACCCCACATAGCACAGTAATCTCTCCCCTGAGCTCCCTAAAAGCAGAAGCCATCTCCACGGGGGCCTGGAGAGGCAGATGCTTCCTAAAGCATAGGCCCTGCCTTATCTATGATGACCAGACCCAAGTACAGCATCCAAAACCCACAACAAACGTTTCATGTGAAGTGCTAGGCTGAGGTCCTTTGATATTTAACGTGGGCAGAAAATTGTTCACTTTTACTTGAAATACAGGAAGAAGATGATCATCCTTGGACTTAAACTCATTGATCCTAAGAGATAAAATTCTCCTTGAGTCACATCACTAATAGAGGCGTTCAGACGGGAGATACTGAAACAGAAATTTGGGCCAGTGCAAGAGAGGGAGGTAGATCCTCTGGGAATGTTTGCGCTTCCCATTTTCCAAATCCGGTTACCCTTGGGCTGTGTCTTTGATGTTAATGTAGCTAAACCCCCAGGGAGACTGTCAGAATTTTATCCGAGGAAAACAGACAGGGAACGCTGGGCTCTCTGATTGCTGGCCTCCTTAATCGGGAAGAAATTCACAAAAGGCCATTCAGTGAAACCCGGCTGTAAAGCTGTTGATATTGTTCTTTTCCAGGATGGTGTCCTACATATCCATCCCCACATCAGCAGAACCTCCCACAGTGCATCCCTACTCAAACTACTACATTTTTAAAATTTATTTATTTATTTATTCATTTATTTTTGGCTGTGTTGGGTCTTCGTTCCTGCGTGCGGGCTTTCTCTAGTTGCGGCGAGTGGGGTCTACTTTTTCATCGCGGTGCGCGGGCTTCTCATTGCGGTGGCTTCTCTTGTTGCGGAGCACAGGCTCTAGGCACGCGGGCTTCAGTAGTTGTGGCACACGGGCTCTGTAGTTGTGGCGCATGGGCTTAGTTGCTCCATGGCATGTGGGATCCTCCCGGACCAGGGCTCGAACCCATGGCCCCTGCATTGGCAGGTGGATTCTTAACCACTGCATTACCAGGGAAGTCCCCACAAACTACTACATTTTTATTGGGTTACATTAACATCTGATATTCAAAGGATCTCATTTTTGCTTAGAGGAAGAGAAGTGATAAGTGTGCTTTAGAAATGCATTCAGGCCTCATCATGCTTGTTTTTCCTGGCTTATTTCAGGAAGGCAGTAAGTCAGGGGCCATCATATTACTAGAGGACTTTACATGCACGGTGTGTGCCTGTGCCTGAGATACTTTGTCTCCACACAATTACAAGCCTCCTATCATCCACTGCTGGAGTCTGAGAGTGAAGGTCAACCACGGGGTGTCCTGGGGCCCAGGTAGACAGCAAAACAGAGGGCACAGCAGCATCAGATGCAATGAGCCTTTCCTTCCCAGGGGGAATTATGAGATTCCTTCCCTTAGGCCTATCCTAGCTCTGCTGCTAAAACAAAATACCACAGATGGCGGGGCGGGGGGCTTAAACAACAGACATTTACTTCTGACAGCTCTGGAGGCTGAAGTCAGAGACCAGGGTGCCAGCATGTTTGGGGTGTCGTGAGAGCCTTCTTTCGGATTTCTGGGTTGCAGACAGCCACCTTCTCACTCTATCCTCACATGCTGGAGAGAGAGCTCCGTTCTCCTCTTACAAGGACACAAATCCCATCATGGGGGCCACACCCTCATGACCTCATCTAACCTTAATCACCTCCCAAAGGCCCCACCTCCAAATACCATCCCACTGGGGGTTAGGACTTCAACATGAACTTTGAACACAAACATTCAGGCTATACCAAGACCACAGAAGTAGTCCTTCTGAAGACTGATCAAAATAAATGAACTCATTTACATTTCTTAACATCAGTGATCTAATGATCTCACATGACAAAGAGGCACAACTTGATTCCTGAGCCTACATCCAGGCCAACGCAAAACCTCCCTGGGAAGAAATCAGGGCAT
Source organism: Pseudorca crassidens (assembly GCF_039906515.1). Lineage (NCBI taxonomy): Eukaryota > Metazoa > Chordata > Mammalia > Artiodactyla > Delphinidae > Pseudorca > Pseudorca crassidens. The sequence continues at coordinate 144,567,475 of NC_090300.1, forward strand.
GACCCAACGTGCATTAAGCCAGTGATGCCACGGTCAGAACGGCCTGTGACACCACGCTGCTCCCATGGAAACCCAGACAGACCGTGGCTGGTGCGCTCACCCCGTGAGAATATAACGCAGTCCCCGATTCTCTCAACCAAGATAAAGGGCAAAATTAGTATGCTGTGCCAATAGAAGCCTTTGTGTTTCTTTTTATAGGAATACACACACCTTAAATTTCTTTTCCTTTGAAAAGGAAAGCCTAGACAACTGATACCCATTTACCTTAGCCGACTACCCAAGAGCCCTGGCCTTGAGCCCCAAGGCTCATCTGCTAAAAGCAGGCCTTTGCTGCTCTGGTCCCCCAAGCTCTGGCCCCATGGGGCTGAGCAGTGGCACCGGAACGTCACCTTGGTGGACAGGCCTCGCCTGCACAGGGCGCCGAACCCCCTCTTGACTGCCCCTAGCTCTGAGCTTTCTCAAGGCAGCCCCACCAGCACCCCTCTGGTCCTCCCCCAACCTCACAGCACAAGGGTCCTCACACAGGCCTGTTTCATAGCTGATCTAGGTCCTTGCTTTTCTCCACCTAGAGAATCAGAAATTCAGGAGATGGTCTGGGCAGAGTAGATGTGCTTTGCTGGGACAAGCTTCCCGGCCAGGCTTACTGCAGACCCAGGGGAGAGAGGCAGGCTGACAGCCACTGACCATCTAGCCAAGCTCAACAAGGAGTTTCAGGAGCCCTCAGTTTATTTACAAACTGAGATGAATTCACCTTGTACATACAGCATCCAGGATGTTTCTGCTGGACTCAGAGCCAACTCAGGAAAGGCCTCTCCGTCCCTGGGACCTCTGTGCTGGGCAGGGTTATCCCCTCCAATCTAGACGCCCCAGTACTGCCCCTGCCACCACTCAGCTCTTGGGACGCGCTGGAGGGAGGTCCCAGCCTCCTCCGCACAGCCTCCCTGCCCCCTACATGTGGCTACCTGTGCCCTGCCACACTCTGAGCCCTAAGGAGAAATGTAACCCTTCTCCATCTAAACCACCCGAAACTGGTTTTTATTAAGATTCCTACTCTTTTTAACCATTTTGTCATTTCCAGTGGCATCATCACCTCCTTCCCTGGGCATTTTTGCAGCCTCAGAGGATGGGGCTCAGGCACTGGGAACAGAGTCTGACAGTAAGTGACAGTAAGTTCCATTACAAGGTGTGATTCCAGACTTTCTACTTACAGATCATAACACCGCTTTGGGGCCCCGTCCTCAGGTTGAAATACCTGAGTATAAAAATATCTCTTCCTGTATGTGTCTCAACCTCTCTCTCTCTCTCTGCCACGTGCAACATCTTGGGGATAACTTGTGTTTGTTTAAATAGCTTACTTATAAACAACAAAACCTTACTGTGGATATATTCCTTAATGAGGTAAAAACCTGTACAATATCGGTTTTCTGATACTTTTGTGAAAAAAGAAAAGCCCACAGTCCATGCTGTGTTGTTTTAAAAATTTTGCCAAAGGATAAAGCTCCAACGCATGACTGAGGAGAGGACACGGGGTCAGCAGTTCATATCGGCAAGGTATCAACTGTATGCATGGCAGCATCCCCTCCACTGACCAGATACACAACTCCTCTTGTTTTATTTTAATTAGGTTCCTGTTGCAAGGAGAAAAAAGTCTATTCACATAGATTACAAAAAGATGAAAACTGAATAAAACCATACCATTAATTAAAGATGTCTGGGAAACATAAGGATAGAGATACAGATATATAGATTAGATAGATACAGATACAGATGTAGATCTATAACCTCACGGTAGATACTTCTATTTCTCATCCATGTTTCCAGTTCTCTCCTTCCAGGCACATGCCCCATTGGGGTCAGACATGGCCATGTGACTTGCTTCGCCAATTAAATATGAACAAGAATGACATCTGTCACCTCCAAGGAGAAGCACTTAGAGGCAGTTTGTCATTCTCCCCTGCTCTCTTCCCCTTCTAGGGCAGACACTGAGGTTGCGTATTTGATGGCCCCTGAGTGTGGAAGACTGCAAACATCACCCCAATTTCTCCCCTTCCCTGAACCCACAAGCCCCCTGCTGTGTACTTTTGAGAGCTCCTGACTCTGATTCTGGGCTCAGCCAGACTGACTGTCATCACATCTCTCCAACTGCTATCAAGAAACTAAAATGACCTCTGAAGCAAAGCAAGTAAGACCATTAAACAATTGAAATGTGCAAATAAAATTGTACAGGTGAGTCTCTATTCTGATTACTGCAATCACATTTCAGGTCTTAAGCTTAGTATTTTTTCAACATTCTAAGTTAACAAATTACTATGATTAATTAACATAACAGCAAGGGATTTATTGTTCAGTAAAGTGTGAGGGACTTCAAATTCACTGTAAAGATGGTATTACGGAAAGCCAAAAACATCTATTACATCCTAGTTCACTGTAATGTGCAATTTAATTTTTGATTTGTGTGATGGTTTAGTGACTTTTTTTAATGGTCCTTGTTGTAATAGTAACCTATACTGTCCAGCAAATCGATAAGCCATATAAAAATGCTCTTTCACCATGGGAGTTCAGTTCCAATTTCTTACCTCTGCAAGCTGACACAAAGTTGGTGGTATTCAAGAGTTACAATAAATTGTGTGTGTGTGTGTGTGTGTGTGTGTGTGTGTGTGTGCATGCTCTCACTTGCACACATGTGCACAGGGAACATGTAAAGAAAAGCAATCATTTATACCATTATACCACATTCAGTGCTCATCATGACTGTTTTCCAAAAGTATCCAACAGGCATTACCCAAAGATGTGCAAAACAGAAAAAGTGAGCCTAGTGTCTGCATGGCCTTTCCAGATAAGTAGCAAAAGGACCAAGAACTCAGCTTAAAAACCATGAGAAAAGAAGAGCCACAACTTCTTAGAAGCTAGACTTCAGTGGTACCATTTCTAGATACCAAAAATAAACCAGGAAATTAGTTATTTACATATATATACAGATATAAATAGACATATATATTTCAGTGCTGACTACATATTCCAAATAGAATCTTCAAGAAAGAGGCCACATAACTCTGAAGACATTTGAAAAGGTGAGAACAGCATGAAATCAGGGTTTCCATTTTCCAGATTATAGAGAATATCACGATACCAGCCCTGAGGTCGCTCACAGACACAGTAATCCTACTTTCCTCTTTCCAGGAGCAGAAATAAAAACAAAATTTCCTTTTTAAAAGTAACAGAATGATTATACGCATAGCGCAAGGAACTAATTTCTATCCATCGGTCCATTCACTGCAGAATATCTGAGTCGAGCCACATAAACCAACAGAAAACACCGACATCACATTTAATCACACAGCAGCGTCAACTTTCCGCATACTAATTCTTAATTATGACGCGCATATAGATGGAGACACAATTCGATACGCAGAACAAGCTGCGAGCCCCGGCGCCCTGCGCCCGGGAAGCCCACTGTCCTACCTGAGATGAGTGAGACGGTATCTTTCTCCCATGAGACGACAGTGATGTACGCCTCCACCGAGGAGGGGATAATGCACTTGAAGACCGCAACATTGCCTCTCATGGTTTTCTGATCCTCCACACGGACTGTATAGGGCTCCCGTAAAACTGGAAGGCAAGAAGAGGACCCCGGTAACACACACAGGCTCATTCCGAGAGGATCCCATCTGAATATCACATTGTATCTTACACGTATCAATTGCATCAAATATATTTATTGGAGAAAAATTTTTAAGAAACCTACATTTCATGTCTTAAAGACTTTCATTCTGTTAACAATAAACTACACTAAGAACTAAAAAGCATGAGTATATCTAAAAGCAGTTAAGCTGCTCTCTAAACACATCTGGACATGGGAAGTAGTTTCTTAAACAGAAGTTATGATGATGGGAGACTTCCCTCCATGTCCTCTGAGGACCAAGGAAAAAATGTCAGACTATCAAGGAAAAGAATTAAAAAATCAAGAAAGGCAACCTCTCCTGGGAATCCTCGAAACTAGGTGACAATTAAAACAACTCTTCCTAAGTAATTTTTATGACAGTTGCAAAGCAGTTTTGTAAAGAATCATTCTGCTTCCTATCACTTAGGGAAGCGTGCTGATTAAGGGAGCCTGCCCAGACATTCCCAACAGTAGGAGTAGCCCAGAAAGTGCCCAGAGGGGACTTCCACAAACTAGATGTCTAGGCTAGAGGCAAGGGGTGCAGGGATCCAGTGCCCACCCTGCAAGCCCAACTGCCTGGGTTCAAATCCAGGCCCTACCACTTTACAGTGAGCAAGCTCTCTTGCCACACATATAATGGGAATTTTGATAAAAATATCTACCAAGTAAGTCAATTTTGATGATTCAATCAGTTAACGTGGCTAAAGCGTCCGGAACCATGCCTGCCATGAACAGTTTGCCTAAAGCTACCTGGACCCACACCATCTCCTGGTGTGGGGAAGACCTCTGCTTCCAGGATAAGGAGACGTGGGTGTGTCTAATCCAGGTTATGCCTCCCTCCAGCTCTATAAATATGGGCGAAAGACTTCTTTCTCCAGTTTTATTTCCTCAAATTTGAAATGAGGGGTTGGGATAGGAAGATTCAAGGTCTGAATTCTGTAAGTCTATGATTTTTCTAAGTTATCCACAGAGACAACTTACCTTACCATCTAATTAGCTCTCTGAAAGTTTTAGTCATTTATTGGACAAATATGTGTCAAGAAAACTGGCCATGAAATTAATTTCAAAAGAAATTAATATACCAACAGATATAAGAATGAGTTTCTAAAGGGAAATCTCCTAATAGGCAGACGTAAATAACGCTCCAGAAGAAGCACTTTTAAGATCGGTGCTAGCTCTGTGATATGCCAAGTAGTTTAGTATCAGAGTATGTCATTATTAAGAGTATTGATAAGAGGATGGCTCCCAGTACTGATTTTTAAATATTACTATATAATATTTTCCCAACTTGGAGAATTATTTTCATTCCTATCCCAAACCAGAGAGACTTTCAGAAGTTTAGGAATCTTTTGAGACCCTCATTCCTGCACTCTTTGTGCAATATGATGTGACGGTCCAGGTGGCAGTTCCACATCCGCAGGAGGTCCACTGGGCAATCGTTCAGGGTACTCAAGAAACATCACTGTTATACGCAGAGGGGGAAACTGACTTTGTACACAAAAACACCTCGATAAATAGCCCTTTTGAGGGAGTGGAGGTCTATAGTCATAAATTGGAAAGAGGCAACAAAGAGACAGATGAATTAATCAAACTCATCAATGAATGAGAATTTGGTCCTAGTGGGAGAATAGAAGACAGAAAATAGGAAAAGGAGCAGAGAACAGAAGAGAACAGGGGGCTGGACAGCATGGCAAAGGCCAACAGAAAGAGCTCACTATCACAGGGATGGGGTCACCTAAGCAGGTGTATGAGTCCAATTTAAGTTTGTCTTTGCTGATGTGTGTTTCTAAGCTATAAAGTCACTCCATCTCCCCAAACCTTCAGTAAACAAATGGCAACAAATGGCAAACAAATGGTGGGGGAATTTTTAATGGAAATCAAGGAAAGGAGCCAAGTTCTATGTCTCAGACAGGAAAGGGCGGGGACAAGAGAAAGTACCTACAGAGAACGGGAAGTGGGCAAGAGGCTTACCCCCAGCAAGTTGCTTGCTAATGCACTGTGGTGCTGCTAGCCTGGGGCAGAGACAGGCTCCACCACACTCCACTGTGTACCCACTCCACCCATACCTCTGCCCAGGCCTCCACTGGATGCAGTGTGCCAGTGCTTGCTGGATGGGGCAAGGAGGAAGAGGCTGCGAAGGGCTCAGGGCACCAGGGATCAGAGGGGCAGCAGTGGCCACTGGGTGGGGTTAGGGAGGTGAAGGCCCAATGGGGCTTGGGGCACCCAGAGCCTGAGGAAAGGGTGGCTGGGAAACCACCCCAGGTGGGGTGGCATGAGACAGGACTCTCCAAGAGCTGAGAAAACAAGCCCCCAGAGCATGTTCCATTCTCCCACCACACTTCACTCACGAAACACAAATGGAAAGATAGAAGCATTAGTATTTCAAGATGGCAACAGGAGAGCTTGAAGCCTGAGCACAGGGCCCTCAGCCTTGTGTGACCACCCTCGCCCCATCCCATGAAGTCAGCCCTGATCCCAATCTGCCTATGCAGCAATCAGAGGAAGTGGGAAGATGGGATGGAGAAAGTTTGGAGCACTGGGCATTGCCGAGGAAGGCAGGTCCTATCCTAAGAGGTTGGATTCAGATTGCTCCCAACCCCCTTGATCCTTATGTCTGAAGTGATAAAACATAAACAAATGCCCCAGGGTAGGATGCCTTAGGTACACCAGAAGACTGTGCAGGTAGGAGGGCTTTATGCCCGATGTCCATCCTATTGGGGCAATGGTTATCTGAGGCACAATGAGACCCTAAGGCACAGCATCACTTTTAGAGAAACTGGGGTGGGGGGTTGCTCTTTTATTTTGTAGCTGATTACTTAACTTGGGAGATGCTTTAAATATTCAGTTACATCTTGAACACACCCTCATGTCAAGGACTGCTCAGGGACTAAGGAGATCCTCACACTTTATGGAATAATTAACTGAAGAAAGAAAGAAAATTCACATGGCAGAACACCTGGAAGAAAACAGGCAAAGACTGAAGTGCACGGTCCCGAAAATGACTGAAGGTAACAGGAGTTCTGGGAAGGAGGGAATCTGGGTGCCTTGAGCTGTCCCTGAAGGACCAGAAGGACTGAGGAGGCAGAGAGGAAACAGGGAGAAGAGGAAAGGTGGAAGTGAGCACAAAATCTTCCAGAGACTGAGACACTGGTCCAGTGCTGTTTAGCCAAACCAGCCTCCCGACCACAGCCGCTGTGAACGGCCAGCAACAGGCTCACGGAGGCCTCTGTGTCCTTCATCTAAATAACATCTACTTCACACGGTTGTGCAGTGAACACAGAGGATGTCTCTAGAGGACCTGGCACAATGTCTAGCACATAACCTGTCTGAGTCTCTCTGACTGCTGGCCGGAGAAGCCACCTTGAGCTGAAGCTATCTTGAGCTGAAGACACTACAAGCTCTGGAACCTGCAAGAGGGCCTTGGGAAGGGTCCCGCAGCCTGTGTCCCTTTGATTCTGGCTTCATCCTCCTCTTTCCCCACAGATAGGCTTCCTCTGCTTTTCTGGGCCACGTGGAAGATGGAAGGTGCTTGGCCCACAGTTCCCAAAATCTCTCTCTCAAGATTTCAGTTTCAATTTCAGAGGACACAGGAACTGACAGACTAGCTTGGTTAACTGCCCTCCATCAGTTCAATCATCTGTGACCAGGGATTCAAGACCATTTTGCATGATGTAGATGCAAGAGACAATTAAGGGGGTTCATGTGGCCTCTGCGCAGAGAGGTATATAGATGCCCACCATATGTGCAGCTGTTATTAGCTACTGTTATTATATGAACATCAAGACAACCCTAATAGGTCAGACACGTGCTATCACTGGCTTTTTCTTAAACCAACTTTAAAAGATATAAGTGACATTCAATAAGCTGCACATATTTACTGATGTTTTAACACATGTCCATACCCATGAAGTCACCACCATAACCAAGATAAAAATAGATCCATCATCCAAAAGTTTACTTATTCTCCTATGGAGTCCCCCCTTCCCATCCTCCTTACAGGCAACCATGGATGTACTTTCCATCATTATAGATTAGTCTGCATGTTTTAGAGTTTATATAAACGGGATCATATAAGACATATATACTTACCAGGCTTCTTCTATTCAGTATAACTACTTTGAGATGCCTCCCTGCTACTGTCTTATCAATAATCCATTCCTTTTCATCCCCTTGTGTGGATAAGTAACAATTTATCCATTTATCTGGTGATGGACTTCTTTCACCCACTTTTGGCCATTACAAATAAAGCTGCTATGAACATTCATGTAAAACTCTTTGTGTGGACATAGGCTTTGGGTAAGTACCTAAGTATAGAATGGATGGAATATATGGCAGGTGTTTGTCTTTTCAAGAAACTAACAGTCCAAAGGGGCTGTACCATTTACATTCCCACCGGAAGTTGACGAGAGTCCCAGGTGCTACATATTCTCACTAACACTTGGTCGGTCATTGTTTTTAATTTTAAATATGCAGAGGGATCTATATCATTGTGGTTTTAATTTTCATTTCCTTCAAGGTTAATGACGCTAAGCATCTTTCATGTGCTCACTAGTCATTGCATATCTTTTCTGTTGCTCTACCTCTCCAAATTGCTAACCCATTTTTTAAAATAGGGGTGTTTGTTTTCTTATGATTGAGTATTTAGATTTCATTATATTTCTGGATAAAAGCCCTTTAACAGATATATGACTTGGAAGTATTTTCTCCCAGGCAGTGGCTTGCCTTTCTAGTCTCCTAACAGTATCTTTAAATGAGCAGAAGTTTTTAATCTTGATAAAATTCAATATAACAACTTGTTTTATATGGATTTAACTTTTGGTGTCACATCTAAGAAATTTTTAGATAGCTCAAGGTTACAAAAATTTTCCCCCAATTTTTTCTTTAAAAGTTTATTGATTTATATTTAGATCTATGATCCATTTTGAGTTAATTTTGTATACAGTGCAAAGTGTGGACTGAAGCTTTTTTGGTTTTTTGCACATGGATATAAACATTTTCCAGCATCACTTGTTAAAATAACTTTCTTTTTTCACTCAATTCCCTTTGCACCTTTGTCAAATTTCAGGTGTCCATGTATGTATGGACCAATTTCTGGATTCTATTACTTATGTTTATAATAATTATCTTTATAATAAGTCTTAAAGTCAAATAGTATTAACCCTCTTAAATTATTATTTTTATTTTTCAGAGTTCTTTTGGCTATTCTTGGTCCTTTGTATTTCAATATAAATTTTAGAATCAACTATTAATTCCTATTTGTTAAAAAAAAGGCTGCTGGGTTTTCACTGGGATTGTATTGACTCTATAGATCATTTGGGGGAGAACTGACATCTTAACAATACCATATCCTCCAACTCATAAAATACTATTTCTCTTCTTTATTTCTCTCAGAAATGTTTTGTAATTATCAGTGGAAGTGTCTTCCACATCTTGGGTCAGACTTATCCCTAAGTATTTCTTGTTTTTTGATGCTACTATAAACAGTATTTAAATTTGTGTGTTTGTGTGTGTTGATCTTGTATACCACCATTTTGATAAACTCACTTAGTTCCAGTAGGGTTTTTTTTGTAGAGGCCATCAGATTTTTTTTTAAATTAATGATTGGAATCTACAAATAAAAACAGATGAATTTTTTACCATCAGGATGTCTTTTACTTATTTTTCTTGCTATATTGCATTGACTGCAACCTCCAGTACAATGTTGAATAGAAGTGGTGAAAGCACACACCTTTGCAGTCTTCATATTTGGGGGAAAGCACTTAATCATTCACCACTAAGTATGATGTTAGATGTAGTAGGATCTTTTTATTTTGTTTTAATCAAATTTCTCTTCTACTCCTAGTTTTCTGAGAGTTCTTATTATAATAGGATGTTGTACTTTGTCAATGATTTTCCGCACCTATTGAAATGATCACATGGTTTTTAATATGTTAATGTGGTGAACTGCCTTGATTAATTTTCAAATGTGAAACCTACCTTGCATTCTGGAGATAAGCTCTTTTTATATGTTGTTGTATTATCCTTTTTATATGTTGTTGGATTCAATTTGCTAAAATTTTGTTTAGAATTTTTACACGTATATTCATGAGAAATATTTGTCTTCTTTTGTTTTAGTAACGTGGTAATGCTGATCACCTAAAATAACTTGGGAAGTAGTCTTTCCTCTTCAACTTTCTGGGAGAATTTGTGTAGAATTTTTATTATTTCCTCCTCAAATATTTGGTAGAATAAACAGTGTATCCATTTGAGCCTGGAATTTCATTGTAGGAAATTTTTCTATTACAAATTCAAATTCTTTAATAGATATGGAGCTATTCAGCTATTTCTTCTTGAATGAGTTTTGGCATTTTATTTCTTTCAAAGACTTTCTCATTTTATCTAAGTTATATGATTTATTGACATCTCCATGTTCTTAAAATTCTATTATAATTTAAATATCTGTATAATTTTGACTACTATAGAATATTGATGATTGTACATATATATTGATTATATCTGTAGAATAGTAATGTAACCCCTCTCATTCTTGACATTGATAATCTGTCTTCTCTCTTATTTTCCTCTTCAGTCTGGCCAGCTTACCAATTTTATTGATGTTTTTCAAAGAAACAACTTTTGGCTTCAGAGATTTCCACTCTAATCTTTATTATTTCCGTTTTGCTTTTATTGGTTTTAATTTGCTCTTTGTTCTGGAGTTAAGACCACTTGAGATCTCTATTTGAGACCATTTTTCCTTCCCAATGTAAGTTTTTAGAACTATAAATTTCTCCTCCTAAGCATTGCTTTAGTGGCATTCTCAAAATTATTAGATGTTGTACTTTCATTTTTATTCAGCTCAAAATACTTTCTCATTTACCTTCTGTTTTTTCTTTGACACAGATTATTTAGAAGTGCGTTATTTGGTATCCAAATATTTGGGGATTTCCCAGAGATCTTATTGTTAGTGATTCTAATTTAATTCTATTGTAGTCAAAGAACATACTTTATATGACTTATTTTTTTTTAAATTCGTCCGATTCTTGTTTCATTCATAATATGATTTATTTTAGTAAATATCTGTGTTTTCTTGAAGAGAATATATATTGTGCTATCACTGGATGGAATGTTCTGTATTTGAATGTCAATTGGGTCAAGCTGATTAACAATGCCATTCAAGTATTCTTTATTCTTGCTTATTTTCTGTCTATTTCTGGCAGTTATTAAGAGAGTGGGGGCTTCCCTGGTGGCGCAGTGATTGGGAGTCCGCCTGCCGATGCAGGGGACGCGGGTTCGTGACCCGATCCAGGAGGATCCCGCATGCCAGGGGGCAGCTGGGCCCGTGAGCCATGGCCGCTGAGCCTGCGTGTCCAGAGCCTGTGCTCCGCAGCGGGAGAGTCCACAACAGTGAGAGGCCCAAGTACAGCAAAAAAAAAAAAAAAAAAAAGAGAGAGGAGTATTGAAATCTCTAACTATAAGGTTTGATTCGTCTGTTTCTTCTTGCAGTTCTATCAGCTTTTACTTCATGGATTTTAAAGTTCTCTTATAGGCGCATATAATTTATAATAGTCATACCCTCTTAATTAATTGAACTTTTTTTTACAAAATGACCTTCTTTAGCCCTTGTAATATTCTTTGCTCTGAAATATACTTTGTTTAATATTGACATAGTTACTCCAGCTTTCTTCTGATATTTTCTTTTAATTAGACTGATTAGATTGATGATTTGATTTCTGTCTGTGTGCTGTTGTTGTTTCAGATAAAAGGGTACATTTTGTCTCTGCTACTCGATCTCGGCCATACGCAGAAGCCCCAGTCAAATGTTATTAAGCACAGTTCACTAAGGAGGAAACAATCACTAGAAATGTTTTGACTTGACCAAGGTCATATAGCTGATTACCGTTTGCTAAGTAGAAATGCGGCATGGGCAGGGCAGTACTGCTTCAAGGGATCCGTGTGCCTTTCACTCCTTAGAACAAAAAGGGCAAGAAAGTATTTTATGTGAAGGAGAACTAGGATTGCTGATTAAGGAGACAAGATGTATGAACCTTCCCTGTTTTGTTGACAGTCAGACCTAAGTCAAAGTCACTGAAAACTGTTAAGAATAAGAATTCCCTGTACTTACAAAGGAGAGATGATGAAGCCATTTACCTAATGGATTATTCCAGGAAAATTCCAATGCCAACCTAGAGGCACACAGACATTTCAGACGACCCGATACACAGGAGGATACCCCTGAGTCAGTGCTCATTCCACTCAAACCTGCACTACAGCCATCACTGGGTAACATACACATCCCTCACCTGCCCTTCTGAACAGCCATCCAGTTTTGTACTAGCATCTACATAAAAGTGATGAAACCAGATTTTCCAGCATCCAATAAATAATCTAAAAGACTACTACAACTATAATGTGTTCATAGTAAGAAGGAAAATTAAATGAGAAAGGTAATTTCAATGGGGCAACATGACTATCCATCTTGTAAGTTCAAACTGACAGAGCGATCATGTGTATGATGGGCCTTAGATGTCAAGAATAACAGCACACAGACAGAAATCACATAACTCAGTGGAAGGGGCGGGGGTAGCATAGATGCCAGACAAGATGATGGAACTTCCATCCCTTTAAAACCTACGTGGTCATGCAAAGACAATCAATTCTATAAGAAATTTAGAAAATATCAGTTAAAAAAGCATTTAATTCTTTTATCTGACAGGAAACCCAAGACAGAAATAGCAGATTCATACAGACAAGTATAGCTGTTTGAAGTTCCAGGTTTTACTATAAGTGGTACTTTGTAGTTTATGAAGATGTTTTTATGACACACCATTAAACTTGTTAGCCTGCCAGGTAAAAGGCATTCGCGATGTCTCCCTGTTTGTCAGGTTTAGAAGTTCCTATACAAATTTCATTTGCTTCATTTTAATTATTCGGGGTATCAACTTTTCATATCTCTTGATGAAAGCCAACCTTTTTCTTCCTTTCTTAAATGCATTTTTGTGCATGTCTTGAAATTCATGAGCATGTCATGGAGATCAAAATATAGCCGGGAAATGACTAGCTAGCAGAGTGAGTCACGGTCTAATGTTTGATTGCTTACATCAAAGAGATCACATGCAGGAATTCAGAAACATTTCATATTTTGCTCGTGTTGTGATGTCTTCAAACGGCACCTCCACACTTGCTGCAGAAATTATTACAAAGTTCCCCCCAGCTACCTGGTGTATACGTCAATAGTCAAGGTCACATTCTCTTTTCCTAGTCACTCCATTATGTCAGTTTACCATAGGATTTGAAAGCCTAGGCTTAAAAAAAATAATAAAAACGCTGCTTTCTAACTGGTGTCTAATTGTGTGTATGTTTTGGGGGGCTTTAGTAAATCTATAGAATGACACAATATGTCCTGTATGTACGATTTTTGACGTCTGTGAACCTCAGGCTGTATTCCTGGTTTGGCTTGTATCAATGGCAATGAAAATACAGTGTGATGTTAAAAGGAACATAACCAATTCAGGGTTTAGTTATTGACAACATTCCAGCAACATGTGACACAGTCAAAAATGTTAAAAGGGCCCTTTTTATTTCACAAGGAACAGAAGAATATTAGACTGATGCTATTTTACTGACGATAAACATTGATGCTATGGTTTATTCCAGTAAAATTCCTTGTCCTCTGTTCTTCCTTTGTCTTCCTCACTCCCCACACTGCCTGCCTCTGGGACAGAGTTGGGTGGGGAGGAGTGAAGAGGGAGACAGGAAACAAACACAATGAGCTGGACGCACTGAAAGTTTCAGTCACTGTATCAACTGGTCAAAAGACAGTAAGTCCAGAATATAGTTTAGACCTTACTAACTTGATATCACTAATTTCAAGTTTTAGTTCCAGCAACGTAAGGCACTCCAAAATCCAGTCAAAAGATGCTCTGACATCTCAAAGCATCCATCAGTATCACACTGAATGGATGACAGGGTTTTCATAGATTCTCAGCTGATGATTCTCTCTCCCCAATTTTTTACAATATACTCAGCCAATGTCATAGTGACTGGGACAGAGGCCAACTCTCCATTATAAACTTTGACCCAACTTTATCTGTCCATTGTCTGACTCCCTCATAAGGATGATGTCCATGAGGCCATGTACCAGGCCTTTTTACCCATCTACTCCCTGCACCTGGCACAGTGTCTGAATCAAAATAGAAGCTCAAGGAATATTTGTTGAGTGACAACATTAAAACTGACCCACAAATTGTACTGCAAACTTAATGTCAGTGCCACAGCAGGATTTTCCCCACTTCCACAGTGTTTAGTGATTTACAGAAATAGAGTTGCAAAGGTTTACAAATGCATTGAATGCTTTTTTGACGTGTCTTGTTCAAATAGCAGAAATGTTGAATAAAATCAGTCAGCAAAAAGCTAGAGGTGATATTTGCAGGCCTGTGCATGTTTGTTTCCCTGAGGAAGAGAACCACTAATTTCGAGTTTTCATTCCAAAAATATAAGGCACTCTGACATCTCAAAGCAGCCATTAGAAGAGTGAACTAAGGATAGGATTTTCATTGGTTCTCAGCTGATAGCATTTTAGTATTTGTCATTGCCCACCTGGACCCCCAGCAGGCAGAGAATGAAAAAAGGTTGAGGAGCCGTACTCACCAGCCTTGATGTGGACATCCTGACTTCGAATTTTCCCTGAAGGATTTTCAGCTGTGCAATAGTAAGTATTATCATGGATTAAGGTACTAAAGCTTGAAGGAGGGAAGGGGAAAATTTGGAGAGTGCCGTTGGGGTGGACGTGGCGGATCCCGGGGACATCGTAGATCTCCTCGCCCGTTGCTAGGTACCATCTGAGAGACACAGGAGGGATGCCTGCAGCAGGGCAGGGCACCAGGGTCCCCGTGGTGCTCGCAAACACTACCTCTTGCAGAGATGCATTGACAAAGTAGAGGCTGGAGTGAAGGTCCTCACTGAAAACTACAAGAAGACAACACAAGAATATGTCAGTAAAGTGTACCTTCTGAACTCGTCCTTCGATCAATGGCATCAAGAGGTTATTCTGAGAAACAGACACGAGGCTCAACTAAAACCAAATCATTCGAAATTGCTCAACCTACTGTGGACAGAGAGGCACCATCTTCGTAGTTTGTACACGAGTTACATTATCCTGGGTCTTAAACTTTAAATAGATTACTCTTCAGCTCTATGTCCCATGCCCTGTTCTGTCTCCATGGTACTGACCACTATTGGAATTTATATTGGGTTTTGTATTCACTTATTGTCTGTCTCCCCTTCTAGAAGGTAAGGCCCATGAGAACAACGTTGTCATTTGCTCACACTATTACCTGGGGCACAGAGCAGAACATCCCGTGGCGGCTTAAGAAGAAGAAGCTACATGACTGAATAACTAGATCCGGTTGCTAGGATCAAATTGCTCTGGTTGCAAGGTACATTGAGAGCTAACGTTGAATGAAATTAGCCACAAATTTTAAAAATTAAAATTGAAGATCATATGTAAAGCATTTTTAAAAGGACAGTTGGTTTTCTGAAAATCAAGTCCAATCAACAATGCATTTTATTATTGAAAATATTTTGCAATGATAAAGAGAACGTCAACAAAGTATCATTCAATTCCACCAGCCTATGGCAGATTCTGTTCCGATTCTTCTCTTCTGGCCCATCCACCTACATGCCTATATAATTATACTACGTCATAATGTGCACACATGAAACACGCAGTTTTTACAGACTCTGTTTCATACTCATAACATTGTTTCGTACACATAATGCCATGTTTCACAGACTTCATTAAGTACAGCTGACCTTGAACAACACTGGTTTGAACTGCGTGGGTCCACTTATACACAGATTGTTGTCAATAGGAAATACTACCGTATTACACCACCTGCGGTTGGTTGGATCTTCAGATGCAGAGGAACTACGGATACAGAGGGCAGACGATAAGTTACAGGCACCTGCACAATTTATATAATGTGATTTTCTTAACTAGTTCCTTGACCTGGGCTACTTGTTTCTAGTTTAATTACCACAAATAAAGTGTCTGCAAATGTTTTCATGCATTTATTGACTGCTTACATTGCCCTCATTTACAGTTGTAGAGTGTCCTTTACATGAAGCAAAGAAACTCAGTTTCTGGAATCCAAATATTAAACAAAAGGCGTATAAATGCCGTGAAGACCTACCTTTTAGACACTGGTGTTTATATATGGCTTTCTGAGAACAAATGCATACCAGGTCACATAGTCACAAGAGAGTAAAGAAGCCCTAGACATTTGGAATTAATCTCACTGGGCAGAGATGAGTGTAACGATTACTGAGTGCCCAAGCCATGTCAGGCAATGTTATGAGACTTGAAGTGTTATTTCATGTACTCCTAAGCACAGCAGTCCTGCCAGGTGAGCCCAGGCTCTGCTTCACAGAGGATGAGGTGGAGACTCAGGGGGGCTGTCACTGGAGCAAGGATTCAGGGTAGGAGGTTGCAGAGCCAGGATTCAGTCTCCCTGATGAAGATTTTATTTCATTGCATGGCTGCCTTTATTGTACAAAGCCAAATCGTGGGGAAGCTGTGTTCATGAGATTTGCCCTACTCCAGATAGCTTACTTGGAGATCCACCTGCTTTCTCTTGGTCTCTGTAACTAGCGGTGACCACGAGTTTGCCCACGGCCCATGCTGCCTATCTCTGAGCTGGCAGCAGAGTGAACTCCATTAGTCAAAAAATGGCAGAGAAAACTACACTTCGTAAAAGTGACAGATTTACTCTAAGAGAAGACAGGCAGGGGTATTCATCAAGTAGTAACTGTTTGATGGTTTTCTTCCCCAACCATAACTAAAGGCTTTAGCAATGCTCCATAAATCAGAATATGGAAAGCATTGCTAACTGAGAAATTGGTTCAGACCAGAAGCATAGTTAATAGTTAAACATTGTAGCTTTCAGCTCAAATAAAAATGCTGATAGTAGCACTGTGGTTTTGAGCTTTTTAGGAAACTGACATCACCCCAAACATATTGCTAGGAACGAGGTAACTGTCACTCTTGAGGCTAATTCCACCTCAATTCTTTTTTTCCCTCCTCCCCGTTACTCTTCTGTCAACTGAATTGTAGGCGATTCAAACTAAGTAAAATTTAGTTGTATTTAAATTTATTCCCTTGTGTCCTAAAAGTGGCCTTGTTAAGAATAGCAGTCTTCGAAAATGTGAATGTATGTAAGAAATATTTCTTAATTAAATATATAGTTTTCTATTGTCAACCACATTCTAAGAGCCAGCCTAGGAAATTACTTAAATGACTGTGAGAAAAATGCAAAATAAATGTTTAATCCTAGTAGTTAAAGAAATAAGTGACCTATGGGGGATTACTGTCATTTCTCCTTACAATTTTTAGATATTTCACATTAGTCTTTCTATTTCGCACCACTGGGTTTAATAACATAACATAAACTCACTTTCTAAGATTCACATCATATGGTCACAGGCAAAAGAAAACCCAAACTATATTCCAACAGCCTTTATTTCTTCCATCTAAGGGACCATCCATCTGCTTAAATAATAGTACTTCTTTTTATGGAGTGCTGAATGCACTTTAAATACAGTAACATTTGCTCCCTCCAGTAAGGGCATGGGCGATCTTAATGTGAATTGTAAGTGTGTGTGTGTGTGTGTGTGTGTGTGTGTGAAAGTTCCTTGAATATAACTGCAGTTTATTAACTGAGAGCTAAACAAAATGCTTGGCAGAATTTTGTTGTGAGATTCAAGGTATAAAATCCTGGCGTACGAATGCTAAGGGCATAAAAGGAAGGGGCTTTGGAGAATTGTTTCTTCGTTTGCAGATTTCTCCATATTTTTTTATCGTTATAACAGATGGTATAACCAAGACTCCCATGACAAACATAAAGGAGAATGTTACACTAAAAAGAAAAATAAGTCAATATTGCTTTCTTTAAAATCCACATACGGCAAAGTGAAAAGAAGAAACATGGGAGAAACTTTGCAGGAAGCAATGATACAATCAGTTATTCATGTGACAGTATTTATTGAGCACCTGTTATATACCAGGCCTTGTGCAAGGTCACAGTTACACATATTTTCAGGAGTCATGCTACTGCTTTTAAGGAATTTTTGGTCTAGAGGGTACCATGGTCATGTAACGAGATCAGCGATAATTATATATTTTGCTGAGTGCTGTGACAGAGTTATCAACAAAGTGCTACAGATGCATAAATGATAGAGAAACTAACCCAACCTGGGGAAGATAAGGGTAGATTCCCAAAGGAGAGGGAAAAACGGATTCTAGGCAGAGGCATTAACGTAGTAGGACACTGAGTTGTCATAGGCAGGAGAGAAGTGAGAGGACACTGGATACCAGGAACTTGAGGGCAAAACCAACAGTGACACAGATTTGGGAGAGGAAGCTTGAGGTTCTTTATATTCATTTATTCTGTACATACATATTCAGCACCTAGTAAGTATCTGGTGCTTGCTAAGGCCTTGGGACACACTAAGGACCGAGGCTTGGAGGGTGATCCTGGGAGCTTCTATTTCAGAAACTTATTATAAAGTCTGGATCATAAGGGGTGTCAGATCTCAAGCTAAGAGGCATGTGCTTAATTCTGAAGACGGTAGGACAAGAGGGAGCCCCATTCCTAGGCATACACACAAGCGAAGCGAATGCATATGTCCATGCAAAAACTTGTACACAGATGTTCAAAGCAGCGTTATTTATACTAGACAAATGTGGAAACAACTCCAGTGCCCATCAACTGAAGAATGGATAAACAAAAGCTGGTATATCCATGCAACGGAATTTTACTCAGCAATAGAGATAAATGAAATACTAATATGTGTTACAGACATGGACAACTCTTGATAACATTATGCTCAGTGAAAAGAGTGAGTCGCAAAAGAGCACGTACTGTGTGATTACATGCACATGAAATGTCCAGAACAGGGAACTCTATAGAGATAGAAAGTAGATGGATGGTTTACTTATGGGTAGAGGTGAGGGGCTGGGGAGAAGGGTGACAGCTAAAGGACGCAGCGTGTCTTTCTGAAGTTATTACAGTGGTCTAAAATTAGCTGTGATGAAGCTTGTGCATATCTTTGAATTTACCAAAAAAAAAAAAAAAAACTCACTGAACTGTACAAACAGATGAATATTACTGTATGTAAATTATATCTCAATAAAACTGTTTAAAAAGTCGGGAGCCAATGAAAGTTTTGACACAGGACAAGCAATTTTCCAGATTGCCGTTTTGGAAAGTGAACGCTGGGTGGGGGTGGGGATGAAAACTGGAGGCAGGAAGTTTGGCTGGGCTGCTGTGGGTGGCCCAGGCCCTCCGGGGCTTTGGTGCTGTGAAGGGAGGAGAGAGCCTAACTCTACAGGTGTGTCTGACATGGTCCGGCCAGAAAGTGTGGGCAGGGCACAGAAGTAACGAGAGTGAGGGAGGATAAGGAACAAGTCAATGTGATCCAAATTTAATAGCTTGCATGCCTGGTTGCATAGTTACACTATGAACGCAGATGGAGAACATACAAGGCAGAGCCAGCTGTGGGAAGGAAATGACAGTGCCAGTTCTACTGAAGTTAAGGGGGCACTGCCTCGGGGCCACCCACTAGCCAGCTGGGAATCGGAGTGCAAGATCTCAGACAGAGATTCCACAGTCAGGGAAGCTGAAGCCCATCATTGGGTGAGATTTATCAAGGAGACTGTGAAGAACAAGAAGAGACAAAAAAAAAAAATGGAGATGGATCCTCAGGGATAGTTAATACATAAAAGGTGAGCAAAGGATATATGACCATGGACTTGCACCTGAAATACATAATGAACTCCTCCAGGTCAATAAGAAAACCATAATCTAATTAAAAATGGGCAAAAGGCTTAGATGGTCACTTCACAAAGGCCAATATATAAATGGCCAACAAGTACATGAAAAAAAAAACACCTCAAAGTCACTAGTCATCAGGGAAATGCAAATTAAAAGCACAAGGAGTTACCACTACACAACAATGACTAAAATGGAAAAGACAGACTATATTGAGTGTCCCAAGGATGTGAAGCAACATGAAGCACATACACTGCAAGCGGGAATGTAAATTGGTAAGGTCATTATGGAAAACTGTTCCTCAGTAACTACTACAGCTAAACCTATGCCTACCCTATGACTCAACAATTCGATTCATAGGTATTTATCCAACAGAAATGCATGCGTATGCTCATAAATATTACACACTGGAATATTCACAGCATTACTATTTGTGAGTCCCAAACTGGAAACCACTCACAATATCCATCAGTAGTAAAAAATGGATAAATATATTGTTATATATTTGCACCTCAAATCATTATATAAAAATAAGAATGAACAATCTACAATTACAAACCTATTATGAAACCACAACCATAAAGTTGAAGGAGAGTAAACAGACACAACAAGAGTGCATACATTATTATTCCATTGATACCAAGCATAAAATAGGAAAAACTAATCTATGATGTTAAGAGTCAGGATAATAGTTATTCATGGGGTGGACACAGAGAATAGAAATGGCATGAGGTGGCATCCAGGCTGCTGTCTGTGTTCATTTTCTTGACCTGGGTGCTGGGTACACTGATGTGTTCAGCTGATGAAAATTTCATTTAGCTGTACTCTGTGAAATGCACACTTCTCTGTATGTATTCTATACTTGACTTAAAACATTAAATATTAAAAAAAAATTAAATATTTTAAAGAAATGGGAAAAGAGAGAAACATCATGAAGATAAAGAAGACGTTATGAGATAAGTAGCCAAAATGTTAGAGAAAATGATGCCTTAGAAACAAAAGGACAGCATTGTGAAATGTCAACCAGCCGTTTTCAACTGTGTCAATTGCTTCACAGAGATCAGAAAACATGAAAATTGAGTATATCTATTTTGAATGAAAATACCATTTAGGATCAAAATAATTTTATTGATTTCATAGGAATCTGTGAGTGTATATGCTTAGTAAAATGAACTGCTTCTATAAAGCTCTTCACAAATGAAAAGGAATATACCTAAGCCTCAGGTAAATATTATCTAGAAAGCATAACACTTAGCTGATTCTGACACTCCAAAATGTTTTCACATTTGAATAAATGCTTTGAAATTTAGTGTCATCTTGATCAGACAATCTGAAAGCAGATAAATGGATGGTCTCATAATGACTTGGAAAGCATTCCAAACATCTATGAAATAATTCCAAGTTAGGTTATAAAAATATGCTCATATGTTACAGCAATTGTGCATTTAACTCTAATATATTTCAGTCATTCTATCTATTCCGCAGCACTAAAGCAACAACAGAACTGTCCAAATAAGAACTGGATAAAACTTCATAGTGACCCAGAACTTAAAACTATGAAATTCTGTCTCTGTCCATGATAAAACAAAATGAAACAAAACAGAAAGTGGATTTACCCTCTTCTATGTAAACATTCATGCAATACAAAACAGTAAGCTGTAAAAGAAGGAAACAAATGAGATGGGGCCCACTAGCATCCAGCTTAATGCCTGGAGAAAATTCACAAAT
This sequence comes from Pseudorca crassidens, assembly GCF_039906515.1. Taxonomy (NCBI): domain Eukaryota; kingdom Metazoa; phylum Chordata; class Mammalia; order Artiodactyla; family Delphinidae; genus Pseudorca; species Pseudorca crassidens. The sequence goes on from NC_090300.1 coordinate 144,588,670, forward strand.
CATCCCAAAAGGAGAAACCTAAATAGAACTTGGTGGAATCTCTGAGTTGAAGCCTGGGGAGGCCACACACTGGATTTACAAAGCAAAGAGATGGAAGTTGCGTGGAGAGGGAACTCCAACAATCTGAAGAAGTTTCCTTTTGGTGAGTCTTTAGCTGTGGACAGATATTTACAGGTGTGTGAGGAAACTACTGATGCTGCAAAGAAACACCAGAAAGGAGCAGCTGGAAAATTCCTGAAGCTCACACAGGGGAGGCACTAGTTCATCTTCCATCCAGAGAGGAAAGAACTAATATATGGGGTACCAGATGGAGTACTCAGAAGTGTATGACCAGTACTGTGGGGGCCAAATTAATCATAACAAAGTTTAAAAGGGATCCCAGTATGGATTCCAGAAGGCATTCAACTGAGTTCAAGTAACTTAACTGCACAACCAACAAATTTCAATGCTGGTTAATGAAAAGAAACAAAATCCAATAATCAATCATGTAAAGTTTACAATATCTGACATCCAATAAAACAACTGGAGACAAGCAGGAAAATATGACCTATTGTCAGAAGCAAATGTATTAAATAGAAGCAGACACGGAAATGACAGGTGACAGAATTAGCAGGCACGGACATTAAAATAGCTATTATAAATATTCTCCCAATATCATCAAGATGGTAAGGGAAAGCAAGGGAATACTGATGAGAGAAATGGAGACTATAAAAATAGCCAAAAATGAAACTTCCTGAGATGAAAAATACACTATATGAAATGAAACACAGGCAAATGGAATTAACAGCAGATTATACCTTGCAGAAGAAAATATCAATAAACCAGAAGGCAGAGCAATAGAAACTATACAAATTGAAAGACAAAGAAAACAGGCTTAAAGACAGTAAACATAAAATCAGTGAGATGTGAGACAATATCGTGTGGCCTAATATATGTATAATTGGAATTCCACAAGGGAGGAGGTCAGACAGGATTTTTTTTTAAGAATTAATATCTAACATTTTCAAAATTTAAGGAATGCCAGAACCCTAAATACCCCATAAATTCAATGAACACCAAACAGAAGAAACACAAAGAAAATCACACCATGACACATCATAATTCAATTGCTGAAAGCTAGTAAAAAAGAGAAAAATATTAAATGCAGCCATTTAAAAACATACACATAGCATGTGGAGAAACAAAGGTAAGAATGATGCCAGACTTATCAGAAACAATGCAAGCCAAAAGACGGTGAAGAGAAAGAAAATTTAAAGTATTATTTAGAAAGAAAAAAACCTTCCAATCTAAAATTCTACACCCAGCCAAAAAAAAAAAATTATAAAAGAAGGCAAAATAAAAATGACTTTTCAGACATCCAAATACTTAGAGAATTCATTGACAATGGATCAGCAGTACAAGGAATGTTAATGGAAGTCCTTCAGGCAAAAGGAAAATGTTACCAGATAGACATTTTTGACTTCTCAAAAATAATGAAGACTAACAAAAATGATAAATATATGGGTAAATATACAAAACACATTTCTTCATTTTAAAAGAATAATCAAAAGACAATTTAGTGTTTAAAGCAAAATTGATAATAATGTATTTTGGAGTGTAACATATATAGAGAGATAAAATGAATGACAATATCAGCATGAAGGCAGGTGGGAGGAGGAGAATGACAATCTACTGTCTTAAGTTTCTTCTACTGTACAGCGTGTTGTAATATTATTTGAAAGCAGGCCATGTTAGTTTAAAGATTTATATTGTAAACCCTAAAGCAAACACTTAAAAAACAAAGCAAAACTTAGATATTAAACCATTCATGTAGATAAAATTGATCATTAAAAAAATTCCATTAATACAAAAGGAAAAAAAAAACAGAGTGGATGAAATAAATAGGAAGCATTATCAAGATGGTAGATTTAAACCTAACCAAATTGGTGTTCACATTAAATATAAATGGCCTAAACACTCCAACTGAAAGGCAGAAAATGTCAGATTGATGAAAAATCAAGATTTAATAATATGTAATCCAGGAGAAACCCATTTTAAATACAAAAAAAAACCAAGTAGATTAAAATTAAAGGGATAGAAAAATATACCATGCTAACACTACTCAAAAGAAAGCTGGAGTGGCTACACTAATATCAAAGTAGATTTCAGGATAAGGAATGTTACTAAGATGGTTTTTTCTAATGATAAAGTGATCAACTCAAGAATACATGATAATCCTAAATGTTTATGTATCTAATAAAAACTTCAAAGTACATACAGCAACTCTGCTAGAATTGGAGGGAGGAATATCAAATCCAGAAGGAAAATTGAGAACTGGGTTTCTTTCTTTTTTAGTGCTGATTGCCATTGGGTTGATATATCAATGTTCTTTGTTGAGATTTTATCTGCCTTCTTGTACATTTTGATGTTAAAAAGTTGTGCATAGAAAAAATTCAATCTTACCTCATACTGATGGTTTGCTAGGGTTCAGCCAGGCCAGCCTCCTCAGTGCCTTGGGAAACCCACTCCCACCTCAGAGCCAGCACAGATACTGAATGCCTTGCTGGAATACTTCACCATCCTTCACCCAATTCATTAAGACTCATGCTTTGACCCTCAGCTTAAACACCATTTCCTTAGGGATTTATCCCTGATCTTCTACCTCCCAGACTGGACCCCATGCCCTACCTGTCAGCTTCTTGCTTCATTCATTCATAGTCTCAGCTTAGTTGTTTAGTGTGTGTCTCCAACACTGTTGAAATCTACAAGAGTGGCACGGCATATAGAGGATGCAACCTTATTCTTTTGTATTTAGTGAACAGACTAGTACACAATAGAAGCCTTCAAATTTTTATTGAATGAATAAATAAATCTTTAAAAAAATTATGGTTTTCATACCACATATAGCTAAAAAATTCCTTTTAAGGAAAAATAATCTGTATTTCGTATGCATCATCTATTTTAATTTAAATTCCATTAAAAAGATGTTAAGGGACAACAAGAATTAGTGGGTGAAAGAAGAATTTCTTGGATATTATAAGAAGAACACAGTTATGAGATTTTAGCTACTCTGTGTAAGAATGTTCTTTTTATCCAATATGTGTGCTGATTTTTCAACAAGGAAGAAAAAAAGCTCAATTTTGCTATGTGTTTTACAAATCTCTGGAGGAAAAAAAAATAAGAAAATTGTTAATATTTTACCCATAAAATGTCTAAGTATTGTTTCCAATATCCTTCTAGAGAATTATTTCCATGTGTATCTAGGGAATTCATTTTAGAGATGAAGTCTCGCTGTCCCTTCAGATGAATGAAAGTCACCCTCAGTAACATTGCTGGCGGTTATGTGTACAGTTTCAGAGAAGAATGCAGCCTCTGTAATGAATAATATGTGTGTAGTTTGCTATGTTCCAGCACTTACATTTTAAGCTCAAAGATTTCAAAAGGCACGAAAGTGGCTAGTGATTTGAAAGAAGCAGAAGACTCTCTGGGATTTATGATCACAAGCAGCAAAGTACATGAATAAACCAAAGTGATGTAAATAACTCCTTAGGATCGGGGAGCATAGAAATGTGGGAACAAAAATAGAACAAACTAATGAAGAATGAGGAATAAGTGCAGATTCACACAAGGAATTAAGAAAATCATCAGAAAAAGAGAGTGGGAAATGGAGCTGACATCATAATAATGTCAACAGAATTGCTTCCTGCAGATTAAAAGGCTTGGAGAGAGGGGAAAATTACAAAAAGAGAATGTCCCAAACCACAGCAATATGAACTAGAAACACAATAACAAAGCAACAATAAAATCAGACTATTAATGGGAGGGAAAGACTGAAATTCACTGAAGCCTAATGAGTCACCTATCCTATGATTAAAGAACAAAATAAACTGGGAATTTGGGATTGACATATACACACTACTATATTTAACAGAGATAACCAACAAGGACCTACTGTATAGCACAGGGAACTCTGCTCAATATTCTGTTACAACCTAAATGGGAAAAGAATTTGAAAAAGAACAGCTACATGTATATGTATAAGTGAATCACTTTGCTCTACACCTGAAACTAACACAATATTGTTAACTATACTCCAATATAAAATAAAAATTAAAAAAAAGAAAAAATTTAAAAGAAAATTAAAAAGAAAAACAATTTTTAAAAGAACAAAATGAATTAAAAGCAGAGACCACAATGGTACCTCAATAGAAAAATGTAAAGTCCAAGTCCTGCAAGACATCTTAAACTCTGGTGTTGAGTGAGAGCACTGAAGTGGAATGATAAAAAGACACACATTCTGGGCTTCCCTGGTGGCACAGTGGTTGAGAGTCTGCCTGCCGATGCAGGGGACACGGGTTTGTGCCCTGGTCCGGGAGGATCCCACATGCCGCGGAGCAGCTGGGCCCGTGAGCCATGGCCGCTGAGCCTGCACATCCAGAGCCTGTGCTCCGCAACGGGAGAGACCACAACAGTGAGAGGCCCGCGTACGGCAAAAACAATAAAATAAAATAAAATAAAACACGCATTCTTCTTAATCTCATTGACTATGGCAGTGTTCAGCATCATTTTCTTTTGCTAGAACTCCACCATGCTCAGGGGCACTCAATTTTCCATTTTGCTCTGGTCTAAGGACTTACATTACGTCTAATTTTTAAGGTACTTTTTTTTTCAGGTAGTGTGTGGGTTTTACTTTGTGTTTCAGTGCTAAAATGAATGGTTATTCTCATAATGGCAAATATACCCTGAGTTGTAAGTGGCAACAATCTTTTGAATTAGAAAGACTCTTAGAGGATTGACTCTAGTCTAGCCCCTCTGATTAACCAGCCTGAGTCAGAGACCTGGTCACTGTCTGCCTTCCCCTTGGGGGACTTCCTTGAGTTTTTTCCAGTGTGTTAAAACACTCATCTCCCATCACTGGCATCTTATGACTGCCATTATTTTACCTCTTTTCCTCTTTATCCTTAGGATGTTTATATTCCTTTACTGTCATTGTAATGGAGTTTCGGGGGCAAGGTGGGTGAACAGGGATGGAACATAGATGTTCATTTATTTTGTGTTACCAGCAATGCCTACTATCTCCAAAGCAGTGATGGGAACAAACGGTGTTTGGGTTTCAGGTATGATACAACCCTCTATCTTCCCACAGAACACTGGGGAACACTGCACAGTACCCACCTGACTTCACCATCCTCTGCACTTTCACACTACTTAATCCATTCTTGCATTTTCTGCCTTTGCTTCTTCAAGATATTGCCTATCTATGTGACTTTGTTCAGTGCTAAAACACCAATACCTTGGATGAAGCAAAGGGGACATTATCATCCCTGTATACCATGTGCTTACACAGCATCGAGTACATAGATAATGCAGTGAACACTTAAATATAAGCAAAGGCAGGTCTCCCCTGAGGTAGGAAGGGCACTTCTTTGGGACAAAAATGTGCCATCCTCCTGGGGTTGCTCCACCGTTGGAAGCTGCTGTCAGGTTGTGATCTACGACAGTATGGAGGCCAAGGGCCAGCTCTTCAACCTCGGTGTGACCATTTATAGCAAAAGACGTCAGACTGACCTAGAATTCTACACCCAGAGTATTAAGCGAGTGAACAAAGACATTTTTAGACAATGCAAAGTCAAAAGCTTTACCTCTCATGCACCCTATTCCAAAAGCTTCTGGAAGATGAATAAAAAGGCAGCAAACTAAGAAAGAGGAATATATGATATACAGGAAACAGAGGTTCAAACACACGTGATGAGAAACAAAAGGACTTTCCAGAGTGACTCTGAAGGATTCCAAGACAACAACTATATAGCGGAAACTAGTCCAGATTGATGCAGAAAGAAGGTGCCCAGAGAGATGTTTCGAAAAAATAAATAAATAAACATTCAAAGATCCTGATGTATCTGAATGTATTAAAAGGAGTACTTTCTCCTGTTGGAGAATTTGGGAAATGAATTACACATGCAGTGAAAACTAAGTAAACAAAAAAGTAAGTAATTATTAACCCTAGGGAACAAACAAAGCTATCATAGAAAGGAAAGTGTTTATAATATGCTATGTGGCTCAGCTGTAGCTGAGTTATGTATAAATATTTACATAATTATAATAGTGCAAACCCCAAATACTGATTTAACCCCAAATGGTAATATGATTATATGGAAAAAAGAGCAGAAGGTAAGGAGGGAGGGCATTCATAGCCCAATTTAACAATTAAGTTAAATAGATACCTGAGCCTGAAAAATTAAATATTTCAATGTAAACAGAGAACCTGAGAATGCCGATCTGAATACTAGAAGAAAGCTTAGAAAGGAAAGATGCAGAAAGCAAAATCGGTAGGTGAATGTGTTTTCTAGAGACTGTGTTTCATTCCAATCACATGAAGACGCAGCCCTAACCAACCCACATGTTCAACAATGCCTTCCACATGTATGAATCAACATGTCTGATCTCACCCTACGTCAGCCAACACGGAGCGCAATGACACCCGACAGCTCTCGTTGGTGGAATGTAGGTTGTAGAAAGCTCACTTACAGAGCCTTAATTGCAAGTCTCAAACACTTAAGACTTTAGGGAAAAAAAACATCTGTTGACTGGGACCCTGGTAAATTGTTGCCTTAATCTCCTGGTCCACTCAGTTACACCCATATTCTGGGATCCAACATTCTTTTTTTTTTTTTTAATTTATTTTATTGAAGTATGGTTGATTTACAATGTTGTGTTAATCTCTGCTGTGCAGCAAAGTGATTCAGTTATACACATATTCTTTTTCATATTCTTTTCCATTATGGTTTATCACAGGATACTGAATATAGTTCCCTGTGTTATACAGTAGGACCTTTTTGTTTATCCATTCTCTATATAATAGTTTACATCTGCTAATCCCAAACTCCACATTCTTTCATTTTTATTTTAATTTTTTTGCGGTACGCGGGCCTCTCACTGTTGTGGCCTCTCCCGTTGCGGAGCACAGGCTCCGGACGCGCAGGCTCAGCGGCCATGGCTCACGGGCCCAGGTGCTCCACGGCATGTGGAATCTTCCTGCACCGGGGCACGAACCCGTGTCTCCTGCATCGGCAGGCGGACTCTCAACCACTGTGCCACCAGGGAAGCTCCCCCTAACTCCACATTCTTAACATATCACATTCAAGAAGTTTGCTTACCTTCCTCCTCTTCCATGTGATTCTTTTTCACATTTGTTAAGGGTTCAGAAAGAGATAAATTAGAACCACACAAGGTACATACAAAAATATTCTATCCATAAAATATTAGTTTTTAAATAAAGGACCTAATGACCATCCACTCGTAGTTGCTCACAGCAAATGCTCAGGGTCCTCCCCAATGCCCCTCTTTTTCTCATGTTTTGTATTCACTGCATCAGGAAGTCCATCAGCTGCACCCTCAAAATAGCCTCAGAGTCAGCTATTTGCCACCTCTCTGGTCCCACCGCCACTGCTCTCTCTCCCCTGGATTGCCATGGTGCTGCCCCATGGATCTCTCTGCCTCCACCACTGCCCCCTACCCTTACGCTCTGTCCATCAGCCAGAGTGGTCCAGTTGAACATGTCAGGTCCTCTCTCTCCTTTGCTCAGAACCTTCCAGGGCCCCCATTCTCTCAAATGAAAGACCATCTTTCTCTGTGACACAGGCTCACTGTTCCCCCTCAGATGTGACCCCCTGCTCCTTTCCCTTTCTCATTCCACTCCAGCCACATGGCCTTCTTGTCGTCAAGAGCATTCCCACAGGCTCTGATCTCTGCATCTTTATACATTCCTCTCCCTCTGCCCAGGATGGCTCTTCCCACAAAAACCGCTTGGCTCATTCCCTTGGCTTTGCTGAGCCACTGCCCCCTGGATGAGGCCCTAACTCAAGCTGTCTCCACCACAGTGAGCACTCCCAACTGCCCTCATCTGCGCCTTCTCTCCACAGCATTTGTCACCTGCATCATTTACTTATTTATTATCCTTTTTTATTGTCTGTCTCTCCCTCCCTTTAAAACTTTAGTTCCTAAAGAGTAGATAGTGGATTGGTTTTATTCCCTGATATATCTCCAATTCCTTATACAGTTTCTAGCATGTAGTAGAATCTCAGTAAACATTTCTTAAATACACGACTGTTCTATTAAACTCAATTAAATATAAGTAGATAGGGAACTCCCTGGTGGTACAGTGGTTGGGACTCACTACTTTCCCTGCCATGGCATGGGTTCAATCCCTGGTAGGGGAACTAAGATGCTGCAAGCCACGTGGTGTGCCACGTGGTGTGGCACGTGGTGTGGCACGTGGTGTGGCACGTGTGTGTGTGTGTGTGTGTGTGTGTGTGTGTTGTGCATGTAAATAAATCTCAGTGAAATATAACATCTTAAAATGCAAGTTTGACTACAAATGATTCATGATTCCACCTGTACATTTATGGAACACTTTATCCAAAGTGCTTTTATTCCAAAGCATTTTCTCCACCCACTGTCTCATTAAGTCACCAGAGGGTCTGTCGTTACACACCGTAGGAGGTGAAAAGACAGAGGCACAGGGAGTGGAAGGGGGTTAGTTATCCAGGATCTCAGGCTGTGTGTTCTGGGCAGTACAAAGATGAGAGCGTGCTCCCTTCACTTGCTGGGGTGTATCTGTGTACGACATTATTGTACTCTCTCCTTGTGCATCTTGCTAGCCTCATTTCTAGCCAGAGAGTGTCACCAAATGTACTATTAAACTTCAAATTTAGTTTATATCTATTATTATTGTTTTCATTTTGGGTGTAACTGAATAGCTAACATTTACTGAATATGTATTATGTGCTGGGACTATGCTAAGTAGTTTAATACAAGACTTCACGAATCCTCAAAACAAATCTTATAGGTAGCTATTATTGCTATGTTCCCATTAGGGATGAGAAACCATATTGAACTTTGAACCCTGTAGTGAGGAAGACACATGGGGTTTGATCCAGGAGTCATTTACACAGGGGCTGTGGGCTCAGGACCCTCTGAGAATGAGAGACTTGTCCTGCACTCTCCCCTCTGAAGGGGGGCAAAGGCACCCACAATTCTGAGTTCAGTTCCTGAAGATTCAAAGTCCCCAGGTTAGCCACCTTTGATCCGGACATCATTGCAGAATAATGGGCTACGATGCTCATAGCAAGATGTGCTTAGCTAGGTACACTGTATTCCTTGGGGCTCATTTCAAAGTCTTTGTCATGTTTCGTCTTTGTAATTTTTACCTTAGATAGAGGCTCAGGAACGATATCCTTAGACTAAAACTGAACACAACACGAGAAAAAGAAAACTCTGCCACTGAAATGTCTTTGATTACAGTTCTTATTTACTCTTTTCTTTCTTTTTCTTTTCTTTTTTTTTTTTCTAGAAAATCCTAATAATCTACCATAGAGTACTTCTTCCAAAACTTAAAACTATGCTTAAGGATTGAAAAAAACCAAACCAAAAAACACGACTTCCAGAGCGGTTTCTTTCCAAAGACATCCTCTAGGCCCGAATCCATGCTGAAAATGTAGCATGTTCAAAATACACTGTCGCATTAATGCTAATTTACAACTGCATGAGGTTTTCCCCTTAAGGGACCGAAGCTCAGCTGGAATTCATTAATTTTGACAGTTTGCCTTTCGCAGTAGAATGGATTCGCTGAGTGACAGAAACTTCTCTAAAAAGAGAAGAATCACATTCTCCTTGCTCTTAAGTATTCATAACAGAATGGAGTTTGAACATTCTCAAGGCAACCAGATGCACCATTAATAACCCCAGAACCTATGAAATGCAGCTCAGGCTTCACAGAGCAGAAACCCCACTGCCACTCGAGTCCCTTTAGTAATAAACCTAATATACACCAGCCAGCTGTGTAATGGGCCCAAGCACCCCTGGGGCTCAGAAGAAGGTCATAAAATAGAGTCCATTATCCCACATTGGAAATGTGGCTTGATTCGGATTTGACACTTCATTTGGAGAAATGTCCTAGAGGCATATCCTTTCTAGAAGGTTAGGGTTGGAGTGGGTAGCTGTCTGTTGCCAAATTAATCCTGCAGAACACTTTTAAACGTAAAGGAGTAAGACTTTTAAAATATTCCCTTCATGCTGACTTCTGTAAATCAAATTGAGTTGTAACGTCTGAAAGTTATTACTGGAACATTTTAAATTAAACCAAGGCGGCATCACTCATTCCCAAGAGGGAGCGTGAAGACATTGCCAGTCGTAGCATTTTCTGGTGTTTGATAAAAAAAAAATCCAATCTTATTTGTAAAGACAAAATAGTTCTAACCTTAAATGGATCAGAAGGAGGAAATAATGACCACACAGCCCATCAAGGACACCCCGGGACCACAGCATGGCACTCTCTTGACCCTATTGTGACTGTCTCTACAGACAGAATAACCTGGTGTGAGATGCTAGCAAGAAGGTGCAGGAGAGGAGGTGACTGGAGCCTAGGACCAGACTCAATACCAGCTTCTAAATCAGTGCTACCTTCATTTGCATATTTTGGGATGGCTACAGTATCATATTGACAACATAGTTCATGAAACCCACACATGATTACTGAAGCCCAGCACAGATACCATGAGGAAATAGTACAAAGCGAATTCTATTATGGAGCCCCAAGTATGAATCTCTGAAGGGGAGTTTAGGAAAGGGTCAAAGTCAACCTCACAGAAATGCTGAGGTGGCACTGGATTGGCCCTAACCTTGTCTTATTTAACAATTCATTAGTTACTTAAACAAAGATCATATAATGATAGGAATGAGAGTCACACTAACGAGAGGGGCACCCATTCAGTACCATGCCTGAAGCCATCCATTTTCTCCTGAGACCCCGGTCAGCCCTCGGGGCAGGTGTTATTGTTATACAGACAGAAGTTGAGGCAGGACCTTGACAAGTTACACTCATGGGGGATTCGGGGCAGGAGTGGGGAGAGGGTGTATCAGTCTGCTCAGGCTGCTGTAACAGAATACCACAGACTGGGTGGCTTCAACAACAGATTTTTACTTTCTGACAGCTCTGGAGGCTAGAAGTCCAAGATCAAGGTGTTGGCAGGGTTGTTTTCTTCAGACGCCTCTCTCCTTGGCTTGTGGATGGCCACCTTCTCACTGTGTGCTCACGAGGTCTTTCCTCTGTGCACCTACATCCCCGTTGTCTCTCTCTGTGTCCAAATTTCCTCTGCTTATAAGGACACCAGTCAGATTAGGTTAGAGCCTCAAACTAACAACTCGTTTTAACTTAACCACCTCTTTAAAGGCTGCATCTCCAATACAGTCACATGCTGAGACACTAGAGGTTTTAGGGCTTCAACATATGAATTTTGGGAAGACACAATTCAGCCCATAACAGAAGGAAACAAAGATGGTGGAGGCATGACGAAAAGAAAATTTGAAACAACTGAGGTAAAGGAATTCTGAAGGTCCTGCAATGACTGCTGAGTAAGGAGATGAAATGTACTCCAGGCCCCCAGACCCTCAAGAAAGAAGTTAAGGCAGGTTTTTGCCTCCACAAAAGGTAGAATGTTCTGACAACCAGAACTGCCCAACGTTGAGGCTAGTGCTGGAATGTTTCCGAGGGGAATGTTGTACTGGTGCAGCCAACGGCCATGAGGGTTATTGAACCGTGTCTAGGTTCTTTCACCTTTTTACTAAGAAGCATGAAATAACTAAAGCAATGCATATTTCTCTGCCTTGGAATAGAACACTGATTTTATAACTTGATCCCCTTGGAAGCTCCTTTTCTGGGTGATATGAACAAGGTTCTTGTAATTAATTACATATTAGCTCTAATTCCTGAAATAACTTATACAATTATTGATACAGTATCAAGTGAACATGCTTTGCAAAATAAGTTACTTATCACCCTTTAAGTAGTCCTAATTAGCTACTTATATAACTGGAAAATCATAGCTTGAATCTAAGATAAAGGCATATGAATGATGTATTAAAAACACTTTTTGAGAGAAATCAAACTGAAGAAGGCAATCAATACGACTATTATCACTGTTTAATGATACTTTCTGCTAGGACTGGGCTTGGAGCCAGCACCTCAGCTAAGACAATCACTTGCTATCCTTTCTGCTATTTAAAGAGTCCCTACTTTTTGTGCTGGGTAAGATCTGTGAGTTTGGCAGATCGGATGAGGCATAAAATGATTGGGGGGAAATACACTGACAGCTAAATATTTATATGAGAAAACGTTCACACCCATTCTCTTCCAATATCTGAAAAGAATTCTCTAATACCAATACCACCATACACACACAAAGTCCTTCTATGCCAAAGGCTGTGCCAGACACTGGGAGGGGTAAAGAGGTGCATGTAGGTGCTCAGGAAACACAAAGCCAGGTAGCTGCTGTCTTCACAACCATCCACAGGTCACAACAATTATAAGAAGGGAGGATGGAGAAAATGAGAGAGAGGCAGCGTAAACAGGGAACTGGGATGGAGCAGAGGATCCCACTTGCTGGGATTAGGAGGGACACTGTGGAGGATGCTGCCTGGAGAGTACTTTGCAGCTGTAACTCCCTGCTCCGGGGCTTTTCTTTCATTTGGAGGGTCCTTATAGCGAAGAAGTGATTCTCCACTGGGGGAAATTTTGTTCCCCAGGGAACATCTGACAATGCTTAAAGACACTGTTGATTGTCCCAAATGGGGGTTGGGGCGGTGGTATGGTATCTAGTGAGTAGAGACCAGGGGTGCTGCTAAGCCTCCTACAATGCACAGGACAAGCCCCTGTAATGAAGAACTATCCGACCCCAAATGTCAGTAGTCCCACAGTTGAGAAACCCTGTATTGGAGTATAAGACCCACAGACTTTCTCTCCTTCCCTCCTTTACCTCAGACGGGAGGTGAGTCTGGGAGAAGAAACTAGCACATCTCCTTTTTGTCCTTTCTCCTGCTGGCATCTGTCCGCCTGCAGGGAACATGTCCTTTGGGTCTGCTGTCATCTGTGTGGTAAACTAAGCAGGGTGCTTGGCCTGGTTCTGGGGTTCAAACTGAGACTTTGTCATAAAAAGATGATATTTTGATCTCCATCACTCCTCTTTTCTCTTTCTTTCCTCTCTCCTAATTGGTTCCAAGTGTGGAAAGAAAACCAGATGTCTCATTGGCTTCCTTAAAATCCCACCATCAGTTACCCTCAAATGTAAAATGTATGACAGGCCTTAACTAAATTCTCCAAATGTCAGCGCTTAATAAACAATGAGTAGATTACGCTCGGTGAGTATTGAATTAGATGTGCACGGACTTGGGGTCATCTGGAGATCCATGTCGCCCTAAGGAATTCTGCAAGTGGCCTAATGATGAAACCTCGAGGGCCTTAGATCCAAGGAAACCCTAATTAGAGGCTCTTGGTTTTAATAGCTTCTGAAGAGGTCAGACTGTAGGGCTACTCTAGAGGAGCCTTTAACATATATTTTAATTTAAAAAAATGTGTAACTCTGTGTGGTGATGGATGTTAACTAGATTTACTGTGGTGGCCATTTCAATATATATGCATATATCAAATCATTAAGTAGTGCATCTGAAACTAATATAATGTTTATGTCCATTTTATCTCAATAAAAAACTAAATTAAATTTAAAAATGATATTTTTTTTCATGATCAAGAACCACCTTGGAAAAGGCCTCTTTAACGATGGCCAGAGCCCAGAGTCAAGCCATGAGAACAAAAAGTCTTTCTTTCCTTCCTTCCTTCCAAGGTCTGCATAATATGCAAATCACAGCACTTTCTTTTCACCTTATTTCAGCGCCTGCTCTGCCTCTCCGAATGTAAATAGAATTGTTTGCGAAACCTGCACACAATGTGTCAGCAGAAGTGTCTCTACAAATTCAATGAAGCCCTTCATCCCACCTTTGCAATGCAGGTGGCTCCCACTTGATTTTCCAGGGCCCTCTTTTCAGTTACTACCTTACTTCCTCTAGAAGGCCATATGAAAATGTAGACTACCGAAATGGTGTTTCTGCTTGCTTAATTCATGCAATCTCTACCCTCCTTCTCGCTTTGTCAACCCCACTTTGTAGGGTTCCAAAGGGTGAGGCATGGTCTCACATATTTATGTAGAAGAAAAATGTGACGTGCTTTTGGAAGAGAGAAGACAAGTAAGAGAGTCCGGTGGTTGGGTCCCTGTCTTCATCTGCATGTACGACACAAAACAGAAACGCGCATCAGTTTGAAATGGGTCAACTATGCACAAGTCAATTCTAAAAACTGCTAAGGCATCCAGAGATAAATTGGCAAAGGAATTAATCTCTCCTCTTTCCTTGTCCATATGACTGTTAATTGTGTGCATAGCACTGAGTTATATTGATTCCTGTGCTTGTTTTTCTCTCCCACTAGACTGAAAAGTTTCAGCGAGGCAAGGACTGTATCCCATCCGTCCCCGAGTTTCTAACACCTAGCCCGGTACTGACACAAATGAGATACTACGCAATTGTTTATTGAATTTAACTCAATCCAAAGGACATATGAGCAGACAAGTCACAAAAGAGGAAATGCAACTAGTTAAGGAACACGTAGAATTTATAGCAACTAAAGAAATGCACAAAAAGCCACAGTGTTTAAAATGCATTTGCATTCACTTGAAATGAAACTGGATGCACATTTTAGAAAGCAACGTGGTTAACAGGTACCAAGATGCTGAAAAAGGTTATACTGTTTCACTCAGTAGTTCTGCTTTGAGGAACCTACTATAATACTATAATACTAATATACATACATGTACTATTGGTGAAGTACCTAACTACAATTATGCTGAGAATCTTCGAATGCCATTGTATCTTTTAATCCTCAAAAAGACAGTAACAACAATCTTATGGGGTAGGTAGTACAGTCCCATTTTAAGAATGAGAAACAGAGGCTCCTGGACATTATCTAAAATAAGCAGGTCATGAAGGCCACAGGGCTGCAGAGGGGCAGAACCACGATTCAAACCAGATCTGTGAAACTCCCAAGCCTGGGCTTTTTCATCTACAATGTATTCTGAGGTTATGACCTTAAATAGCATAGATGTTTCTACACAAAGTTCTTCTTCTCAATTTTATTTAAAACCCCACAAAGTTGCAAATTATCTAAATAAACCATAAGAAGAAACTATCTAATTGTGGAGCATTAGTTTAGTAGCTATATAGTTTACAGGTGAAAAATTCTGTTTAAAAATTATATTAGGGAATACTATAAATTTAAGACAATATTAAGCAGAAAGCACAATTGTGACTGCACTGTGGTTTCAATTAGAAAAACAAGTTTAAATGTAGGGAAAAAAAGGTAATAAGGAATATTCTAGCCTTCTGAGAGTTAGGACTAGAAAAGATATTTTCCCTTACTCTAATGTCTTGTTTTCACTAGCAGAGTTTTTTACTAATGGATTTCTTGAATTCTAACTGTTATAAAGGCAGGTTTTGATTTCACTTTAAGGCATAAATGATGGATGTATAGTACAGGATCCCATGTTTGTTAAATCAACACTTTACCGAGCCATGGGAGAAGTTTGCTTTTAAAAGCTCAGCAACCTGCATGTTTTGGGTCAACAACTTATTACAGGGCTGGTGGCATGAAGTCACAGGGACGAGAGAGCAATGGTGGGTCCTCTTCTGATGAGCCTGAAAGTCAGGACTTATCAGGAGGAGAGAGCCTGAGGCAGCCTCTTCCCGACTGTGTGCTTTCTTCCCCTCACATTATTGGACTCACCAACCTCTTGCTGAAGTTTCCTGGGACCATTCTATTTGCTGGGCTATTCTGTTGGATCTCTGTTTAGCCTAACAGCAATGGGACTTAGGTGAAAAAACTTACCCAAGCCTCAGTTTATTTATCACTAAAATGGGACTGAAAATAACTAGCTTATATTTATATAAATAAATATGTACATTTAGTGCTATTTTTTGCCAATAATATTCAGTGAAGGATAGCCACTATTATTAGTATTAAAACAGTAGCAATAATAAAGAAAACAATGTTGATGATAATATATCCACCTGATTAAAAATTCATTTGTTTCAATGGGTCCAGTGTTACTGATGGATGTCCTTTACCAGCATGAGCCTATTTCTCCCTCCCTCCCTGTGTTTGAAGAGCTTGGGAATCTCTTTACCCATCCGTTCATACCTTTAGCCACCCAAATACACGCACACCCTGATTCCTCCTACAAGAGCTCAGACAGTGGTGGTTAAGAATACTCCAGAACTCGACGAGCCTCCCTAGGTTTGCATCTTGGCCCTACCACATTCCAACCACATGACCATGGGCAAGGTAACGACCTTCTGGGCACCTCTCTTTCCACATCTTTAAGATGAAGATAATAGTAGAACTGACTTCACAGGTTTATTATGATCATTAAGTGGGGTGAGCGCAGAGGAGTGTTCAGAACACTGTGGGCAAATGGCATGTGGCCAGTCAACACAGTCCTGTATCTTCATCAGGATACTGATTGTTAAAGACACACGCACCCTTATGTTCACAGCAGTACTATTTACAATAGCCAAGGCATGGAAGCAACCTAAGTGCCCATCATTGGATGAATGGATAAAGAAGATGTGGCACATATATACAATGGAATATTACTCAGCCATAAAAAGAAACGAAATTGAGCTATTTGTAATGAGGTGGATGGACCTAGAGTCTGTCATACAGAGTGAAGTCAGAAAGAGAGAGGCAAATACCGTATGCTAACACATATATATGGAATTTAAGGAAAAAAAAAATGTCATGAAGAACCTAGGGGTAAAACGGGAATAAAGGCACAGACCTACTAGAGAATGGACTTGAGGATATGGGGAGGGGGAAGGGTAAGCTGTGACAAAGCGAGAGAGAGGCATGGACATATATACACTACAAAACGTAAGGTAGATAGCTAGTGGGAAGCAGCCGCATAGCACAGGGAGATCAGTTCAGTGCTTTGTGACCTCCTGGAGGGGTGGGATAGGGAGGGTGGGAGGGAGGGAGACGCAAAAGGGAAGAGATATGGGAACATATGTATATATATAACTGATTCACTTTGTTATAACACACCATTGTAAAGCAATTATACTCCAATAAAGATGTTTAAAAAAAAAAGAAGATGTGGTACATATATAAAATGGAATATTACTCAGCCATAAAAAGGAACGAAATAATGTCATTGGCAGCAGCATGGACATGGATGGACCTAGAGGTTATCATATTAAGTGAAGTAATTCAGAGAAAGATAAATATCATATGATACCACTTACATGTGGAATCTTAAAAAAATGATACAAATGAACTTATTTACAAAACAGAAATAGACTCACAGACATAGAAAAAAAACTTATAACTACCAAAGGGGATAGCAGGGTTGGGGGAGATAAATTAGAAGTTTGGAATTAACAGATACACACTACTGTTTATGAAACATCAATAGATAATCAACAAGGACCTACTATATAGCACAGGGATCTATATTCAACACCTTGTCATAACCTACATGCTCAGGGTTGACTTTTTCTGGAGGTCCCTCTCCTGTGTTTGCAGGTGGCCTCCTTCTCCCTGTGTCCTCATGGGGTCTTCCTTCTGTGTGTGCCTGAGTCCTAATCTCTTCTTTTTGTAAGGACACAAATTATATTGGATTAGGGCCCAGTCTCATGACATAATTTTAGCTTAATTATTTCTTTAAAGACTCCGTCTCCAAATCCAGTCACACTCTGAGATGCTGGGGGTTAGAACTTCTATGTAAGAACGTGGGTGGGTGGGTGGGGGCACAATTCAGTCTGAAATAAGGAGGACAAAGTGCAGTTTTTATTTCCCACAGTCACTGTATCACTTCAAATTTGTAGGTTACAGTTTTCTCCATCAGAGCAAATCTCCTAAACCTGGCAGGCAGTTTAGTCTTGGTTGTTTTTTTTCACTTTAGTCTACAGTTTTCAGACATGATTTTCAACAGGCCCGTTGTCACAGGTGGAATCTCTCCTCAGGAAAGAGATGCAGGTGAGCCTTCTTCCTGCCAACATTTCAACCAAACCTTTCAAGCAAACCTTTATAAGCAAACTTTTACCAGCCTCTATCCCGAGGACTGTAGGAACAACGGGATGTGAGCAGAGGGAAGCCCTGTAGCCAACAACCTTTTAAAGCGACTGCTTGAAAGGCCTACAATTATGCCCCGTGAAGTCCTCGTAAGGAGGGAAAAACAGATTCAGAAGAAGGTCCTCTTCCATATTTGAGATGTGAAGTTTCAAGTATTCACAGTTAGCTTTGAGCCACGCCAGCTCAAGTACGACAGGGCTCTCTGCAGCCTCCTTGCAAAGCTAAAGTGAGCAGAGGGGGTGATGATTTGGTCAGAAACCTCAAACCCTCTGTTTAGTCCCCATCAAACTAAAGGCAGTCCAGGTAAGGAGGTCAGGAAACTGTCCACAGCATTTGCTGTCCACAGGCATCCCCTAACCACATATAGTCCCATATACGAGAGTCACTACAAGCTCCTCTGTAAATTTAAGACTTCCACGGAGCATCAAGCCTTATTTACATCCGAGTGCAAACTACTTTAATCACAGAATCTTCTGCGTTAGCCGAGTGTTGCTGTGTGTTTCAAGAACAGACAATGTCAGTTTGGATAAAGTAGATGAAAGGGAGGTTTGGGATACATCTGGATGGGGCCCAGGTTTTTGACCCAAGCAAGGGAGGCTGGGGACCATAGACTTCTGGGTGGTAGGGACACTGGGAATGAGAGGAGGGCTCAGAAAACCAGGAAGGGCAGCCAGCAAGGAGGGAGTCCTTTGAAATTGTGCCCAGAGGCTTTGAGATAGGTGGTATGGTCCTGAAAAATGTCTCTTGTAACTTACAAAGTCCTAGTCAAAATATCAGAAGTGCAGAATGATGCTAAGCTCAGCAAATTTCAAATTGCTGTCATTTCCCAAGTCTCAGTCAGGGTGCAGTGTCTCTATTCAAGTCGATTCAAGATATTTGAGCTGGGCTTCCCTGGTGGTGCAGTGGTTGAGAGTCCGCCTGCCGACGCAGGGGACACGGGTTCGTGCCCCGGTCCGGGAAGATCCCACATGCCGCAGAACGGCTGGACCCGTGAGCCATGGCCGTTGAGCCTGCGCGTCCGGAGCCTGTGCTCCGCAGCGGGAGAGACCACAACAGTGAGAGGCCCGCGTACAGCAAAAAAAAAAAAAAAAAAAAAAAGATATTTTAGCTAAGCAGCGACGTGTGCTGTGCAAGGAGGACAGAGGCTGTTCCCCTTATACAGAGTAAGTGGGGGCTAGGATAATCTCCCCGGGCCCTCTCACAGCAGTCACCAAGGTCAGGACAGGAGCCGTGATCAGAAATGGAGAAAAAAAGCTGAGCACAGAATAGTGAAAATGTCTCTAGTCTCTGGAGGGTGTGACTTTGTGACATACTGAAAAGAGGAAGCATGACAAGCAAAATTCACCTCCCTGGTTTTCTAGTTTGTCAGCTAAAAAACTGAAGGTTAAACATGGCTACCTTGGCAGGCTGTTGGATAGAAGGAATAAAATTAGATATCTCAACTGTGTAGAGTGGGCGCTCAATATCTCTTGTGTGTGCACAAACACACACACGCACACACACGTACACACACAAATACCCTTCTAGAATGGTGCCCCAACTGTTCACCGCAGCGCACGTTAAACAGACTTACCTACTATACTCCAGAGCAGTGGTTCTCCAAGTACGGTCCCGATAGCAGCAGCATGAGCCTGAGGCGGGAGCTTGTTAGAAATGGATATCTCAGCCCCCAAGGGAATCAGAAAACCTGCATTCTAACAAGCCCTCCAGGTGATTCTAATGGACAAGTTTGAGAACCACTACTCTAGACCAACCGTTAGCTGCTTGGCTGCACGGTAAAGTCACCTGGGATGTTTGTAAAAACAGTGGTAATACCACGGCCCCACCCACACCACATAAATCAGAATTTTGTAAACAGAGTCCAGGCCCAGAACTTTCTTTTTAAAGATCTTTCTCAGATGATTCTAATGTGCAGCCAATGCTGAGAGACTACGCTTCTGGGTACCACAGCTGCGGAGTTACTTGGTGGTTCTCAGATGGAACACCCATCTTTTCATTCCTTTGTTTCCCCAAATACAAGTGCCTCTTCTATGCCAAGCACTGTGGTGGGTAGTGGGGATACAAGACAGACATGGCCACACATTTCTGGAGTGTATAGTCTGGTGGGCATCACAGAGTCCACCACTTACAGACACACTAGTTGTGCACTGCATAACTCCAGTGGGTGTCCTTCACAACTTTATATACAACCGGTAAAGCCACACACAGTATCCGAGGTTGAAGCCCAAGGTAATCTTGGCCCCTAAAGATGCAGAGTATGTGACTTCCAAGTAGCTTTAGCCTCTACTCTTGGCACTGCCAGTGGCTTCCCAGGGAGTCCCAGGAGGCTCCAGTCCAGTGAACTGATTTTCTTATCACTCTGTTATGTATAATCACTCCATTTTTTAATTGATGAGGGACGTGACATGGAATATGACTTTGCTGAGCATGGTGGTTTTATTTTTTAATGAACTGGTACCATTATATAGTGTTTTCACTTTGAACTTACTTTATTCTTAGTGTGGTAGGCTGAATAATGGCCCCCAAAGATAGGCAGGTCTTAACCCCTGGAACCAGTCAATGTTTTCTTATATGGTGACAAGAACTTTGCAGATGCGATTAAAGATCTTGAGATGATGAGATTTTCCTGGATTATCTGTTTGGCCATAAATGCAGTCACAAGTGTTTTTACGAGACAGCCACAAAGGGAGATTTGATACAGAAGAGGAAAACAATGAGACCAGGGAAAAAGGATGCTACCCTGTGGGCTTCAAAGGTGGAAGAAGGCGCTAGGAGCCCAGGAATGCAGCTCTAGAGAAAGTGAAGGCAAGGGGATGGACACTCTCCTACAGCCTCTGGAGGGAACACCCCTCGACACACCTGCTAGTGAACCTGATTTCAGACCTCTGACCTCCAAGCTATAGGAGAATAAAGGTGTGTTGTTTTAAGTCACCGAGGTTATAATTATTTGATGCGGCAGCAATATAAAACTGATATACTTATGCCCAAATAAAGAAAATTCAGAACAAGAGTAGTCGGTTTGGGAGAGAGGCTAAGGGCACCTGAAATTTAACAGGCCAGGCTCTGTGCTGGTTACTTTACGTGGATTAGGTCTCAACCTCACAACGATCATGTGAGAAAGGGGATCTCATCGTCACAATCACCATCATCGTCATCACTGTCTTCATCACCAAAATCATTATGTGCACCATCACCATCACCATCATTTTAGTTTTAAAGATGAAAGTAAATTGCAGGAGAGGTTAAGTAATGTTCTCCAAATCACCCACCCGGTAAGTAGCAGAGTTTGAACCCGTGTCTGCTTGACTCATAAGTACAATTTCCAAAAGGTACCTTCCGCTCAACAAATTAACTGAATATCACTGTAGAAGGCTTTTGTATTGAGTTTAAAATTCTGCTCTGATTGGAGCATAACGGGTTACTGATTAATGACCTTTATGGCCTGAAAGCAGAGTGTCTGAAGCAATCACTTTTGAAGAGCTTTTTTTTTATAGTAACCTGCAAAGAGCAGCCCATCCCACAAGTGAATGTGGTGGGCGGTCCCACAGACACTGTTCATACAGCCGTAACACAGTTAAATGCCATTAATAATTCCCCATTCAATACAGTCTTGCCCCAAAGAAATTGTTTCTGCATCATCAACTCCTGGCAGCAACTTTGCTCTATCTGAGCTGCCATTTCTCACAAATAATGGCCTTTTATCCCACTTGAAACTTGTCACCTGGAACAAATAAGGTCCTTACAAGTCCCAGAAAATGAGAGAATTCTCTCCACAAAGTATATTATTTTTTACTCATTCTCTACCCTGACATAATAAGAGGGGTTAACCTACCGGAGAGGTTGAATTCACATCACCCCAAAAAATGCAGTGAGGATTTGCTCATAACAGAAGGGAAAAATCTGGTTTGTATAAAAAAGTAAAATCTGACATGCAGAAAAATTATCCTAAAAACTAACAAACAAGTAAATTTTATTTATTTATTATAAATAAAATTTGATAAAATTTACTTTATAATCTGTAATTACATCAGTAAAATGATTTCATGCCACAGAGACTTACTCAGATATCACGTTTCTATGTGGTAAGAAAGTCTCAGGATCTCTCACAAGTCCTGGGTCTGAGGAACTTTCCCTAAATCCCTCAAAATTTGTCTTTGTGGTATAAAGAGGTCAACATTCCCTAAACTGATCAACAGTTTAAAAGAAATTGCAATAAAAAATAACAATAATGATGACACCTTATACTCAGCGATTCCCATATACCAGAGGATGTTTGAGGGCCTCACAGCCAGTAACTCTTTACTCCTCTCATTATGAGGAAGTATCTTTGTCCTCCCTGTTTTGCAGATGAGGAAACTGAGACACAAAGCGGGTACGAGGTATAGCCAGAATTCTATGCTAAGCATATTAGGGCCAGAGTCTTCTTAAGCACAATGTTGTAATGTCTCATCAAAATTCTAAAAGGCTTTTCAGAGAAACTCGAATATCTTACTTCATAATGTACACAAAAGTCCAAATAGCCAAGAACAGCAAGGACTCACTCTACCCGATAACAAGACTAGTTATAAACCACGGTAATTGAACCAGTGGGCTGTTGGTGCGGGGATGGACCAGTGGGTCTCTGGAGCCAACGAGAGGCCAGAAGAGACCTGCGCTACACAGGAGGGAAGAAAGGAAAAGAAGAGACACTCAGGAAATAACGCTGGGACTATTTGTTACCATATGGAGGTAAACAAAATTTAATCCCTATCTCTCACTGTACAAAAATCAACTCAAGGTAAATTAAGGGCTTAATGAAACGCAAGTCAATACAAACTATTCTGGAAAAAGAATAGGAAGTGTGTAGTAGGAACACATTTTTTAAGACAAGAGCACCAAAATCCAAAACTGGCAAATTAAGCTGAGAGCACCTATTCATCAAGAAAAACAGCAAAAAGGTGACATATAAAGCACAAATGGGAAGACACTTACAGCATCTGCAACCACGTTACTAACAAAGAATTAGTATGAAGAATATATAATAAACTACAAAGAGAGAGAGAGGAAGAAGATAAACAATCCAATAACAGATGGGCTAAAGGCATTAGTAGGCATTTCACAGAATGACATTTTTCTTTTTCAAATCACTGAATTCCATTTCTCTACGAGATCATTCCTAACAGCGTACGGCTGAGAGGTTATCGCACCCATCTTACCCTCTCATCTCAAATCCTTCCTTAGCTCCGCTTTCCCCCTCAGCCTTCTATTCTCACCTCCTAAGCAGGTGATTTTTCCCCACCGCGCCACCAGAACAGCTCTTATAGACGTCACCATGGCCCACATGTCACCCCAGCATGACATGAATGTTCGACGCTACTGATTATGCCCGGTCGCCCTCTGACCAGAAGCCTCTGGAGGCTCCTACTCAGATTCCTTTGAGGCTTCCCTCTCGTTTCCTGAATGTTGAAGTGTCTCTGCACTCAGTCTGGGACCTTTTCCCTATTTATACTCACTCCCTTGATGATCACCCATGCTGAAGGTTTTTAATGGTATCTCTAGGCTGGCATCTCCTAATGTCTCGTTCTAGCCCAGACCTCTCATCTGAACTCCAAACGTCTATGCCCAACTGCATCCTCCCGTCTGCACTAGGACGTTGGGTTTGCTTTGCGGAGCGGACAGGCCCCTAAGTGAGCCCTGGTCCTTCCCTACCTGCCCTCCAACCTCTCCTCCCTCCGGCTTCCCCATCACCACAAGCAGCACCTGAAAGCAATCGTCCTTTCTCTGTCACCGCAAATCCCATTCATCAGGAAAACCTAACGCTCAACCGAAACACGACCCCCTTCCACCGCATCCGTATCACCTCTCCTTAGCAGGACTGCAATGCCTGCTTGGTCTGCGAGCTCCACGCGATGGACAGAGAAATCTGGTCAGAACTCTGGTCACAGAATGTCACTCTGCTCCAACACCTCTCACTCTCTCTCGGTCCTCATCTCCTCCATCTGCACCCCCTTGGTCACCCTGCTTTCTCCCCACAGAGGCCTCCTTACAGTACTCGAAACACACCTGACTCAACATTGCTGTGGGGCTTTGGAACTTCCTGTTTGCTCTGCCTGGGAAGTTCTTCCCCTGACATCTCCCTGACCCTCTCCCTCACCATCCCCAGGTTTTCACACAAATGTCCCCTCCTCAGCCCGCCATCTGAAACTCCACATCTCCCCTAAAATTACTCTTCACTGCTTCAGTTTTCCCCTGACACCAATTGCCATCTAACCAGCTACACCGTCTATCTATCCTGTTCATGCACAAGAAGGAAGCTACCTTAGGACACTGGGTCGCCTGTTTTGTTTGCTCTCTAGCTCCAGACCTAGAATCAATGGGCACAGCAATTGCACAGATAATTATTTGTTGGATGGAAGAACGAACTACACACACCATCATGGATACATCTCAAAGCAATAATGTTGAGAAAAAAGCCAGTCCCAGAAGAACACCTCCTTTGTGATTCTAATTACATAAAGTTCAAGAGCATGCACATCTTAGCAAGATATTACTTAGGGCTACGAACACATGTTGACACAACTACAAAGAAAAGCAAGGATTAACTAACATCGAATTCAGGAGTGAGGTTCCCTCTGGGGGAGGGGGTGTGATTGGAGAGGAGCACACGGGAATTTTCAAGGACACCCTTCGGTTTCTTAACTTCGGCAAGGGTTCTACACACCCATTTAGTTAGTGTAAAAACTTTGTAGGGCTTCCCTGGTGGCACAGTGGTTGAGAATCTGCCTGCCAATGCAGGGGACACAGGTTCGAGCCCTGGTCTGGGAAGATCCCACATGCCGCGGAGCAACTGGGCCCGTGAGCCACAATTACTGAGCCTGCGCGTCCGGAGCCTGTGCTCCGCAACAAGAGAGGCCGCGATAGTGAGAAGCCCGTGCACCACAAGGAAGAGTGGCCCCCGCTCGCTGCAACTGGAGAAAGCCCTCGCACAGAAACAAAGACCCGGCACAGCCATAAATAAATTAATTAATTAATTTAAAAATTCACGACATATGTTAATATTAAAAAAAATTTGTAAAAAGACAAGAAAAATCATTTAGAGCACACCAGACCACATCACCTCTTTGGAATCCAATATTCATAATACGGGATTTCAAATACGGTCCCACGACTGATACAGTGCTCTGTTCTGCTTTCTTGGCCGTACTACAAACTCACTGCGCAGCAAAATCAGTTTACTTATTCTCGCCCCACAGCCCAACTGGATGGCAAAACTCACCCCAAGAGACTGAGCTGTAAGAGCCAAGGGAAGAAGCAGGTGACGGTCATCTCTGATTTTGTATCCGCCGACAGCGCTTTGTACGTGGCAATGATGAAAAAATAAATCTTCTAATGCATTACACAAACCACGGAATTTGACTTAGTAGCATGGGGGTTTGTATCAAGAGAGGAGAATGAATTCCCAAAGCCTCTGTTAAGAGCGGGTGTTTCCTTTCTGCTGCGCCCCTCCTTTTCTCAAAAGCCGGTTCAGCTCTCCCTCCTGCCTGAGAGCAGCTGCCCTCACCGCCCACATACACGTGGGTCCTCACGGGCTCCCACAGCTGAAAAGGGCGTCATGAGGCAGAGACTCCGCTAAATGCTCTTCCTCAGGAAAATTACCTTTGGCTCCATTGACATCTGACACTTTGGCATGAACACCGAGAAGATTTGAGACAATGTGTGAGAAAACGTGCAGTTATCTTTAAAACATTGTTATAACACTGGATAAGAATGCAAATGTTCAACGGTAGCCCTGTGAATAAAGCTCAAGGAAATAAACAAATTAGATGATAGACAGATGGATAGACAGATAGAGAGATAGACAGGTAGGTAGGTAGTAGATAGATTGATAGATAAGCAAATAAGTAAATGGAGGAAGGAATGAGTTTGTTGTGCTTACTAGTTATCCCCAGCAAATATTACATACTAGACACTCAATAAACATCTGTTGACTGAATGAATGAGGTAATGGATGTCAAACAACGGGATAAACTATGGTCCAAAGTATCTCGTCAGGTACGCCACACCTGGGTAGACACAATCAGCCCCTGGGCCTCCACTGTGTGCGAAGCTCAGGTAAATGTGCATTTTGCTTCCTTCTCCTGGACACCAGGCCTTTGGGAAGCCAGCCTGTCCGTGTTCCTGCTACATGGCAGGTGCTTGATGAACAAACTGTTCTACTTAATCACTTATATATTTGGGGAGAGTATCTACAAGAACCCATCCAATTTCATGTATCAGGAGGTTTCCCTTGACCTCTCAGATACCAGAAAATGACCTTCTCCAGGGAAAATCTGGTTGTACCAGGTGAGTTCAGTGTGGTGACACTAAGACCTCTATCTCTGGGTGACAAAGAGCCTTGGAGGAGTCAAAACCTTCCATAGCTTATCTACAGTCCTTTGTTCTCCAGAACCGTGCCATCCCATATGGCAGCTAACAGCTGCATGTGACTATTAAATTCAAATCCATGAAAGTTAAATAAAAGTAGTAATTCCACTCCTTAGTCACTCTAACCACATTTCAAATGCTTGGGATCACATCCGCCTAGTGGCTACGAGCCGCTAAGTGGCCTAATGTTCTAGAACATTTCCATCATCACAGAAAGTTGCTTTTAGACAGGGCTGGGCTGGCATGTGATCTGATGTTACAGTATCACCTTTGATGGTACCTCAAAGGATACTGAATATAAACCAGCTAGAAATCCTGAAAACTATAGAAAGAGCTAAAATGATTTAATAAGGATTATGGAACTTAAAAAGACATGAATCATAGTTTAGGAAGCAAAAATATAAATGAAGTAACATTTCATGGGGGAAGGGAATGAGTAAATCCTCTACTTAAAGATGAAGCAACACATTATACAAAGTATAAACGGATACAAGTGACGCTCTTTAGATCTATATAATACTGAATTGAAAGCAAATGCATTGGTCAAGATATAAACGAATCCATTTACAAACTAATTGGATTGTTAGGTGCACATTACTATCAGTAGCCTGAGGTAGCACTTCCAACTAATGGTAGTAATTGCTTTTAAATAACCTTAAGATGAGTACAGTCATCTCAGTGCTCTATTTAACTCCCTTTTCTAGTGTAGAAATTATGCTGTAGGTCAGCCTAATGGGAACACACACCTGATATGCATACAAAGGGCAACTGAAGAGTCAAGAAGTAAAATGTTTAAAAAACAATGCTTTGTAGAATGAATTAAGACAAACAAGAACCTGCACTACCACTGCAGCAGAGCCAAAAGTCTGCACCCTTCACATGCACGGTTCTGCACTTGCGAGCTTTGTGACCTGGAATTTGCCACTAAGCCTCACTGCATTTTCAAATTTCCATCTGCAAAGTGAAAGGGGTTGTGCGACTGTTTGGTATTTCTTTTCGTTCCTGGGGGCAGTGAATCAATGACCATGGCAGTGACAGAGATGGGAAGGAAGAGTGGCCGAGTCTTTCTC
The DNA here is from genome assembly GCF_039906515.1 of Pseudorca crassidens. Lineage (NCBI taxonomy): Eukaryota > Metazoa > Chordata > Mammalia > Artiodactyla > Delphinidae > Pseudorca > Pseudorca crassidens. The sequence goes on from NC_090300.1 coordinate 144,616,132, forward strand.
ATCATCAAGCCACCTCCTCCCATGCCGGGCCCAGGTGGAGGCACCAGCATCTTCCCAGTCACCTTCCCCAGACACCTTGGACCCAGGCTCCATCGTTCTGCTGACCCTGCCACTATCCTGTCCTCCCTGTTGCAACACCACGTACAACACACACACACACACACACACACACACACACACACACACACACACACACACACACACACACACACACACACACACACACACACACACACACACCATGCACACATTAGCAGACAGGTGAGTTCAACAGCAAACCAAGAGGGCTGACGGGATGGAAGCGAGGGGAGGCGCAATCTCTATCGTGAGCGTTAGTCGCTGCCTTCGCCGCTAACGTTCTGGTATGAGTCGCTAAAACCATGGTGAAATCTTGCTTGGCCATTGGATGTGCTTCTCGCTGTTTACCAAATTCCAGGTTAAAAGGACTGACATTTCGCATATTCCCCACAGATGAAAATGTCAAAAGAAAATGGGTATTAGCAAGAAAAGACCTGATTTGGGAGCCTAAAAAAGGAGATGTGTTGTGTTCGAGGCACTTTAAGAAAGATTTTGACAGAAGCGCTCCAAATATTAAACTGAAACCTGGAGTCATACCTTCTAATTCCCCATCTCACTTATAGGGGAAAAGAGAAAAGCTTCACTGTAGGAAAAACTTCACCCTCAAGCCCTTCCAGTCACAAACCACAGCCACCACCTTGTTGGTGCTTCCTCGTGTATGGAGGAATTCCAGTCCCAGGTCATTTTTGAGCATAGCTACAGTGTAATGGACAGTCCAAAGAAACTTAAGCATAAATTAGATCAAATGATCAGCGAGCTAGGGGATACCAAGAAAAGTCTGCGGAATGTTTTAGACGGAGAAAAACGTTTCCAAAAATCACTGAGGAAGACAATCAGGGAATTAAAGGATGAATGTCTCATCTGCCAAGAAACAGCAAACAGACTGGAAGTTTTCTGTCGGGAGTGATGTCAGGAGAGTATGAACTATATTTCATGAAATAATTTCACGTTATGTTCTACCTAAAATTGATATTGGTACAGCTTTCCAGAAAATGATCACCATCATTAAATAATATCCGTCAGGGCTTCCCTGGTGGCGCAGTGGTTGAGCGTCCGCCTGCCGACGCAGGGGACGCGGGTTCATGCCCCGGTTCGGGAGGATCCCACATGCCGTGGAGCGGCTGGGCCCGTGAGCCATGGCCGCTGAGCCTGCGCGTCCAGAGCCTGTGCTCCGCAGCGGGAGAGGCCACAACAGTGAGAGGCCCGCGTACCGCAAAACAAAACAAAACAAAACATATAGCATTTATTTAGCGGTTGCCACATGCTAAGTACGTACTAAACACTTTCATATTTTAACTCACTTAATCCTTACCACCCACATCCCTAGGAAGGAGGTATTTTTATCCCCATTTTATACACAAGGAAATTAAGGCACAGAAAGGTCGGTCAAAGGTCATACAGTTTGTATGTCTTGGAGCCAGAACTGCAATCCAGGCCATGTAGCTTGCAAGCCTGTGCAATTAATTTCTAGAATATTCTACAGCTCTGTGAAGAAAGTTATCAACCAAGTGGCAATATATACATATTTTACTATACTGCATATACAAGAGATCATGTCGATCAAAATCTATGGTTGATTACCCGCAAAAAATGGTTGCAGTAAACTTTCCCACCCCTCTGTACTTGGCCTTTGCAATGCGGCTGCAGCTCCTCGCATGAAGAAGTGTCTTCTTCTCAAGTCCTTGAATCTGGGCTTGGCCATGTGACTTGCTTTAAGCAATGGGATATTTACAAACATGATGCAAGCAAAGGCCTGAAAACTGCCTGTGCACTGGAATTTGCTGGAGACATGGGATGACCACCACGTGGGCAAGCTAGGCTAGCCCCCTGGGAGCTAAGAAACACAAGTAGAGGCCCAGCCAACCCAGCCATCCCCACAGAAGCCCTTTAAATGGGTGGTTTGAGAATGATCTGCAATGTTCTCTTCCTTTGCCTTCTAACGCCTGGTTTTCGTTGATCTGTTCACCAAGGCATGGCTGAACCCTCCCTATATGCCTGACATTGTTTTGTGTGCAGGACTCTGTACGTATAGTGTCATGAGCAGAAATGTGTCTCCCAAAAAGGTAAGTTCAAGGTCTAATCCCCAGTACCTGTGAATGTGAACTTATTTGGAAACAGACATAACCAACGTTCCAGAGATGCAGAGACAGACACACCAGGAGAATATCATGTGATGACAGAGGCAGAGAATGGAGTGATGCCGCCATAAACCGAGGGCTGCTGGCAGCCACCAGGAGGTGTGATTGAGGGCTGGCACAGACGCCCCTCAGAGCGGCCAGAAGGAACTAACCCTGCCAACGCCTCAATTTCAGACTACTGGCCACCAGAACTCTGGAACTACCAATATCTTTTGTTTTAAGGCACTCAGCTTGTGGTACTTTGTCATAGCAGCCTAGGAAATTAATATGTATATATATTCTGGGAAACACAGAAAAAGAACCCGGAGAAGAAAGAAAGATCACAAAATAAGAAACTGAAACTGAGATACAGATGGGAGGAGGTGCAGTCACTTCTGGCATAAAAGTGAATGAATCCCTTTGCTAACACCTATCCTTCTCCGGGGCCCACTGTGGCTTTGCAGTCAGCTGCCTGCTTGCCTGAGGACCAGGAGAGCCGCCCTGGACACCTTGGGAGAGCAAGGTGCTAACCCAGCTCCTAAGGGAGACTTTACATCCCAAGTGGGCTTGTCTTTCTTCCAGCCAAGACATGCCTGGCAGAAATTCAGGAGAAACAGGCTTCTTCAGAAGGCCTGGTCAAGACACACTCCTACTCTAGCAGGTGGTGTTAAGGCAGACATCTGATCTGTAGCTCTTCGTCTGGCCTGCACCCAAACGTGCATCCTAGTTAATAAATTACTCCCAAAGAACTCCAATGTACTTGTGACGATCCTCAGAGCAGAAGGGTCTAGGCTACACAGGGCTGCCTGACAGGAGTACTGGGGTGTGGACTGGGGGGATAGGACCATGTGGGAGGGAGAAATCACAACAGCTCCTTCCCAGCCCAGATCTCTGTCTTTGCCCCATCCCACCTCCGGGGTGTTGAGTCCCTTCTAGAACGAGAACTAATCGCCCAGGGGGATCCCAGGTTCCACACCCCTCAGCCTTTCAAACTTTCTTATTCTAATTCCATCCGGAGTGTCCCATCTCACCTCCCACCACTCCCCAAAACCCCAACAATCAAGACCCCTCACTACCCCCTAATTCTTCCAACATCATGGCAGCCTTGCAGCCAACTCTACTCTGGGTGCCTCACGGCACTTGGGAGTCTCTCTCTGTTGGTTGACATCTTTTTGAAGCCTGATGAAAATAACCAGCTGAACAACCTCGAAAGTGTGTGCGTGTCTCCCCTACGCCCTTCTAATCACTGATAAATACCCATGATACTGAGAAAAGCTGGCTCACCTGTCTCAGCCTCTTCCTCTTCTAGTTGGGGGACTCCAGGGAGCGTTCTTAAAGATTAATACTCACGTCAACAGGGACTTGTGCTGCTAAGACCCTTTGGTGCTGCCTTCGGCACAGATCTGGTCCAGTTCTCAGACTGCTGCCCTGGCTGTTGGCCTGGTGGACCCCACAGCCCTTGCTATACAAGCAGGAGAACCGGCTAAGTCCGACACAAATACGAGTGGTCGAAGTTTGCCTACAACCATTTCCCCATCTCTGAGGTGCTCCCTGGTGGCGCTCAACGCACAGCACGAGGTGGTGCCTATGCTTTCAGCACCACCTTCCCCCCCTCCCCGCTCTGTCTCAGCATCGAAGTCCAGCCGTCGCCCTCCACACCCCAAAGGAGGGAGGTGGTGAGAGGCAGAATTCACCTCTCCGATCCCCACTTAGAATCAGGCACTGCATCTGATCCTTTCACACCCATTGATTCCACTGGTCCTTGTCTCAATCCTGCTCCAAGTATTACAAGATTATTCCCATTTTTTGAGATAAGGAAACTGAGGCTGAGAGAGGCACTGTAACCTGCACAAAAATCCATGCATCATATAGAGCAGAATTCGGATTTGCTTCCCAGCCAGCCCTGCCCCAGAGACAATGCTCTTTCAACCGGACCATAGGGGCCTCAGCTGCAGGCCATTCAGAGTTAAAAGTTGCCACTTACAGACACTCAAAGCCAATCAGCAGCGTCACTGTTTTGCCATAGTCAGGCAGGCAAGAGCCAGAAAAATCACTGCAGCTGTGGCAATTCTGCTGCAGAGATTCTCTGTGACCCCCTCTGTCCCCACTGGCCAATGTCTTGCATGGCTGTCCTCTGTTCCTGGAGCTCCATGAGACAGGGTCTCTGGGGAACAGTGCACCAACTGTACCCATGACAGCACCCAGCCCTCCTGCATCTCCACCTGCTGTGCCCGACCCCCAAACTGACCTTCCTATCCACCCCTTCATCCTCCCAGCTGGTGCTCTGGCTTAAGTAGAACAGGGTTCCCCAAGACACCTTGCTGGGCGCCAACTCAATCTCACAACCCCAGTGGGTGTGTGTGCAGAGAGAGAGAGACAGAAAGACAGATAGGCAGATAGACCGTGGAGCTTTGGGCGGGGCTTCAAAATGGATGGAAGGACTTATTTACAATCTTGAGATTCCTGGACCACAGCTTGGTACTCAGCTCCTCCCCTTTCCCTGCTACGATGCAGGAATCACTGCTGAATGTCTACCTTCCTAGCTTCAATGCCTCCATCCCATCTGTAACCTGCCAACTCCTGTGGAACAAGCTGGTCTGGTATCTGAACTGAGTGGAACCTGGATGGGGGCTGGAAATTGTTAGTGAGTGACTCCAAATCAAGTCTTAGGCTTTGTCTGTGCTCTTTCCAGGTAGTGGGCGTTATCATCCATTACTCCATGCGACTTTGCTAAACCCAAGTACAGCTCCGGCATGCTCCAAGCCCACCAGCTTGGTACTGGCATTATTTTCCTATTTGCCGCTGTAACAAATCACCACATACTTCGTGGCTTTAAATAACAGATTTATTATCTCACCGTCCTAGAGGTTAGAAGACCACATGGGTGGGCAGAGACGGTCCTTCCTAAGGCTGCAGAGGAGGATCGCTTCCTTGTCTTTGCCTGCAGTCCTTGGCTTGTGGCCCCTCCTTCCATCTCCTCACTCTGTCTCTCTCTCCTTCCGTCCCCTGCCCTCCTGCTCTCCTCTTGTAAGGACCCCCGTGACTACACTGGGCTTGCCTAGATAACCTCCCCACTCAAGCTCTTAACTCAATCCCATCTGCAAAGTCCTGACTGTCATGTAAGGTAGCATCATCACTGGTTCCAGGATTAGGACATGGGCATTTTGAGGGCCTACACAGGCACCCACATGTGCCATGACCCACAGAGGGCGCTGTGGACTCATAGGCCAGGAGCTGTATCTTCAAAAGTTTTGAACCTCACAGGGCCTTGTCCTTGAGGGACGTTTTGTTTTCTTTTTAAGTGATTTTTTTAAAATTAATTAATTAATTATTTTTTATTTTTGGCTGCGTTGGGTCTTTGTTGCTGTGCACGGGCTTTCTCTAGTTGCGGCGAGTGGGGACTACTCTTTGTTGCTGTGCGCGGGCTTCTCATTGCGGTGGCTCCTCTTGTGGAGCGTGGGCTCCAGGTTCACAGCCTTCAGCAGTTGTGGCTCGCAGGCTCAGTAGTTGTGGCACGTGGGCTCTAGAGCACAGGCTCAGGAGTTGTGGCGCACTGGCTTAGCTGCTCCACGGCATGTGGGATCCTCCCAGACCAGGGCTCGAACCCATATCCCCTGCACTGGCAGGCGGATTCTTAACCACTGCGCCACCAGGGAAGCCCCTTGATGGCCGTTTGACATATAGTGTTTGGATAAATGAATGGAGAGTATGTAGACTGAACTGTGTCCCTTCAAAATACAAGTATTGAAATCATAACCCCCATTAGCTCAGAATGTGATCTCATTTAAAGATAGGGTTTTACAGAAGTCATCAAGGTAAAATGAGGTCATTGTGAGTGGGCTCTAATCCGATCTGACTCTGTCCTTATGAAAAGGGGGAAACCTGGGCACAGACAGGGGGAGGCCATGTGAACAGGAAGACGGCCGTCTGCGAGTCAGGAGGCATGGAACTCAGTCTTCTCCCACAGGCCTCTAAGGAAGCCAGCACCGTGAAAGTCTACTGTTAAGTCCCCCAGCTTGTGGCACTTGTTACAACAGCCCTAGCAAATGAGTGCAGATAATAGAGCTCCTAATTAGACAGTGCTCTGGTACATTGAAAGTAAGATTTAAAAAAAAACAAAGAAAAGAACTTGTCACAGGGTTCTGTGCCACCGGAAGTATTTCACACTAACTGTTAGTTTGGGGCCGGGGGGAGGGGGCTTAGAGCATCATTTCCTAATCAGTGTTGTTGCCATCTCTGGGTGCATGGATATTAAAGCAAAGATGGCCGGGCACCTGCCCCTCTCCCAGTGAGGCGTTCTGGCACCAGGAGAGGATGCTGCTCCTCGGACCCCCCGGGCTCCACCCTGCACAGAGCAAGGCCAGACTGGAGGCAAACTTCTAAGGAGTTGCCAGGCCCCTCTGGGCCCTGGTCAGCCCTGCTGGTCTTCCTGTGTGGTCTCCACCTGTCTGCCGTCAAGTGTAACCCTCCCCCCAAGCCCAGAGCTCTGTGTGAGCCATCCACACCTTTATTATGAATTGTTTATTCTCCAGGGTGTCTGTGGCCACAAGTGACATCTCCAGTTAAGAACAACAACTCAAAGAGTGTCCCCTGAGAAAGAATTGTGAGGCTTTGGACAGCGGTGGGGTAAAGAATTTGGGCGAGGGTAATCCAGTCATTGCAGGTAGGGTATGGCCCCCTCACAAGACCGTCTTTGACATCTTGTAAAATGTTCAGGAAGGGATTTTCTCCAGAAGAAATTAGTTCAGGGTCATCTTATTAGAAATAGGTTAAGTATTTGCTGGAGGCCACCAATAAGATGGGTGGTCATTTGGTGTCCACGACCAAAGATGACCCCTCGCACTGCGCTGCCAGTGTGTTTATTAAAGCCAGTGAAAGGTCTCGATCTCTGGATGCCCCTTTATTGTGCATCTTACACACCAATAGTGGGGAATTACTGACTGATCAATTGTGGGGAAAATAATTAGCTTCCCTCCACCCCGGGCTAATTACAGAGAGCATCATTTAGGCAACGCCGTGCACACATGTGCAGCCCACCTCCACCCTGCCTGTCTAGACCGGCCGGGAGGCAGACAGCAAGTGCATTCCGGTGACAGCTGGCAAGCCAGCCTCTGGGAATGAAACATTTTAGCACTCCATAAATTTCTAACAAGGTTTCAAATTGCCGCCGTTTCCCTCCTCTCAGCTCTGTCAACTAGTGAAAGGGAGGGGAAAAATAGACTAATTAAATCTACAGTGAGAAAGTGCTACTGGTAAGATTGCTACTTATTAAAAATAATGAACTGTTAGGACCAATTTGCAAAGTAGGTGAAATTCTCCCCATTTCCCCTATATATAAAAACACATCCTTCTGATTGTATATGTATTGGGTATATATGGATATATATCAGAACGGAATATGATATATGACATTAAACCTAATGGAAGGTGACACATAATAAAGTCAAACATTGAGAGACTATGTAACAATACTCGATATGAACACTGAGGCTTGATACCGTGTACAAAGTAGGTCATTTCAAATTCTTTTCCCACATGATTGTTACCACAAGAAAAATTATTGCCGGTGACGTACCAAATGGAGAGAAACACAGCCTTGAAAACCTTCCTGAAATGACAATTTCCAAGTTGTGATCACCATCACTAATTTTTTAAAATAACAGTAGCAATAAAGCTCTCTTCATTCTTTCACTCTCTGTTTTAAAAGGAAAGACAGTCAACTGGAGCTATGCAAGACTGAGGGGCAGGGCGAGCAAAGAGAAAGGAAAATAACTCACAAAGTATCTCACTGTCAACTAAAAAACATGTCAGCAGCTTGGTGGCGGGGGGTGAGTTCAGAAAAATAAAAGATACAATTCTAAAGAATTTTACTCTGAGGAAAGCAACGTACCCTCCTGTTTCTATGAGCACAAGTTAAGTAACTGCAGCTGTCTTCAGCCTGTAGGTGTATCTCATACAATAACTACCCAGGCTGCTATGCAGGGGACAGTATCGGACATGTGACTAGAATAGGGCAAAAACGAGGGCGCTGACAATCCTGTCGGTAACTCGGGGTCCAAATCCCTCTGAGCCAAGCGCACAGCCAAGCACAAAGCAGGTTCTGGAGAACAAGCAGCTGCTGGGCCGGGATGACCAGCGCTGCCTGCCCCTGCCCACCGCACGTCTGACACCCCCTGCACAGGGCTGATCTGCTTCACCTGATGCCTGCTTTCTTTTTCAGCCTGAGAAGGCTGACCTTTAGGATGACGTATATAAACAAACTTCCGCAGCTAGGATGGGAGGAAAATGCAGAGAAGAACATGCACCCTATTTACGTTTGGGAAAATAAACAGTCCTTTAAAGTACCGGCCCAGCTGATATTCACAACGGTGACCTCAGGATTGGAAATCTCACAACGGCTCCCGACTGAATTTCAGATGCAAATGATCACTTGGTATTAATTTCAGCCTTGGTCCCGAGCATCACAGCTAATTGGCAGGAGGAACTGCCAGTTCTGCTGATGGCAGCCCCGTGGGACACTTGGGATCTTCTGAGTGGTAGAACCCACAGTCACTGGATAGTGTTAGCTTGCCAATCATGAACCTTGGTATCTCGCTCGCCACTCTCTCCCTTCCCCTCCCCTTCCCCCTCTCCCTCTCTCCTTCTCTCGCTCCGTGTGTGTGTGTGTGTGTGTGTGTGTGTGTGTGTGTGTGTGTGTGTGTGTCTCTACATATGTAGAGGTTTGGTGACAGGGACAAAAAGAAAAAAATTTGAGAATACTAAACAGTGTGATTAAGTGGAAAAGTACTCATAAGACACTCCAATGTTGACTGATAATGCCAAGCAATGTAAAAGTGACTCTAGAAATTCATCCAGGCTTTTAACACGTAGGCTGCGACTTCACTAAAGAAAACAAGGTCCCCCCGGGCCACCCTGCACCCAGATTACAGCTCGGGGCCACTGAAGGGGACCCACCCATCTGCCCCATTACTTTACAGTGACACCCCCTGTGTGGACTGCAATGCGATCATTCTGAGCACAGCATCGTAACATACATTTTCCCTGTATTTTTATCCAAACGTCCAAGTGATTTTATGGGCATCGTCTGATCTACTGCTTGCCACAACTGCATCCATCTTGTCTTCCACCAACAGAAACGATTATTCTCTATCTCTCCCAGCAATTCCTACAGGGCATAACCAGTAAGGACAAGACAAGTGACCAGCCAGCATTTTGGGCTTAATGAATGAACCCGACCTGAGTTTATTCTCATCAAACACAATTTCCATTTCCAGGTGTTTACAAGGTTCATCCAACATCACATGAAGGTCTTTTCCCAGTAAATTTAGAAATCCATCTGCTGCTAGAAGCACTGATGCACTTTGCTCACCAGATCTGGAAGTGTTTCAAGGTAAAAACAGGCTTCCCAAGGAACGTGTTGATTGTAATCAGAGTGAAGCCAGCAGTTACCAGGAACTGAAGTTGAGCATTGAACCGTGGGCATGACCTGGAGGTATAGAGGAGCTTACGGAGAATGAGAAAAACTGCCTTTTCTTTGGAAAGGGAGGTGGAGGTCTATGTGGGATACAGCTGAAATTATCTGAAAGGGGACATTATCGGAGGGACTGACATTAAACATGGCAGTTAAAGATCTCCTTCAATGTCAAGCTGAAGTGTTTTGGGGCTGCAAAAGTAGACCTATCTCTAGAGGGTGGTTGGGGGATATTTGCTCACATGAATTCACTGGAGTCTCCACCTTAGAAGCTCGGGGGTCCTGCCCCTGCCCACTTCGATCTCCTCTAAGGCTCTGAGTGGCCATGAGCAGAGCCAGATGCCCTCCCCTGACCTGCAACATTCCAGAACAAACAGTGACATTTACATCCCTGTGATAAACTACTTGCTCCCCCATAAATATTCTGAATGGTTTGAACTTTTGGAGTGGAACCTTCTAAAAGATGCTGTGGCATCTTAACTGCTCAAACTCCATTTTTCTTTGGGGAAATGTGAGCACCCTGGCCAGAGCCTCACAGGGGACCTCAGCTATGAAAACTGGCCCATTGCGCTGCCTCCGTGGGGTAGAAGAAAGCGAGTCCTGTGCTCCCGGAGCACAGAGGCTGAGTGTAAGCAGCGCCCGACGTCACGCAGTGAGAACCCGACAGAGGCCCCGAGTCCTAGGCCGGCCCCCTTCACTCACCCCTGGAGAGGTGGTCTTGCAGCTTTGTCCGGGCATCTTGTGTTTAGCCGCACAGAACCCTGAGCTCTTTCGCAAGTCAAACCAAGAAACACCCTCTAAATTATACCCGTTACCTTCCTAGAAATAATAGTGAATTGTTACATAACTGGTCTTTGTTATCACAAAACAAACCACTTCCCTCCAGTTTTTCAGTTTCTCCTCATATTTATTGAAATATGAAAACCAAAGTTAGCATTAGTTTCCCAACCCTTTTCACCATCTCTTTCCTCTATTGGCAGGTTAGCGTCACAGTGTCAAGGCAGCATGGTGGGACTCCCAGCTCCAGCCCTAGGAGACCCATAATTCATGCATAAGTACCTCTTCCAAGACTGAGACCCTGGGATACAGGGACGGTCTTGCACCAACTTCAAAATTTGCCCACAAGAACTCGTTATGTGAGTTTTCTCCATGAAATCATAGCGAGATATTCTCAGTCACTGGTGTAGCCAGTTCAGGGCTGGAAGCCCTCTGCATCTTCTCAGCACAGTTGGGGCTGCAGGAGAAGAAATAATAGCTAACACTCAGCACCTGCAGCTGGCCACATGCTGCTCTAAACCTTCTGTGAGCACAAACTCACTTAATTCTCACAGCAGCCCTACAGGAGGGAGATGTTATTATCAACCCCACTTTCCAGATGAGAAAACTGAGGCACAGAACGGTTAGGTAAGCTGCCCAAGCCACACAGCTGATAAGAAGAGGCACAGAGCTTCAAACCCTGAAACATGGACAACCTAATTAGGAAACCTTTTTCACAGTTACTAAGAAGCAGGTAAAGCATGATAAACATGTTGGGGGCATAATTTCAGTGTAAAAAATAAAAGAAGAGGTAAAAAGTTGCCAAGTTGAGGAGCATACGAGGACCTGGGCAGTCTTTTCTTGCGGAAACCCCTAGAAGGATTTAGGAAAAAAAATTTTAAAAAGCAGCCTTCGAAGGGAAGGGAATGGAATAAACATAAGGCTGCATGGGGATGGGCGTGGGTGTCACTCCCGGGCTCAGGGCGGCAGTCTCCTGGCTAAACAGGGTGGGCGGGTCAGCGGATAGACACACTTAGGACAGATGTAGTAGGAAACGGCTGGCGAGGTGTGCGGAGTACAGAAGGGACAGAGGGGCTGCATCAGGAAAGGAGCTTTCATCAGCACGAGAAGCACGTGGCTCTTTTTTCCAGGCGCCCTTTGAGCAGGTGCTGGACTGTGTGTCCTTCAAGGACCTCACTGCTTGCTCAGCTGCTGTCAGGACGCCGTTATGAACTGAGATGGGGGGGGCTAGTACCGGGAATGGAAAGAAGTGAGGTCATCTCAAAGAACAGAGTGCTTTTTGCAGCTTTTCTGAAAGCTGGAGTTCTGAAAGCAGAACTCCTTGAAGACATGTACCCTGCTGCTCCCTGGGACCGTGAACAAGTTACCTCTCGGCATCAACGCTAGGTGAGAGAGGGTACCTCCTTGACCCCCTTTCTGCCAGGCGCACCTCTACCCACGGTTGACGGAAGCTACACCAGAACTTGCTCAGTTTGCTATCTCTGTCCCTCAGTGCCTCGTTCATTCCCATCTAAACTGCGCCTCTAAGTAAATCAAGCACAAGCAAAGACAGTATGAAGGTATCACGGAGAACCCTGAATAGCACATTTTTATTCTCAGTGGCTCTGGGTAAAACTCTGAAAACAATTTGTTTGATTTGTGATGCTACTGTTTCTGCCTCAAAAACTGTTTTTGATTTGGAAAGGCATTCCAAGTAGGTACACCAGAGAATGCAACCTAAAATAGCCAGGTGATTTAACTTTACATGCGTGTTTTATTTCCAGGGAAAATGAATATGTTGCATACAATGGAGAGAAAAAAATTGGAGACTGGAGTTCATGATGTCATCTTGATGTGAACATTCTTTATTATTTCATAAAATGTAACCGTGTTAATGGAAAAGAGGCCATGAAAAATATTCATTTTTGCTACACGTGCTGGTAACCACAAAATAAGATGTATAGGAACTGATACCGAATTTTCGTTAATAAGGATCGCTACTCCGTCCTGTTGTGTCAACACAAATTCCATTCTTCATTTTTGTTATTAAACGTTTTGTGAGTAATGGATGCAGAAAGCAATTCAGTGGTCATCACCTATCTCTTTCCTCTCAGTTAAAGGTATTTCAGACCTGCATCCTGTACCATCAGCTGGTCCCGGTTCTGTATGGAGCTCAGTCAGTTACAGGAACTGCCTCAGTCCTCCCTCAGCAGGAGCCCCGCCCCTCTCCGATGGCCTCTCCAGCCAAATTCCCTGCATCTCCCTGGATCATGTGACTCCCCTCCCCAGCCGCAGAGAGCTGGAAGAATGGCGAGCATCTGATGTGCTGGGCAGCATGGTGCCATCTGTGGGTGTCTCTGGTCAAGCAAAGTGGTTGCCACTCATCACGTATCAGGACCTATAACAAATTCCACAACCTCACCGGATTACTGGCATAGTAGAAGCTGTGATGCCCCAGCACTGGGCTCCTTTTCCAAGCTGGGGCACCCATCTCCTAGCTGCTATGAGGCTCAAAAGCTCACGCCTCTCAGCTACCTCACCACCACACCCCGCCCCAGAAAATTATCTGCCAAACAATAACCAGCTGACCCCACTTCTCCCTGACAGCCCAGTCAGTAACTGGCTGAGCCAGGGTTCAGACTGGTGACCCCCGCCACAGGTGCCACGAGTCCCGCAGGAGGGCACCGTGCCCCAGAGCTCTCCTGTGAGGTCAGGCGGAGCGCAGCCTCCCGCTGAAAGCATCCCTGACTCACCTGGCTCCTCCCACAGCCCTTCTTCAACCAGCCCTGCGAGCACTTGCACAAGAACCCCCTTCTCAGGTTCTGCTTCTGGAACCAACTGTAGTAGGTTCCTGGGGCTGCCCTGACAAATGACCACAAACTGGGGGAGGCTTAAGGCAACAGGAATTCACTCTCTCACCGTCTGGAGGACAGAAGTCAGGAATTAGGGTGCAGGCAGGGTTGGTTTTCCTGGAGGCTCTGGGGAAGGAACCATCCCATGCCTTTGCTGACTCCTGGTATCGGCCGGCAATCCTTGGAATCCCTTGTTTGGTGGAGGCATCCTTCCGATATCTGCCTCCATCTTCACACGACTTGCTATCTCTGTGTCCCTAAGGTCCAATTCTCCCTCTACTTTCTCTCATAAGGACACCAGTTCTCCAGACGTCCTGGATCTGGAGACCCTATTTTCAAATAAGGGCACATATCCTGAGGTTCCAGGCGAACATGGATTTTGGGGACACTTCAACCCACTACACCAAAACTAAGGCAATTGAGCAAAGTACCTACAAGCCAAGGTTAGCAAGAGAAGGCATGGGTCCCCCCACCTTCACTCTGACCCCATGGAAAGTCATGCTGGGCTCGGGTTCTACAATGAACATGCAGTGTGGCTGTGAATTTCAGGGAGGTCCCCTCCACTCTGCCGCTCTCCCTTCTAATAAGGCAAGTGTAAGAGCAATCCTGCACACAAGGGAAGGATCAGGCTACTGGGGCCTCAGGGTGGGCCTGTGGGATGCCAGCTGTTTGCCAGTTGTTTGGGGCTTGGGGATCCACTGGAAGCTGGATTCAGGTGCAACCCCAGCGGGAAGGAAGCCACTGGTCCCACAGGAGGCTGAAATCGGGGTGAGTTCCTCCCTCCCACTACACACACTGGGGGAAGTCCCAGCTGAGACTCTGTCCAACAGGCAGGAGAGAAGCTCCCAGAGCGCCTTCAGACAGTTGTGCTTTTTACACCATACCCTACAAGGACGTCAGCCTGGGACTTGGTGACGGACTCTGAGAGCTCTGCCACGAGACTATTCTTTCTCTCTCAGATTCTACTATAAAATGCAGAGTCAAAGAGCATCAGAGTGCTAAAGAGAAGAACAGGCAGTGCTCGTAACGGGCAGTGAAGTCAGAGGCGTGTTGGTAAAAGCAGCTATGCCCAGAATCTGTGAGTGAAGTGAACAGCGGGAACCAGAGTGGAGGCCCATGAATTGCACAGGAGGGGTCAGTGAGACGACATGGGCTCCAGAGCCCCCAGGGAGCCTCAGTCACCTTCCAGTTCTAGTTTCCAGAAGGTCCACCTGCGTGACAGTTCCTTTCTTCCTTGGTATCTGGTCGTGTAGCTGAGGATCCTAGCATTCTCCCTACAAATGGATATTTTATAATAAGCTCTCATCACTTGCAGTGACATGAGTCAGTCTTATGTTAGTGCATTACAACGAGCAAGCAGAATATCCCATAAAGTTAGGAGGATAAAGCTAGTCCAGTGTGTGCCACTAAGTTAAACGCCTTACCCACAGAGCACCTTTACACTGAAAGCCACAACGGTCATTGCTGGGTCTTACTTGTGTCTCAGAGGAGTCTGAGATTCAGTTTAGTGAAACATCTTGCCATGATCACTCAGGGAGCTCAACTCAGATCTGCTAAATGGCCTCAAAAAAGCAAGCTGAGGGGCTTCCCTGGTGGCGCAGTGGTTGAGAGTCCGCCTGCCGATGCAGGGGACGTGGGCTCGTGCCCCGGTCCGGGAAGATCCCACATGCCGCAGAGCGGCTGGGCCCGCGAGCCATGGCTGCTGAGCCTGCGCATCCGGAGCCTGTGCTCCGCAGCGGGAGAGGCCACAACAGTGAGAGGCCTGTGTACCACAAAAAAAAAAAGCAAGCTGAGGCAGACCTCCCAAGGTACTTTGTTACTACTATTCACCTGTATTCATTTATACATTTGCTCACTCAGTGGAGACTAGGGGATAAAATGGTAAGCAAAGTCAGATATAATTATTATGGCGCTTATATTTATCGATGAGACAGATTTATTCACATGATCACAGAAACAAAAGTAAAATTACATGTCTAATAAGTGCTACAAAGGATATGTGACGTTATGAGGCTATTTACAAAGTAATTTTATCTATTCTGGGGTCACGGACTGAGAGGTCCAGGAGAAAAAGGGCTTTTGGACACAGAAAGAATAAGGTGTGTGCAGATCCCTGAAACACTAAAGGAAGCAAAAAGAGTACCGAAATCAAGATGGAGCACGATATAAGACTAGGCTGAAAATGCATCTGGGGAGAAAGCTATTTAGAGCTTTGGGGAATCAAGGTAAGGATCCTGGTCTTTGTTCTTTGGGCAGTTAGCACACTTTAAGCAAGAGGTTGGTATGATGAGACTATTCTTCAAAAAAAATCACACTGGGGGCTTCCCTGGTGGCGCAGTCGTTGAGAGTCCGCCTGCCGATGCAGGGGACACGGGATCGTGCCCCGGTCCGGGAAGATCCCACATGCCACGGAGCGGCTGGGCCCGTGAGCCATGGCCGCTGAGCCTGCGCGTCCGGAGCCTGTGCTCCGCAACGGGAGAGGCCACAGCAGTGAGAGGCCCGCCTACCGCAAAAAAAAAAAAAAAAATCACACTGGGCTTTTAATTCAAGATGTCAGAATAAGTCTATTAACGTTCCCTCTTCTGCCCCAAAACTTCCTTCAAATAAGAGCAATAGGCTAAGAAAAAGGAAAAATGGCAAACAAAATGGATCAATCAGCAATTGAGAGATTTCAACAGATTCTGAAGCGCAGATCCCTCTCACCACAAAGCAAAGGTACCTATTCCACGTGCTCTGACCACTTACATAATGCTCCCAGTTTCCCTTTGGATGTGCTCAGTCTTGAATATAAATACACAGCCAGTGGCCATCAGATATCTGAGGAATGCTCACATCATAAAAGAGTAAGACCAAGATAAATAAATATGAAAACACAAACCTTGGATGAGACATAATCCAGAAAATGAAAGAAAACTAAAATCATCATCATCATCATCTCTAAGAAATATCCAACAAGGGATTCTAGAAGATAATTTATTTGTAAGACAAGAATAGAGTAATAATGGACACTATGAGAAACATTAACAGAAATGAAGAACTGAATGAAAAGGACAGATGCACAGCTAACTGGAATCTCAGCAACATAAAAATGAATG